>NW_028242552.1:0-1200000 GCF_964263255.1 Lissotriton vulgaris | reverse complement strand
CATGATAGCAGGTGGTTAAATAGAAATTCTCTGCTCAGCTGACCCGGCAGGAGCAAACGTATGCCAAAAATGTACGCAGAATGAACTTTTCAGTGAAGAGCAGCCAGGCACATTTTAGCTAGTTTTACTTGTAAGTGGGGTTGGAAATGCTTTTCGGGCTCAGTACTGGGCTCAAACATGCAGCCCTGAGGTCTCTCATGATAAAAGGTGGTTAAATAGAAATTCGCTGCTCAGCTGACCCGGTAGGATCAAACGTATGCCAAAAATGTACTCAGAATGAGCTTTTCAGTGAATAGCAGCCAGGCACATTTTAGCTAGTTTTACTTGTAAGTGGGGTGGAAACACTTTTCAGGCTCAGTACTGCACTCAAAAAATGCAGCCCTAAGGTCTCTCATGATAGCAGGTGGTTAAGTAGAAATGTGCCACTTGGCTGACCCAGCAGGAGCAAACGTATGCCAAAAATGTACACAGAATGAGCTTTTCAGTGAAGAGCAGGCAGGCATATTTTAGCTAGTTTTACTTGTAAGTGGGGTTGGAAACGCTTTTCAGGCTCAGTACGGGGCTCAAAACATGCAGCCCTGAGGTCTCTCCTGATATCAGGTGGTTAAGTAGAACTTCGCTGCTCAGCTGACCTGGCAGGAGCAAATGTATGCCAAAAATGTACGCAGAATCAGCTTTTCAGTGAAGAGCAGCCAGGCACATTTTAGCTAGTTTTACTTGTAAGTGGGGTTGCAAACGCTTTTCAGGATCAGTACTGGGCTCAAAACATGCAGCCCTGAGGTCTCTCATGATAGCAGGTGGTTAAATAGAAATTCGCTGCTCAGCTGACCCGGCAGGAGCAAATGTATGCCAAAAATGTACGCAGAATGAGCTTTTCAGTGAAGAGCAGCCAGGCACATTTTAGCTAGTTTTACTTGTAAGAGGGGTTGGAAACACTTTTCAGGTTCAGTACTGGGCTCAAAACATGCAGCCCTGAGGTCTCTCATGATAGCAGGTGGTTAAATAGAAATTCACTGCTCAGCTGACTCGGCAGGAGCAAACGTATGCCAAAAATGTAAGCAGAATGAGCTTTTCAGTGAATAGCAGCCAGGCACATTTTAGCTAGTTTTACTTGTAAGTGGGGTTGGAAATGCTTTTCAGGCTCAGTACTGGGCTCAAAAGATGCAGCTCTGAGGTCTCTCCTGATAGGAGGTAGTTAAGTAGAACTTCGCTGCTCAGCTGACCCGGCAGGAGCAAATATATGCCAAAAATGTACGCAGAATGAGCTTTTCAGTGAATAGCAGCCAGGCACATTTTAGCTAGTTTTACTTGTAAGTGGGGTTGGAAACGCTTTTCAGGATCAGTACTGGGCTCAAAACGTGCAGCCCTGAGGTCTCTCATGATAGCAGGTGGTTACATAGAAATTCGCTGCTCAGCTGACCCGGCAGGAGCAAACGTATGCCAAAAATGTACGCAGAATGAGCTTTTCAGTGAAGAGCAGCCAGGCACATTTTAGCTAGTTTTACTTGTAAGAGGGGTTGGAAACACTTTTCAGGTTCAGTACTGGGCTCAAAACATGCAGCCCTGAGGTCTCTCATGATAGCAGGTGGTTATAGAAATTTACTGCTCAGCTGACCCGGCAGGGAGCAAACGTATGCCAAAAATGTACACAGAATGAGCTTTTCAATGAATAGCAGCCAGGCACATTTTAGCTAGTTTTACTTGTAAGTGGGGTTGGAAACGCTTATCAGGATCAGTACTGGGCTCAAAAGATGCAGCCCTGAGGTCTCTCATGATAGCAGGTGGTTAAGTAGAAATTCGCTGCTCAGCTGACCCGGCAGGAGCAAACGTATGCCAAAAATGTACGCAGAATGAGCTTTTCAGTGAAGAGCAGCCAGGCACATTTTAGCTAGTTTTACTTGTAAGAGGGGTTGGAAACACTTTTCAGGTTCAGTACTAGGCTCAAAAGATGCAGCTCTGAGGTCTCTCCTGATAGGAGGTAGTTAAGTAGAACTTCGCTGCTCAGCTGACCCGGCAGGAGCAAATGTATGCCAAAAATGTACGCAGAATGAGCTTTTCACTAAAGAGCAGCCAGGCACATTCTAGCAAGTTTTACTTGTAAGTGGTGTTGGAAACGCTTTTCAGGCTCAGTACTGGGCTCAAAAGATGCAGCTCTGAGGTCTCTCCTGATAGGAGGTAGTTAAGTAGAACTTCGCTGCTCAGCTGACCCGGCAGGAGCAAATGTATGCCAAAAATGTACGCAGAATGAGCTTTTCACTAAAGAGCAGCCAGGCGCATTCTAGCAAGTTTTACTTGTAAGTGGTGTTGGAAACGCTTTTCAGGCTCAGTACTGCGCTCAAAAGATGCAGTCCTGAGGTCTCTCATGATAGCAGGTGGTAAGTAGAAATTCGCTGCTCAGCTGACCCGGCAGGAGCAAACGTATGCCAAAAATGTACGCAGAATGAGCTTTTCAGTGAAGAGCAGGCAGGCATATTTTAGCTAGTTTTACTTGTAAGTGGGGTTGGAAATGCTTTTCAGGCTCAGTACGGGGCTCAAAACATGCAGCCCTGAGGTCTCTCCTGATAGGAGGTAGTTAAGTAGAACTTCGCTGCTCAGCTGACCCGGCAGGAGCAAATGTATGCCAAAAATGTACGCAGAATCAGCTTTTCAGTGAAGAGCAGCCGGGCACATTCTAGCAAGTTTTACTTGTAAGTGGGGTTGGAAACGCTTTTCAGGCTCAGTACTGCGATCAAAAGATGCAGCCCTGAGGTCTCTCATGATATCAGGTGGTTAAATAGAAATTCGCTGCTCAGCTGACCCGGCAGGAGCAAACGTATGTCAAAAATGTACGCTGAATGAGCTTTTCAGTGAATAGCAGCCTGGCACATTTTAGCTAGTTTTACTTGTAAGTGGGGTTGGAATCGCTTTTCAGGATCAGTACTGGGATCAAAACATGCAGCCCTGATGTCTCTCATGATAGCAGGTGGTTAAATAGAAATTCGCTGCTCAGCTGACCCGGTAGGAGCAAACGTATGCCAAAAATGTAAGCAGAATGAGCTTTTCAGTGAAGAGCAGCCAGGCACATTTTAGCTAGTTTTACTTGTAAGAGGGGTTGGAAACACTTTTCAGGTTCAGTACTGGGCTCAAAACATGCAGCCCTGAGGTCTCTCATGATAGCAGGTGGTTAAATAGAAATTCACTGCTCAGCTGACTCAGCAGGAGCAAACGTATGCCAAAAATGTAAGCAGAATGAGCTTTTCAGTGAATAGCAGCCAGGCACATTTTAGCTAGTTTTACTTGTAAGTGGGGTTGGAAATGCTTTTCAGGCTCAGTACTGGGCTCAAAAGATGCAGCTCTGAGGTCTCTCCTGATAGGAGGTAGTTAAGTAGAACTTCGCTGCTCAGCTGACCCGGCAGGAGCAAATATATGCCAAAAATGTACGCAGAATGAGCTTTTCAGTGAATAGCAGCCAGGCACATTTTAGCTAGTTTTACTTGTAAGTGGGGTTGGAAACGCTTTTCAGGATCAGTACTGGGCTCAAAACGTGCAACCCTGAGGTCTCTCATGATAGCAGGTGGTTACATAGAAATTCGCTGCTCAGCTGACCCGGCAGGAGCAAACGTATGCCAAAAATGTACGCAGAATGAGCTTTTCAGTGAAGAGCAGCCAGGCACATTTTAGCTAGTTTTACTTGTAAGAGGGGTTGGAAACACTTTTCAGGTTCAGTACTGGGCTCGAAACATGCAGCCCTGAGGTCTCTCATGATAGCAGGTGGTTATAGAAATTTACTGCTCAGCTGACCCGGCAGGGAGCAAACGTATGCCAAAAATGTACACAGAATGAGCTTTTCAGTGAATAGCAGCCAGGCACATTTTAGCTAGTTTTACTTGTAAGTGGGGTTGGAAACGCTTATCAGGATCAGTACTGGGCTCAAAAGATGCAGCCCTGAGGTCTCTCATGATAGCAGGTGGTTAAGTAGAAATTCGCTGCTCAGCTGACCCGGCAGGAGCAAACGTATGCCAAAAATGTACACAGAATGAGCTTTTCAGTGAATAGCAGCCAGGCACATTTTAGCTAGTTTTACTTGTAAGTGGGGTTGGAAACGCTTTTCAGGATCAGTACTGGGCTCAAAACATGCAGCCCTGACGTCTCTCCATGATAGCAGGTGGTTAAATAGAAATTCGCTGCTCAGCTGACCCGGCAGGAGCAAACGTATGCCAAAAATGTACGCAGAATGAGCTTTTCAGTGAAGAGCAGCCAGGCACATTTTAGCTAGTTTTACTTGTAAGAGGGGTTGGAAACACTTTTCAGGTTCAGTACTGGGCTCAAAACATGCAGCCCTGAGGTCTCTCATGATAGCAGGTGGTTAAATAGAAATTCGCTGCTCAGCTGACCCGGCAGGAGCAAACGTATGCCAAAAATGTAAGCAGAATGAGCTTTTCAGTGAATGGCAGCCAGGCACATTTTAGCTAGTTTTACTTGTGAGTGGGGTTGGAAATGCTTTTCAGGCTCAGTACTGGGCTCAAAAGATGCAGCTCTGAGGTCTCTCCTGATAGGAGGTAGTTAAGTAGAACTTCGCTGCTCAGCTGACCCGGCAGGAGCAAATGTATGCCAAAAATGTACGCAGAATGAGCTTTTCACTAAAGAGCAGCCAGGCACATTCTAGCAAGTTTTACTTGTAAGTGGTGTTGGAAACGCTTTTCAGGCTCAGTACTGCGCTCAAAAGATGCAGTCCTGAGGTCTCTCATGATAGCAGGTGGTAAGTAGAAATTCGCTGCTCAGCTGACCCGGCAGGAGCAAACGTATGCCAAAAATGTACGCAGAATGAGCTTTTCAGTGAAGAGCAGGCAGGCATATTTTAGCTAGTTTTACTTGTAAGTGGGGTTGGAAATGCTTTTCAGGCTCAGTACGGGGCTCAAAACATGCAGCCCTGAGGTCTCTCCTGATAGGAGGTAGTTAAGTAGAACTTCGCTGCTCAGCTGACCCGGCAGGAGCAAATGTATGCCAAAAATGTACGCAGAATCAGCTTTTCAGTGAAGAGCAGCCGGGCACATTCTAGCAAGTTTTACTTGTAAGTGGGGTTGGAAACGCTTTTCAGGCTCAGTACTTCGCTCAAAAGATGCAGCCCTGAGGTCTCTCATGATATCAGGTGGTTAAATAGAAATTCGCTGCTCAGCTGACCCGGCAGGAGCAAACGTATGTCAAAAATGTACGCTGAATGAGCTTTTCAGTGAATAGCAGCCTGGCACATTTTAGCTAGTTTTACTTGTAAGTGGGGTTGGAAACGCTTTTCAGGATCAGTACTGGGATCAAAACATGCAGCCCTGATGTCTCTCATGATAGCAGGTGGTTAAATAGAAATTCGCTGCTCAGCTGACCCGGTAGGAGCAAACGTATGCCAAAAATGTAAGCAGAATGAGCTTTTCAGTGAATAGCAGCCAGGCACATTTTGGCTAGTTTTACTTGTAAGTGGGGTTGGAAATGCTTTTCAGGCTCAGTACTGGGCTCAAAAGATGCAGCTCTGAGGTCTCTCCTGATAGGAGGTAGTTAAGTAGAACTTCGCTGCTCAGCTGACCCGGCAGGAGCAAATATATGCCAAAAATGTACGCAGAATGAGCTTTTCAGTGAATAGCAGCCAGGCGCATTTTAGCTAGTTTTACTTGTAAGTGGGGTTGGAAACGCATTTCAGGCTCAGTACTGCACTCAAAACATGCAGCCCTAAGGTCTCTCATGATAGCAGGTGGTTAAGTAGAAATTTGCCACTTGGCTGACCCAGCAGGAGCAAACGTATGCCAAAAATGTACACAGAATGAGCTTTTCAGTGAATAGCAGCCAGGCACATTTTAGCTAGTTTTACTTGTAAGTGGGGTTGGAAACGCTTTTCGGGCTCAGTACTGGGCTTAAACATGCAGCCCTGAGGTCTCTCATGATAGCAGGTGGTTAAATAGAAATTCGCTGCTCAGCTGACTCCGCAGGAGCAAATGTAAGCAGAATGAGCTTTTCAGTGAATAGCAGCCAGGCACATTTTAGCTAGTTTTACTTGTAAGTGGGGTTGGAAATGCTTTTCAGGTCAGTACTGGGCTCAAAAGATGCAGCTCTGAGGTCTCTCCTGATAGGAGGTAGTTAAGTAGAACTTCGCTGCTCAGCTGACCCGGCAGAAGCAAATATATGCCAAAAATGTACGCAGAATGAGCTTTTCAGTGAATAGCAGCCAGGCACATTTTAGCTAGTTTTACTTGTAAGAGGGGTTGGAAACACTTTTCAGGTTCAGTACTGGGCTCAAAACATGCAGCCCTGAGGTCTCTCATGATAGCAGGTGGTTATAGAAATTCACTGCTCAGCTGACCCGGCAGGGAGCAAACGTATGCCAAAAATGTACACAGAATGAGCTTTTCAGTGAATAGCAGCCAGGCACATTTTAGCTAGTTTTACTTGTAAGTGGGGTTGGAAACGCTTATCAGGATCAGTACTGGGCTCAAAAGATGCAGCCCTGAGGTCTCTCATGATAGCAGGTGGTTAAGTAGAAATTCGCTGCTCAGCTGACCCGGCAGGAGCAAACGTATGCCAAAAATGTACACAGAATGAGCTTTTCAGTGAATAGCAGCCAGGCACATTTTAGCTAGTTTTACTTGTAAGTGGGGTTGGAAACGCTTTTCAGGATCAGTACTGGGCTCAAAACATGCAGCCCTGACGTCTCTCCATGATAGCTGGTGGTTAAATAGAAATTCGCTGCTCAGCTGACCCGGCAAAAGCAAACGTATGCCAAAAATGTACGCAGAATGAGCTTTTCAGTGAATAGCAGCCAGGCACATTTTAGCTAGTTTTACTTGTAAGTGGGGTTGGAAATGCTTTTCAGGCTCAGTACTGGGCTCAAAAGATGCAGCTCTGAGGTCTCTCCTGATAGGAGGTAGTTAAGTAGAACTTCGCTGCTCAGCTGACCCGGCAGGACCAAATATATGCCAAAAATGTACGCAGAATGAGCTTTTCAGTGAATAGCAGCCAGGCACATTTTAGCTAGTTTTACTTGTAAGTGGGGTTGGAAACACTTTTCAGCCTCAGTACTGCACTCAAAAAATGCAGCCCTAAGGTCTCTCATGATAGCAGGTGGTTAAGTAGAAATTTGCCACTTGGCTGACCCAGCAGGAGCAAACGTATGCCAAAAATGTACACAGAATAAGCTTTTTATTTTAGTGAATAGCAGCCAGGCACATTTTAGCTAGTTTTACTTGTAGTTGGGGTTGGAAACGCTTTTCAGGATCAGTACTGGGCTCAAAACATGCAGCCCTGAGGTCTCTCATGATAGCAGGTGGTTAAATAGAAATTCGCTGCTCAGCTGACCCGGCAGGAGCAAACGTATGCCAAAAATGTATGCAGAATGAACTTTTCAGTGAAGAGCAGCCAGGCACATTTTAGCTAGTTTTACTTGTAAGTGGGGTTGGAAATGCTTTTCGGGCTCAGTACTGGGCTCAAACATGCAGCCCTGAGGTCTCTCATGATAGCAGGTGGTTAAATAGAAATTCGCTGCTCAGCTGACCCGGTAGGATCAAACGTATGCCAAAAATGTACACAGAATGAGCTTTTCAGTGAATAGCAGCCAGGCACATTTTAGCTAGTTTTACTTGTAAGTGGGGTTGGAAACACATTTCAGGCTCAGTACTGCGCTCAAAAGATGCAGCCCTGAGGTCTCTCATGATAGCAGGTGGTTAAGTAGAAATTCGCTGCTCAGCTGACCCGGCAGGAGCAAACGTATGCCAAAAATGTACGCGGAATGAGCTTTTCAGTGAAGAGCAGCCAGGCATATTTTAGCTAGTTTTACTTGTAAGTGGGGTTGGAAACGCTTTTCAGGCTCAGTACGGGGCTCAAAACATGCAGCCCTGAGGTCTCTCCTGATAGGAGGTATTTAAGTAGAACTTCGCTGCTCAGCTGACCCGGCAGGAGCAAATGTATGCCAAAAATGTACGCAGAATCAGCTTTTCAGTGAAGAGCAGCCAGGCACATTCTAGCGAATTTTACTTGTAAGTGGGGTTGGAAACGCTTTTCAGGCTCAGTACTACGCTCAAAAGATGCAGCCCTGAGGTCTCTCATGATATCAGGTGGTTAAATAGAAATTCGCTGCTCAGCTGACCCGGCAGGAGCAAACGTATGCCAAAAATGTACGCAGAATTAGCTTTCAGTGAAGAGCAGCCAGGCACATTCTAGCAAGTTTTACTTGTAAGTGGGGTTGGAAACGCTTTTCAGGCTCAGTACTGCGCTAAAAAGATGCAGCCCTGAGGTCTCTCTTGATAGCAGGTGGTTAAGTAGAAATTTGCCACTTGGCTGACCTAGCAGGAGCAAACGTATGCCAAAAATGGACACAGAATGAGCTTTTCAGTGAATAGCAGCCAGGCACATTTTAGCTAGTTTTACTTGTAAGTGGAGTTGGAAACGCTTTTCAGGATCAGTACTGGGCTCAAAACATGCAGCCCTGAGGTCTCTCATGATAGCAGGTGGTTAAATAGAAATTCGCTGCTCAGCTGACCCGGCAGGAGCAAACGTATACCAAAAATGTATGCAGAATGAACTTTCAGTGAAGAGCAGCCAGGCACATTTTAGCTAGTTTTACTTGTAAGTGGGGTTGGAAATGCTTTTCGGGCTCAGTACTGGGCTCAAACATGCAGCCCTGAGGTCTCTCATGATAGCAGGTGGTTAAATAGAAATTCGCTGCTCAGCTGACCCGGTAGGATCAAACGTATGCCAAAAATGTAAGCAGAATGAGCTTTTCAGTGAATAGCAGCCAGGCACATTTTAGCTAGTTTTACTTGTAAGTGGGGTTGGAAACACTTTTCAGCCTCAGTACTGCACTCAAAACATGCAGCCCTAAGGTCTCTCATAATAGCAGGTGGTTAAGTAGAAATTTGCCACTTGGCTGACCTAGCAGGAGCAAACGTATGCCAAAAATGTACACAGAATGAGCTTTTTTTTTAGTGAATAGCAGCCAGGCACATTTTAGCTAGTTTTACTTGTAAGTGGGGTTGGAAACGCTTTTCAGGATCAGTACTGGGCTCAAAACATGCAGCTCTGAGGTCTCTCCTGATAGGAGGTAGTTAAGTAGAACTTCGCTGCTCAGCTGACCCGGCAGGAGCAAATGTATGCCAAAAATGTACGCAGAATGAGCTTTTCAGTGAATAGCAGCCAGGCACATTTTAGCTAGTTTTACTTGTAAGTGGGGTTGGAAACACTTTTCTGCTTCAGTACTGCACTCAAAAAATGCAGCCCTAAGGTCTCTCATGATAGCAGGTGGTTAAGTAGAAATTTGCCACTTGGCTGACCCAGCAGGAGCAAACGTATGCCAAAAATGTACACAGAATGAGCTTTTTTTAGTGAATAGCAGCCAGGCACATTTTGGCTAGTTTTACTTGTAAGTGGGGTTGGAAATGCTTTTCAGGCTCAGTACGGGCTCAAAACATGCAGCCCTGAGGTCTCTCCTGATAGGAGGTATTTAAGTGGAACTTCGCTGCTCAGCTGACCCGGCAGGAGCAAATGTATGCCAAAAATGTACGCAGAATTAGCTTTCAGTGAAGAGCAGCCAGGCACATTCTAGCAAGTTTACTTGTAAGTGGGGTTGGAAACGCTTTTCAGGCTCAGTACTGCGCTAAAAAGATGCAGCCCTGAGGTCTCTCTTGATAGCAGGTGGTTAAGTAGAAATTTGCCACTTGGCTGACCCAGCAGGAGCAAACGTATGCCAAAAATGTACACAGAATGAGCTTTTCAGTGAATAGAAGCCAGGCACATTTTAGCTAGTTTTACTTGTAAGTGAGGTTGGAAACGCTTTTCAGGATCAGTACTGGGCTCAAAACATGCAGCCCTAAGGTCTCTCATGATAGCAGGTGGTTAAATAGAAATTCGCTGCTCAGCTGACCCGGCAGGAGCAAACGTATGCCAAAAATGTACGCAGAATGAACTTTTCAGTGAAGAGCAGCCAGGCACATTTTAGCTAGTTTTACTTGTAAGTGGGGTTGGAAATGCTTTTCGGGCTCAGTACTGGGCTCAAACATGCAGCCCTGAGGTCTCTCGTGATAAAAGGTGGTTAAATAGAAATTCGCTGCTCAGCTGACCCGGTAGGATCAAACGTATGCCAAAAATGTACTCAGAATGAGCTTTTTCAGTGAATAGCAGCCAGGCACATTTTAGCTAGTTTTACTTGTAAGTGGGGTGGAAACACTTTTCAGGCTCAGTACTGCACTCAAAAAATGCAGCCCTAAGGTCTCTCATGATAGCAGGTGGTTAAGTAGAAATGTGCCACTTGGCTGACCCAGCAGGAGCAAACGTATGCCAAAAATGTACACAGAATGAGCTTTTCAGTGAAGAGCAGGCAGGCATATTTTAGCTAGTTTTACTTGTAAGTGGGGTTGGAAACGCTTTTCAGGCTCAGTACGGGGCTCAAAACATGCAGCCCTGAGGTCTCTCCTGATATCAGGTGGTTAAGTAGAACTTCGCTGCTCAGCTGACCTGGCAGGAGCAAATGTATGCCAAAAATGTACGCAGAATCAGCTTTTCAGTGAAGAGCAGCCAGGCACATTTTAGCTAGTTTTACTTGTAAGTGGGGTTGCAAACGCTTTTCAGGATCAGTACTGGGCTCAAAACATGCAGCCCTGAGGTCTCTCATGATAGCAGGTGGTTAAATAGAAATTCGCTGCTCAGCTGACCCGGCAGGAGCAAATGTATGCCAAAAATGTACGCAGAATGAGCTTTTCAGTGAAGAGCAGCCAGGCACATTTTAGCTAGTTTTACTTGTAAGAGGGGTTGGAAACACTTTTCAGGTTCAGTACTGGGCTCAAAACATGCAGCCCTGAGGTCTCTCATGATAGCAGGTGGTTAAATAGAAATTCACTGCTCAGCTGACTCGGCAGGAGCAAACGTATGCCAAAAATGTAAGCAGAATGAGCTTTTCAGTGAATAGCAGCCAGGCACATTTTAGCTAGTTTTACTTGTAAGTGGGGTTGGAAATGCTTTTCAGGCTCAGTACTGGGCTCAAAAGATGCAGCTCTGAGGTCTCTCCTGATAGGAGGTAGTTAAGTAGAACTTCGCTGCTCAGCTGACCCGGCAGGAGCAAATATATGCCAAAAATGTACGCAGAATGAGCTTTTCAGTGAATAGCAGCCAGGCACATTTTAGCTAGTTTTACTTGTAAGTGGGGTTGGAAACGCTTTTCAGGATCAGTACTGGGCTCAAAACGTGCAGCCCTGAGGTCTCTCATGATAGCAGGTGGTTACATAGAATTTTGCTGCTCAGCTGACCCGGCAGGAGCAAACGTATGCCAAAAATGTTCGCAGAATGAGCTTTTCAGTGAAGAGCAGCCAGGCACATTTTAGCTAGTTTTACTTGTAAGAGGGGTTGGAAACACTTTTCAGGTTCAGTACTGGGCTCAAAACATGCAGCCCTGAGGTCTCTCATGATAGCAGGTGGTTATAGAAATTTACTGCTCAGCTGACCCGGCAGGGAGCAAACGTATGCCAAAAATGTACACAGAATGAGCTTTTCAGTGAATAGCAGCCAGGCACATTTTAGCTAGTTTTACTTGTAAGTGGGGTTGGAAACGCTTATCAGGATCAGTACTGGGCTCAAAAGATGCAGCCCTGAGGTCTCTCATGATAGCAGGTGGTTAAGTAGAAATTCGCTGCTCAGCTGACCCGGCAGGAGCAAACGTATGCCAAAAATGTACGCAGAATGAGCTTTTCAGTGAAGAGCAGCCAGGCACATTTTAGCTAGTTTTACTTGTAAGAGGGGTTGGAAACACTTTTCAGGTTCAGTACTAGGCTCAAAAGATGCAGCTCTGAGGTCTCTCCTGATAGGAGGTAGTTAAGTAGAACTTCGCTGCTCAGCTGACCCGGCAGGAGCAAATGTATGCCAAAAATGTACGCAGAATGAGCTTTTCACTAAAGAGCAGCCAGGCACATTCTAGCAAGTTTTACTTGTAAGTGGTGTTGGAAACGCTTTTCAGGCTCAGTACTGGGCTCAAAAGATGCAGCTCTGAGGTCTCTCCTGATAGGAGGTAGTTAAGTAGAACTTCGCTGCTCAGCTGACCCGGCAGGAGCAAATGTATGCCAAAAATGTACGCAGAATGAGCTTTTCACTAAAGAGCAGCCAGGCGCATTCTAGCAAGTTTTACTTGTAAGTGGTGTTGGAAACGCTTTTCAGGCTCAGTACTGCGCTCAAAAGATGCAGTCCTGAGGTCTCTCATGATAGCAGGTGGTAAGTAGAAATTCGCTGCTCAGCTGACCCGGCAGGAGCAAACGTATGCCAAAAATGTACGCAGAATGAGCTTTTCAGTGAAGAGCAGGCAGGCATATTTTAGCTAGTTTTACTTGTAAGTGGGGTTGGAAATGCTTTTCAGGCTCAGTACGGGGCTCAAAACATGCAGCCCTGAGGTCTCTCCTGATAGGAGGTAGTTAAGTAGAACTTCGCTGCTCAGCTGACCCGGCAGGAGCAAATGTATGCCAAAAATGTACGCAGAATCAGCTTTTCAGTGAAGAGCAGCCGGGCACATTCTAGCAAGTTTTACTTGTAAGTGGGGTTGGAAACGCTTTTCAGGCTCAGTACTGCGCTCAAAAGATGCAGCCCTGAGGTCTCTCATGATATCAGGTGGTTAAATAGAAATTCGCTGCTCAGCTGACCCGGCAGGAGCAAACGTATGTCAAAAATGTACGCTGAATGAGCTTTTCAGTGAATAGCAGCCTGGCACATTTTAGCTAGTTTTACTTGTAAGTGGGGTTGGAATCGCTTTTCAGGATCAGTACTGGGATCAAAACATGCAGCCCTGATGTCTCTCATGATAGCAGGTGGTTAAATAGAAATTCGCTGCTCAGCTGACCCGGTAGGAGCAAACGTATGCCAAAAATGTAAGCAGAATGAGCTTTTCAGTGAAGAGCAGCCAGGCACATTTTAGCTAGTTTTACTTGTAAGAGGGGTTGGAAACACTTTTCAGGTTCAGTACTGGGCTCAAAACATGCAGCCCTGAGGTCTCTCATGATAGCAGGTGGTTAAATAGAAATTCACTGCTCAGCTGACTCAGCAGGAGCAAACGTATGCCAAAAATGTAAGCAGAATGAGCTTTTCAGTGAATAGCAGCCAGGCACATTTTAGCTAGTTTTACTTGTAAGTGGGGTTGGAAATGCTTTTCAGGCTCAGTACTGGGCTCAAAAGATGCAGCTCTGAGGTCTCTCCTGATAGGAGGTAGTTAAGTAGAACTTCGCTGCTCAGCTGACCCGGCAGGAGCAAATATATGCCAAAAATGTACACAGAATGAGCTTTTCAGTGAATAGCAGCCAGGCACATTTTAGCTAGTTTTACTTGTAAGTGGGGTTGGAAACGCTTTTCAGGATCAGTACTGGGCTCAAAACGTGCAGCCCTGAGGTCTCTCATGATAGCAGGTGGTTACATAGAAATTCGCTGCTCAGCTGACCCGGCAGGAGCAAACGTATGCCAAAAATGTACGCAGAATGAGCTTTTCAGTGAAGAGCAGCCAGGCACATTTTAGCTAGTTTTACTTGTAAGAGGGGTTGGAAACACTTTTCAGGTTCAGTACTGGGCTCGAAACATGCAGCCCTGAGGTCTCTCATGATAGCAGGTGGTTATAGAAATTTACTGCTCAGCTGACCCGGCAGGGAGCAAACGTATGCCAAAAATGTACACAGAATGAGCTTTTCAGTGAATAGCAGCCAGGCACATTTTAGCTAGTTTTACTTGTAAGTGGGGTTGGAAACGCTTATCAGGATCAGTACTGGGCTCAAAAGATGCAGCCCTGAGGTCTCTCATGATAGCAGGTGGTTAAGTAGAAATTCGCTGCTCAGCTGACCCGGCAGGAGCAAACGTATGCCAAAAATGTACACAGAATGAGCTTTTCAGTGAATAGCAGCCAGGCACATTTTAGCTAGTTTTACTTGTAAGTGGGGTTGGAAACGCTTTTCAGGATCAGTACTGGGCTCAAAACATGCAGCCCTGACGTCTCTCCATGATAGCAGGTGGTTAAATAGAAATTCGCTGCTCAGCTGACCCGGCAGGAGCAAACGTATGCCAAAAATGTACGCAGAATGAGCTTTTCAGTGAAGAGCAGCCAGGCACATTTTAGCTAGTTTTACTTGTAAGAGGGGTTGGAAACACTTTTCAGGTTCAGTACTGGGCTCAAAACATGCAGCCCTGAGGTCTCTCATGATAGCAGGTGGTTAAATAGAAATTCGCTGCTCAGCTGACCCGGCAGGAGCAAACGTATGCCAAAAATGTAAGCAGAATGAGCTTTTCAGTGAATGGCAGCCAGGCACATTTTAGCTAGTTTTACTTGTGAGTGGGGTTGGAAATGCTTTTCAGGCTCAGTACTGGGCTCAAAAGATGCAGCTCTGAGGTCTCTCCTGATAGGAGGTAGTTAAGTAGAACTTCGCTGCTCAGCTGACCCGGCAGGAGCAAATGTATGCCAAAAATGTACGCAGAATGAGCTTTTCACTAAAGAGCAGCCAGGCACATTCTAGCAAGTTTTACTTGTAAGTGGTGTTGGAAACGCTTTTCAGGCTCAGTACTGCGCTCAAAAGATGCAGTCCTGAGGTCTCTCATGATAGCAGGTGGTAAGTAGAAATTCGCTGCTCAGCTGACCCGGCAGGAGCAAACGTATGCCAAAAATGTACGCAGAATGAGCTTTTCAGTGAAGAGCAGGCAGGCATATTTTAGCTAGTTTTACTTGTAAGTGGGGTTGGAAATGCTTTTCAGGCTCAGTACGGGGCTCAAAACATGCAGCCCTGAGGTCTCTCCTGATAGGAGGTAGTTAAGTAGAACTTCGCTGCTCAGCTGACCCGGCAGGAGCAAATGTATGCCAAAAATGTACGCAGAATCAGCTTTTCAGTGAAGAGCAGCCGGGCACATTCTAGCAAGTTTTACTTGTAAGTGGGGTTGGAAACGCTTTTCAGGCTCAGTACTTCGCTCAAAAGATGCAGCCCTGAGGTCTCTCATGATATCAGGTGGTTAAATAGAAATTCGCTGCTCAGCTGACCCGGCAGGAGCAAACGTATGTCAAAAATGTACGCTGAATGAGCTTTTCAGTGAATAGCAGCCTGGCACATTTTAGCTAGTTTTACTTGTAAGTGGGGTTGGAAACGCTTTTCAGGATCAGTACTGGGATCAAAACATGCAGCCCTGATGTCTCTCATGATAGCAGGTGGTTAAATAGAAATTCGCTGCTCAGCTGACCCGGTAGGAGCAAACGTATGCCAAAAATGTAAGCAGAATGAGCTTTTCAGTGAATAGCAGCCAGGCACATTTTGGCTAGTTTTACTTGTAAGTGGGGTTGGAAATGCTTTTCAGGCTCAGTACTGGGCTCAAAAGATGCAGCTCTGAGGTCTCTCCTGATAGGAGGTAGTTAAGTAGAACTTCGCTGCTCAGCTGACCCGGCAGGAGCAAATATATGCCAAAAATGTACGCAGAATGAGCTTTTCAGTGAATAGCAGCCAGGCGCATTTTAGCTAGTTTTACTTGTAAGTGGGGTTGGAAACGCTTTTCAGGCTCAGTACTGCACTCAAAACATGCAGCAATAAGGTCTCTCATGATAGCAGGTGGTTAAGTAGAAATTTGCCACTTGGCTGACCCAGCAGGAGCAAACGTATGCCAAAAATGTACACAGAATGAGCTTTTCAGTGAATAGCAGCCAGGCACATTTTAGCTAGTTTTACTTGTAAGTGGGGTTGGAAACGCTTTTCGGGCTCAGTACTGGGCTTAAACATGCAGCCCTGAGGTCTCTCATGATAGCAGGTGGTTAAATAGAAATTCGCTGCTCAGCTGACTCCGCAGGAGCAAATGTAAGCAGAATGAGCTTTTCAGTGAATAGCAGCCAGGCACATTTTAGCTAGTTTTACTTGTAAGTGGGGTTGGAAATGCTTTTCAGGTCAGTACTGGGCTCAAAAGATGCAGCTCTGAGGTCTCTCCTGATAGGAGGTAGTTAAGTAGAACTTCGCTGCTCAGCTGACCCGGCAGAAGCAAATATATGCCAAAAATGTACGCAGAATGAGCTTTTCAGTGAATAGCAGCCAGGCACATTTTAGCTAGTTTTACTTGTAAGAGGGGTTGGAAACACTTTTCAGGTTCAGTACTGGGCTCAAAACATGCAGCCCTGAGGTCTCTCATGATAGCAGGTGGTTATAGAAATTCACTGCTCAGCTGACCCGGCAGGGAGCAAACGTATGCCAAAAATGTACACAGAATGAGCTTTTCAGTGAATAGCAGCCAGGCACATTTTAGCTAGTTTTACTTGTAAGTGGGGTTGGAAACGCTTATCAGGATCAGTACTGGGCTCAAAAGATGCAGCCCTGAGGTCTCTCATGATAGCAGGTGGTTAAGTAGAAATTCGCTGCTCAGCTGACCCGGCAGGAGCAAACGTATGCCAAAAATGTACACAGAATGAGCTTTTCAGTGAATAGCAGCCAGGCACATTTTAGCTAGTTTTACTTGTAAGTGGGGTTGGAAACGCTTTTCAGGATCAGTACTGGGCTCAAAACATGCAGCCCTGACGTCTCTCCATGATAGCTGGTGGTTAAATAGAAATTCGCTGCTCAGCTGACCCGGCAAAAGCAAACGTATGCCAAAAATGTACGCAGAATGAGCTTTTCAGTGAATAGCAGCCAGGCACATTTTAGCTAGTTTTACTTGTAAGTGGGGTTGGAAATGCTTTTCAGGCTCAGTACTGGGCTCAAAAGATGCAGCTCTGAGGTCTCTCCTGATAGGAGGTAGTTAAGTAGAACTTCGCTGCTCAGCTGACCCGGCAGGACCAAATATATGCCAAAAATGTACGCAGAATGAGCTTTTCAGTGAATAGCAGCCAGGCACATTTTAGCTAGTTTTACTTGTAAGTGGGGTTGGAAACACTTTTCAGCCTCAGTACTGCACTCAAAAAATGCAGCCCTAAGGTCTCTCATGATAGCAGGTGGTTAAGTAGAAATTTGCCACTTGGCTGACCCAGCAGGAGCAAACGTATGCCAAAAATGTACACAGAATGAGCTTTTTATTTTAGTGAATAGCAGCCAGGCACATTTTAGCTAGTTTTACTTGTAGTTGGGGTTGGAAACGCTTTTCAGGATCAGTACTGGGCTCAAAACATGCAGCTCTGAGGTCTCTCCTGATAGGAGGTAGTTAAGTAGAACTTCGCTGCTCAGCTGACCCGGCAGGACCAAATATATGCCAAAAATGTACGCAGAATGAGCTTTTCAGTGAATAGCAGCCAGGCACATTTTAGCTAGTTTTACTTGTAAGTGGGGTTGGAAACACTTTTCAGCCTCAGTACTGCACTCAAAACATGCAGCCCTAAGGTCTCTCATGATAGCAGGTGGTTAAGTAGAAATTTCCCACTTGGCTGACCCAGCAGGAGCAAACGTATGCCAAAAATGTACACAGAATGAGCTTTTTTTAGTGAATAGCAGCCAGGCACATTTTAGCTAGTTTTACTTGTAAGTGGGGTTGGAAACCCTTTTCAGGATCAGTACTGCGCTCAAAAGATGCAGCCCTGAGGTCTCTCATGATAGCAGGTGGTTAAGTAGAAATTCGCTGCTCAGCTGACCCGGCAGGAGCAAACGTATGCCAAAAATGTACGCGGAATGAGCTTTTCAGTGAAGAGCAGCCAGGCATATTTTAGCTAGTTTTACTTGTAAGTGGGGTTGGAAACGCTTTTCAGGCTCAGTACGGGGCTCAAAACATGCAGCCCTGAGGTCTCTCCTGATAGGAGGTATTTAAGTAGAACTTCGCTGCTCAGCTGACCCGGCAGGAGCAAATGTATGCCAAAAATGTACGCAGAATCAGCTTTTCAGTGAAGAGCAGCCAGGCACATTCTAGCAAGTTTTACTTGTAAGTGGGGTTGGACACGCTTTTCAGGCTCAGTACTATGCTCAAAAGATGCAGCCCTGAGGTCTCTCATGATATCAGGTGGTTAAATAGAAATTCGCTGCTCAGCTGACCCCCGGCAGGAGCAAACGTATGCCAAAAATGTACGCAGAATTAGCTTTCAGTGAAGAGCAGCCAGGCACATTCTAGCAAGTTTCACTTGTAAGTGGGGTTGGAAACGCTTTTCAGGCTCAGTACTGGGCTCAAAACATGCAGCCCTGAGGTCTCTCATGATAGCAGGTGGTTAAATAGAAATTCGCTGCTCAGCTGACCCGGCAGGAGCAAACGTATGCCAAAAATGTATGCAGAATGAGCTTTTCAGTGAAGAGCAGCCAGGCACATTTTAGCTAGTTTTACTTGTAAGAGGGGTTGGAAACACTTTTCAGGTTCAGTACTGGGCTCAAAACATGCAGCCCTGAGGTCTCTCATGATAGCAGGTGGTTAAATAGAAATTCGCTGCTCAGCTGACCCGGCAGGAGCAAACGTATGCCAAAAATGTAAGCAGAATGAGCTTTTCAGTGAATAGCAGCCAGGCACATTTTAGCTAGTTTTACTTGTAAGTGGGGTTGGAAACGCTTTTCAGGCTCAGTACTGCACTCAAAACATGCAGCCCTAAGGTCTCTCATGATAGCAGGTGGTTAAGTAGAAATTTGCCACTTGGCTGACCCAGCAGGAGCAAACGTATGCCAAAAATGTACACAGAATGAGCTTTTCAGTGAAGAGCAGCCAGGCACATTTTAGCTAGTTTTACTTGTAAGTGGGGTTGGAAACGCTTTTCGGACTCAGTACTGGGCTTAAACATGCAGCCCTGAGGTCTCTCATGATAGCAGGTGGTTAAATAGAAATTCGCTGCTCAGCTGACTCGGCAGGAGCAAATGTAAGCAGAATGAGCTTTTCAGTGAATAGCAGCCAGGCACATTTTAGCTAGTTTTACTTGTAAGTGGGGTTGGAAATGCTTTTCAGGCTCAGTACTGGGCTCAAAAGATGCAGCTCTGAGGTCTCTCCTGATAGGAGGTAGTTAAGTAGAACTTCGCTGCTCAGCTGACCCGGCAGAAGCAAATATATGCCAAAAATGTACGCAGAATGAGCTTTTCAGTGAATAGCAGCCAGGCACATTTTAGCTAGTTTTACTTGTAAGTGGGGTTGGAAACGCTTTTCAGGATCAGTACTGGGCTCAAAACGTGCAGCCCTGAGGTCTCTCATGATAGCAGGTGGTTACATAGAAATTCGCTGCTCAGCTGACCCGGCAGGAGCAAACGTATGCCAAAAATGTAAGCAGAATGAGCTTTTCAGTGAAGAGCAGCCAGGCACATTTTAGCTAGTTTTACTTGTAAGAGGGGTTGGAAACACTTTTCAGGTTCAGTACTGGGCTCAAAACATGCAGCCCTGAGGTCTCTCATGATAGCAGGTGGTTATAGAAATTCACTGCTCAGCTGACCCGGCAGGGAGCAAACGTATGCCAAAAATGTACACAGAATGAGCTTTTCAGTGAATAGCAGCCAGGCACATTTTAGCTAGTTTTACTTGTAAGTGGGGTTGGAAACGCTTATCAGGATCAGTACTGGGCTCAAAAGATGCAGCCCTGAGGTCTCTCATGATAGCAGGTGGTTAAGTAGAAATTCGCTGCTCAGCTGACCCGGAAGGAGCAAACGTATGCCAAAAATGTACACAGAATGAGCTTTTCAGTGAATAGCAGCCAGGCACATTTTAGCTAGTTTTACTTGTAAGTGGGGTTGGAAATGCTTTTCAGGCTCAGTACTGGGCTCAAAAGATGCAGCTCTGAGGTCTCTCCTGATAGGAGGTAGTTAAGTAGAACTTCGCTGCTCAGCTGACCCGGCAGGACCAAATATATGCCAAAAATGTACGCAGAATGAGCTTTTCAGTGAATAGCAGCCAGGCACATTTTAGCTAGTTTTACTTGTAAGTGGGGTTGGAAACACTTTTCAGCCTCAGTACTGCACTCAAAAAATGCAGCCCTAAGGTCTCTCATGATAGCAGGTGGTTAAGTAGAAATTTGCCACTTGGCTGACCCAGCAGGAGCAAACGTATGCCAAAAATGTACACAGAATGAGCTTTTTTTTTAGTGAATAGCAGCCAGGCACATTTTAGCTAGTTTTACTTGTAAGTGGGGTTGGAAACGCTTTTCAGGATCAGTACTGGGCTCAAAACATGCAGCTCTGAGGTCTCTCCTGATAGGAGGTAGTTAAGTAGAACTTCGCTGCTCAGCTGACCCGGCAGGACCAAATATATGCCAAAAATGTACGCAGAATGAGCTTTTCAGTGAATAGCAGCCAGGCACATTTTAGCTAGTTTTACTTGTAAGTGGGGTTGGAAACACTTTTCAGCCTCAGGACTGCACTCAAAACATGCAGCCCTAAGGTCTCTCATGATAGCAGGTGGTTAAGTAGAAATTTCCCACTTGGCTGACCCAGCAGGAGCAAACGTATGCCAAAAATGTACACAGAATGAGCTTTTTTTTAGTGAATAGCAGCCAGGCACATTTTAGCTAGTTTTACTTGTAAGTGGGGTTGGAAACCCTTTTCAGGATCAGTACTGCGCTCAAAAGATGCAGCCCTGAGGTCTCTCATGATAGCAGGTGGTTAAGTAGAAATTCGCTGCTCAGCTGACCCGGCAGGAGCAAACGTATGCCAAAAATGTACGCAGAATGAGCTTTTCAGTGAAGAGCAGCCAGGCATATTTTAGCTAGTTTTACTTGTAAGTGGGGTTGGAAACGCTTTTCAGGCTCAGTACGGGGCTCAAAACATGCAGCCCTGAGGTCTCTCCTGATAGGAGGTATTTAAGTAGAACTTCGCTGCTCAGCTGACCCGGCAGGAGCAAATGTATGCCAAAAATGTACGCAGAATCAGCTTTTCAGTGAAGAGCAGCCAGGCACATTCTAGCAAGTTTTACTTGTAAGTGGGGTTGGAAACGCTTTTCAGGCTCAGTACTACGCTCAAAAGATGCAGCCCTGAGGTCTCTCATGATATCAGGTGGTTAAATAGAAATTCGATGCTCAGCTGACCCCCGGCAGGAGCAAACGTATGCCAAAAATGTACGCAGAATTAGCTTTCAGTGAAGAGCAGCCAGGCACATTCTAGCAAGTTTCACTTGTAAGTGGGGTTGGAAACGCTTTTCAGGCTCAGTACTGGGCTCAAAACATGCAGCCCTGAGGTCTCTCATGATAGCAGGTGGTTAAATAGAAATTCGCTGCTCAGCTGACCCAGCAGGAGCAAACGTATGCCAAAAATGTATGCAGAATGAGCTTTTCAGTGAAGAGCAGCCAGGCACATTTTAGCTAGTTTTACTTGTAAGAGGGGTTGGAAACACTTTTCAGGTTCAGTACTGGGCTCAAAACATGCAGCCCTGAGGTCTCTCATGATAGCAGGTGGTTAAATAGAAATTCGCTGCTCAGCTGACCCGGCAGGAGCAAACGTATGCCAAAAATGTAAGCAGAATGAGCTTTTCAGTGAATAGCAGCCAGGCACATTTTAGCTAGTTTTACTTGTAAGTGGGGTTGGAAATGCTTTTCAGGCTCAGTACTGGGCTCAAAAGATGCAGCTCTGAGGTCTCTCCTGATAGGAGGTAGTTAAGTAGAACTTCGCTGCTCAGCTCACCCGGCAGGAGCAAATGTATGCCAAAAATGTACGCAGAATGAGCTTTTCACTAAAGAGCAGCCAGGCACATTCTAGCAAGTTTTACTTGTAAGTGGTGTTGGAAACGCTTTTCAGGCTCAGTACTGCGCTCAAAAGATGCAGTCCTGAGGTCTCTCATGATAGCAGGTGGTAAGTAGAAATTCGCTGCTCAGCTGACCCGGCAGGAGCAAATGTATGCCAAAAATGTACGCAGAATCAGCTTTTCAGTGAAGAGCAGCCGGGCACATTCTAGCAAGTTTTACTTGTAAGTGGGGTTGGAAATGCTTTTCAGGCTCAGTACGGGGCTCAAAACATGCAGCCCTGAGGTCTCTCCTGATAGGAGGTAGTTAAGTAGAACTTCGCTGCTCAGCTGACCCGGCAGGAGCAAATGTATGCCAAAAATGTACGCAGAATCAGCTTTTCAGTGAAGAGCAGCCGGGCACATTCTAGCAAGTTTTACTTGTAAGTGGGGTTGGAAACGCTTTTCAGGCTCAGTACTGCGCTCAAAAAATGCAGCCCTGAGGTCTCTCATGATATCAGGTGGTTAAATAGAAATTCGCTGCTCAGCTGACCCGGTAGGATCAAACGTATGCCAAAAATGTAAGCAGAATGAGCTTTTCAGTGAATAGCAGCCAGGCACATTTTGGCTAGTTTTACTTGTAAGTGGGGTTGGAAATGCTTTTCAGGCTCAGTACTGGGCTCAAAAGATGCAGCTCTGAGGTCTCTCCTGATAGGAGGTAGTTAAGTAGAACTTCGCTGCTCAGCTGACCCGGCAGGAGCAAATATATGCCAAAAATGTACGCAGAATGAGCTTTTCAGTGAATAGCAGCCAGGCGCATTTTAGCTAGTTTTACTTGTAAGTGGGGTTGGAAACGCTTTTCAGGCTCAGTACTGCACTCAAAACATGCAGCCCTAAGGTCTCTCATGATAGCAGGTGGTTAAGTAGAAATTTGCCACTTGGCTGACCCAGCAGGAGCAAACGTATGCCAAAAATGTACACAGAATGAGCTTTTCAGTGAATAGCAGCCAGGCACATTTTAGCTAGTTTTACTTGTAAGTGGGGTTGGAAACGCTTTTCGGGCTCAGTACTGGGCTTAAACATGCAGCCCTGAGGTCTCTCATGATAGCAGGTGGTTAAATAGAAATTCGCTGCTCAGCTGACTCGGCAGGAGCAAATGTAAGCAGAATGAGCTTTTCAGTGAATAGCAGCCAGGCACATTTTAGCTAGTTTTACTTGTAAGTGGGGTTGGAAATGCTTTTCAGGCTCAGTACTGGGCTCAAAAGATGCAGCTCTGAGGTCTCTCCTGATAGGAGGTAGTTAAGTAGAACTTCGCTGCTCAGCTGACCCGGCAGAAGCAAATATATGCCAAAAATGTACGCAAAATGAGCTTTTCAGTGAATAGCAGCCAGGCACATTTTAGCTAGTTTTACTTGTAAGTGGGGTTGGAAACGCTTTTCAGGATCAGTACTGGGCTCAAAACGTGCAGCCCTGAGGTCTCTCATGATAGCAGGTGGTTACATAGAAATTCGCTGCTCAGCTGACCCGGCAGGAGCAAACGTATGCCAAAAATGTAAGCAGAATGAGCTTTTCAGTGAAGAGCAGCCAGGCACATTTTAGCTAGTTTTACTTGTAAGAGGGGTTGGAAACACTTTTCAGGTTCAGTACTGGGCTCAAAACATGCAGCCCTGAGGTCTCTCGTGATAGCAGGTGGTTATAGAAATTCACTGCTCAGCTGACCCGGCAGGGAGCAAACGTATGCCAAAAATGTACACAGAATGAGCTTTTCAGTGAATAGCAGCCAGGCACATTTTAGCTAGTTTTACTTGTAAGTGGGGTTGGAAACGCTTATCAGGATCAGTACTGGGCTCAAAAGATGCAGCCCTGAGGTCTCTCATGATAGCTGGTGGTTAAATAGAAATTCGCTGCTCAGCTGACCCCGCAAAAGCAAACGTATGCCAAAAATGTACGCAGAATGAGCTTTTCAGTGAATAGCAGCCAGGCACATTTTAGCTAGTTTTACTTGTAAGTGGGGTTGGAAACACTTTTCAGCCTCAGTACTGCACTCAAAAAATGCAGCCCTAAGGTCTCTCATGATAGCAGGTGGTTAAGTAGAAATTTGCCACTTGGCTGACCCAGCAGGAGCAAACGTATGCCAAAAATGTACACAGAATGAGCTTTTTTTTTAGTGAATAGCAGCCAGGCACATTTTAGCTAGTTTTACTTGTAAGTGGGGTTGGAAACGCTTTTCAGGATCAGTACTGGGCTCAGAACATGCAGCTCTGAGGTCTCTCCTGATAGGAGGTAGTTAAGTAGAACTTCGCTGCTCAGCTGACCCGGCAGGACCAAATATATGCCAAAAATGTACGCAGAATGAGCTTTTCAGTGAATAGCAGCCAGGCACATTTTAGCTAGTTTTACTTGTAAGTGGGGTTGGAAACACTTTTCAGCCTCAGTACTGCACTCAAAACATGCAGCCCTAAGGTCTCTCATGATAGCAGGTGGTTAAGTAGAAATTTCCAACTTGGCTGACCCAGCAGGAGCAAACGTATGCCAAAAATGTACACAGAATGAGCTTTTTTTTAGTGAATAGCAGCCAGGCACATTTTAGCTAGTTTTACTTGTAAGTGGGGTTGGAAACCCTTTTCAGGATCAGTACTGCGCTCAAAAGATGCAGCCCTGAGGTCTCTCATGATAGCAGGTGGTTAAGTAGAAATTCGCTGCTCAGCTGACCCGGCAGGAGCAAACGTATGCCAAAAATGTACGCGGAATGAGCTTTTCAGTGAAGAGCAGCCAGGCATATTTTAGCTAGTTTTACTTGTAAGTGGGGTTGGAAACGCTTTTCAGGCTCAGTACGGGGCTCAAAACATGCAGCCCTGAGGTCTCTCCTGATAGGAGGTATTTAAGTAGAACTTCGCTGCTCAGCTGACCCGGCAGGAGCAAATGTATGCCAAAAATGTACGCAGAATCAGCTTTTCAGTGAAGAGCAGCCAGGCACATTCTAGCAAGTTTTACTTGTAAGTGGGGTTGGAAACGCTTTTCAGGCTCAGTACTACGCTCAAAAGATGCAGCCCTGAGGTCTCTCATGATATCAGGTGGTTAAATAGAAATTCGCTGCTCAGCTGACCCCCGGCAGGAGCAAACGTATGCCAAAAATGTACGCAGAATTAGCTTTCAGTGAAGAGCAGCCAGGCACATTCTAGCAAGTTTCACTTGTAAGTGGGGTTGGAAACGCTTTTCAGGCTCGGTACTGGGCTCAAAACATGCAGCCCTGAGGTCTCTCATGATAGCAGGTGGTTAAATAGAAATTCGCTGCTCAGCTGACCCGGCAGGAGCAAACGTATGCCAAAAATGTATGCAGAATGAACTTTTCAGTGAAGAGCAGCCAGGCACATTTTAGCTAGTTTTACTTGTAAGTGGGGTTGGAAATGCTTTTCGGGCTCAGTACTGGGCTCAAACATGCAGCCCTGAGGTCTCTCATGATAGCAGGTGGTTAAATAGAAATTCGCTGCTCAGCTGACCCGGTAGGATCAAACGTATGCCAAAAATGTACACAGAATGAGCTTTTCAGTGAATAGCAGCCAGGCACATTTTAGCTAGTTTTACTTGTAAGTGGGGTTGGAAACACATTTCAGGCTCAGTACTGCACTCAAAAAATGCAGCCCTAAGGTCTCTCATGATAGCAGGTGGTTAAATAGAAATTCGCTGCTCAGCTGACCCGGCAGGAGCAAACGTATGCCAAAAATGTAAGCAGAATGAGCTTTTCAGTGAATAGCAGCCAGGCACATTTTAGCTAGTTTTACTTGTAAGTGGGGTTGGAAACGCTTTTCAGGCTCAGTACTGCACTCAAAACATGCAGCCCTAAGGTCTCTCATGATAGCAGGTGGTTAAGTAGAAATTTGCCACTTGGCTGACCCAGCAGGAGCAAACGTATGCCAAAAATGTACACAGAATGAGCTTTTCAGTGAAGAGCAGCCAGGCACATTTTAGCTAGTTTTACTTGTAAGTGGGGTTGGAAACGCTTTTCGGACTCAGTACTGGGCTTAAACATGCAGCCCTGAGGTCTCTCATGATAGCAGGTGGTTAAATAGAAATTCGCTGCTCAGCTGACTCGGCAGGAGCAAATGTAAGCAGAATGAGCTTTTCAGTGAATAGCAGCCAGGCACATTTTAGCTAGTTTTACTTGTAAGTGGGGTTGGAAATGCTTTTCAGGCTCAGTACTGGGCTCAAAAGATGCAGCTCTGAGGTCTCTCCTGATAGGAGGTAGTTAAGTAGAACTTCGCTGCTCAGCTGACCCGGCAGAAGCAAATATATGCCAAAAATGTACGCAGAATGAGCTTTTCAGTGAATAGCAGCCAGGCACATTTTAGCTAGTTTTACTTGTAAGTGGGGTTGGAAACGCTTTTCAGGATCAGTACTGGGCTCAAAACGTGCAGCCCTGAGGTCTCTCATGATAGCAGGTGGTTACATAGAAATTCGCTGCTCAGCTGACCCGGCAGGAGCAAACGTATGCCAAAAATGTAAGCAGAATGAGCTTTTCAGTGAAGAGCAGCCAGGCACATTTTAGCTAGTTTTACTTGTAAGAGGGGTTGGAAACACTTTTCAGGTTCAGTACTGGGCTCAAAACATGCAGCCCTGAGGTCTCTCATGATAGCAGGTGGTTATAGAAATTCACTGCTCAGCTGACCCGGCAGGGAGCAAACGTATGCCAAAAATGTACACAGAATGATCTTTTCAGTGAATAGCAGCCAGGCACATTTTAGCTAGTTTTACTTGTAAGTGGGGTTGGAAACGCTTATCAGGATCAGTACTGGGCTCAAAAGATGCAGCCCTGAGGTCTCTCATGATAGCAGGTGGTTAAGTAGAAATTCGCTGCTCAGCTGACCCGGAAGGAGCAAACGTATGCCAAAAATGTACACAGAATGAGCTTTTCAGTGAATAGCAGCCAGGCACATTTTAGCTAGTTTTACTTGTAAGTGGGGTTGGAAATGCTTTTCAGGCTCAGTACTGGGCTCAAAAGATGCAGCTCTGAGGTCTCTCCTGATAGGAGGTAGTTAAGTAGAACTTCGCTGCTCAGCTGACCCGGCAGGACCAAATATATGCCAAAAATGTACGCAGAATGAGCTTTTCAGTGAATAGCAGCCAGGCACATTTTAGCTAGTTTTACTTGTAAGTGGGGTTGGAAACACTTTTCAGCCTCAGTACTGCACTCAAAAAATGCAGCCCTAAGGTCTCTCATGATAGCAGGTGGTTAAGTAGAAATTTGCCACTTGGCTGACCCAGCAGGAGCAAACGTATGCCAAAAATGTACACAGAATGAGCTTTTTTTTTAGTGAATAGCAGCCAGGCACATTTTAGCTAGTTTTACTTGTAAGTGGGGTTGGAAACGCTTTTCAGGATCAGTACTGGGCTCAAAACATGCAGCTCTGAGGTCTCTCCTGATAGGAGGTAGTTAAGTAGAACTTCGCTGCTCAGCTGACCCGGCAGGACCAAATATATGCCAAAAATGTACGCAGAATGAGCTTTTCAGTGAATAGCAGCCAGGCACATTTTAGCTAGTTTTACTTGTAAGTGGGGTTGGAAACACTTTTCAGCCTCAGGACTGCACTCAAAACATGCAGCCCTAAGGTCTCTCATGATAGCAGGTGGTTAAGTAGAAATTTCCCACTTGGCTGACCCAGCAGGAGCAAACGTATGCCAAAAATGTACACAGAATGAGCTTTTTTTTAGTGAATAGCAGCCAGGCACATTTTAGCTAGTTTTACTTGTAAGTGGGGTTGGAAACCCTTTTCAGGATCAGTACTGCGCTCAAAAGATGCAGCCCTGAGGTCTCTCATGATAGCAGGTGGTTAAGTAGAAATTCGCTGCTCAGCTGACCCGGCAGGAGCAAACGTATGCCAAAAATGTACGCGGAATGAGCTTTTCAGTGAAGAGCAGCCAGGCATATTTTAGCTAGTTTTACTTGTAAGTGGGGTTGGAAACGCTTTTCAGGCTCAGTACGGGGCTCAAAACATGCAGCCCTGAGGTCTCTCCTGATAGGAGGTATTTAAGTAGAACTTCGCTGCTCAGCTGACCCGGCAGGAGCAAATGTATGCCAAAAATGTACGCAGAATCAGCTTTTCAGTGAAGAGCAGCCAGGCACATTCTAGCAAGTTTTACTTGTAAGTGGGGTTGGAAACGCTTTTCAGGCTCAGTACTACGCTCAAAAGATGCAGCCCTGAGGTCTCTCATGATATCAGGTGGTTAAATAGAAATTCGATGCTCAGCTGACCCCCGGCAGGAGCAAACGTATGCCAAAAATGTACGCAGAATTAGCTTTCAGTGAAGAGCAGCCAGGCACATTCTAGCAAGTTTCACTTGTAAGTGGGGTTGGAAACGCTTTTCAGGCTCAGTACTGGGCTCAAAACATGCAGCCCTGAGGTCTCTCATGATAGCAGGTGGTTAAATAGAAATTCGCTGCTCAGCTGACCCGGCAGGAGCAAACGTATGCCAAAAATGTATGCAGAATGAGCTTTTCAGTGAAGAGCAGCCAGGCACATTTTAGCTAGTTTTACTTGTAAGAGGGGTTGGAAACACTTTTCAGGTTCAGTACTGGGCTCAAAACATGCAGCCCTGAGGTCTCTCATGATAGCAGGTGGTTAAATAGAAATTCGCTGCTCAGCTGACCCGGCAGGAGCAAACGTATGCCAAAAATGTAAGCAGAATGAGCTTTTCAGTGAATAGCAGCCAGGCACATTTTAGCTAGTTTTACTTGTAAGTGGGGTTGGAAATGCTTTTCAGGCTCAGTACTGGGCTCAAAAGATGCAGCTCTGAGGTCTCTCCTGATAGGAGGTAGTTAAGTAGAACTTCGCTGCTCAGCTCACCCGGCAGGAGCAAATGTATGCCAAAAATGTACGCAGAATGAGCTTTTCACTAAAGAGCAGCCAGGCACATTCTAGCAAGTTTTACTTGTAAGTGGTGTTGGAAACGCTTTTCAGGCTCAGTACTGCGCTCAAAAGATGCAGTCCTGAGGTCTCTCATGATAGCAGGTGGTAAGTAGAAATTCGCTGCTCAGCTGACCCGGCAGGAGCAAATGTATGCCAAAAATGTACGCAGAATCAGCTTTTCAGTGAAGAGCAGCCGGGCACATTCTAGCAAGTTTTACTTGTAAGTGGGGTTGGAAATGCTTTTCAGGCTCAGTACGGGGCTCAAAACATGCAGCCCTGAGGTCTCTCCTGATAGGAGGTAGTTAAGTAGAACTTCGCTGCTCAGCTGACCCGGCAGGAGCAAATGTATGCCAAAAATGTACGCAGAATCAGCTTTTCAGTGAAGAGCAGCCGGGCACATTCTAGCAAGTTTTACTTGTAAGTGGGGTTGGAAACGCTTTTCAGGCTCAGTACTGCGCTCAAAAAATGCAGCCCTGAGGTCTCTCATGATATCAGGTGGTTAAATAGAAATTCGCTGCTCAGCTGACCCGGCAGGAGCAAACGTATGTCAAAAATGTACGCTGAATGAGCTTTTCAGTGAATAGCAGCCTGGCACATTTTAGCTAGTTTTACTTGTAAGTGGGGTTGGAAACGCTTTTCAGGATCAGTACTGGGATCAAAACATGCAGCCCTGATGTCTCTCATGATAGCAGGTGGTTAAATAGAAATTCGCTGCTCAGCTGACCCGGTAGGATCAAACGTATGCCAAAAATGTAAGCAGAATGAGCTTTTCAGTGAATAGCAGCCAGGCACATTTTGGCTAGTTTTACTTGTAAGTGGGGTTGGAAATGCTTTTCAGGCTCAGTACTGGGCTCAAAAGATGCAGCTCTGAGGTCTCTCCTGATAGGAGGTAGTTAAGTAGAACTTCGCTGCTCAGCTGACCCGGCAGGAGCAAATATATGCCAAAAATGTACGCAGAATGAGCTTTTCAGTGAATAGCAGCCAGGCGCATTTTAGCTAGTTTTACTTGTAAGTGGGGTTGGAAACGCTTTTCAGGCTCAGTACTGCACTCAAAACATGCAGCCCTAAGGTCTCTCATGATAGCAGGTGGTTAAGTAGAAATTTGCCACTTGGCTGACCCAGCAGGAGCAAACGTATGCCAAAAATGTACACAGAATGAGCTTTTCAGTGAATAGCAGCCAGGCACATTTTAGCTAGTTTTACTTGTAAGTGGGGTTGGAAACGCTTTTCGGGCTCAGTACTGGGCTTAAACATGCAGCCCTGAGGTCTCTCATGATAGCAGGTGGTTAAATAGAAATTCGCTGCTCAGCTGACTCGGCAGGAGCAAATGTAAGCAGAATGAGCTTTTCAGTGAATAGCAGCCAGGCACATTTTAGCTAGTTTTACTTGTAAGTGGGGTTGGAAATGCTTTTCAGGCTCAGTACTGGGCTCAAAAGATGCAGCTCTGAGGTCTCTCCTGATAGGAGGTAGTTAAGTAGAACTTCGCTGCTCAGCTGACCCGGCAGAAGCAAATATATGCCAAAAATGTACGCAAAATGAGCTTTTCAGTGAATAGCAGCCAGGCACATTTTAGCTAGTTTTACTTGTAAGTGGGGTTGGAAACGCTTTTCAGGATCAGTACTGGGCTCAAAACGTGCAGCCCTGAGGTCTCTCATGATAGCAGGTGGTTACATAGAAATTCGCTGCTCAGCTGACCCGGCAGGAGCAAACGTATGCCAAAAATGTAAGCAGAATGAGCTTTTCAGTGAAGAGCAGCCAGGCACATTTTAGCTAGTTTTACTTGTAAGAGGGGTTGGAAACACTTTTCAGGTTCAGTACTGGGCTCAAAACATGCAGCCCTGAGGTCTCTCGTGATAGCAGGTGGTTATAGAAATTCACTGCTCAGCTGACCCGGCAGGGAGCAAACGTATGCCAAAAATGTACACAGAATGAGCTTTTCAGTGAATAGCAGCCAGGCACATTTTAGCTAGTTTTACTTGTAAGTGGGGTTGGAAACGCTTATCAGGATCAGTACTGGGCTCAAAAGATGCAGCCCTGAGGTCTCTCATGATAGCTGGTGGTTAAATAGAAATTCGCTGCTCAGCTGACCCCGCAAAAGCAAACGTATGCCAAAAATGTACGCAGAATGAGCTTTTCAGTGAATAGCAGCCAGGCACATTTTAGCTAGTTTTACTTGTAAGTGGGGTTGGAAACACTTTTCAGCCTCAGTACTGCACTCAAAAAATGCAGCCCTAAGGTCTCTCATGATAGCAGGTGGTTAAGTAGAAATTTGCCACTTGGCTGACCCAGCAGGAGCAAACGTATGCCAAAAATGTACACAGAATGAGCTTTTTTTTTAGTGAATAGCAGCCAGGCACATTTTAGCTAGTTTTACTTGTAAGTGGGGTTGGAAACGCTTTTCAGGATCAGTACTGGGCTCAGAACATGCAGCTCTGAGGTCTCTCCTGATAGGAGGTAGTTAAGTAGAACTTCGCTGCTCAGCTGACCCGGCAGGACCAAATATATGCCAAAAATGTACGCAGAATGAGCTTTTCAGTGAATAGCAGCCAGGCACATTTTAGCTAGTTTTACTTGTAAGTGGGGTTGGAAACACTTTTCAGCCTCAGTACTGCACTCAAAACATGCAGCCCTAAGGTCTCTCATGATAGCAGGTGGTTAAGTAGAAATTTCCAACTTGGCTGACCCAGCAGGAGCAAACGTATGCCAAAAATGTACACAGAATGAGCTTTTTTTTAGTGAATAGCAGCCAGGCACATTTTAGCTAGTTTTACTTGTAAGTGGGGTTGGAAACACATTTCAGGCTCAGTACTGCACTCAAAAAATGCAGCCCTAAGGTCTCTCATGATAGCAGGTGGTTAAGTAGAAATGTGCTACTTGGCTGACCCAGCAGGAGCAAACGTATGCCAAAAATGTACAGAGAATGAGCTTTTCAGTGAATAGCAGCCAGGCACATTTTGGCTAGTTTTACTTGTAAGTGGGGTTGAAAACGCTTTTCAGGATCAGTACTGCGCTCAAAAGATGCAGCCCTGAGGTCTCTCATGATAGCAGGTGGTTAAGTAGAAATTCGCTGCTCAGCTGACCCGGCAGGAGCAAACGTATGCCAAAAATGTACGCGGAATGAGCTTTTCAGTGAAGAGCAGCCAGGCATATTTTAGCTAGTTTTACTTGTAAGTGGGGTTGGAAACGCTTTTCAGGCTCAGTACGGGGCTCAAAACATGCAGCCCTGAGGTCTCTCCTGATAGGAGGTATTTAAGTAGAACTTCGCTGCTCAGCTGACCCGGCAGGAGCAAATGTATGCCAAAAATGTACGCAGAATCAGCTTTTCAGTGAATAGCAGCCAGGCACATTCTAGCGAATTTTACTTGTAAGTGGGGTTGGAAACGCTTTTCAGGCTCAGTACTACGCTCAAAAGATGCAGCCCTGAGGTCTCTCATGATATCAGGTGGTTAAATAGAAATTCGCTGCTCAGCTGACCCGGCAGGAGCAAACGTATGCCAAAAATGTACGCAGAATTAGCTTTCAGTGAAGAGCAGCCAGGCACATTCTAGCAAGTTTTACTTGTAAGTGGGGTTGGAAACGCTTTTCAGGCTCAGTACTGCGCTAAAAAGATGCAGCCCTGAGGTCTCTCTTGATAGCAGGTGGTTAAGTAGAAATTTGCCACTTGGCTGACCCAGCAGGAGCAAACGTATGCCAAAAATGGACACAGAATGAGCTTTTCAGTGAATAGCAGCCAGGCACATTTTAGCTAGTTTTACTTGTAAGTGGAGTTGGAAACGCTTTTCAGGATCAGTACTGGGCTCAAAACATGCAGCCCTGAGGTCTCTCATGGTAGCAGGTGGTTAAATAGAAATTCGCTGCTCAGCTGACCCGGCAGGAGCAAACGTATGCCAAAAATGTATGCAGAATGAACTTTTCAGTGAAGAGCAGCCAGGCACATTTTAGCTAGTTTTACTTGTAAGTGGGGTTGGAAACGCTTTTCGGGCTCAGTACTGGGCTCAAAACATGCAGCCCTAAGGTCTCTCATGATAGCAGGTGGTTAAGTAGAAATTTGCCACTTGGCTGACCCAGCAGGAGCAAACGTATGCCAAAAATGTACACAGAATGAGCTTTTCAGTGAATAGCAGCCAGGCACATTTTAGCTAGTTTTACTTGTAAGTGGGGTTGGAAATGCTTTTCAGGCTCAGTACTGGGCTCAAAAGATGCAGCTCTGAGGTCTCTCCTGATAGGAGGTAGTTAAGTAGAACTTCGCTGCTCAGCTGACCCGGCAGAAGCAAATATATGCCAAAAATGTACGCAAAATGAGCTTTTCAGTGAATAGCAGCCAGGCACATTTTAGCTAGTTTTACTTGTAAGTGGGGTTGGAAACGCTTTTCAGGATCAGTACTGGGCTCAAAACGTGCAGCCCTGAGGTCTCTCATGATAGCAGGTGGTTACATAGAAATTCGCTGCTCAGCTGACCCGGCAGGAGCAAACGTATGCCAAAAATGTAAGCAGAATGAGCTTTTCAGTGAAGAGCAGCCAGGCACATTTTAGCTAGTTTTACTTGTAAGAGGGGTTGGAAACACTTTTCAGGTTCAGTACTGGGCTCAAAACATGCAGCCCTGAGGTCTCTCATGATAGCAGGTGGTTATAGAAATTCACTGCTCAGCTGACCCGGCAGGGAGCAAACGTATGCCAAAAATGTACACAGAATGAGCTTTTCAGTGAATAGCAGCCAGGCACATTTTAGCTAGTTTTACTTGTAAGTGGGGTTGGAAACGCTTATCAGGATCAGTACTGGGCTCAAAAGATGCAGCCCTGAGGTCTCCCATGATAGCAGGTGGTTAAGTAGAAATTCGCTGCTCAGCTGACCCGGCAGGAGCAAACGTATGCCAAAAATGTACACAGAATGAGCTTTTCAGTGAATAGCAGCCAGGCACATTTTAGCTAGTTTTACTTGTAAGTGGGGTTGGAAACGCTTTTCAGGATCAGTACTGGGCTCAAAACATGCAGCCCTGACGTCTCTCCATGATAGCTGGTGGTTAAATAGAAATTCGCTGCTCAGCTGACCCCGCAAAAGCAAACGTATGCCAAAAATGTACGCAGAATGAGCTTTTCAGTGAATAGCAGCCAGGCACATTTTAGCTAGTTTTACTTGTAAGTGGGGTTGGAAACACTTTTCAGCCTCAGTACTGCACTCAAAAAATGCAGCCCTAAGGTCTCTCATGATAGCAGGTGGTTAAGTAGAAATTTCCAACTTGGCTGACCCAGCAGGAGCAAACGTATGCCAAAAATGTACACAGAATGAGCTTTTTTTTAGTGAATAGCAGCCAGGCACATTTTAGCTAGTTTTACTTGTAAGTGGGGTTGGAAACCATTTTCAGGATCAGTACTGCGCTCAAAAGATGCAGCCCTGAGGTCTCTCATGATAGCAGGTGGTTAAGTAGAAATTCGCTGCTCAGCTGACCCGGCAGGAGCAAACGTATGCCAAAAATGTACGCGGAATGAGCTTTTCAGTGAAGAGCAGCCAGGCATATTTTAGCTAGTTTTACTTGTAAGTGGGGTTGGAAACGCTTTTCAGGCTCAGTACGGGGCTCAAAACATGCAGCCCTGAGGTCTCTCCTGATAGGAGGTATTTAAGTAGAACTTCGCTGCTCAGCTGACCCGGCAGGAGCAAATATATGCCAAAAATGTACGCAGAATGAGCTTTTCAGTGAATAGCAGCCAGGCGCATTTTAGCTAGTTTTACTTGTAAGTGGGGTTGGAAACGCTTTTCAGGCTCAGTACTGCACTCAAAACATGCAGCCCTAAGGTCTCTCATGATAGCAGGTGGTTAAGTAGAAATTTGCCACTTGGCTGACCCAGCAGGAGCAAACGTATGCCAAAAATGTACACAGAATGAGCTTTTCAGTGAATAGCAGCCAGGCACATTTTAGCTAGTTTTACTTGTAAGTGGGGTTGGAAACGCTTTTCGGGCTCAGTACTGGGCTTAAACATGCAGCCCTGAGGTCTCTCATGATAGCAGGTGGTTAAATAGAAATTCGCTGCTCAGCTGACTCGGCAGGAGCAAATGTAAGCAGAATGAGCTTTTCAGTGAATAGCAGCCAGGCACATTTTAGCTAGTTTTACTTGTAAGTGGGGTTGGAAATGCTTTTCAGGCTCAGTACTGGGCTCAAAAGATGCAGCTCTGAGGTCTCTCCTGATAGGAGGTAGTTAAGTAGAACTTCGCTGCTCAGCTGACCCGGCAGAAGCAAATATATGCCAAAAATGTACGCAAAATGAGCTTTTCAGTGAATAGCAGCCAGGCACATTTTAGCTAGTTTTACTTGTAAGTGGGGTTGGAAACGCTTTTCAGGATCAGTACTGGGCTCAAAACGTGCAGCCCTGAGGTCTCTCATGATAGCAGGTGGTTACATAGAAATTCGCTGCTCAGCTGACCCGGCAGGAGCAAACGTATGCCAAAAATGTAAGCAGAATGAGCTTTTCAGTGAAGAGCAGCCAGGCACATTTTAGCTAGTTTTACTTGTAAGAGGGGTTGGAAACACTTTTCAGGTTCAGTACTGGGCTCAAAACATGCAGCCCTGAGGTCTCTCATGATAGCAGGTGGTTATAGAAATTCACTGCTCAGCTGACCCGGCAGGGAGCAAACGTATGCCAAAAATGTACACAGAATGAGCTTTTCAGTGAATAGCAGCCAGGCACATTTTAGCTAGTTTTACTTGTAAGTGGGGTTGGAAACGCTTATCAGGATCAGTACTGGGCTCAAAAGATGCAGCCCTGAGGTCTCTCATGATAGCAGGTGGTTAAGTAGAAATTCGCTGCTCAGCTGACCCGGCAGGAGCAAACGTATGCCAAAAATGTACACAGAATGAGCTTTTCAGTGAATAGCAGCCAGGCACATTTTAGCTAGTTTTACTTGTAAGTGGGGTTGGAAACGCTTTTCAGGATCAGTACTGGGCTCAAAACATGCAGCCCTGACGTCTCTCCATGATAGCTGGTGGTTAAATAGAAATTCGCTGCTCAGCTGACCCCGCAAAAGCAAACGTATGCCAAAAATGTACGCAGAATGAGCTTTTCAGTGAATAGCAGCCAGGCACATTTTAGCTAGTTTTACTTGTAAGTGGGGTTGGAAACACTTTTCAGCCTCAGTACTGCACTCAAAAAATGCAGCCCTAAGGTCTCTCATGATAGCAGGTGGTTAAGTAGAAATTTGCCACTTGGCTGACCCAGCAGGAGCAAACGTATGCCAAAAATGTACACAGAATGAGCTTTTTTTTTAGTGAATAGCAGCCAGGCACATTTTAGCTAGTTTTACTTGTAAGTGGGGTTGGAAACGCTTTTCAGGATCAGTACTGGGCTCAGAACATGCAGCTCTGAGGTCTCTCCTGATAGGAGGTAGTTAAGTAGAACTTCGCTGCTCAGCTGACCCGGCAGGACCAAATATATGCCAAAAATGTACGCAGAATGAGCTTTTCAGTGAATAGCAGCCAGGCACATTTTAGCTAGTTTTACTTGTAAGTGGGGTTGGAAACACTTTTCAGCCTCAGTACTGCACTCAAAACATGCAGCCCTAAGGTCTCTCATGATAGCAGGTGGTTAAGTAGAAATTTCCAACTTGGCTGACCCAGCAGGAGCAAACGTATGCCAAAAATGTACACAGAATGAGCTTTTTTTTAGTGAATAGCAGCCAGGCACATTTTAGCTAGTTTTACTTGTAAGTGGGGTTGGAAACCCTTTTCAGGATCAGTACTGCGCTCAAAAGATGCAGCCCTGAGGTCTCTCATGATTGCAGGTGGTTAAGTAGAAATTCGCTGCTCAGCTGACCCGGCAGGAGCAAACGTATGCCAAAAATGTACGCGGAATGAGGTTTTCAGTGAAGAGCAGCCAGGCATATTTTAGCTAGTTTTACTTGTAAGTGGGGTTGGAAACGCTTTTCAGGCTCAGTACGGGGCTCAAAACATGCAGCCCTGAGGTCTCTCCTGATAGGAGGTATTTAAGTAGAACTTCGCTGCTCAGCTGACCCGGCAGGAGCAAATGTATGCCAAAAATGTACGCAGAATCAGCTTTTCAATGAAGAGCAGCCAGGCACATTCTAGCAAGTTTTACTTGTAAGTGGGGTTGGAAACGCTTTTCAGGCTCAGTACTACGCTCAAAAGATGCAGCCCTGAGGTCTCTCATGATATCAGGTGGTTAAATAGAAATTCGCTGCTCAGCTGACCCCCGGCAGGAGCAAACGTATGCCAAAAATGTACGCAGAATTAGCTTTCAGTGAAGAGCAGCCAGGCACATTCTAGCAAGTTTCACTTGTAAGTGGGGTTGGAAACGCTTTTCAGGCTCGGTACTGGGCTCAAAACATGCAGCCCTGAGGTCTCTCATGATAGCAGGTGGTTAAATAGAAATTCGCTGCTCAGCTGACCCGGCAGGAGCAAACGTATGCCAAAAATGTATGCAGAATGAACTTTTCAGTGAAGAGCAGCCAGGCACATTTTAGCTAGTTTTACTTGTAAGTGGGGTTGGAAATGCTTTTCGGGCTCAGTACTGGGCTCAAACATGCAGCCCTGAGGTCTCTCATGATAGCAGGTGGTTAAATAGAAATTCGCTGCTCAGCTGACCCGGTAGGATCAAACGTATGCCAAAAATGTACACAGAATGAGCTTTTCAGTGAATAGCAGCCAGGCACATTTTAGCTAGTTTTACTTGTAAGTGGGGTTGGAAACACATTTCAGGCTCAGTACTGCACTCAAAAAATGCAGCCCTAAGGTCTCTCATGATAGCAGGTGGTTAAGTAGAAATGTGCTACTTGGCTGACCCAGCAGGAGCAAACGTATGCCAAAAATGTACAGAGAATGAGCTTTTCAGTGAATAGCAGCCAGGCACATTTTGGCTAGTTTTACTTGTAAGTGGGGTTGAAAACGCTTTTCAGGATCAGTACTGCGCTCAAAAGATGCAGCCCTGAGGTCTCTCATGATAGCAGGTGGTTAAGTAGAAATTCGCTGCTCAGCTGACCCGGCAGGAGCAAACGTATGCCAAAAATGTACGCGGAATGAGCTTTTCAGTGAAGAGCAGCCAGGCATATTTTAGCTAGTTTTACTTGTAAGTGGGGTTGGAAACGCTTTTCAGGCTCAGTACGGGGCTCAAAACATGCAGCCCTGAGGTCTCTCCTGATAGGAGGTATTTAAGTAGAACTTCGCTGCTCAGCTGACCCGGCAGGAGCAAATGTATGCCAAAAATGTACGCAGAATCAGCTTTTCAGTGAATAGCAGCCAGGCACATTCTAGCGAATTTTACTTGTAAGTGGGGTTGGAAACGCTTTTCAGGCTCAGTACTACGCTCAAAAGATGCAGCCCTGAGGTCTCTCATGATATCAGGTGGTTAAATAGAAATTCGCTGCTCAGCTGACCCGGCAGGAGCAAACGTATGCCAAAAATGTACGCAGAATTAGCTTTCAGTGAAGAGCAGCCAGGCACATTCTAGCAAGTTTTACTTGTAAGTGGGGTTGGAAACGCTTTTCAGGCTCAGTACTGCGCTAAAAAGATGCAGCCCTGAGGTCTCTCTTGATAGCAGGTGGTTAAGTAGAAATTTGCCACTTGGCTGACCCAGCAGGAGCAAACGTATGCCAAAAATGGACACAGAATGAACTTTTCAGTGAATAGCAGCCAGGCACATTTTAGCTAGTTTTACTTGTAAGTGGAGTTGGAAACGCTTTTCAGGATCAGTACTGGGCTCAAAACATGCAGCCCTGAGGTCTCTCGTGGTAGCAGGTGGTTAAATAGAAATTCGCTGCTCAGCTGACCCGGCAGGAGCAAACGTATGCCAAAAATGTATGCAGAATGAACTTTTCAGTGAAGAGCAGCCAGGCACATTTTAGCTAGTTTTACTTGTAAGTGGGGTTGGAAACGCTTTTCGGGCTCAGTACTGGGCTCAAAACATGCAGCCCTAAGGTCTCTCATGATAGCAGGTGGTTAAGTAGAAATTTGCCACTTGGCTGACCCAGCAGGAGCAAACGTATGCCAAAAATGTACACAGAATGAGCTTTTCAGTGAATAGCAGCCAGGCACATTTTAGCTAGTTTTACTTGTAAGTGGGGTTGGAAACGCTTTTCGGGCTCAGTACTGGGCTTAAACATGCAGCCCTGAGGTCTCTCATGATAGCAGGTGGTTAAATAGAAATTCGCTGCTCAGCTGACTCGGCAGGAGCAAATGTAAGCAGAATGAGCTTTTCAGTGAATAGCAGCCAGGCACATTTTAGCTAGTTTTACTTGTAAGTGGGGTTGGAAATGCTTTTCAGGCTCAGTACTGGGCTCAAAAGATGCAGCTCTGAGGTCTCTCCTGATAGGAGGTAGTTAAGTAGAACTTCGCTGCTCAGCTGACCCGGCAGAAGCAAATATATGCCAAAAATGTACGCAAAATGAGCTTTTCAGTGAATAGCAGCCAGGCACATTTTAGCTAGTTTTACTTGTAAGTGGGGTTGGAAACGCTTTTCAGGATCAGTACTGGGCTCAAAACATGCAGCCCTGAGGTCTCTCATGATAGCAGGTGGTTACATAGAAATTCGCTGCTCAGCTGACCCGGCAGGAGCAAACGTATGCCAAAAATGTAAGCAGAATGAGCTTTTCAGTGAAGAGCAGCCAGGCACATTTTAGCTAGTTTTACTTGTAAGAGGGGTTGGAAACACTTTTCAGGTTCAGTACTGGGCTCAAAACATGCAGCCCTGAGGTCTCTCATGATAGCAGGTGGTTATAGAAATTCACTGCTCAGCTGACCCGGCAGGGAGCAAACGTATGCCAAAAATGTACACAGAATGAGCTTTTCAGTGAATAGCAGCCAGGCACATTTTAGCTAGTTTTACTTGTAAGTGGGGTTGGAAACGCTTATCAGGATCAGTACTGGGCTCAAAAGATGCAGCCCTGAGGTCTCTCATGATAGCAGGTGGTTAAGTAGAAATTCGCTGCTCAGCTGACCCGGCAGGAGCAAACGTATGCCAAAAATGTACACAGAATGAGCTTTTCAGTGAATAGCAGCCAGGCACATTTTAGCTAGTTTTACTTGTAAGTGGGGTTGGAAACGCTTTTCAGGATCAGTACTGGGCTCAAAACATGCAGCCCTGACGTCTCTCCATGATAGCTGGTGGTTAAATAGAAATTCGCTGCTCAGCTGACCCCGCAAAAGCAAACGTATGCCAAAAATGTACGCAGAATGAGCTTTTCAGTGAATAGCAGCCAGGCACATTTTAGCTAGTTTTACTTGTAAGTGGGGTTGGAAACACTTTTCAGCCTCAGTACTGCACTCAAAAAATGCAGCCCTAAGGTCTCTCATGATAGCAGGTGGTTAAGTAGAAATTTCCAACTTGGCTGACCCAGCAGGAGCAAACGTATGGCAAAAATGTACACAGAATGAGCTTTTTTTTAGTGAATAGCAGCCAGGCACATTTTAGCTAGTTTTACTTGTAAGTGGGGTTGGAAACCATTTTCAGGATCAGTACTGCGCTCAAAAGATGCAGCCCTGAGGTCTCTCATGATAGCAGGTGGTTAAGTAGAAATTCGCTGCTCAGCTGACCCGGCAGGAGCAAACGTATGCCAAAAATGTACGCGGAATGAGCTTTTCAGTGAAGAGCAGCCAGGCATATTTTAGCTAGTTTTACTTGTAAGTGGGGTTGGAAACGCTTTTCAGGCTCAGTACGGGGCTCAAAACATGCAGCCCTGAGGTCTCTCCTGATAGGAGGTATTTAAGTAGAACTTCGCTGCTCAGCTGACCCGGCAGGAGCAAATGTATGCCAAAAATGTACGCAGAATCAGCTTTTCAGTGAATAGCAGCCAGGCACATTCTAGCGAATTTTACTTGTAAGTGGGGTTGGAAACGCTTTTCAGGCTCAGTACTACGCTCAAAAGATGCAGCCCTGAGGTCTCTCATGATATCAGGTGGTTAAATAGAAATTCGCTGCTCAGCTGACCCGGCAGGAGCAAACGTATGCCAAAAATGTACGCAGAATTAGCTTTCAGTGAAGAGCAGCCAGGCACATTCTAGCAAGTTTTACTTGTAAGTGGGGTTGGAAACGCTTTTCAGGCTCAGTACTGCGCTAAAAAGATGCAGCCCTGAGGTCTCTCTTGATAGCAGGTGGTTAAGTAGAAATTTGCCACTTGGCTGACCCAGCAGGAGCAAACGTATGCCAAAAATGGACACAGAATGAGCTTTTCAGTGAATAGCAGCCAGGCACATTTTAGCTAGTTTTACTTGTAAGTGGAGTTGGAAACGCTTTTCAGGATCAGTACTGGGCTCAAAACATGCAGCCCTGAGGTCTCTCATGGTAGCAGGTGGTTAAATAGAAATTCGCTGCTCAGCTGACCCGGCAGGAGCAAACGTATGCCAAAAATGTATGCAGAATGAACTTTTCAGTGAAGAGCAGCCAGGCACATTTTAGCTAGTTTTACTTGTAAGTGGGGTTGGAAACGCTTTTCGGGCTCAGTACTGGGCTCAAACATGCAGCCCTGAGGTCTCTCATGATAGCAGGTGGTTAAATAGAAATTCGCTGCTCAGCTGACCCGGTAGGATCAAACGTATGCCAAAAATGTAAGCAGAATGAGCTTTTCAGTGAATAGCAGCCAGGCACATTTTAGCTAGTTTTACTTGTAAGTGGGGTTGGAAACACTTTTCAGCCTCAGTACTGCACTCAAAACATGCAGCCCTAAGGTCTCTCATGATAGCAGGTGGTTAAGTAGAAATTTGCCACTTGGCTGACCCAGCAGGAGCAAACGTATGCCAAAAATGTACACAGAATGAGCTTTTGTTTTAGTGAATAGCAGCCAGGCACATTTTAGCTAGTTTTACTTGTAAGTGGGGTTGGAAACGCTTTTGAGGATCAGTACTGGGCTCAAAACATGCAGCTCTGAGGTCTCTCCTGATAGGAGGTAGTTAAGTAGAACTTCGCTGCTCAGCTGACCCGGCAGGAGCAAATGTATGCCAAAAATGTATGCAGAATGAGCTTTTTAGTGACTAGCAGCCAGGCACATTTTAGCTCGTTTTACTTGTAAGTGGGGTTGGAAACGCTTTTCAGGCTCAGTACTGCGCTCAAAAGATGCAGCCCTGAGGTCTCTCATGATAGCAGGTGGTTAAGTAGAACTTCGCTGCTCAGCTGACCCGGCAGGAGCAAACGTATGCCAAAAATGTACGCAGAATTAGCTTTTCAGTGAAGAGGAGCCAGGCACATTCTAGCAAGTTTTACTTGTAAGTGGGGTTGGAAACGCTTTTCAGGCTCAGTACTACGCTCAAAAGATGCAGCCCTGAGGTCTCTCATGATATCAGGTGGTTAAATAGAAATTCGCTGCTCAGCTGACCCGGCAAGAGCAAACGTATGCCAAAAATGTACGCAGAATGAGCTTTCAGTGAAGAGCAGCCAGGCACATTCTAGCAAGTTTTACTTGTAAGTGGGGTTGGAAACGCTTTTCAGGCTCAGTACTGCGCTAAAAAGATGCAGCCCTGAGGTCTCTCTTGATAGCAGGTGGTTAAGTAGAAATTTGCCACTTGGCTGACCCAGCAGGAGCAAACGTATGCCAAAAATGTACACAGAATGAGCTTTTCAGTGAATAGCAGCCAGGCACATTTTAGCTAGTTTTACTTGTAAGTGGGGTTGGAAACGCTTTTCAGGATCAGTACTGGGCTCAAAACATGCAGCCCTGAGGTCTCTCATGATAGCAGGTGGTTAAATAGAAATTCGCTGCTCAGCTGACCCAGCAGGAGCAAACGTATGCCAAAAATGTATGCAGAATGAACTTTTCAGTGAAGAGCAGCCAGGCACATTCTAGCAAGTTTTACTTGTAAGTGGGGTTGGAAACGCTTTTCAGGCTCAGTACTGCGCTCAAAAGATGCAACCCTGAGGTCTCTCATGATAGCAGGTGGTTAAATAGAAATTCGCTGCTCAGCTGACCCGGTAGGAGCAAACGTATGCCAAAAATGTAAGCAGAATGAGCTTTTCAGTGAATAGCAGCCAGGCACATTTTAGCTAGTTTTATTTGTAAGTGGGGTTGGAAATGCTTTTCAGGCTCAGTACTGGGGTCAAAAGATGTAGCTCTGAGGTCTCTCCTGATAGGAGGTAGTTAAGTAGAACTTCGCTGCTCAGCTGACCCGGCAGGACCAAATATATGCCAAAAATGTACGCAGAATGAGCTTTTCAGTGAATAGCAGCCAGGCACATTTTAGCTAGTTTTACTTGTAAGTGGGGTTGGAAACACTTTTCAGCCTCAGTACTGCACTCAAAAAATGCAGCCCTAAGGTCTCTCATGATAGCAGGTGGTTAAGTAGAAATTTGCCACTTGGCTGACCCAGCAGGAGCAAACGTATGCCAAAAATGTACACAGAATGAGCTTTTTTTTTGTGAATAGCAGCCAGGCACATTTTGGCTAGTTTTACTTGTAAGTGGGGTTGGAAACGCTTTTCAGGATCAGTACTGGGCTCAAAAGATGCAGCTCTGAGGTCTCTCCTGATAGGAGGTAGTTAAGTAGAACTTCGCTGCTCAGCTGACCCGGCAGGACCAAATATATGCCAAAAATGTACGCAGAATGAGCTTTTCAGTGAATAGCAGCCAGGCACATTTTAGCTAGTTTTACTTGTAAGTGGGGTTGGAAACACTTTTCAGCCTCAGTACTGCACTCAAAAAATGCAGCCCTAGTCTCTCATGATAGCAGGTGGTTAAGTAGAAATTTGCCACTTGGCTGACCCAGCAGGAGCAAACGTATGCCAAAAATGTACACAGAATGAGCTTTTTTTTAGTGAATAGCAGCCAGGCACATTTTAGCTAGTTTTACTTGTAAGTGGAGTTGGAAACGCATTTCAGGCTCAGTACGGGGCTCAAAACATGCAGCCCTGAGGTCTCTCCTGATAGGAGGTATTTAAGTAGAACTTTGCTGCTCAGCTGACCCGGCAGGAGCAAATGTATGCCAAAAATGTACGCAGAATTAGCTTTCAGTGAAGAGCAGCCAGGCACATTCTAGCAAGTTTACTTGTAAGTGGGGTTGGAAACGCTTTTCAGGCTCAGTACTGCGCTAAAAAGATGCAGCCCTGAGGTCTCTCTTGATAGCAGGTGGTTAAGTAGAAATTTGCCACTTGGCTGACCCAGCAGGAGCAAACGTATGCCAAAAATGTACACAGAATGAGCTTTTCAGTGAATAGAAGCCAGGCACATTTTAGCTAGTTTTACTTGTAAGTGAGGTTGGAAACGCTTTTCAGGATCAGTACTGGGCTCAAAACATGCAGCCCTGAGGTCTCTCATGATAGCAGGTGGTTAAATAGAAATTCGCTGCTCAGCTGACCCGGCAGGAGCAAACATATGCCAAAAATGTACGCAGAATGAACTTTTCAGTGAAGAGCAGCCAGGCACATTTTAGCTAGTTTTACTTGTAAGTGGGGTTGGAAATGCTTTTCGGGCTCAGTACTGGGCTCAAACATGCAGCCCTGAGGTCTCTCATGATAGCAGGTGGTTAAATAGAAATTCGCTGCTCAGCTGACCCGGTAGGATCAAACGTATGCCAAAAATGTACACAGAATGAGCTTTTCAGTGAATAGCAGCCAGGCACATTTTAGCTAGTTTTACTTGTAAGTGGGGTTGGAAACACTTTTCAGGCTCAGTACTGCACTCAAAAAATGCAGCCCTAAGGTCTCTCATGATAGCAGGTGGTTAAGTAGAAATGTGCCACTTGGCTGACCCAGCAGGAGCAAACGTATGCCAAAAATGTACACAGAATGAGCTTTTCAGTGAAGAGCAGGCAGGCATATTTTAGCTAGTTTTACTTGTAAGTGGGGTTGGAAACGCTTTTCAGGCTCAGTACGGGGCTCAAAACATGCAGCCCTGAGGTCTCTCCTGATATCAGGTGGTTAAGTAGAACTTCGCTGCTCAGCTGACCTGGCAGGAGCAAATGTATGCCAAAAATGTACGCAGAATCAGCTTTTCAGTGAAGAGCAGCCAGGCACATTTTAGCTAGTTTTTTTTGTAAGTGGGGTTGGAAACGCTTTTCAGGATCAGTACTGGGCTCAAAACATGCAGCCCTGAGGTCTCTCATGATAGCAGGTGGTTAAATAGAAATTCGCTGCTCAGCTGACCCGGCAGGAGCAAATGTATGCCAAAAATGTACGCAGAATGAGCTTTTCAGTGAAGAGCAGCCAGGCACATTTTAGCTAGTTTTACTTGTAAGAGGGGTTGGAAACACTTTTCAGGTTCAGTACTGGGCTCAAAACATGCAGCCCTGAGGTCTCTCATGATAGCAGGTGGTTAAATAGAAATTCACTGCTCAGCTGACTCGGCAGGAGCAAACGTATGCCAAAAATGTAAGCAGAATGAGCTTTTCAGTGAATAGCAGCCAGGCACATTTTAGCTAGTTTTACTTGTAAGTGGGGTTGGAAATGCTTTTCAGGCTCAGTACTGGGCTCAAAAGATGCAGCTCTGAGGTCTCTCCTGATAGGAGGTAGTTAAGTAGAACTTCGCTGCTCAGCTGACCCGGCAGGAGCAAACGTATGCCAAAAATGTACGCAGAATGAGCTTTTCAGTGAAGAGCAGCCAGGCACATTTTAGCTACTTTTACTTGTAAGAGGGGTTGGAAACACTTTTCAGGTTCAGTACTGGGCTCAAAACATGCAGCCCTGAGGTCTCTCATGATAGCAGGTGGTTATAGAAATTTACTGCTCAGCTGACCCGGCAGGGAGCAAACGTATGCCAAAAATGTACACAGAATGAGCTTTTCAGTGAATAGCAGCCAGGCACATTTTAGCTAGTTTTACTTGTAAGTGGGGTTGGAAACGCTTATCAGGATCAGTACTGGGCTCAAAAGATGCAGCCCTGAGGTCTCTCATGATAGCAGGTGGTTAAGTAGAAATTCGCTGCTCAGCTGACCCGGCAGGAGCAAACGTATGCCAAAAATGTACGCAGAATGAACTTTTCAGTGAAGAGCAGCCAGGCACATTTTAGCTAGTTTTACTTGTAAGTGGGGTTGGAAATGCTTTTCGGGCTCAGTACTGGGCTCAAACATGCAGCCCTGAGGTCTCTCATGATAGCAGGTGGTTAAATAGAAATTCGCTGCTCAGCTGACCCGGTAGGATCAAACGTATGCCAAAAATGTACACAGAATGAGCTTTTCAGTGAAGAGCAGCCAGGCACATTTTAGCTAGTTTTACTTGTAAGAGGGGTTGGAAACACTTTTCAGGTTCAGTACTGGGCTCAAAACATGCAGCCCTGAGGTCTCTCATGATAGCAGGTGGTTAAATAGAAATTTGCTGCTCAGCTGACCCGGCAGGAGCAAACGTATGCCAAAAATGTAAGCAGAATGAGCTTTTCAGTGAATAGCAGCCAGGCACATTTTAGCTAGTTTTACTTGTAAGTGGGGTTGGAAATGCTTTTCAGGCTCAGTACTGGGCTCAAAAGATGCAGCTCTGAGGTCTCTCCTGATAGGAGGTAGTTAAGTAGAACTTCGCTGCTCAGCTGACCCGGCAGGAGCAAATGTATGCCAAAAATGTACGCAGAATGAGCTTTTCACTAAAGAGCAGCCAGGCACATTCTAGCAAGTTTTACTTGTAAGTGGGGTTGGAAACGCTTTTCAGGCTCAGTACTGCGCTCAAAAGATGCAGTCCTGGGGTCTCTCATGATAGCAGGTGGTAAGTAGAAATTCGCTGCTCAGCTGACCCGGCAGGAGCAAACGTATGCCAAAAATGTACGCAGAATGAGCTTTTCAGTGAAGAGCAGGCAGGCATATTTTAGCTAGTTTTACTTGTAAGTGGGGTTGGAAATGCTTTTCAGGCTCAGTACGGGGCTCAAAACATGCAGCCCTGAGGTCTCTCCTGATAGGAGGTAGTTAAGTAGAACTTCGCTGCTCAGCTGACCCGGCAGGAGCAAATGTATGCCAAAAATGTACGCAGAATCAGCTTTTCAGTGAAGAGCAGCCGGGCACATTCTAGCAAAATTTACTTGTAAGTGGGGTTGGAAACGCTTTTCAGGATCAGTACTGGGCTCAAAACATGCAGCCCTGACGTCTCTCCATGATAGCAGGTGGTTAAATAGAAATTCGCTGCTCAACTGACCCGGCAGGAGCAAACGTATGCCAAAAATGTACGCAGAATGAGCTTTTCAGTGAAGAGCAGCCAGGCACATTTTAGCTAGTTTTACTTGTAAGAGGGGTTGGAAACACTTTTCAGGTTCAGTACTGGGCTCAAAACATGCAGCCCTGAGGTCTCTCATGATAGCAGGTGGTTAAATAGAAATTTGCTGCTCAGCTGACCCGGCAGGAGCAAACGTATGCCAAAAATGTAAGCAGAATGAGCTTTTCAGTGAATAGCAGCCAGGCACATTTTAGCTAGTTTTACTTGTATGTGGGGTTGGAAATGCTTTTCAGGCTCAGTACTGGGCTCAAAAGATGCAGCTCTGAGGTCTCTCCTGATAGGAGGTAGTTAAGTAGAACTTCGCTGCTCAGCTGACCCGGCAGGAGCAAATGTATGCCAAAAATGTACGCAGAATGAGCTTTTCACTAAAGAGCAGCCAGGCACATTCTAGCAAGTTTTACTTGTAAGTGGGGTTGGAAACGCTTTTCAGGCTCAGTACTGCGCTCAAAAGATGCAGTCCTGGGGTCTCTCATGATAGCAGGTGGTAAGTAGAAATTCGCTGCTCAGCTGACCCGGCAGGAGCAAACGTATGCCAAAAATGTACGCAGAATGAGCTTTTCAGTGAAGAGCAGGCAGGCATATTTTAGCTAGTTTTACTTGTAAGTGGGGTTGGAAATGCTTTTCAGGCTCAGTACGGGGCTCAAAACATGCAGCCCTGAGGTCTCTCCTGATAGGAGGTAGTTAAGTAGAACTTCGCTGCTCAGCTGACCCGGCAGGAGCAAATGTATGCCAAAAATGTACGCAGAATCAGCTTTTCAGTGAAGAGCAGCCGGGCACATTCCAGCAAGTTTTACTTGTAAGTGGGGTTGGAAACGCTTTTCAGGCTCAGTACTGCGCTCAAAAGATGCAGCCCTGAGGTCTCTCATGATATCAGGTGGTTAAATAGAAATTCGCTGCTCAGCTGACCCGGCAGGAGCAAACGTATGTCAAAAATGTACGCTGAATGAGCTTTTCAGTGAATAGCAGCCTGGCACATTTTAGCTAGTTTTACTTGTAAGTGGGGTTGGAAACGCTTTTCAGGATCAGTACTGGGATCAAAACATGCAGCCCTGATGTCTCTCATGATAGCAGGTGGTTAAATAGAAATTCACTGCTCAGCTGACCCGGTAGGAGCAAACGTATGCCAAAAATGTAAGCAGAATGAGCTTTTCAGTGAATAGCAGCCAGGCACATTTTAGCTAGTTTTACTTGTAAGTGGGGTTGGAAATGCTTTTCAGGCTCAGTACTGGGCTCAAAAGATGCAGCTCTGAGGTCTCTCCTGATAGGAGGTAGTTAAGTAGAACTTCGCTGCTCAGCTGACCCGGCAGGAGCAAATATATGCCAAAAATGTACGCAGAATGAGCTTTTCAGTGAATAGCAGCCAGGCGCATTTTAGCTAGTTTTACTTGTATGTGGAGTTGGAAACGCTTTTCAGGCTCAGTACTGCACTCAAAACATGCAGCCCTAAGGTCTCTCATGATAGCAGGTGGTTAAGTAGAAATTTGCCACTTGGCTGACCCAGCAGGAGCAAACGTATGCCAAAAATGTACACAGAATGAGCTTTTCAGTGAATAGCAGCCAGGCACATTTTAGCTAGTTTTACTTGTAAGTGGGGTTGGAAACGCTTTTCGGGCTCAGTACTGGGCTCAAACATGCAGCCCTGAGGTCTCTCATGATAGCAGGTGGTTAAATAGAAATTCGCTGCTCAGCTGACTCGGCAGGTGCAAATGTAAGCAGAATGAGCTTTTCAGTGAATAGCAGCCAGGCACATTTTAGCTAGTTTTACTTGTAAGTGGGGTTGGAAATGCTTTTCAGGCTCAGTACTGGGCTCAAAAGATGCAGCTCTGAGGTCTCTCCTGATAGGAGGTAGTTAAGTAGAACTTCGCTGCTCAGCTGACCCGGCAGAAGCAAATATATGCCAAAAATGTACGCAGAATGAGCTTTTCAGTGAATAGCAGCCAGGCACATTTTAGCTAGTTTTACTTGTAAGTGGGGTTGGAAACGCTTTTCAGGATCAGTACTGGGCTCAAAACGTGCAGCCCTGAGGTCTCTCATGATAGCAGGTGGTTACATAGAAATTCGCTGCTCAGATGACCCGGCAGGAGCAAACGTATGCCAAAAATGTACGCAGAATGAGCTTTTCAGTGAAGAGCAGCCAGGCACATTTTAGCTAGTTTTACTTGTAAGAGGGGTTGGAAACACTTTTCAGGTTCAGTACTGGGCTCAAAACATGCAGCCCTGAGGTCTCTCATGATAGCAGGTGGTTATAGAAATTCACTGCTCAGCTGACCCGGCAGGGAGCAAACGTATGCCAAAAATGTACACAGAATGAGCTTTTCAGTGAATAGCAGCCAGGCACATTTTAGCTAGTTTTACTTGTAAGTGGGGTTGGAAACGCTTATCAGGATCAGTACTGGGCTCAAAAGATGCAGCCCTGAGGTCTCTCATGATAGCAGGTGGTTAAGTAGAAATTCGCTGCTCAGCTGACCCGGCAGGAGCAAACGTATGCCAGAAATGTACACAGAATGAGCTTTTCAGTGAATAGCAGCCAGGCACATTTTAGCTAGTTTTACTTGTAAGTGGGGTTGGAAACGCTTTTCAGGATCAGTACTGGGCTCAAAACATGCAGCCCTGACGTCTCTCCATGATAGCTGGTGGTTAAATAGAAATTCGCTGCTCAGCTGCCCCGGCAGGAGCAAACGTATTCCAAAAATGTACGCAGAATGAGCTTTTCAGTGAAGAGCAGCCAGGCACATTTTAGCTAGTTTTACTTGTAAGAGGGGTTGGAAACACTTTTCAGGTTCAGTACTGGGCTCAAAACATGCAGCCCTGAGGTCTCTCATGATAGCAGGTGGTTATAGAAATTTACTGCTCAGCTGACCCGGCAGGGAGCAAACGTATGCCAAAAATGTACACAGAATGAGCTTTTCAGTGAATAGCAGCCAGGCACATTTTAGCTAGTTTTACTTGTAAGTGGGGTTGGAAACGCTTATCAGGATCAGTACTGGGCTCAAAAGATGCAGCCCTGAGGTCTCTCATGATAGCAGGTGGTTAAGTAGAAATTCGCTGCTCAGCTGACCCGGCAGGAGCAAACGTATGCCAAAAATGTACACAGAATGAGCTTTTCAGTGAATAGCAGCCAGGCACATTTTAGCTAGTTTTACTTGTAAGTGGGGTTGGAAACGCTTTTCAGGATCAGTACTGGGCTCAAAACATGCAGCCCTGACGTCTCTCCATGATAGCAGGTGGTTAAATAGAAATTCGCTGCTCAGCTGACCCGGCAGGAGCAAACGTATGCCAAAAATGTACGCAGAATGAGCTTTTCAGTGAAGAGCAGCCAGGCACATTTTAGCTAGTTTTACTTGTAAGAGGGGTTGGAAACACTTTTCAGGTTCAGTACTGGGCTCAAAACATGCAGCCCTGAGGTCTCTCCTGATAGGAGGTAGTTAAGTAGAACTTCGCTGCTCAGCTGACCTGGCAGGAGCAAATGTATGCCAAAAATGTACGCAGAATGAGCTTTTCACTAAAGAGCAGCCAGGCACATTCTAGCAAGTTTTACTTGTAAGTGGGGTTGGAAACGCTTTTCAGGCTCAGTACTGCGCTCAAAAGATGCAGTCCTGGGGTCTCTCATGATAGCAGGTGGTAAGTAGAAATTCGCTGCTCAGCTGACCCGGAAGGAGCAAACGTATGCCAAAAATGTACGCAGAATGAGCTTTTCAGTGAAGAGCAGGCAGGCATATTTTAGCTAGTTTTACTTGTAAGTGGGGTTGGAAATGCTTTTCAGGCTCAGTACGGGGCTCAAAACATGCAGCCCTGAGGTCTCTCCTGATAGGAGGTAGTTAAGTAGAACTTCGCTGCTCAGCTGACCCGGCAGGAGCAAATGTATGCCAAAAATGTACGCAGAATCAGCTTTTCAGTGAAGAGCAGCCGGGCACATTCTAGCAAGTTTTACTTGTAAGTGGGGTTGGAAACGCTTTTCAGGCTCAGTACTGCGCTCAAAAGATGCAGCCCTGAGGTCTCTCATGATATCAGGTGGTTAAATAGAAATTCGCTGCTCAGCTGACCCGGCAGGAGCAAACGTATGTCAAAAATGTACGCTGAATGAGCTTTTCAGTGAATAGCAGCCTGGCACATTTTAGCTAGTTTTACTTGTAAGTGGGGTTGGAAACGCTTTTCAGGATCAGTACTGGGATCAAAACATGCAGCCCTGATGTCTCTCATGATAGCAGGTGGTTAAATAGAAATTCGCTGCTCAGCTGACCCGGTAGGAGCAAACGTATGCCAAAAATGTAAGCAGAATGAGCTTTTCAGTGAATAGCAGCCAGGCACATTTTAGCTAGTTTTACTTGTAAGTGGGGTTGGAAATGCTTTTCAGGCTTACTGGGCTCAAAAGATGCAGCTCTGAGGTCTCTCCTGATAGGAGGTAGTTAAGTAGAACTTCGCTGCTCAGCTGACCCGGCAGGAGCAAATTTATGCCAAAAATGTACGCAGAATGAGCTTTTCAGTGAATAGCAGCCAGGCGCATTTTAGCTAGTTTTACTTGTATGTGGGGTTGGAAACGCTTTTCAGGCTCAGTACTGCACTCAAAACATGCAGCCATAAGTTCTCTCATGATAGCAGGTGGTTAAGTAGAAATTTGCCACTTGGCTGACCCAGCAGGAGCAAACGTATGCCAAAAATGTACACAGAATGAGCTTTTCAGTGAATAGCAGCCAGGCACATTTTAGCTAGTTTTACTTGTAAGTGGGGTTGGAAACGCTTTTCGGGCTCAGTACTGGGCTCAAACATGCAGCCCTGAGGTCTCTCATGATAGCAGGTGGTTAAATAGAAATTCGCTGCTCAGCTGACTCGGCAGGAGCAAATGTAAGCAGAATGAGCTTTTCAGTGAATAGCAGCCAGGCACATTTTAGCTAGTTTTACTTGTAAGTGGGGTTGGAAACGCTTATCAGGATCAGTACTGGGCTCAAAAGATGCAGCCCTGAGGTCTCTCATGATAGCAGGTGGTTAAGTAGAAATTCGCTGCTCAGCTGACCCGGCAGGAGCAAACGTATGCCAAAAATGTACACAGAATGAGCTTTTCAGTGAATAGCAGCCAGGCACATTTTAGCTAGTTTTACTTGTAAGTGGGGTTGGAAACGCTTTTCAGGATCAGTACTGGGCTCAAAACATGCAGCCCTGACGTCTCTCCATGATAGCTGGTGGTTAAATAGAAATTCGCTGCTCAGCTGACCCGGCAGGAGCAAACGTATGCCAAAAATGTACGCAGAATGAGCTTTTCAGTGAAGAGCAGCCAGGCACATTTTAGCTAGTTTTACTTGTAAGAGGGGTTGGAAACACTTTTCAGGTTCAGTACTGAGCTCAAAACATGCAGCCCTGAGGTCTCTCATGATAGCAGGTGGTTATAGAAATTTACTGCTCAGCTGACCCGGCAGGGAGCAAACGTATGCCAAAAATGTACACAGAATGAGCTTTTCAGTGAATAGCAGCCAGGCACATTTTAGCTAGTTTTACTTGTAAGTGGGGTTGGAAACGCTTATCAGGATCAGTACTGGGCTCAAAAGATGCAGCCCTGAGGTCTCTCATGATAGCAGGTGGTTAAGTAGAAATTCGCTGCTCAGCTGACCCGGCAGGAGCAAACGTATGCCAAAAATGTACACAGAATGAGCTTTTCAGTGAATAGCAGCCAGGCACATTTTAGCTAGTTTTACTTGTAAGTGGGGTTGGAAACGCTTTTCAGGATCAGTACTGGGCTCAAAACATGCAGCCCTGAGGTCTCTCCTGATAGGAGGTAGTTAAGTAGAACTTCGCTGCTCAGCTGACCCGGCAGGAGCAAATGTATGCCAAAAATGTACGCAGAATGAGCTTTTCACTAAAGAGCAGCCAGGCACATTCTAGCAAGTTTTACTTGTAAGTGGGGTTGGAAACGCTTTTCAGGCTCATTACTGCGCTCAAAAGATGCAGTCCTGGGGTCTCTCATGATAGCAGGTGGTAAGTAGAAATTCGCTGCTCAGCTGACCCGGCAGGAGCAAACGTATGCCAAAAATGTACGCAGAATGAGCTTTTCAGTGAAGAGCAGGCAGGCATATTTTAGCTAGTTTTACTTGTAAGTGGGGTTGGAAATGCTTTTCAGGCTCAGTACGGGGCTCAAAACATGCAGCCCTGAGGTCTCTCCTGATAGGAGGTAGTTAAGTAGAACTTCGCTGCTCAGCTGACCCGGCAGGAGCAAATGTATGCCAAAAATGTAAGCAGAATGAGCTTTTCAGTGAATAGCAGCCAGGCGCATTTTAGCTAGTTTTACTTGTATGTGGGGTTGGAAACGCTTTTCAGGCTCAGTACTGCACTCAAAACATGCAGCCCTAAGGTCTCTCATGATAGCAGGTGGTTAAGTAGAAATTTGCCACTTGGCTGACCCAGCAGGAGCAAACGTATGCCAAAAATGTACACAGAATGAGCTTTTCAGTGAATAGCAGCCAGGCACATTTTAGCTAGTTTTACTTGTAAGTGGGGTTGGAAACGCTTTTCGGGCTCAGTACTGGGCTCAAACATGCAGCCCTGAGGTCTCTCATGATAGCAGGTGGTTAAATAGAAATTCGCTGCTCAGCTGACTCGGCAGGAGCAAATGTAAGCAGAATGAGCTTTCCAGTGAAGAGCAGCCAGGCACATTTTAGCTAGTTTTACTTGTAAGAGGGGTTGGAAACACTTTTCAGGTTCAGTACTGGGCTCAAAAGATGCAGCCCTGAGGTCTCTCATGATAGCAGGTGGTTAAGTAGAAATTCGCTGCTCAGCTGACCCGGCAGGAGCAAACGTATGCCAAAAATGTACACAGAATGAGCTTTTCAGTGAATAGCAGCCAGGCACATTTTAGCTAGTTTTACTTGTAAGTGGGGTTGGAAACGCTTTTCAGGATCAGTACTGGGCTCAAAACATGCAGCCCTGACGTCTCTCCATGATAGCAGGTGGTTAAATAGAAATTCGCAGCTCAGCTGACCCGGCAGGAGCAAACGTATGCCAAAAATGTACGCAGAATGAGCTTTTCAGTGAAGAGCAGCCAGGCACATTTTAGCTAGTTTTACTTGTAAGAGGGGTTGGAAACACTTTTCAGGTTCAGTACTGGGCTCAAAACATGCAGCCCTGAGGTCTCTCATGATAGCAGGTGGTTAAATAGAAATTTGCTGCTCAGCTGACCCGGCAGGAGCAAACGTATGCCAAAAATGTAAGCAGAATGAGCTTTTCAGTGAATAGCAGCCAGGCACATTTTAGCTAGTTTTACTTGTAAGTGGGGTTGGAAATGCTTTTCAGGCTCAGTACGGGGCTCAAAACATGCAGCCCTGAGGTCTCTCCTGATAGGAGGTAGTTAAGTAGAACTTCGCTGCTCAGCTGACCCGGCAGGAGCAAATGTATGCCAAAAATGTACGCAGAATCAGCTTTTCAGTGAAGAGCAGCCGGGCACATTCTAGCAAGTTTTACTTGTAAGTGGGGTTGGAAACGCTTTTCAGGCTCAGTACTGCGCTCAAAAGATGCAGCCCTGAGGTCTCTCATGATATCAGGTGGTTAAATAGAAATTCGCTGCTCAGCTGACCCGGCAGGAGCAAACGTATGTCAAAAATGTACGCTGAATGAGCTTTTCAGTGAATAGCAGCCTGGCACATTTTAGCTAGTTTTACTTGTAAGTGGGGTTGGAAACGCTTTTCAGGATCAGTACTGGGATCAAAACATGCAGCCCTGATGTCTCTCATGATAGCAGGTGGTTAAATAGAAATTCGCTGCTCAGCTGACACGGTAGGAGCAAACGTATGCCAAAAATGTAAGCAGAATGAGCTTTTCAGTGAATAGCAGCCAGGCACATTTTAGCTAGTTTTACTTGTAAGTGGGGTTGGAAATGCTTTTCAGGCTCAGTACTGGGCTCAAAAGATGCAGCTCTGAGGTCTCTCCTGATAGGAGGTAGTTAAGTAGAACTTCGCTGCTCAGCTGACCCGGCAGGAGCAAATATATGCCAAAAATGTACGCAGAATGAGCTTTTCAGTGAATAGCAGCCAGGCGCATTTTAGCTAGTTTTACTTGTATGTGGGGTTGGAAACGCTTTTCAGGCTCAGTACTGCACTCAAAACATGCAGCCCTAAGGTCTCTCATGATAGCAGGTGGTTAAGTAGAAATTTGCCACTTGGCTGACCCAGCAGGAGCAAACGTATGCCAAAAATGTACACAGAATGAGCTTTTCAGTGAATAGCAGCCAGGCACATTTTAGCTAGTTTTACTTGTAAGTGGGGTTGGAAACGCTTTTCGGGCTCAGTACTGGGCTCAAACATGCAGCCCTGAGGTCTCTCATGATAGCAGGTGGTTAAATAGAAATTCGCTGCTCAGCTGACTCGGCAGGAGCAAATGTAAGCAGAATGAGCTTTTCAGTGAATAGCAGCCAGGCACATTTTAGCTAGTTTTACTTGTAAGTGGGGTTGGAAATGCTTTTCAGGCTCAGTACTGGGCTCAAAAGATGCAGCTCTGAGGTCTCTCCTGATAGGAGGTAGTTAAGTAGAACTTCGCTGCTCAGCTGACCCGGCAGAAGCAAATATATGCCAAAAATGTACGCAGAATGAGCTTTTCAGTGAATAGCAGCCAGGCACATTTTAGCTAGTTTTACTTGTAAGTGGGGTTGGAAACGCTTTTCAGGATCAGTACTGGGCTCAAAACGTGCAGCCCTGAGGTCTCTCATGATAGCAGGTGGTTACATAGAAATTCGCTGCTCAGCTGACCCGGCAGGAGCAAACGTATGCCAAAAATGTACGCAGAATGAGCTTTTCAGTGAAGAGCAGCCAGGCACATTTTAGCTAGTTTTACTTGTAAGAGGGGTTGGAAACACTTTTCAGGTTCAGTACTGGGCTCAAAACATGCAGCCCTGAGGTCTCTCATGATAGCAGGTGGTTATAGAAATTCACTGCTCAGCTGACCCGGCAGGGAGCAAACGTATGCCAAAAATGTACACAGAATGAGCTTTTCAGTGAATAGCAGCCAGGCACATTTTAGCTAGTTTTACTTGTAAGTGGGGTTGGAAACGCTTATCAGGATCAGTACTGGGCTCAAAAGATGCAGCCCTGAGGTCTCTCATGATAGCAGGTGGTTAAGTAGAAATTCGCTGCTCAGCTGACCCGGCAGGAGCAAACGTATGCCAAAAATGTACACAGAATGAGCTTTTCAGTGAATAGCAGCCAGGCACATTTTAGCTAGTTTTACTTGTAAGTGGGGTTGGAAACGCTTTTCAGGATCAGTACTGGGCTCAAAACATGCAGCCCTGACATCTCTCCATGATAGCAGGTGGTTAAATAGAAATTCGCTGCTCAGCTGACCCGGCAGGAGCAAACGTATGCCAAAAATGTACGCAGAATGAGCTTTTCAGTGAAGAGCAGCCAGGCACATTTTAGCTAGTTTTACTTGTAAGAGGGGTTGGAAACACTTTTCAGGTTCAGTACTGGGCTCAAAACATGCAGCCCTGAGGTCTCTCCTGATAGGAGGTCGTTAAGTAGAACTTCGCTGCTCAGCTGACCCGGCAGGAGCAAATGTATGCCAAAAATGTACGCAGAATGAGCTTTTCACTAAAGAGCAGCCAGGCACATTCTAGCAAGTTTTACTTGTAAGTGGGGTTGGAAACGCTTTTCAGGCTCAGTACTGCGCTCAAAAGATGCAGTCCTGGGGTCTCTCATGATAGCAGGTGGTAAGTAGAAATTCGCTGCTCAGCTGACCCGGCAGGAGCAAACGTATGCCAAAAATGTACGCAGAATGAGCTTTTCAGTGAAGAGCAGGCAGGCATATTTTAGCTAGTTTTACTTGTAAGTGGGGTTGAAAATGCTTTTCAGGCTCAGTACGGGGCTCAAAACATGCAGCCCTGAGGTCTTCCTGATAGGAGGTAGTTAAGTAGAACTTCGCTGCTCAGCTGACCCGGCAGGAGCAAATGTATGCCAAAAATGTACGCAGAATCAGCTTTTCAGTGAAGAGCAGCCGGGCACATTCTAGCAAGTTTTACTTGTAAGTGGGGTTGGAAACGCTTTTCAGGCTCAGTACTGCGCTCAAAAGATGCAGCCCTGAGGTCTCTCATGATATCAGGTGGTTAAATAGAAATTCGCTGCTCAGCTGACCCGGCAGGAGCAAACGTATGTCAAAAATGTACGCTGAATGAGCTTTTCAGTGAATAGCAGCCTGGCACATTTTAGCTAGTTTTACTTGTAAGTGGGGTTGGAAACGCTTTTCAGGATCAGTACTGGGATCAAAACATGCAGCCCTGATGTCTCTCATGATAGCAGGTGGTTAAATAGAAATTCGCTGCTCAGCTGACCCGGTAGGAGCAAACGTATGCCAAAAATGTAAGCAGAATGAGCTTTTCAGTGAATAGCAGCCAGGCACATTTTAGCTAGTTTTACTTGTAAGTGGGGTTGGAAATGCTTTTCAGGCTCAGTACTGGGCTCAAAAGATGCAGCTCTGAGGTCTCTCCTGATAGGAGGTAGTTAAGTAGAACTTCGCTGCTCAGCTGACCCGGCAGGAGCAAATATATGCCAAAAATGTACGCAGAATGAGCTTTTCAGTGAATAGCAGCCAGGCGCATTTTAGCTAGTTTTACTTGTATGTGGGGTTGGAAACGCTTTTCAGGCTCAGTACTGCACTCAAAACATGCAGCCCTAAGGTCTCTCATGATAGCAGGTGGTTAAGTAGAAATTTGCCACTTGGCTGACCCAGCAGGAGCAAACGTATGCCAAAAATGTACACAGAATGAGCTTTTCAGTGAATATCAGCCAGGCACATTTTAGCTAGTTTTACTTGTAAGTGGGGTTGGAAACGCTTTTCGGGCTCAGTACTGGGCTCAAACATGCAGCCCTGAGGTCTCTCATGATAGCAGGTGGTTAAATAGAAATTCGCTGCTCAGCTGACTCGGCAGGAGCAAATGTAAGCAGAATGAGCTTTTCAGTGAATAGCAGCCAGGCACATTTTAGCTAGTTTTACTTGTAAGTGGGGTTGGAAACGCTTATCAGGATCAGTACTGGGCTCAAAAGATGCAGCCCTGAGGTCTCTCATGATAGCAGGTGGTTAAGTAGAAATTCGCTGCTCAGCTGACCCGGCAGGAGCAAACGTATGCCAAAAATGTACACAGAATGAGCTTTTCAGTGAATAGCAGCCAGGCACATTTTAGCTAGTTTTACTTGTAAGTGGGGTTGGAAACGCTTTTCAGGATCAGTACTGGGCTCAAAACATGCAGCCCTGACGTCTCTCCATGATAGCTGGTGGTTAAATAGAAATTCGCTGCTCAGCTGACCCGGCAGGAGCAAACGTATGCCAAAAATGTACGCAGAATGAGCTTTTCAGTGAAGAGCAGCCAGGCACATTTTAGCTAGTTTTACTTGTAAGAGGGGTTGGAAACACTTTTCAGGTTCAGTACTGGGCTCAAAAACATGCAGCCCTGAGGTCTCTCATGATAGCAGGTGGTTATAGAAATTTACTGCTCAGCTGACCCGGCAGGGAGCAAACGTATGCCAAAAATGTACACAGAATGAGCTTTTCAGTGAATAACAGCCAGGCACATTTTAGCTAGTTTTACTTGTAAGTGGGGTTGGAAACGCTTATCAGGATCAGTACTGGGCTCAAAAGATGCAGCCCTGAGGTCTCTCATGATAGCAGGTGGTTAAGTAGAAATTCGCTGCTCAGCTGACCCGGCAGGAGCAAACGTATGCCAAAAATGTACACAGAATGAGCTTTTCAGTGAATAGCAGCCAGGCACATTTTAGCTAGTTTTACTTGTAAGTGGGGTTGGAAACGCTTTTCAGGATCAGTACTGGGCTCAAAACATGCAGCCCTGACGTCTCTCCATGATAGCAGGTGGTTAAATAGAAATTCGCTGCTCAGCTGACCCGGCAGGAGCAAACGTATGCCAAAAATGTACGCAGAATGAGCTTTTCAGTGAAGAGCAGCCAGGCACATTTTAGCTAGTTTTACTTGTAAGTGGGGTTGGAAACGCTTATCAGGATCAGTACTGGGCTCAAAAGATGCAGCCCTGAGGTCTCTCATGATAGCAGGTGGTTAAGTAGAAATTCGCTGCTCAGCTGACCCGGCAGGAGCAAACGTATGCCAAAAATGTACACAGAATGAGCTTTTCAGTGAATAGCAGCCAGGCACATTTTAGCTAGTTTTACTTGTAAGTGGGGTTGGAAACGCTTTTCAGGATCAGTACTGGGCTCAAAACATGCAGCCCTGACATCTCTCCATGATAGCAGGTGGTTAAATAGAAATTCGCTGCTCAGCTGACCCGGCAGGAGCAAACGTATGCCAAAAATGTACGCAGAATGAGCTTTTCAGTGAAGAGCAGCCAGGCACATTTTAGCTAGTTTTACTTGTAAGAGGGGTTGGAAACACTTTTCAGGTTCAGTACTGGGCTCAAAACATGCAGCCCTGAGGTCTCTCCTGATAGGAGGTCGTTAAGTAGAACTTCGCTGCTCAGCTGACCCGGCAGGAGCAAATGTATGCCAAAAATGTACGCAGAATGAGCTTTTCACTAAAGAGCAGCCAGGCACATTCTAGCAAGTTTTACTTGTAAGTGGGGTTGGAAACGCTTTTCAGGCTCAGTACTGCGCTCAAAAGATGCAGTCCTGGGGTCTCTCATGATAGCAGGTGGTAAGTAGAAATTCGCTGCTCAGCTGACCCGGCAGGAGCAAACGTATGCCAAAAATGTACGCAGAATGAGCTTTTCAGTGAAGAGCAGGCAGGCATATTTTAGCTAGTTTTACTTGTAAGTGGGGTTGAAAATGCTTTTCAGGCTCAGTACGGGTCTCAAAACATGCAGCCCTGAGGTCTTCCTGATAGGAGGTAGTTAAGTAGAACTTCGCTGCTCAGCTGACCCGGCAGGAGCAAATGTATGCCAAAAATGTACGCAGAATCAGCTTTTCAGTGAAGAGCAGCCGGGCACATTCTAGCAAGTTTTACTTGTAAGTGGGGTTGGAAACGCTTTTCAGGCTCAGTACTGCGCTCAAAAGATGCAGCCCTGAGGTCTCTCATGATATCAGGTGGTTAAATAGAAATTCGCTGCTCAGCTGACCCGGCAGGAGCAAACGTATGTCAAAAATGTACGCTGAATGAGCTTTTCAGTGAATAGCAGCCTGGCACATTTTAGCTAGTTTTACTTGTAAGTGGGGTTGGAAACGCTTTTCAGGATCAGTACTGGGATCAAAACATGCAGCCCTGATGTCTCTCATGATAGCAGGTGGTTAAATAGAAATTCGCTGCTCAGCTGACCCGGTAGGAGCAAACGTATGCCAAAAATGTAAGCAGAATGAGCTTTTCAGTGAATAGCAGCCAGGCACATTTTAGCTAGTTTTACTTGTAAGTGGGGTTGGAAATGCTTTTCAGGCTCAGTACTGGGCTCAAAAGATGCAGCTCTGAGGTCTCTCCTGATAGGAGGTAGTTAAGTAGAACTTCGCTGCTCAGCTGACCCGGCAGGAGCAAATATATGCCAAAAATGTACGCAGAATGAGCTTTTCAGTGAATAGCAGCCAGGCGCATTTTAGCTAGTTTTACTTGTATGTGGGGTTGGAAACGCTTTTCAGGCTCAGTACTGCACTCAAAACATGCAGCCCTAAGGTCTCTCATGATAGCAGGTGGTTAAGTAGAAATGTGCCACTTGGCTGACCCAGCAGGAGCAAACGTATGCCAAAAATGTACACAGAATGAGCTTTTCAGTGAATATCAGCCAGGCACATTTTAGCTAGTTTTACTTGTAAGTGGGGTTGGAAACGCTTTTCGGGCTCAGTACTGGGCTCAAACATGCAGCCCTGAGGTCTCTCATGATAGCAGGTGGTTAAATAGAAATTCGCTGCTCAGCTGACTCGGCAGGAGCAAATGTAAGCAGAATGAGCTTTTCAGTGAATAGCAGCCAGGCACATTTTAGCTAGTTTTACTTGTAAGTGGGGTTGGAAACGCTTATCAGGATCAGTACTGGGCTCAAAAGATGCAGCCCTGAGGTCTCTCATGATAGCAGGTGGTTAAGTAGAAATTCGCTGCTCAGCTGACCCGGCAGGAGCAAACGTATGCCAAAAATGTACACAGAATGAGCTTTTCAGTGAATAGCAGCCAGGCACATTTTAGCTAGTTTTACTTGTGAAGTGGGGTTGGAAACGCTTTTCAGGATCAGTACTGGGCTCAAAACATGCAGCCCTGACGTCTCTCCATGATAGCTGGTGGTTAAATAGAAATTCGCTGCTCAGCTGACCCGGCAGGAGCAAACGTATGCCAAAAATGTACGCAGAATGAGCTTTTCAGTGAAGAGCAGCCAGGCACATTTTAGCTAGTTTTACTTGTAAGAGGGGTTGGAAACACTTTTCAGGTTCAGTACTGGGCTCAAAAACATGCAGCCCTGAGGTCTCTCATGATAGCAGGTGGTTATAGAAATTTACTGCTCAGCTGACCCGGCAGGGAGCAAACGTATGCCAAAAATGTACACAGAATGAGCTTTTCAGTGAATAACAGCCAGGCACATTTTAGCTAGTTTTACTTGTAAGTGGGGTTGGAAACACTTATCAGGATCAGTACTGGGCTCAAAAGATGCAGCCCTGAGGTCTCTCATGATAGCAGGTGGTTAAGTAGAAATTCGCTGCTCAGCTGACCCGGCAGGAGCAAACGTATGCCAAAAATGTACACAGAATGAGCTTTTCAGTGAATAGCAGCCAGGCACATTTTAGCTAGTTTTACTTGTAAGTGGGGTTGGAAACGCTTTTCAGGATCAGTACTGGGCTCAAAACATGCAGCCCTGACGTCTCTCCATGATAGCAGGTGGTTAAATAGAAATTCGCTGCTCAGCTGACCCGGCAGGAGCAAACGTATGCCAAAAATGTACGCAGAATGAGCTTTTCAGTGAAGAGCAGCCAGGCACATTTTAGCTAGTTTTACTTGTAAGAGGGGTTGGAAACACTTTTCAGGTTCAGTACTGGGCTCAAAACATGCAGCCCTGAGGTCTCTCATGATAGCAGGTGGTTAAATAGAAATTTGCTGCTCAGCTGACCCGGCAGGAGCAAACGTATGCCAAAAATGTAAGCAGAATGAGCTTTTCAGTGAATAGCAGCCAGGCACATTTTAGCTAGTTTTACTTGTAAGTGGGGTTGGAAATGCTTTTCAGGCTCAGTACGGGGCTCAAAACATGCAGCCCTGAGGTCTCTCCTGATAGGAGGTAGTTAAGTAGAACTTCGCTGCTCAGCTGACCCGGCAGGAGCAAATGTATGCCAAAAATGTACGCAGAATCAGCTTTTCAGTGAAGAGCAGCCGGGCACATTCTAGCAAGTTTTACTTGTAAGTGGGGTTGGAAACGCTTTTCAGGCTCAGTACTGCGCTCAAAAGATGCAGCCCTGAGGTCTCTCATGAAATCAGGTGGTTAAATAGAAATTCGCTGCTCAGCTGACCCGGCAGGAGCAAACGTATGTCAAAAATGTACGCTGAATGAGCTTTTCAGTGAATAGCAGCCAGGCACATTTTAGCTAGTTTTACTTGTAAGTGGGGTTGGAAACGCTTTTCAGGATCAGTACTGGGATCAAAACATGCAGCCCTGATGTCTCTCATGATAGCAGGTGGTTAAATAGAAATTCGCTGCTCAGCTGACCCGGTAGGAGCAAACGTATGCCAAAAATGTAAGCAGAATGAGCTTTTCAGTGAATAGCAGCCAGGCACATTTTAGCTAGTTTTACTTGTAAGTGGGGTTGGAAATGCTTTTCAGGCTCAGTACTGGGCTCAAAAGATGCAGCTCTGAGGTCTCTCCTGATAGGAGGTAGTTAAGTAGAACTTCGCTGCTCAGCTGACCCGGCAGGAGCAAATTTATGCCAAAAATGTACGCAGAATGAGCTTTTCAGTGAATAGCAGCCAGGCGCATTTTAGCTAGTTTTACTTGTATGTGGGGTTGGAAACGCTTTTCAGGCTCAGTACTGCACTCAAAACATGCAGCCCTAAGGTCTCTCATGATAGCAGGTGGTTAAGTAGAAATTTGCCACTTGGCTGACCCAGCAGGAGCAAACGTATGCCAAAAATGTACACAGAATGAGCTTTTCAGTGAATAGCAGCCAGGCACATTTTAGCTAGTTTTACTTGTAAGTGGGGTTGGAAACGCTTTTCGGGCTCAGTACTGGGCTCAAACATGCAGCCCTGGGGTCTCTCATGATAGCAGGTGGTTAAATAGAAATTCTCTGCTCAGCTGACTCGGCAGGAGCAAATGTAAGCAGAATGAGCTTTTCAGTGAATAGCAGCCAGGCACATTTTAGCTAGTTTTACTTGTAAGTGGGGTTGGAAATGCTTTTCAGGCTCAGTACTGGGCTCAAAAGATGCAGCTCTGAGGTCTCTCCTGATAGGAGGTAGTTAAGTAGAACTTCGCTGCTCAGCTGACCCGGCAGAAGCAAATATATGCCAAAAATGTACGCAGAATGAGCTTTTCAGTGAATAGCAGCCAGGCACATTTTAGCTAGTTTTACTTGTAAGTGGGGTTGGAAACACTTTTCAGGATCAGTACTGGGCTCAAAACGTGCAGCCCTGAGGTCTCTCATGATAGCAGGTGGTTACATAGAAATTCGCTGCTCAGCTGACCCGGCAGGAGCAAACGTATGCCAAAAATGTACGCAGAATGAGCTTTTCAGTGAAGAGCAGCCAGGCACATTTTAGCTAGTTTTACTTGTAAGAGGGGTTGGAAACACTTTTCAGGTTCAGTACTGGGCTCAAAACATGCAGCCCTGAGGTCTCTCATGATAGCTGGTGGTTAAATAGAAATTCGCTGCTCAGCTGACCCGGCAGGAGCAAACGTATGCCAAAAATGTACGCAGAATGAGCTTTTCAGTGAAGAGCAGCCAGGCACATTTTAGCTAGTTTTACTTGTAAGAGGGGTTGGAAACACTTTTCAGGTTCAGTACTGGGCTCAAAACATGCAGCCCTGAGGTCTCTCATGATAGCAGGTGGTTATAGAAATTTACTGCTCAGCTGACCCGGCAGGGAGCAAACGTATGCCAAAAATGTACACAGAATGAGCTTTTCAGTGAATAACAGCCAGGCACATTTTAGCTAGTTTTACTTGTAAGTGGGGTTGGAAACGCTTATCAGGATCAGTACTGGGCTCAAAAGATGCAGCCCTGAGGTCTCTCATGATAGCAGGTGGTTAAGTAGAAATTCGCTGCTCAGCTGACCCGGCAGGAGCAAACGTATGCCAAAAATGTACACAGAATGAGCTTTTCAGTGAATAGCAGCCAGGCACATTTTAGCTAGTTTTACTTGTAAGTCGGGTTGGAAACGCTTTTCAGGATCAGTACTGGGCTCAAAACATGCAGCCCTGACGTCTCTCCATGATAGCAGGTGGTTAAATAGAAATTCGCTGCTCAGCTGACCCGGCAGGATCAAACGTATGCCAAAAATGTACGCAGAATGAGCTTTTCAGTGAAGAGCAGCCAGGCACATTTTAGCTAGTTTTACTTGTAAGAGGGGTTGGAAACACTTTTCAGGTTCAGTACTGGGCTCAAAACATGCAGCCCTGAGGTCTCTCATGATAGCAGGTGGTTAAATAGAAATTTGCTGCTCAGCTGACCCGGCAGGAGCAAACGTATGCCAAAAATGTAAGCAGAATGAGCTTTTCAGTGAATAGCAGCCAGGCACATTTTAGCTAGTTTTACTTGTAAGTGGGGTTGGAAATGCTTTTCAGGCTCAGTACGGGGCTCAAAACATGCAGCCCTGAGGTCTCTCCTGATAGGAGGTAGTTAAGTAGAACTTCGCTGCTCAGCTGACCCGGCAGGATCAAATGTATGCCAAAAATGTACGCAGAATCAGCTTTTCAGTGAAGAGCAGCCGGGCACATTCTAGCAAGTTTTACTTGTAAGTGGGGTTGGAAACGCTTTTCAGGCTCAGTACTGCGCTCAAAAGATGCAGCCCTGAGGTCTCTCATGAAATCAGGTGGTTAAATAGAAATTCGCTGCTCAGCTGACCCGGCAGGAGCAAACGTATGTCAAAAATGTACGCTGAATGAGCTTTTCAGTGAATAGCAGCCTGGCACATTTTAGCTAGTTTTACTTGTAAGTGGGGTTGGAAACGCTTTTCAGGATCAGTACTGGGATCAAAACATGCAGCCCTGATGTCTCTCATGATAGCAGGTGGTTAAATAGAAATTCGCTGCTCAGCTGACCCGGTAGGAGCAAACGTATGCCAAAAATGTAAGCAGAATGAGCTTTTCAGTGAATAGCAGCCAGGCACATTTTAGCTAGTTTTACTTGTAAGTGGGGTTGGAAATGCTTTTCAGGCTCAGTACTGGGCTCAAAAGATGCAGCTCTGAGGTCTCTCCTGATAGGAGGTAGTTAAGTAGAACTTCGCTGCTCAGCTGACCCGGCAGGAGCAAATTTATGCCAAAAATGTACGCAGAATGAGCTTTTCAGTGAATAGCAGCCAGGCGCATTTTAGCTAGTTTTACTTGTATGTGGGGTTGGAAACGCTTTTCAGGCTCAGTACTGCACTCAAAACATGCAGCCCTAAGGTCTCTCATGATAGCAGGTGGTTAAGTAGAAATTTGCCACTTGGCTGACCCAGCAGGAGCAAACGTATGCCAAAAATGTACACAGAATGAGCTTTTCAGTGAATAGCAGCCAGGCACATTTTAGCTAGTTTTACTTGTAATTGGGGTTGGAAACGCTTTTCGGGCTCAGTACTGGGCTCAAACATGCAGCCCTGGGGTCTCTCATGATAGCAGGTGGTTAAATAGAAATTCGCTGCTCAGCTGACTCGGCAGGAGCAAATGTAAGCAGAATGAGCTTTTCAGTGAATAGCAGCCAGGCACATTTTAGCTAGTTTTACTTGTAAGTGGGGTTGGAAATGCTTTTCAGGCTCAGTACTGGGCTCAAAAGATGCAGCTCTGAGGTCTCTCCTGATAGGAGGTAGTTAAGTAGAACTTTGCTGCTCAGCTGACCCGGCAGAAGCAAATATATGCCAAAAATGTACGCAGAATGAGCTTTTCAGTGAATAGCAGCCAGGCACATTTTAGCTAGTTTTACTTGTAAGTGGGGTTGGAAACGCTTTTCAGGATCAGTACTGGGCTCAAAACGTGCAGCCCTGAGGTCTCTCATGATAGCAGGTGGTTACATAGAAATTCGCTGCTCAGCTGACCCGGCAGGAGCAAACGTATGCCAAAAATGTACGCAGAATGAGCTTTTCAGTGAAGAGCAGCCAGGCACATTTTAGCTAGTTTTACTTGTAAGAGGGGTTGGAAACACTTTTCAGGTTCAGTACTGGGCTCAAAACATGCAGCCCTGAGGTCTCTCATGATAGCAGGTGGTTATAGAAATTCACTGCTCAGCTGACCCGGCAGGGAGCAAACGTATGCCAAAAATGTACACAGAATGAGCTTTTCAGTGAATAGCAGCCAGGCACATTTTAGCTAGTTTTACTTGTAAGTGGGGTTGGAAACGCTTATCAGGATCAGTACTGGGCTCAAAAGATGCAGCCCTGAGGTCTCTCATGATAGCAGGTGGTTAAGTAGAAATTCGCTGCTCAGCTGACCCGGCAGGAGCAAACGTATGCCAAAAATGTACACAGAATGAGCTTTTCAGTGAATAGCAGCCAGGCACATTTTAGCTAGTTTTACTTGTAAGTGGGGTTGGAAACGCTTTTCAGGATCAGTACTGGGCTCAAAACATGCAGCCCTGACGTCTCTCCATGATAGCTGGTGGTTAAATAGAAATTCGCTGCTCAGCTGACCCGGCAGGAGCAAACGTATGCCAAAAATGTACGCAGAATGAGCTTTTCAGTGAAGAGCAGCCAGGCACATTTTAGCTAGTTTTACTTGTAAGAGGGGTTGGAAACACTTTTCAGGTTCAGTACTGGGCTCAAAACATGCAGCCCTGAGGTCTCTCATGATAGCAGGTGGTTAAATAGAAATTCGCTGCTCAGCTGACCCGGCAGGAGCAAACATATGCCAAAATTGTAAGCAGAATGAGCTTTTCAGTGAATAGCAGCCAGGCACATTTTAGCTAGTTTTACTTGTAAGTGGGGTTGGAAATGCTTTTCAGGCTCAGTACTGGGCTCAAAAGATGCAGCTCTGAGGTCTCTCCTGATAGGAGGTAGTTAAGTAGAACTTCGCTGCTCAGCTGACCCGGCAGGACCAAATATATGCCAAAAATGTACGCAGAATGAGCTTTTCAGTGAATAGCAGCCAGGCACATTTTAGCTAGTTTTACTTGTAAGTGGGGTTGGAAACACTTTTCAGCCTCAGTACTGCACTCAAAAAATGCAGCCCTAAGGTCTCTCATGATAGTAGGTGGTTAAGTAGAAATTTGCCACTTGGCTGACCCAGCAGGAGCAAACGTATGCCAAAAATGTACACAGAATGAGCTTTTTTTTAGTGAATAGCAGCCAGGCACATTTTAGCTAGTTTTACTTGTAAGTGGGGTTGGAAATGCTTTTCAGGATCAGTACTGGGCTCAAAACATGCAGCTCTGAGGTCTCTCCTGATAGGAGGTAGTTAAGTAGAACTTCGCTGCTCAGCTGACCCGGCAGGACCAAATATATGCCAAAAATGTACGCAGAATGAGCTTTTCAGTGAATAGCAGCCAGGCACATTTTAGCTAGTTTTACTTGTAAGTGGGGTTGGAAACACTTTTCAGCCTCAGTACTGCACTCAAAACATGCAGCCCTAAGGTCTCTCATGATAGCAGGTGGTTAAGTAGAAATTTCCCACTTGGCTGACCCAGCAGGAGCAAACGTATGCCAAAAATGTACACAGAATGAGCTTTTTTTTAGTGAATAGCAGCCAGGCACATTTTAGCTAGTTTTACTTGTAAGTGGGGTTGGAAACCCTTTTCAGGATCAGTACTGCGCTCAAAAGATGCAGCCCTGAGGCCTCTCATGATAGCAGGTGGTTAAGTAGAAATTCGCTGCTCAGCTGACCCGGTAGGAGCAAACATATGCCAAAAATGTACGCGGAATGAGCTTTTCAGTGAAGAGCAGCCAGGCACATTCTAGCAAGTTTTACTTGTAAGTGGGGTTGGAAACGCTTTTCAGGCTCAGTACTACGCTCAAAAGATGCAGCCCTGAGGTCTCTCATGATATCAGGTGGTTAAATAGAAATTCGCTGCTCAGCTGACCCGGCAGGAGCAAACGTATGCCAAAAATGTACGCAGAATTAGCTTTCAGTGAAGAGCAGCCAGGCACATTCTAGCAAGTTTTACTTGTAAGTGGGGTTGGAAACGCTTTTCAGGCTCAGTACGGGGCTCAAAACATGCAGCCCTGAGGTCTCTCCTGATAGGAGGTATTTAAGTAGAACTTCGCTGCTCAGCTGACCCGGCAGGAGCAAATGTATGCCAAAAATGTACGCAGAATCAGCTTTTCAGTGAAGAGCAGCCAGGCACATTCTAGCAAGTTTTACTTGTAAGTGGGGTTGGAAACGCTTTTCAGGCTCAGTACTACGCTCAAAAGATGCAGCCCTGAGGTCTCTCATGATATCAGGTGGTTAGATAGAAATTCGCTGCTCAGCTGACCCGGCAGGAGCAAACGTATGCCAAAAATGTACGCAGAATTAGCTTTCAGTGAAGAGCAGCCAGGCACATTCTAGCAAGTTTTACTTGTAAGTGGGGTTGGAAACGCTTTTCAGGCTCAGTACTGCGCTAAAAAGATGCAGCCCTGAGGTCTCTCTTGATAGCAGGTGGTTAAGTAGAAATTTGCCACTTGGCTGACCCAGCAGGAGCAAACGTATGCCAAAAATGTACGCAGAATGAGCTTTTCAGTGAAGAGCAGCCAGGCAGATTTTAGCTAGTTTTACTTATAAGAGGGGTTGGAAACACTTTTCAGGTTCAGTACTGGGCTCAAAACATGCAGCCCTGAGGTCTCTCCTGATAGGAGGTAGTTAAGTAGAACTTCGCTGCTCAGCTGACCCGGCAGGAGCAAATATATGCCAAAAATGTACGCAGAATGAGCTTTTCAGTGAATAGCAGCCAGGCACATTTTAGCTAGTTTTACTTGTAAGTGGGGTTGGAAACGCTTTTCAGGCTCAGTACTGGGCTCAAACATGCAGCCCTGAGGTCTCTCATGATAGCAGGTGGTTAAATAGAAATTCGCTGCTCAGCTGACCCGGTAGGAGCAAACGTATGCCAAAAATGTAAGCAGAATGAGCTTTTCAGTGAATAGCAGCCAGGCACATTTTAGCTAGTTTTACTTGTAAGTGGGGTTGGAAACACTTTTCAGCCTCAGTACTGCACTCAAAACATGCAGCCCTAAGGTCTCTCATGATAGCAGGTGGTTAAGTAGAAATTTGCCACTTGGCTGACCCAGCAGGAGCAAACGTATGCCAAAAATGTACACAGAATGAGTTTTTTTTTAGTGAATAGCAGCCAGGCACATTTTAGCTAGTTTTACTTGTAAGTGGGGTTGGAAATGCTTTTCAGGCTCAGTACTGGGCTCACACATGCAGCCCTGAGGTCTCTCATGATAGCAGGTGGTTAAATAGAAATTCGCTGCTCAGCTGACCCGGTAGGAGCAAACGTATGCCAAAAATGTAAGCAGAATGAGCTTTTCAGTGAATAGCAGCCAGGCACATTTACCTAGTTTTACTTGTAAGTGGGGTTGGAAATGCTTTTCAGGCTCAGTACTGGGCTCAAAAGATGCAGCTCTGAGGTCTCTCCTGATAGGAGGTAGTTACGTAGAAATGTGCCACTTGGCTGACCCAGCAGGAGCAAACGTATGCCAAAAATGTACACAGAATGAGCTTTTCAGTGAATAGCAGCCAGGCACATTTTGGCTAGTTTTACTTGTAAGTGGGGTTGGAAACGCTTTTCAGGATCAGTACTGGGCTCAAAACATGCAGCTCTGAGGTCTCTCCTGATAGGAGGTAGTTAAGTAGAACTTCGCTGCTCAGCTGACCCGGCAGGAGCAAATGTATGCCAAAAATGTACGCAGAATCAGCTTTTCAGTGAAAAGCAGCCAGGCACATTCTAGCAAGTTTTACTTGTAAGTGGGGTTGGAAACGCTTTTCAGGCTCAGTACTACGCTCAAAAGATGCAGCCCTGAGGTCCCTCATGATAGCAGGTGGTTAAGTAGAAATGTGCCACTTGGCTGACCCAGCAGGAGCAAACGTATGCCAAAAATGTACGCGGAATGAGCTTTTCAGTGAAGAGCAGCCAGGCATATTTTAGCTAGTTTTACTTGTAAGTGGGGTTGGAAACGCTTTTCAGGCTCAGTACGGGGCTCAAAACATGCAGCCCTGAGGTCTCTCCTGATAGGAGGTATTTAAGTAGAACTTCGCTGCTCAGCTGACCCGGCAGGAGCAAATGTATGCCAAAAATGTACGCAGAATCAGCTTTTCAGTGAAGAGCAGCCAGGCACATTCTAGCAAGTTTTACTTGTAAGTGGGGTTGGAAACGCTTTTCAGGCTCAGTACTACGCTCAAAAGATGCAGCCCTGAGGTCTCTCATGATATCAGGTGGTTAAATAGAAATTTGCTGCTCAGCTGACCCGGCAGGAGCAAACGTATGCCAAAAATGGACACAGAATGAGCTTTTCAGTGAATAGCAGCCAGGCACATTTTAGCTAGTTTTACTTGTAAGTGGAGTTGGAAACGCTTTTCAGGATCAGTACTGGGCTCAAAACATGCAGCCCTGAGGTCTCTCATGATAGCAGGTGGTTAAATAGAAATTCGCTGCTCAGCTGACCCGGCAGGAGCAAACGTATGCCAAAAATGTACGCAGAATGAACTTTTCAGTGAAGAGCAGCCAGGCACATTTTAGCTAGTTTTACTTGTAAGTGGGGTTGGAAACACATTTCAGGCTCAGTACTGCACTCAAAAAATACAGCCCTAAGGCCTCTCATGATAGCAGGTGGTTAAGTAGAAATGTGCCACTTGGCTGACCCAGCAGGAGCAAACGTATGCCAAAAATGTACACAGAATGAGCTTTTCAGTGAATAGCAGCCAGGCACATTTTGGCTAGTTTTACTTGTAAGTGGGGTTGAAAACGCTTTTCAGGATCAGTACTGGGCTCAAAACATGCAGCCCTGACGTCTCTCCATGATAGCAGGTGGTTAAATAGAAATTCGCTGCTCAGCTGACCCGGCAGGAGCAAGCGTATGCCAAAAATGTACGCAGAATGAGCTTTTCAGTGAAGAGCAGCCAGGCAGATTTTAGCTAGTTTTACTTATAAGAGGGGTTGGAAACACTTTTCAGGTTCAGTACTGGGCTCAAAACATGCAGCCCTGAGGTCTCTCCTGATAGGAGGTAGTTAAGTAGAACTTCGCTGCTCAGCTGACCCGGCAGGAGCAAATATATGCCAAAAATGTACGCAGAATGAGCTTTTCAGTGAATAGCAGCCAGGCACATTTTAGCTAGTTTTACTTGTAAGTGGGGTTGGAAACGCTTTTCAGGCTCAGTACTGGGCTCAAACATGCAGCCCTGAGGTCTCTCATGATAGCAGGTGGTTAAATAGAAATTCGCTGCTCAGCTGACCCGGTAGGAGCAAACGTATGCCAAAAATGTAAGCAGAATGAGCTTTTCAGTGAATAGCAGCCAGGCACATTTTAGCTAGTTTTACTTGTAAGTGGGGTTGGAAACACTTTTCAGCCTCAGTACTGCACTCAAAACATGCAGCCCTAAGGTCTCTCATGATAGCAGGTGGTTAAGTAGAAATTTGCCACTTGGCTGACCCAGCAGGAGCAAACGTATGCCAAAAATGTACACAGAATGAGCTTTTTTTTTAGTGAATAGCAGCCAGGCACATTTTAGCTATTTTTACTTGTAAGTGGGGTTGGAAACGCTTTTCAGGATCAGTACTGGGCTCAAAACATGCAGCTCTGAGGTCTCTCCTGATAGGAGGTAGTTAAGTAGAACTTCGCTGCTCAGCTGACCCGGCAGGAGCAAATGTATGCCAAAAATGTACGCAGAAAGAGCTTTTCAGTGACTAGCAGCCAGGCACATTTTAGCTCGTTTTACTTGTAAGTGGGGTTGGAAACGCTTTTCAGGCTCAGTACTGCGCTCAAAAGATGCAGCCCTGAGGTCTCTCATGATAGCAGGTGGTTAAGTAGAACTTCGCTGCTCAGCTGACCCGGCAGGAGCAAACGTATGCCAAAAATGTACGCAGAATCAGCTTTTCAGTGAAGAGCAGCCAGGCACATTCTAGCAAGTTTTACTTGTAAGTGGGGTTGGAAACGCTTTTCAGGCTCAGTACTACGCTCAAAAGATGCAGCCCTGAGGTCTCTCATGATATCAGGTGGTTAAATAGAAATTCGCTGCTCAGCTGACCCGGCAAGAGCAAACGTATGCCAAAAATGTACGCAGAATGAGCTTTCAGTGAAGAGCAGCCAGGCACATTCTAGCAAGTTTTACTTGTAAGTGGGGTTGGAAACGCTTTTCAGGCTCAGTACTGCGCTAAAAAGATGCAGCCCTGAGGTCTCTCTTGATATCAGGTGGTTAAGTAGAAATTTGCCACTTGGCTGACCCAGCAGGAGCAAACGTATGCCAAAAATGTACACAGAATGAGCTTTTCAGTGAATAGCAGCCAGGCACATTTTAGCTAGTTTTACTTGTAAGTGGGGTTGGAAACGCTTTTCAGGATCAGTACTGGGCTCAAAACATGCAGCCCTGAGGTCTCTCATGATAGCAGGTGGTTAAATAGAAATTCGCTGCTCAGCTGACCCGGTAGGAGCAAAAGTATGCCAAAAATGTAAGCAGAATGAGCTTTTCAGTGAATAGCAGCCAGGCACATTTTAGCTAGTTTTACTTGTAAGTGGGGTTGGAAACGCTTTTCGGGCTCAGTACTGGGCTCAAACATGCAGCCCTGAGGTCTCTCATGATAGCAGGTGGTTAAATAGAAATTCGCTGCTCAGCTGACTCGGCAGGAGCAAATGTAAGCAGAATGAGCTTTTCAGTGAATAGCAGCCAGGCACATTTTAGCTAGTTTTACTTGTAAGTGGGGTTGGAAATGCTTTTCAGGCTCAGTACTGGGCTCAAAAGATGCAGCTCTGAGGTCTCTCCTGATAGGAGGTAGTTAAGTAGAACTTCGCTGCTCAGCTGACCCGGCAGAAGCAAATATATGCCAAAAATGTACGCAGAATGAGCTTTTCAGTGAATAGCAGCCAGGCACATTTTAGCTAGTTTTACTTGTAAGTGGGGTTGGAAACGCTTTTCAGGATCAGTACTGGGCTCAAAACGTGCAGCCCTGAGGTCTCTCATGATAGTAGGTGGTTACATAGAAATTCGCTGCTCAGCTGACCCGGCAGGAGCAAACGTATGCCAAAAATGTACGCAGAATGAGCTTTTCAGTGAAGAGCAGCCAGGCACATTTTAGCTAGTTTTACTTGTAAGAGGGGTTGGAAACACTTTTCAGGTTCAGTACTGGGCTCAAAACATGCAGCCCTGAGGTCTCTCATGATAGCAGGTGGTTATAGAAATTCACTGCTCAGCTGACCCGGCAGGGAGCAAACGTATGCCAAAAATGTACACAGAATGAGCTTTTCAGTGAATAGCAGCCAGGCACATTTTAGCTAGTTTTACTTGTAAGTGGGGTTGGAAACGCTTATCAGGATCAGTACTGGGCTCAAAAGATGCAGCCCTGAGGTCTCTCATGATAGCAGGTGGTTAAGTAGAAATTCGCTGCTCAGCTGACCCGGCAGGAGCAAACGTATGCCAAAAATGTACACAGAATGAGCTTTTCAGTGAATAGCAGCCAGGCACATTTTAGCTAGTTTTACTTGTAAGTGGGGTTGGAAACGCTTTTCAGGATCAGTACTGGGCTCAAAACATGCAGCCCTGACGTCTCTCCATGATAGCTGGTGGTTAAATAGAAATTCGCTGCTCAGCTGACCCGGCAGGAGCAAACGTATGCCAAAAATGTACGCAGAATGAGCTTTTCAGTGAAGAGCAGCCAGGCACATTTTAGCTAGTTTTACTTGTAAGAGGGGTTGGAAACACTTTTCAGGTTCAGTACTGGGCTCAAAACATGCAGCCCTGAGGTCTCTCATGATAGCAGGTGGTTAAATAGAAATTCGCTGCTCAGCTGACCCGGCAGGAGCAAACGTATGCCAAAAATGTAAGCAGAATGAGCTTTTCAGTGAATAGCAGCCAGGCACATTTTAGCTAGTTTTACTTGTAAGTGGGGTTGGAAATGCTTTTCAGGCTCAGTACTGGGCTCAAAAGATGCAGCTCTGAGGTCTCTCCTGATAGGAGGTAGTTAAGTAGAACTTCGCTGCTCAGCTGACCCGGCAGGACCAAATATATGCCAAAAATGTACGCAGAATGAGCTTTTCAGTGAATAGCAGCCAGGCACATTTTAGCTAGTTTTACTTGTAAGTGGGGTTGGAAACACTTTTCAGCCTCAGTACTGCACTCAAAAAATGCAGCCCTAAGGTCTCTCATGATAGCAGGTGGTTAAGTAGAAATTTGCCACTTGGCTGACCCAGCAGGAGCAAACGTATGCCAAAAATGTACACAGAATGAGCTTTTTTTTTAGTGAATAGCAGCCAGGCACATTTTAGCTAGTTTTACTTGTAAGTGGGGTTGGAAACGCTTTTCAGGATCAGTACTGGGCTCAAAACATGCAGCTCTGTGGTCTCTCCTGATAGGAGGTAGTTAAGTAGAACTTCGCTGCTCAGCTAACCCGGCAGGACCAAATATATGCCAAAAATGTACGCAGAATGAGCTTTTCAGTGAATAGCAGCCAGGCACATTTTAGCTAGTTTTACTTGTAAGTGGGGTTGGAAACACTTTTCAGCCTCAGTACTGCACTCAAAACATGCAGCCCTAAGGTCTCTCATGATAGCAGGTGGTTAAGTAGAAATTTCCCACTTGGCTGACCCAGCAGGAGCAAACGTATGCCAAAAATGTACACAGAATGAGCTTTTTTTTAGTGAATAGCAGCCAGGCACATTTTAGCTAGTTTTACTTGTAAGTGGGGTTGGAAACCCTTTTCAGGATCAGTACGGCGCTCAAAAGATGCAGCCCTGAGGTCTCTCATGATAGCAGGTGGTTAAGTAGAAATTCGCTGCTCAGCTGACCCGGCAGGAGCAAACGTATGCCAAAAATGTACGCGGAATGAGCTTTTCAGTGAAGAGCAGCCAGGCACATTCTAGCAAGTTTTACTTGTAAGTGGGGTTGGAAACGCTTTTCAGGCTCAGTACTACGCTCAAAAGATGCAGCCCTGAGGTCTCTCATGATATCAGGTGGTTAAATAGAAATTCGCTGCTCAGCTGACCCGGCAGGAGCAAACGTATGCCAAAAATGTACGCAGAATTAGCTTTCAGTGAAGAGCAGCCAGGCACATTCTAGCAAGTTTTACTTGTAAGTGGGGTTGGAAACGCTTTTCAGGCTCAGTACGGGGCTCAAAACATGCAGCCCTGAGGTCTCTCCTGATAGGAGGTATTTAAGTAGAACTTCGCTGCTCAGCTGACCCCGCAGGAGCAAATGTATGCCAAAAATGTACGCAGAATCAGCTTTTCAGTGAAGAGCAGCCAGGCACATTCTAGCAAGTTTTACTTGTAAGTGGGGTTGGAAACGCTTTTCAGGCTCAGTACTACGCTCAAAAGATGCAGCCCTGAGGTCTCTCATGATATCAGGTGGTTAAATAGAAATTCGCTGCTCAGCTGACCCGGCAGGAGCAAACGTATGCCAAAGATGTACGCAGAATTAGCTTTCAGTGAAGAGCAGCCAGGCACATTTTAGCAAGTTTTACTTGTAAGTGGGGTTGGAAACGCTTTTCAGGCTCAGTACCGCGCTAAAAAGATGCAGCCCTGAGGTCTCTCTTGATAGCAGGTGGTTAAGTAGAAATTTGCCACTTGGCTGACCCAGCAGGAGCAAACGTATGCCAAAAATGGACACAGAATGAGCTATTCAGTGATAGCAGCCAGGCACATTTTAGCTAGTTTTACTTGTAAGTGGAGTTGGAAACGCTTTTCAGGATCAGTACTGGGCTCAAAACATGCAGCCCTGAGGTCTCTCATGATAGCAGGTGGTTAAATAGAAATTCGCTGCTCAGCTGACCCGGCAGGAGCAAACGTATGCCAAAAATGTATGCAGAATGAACTTTTCAGTGAAGAGCAGCCAGGCACATTTTAGCTAGTTTTACTTGTAAGTGGGGTTGGAAATGCTTTTCGGGCTCAGTACTGGGCTCAAACATGCAGCCCTGAGGTCTCTCATGATAGCAGGTGGTTAAATAGAAATTCGCTGCTCAGCTGACCCGGTAGGATCAAACGTATGCCAAAAATGTACACAGAATGAGCTTTTCAGTGAATAGCAGCCAGGCACATTTTAGCTAGTTTTACTTGTAAGTGGGGTTGGAAACACATTTCAGGCTCAGTACTGCACTCAAAAAATGCAGCCCTAAGGTCTCTCATGATAGCAGGTGGTTAAGTAGAAATGTGCCACTTGGCTGACCCAGCAGGAGCAAACGTATGCCAAAAATGTACACAGAATGAGCTTTTCAGTGAATAGCAGCCAGGCACATTTTGGCTAGTTTTACTTGTAAGTGGGGTTGAAAACGCTTTTCAGGATCAGTACTGGGCTCAAAACATGCAGCCCTGACGTCTCTCCATGATAGCAGGTGGTTAAATAGAAATTCGCTGCTCAGCTGACCCGGCAGGAGCAAACGTATGCCAAAAATGTACGCAGAATGAGCTTTTCAGTGAAGAGCAGCCAGGCAGATTTTAGCTAGTTTTACTTATAAGAGGGGTTGGAAACACTTTTCAGGTTCAGTACTGGGCTCAAAACATGCAGCCCTGAGGTCTCTCCTGATAGGAGGTAGTTAAGTAGAACTTCGCTGCTCAGCTGACCCGGCAGGAGCAAATATATGCCAAAAATGTACGCAGAATGAGCTTTTCAGTGAATAGCAGCCAGACACATTTTAGCTAGTTTTACTTGTAAGTGGGGTTGGAAACGCTTTTCAGGCTCAGTACTGGGCTCAAACATGCAGCCCTGAGGTCTCTCATGATAGCAGGTGGTTAAATAGAAATTCGCTGCTCAGCTGACCCGGTAGGAGCAAACGTATGCCAAAAATGTAAGCAGAATGAGCTTTTCAGTGAATAGCAGCCAGGCACATTTTAGCTAGTTCTACTTGTAAGTGGGGTTGGAAACACTTTTCAGCCTCAGTACTGCACTCAAAACATGCAGCCCTAAGGTCTCTCATGATAGCAGGTGGTTAAGTAGAAATTTGCCACTTGGCTGACCCAGCAGGAGCAAACGTATGCCAAAAATGTACACAGAATGAGCTTTTTTTTTAGTGAATAGCAGCCAGGCACATTTTAGCTAGTTTTACTTGTAAGTGGGGTTGGAAACGCTTTTCAGGATCAGTACTGGGCTCAAAACATGCAGCTCTGAGGTCTCTCCTGATAGGAGGTAGTTAAGTAGAACTTCGCTGCTCAGCTGACCCGGCAGGAGCAAATGTATGCCAAAAATGTACGCAGAATGAGCTTTTCAGTGACTAGCAGCCAGGCACATTTTAGCTCGTTTTACTTGTAAGTGGGGTTGGAAACGCTTTTCAGGCTCAGTACTGCGCTCAAAAGATGCAGCCCTGAGGTCTCTCATGATAGCAGGTGGTTAAGTAGAACTTCGCTGCTCAGCTGACCCGGCAGGAGCAAACGTATGCCAAAAATGTACGCGGAATGAGCTTTTCAGTGAATAGCAGCCAGGCACATTTTAGCTAGTTTTACTTGTAAGTGGGGTTGGAAACGCTTTTCAGGATCAGTACTGGGCTCAAAACATGCAGCCCTGAGGTCTCTCATGATAGCAGGTGGTTAAATAGAAATTCGCTGCTCAGCTGACCCAGCAGGAGCAAACGTATGCCAAAAATGTATGCAGAATGAACTTTTCAGTGAAGAGCAGCCAGGCACATTTTAGCTAGTTTTACTTGTAAGTGGGGTTGGAAATGCTTTTCGGGCTCAGTACTGGGCTCAAACATGCAGCCCTGAGGTCTCTCATGATAGCAGGTGGTTAAATAGAAATTCGCTGCTCAGCTGACCCGGTAGGAGCAAACGTATGCCAAAAATGTAAGCAGAATGAGCTTTTCAGTGAATAGCAGCCAGGCACATTTACCTAGTTTTACTTGTAAGTGGGGTTGGAAATGCTTTTCAGGCTCAGTACTGGGCTCAAAAGATGCAGCTCTGAGGTCTCTCCTGATAGGAGGTAGTTACGTAGAAATGTGCCACTTGGCTGACCCAGCAGGAGCAAACGTATGCCAAAAATGTACACAGAATGAGCTTTTCAGTGAATAGCAGCCAGGCACATTTTGGCTAGTTTTACTTGTAAGTGGGGTTGGAAACGCTTTTCAGGATCAGTACTGGGCTCAAAACATGCAGCTCTGAGGTCTCTCCTGATAGGAGGTAGTTAAGTAGAACTTCGCTGCTCAGCTGACCCGGCAGGAGCAAATGTATGCCAAAAATGTACGCAGAATCAGCTTTTCAGTGAAAAGCAGCCAGGCACATTCTAGCAAGTTTTACTTGTAAGTGGGGTTGGAAACGCTTTTCAGGCTCAGTACTACGCTCAAAAGATGCAGCCCTGAGGTCTCTCATGATAGCAGGTGGTTAAGTAGAAATGTGCCACTTGGCTGACCCAGCAGGAGCAAACGTATGCCAAAAATGTACACAGAATGAGCTTTTCAGTGAATAGCAGCCAGGCACATTTTGGCTAGTTTTACTTGTAAGTGGGGTTGAAAACGCTTTTCAGGATCAGTACTGCGCTCAAAAGATGCAGCCCTGTGGTCTCTCATGATAGCAGGTGGTTAAGTAGAAATTCGCTGCTCAGCTGACCCGGCAGGAGCAAACGTATGCCAAAAATGTACGCGGAATGAGCTTTTCAGTGATAGCAGCCAGGCACATTTTAGCTAGTTTTACTTGTAAGTGGAGTTGGAAACGCTTTTCAGGATCAGTACTGGGCTCAAAACATGCAGCCCTGAGGTCTCTCATGATAGCAGGTGGTTAAATAGAAATTCACTGCTCAGCTGACCCGGCAGGAGCAAACGTATGCCAAAAATGTATGCAGAATGAACTTTTCAGTGAAGAGCAGCCAGGCAGATTTTAGCTAGTTTTACTTATAAGAGGGGTTGGAAACACTTTTCAGGTTCAGTACTGGGCTCAAAACATGCAGCCCTGAGGTCTCTCCTGATAGGAGGTAGTTAAGTAGAACTTCGCTGCTCAGCTGACCCGGCAGGAGCAAATATATGCCAAATATGTACGCAGAATGAGCTTTTCAGTGAATAGCAGCCAGGCACATTTTAGCTAGTTTTACTTGTAAGTGGGGTTGGAAACGCTTTTCAGGCTCAGTACTGGGCTCAAACATGCAGCCTTGAGGTCTCTCATGATAGCAGGTGGTTAAATAGAAATTCGCTGCTCAGCTGACCCGGTAGGAGCAAATGTATGCCAAAAATGTAAGCAGAATGAGCTTTTCAGTGAATAGCAGCCAGGCACATTTTAGCTAGTTTTACTTGTAAGTGGGGTTGGAAACACTTTTCAGCCTCAGTACTGCACTCAAAACATGCAGCCCTAAGGTCTCTCATGATAGCAGGTGGTTAAGTAGAAATGTGCCACTTGGCTGACCCAGCAGGAGCAAATGTATGCCAAAAATGTACACAGAATGAGCTTTTCAGTGAATAGCAGCCAGGCACATTTTGGCTAGTTTTACTTGTAAGTGGGGTTGAAAACGCTTTTCAGGATCAGTACTGCGCTCAAAAGATGCAGCCCTGAGGTCTCTCATGATAGCAGGTGGTTAAGTAGAAATTTGCTGCTCAGCTGACCCGGCAGGAGCAAACGTATGCCAAAAATGTACGCGGAATGAGCTTTTCAGTGAAGAGCAGCCAGGCATATTTTAGCTAGTTTTACTTGTAAGTGGGGTTGGAAACGCTTTTCAGGCTCAGTACGGGGCTCAAAACATGCAGCCCTGAGGTCTCTCCTAATAGGAGGTATTTAAGTAGAACTTCGCTGCTCAGCTGACCCGGCAGGAGCAAATGTATGCCAAAAATGTACGCAGAATCAGCTTTTCAGTGAAGAGCAGCCAGGCACATTCTAGCAAGTTTTACTTGTAAGTGGGGTTGGAAACGCTTTTCAGGCTCAGTACTACGCTCAAAAGATGCAGCCCTGAGGTCTCTCATGATATCAGGTGGTTAAATAGAAATTCGCTGCTCAGCTGACCCGGCAGGAGCAAACGTATGCCAAAAATGTACGCAGAATTAGCTTTCAGTGAAGAGCAGCCAGGCACATTCTAGCAAGTTTTACTTGTAAGTGGGGTTGGAAACGCTTTTCAGGCTCAGTACTGCGCTAAAAAGATGCAGCCCTGAGGTCTCTCTTGATAGCAGGTGGTTAAGTAGAAATTTGCCACTTGGCTGACCCAGCAGGAGCAAACGTATGCCAAAAATGGACACAGAATGAGCTTTTCAGTGAATAGCAGCCAGGCACATTTTAGCTAGTTTTACTTGTAAGTGGGGTTGGAAACGCTTTTCAGGATCAGTACTGGGCTCAAAACATGCAGCCCTGAGGTCTCTCATGATAGCAGGTGGTTAAATAGAAATTCGCTGCTCAGCTGACCCGGTAGGATCAAACGTATGCCAAAAATGTACACAGAATGAGCTTTTCAGTGAATAGCAGCCAGGCACATTTTAGCTAGTTTTACTTGTAAGTGGGGTTGGAAACACATTTCAGGCTCAGTACTGCACTCAAAAAATGCAGCCCTAAGGTCTCTCATGATAGCAGGTGGTTAAGTAGAAATGTGCCACTTGGCTGACCCAGCAGGAGCAAACGTATGCCAAAAATGTACACAGAATGAGCTTTTCAGTGAATAGCAGCCAGGCACATTTTGGCTAGTTTTACTTGTAAGTGGGGTTGAAAACGCTTTTCAGGATCAGTACTGGGCTCAAAACATGCAGCCCTGACGTCTCTCCATGATAGCAGGTGGTTAAATAGAAATTCGCTGCTCAGCTGACCCGGCAGGAGCAAACGTATGCCAAAAATGTACGCAGAATGAGCTTTTCAGTGAAGAGCAGCCAGGCAGATTTTAGCTAGTTTTACTTATAAGAGGGGTTGGAAACACTTTTCAGGTTCAGTACTGGGCTCAAAACATGCAGCCCTGAGGTCTCTCCTGATAGGAGGTAGTTAAGTAGAACTTCGCTGCTCAGCTGACCCGGCAGGAGCAAATATATGCCAAAAATGTACGCAGAATGAGCTTTTCAGTGAATAGCAGCCAGGCACATTTTAGCTAGTTTTACTTGTAAGTGGGGTTGGAAACGCTTTTCAGGCTCAGTACTGGGCTCAAACATGCAGCCCTGAGGTCTCTCATGATAGCAGGTGGTTAAATAGAAATTCGCTGCTCAGTTGACCCGGTAGGAGCAAACGTATGCCAAAAATGTAAGCAGAATGAGCTTTTCAGTGAATAGCAGCCAGGCACATTTTAGCTAGTTTTACTTGTAAGTGGGGTTGGAAACACTTTTCAGCCTCAGTACTGCACTCAAAACATGCAGCCCTAAGGTCTCTCATGATAGCAGGTGGTTAAGTAGAAATTTGCCACTTGGCTGACCCAGCAGGAGCAAACGTATGCCAAAAATGTACACAGAATGAGCTTTTTTTTTAGTGAATAGCAGCCAGGCACATTTTAGCTAGTTTTACTTGTAAGTGGGGTTGGAAATGCTTTTCAGGCTCAGTACTGGGCTCAAACATGCAGCCCTGAGGTCTCTCATGATAGCAGGTGGTTAAATAGAAATTCGCTGCTCAGCTGACCCGGTAGGAGCAAACATATGCCAAAAATGTAAGCAGAATGAGCTTTTCAGTGAATAGCAGCCAGGCACATTTACCTAGTTTTACTTGTAAGTGGGGTTGGAAATGCTTTTCAGGCTCAGTACTGGGCTCAAAAGATGCAGCTCTGAGGTCTCTCCTGATAGGAGGTAGTTACGTAGAAATGTGCCACTTGGCTGACCCAGCAGGAGCAAACGTATGCCAAAAATGTACACAGAATGAGCTTTTCAGTGAATAGCAGCCAGGCACATTTTGGCTAGTTTTACTTGTAAGTGGGGTTGGAAACGCTTTTCAGGATCAGTACTGGGCTCAAAACATGCAGCTCTGAGGTCTCTCCTGATAGGAGGTAGTTAAGTAGAACTTCGCGGCTCAGCTGACCCGGCAGGAGCAAATGTATGCCAAAAATGTACGCAGAATCAGCTTTTCAGTGAAAAGCAGCCAGGCACATTCTAGCAAGTTTTACTTGTAAGTGGGGTTGGAAACGCTTTTCAGGCTCAGTACTACGCTCAAAAGATGCAGCCCTGAGGTCTCTCATGATAGCAGGTGGTTAAGTAGAAATGTGCCACTTGGCTGACCCAGCAGGAGCAAACGTATGCCAAAAATGTACGCGGAATGAGCTTTTCAGTGAAGAGCAGCCAGGCATATTTTAGCTAGTTTTACTTGTAAGTGGGGTTGGAAACGCTTTTCAGGCTCAGTACGGGGCTCAAAACATGCAGCCCTGAGGTCTCTCCTGATAGGAGGTATTTAAGTAGAACTTCGCTGCTCAGCTGACCCGGCAGGAGCAAATGTATGCCAAAAATGTACGCAGAATCAGCTTTTCAGTGAAGAGCAGCCAGGCACATTCTAGCAAGTTTTACTTGTAAGTGGGGTTGGAAACGCTTTTCAGGCTCAGTACTACGCTCAAAAGATGCAGCCCTGAGGTCTCTCATGATATCAGGTGGTTAAATAGAAATTTGCTGCTCAGCTGACCCGGCAGGAGCAAACGTATGCCAAAAATGGACACAGAATGAGCTTTTCAGTGAATAGCAGCCAGGCACATTTTAGCTAGTTTTACTTGTAAGTGGAGTTGGAAACGCTTTTCAGGATCAGTACTGGGCTCAAAACATGTAGCCCTGAGGTCTCTCATGATAGCAGGTGGTTAAATAGAAATTCGCTGCTCAGCTGACCCGGCAGGAGCAAACGTATGCCAAAAATGTACGCAGAATGAACTTTTCAGTGAAGAGCAGCCAGGCACATTTTAGCTAGTTTTACTTGTAAGTGGGGTTGGAAACACATTTCAGGTTCAGTACTGCACTCAAAAAATGCAGCCCTAAGGTCTCTCATGATAGCAGGTGGTTAAGTAGAAATGTGCCACTTGGCTGACCCAGCAGGAGCAAACGTATGCCAAAAATGTACACAGAATGAGCTTTTCAGTGAATAGCAGCCAGGCACATTTTGGCTAGTTTTACTTGTAAGTGGGGTTGAAAACGCTTTTCAGGATCAGTACTGGGCTCAAAACATGCAGCCCTGACGTCTCTCCATGATAGCAGGTGGTTAAATAGAAATTCGCTGCTCAGCTGACCCGGCAGGAGCAAACGTATGCCAAAAATGTACGCAGAATGAGCTTTTCAGTGAAGAGCAGCCAGGCAGATTTTAGCTAGTTTTACTTATAAGAGGGGTTGGAAACACTTTTCAGGTTCAGTACTGGGCTCAAAACATGCAGCCCTGAGGTCTCTCCTGATAGGAGGTAGTTAAGTAGAACTTCGCTGCTCAGCTGACCCGGCAGGAGCAAATATATGCCAAAAATGTACGCAGAATGAGCTTTTCAGTGAATAGCAGCCAGGCACATTTTAGCTAGTTTTACTTGTAAGTGGGGTTGGAAATGCTTTTCAGGCTCAGTACTGGGCTCAAACATGCAGCCCTGAGGTCTCTCATGATAGCAGGTGGTTAAATAGAAATTCGCTGCTCAGCTGACCCGGTAGGAGCAAACGTATGCCAAAAATGTAAGCAGAATGAGCTTTTCAGTGAATAGCAGCCAGGCACATTTTAGCTAGTTTTACTTGTAAGTGGGGTTGGAAACACTTTTCAGCCTCAGTACTGCACTCAAAACATGCAGCCCTAAGGTCTCTCATGATAGCAGGTGGTTAAGTAGAAATTTGCCACTTGGCTGACCCAGCAGGAGCAAACGTATGCCAAAAATGTACACAGAATGAGCTTTTTTTTTAGTGAATAGCAGCCAGGCACATTTTAGCTATTTTTACTTGTAAGTGGGGTTGGAAACGCTTTTCAGGATCAGTACTGGGCTCAAAACATGCAGCTCTGAGGTCTCTCCTGATAGGAGGTAGTTAAGTAGAACTTCGCTGCTCAGCTGACCCGGCAGGAGCAAATGTATGCCAAAAATGTACGCAGAATGAGCTTTTCAGTGACTAGCAGCCAGGCACATTTTAGCTCGTTTTACTTGTAAGTGGGGTTGGAAACGCTTTTCAGGCTCAGTACTGCGCTCAAAAGATGCAGCCCTGAGGTCTCTCATGATAGCAGGTGGTTAAGTAGAACTTCGCTGCTCAGCTGACCCGGCAGGAGCAAACGTATGCCAAAAATGTACGCAGAATCAGCTTTTCAGTGAAGAGCAGCCAGGCACATTCTAGCAAGTTTTACTTGTAAGTGGGGTTGGAAACGCTTTTCAGGCTCAGTACTACGCTCAAAAGATGCAGCCCTGAGGTCTCTCATGATATCAGGTGGTTAAATAGAAATTCGCTGCTCAGCTGACCCGGCAAGAGCAAACGTATGCCAAAAATGTACGCAGAATGAGCTTTCAGTGAAGAGCAGCCAGGCACATTCTAGCAAGTTTTACTTGTAAGTGGGGTTGGAAACGCTTTTCAGGCTCAGTACTGCGCTAAAAAGATGCAGCCCTGAGGTCTCTCTTGATAGCAGGTGGTTAAGTAGAAATTTGCCACTTGGCTGACCCAGCAGGAGCAAACGTATGCCAAAAATGTACACAGAATGAGCTTTTCAGTGAATAGCAGCCAGGCACATTTTAGCTAGTTTTACTTGTAAGTGGGGTTGGAAACGCTTTTCAGGATCAGTACTGGGCTCAAAACATGCAGCCCTGAGGTCTCTCATGATAGCAGGTGGTTAAATAGAAATTCGCTGCTCAGCTGACCCGGCAGGAGCAAACGTATGTCAAAAATGTACGCTGAATGAGCTTTTCAGTGAATAGCAGCCTGGCACATTTTAGCTAGTTTTACTTGTAAGTGGGGTTGGAAACATGTTCAGGATCAGTACTGGGATCAAAACATGCAGCCCTGATGACTCTCATGATAGCAGGTGGTTAAATAGAAATTCGCTGCTCAGCTGACCCGGTAGGAGCAAACGTATGCCAAAAATGTAAGCAGAATGAGCTTTTCAGTGAATAGCAGCCAGGCACATTTTAGCTAGTTTTACTTGTAAGTGGGGTTGGAAATGCTTTTCAGGCTCAGTACTGCGCTAAAAAGATGCAGCCCTGAGGTCTCTCTTGATAGCAGGTGGTTAAGTAGAAATTTGCCACTTGGCTGACCCAGCAGGAGCAAACGTATGCCAAAAATGTACACAGAATGAGCTTTTCAGTGAATAGCAGCCAGGCACATTTTAGCTAGTTTTACTTGTAAGTGGGGTTGGAAACGCTTTTCAGGATCAGTACTGGGCTCAAAACATGCAGCCCTGAGGTCTCTCATGATAGCAGGTGGTTAAATAGAAATTCGCTGCTCAGCTGACCCGGCAGGAGCAAACGTATGTCAAAAATGTACGCTGAATGAGCTTTTCAGTGAATAGCAGCCTGGCACATTTTAGCTAGTTTTACTTGTAAGTGGGGTTGGAAACGCTGTTCAGGATCAGTACTGGGATCAAAACATGCAGCCCTGATGACTCTCATGATAGCAGGTGGTTAAATAGAAATTCGCTGCTCAGCTGACCCGGTAGGAGCAAACGTATGCCAAAAATGTAAGCAGAATGAGCTTTTCAGTGAATAGCAGCCAGGCACATTTTAGCTAGTTTTACTTGTAAGTGGGGTTGGAAATGCTTTTCAGGCTCAGTACTGGGCTCAAACATGCAGCCCTGAGGTCTCTCATGATAGCAGGTGGTTAAATAGAAATTCGCTGCTCAGCTGACCCGGTAGGAGCAAACGTATGCCAAAAATGTAAGCAGAATGAGCTTTTCAGTGAATAGCAGCCAGGCACATTTTAGCTAGTTTTACTTGTAAGTGGGGTTGGAAACACTTTTCAGCCTCAGTACTGCACTCAAAACATGCAGCCCTAAGGTCTCTCATGATAGCAGGTGGTTAAGTAGAAATTTGCCACTTGGCTGACCCAGCAGGAGCAAACGTATGCCAAAAATGTACACAGAATGAGCTTTTTTTTTAGTGAATAGCAGCCAGGCACATTTTAGCTATTTTTACTTGTAAGTGGGGTTGGAAACGCTTTTCAGGATCAGTACTGGGCTCAAAACATGCAGCTCTGAGGTCTCTCCTGATAGGAGGTAGTTAAGTAGAACTTCGCTGCTCAGCTGACCCGGCAGGAGCAAATGTATGCCAAAAATGTACGCAGAATGAGCTTTTCAGTGACTAGCAGCCAGGCACATTTTAGCTCGTTTTACTTGTAAGTGGGGTTGGAAACGCTTTTCAGGCTCAGTACTGCGCTCAAAAGATGCAGCCCTGAGGTCTCTCATGATAGCAGGTGGTTAAGTAGAACTTCGCTGCTCAGCTGACCCGGCAGGAGCAAACGTATGCCAAAAATGTACGCAGAATCAGCTTTTCAGTGAAGAGCAGCCAGGCACATTCTAGCAAGTTTTACTTGTAAGTGGGGTTGGAAACGCTTTTCAGGCTCAGTACTACGCTCAAAAGATGCAGCCCTGAGGTCTCTCATGATATCAGGTGGTTAAATAGAAATTCGCTGCTCAGCTGACCCGGCAAGAGCAAACGTATGCCAAAAATGTACGCAGAATGAGCTTTCAGTGAAGAGCAGCCAGGCACATTCTAGCAAGTTTTACTTGTAAGTGGGGTTGGAAACGCTTTTCAGGCTCAGTACTGCGCTAAAAAGATGCAGCCCTGAGGTCTCTCTTGATAGCAGGTGGTTAAGTAGAAATTTGCCACTTGGCTGACCCAGCAGGAGCAAACGTATGCCAAAAATGTACACAGAATGAGCTTTTCAGTGAATAGCAGCCAGGCACATTTTAGCTAGTTTTACTTGTAAGTGGGGTTGGAAACGCTTTTCAGGATCAGTACTGGGCTCAAAACATGCAGCCCTGAGGTCTCTCATGATAGCAGGTGGTTAAATAGAAATTCGCTGCTCAGCTGACCCGGCAGGAGCAAACGTATGTCAAAAATGTACGCTGAATGAGCTTTTCAGTGAATAGCAGCCTGGCACATTTTAGCTAGTTTTACTTGTAAGTGGGGTTGGAAACGCTGTTCAGGATCAGTACTGGGATCAAAACATGCAGCCCTGATGACTCTCATGATAGCAGGTGGTTAAATAGAAATTCGCTGCTCAGCTGACCCGGTAGGAGCAAACGTATGCCAAAAATGTAAGCAGAATGAGCTTTTCAGTGAATAGCAGCCAGGCACATTTTAGCTAGTTTTACTTGTAAGTGGGGTTGGAAATGCTTTTCAGGCTCAGTACTGCGCTAAAAAGATGCAGCCCTGAGGTCTCTCTTGATAGCAGGTGGTTAAGTAGAAATTTGCCACTTGGCTGACCCAGCAGGAGCAAACGTATGCCAAAAATGTACACAGAATGAGCTTTTCAGTGAATAGCAGCCAGGCACATTTTAGCTAGTTTTACTTGTAAGTGGGGTTGGAAACGCTTTTCAGGATCAGTACTGGGCTCAAAACATGCAGCCCTGAGGTCTCTCATGATAGCAGGTGGTTAAATAGAAATTCGCTGCTCAGCTGACCCGGCAGGAGCAAACGTATGTCAAAAATGTACGCTGAATGAGCTTTTCAGTGAATAGCAGCCTGGCACATTTTAGCTAGTTTTACTTGTAAGTGGGGTTGGAAACGCTGTTCAGGATCAGTACTGGGATCAAAACATGCAGCCCTGATGACTCTCATGATAGCAGGTGGTTAAATAGAAATTCGCTGCTCAGCTGACCCGGTAGGAGCAAACGTATGCCAAAAATGTAAGCAGAATGAGCTTTTCAGTGAATAGCAGCCAGGCACATTTTAGCTAGTTTTACTTGTAAGTGGGGTTGGAAATGCTTTTCAGGCTCAGTACTGGGCTCAAAAGATGCAGCTCTGAGGTCTCTCCTGATAGGAGGTAGTTAAGTAGAACTTCGCTGCTCAGCTGACCCGGCGGGAGCAAATATATGCCAAAAATGTACGCAGAATGAGCTTTTCAGTGAATAGCAGCCAGGCGCATTTTAGCTAGTTTTACTTGTATGTGGGGTTGGAAACGCTTTTCAGGCTCAGTACTGCACTCAAAACATGCAGCCCTAAGGTCTCTCATGATAGCAGGTGGTTAAGTAGAAATTTGCCACTTGGCTGACCCAGCAGGAGCAAACGTATGCCAAAAATGTACACAGAATGAGCTTTTCAGTGAATAGCAGCCAGGCACATTTTAGCTAGTTTTACTTGTAAGTGGGGTTGGAAACGCTTTTCGGGCTCAGTACTGGGCTCAAACATGCAGCCCTGAGGTCTCTCATGATAGCAGGTGGTTAAATAGAAATTCGCTGCTCAGCTGACTCGGCAGGAGCAAATGTAAGCAGAATGAGCTTTTCAGTGAATAGCAGCCAGGCACATTTTAGCTAGTTTTACTTGTAAGTGGGGTTGGAAATGCTTTTCAGGCTCAGTACTGGGCTCAAAAGATGCAGCTCTGAGGTCTCTCCTGATAGGAGGTAGTTAAGTAGAACTTCGCTGCTCAGCTGACCCGGCAGAAGCAAATATATGCCAAAAATGTACGCAGAATGAGCTTTTCAGTGAATAGCAGCCAGGCACATTTTAGCTAGTTTTACTTGTAAGTGGGGTTGGAAACGCTTTTCAGGATCAGTACTGGGCTCAAAACGTGCAGCCCTGAGGTCTCTCATGATAGTAGGTGGTTACATAGAAATTCGCTGCTCAGCTGACCCGGCAGGAGCAAACGTATGCCAAAAATGTACGCAGAATGAGCTTTTCAGTGAAGAGCAGCCAGGCACATTTTAGCTAGTTTTACTTGTAAGAGGGGTTGGAAACACTTTTCAGGTTCAGTACTGGGCTCAAAACATGCAGCCCTGAGGTCTCTCATGATAGCAGGTGGTTATAGAAATTCACTGCTCAGCTGACCCGGCAGGGAGCAAACGTATGCCAAAAATGTACACAGAATGAGCTTTTCAGTGAATAGCAGCCAGGCACATTTTAGCTAGTTTTACTTGTAAGTGGGGTTGGAAACGCTTATCAGGATCAGTACTGGGCTCAAAAGATGCAGCCCTGAGGTCTCTCATGATAGCAGGTGGTTAAGTAGAAATTCGCTGCTCAGCTGACCCGGCAGGAGCAAACGTATGCCAAAAATTTACACAGAATGAGCTTTTCAGTGAATAGCAGCCAGGCACATTTTAGCTAGTTTTACTTGTAAGTGGGGTTGGAAACGCTTTTCAGGATCAGTACTGGGCTCAAAACATGCAGCCCTGACGTCTCTCCATGATAGCTGGTGGTTAAATAGAAATTCGCTGCTCAGCTGACCCGGCAGGAGCAAACGTATGCCAAAAATGTACGCAGAATGAGCTTTTCAGTGAAGAGCAGCCAGGCACATTTTAGCTAGTTTTACTTGTAAGAGGGGTTGGAAACACTTTTCAGGTTCAGTACTGGGCTCAAAACATGCAGCCCTGAGGTCTCTCATGATAGCAGGTGGTTAAATAGAAATTCGCTGCTCAGCTGACCCGGCAGGAGCAAACGTATGCCAAAAATGTAAGCAGAATGAGCTTTTCAGTGAATAGCAGCCAGGCACATTTTAGCTAGTTTTACTTGTAAGTGGGGTTGGAAATGCTTTTCAGGCTCAGTACTGGGCTCAAAAGATGCAGCTCTGAGGTCTCTCCTGATAGGAGGTAGTTAAGTAGAACTTCGCTGCTCAGCTGACCCGGCAGGACCAAATATATGCCAAAAATGTACGCAGAATGAGCTTTTCAGTGAATAGCAGCCAGGCACATTTTAGCTAGTTTTACTTGTAAGTGGGGTTGGAAACACTTTTCAGCCTCAGTACTGCACTCAAAAAATGCAGCCCTAAGGTCTCTCATGATAGCAGGTGGTTAAGTAGAAGTTTGCCACTTGGCTGACCCAGCAGGAGCAAACGTATGCCAAAAATGTACACAGAATGAGCTTTTTTTTTAGTGAATAGCAGCCAGGCATATTTTAGCTAGTTTTACTTGTAAGTGGGGTTGGAAACGCTTTTCAGGATCAGTACTGGGCTCAAAACATGCAGCTCTGAGGTCTCTCCTGATAGGAGGTAGTTAAGTAGAACTTCGCTGCTCAGCTGACCCGGCAGGACCAAATATATGCCAAAAATGTACGCAGAATGAGCTTTTCAGTGAATAGCAGCCAGGCACATTTTAGCTAGTTTTACTTGTAAGTGGGGTTGGAAACACTTTTCAGCCTCAGTACTGCACTCAAAACATGCAGCCCTAAGGTCTCTCATGATAGCAGGTGGTTAAGTAGAAATTTCCCACTTGGCTGACCCAGCAGGAGCAAACGTATGCCAAAAATGTACACAGAATGAGCTTTTTTTTAGTGAATAGCAGCCAGGCACATTTTAGCTAGTTTTACTTGTAAGTGGGGTTGGAAACCCTTTTCAGGATCAGTACTGCGCTCAAAAGATGCAGCCCTGAGGTCTCTCATGATAGCAGGTGGTTAAGTAGAAATTCGCTGCTCAGCTGACCCGGCAGGAGCAAACGTATGCCAAAAATGTACGCGGAATGAGCTTTTCAGTGAAGAGCAGCCAGGCACATTCTAGCAAGTTTTACTTGTAAGTGGGGTTGGAAACGCTTTTCAGGCTCAGTACTACGCTCAAAAGATGCAGCCCTGAGGTCTCTCATGATATCAGGTGGTTAAATAGAAATTCGCTGCTCAGCTGACCCGGCAGGAGCAAACGTATGCCAAAAATGTACGCAGAATTAGCTTTCAGTGAAGAGCAGCCAGGCACATTCTAGCAAGTTTTACTTGTAAGTGGGGTTGGAAACACTTTTCAGGCTCAGTACGGGGCTCAAAACATGCAGCCCTGAGGTCTCTCCTGATAGGAGGTATTTAAGTAGAACTTCGCTGCTCAGCTGACCCGGCAGGAGCAAATGTATGCCAAAAATGTACGCAGAATCAGCTTTTCAGTGAAGAGCAGCCAGGCACATTCTAGCAAGTTTTACTTGTAAGTGGGGTTGGAAACGCTTTTCAGGCTCAGTACTACGCTCAAAAGATGCAGCCCTGAGGTCTCTCATGATATCAGGTGGTTAAATAGAAATTCGCTGCTCAGCTGACCCGGAAGCAAACGTATGCCAAAAATGTACGCAGAATTAGCTTTCAGTGAAGAGCAGCCAGGCACATTCTAGCAAGTTTTACTTGTAAGTGGGGTTGGAAACGCTTTTCAGGCTCAGTACTGCGCTAAAAAGATGCAGCCCTGAGGTCTCTCTTGATAGCAGGTGGTTAAGTAGAAATTTGCCACTTGGCTGACCCAGCAGGAGCAAACGTATGCCAAAAATGGACACAGAATGAGCTTTTCAGTGATAGCAGCCAGGCACATTTTAGCTAGTTTTACTTGTAAGTGGAGTTGGAAACGCTTTTCAGGATCAGTACTGGGCTCAAAACATGCAGCCCTGAGGTCTCTCATGATAGCAGGTGGTTAAATAGAAATTCGCTGCTCAGCTGACCCGGCAGGAGCAAACGTATGCCAAAAATGTATGCAGAATGAACTTTTCAGTGAAGAGCAGCCAGGCACATTTTAGCTAGTTTTACTTGTAAGTGGGGTTGGAAATGCTTTTCGGGCTCAGTACTGGGCTCAAACATGCAGCCCTGAGGTCTCTCATGATAGCAGGTGGTTAAATAGAAATTCGCTGCTCAGCTGACCCGGTAGGATCAAACGTATGCCAAAAATGTACACAGAATGAGCTTTTCAGTGAATAGCAGCCAGGCACATTTTAGCTAGTTTTACTTGTAAGTGGGGTTGGAAACACATTTCAGGCTCAGTACTGCACTCAAAAAATGCAGCCCTAAGGTCTCTCATGATAGCAGGTGGTTAAGTAGAAATGTGCCACTTGGCTGACCCAGCAGGAGCAAACGTATGCCAAAAATGTACACAGAATGAGCTTTTCAGTGAATAGCAGCCAGGCACATTTTGGCTAGTTTTACTTGTAAGTGGGGTTGAAAACGCTTTTCAGGATCAGTACTGGGCTCAAAACATGCAGCCCTGACGTCTCTCCATGATAGCAGGTGGTTAAATAGAAATTCGCTGCTCAGCTGACCCGGCAGGATCAAACGTATGCCAAAAATGTACGCAGAATGAGCTTTTCAGTGAAGAGCAGCCAGGCAGATTTTAGCTAGTTTTACTTATAAGAGGGGTTGGAAACACTTTTCAGGTTCAGTACTGGGCTCAAAACATGCAGCCCTGAGGTCTCTCCTGATAGGAGGTAGTTAAGTAGAACTTCGCTGCTCAGCTGACCCGGCAGGAGCAAATATATGCCAAAAATGTACGCAGAATGAGCTTTTCAGTGAATAGCAGCCAGGCACATTTTAGCTAGTTTTACTTGTAAGTGGGGTTGGAAACGCTTTTCAGGCTCAGTACTGGGCTCAAACATGCAGCCCTGAGGTCTCTCATGATAGCAGGTGGTTAAATAGAAATTCGCTGCTCAGCTGACCCGGTAGGAGCAAACGTATGCCAAAAATGTAAGCAGAATGAGCTTTTCAGTGAATAGCAGCCAGGCACATTTTAGCTAGTTTTACTTGTAAGTGGGGTTGGAAACACTTTTCAGCCTCAGTACTGCACTCAAAACATGCAGCCCTAAGGTCTCTCATGATAGCAGGTGGTTAAGTAGAAATTTGCCACTTGGCTGACCCAGCAGGAGCAAACGTATGCCAAAAATGTACACAGAATGAGCTTTTTTTTTAGTGAATAGCAGCCAGGCACATTTTAGCTAGTTTTACTTGTAAGTGGGGTTGGAAACGCTTTTCAGGATCAGTACTGGGCTCAAAACATGCAGCTCTGAGGTCTCTCCTGATAGGAGGTAGTTAAGTAGAACTTCGCTGCTCAGCTGACCCGGCAGGGGCAAATGTATGCCAAAAATGTACGCAGAATGAGCTTTTCAGTGACTAGCAGCCAGGCACATTTTAGCTCGTTTTACTTGTAAGTGGGGTTGGAAACGCTTTTCAGGCTCAGTACTGCGCTCAAAAGATGCAGCCCTGAGGTCTCTCATGATAGCAGGTGGTTAAGTAGAACTTCGCTGCTCAGCTGACCCGGCAGGAGCAAACGTATGCCAAAAATGTACACAGAATCAGCTTTTCAGTGAAGAGCAGCCAGGCACATTCTAGCAAGTTTTACTTGTAAGTGGGGTTGGAAACGCTTTTCAGGCTCAGTACTGCGCAAAAAAGATGCAGCCCTGAGGTCTCTCTTGATAGCAGGTGGTTAAGTAGAAATTTGCCACTTGGCTGACCCAGCAGGAGCAAACGTATGCCAAAAATGTACACAGAATGAGCTTTTCAGTGAATAGCAGCCAGGCACATTTTAGCTAGTTTTACTTGTAAGTGGGGTTGGAAATGCTTTTCGGGCTCAGTACTGGGCTCAAACATGCAGCCCTGAGGTCTCTCATGATAGCAGGTGGTTAAATAGAAATTCGCTGCTCAGCTGACCCGGTAGGAGCAAACGTATGCCAAAAATGTAAGCAGAATGAGCTTTTCAGTGAATAGCAGCCAGGCACATTTACCTAGTTTTACTTGTAAGTGGGGTTGGAAATGCTTTTCAGGCTCAGTACTGGGCTCAAAAGATGCAGCTCTGAGGTCTCTCCTGATAGGAGGTAGTTACGTAGAAATGTGCCACTTGGCTGACCCAGCAGGAGCAAACGTATGCCAAAAATGTACACAGAATGAGCTTTTCAGTGAATAGCAGCCAGGCACATTTTGGCTAGTTTTACTTGTAAGTGGGGTTGGAAACGCTTTTCAGGATCAGTACTGGGCTCAAAACATGCAGCTCTGAGGTCTCTCCTGATAGGAGGTAGTTAAGTAGAACTTCGCTGCTCAGCTGACCCGGCAGGAGCAAATGTATGCCAAAAATGTACGCAGAATCAGCTTTTCAGTGAAAAGCAGCCAGGCACATTCTAGCAAGTTTTACTTGTAATTGGGGTTGGAAACGCTTTTCAGGCTCAGTACTACGCTCAAAAGATGCAGCCCTGAGGTCTCTCATGATAGCAGGTGGTTAAGTAGAAATGTGCCACTTGGCTGACCCAGCAGGAGCAAACGTATGCCAAAAATGTACACAGAATGAGCTTTTCAGTGAATAGCAGCCAGGCACATTTTGGCTAGTTTTACTTGTAAGTGGGGTTGAAAACGCTTTTCAGGATCAGTACTGCGCTCAAAAGATGCAGCCCTGAGGTCTCTCATGATAGCAGGTGGTTAAGTAGAAATTCGCTGCTCAGCTGACCCGGCAGGAGCAAACGTATGCCAAAAATGTACGCGGAATGAGCTTTTCAGTGATAGCAGCCAGGCACATTTTAGCTAGTTTTACTTGTAAGTGGAGTTGGAAACGCTTTTCAGGATCAGTACTGGGCTCAAAACATGCAGCCCTGAGGTCTCTCATGATAGCAGGTGGTTAAATAGAAATTCGCTGCTCAGCTGACCCGGCAGGAGCAAACATATGCCAAAAATGTATGCAGAATGAACTTTTCAGTGAAGAGCAGCCAGGCACATTTTAGCTAGTTTTACTTGTAAGTGGGGTTGGAAACACATTTCAGGCTCAGTACTGCACTCAAAAAATGCAGCCCTAAGGTCTCTCATGATAGCAGGTGGTTAAGTAGAAATGTGCCACTTGGCTGACCCAGCAGGAGCAAACGTATGCCAAAAATGTACACAGAATGAGCTTTTCAGTGAATAGCAGCCAGGCACATTTTGGCTAGTTTTACTTGTAAGTAGGGTTGAAAACGCTTTTCAGGATCAGTACTGGGCTCAAAACATGCAGCCCTGACGTCTCTCCATGATAGCAGGTGGTTAAATAGAAATTCGCTGCTCAGCTGACCCGGCAGGAGCAAACGTATGCCAAAAATGTACGCAGAATGAGCTTTTCAGTGAAGAGCAGCCAGGCAGATTTTAGCTAGTTTTACTTATAAGAGGGGTTGGAAACACTTTTCAGGTTCAGTACTGGGCTCAAAACATGCAGCCCTGAGGTCTCTCCTGATAGGAGGTAGTTAAGTAGAACTTCGCTGCTCAGCTGACCCGGCAGGAGCAAATATATGCCAAAAATGTACGCAGAATGAGCTTTTCAGTGAATAGCAGCCAGGCACATTTTAGCTAGTTTTACTTGTAAGTGGGGTTGGAAACGCTTTTCAGGCTCAGTACTGGGCTCAAACATGCAGCCCTGAGGTCTCTCATGATAGCAGGTGGTTAAATAGAAATTCGCTGCTCAGCTGACCCGGTAGGAGCAAACGTATGCCAAAAATGTAAGCAGAATGAGCTTTTCAGTGAATAGCAGCCAGGCACATTTTAGCTAGTTTTACTTGTAAGTGGGGTTGGAAACACTTTTCAGCCTCAGTACTGCACTCAAAACATGCAGCCCTAAGGTCTCTCATGATAGCAGGTGGTTAAGTAGAAATTTGCCACTTGGCTGACCCAGCAGGAGCAAACGTATGCCAAAAATGTACACAGAATGAGCTTTTTTTTTAGTGAATAGCAGCCAGGCACATTTTAGCTAGTTTTACTTGTAAGTGGGGTTGGAAACGCTTTTCAGGATCAGTACTGGGCTCAAAACATGCAGCTCTGAGGTCTCTCCTGATAGGAGGTAGTTAAGTAGAACTTCGCTGCTCAGCTGACCCGGCAGGAACAAATGTATGCCAAAAATGTACGCAGAATGAGCTTTTCAGTGACTAGCAGCCAGGCACATTTTAGCTCGTTTTACTTGTAAGTGGGGTTGGAAACGCTTTTCAGGCTCAGTACTGCGCTCAAAAGATGCAGCCCTGAGGTCTCTCATGATAGCAGGTGGTTAAATAGAACTTCGCTGCTCAGCTGACCCGGCAGGAGCAAACGTATGCCAAAAATGTACGCAGAATCAGCTTTTCAGTGAAGAGCAGCCAGGCACATTCTAGCAAGTTTTACTTGTAAGTGGGGTTGGAAACGCTTTTCAGGCTCAGTACTACGCTCAAAAGATGCAGCCCTGAGGTCTCTCATGATATCAGGAGGTTAAAGAGAAATTCGCTGCTCAGCTGACCCGGCAAGAGCAAACGTATGCCAAAAATGTACGCAGAATGAGCTTTCAGTGAAGAGCAGCCAGGCACATTCTAGCAAGTTTTACTTGTAAGTGGGGTTGGAAACGCTTTTCAGGCTCAGTACTGCGCTAAAAAGATGCAGCCCTGAGGTCTCTCTTGATAGCAGGTGGTTAAGTAGAAATTTGCCACTTGGCTGACGCAGCAGGAGCAAACGTATGCCAAAAATGTACACAGAATGAGCTTTTCAGTGAATAGCAGCCAGGCACATTTTAGCTAGTTTTACTTGTAAGTGGGGTTGGAAACGCTTTTCAGGATCAGTACTGGGCTCAAAACATGCAGCCCTGAGGTCTCTCATGAAAGCAGGTGGTTAAATAGAAATTCGCTGCTCAGCTGACCCAGCAGGAGCAAACGTATGCCAAAAATGTATGCAGAATGAACTTTTCAGTGAAGAGCAGCCAGGCACATTTTAGCTAGTTTTACTTGTAAGTGGGGTTGGAAATGCTTTTCGGGCTCAGTACTGGGCTCAAACATGCAGCCCTGAGGTCTCTCATGATAGCAGGTGGTTAAATAGAAATTCGATGCTCAGCTGACCCGGTAGGAGCAAACGTATGCCAAAAATGTAAGCAGAATGAGCTTTTCAGTGAATAGCAGCCAGGCACATTTACCTAGTTTTACTTGTAAGTGGGGTTGGAAATGCTTTTCAGGCTCAGTACTGGGCTCAAAAGATGCAGCTCTGAGGTCTCTCCTGATAGGAGGTAGTTACGTAGAAATGTGCCACTTGGCTGACCCAGCAGGAGCAAACGTATGCCAAAAATGTACACAGAATGAGCTTTTCAGTGAATAGCAGCCAGGCACATTTTGGCTAGTTTTACTTGTAAGTGGGGTTGGAAACGCTTTTCAGGATCAGTACTGGGCTCAAAACATGCAGCTCTGAGGTCTCTCCTGATAGGAGGTAGTTAAGTAGAACTTCGCTGCTCAGCTGACCCGGCAGGAGCAAATGTATGCCAAAAATGTACGCAGAATGAGCTTTTCAGTGAATAGCAGCCAGGCGCATTTTAGCTAGTTTTACTTGTAAGTGGGGTTGGAAACGCTTTTCAGGCTCAGTACTGCACTCAAAACATGCAGCCCTAAGGTCTCTCATGATAGCAGGTGGTTAAGTAGAAATGTGCCACTTGGCTGACCCAGCAGGAGCAAACGTATGCCAAAAATGTACACAGAATTAGCTTTTCAGTGAATAGCAGCCAGGCACATTTTGGCTAGTTTTACTTGTAAGTGGGGTTGAAAACGCTTTTCAGGATCAGTACTGCGCTCAAAAGATGCAGCCCTGAGGTCTCTCATGATAGCAGGTGGTTAAGTAGAAATTCGCTGCTCAGCTGACCCGGCAGGAGCAAACGTATGCCAAAAATGTACGCGGAATGAGCTTTTCAGTGAAGAGCAGCCAGGCATATTTTAGCTAGTTTTACTTGTAAGTGGGGTTGGAAACGCTTTTCAGGCTCAGTACGGGGCTCAAAACATGCAGCCCTGAGGTCTCTCCTGATAGGAGGTATTTAAGTAGAACTTCGCTGCTCAGCTGACCCGGCAGGAGCAAATGTATGCGAAAAATGTACGCAGAATCAGCTTTTCAGTGAAGAGCAGCCAGGCACATTCTAGCAAGATTTACTTGTAAGTGGGGTTGGAAACGCTTTTCAGGCTCAGTACTACGCTCAAAAGATGCAGCCCTGAGGTCTCTCATGATATCAGGTGGTTAAATAGAAATTCGCTGCTCAGCTGACCCGGTAGGATCAAACGTATGCCAAAAATGTACACAGAATGAGCTTTTCAGTGAATAGCAGCCAGGCACATTTTAGCTAGTTTTACTTGTAAGTGGGGTTGGAAACACATTTCAGGCTCAGTACTGCACTCAAAAAATGCAGCCCTAAGGTCTCTCATGATAGCAGGTGGTTAAGTAGAAATGTGCCACTTGGCTGACCCAGCAGGAGCAAACGTATGCCAAAAATGTACACAGAATGAGCTTTTCAGTGAATAGCAGCCAGGCACATTTTGGCTAGTTTTACTTGTAAGTGGGGTTGAAAACGCTTTTCAGGATCAGTACTGGGCTCAAAACATGCAGCCCTGACGTCTCTCCATGATAGCAGGTGGTTAAATAGAAATTCGCTGCTCAGCTGACCCGGCAGGAGCAAACGTATGCCAAAAATGTACGCAGAATGAGCTTTTCAGTGAAGAGCAGCCAGGCAGATTTTAGCTAGTTTTACTTATAAGAGGGGTTGGAAACACTTTTCAGGTTCAGTACTGGGCTCAAAACATGCAGCCCTGAGGTCTCTCCTGATAGGAGGTAGTTAAGTAGAACTTCGCTGCTCAGCTGACCCGGCAGGAGCAAATATATGCCAAAAATGTACGCAGAATGAGCTTTTCAGTGAATAGCAGCCAGGCACATTTTAGCTAGTTTTACTTGTAAGTGGGGTTGGAAACGCTTTTCAGGCTCAGTACTGGGCTCAAACATGCAGCCCTGAGGTCTCTCATGATAGCAGGTGGTTAAATAGAAATTCGCTGCTCAGCTGACCCGGTAGGAGCAAACGTATGCCAAAAATGTAAGCAGAATGAGCTTTTCAGTGAATAGCAGCCAGGCACATTTTAGCTAGTTTTACTTGTAAGTGGGGTTGGAAACACTTTTCAGCCTCAGTACTGCACTCAAAACATGCAGCCCTAAGGTCTCTCATGATAGCAGGTGGTTAAGTAGAAATTTGCCACTTGGCTGACCCAGCAGGAGCAAACGTATGCCAAAAATGTACACAGAATGAGCTTTTCAGTGAATAGCAGCCAGGCACATTTTAGCTAGTTTTACTTGTAAGTGGGGTTGGAAACGCTTTTCAGGATCAGTACTGGGCTCAAAACATGCAGCCCTGAGGTCTCTCATGATAGCAGGTGGTTAAATAGAAATTCGCTGCTCAGCTGACCCAGCAGGAGCAAACGTATGCCAAAAATGTATGCAGAATGAACTTTTCAGTGAAGAGCAGCCAGGCACATTTTAGCTAGTTTTACTTGTAAGTGGGGTTGGAAATGCTTTTCGGGCTCAGTACTGGGCTCAAACATGCAGCCCTGAGGTCTCTCATGATAGCAGGTGGTTAAATAGAAATTCGCTGCTCAGCTGACCCGGTAGGAGCAAACGTATGCCAAAAATGTAAGCAGAATGAGCTTTTCAGTGAATAGCAGCCAGGCACATTTACCTAGTTTTACTTGTAAGTGGGGTTGGAAATGCTTTTCAGGCTCAGTACTGGGCTCAAAAGATGCAGCTCTGAGGTCTCTCCTGATAGGAGGTAGTTACGTAGAAATGTGCCACTTGGCTGACCCAGCAGGAGCAAACGTATGCCAAAAATGTACACAGAATGAGCTTTTCAGTGAATAGCAGCCAGGCACATTTTGGCTAGTTTTACTTGTAAGTGGGGTTGGAAACGCTTTTCAGGATCAGTACTGGGCTCAAAACATGCAGCTCTGAGGTCTCTCCTGATAGGAGGTAGTTAAGTAGAACTTCGCTGCTCAGCTGACCCGGCAGGAGCAAATGTATGCCAAAACTGTACGCAGAATCAGCTTTTCAGTGAAAAGCAGCCAGGCACATTCTAGCAAGTTTTACTTGTAAGTGGGGTTGGAAACGCTTTTCAGGCTCAGTACTACGCTCAAAAGATGCAGCCCTGAGGTCTCTCATGATAGCAGGTGGTTAAGTAGAAATGTGCCACTTGGCTGACCCAGCAGGAGCAAACGTATGCCAAAAATGTACACAGAATGAGCTTTTCAGTGAATAGCAGCCAGGCACATTTTGGCTAGTTTTACTTGTAAGTGGGGTTGAAAACGCTTTTCAGGATCAGTACTGCGCTCAAAAGATGCAGCCCTGAGGTCTCTCATGATAGCAGGTGGTTAAGTAGAAATTCGCTGCTCAGCTGACCCGGCAGGAGCAAACGTATGCCAAAAATGTACGCGGAATGAGCTTTTCAGTGATAGCAGCCAGGCACATTTTAGCTAGTTTTACTTGTAAGTGGAGTTGGAAACGCTTTTCAGGATCAGTACTGGGCTCAAAACATGCAGCCCTGAGGTCTCTCATGATAGCAGGTGGTTAAATAGAAATTCGCTGCTCAGCTGACCCGGCAGGAGCAAACGTATGCCAAAAATGTATGCAGAATGAACTTTTCAGTGAAGAGCAGCCAGGCACATTTTAGCTAGTTTTACTTGTAAGTGGGGTTGGAAACACATTTCAGGCTCAGTACTGCACTCAAAAAATGCAGCCCTAAGGTCTCTCATGATAGCAGGTGGTTAAGTAGAAATGTGCCACTTGGCTGACCCAGCAGGAGCAAACGTATGCCAAAAATGTACACAGAATGAGCTTTTCAGTGAATAGCAGCCAGGCACATTTTGGCTAGTTTTACTTGTAAGTAGGGTTGAAAACGCTTTCAGGATCAGTACTGGGCTCAAAACATGCAGCCCTGACGTCTCTCCATGATAGCAGGTGGTTAAATAGAAATTCGCTGCTCAGCTGACTCGGCAGGAGCAAACGTATGCCAAAAATGTACGCAGAATGAGCTTTTCAGTGAAGAGCAGCCAGGCAGATTTTAGCTAGTTTTACTTATAAGAGGGGTTGGAAACACTTTTCAGCCTCAGTACTGGGCTCAAACATGCAGCCCTGAGGTCTCTCATGATAGCAGGTGGTTAAATAGAAATTCGCTGCTCAGCTGACCCGGTAGGAGCAAACGTATGCCAAAAATGTAAGCAGAATGAGCTTTTCAGTGAATAGCAGCCAGGCACATTTTAGCTAGTTTTACTTGTAAGTGGGGTTGGAAACACTTTTCAGCCTCAGTACTGCACTCAAAACATGCAGCCCTAAGGTCTCTCATGATAGCAGGTGGTTAAGTAGAAATTTGCCACTTGGCTGACCCAGCAGGAGCAAACGTATGCCAAAAATGTACACAGAATGAGCTTTTTTTTTAGTGAATAGCAGCCAGGCACATTTTAGCTAGTTTTACTTGTAAGTGGGGTTGGAAACGCTTTTCAGGATCAGTACTGGGCTCAAAACATGCAGCTCTGAGGTCTCTCCTGATAGGAGGTAGTTAAGTAGAACTTCGCTGCTCAGCTGACCCGGCAGGAACAAATGTATGCCAAAAATGTACGCAGAATGAGCTTTTCAGTGACTAGCAGCCAGGCACATTTTAGCTCGTTTTACTTGTAAGTGGGGTTGGAAACGCTTTTCAGGCTCAGTACTGCGCTCAAAAGATGCAGCCCTGAGGTCTCTCATGATAGCAGGTGGTTAAATAGAACTTCGCTGCTCAGCTGACCCGGCAGGAGCAAACGTATGCCAAAAATGTACGCAGAATCAGCTTTTCAGTGAAGAGCAGCCAGGCACATTCTAGCAAGTTTTACTTGTAAGTGGGGTTGGAAACGCTTTTCAGGCTCAGTACTACGCTCAAAAGATGCAGCCCTGAGGTCTCTCATGATATCAGGTGGTTAAATAGAAATTCGCCGCTCAGCTGACCCGGCAAGAGCAAACGTATGCCAAAAATGTACGCAGAATGAGCTTTCAGTGAAGAGCAGCCAGGCACATTCTAGCAAGTTTTACTTGTAAGTGGGGTTGGAAACGCTTTTCAGGCTCAGTACTGCGCTAAAAAGATGCAGCCCTGAGGTCTCTCTTGATAGCAGGTGGTTAAGTAGAAATTTGCCACTTGGCTGACCCAGCAGGAGCAAACGTATGCCAAAAATGTACACAGAATGAGCTTTTCAGTGAATAGCAGCCAGGCACATTTTAGCTAGTTTTACTTGTAAGTGGGGTTGGAAACGCTTTTCAGGATCAGTACTGGGCTCAAAACATGCAGCCCTGAGGTCTCTCATGAAAGCAGGTGGTTAAATAGAAATTCGCTGCTCAGCTGACCCAGCAGGAGCAAACGTATGCCAAAAATGTATGCAGAATGAACTTTTCAGTGAAGAGCAGCCAGGCACATTTTAGCTAGTTTTACTTGTAAGTGGGGTTGGAAATGCTTTTCGGGCTCAGTACTGGGCTCAAACATGCAGCCCTGAGGTCTCTCATGATAGCAGGTGGTTAAATAGAAATTCGCTGCTCAGCTGACCCGGTAGGAGCAAACGTATGCCAAAAATGTAAGCAGAATGAGCTTTTCAGTGAATAGCAGCCAGGCACATTTACCTAGTTTTACTTGTAAGTGGGGTTGGAAATGCTTTTCAGGCTCAGTACTGGGCTCAAAAGATGCAGCTCTGAGGTCTCTCCTGATAGGAGGTAGTTACGTAGAAATGTGCCACTTGGCTGACCCAGCAGGAGCAAACGTATGCCAAAAATGTACACAGAATGAGCTTTTCAGTGAATAGCAGACAGGCACATTTTGGCTAGTTTTACTTGTAAGTGGGGTTGGAAACGCTTTTCAGGATCAGTACTGGGCTCAAAACATGCAGCTCTGAGGTCTCTCCTGATAGGAGGTAGTTAAGTAGAACTTCGCTGCTCAGCTGACCCGGCAGGAGCAAATGTATGCCAAAAATGTACGCAGAATCAGCTTTTCAGTGAAAAGCAGCCAGGCACATTCTAGCAAGTTTTACTTGTAAGTGGGGTTGGAAACGCTTTTCAGGCTCAGTACTACGCTCAAAAGATGCAGCCCTGAGGTCTCTCATGATAGCAGGTGGTTAAGTAGAAATGTGCCACTTGGCTGACCCAGCAGGAGCAAACGTATGCCAAAAATGTACACAGAATGAGCTTTTCAGTGAATAGCAGCCAGGCACATTTTGGCTAGTTTTACTTGTAAGTGGGGTTGAAAACGCTTTTCAGGATCAGTACTGCGCTCAAAAGATGCAGCCCTGAGGTCTCTCATGATAGCAGGTGGTTAAGTAGAAATTCGCTGCTCAGCTGACCCGGCAGGAGCAAACGTATGCCAAAAATGTACGCGGAATGAGCTTTTCAGTGAAGAGCAGCCAGGCATATTTTAGCTAGTTTTACTTGTAAGTGGGGTTGGAAACGCTTTTCAGGCTCAGTACGGGGCTCAAAACATGCAGCCCTGAGGTCTCTCCTGATAGGAGGTATTTAAGTAGAACTTCGCTGCTCAGCTGACCCGGCAGGAGCAAATGTATGCGAAAAATGTACGCAGAATCAGCTTTTCAGTGAAGAGCAGCCAGGCACATTCTAGCAAGTTTTACTTGTAAGTGGGGTTGGAAACGCTTTTCAGGCTCAGTACTACGCTCAAAAGATGCAGCCCTGAGGTCTCTCATGATATCAGGTGGTTAAATAGAAATTCGCTGCTCAGCTGACCCGGCAGGAGCAAACGTATGCCAAAAATGTACGCAGAATTAGCTTTCAGTGAAGAGCAGCCAGGCACATTCTAGCAAGTTTTACTTGTAAGTGGGGTTGGAAACGCTTTTCAGGCTCAGTACTGCGCTAAAAAGATGCAGCCCTGAGGTCTCTCTTGATAGCAGGTGGTTAAGTAGAAATTTGCCACTTGGCTGACCCAGCAGGAGCAAACGTATGCCAAAAATGGACACAGAATGAGCTTTTCAGTGAATAGCAGCCAGGCACATTTTAGGTAGTTTTACTTGTAAGTGGAGTTGGAAACGCTTTTCAGGATCAGTACTGGGCTCAAAACATGCAGCCCTGAGGTCTCTCATGATAGCAGGTGGTTAAATAGAAATTCGCTGCTCAGCTGACCCGGCAGGAGCAAACGTATGCCAAAAATGTATGCAGAATGAACTTTTCAGTGAAGAGCAGCCAGGCACATTTTAGCTAGTTTTACTTGTAAGTGGGGTTGGAAATGCTTTTCGGGCTCAGTACTGGGCTCAAACATGCAGCCCTGAGGTCTCTCATGATAGCAGGTGGTTAAATAGAAATTCGCTGCTCAGCTGACCCGGTAGGATCAAACGTATGCCAAAAATGTACACAGAATGAGCTTTTCAGTGAATAGCAGCCAGGCACATTTTAGCTAGTTTTACTTGTAAGTGGGGTTGGAAACACATTTCAGGCTCAGTACTGCACTCAAAAAATCCAGCCCTAAGGTCTCTCATGATAGCAGGTGGTTAAGTAGAAATGTGCCACTTGGCTGACCCAGCAGGAGCAAACGTATGCCAAAAATGTACACAGAATGAGCTTTTCAGTGAATAGCAGCCAGGCACATTTTGGCTAGTTTTACTTGTAAGTGGGGTTGAAAACGCTTTTCAGGATCAGTACTGGGCTCAAAACATGCAGCCCTGACGTCTCTCCATGATAGCAGGTGGTTAAATAGAAATTCGCTGCTCAGCTGACCCGGCAGGAGCAAACGTATGCCAAAAATGTACGCAGAATGAGCTTTTCAGTGAAGAGCAGCCAGGCAGATTTTAGCTAGTTTTACTTATAAGAGGGGTTGGAAACACTTTTCAGGTTCAGTACTGGGCTCAAAACATGCAGCCCTGAGGTCTCTCCTGATAGGAGGTAGTTAAGTAGAACTTCGCTGCTCAGCTGACCCGGCAGGAGCAAATATATGCCAAAAATGTACGCAGAATGAGCTTTTCAGTGAATAGCAGCCAGGCACATTTTAGCTAGTTTTACTTGTAAGTGGGGTTGGAAACGCTTTTCAGGCTCAGTACTGGGCTCAAACATGCAGCCCTGAGGTCTCTCATGATAGCAGGTGGTTAAATAGAAATTCGCTGCTCAGCTGACCCGGTAGGAGCAAACGTATGCCAAAAATGTAAGCAGAATGAGCTTTTCAGTGAATAGCAGCCAGGCACATTTTAGCTAGTTTTACTTGTAAGTGGGGTTGGAAACACTTTTCAGCCTCAGTACTGCACTCAAAACATGCAGCCCTAAGGTCTCTCATGATAGCAGGTGGTTAAGTAGAAATTTGCCACTTGGCTGACCCAGCAGGAGCAAACGTATGCCAAAAATGTACACAGAATGAGCTTTTTTTTTAGTGAATAGCAGCCAGGCACATTTTAGCTAGTTTTACTTGTAAGTGGGGTTGGAAACGCTTTTCAGGATCAGTACTGGGCTCAAAACATGCAGCTCTGAGGTCTCTCCTGATAGGAGGTAGTTAAGTAGAACTTCGCTGCTCAGCTGACCCGGCAGGGGCAAATGTATGCCAAAAATGTACGCAGAATGAGCTTTTCAGTGACTAGCAGCCAGGCACATTTTAGCTCGTTTTACTTGTAAGTGGGGTTGGAAACGCTTTTCAGGCTCAGTACTGCGCTCAAAAGATGCAGCCCTGAGGTCTCTCATGATAGCAGGTGGTTAAGTAGAACTTCGCTGCTCAGCTGACCCGGCAGGAGCAAACGTATGCCAAAAATGTACACAGAATCAGCTTTTCAGTGAAGAGCAGCCAGGCACATTCTAGCAAGTTTTACTTGTAAGTGGGGTTGGAAACGCTTTTCAGGCTCAGTACTGCGCAAAAAAGATGCAGCCCTGAGGTCTCTCTTGATAGCAGGTGGTTAAGTAGAAATTTGCCACTTGGCTGACCCAGCAGGAGCAAACGTATGCCAAAAATGTACACAGAATGAGCTTTTCAGTGAATAGCAGCCAGGCACATTTTAGCTAGTTTTACTTGTAAGTGGGGTTGGAAATGCTTTTCGGGCTCAGTACTGGGCTCAAACATGCAGCCCTGAGGTCTCTCATGATAGCAGGTGGTTAAATAGAAATTCGCTGCTCAGCTGACCCGGTAGGAGCAAACGTATGCCAAAAATGTAAGCAGAATGAGCTTTTCAGTGAATAGCAGCCAGGCACATTTACCTAGTTTTACTTGTAAGTGGGGTTGGAAATGCTTTTCAGGCTCAGTACTGGGCTCAAAAGATGCAGCTCTGAGGTCTCTCCTGATAGGAGGTAGTTACGTAGAAATGTGCCACTTGGCTGACCCAGCAGGAGCAAACGTATGCCAAAAATGTACACAGAATGAGCTTTTCAGTGAATAGCAGCCAGGCACATTTTGGCTAGTTTTACTTGTAAGTGGGGTTGGAAACGCTTTTCAGGATCAGTACTGGGCTCAAAACATGCAGCTCTGAGGTCTCTCCTGATAGGAGGTAGTTAAGTAGAACTTCGCTGCTCAGCTGACCCGGCAGGAGCAAATGTATGCCAAAAATGTACGCAGAATCAGCTTTTCAGTGAAAAGCAGCCAGGCACATTCTAGCAAGTTTTACTTGTAATTGGGGTTGGAAACGCTTTTCAGGCTCAGTACTACGCTCAAAAGATGCAGCCCTGAGGTCTCTCATGATAGCAGGTGGTTAAGTAGAAATGTGCCACTTGGCTGACCCAGCAGGAGCAAACGTATGCCAAAAATGTACACAGAATGAGCTTTTCAGTGAATAGCAGCCAGGCACATTTTGGCTAGTTTTACTTGTAAGTGGGGTTGAAAACGCTTTTCAGGATCAGTACTGCGCTCAAAAGATGCAGCCCTGAGGTCTCTCATGATAGCAGGTGGTTAAGTAGAAATTCGCTGCTCAGCTGACCCGGCAGGAGCAAACGTATGCCAAAAATGTACGCGGAATGAGCTTTTCAGTGATAGCAGCCAGGCACATTTTAGCTAGTTTTACTTGTAAGTGGAGTTGGAAACGCTTTTCAGGATCAGTACTGGGCTCAAAACATGCAGCCCTGAGGTCTCTCATGATAGCAGGTGGTTAAATAGAAATTCGCTGCTCAGCTGACCCGGCAGGAGCAAACATATGCCAAAAATGTATGCAGAATGAACTTTTCAGTGAAGAGCAGCCAGGCACATTTTAGCTAGTTTTACTTGTAAGTGGGGTTGGAAACACATTTCAGGCTCAGTACTGCACTCAAAAAATGCAGCCCTAAGGTCTCTCATGATAGCAGGTGGTTAAGTAGAAATGTGCCACTTGGCTGACCCAGCAGGAGCAAACGTATGCCAAAAATGTACACAGAATGAGCTTTTCAGTGAATAGCAGCCAGGCACATTTTGGCTAGTTTTACTTGTAAGTAGGGTTGAAAACGCTTTTCAGGATCAGTACTGGGCTCAAAACATGCAGCCCTGACGTCTCTCCATGATAGCAGGTGGTTAAATAGAAATTCGCTGCTCAGCTGACCCGGCAGGAGCAAACGTATGCCAAAAATGTACGCAGAATGAGCTTTTCAGTGAAGAGCAGCCAGGCAGATTTTAGCTAGTTTTACTTATAAGAGGGGTTGGAAACACTTTTCAGGTTCAGTACTGGGCTCAAAACATGCAGCCCTGAGGTCTCTCCTGATAGGAGGTAGTTAAGTAGAACTTCGCTGCTCAGCTGACCCGGCAGGAGCAAATATATGCCAAAAATGTACGCAGAATGAGCTTTTCAGTGAATAGCAGCCAGGCACATTTTAGCTAGTTTTACTTGTAAGTGGGGTTGGAAACGCTTTTCAGGCTCAGTACTGGGCTCAAACATGCAGCCCTGAGGTCTCTCATGATAGCAGGTGGTTAAATAGAAATTCGCTGCTCAGCTGACCCGGTAGGAGCAAACGTATGCCAAAAATGTAAGCAGAATGAGCTTTTCAGTGAATAGCAGCCAGGCACATTTTAGCTAGTTTTACTTGTAAGTGGGGTTGGAAACACTTTTCAGCCTCAGTACTGCACTCAAAACATGCAGCCCTAAGGTCTCTCATGATAGCAGGTGGTTAAGTAGAAATTTGCCACTTGGCTGACCCAGCAGGAGCAAACGTATGCCAAAAATGTACACAGAATGAGCTTTTTTTTTAGTGAATAGCAGCCAGGCACATTTTAGCTAGTTTTACTTGTAAGTGGGGTTGGAAACGCTTTTCAGGATCAGTACTGGGCTCAAAACATGCAGCTCTGAGGTCTCTCCTGATAGGAGGTAGTTAAGTAGAACTTCGCTGCTCAGCTGACCCGGCAGGAACAAATGTATGCCAAAAATGTACGCAGAATGAGCTTTTCAGTGACTAGCAGCCAGGCACATTTTAGCTCGTTTTACTTGTAAGTGGGGTTGGAAACGCTTTTCAGGCTCAGTACTGCGCTCAAAAGATGCAGCCCTGAGGTCTCTCATGATAGCAGGTGGTTAAATAGAACTTCGCTGCTCAGCTGACCCGGCAGGAGCAAACGTATGCCAAAAATGTACGCAGAATCAGCTTTTCAGTGAAGAGCAGCCAGGCACATTCTAGCAAGTTTTACTTGTAAGTGGGGTTGGAAACGCTTTTCAGGCTCAGTACTACGCTCAAAAGATGCAGCCCTGAGGTCTCTCATGATATCAGGAGGTTAAAGAGAAATTCGCTGCTCAGCTGACCCGGCAAGAGCAAACGTATGCCAAAAATGTACGCAGAATGAGCTTTCAGTGAAGAGCAGCCAGGCACATTCTAGCAAGTTTTACTTGTAAGTGGGGTTGGAAACGCTTTTCAGGCTCAGTACTGCGCTAAAAAGATGCAGCCCTGAGGTCTCTCTTGATAGCAGGTGGTTAAGTAGAAATTTGCCACTTGGCTGACGCAGCAGGAGCAAACGTATGCCAAAAATGTACACAGAATGAGCTTTTCAGTGAATAGCAGCCAGGCACATTTTAGCTAGTTTTACTTGTAAGTGGGGTTGGAAACGCTTTTCAGGATCAGTACTGGGCTCAAAACATGCAGCCCTGAGGTCTCTCATGAAAGCAGGTGGTTAAATAGAAATTCGCTGCTCAGCTGACCCAGCAGGAGCAAACGTATGCCAAAAATGTATGCAGAATGAACTTTTCAGTGAAGAGCAGCCAGGCACATTTTAGCTAGTTTTACTTGTAAGTGGGGTTGGAAATGCTTTTCGGGCTCAGTACTGGGCTCAAACATGCAGCCCTGAGGTCTCTCATGATAGCAGGTGGTTAAATAGAAATTCGATGCTCAGCTGACCCGGTAGGAGCAAACGTATGCCAAAAATGTAAGCAGAATGAGCTTTTCAGTGAATAGCAGCCAGGCACATTTACCTAGTTTTACTTGTAAGTGGGGTTGGAAATGCTTTTCAGGCTCAGTACTGGGCTCAAAAGATGCAGCTCTGAGGTCTCTCCTGATAGGAGGTAGTTACGTAGAAATGTGCCACTTGGCTGACCCAGCAGGAGCAAACGTATGCCAAAAATGTACACAGAATGAGCTTTTCAGTGAATAGCAGCCAGGCACATTTTGGCTAGTTTTACTTGTAAGTGGGGTTGGAAACGCTTTTCAGGATCAGTACTGGGCTCAAAACATGCAGCTCTGAGGTCTCTCCTGATAGGAGGTAGTTAAGTAGAACTTCGCTGCTCAGCTGACCCGGCAGGAGCAAATGTATGCCAAAAATGTACGCAGAATGAGCTTTTCAGTGAATAGCAGCCAGGCGCATTTTAGCTAGTTTTACTTGTAAGTGGGGTTGGAAACGCTTTTCAGGCTCAGTACTGCACTCAAAACATGCAGCCCTAAGGTCTCTCATGATAGCAGGTGGTTAAGTAGAAATGTGCCACTTGGCTGACCCAGCAGGAGCAAACGTATGCCAAAAATGTACACAGAATTAGCTTTTCAGTGAATAGCAGCCAGGCACATTTTGGCTAGTTTTACTTGTAAGTGGGGTTGAAAACGCTTTTCAGGATCAGTACTGCGCTCAAAAGATGCAGCCCTGAGGTCTCTCATGATAGCAGGTGGTTAAGTAGAAATTCGCTGCTCAGCTGACCCGGCAGGAGCAAACGTATGCCAAAAATGTACGCGGAATGAGCTTTTCAGTGAAGAGCAGCCAGGCATATTTTAGCTAGTTTTACTTGTAAGTGGGGTTGGAAACGCTTTTCAGGCTCAGTACGGGGCTCAAAACATGCAGCCCTGAGGTCTCTCCTGATAGGAGGTATTTAAGTAGAACTTCGCTGCTCAGCTGACCCGGCAGGAGCAAATGTATGCGAAAAATGTACGCAGAATCAGCTTTTCAGTGAAGAGCAGCCAGGCACATTCTAGCAAGATTTACTTGTAAGTGGGGTTGGAAACGCTTTTCAGGCTCAGTACTACGCTCAAAAGATGCAGCCCTGAGGTCTCTCATGATATCAGGTGGTTAAATAGAAATTCGCTGCTCAGCTGACCCGGTAGGATCAAACGTATGCCAAAAATGTACACAGAATGAGCTTTTCAGTGAATAGCAGCCAGGCACATTTTAGCTAGTTTTACTTGTAAGTGGGGTTGGAAACACATTTCAGGCTCAGTACTGCACTCAAAAAATGCAGCCCTAAGGTCTCTCATGATAGCAGGTGGTTAAGTAGAAATGTGCCACTTGGCTGACCCAGCAGGAGCAAACGTATGCCAAAAATGTACACAGAATGAGCTTTTCAGTGAATAGCAGCCAGGCACATTTTGGCTAGTTTTACTTGTAAGTGGGGTTGAAAACGCTTTTCAGGATCAGTACTGGGCTCAAAACATGCAGCCCTGACGTCTCTCCATGATAGCAGGTGGTTAAATAGAAATTCGCTGCTCAGCTGACCCGGCAGGAGCAAACGTATGCCAAAAATGTACGCAGAATGAGCTTTTCAGTGAAGAGCAGCCAGGCAGATTTTAGCTAGTTTTACTTATAAGAGGGGTTGGAAACACTTTTCAGGTTCAGTACTGGGCTCAAAACATGCAGCCCTGAGGTCTCTCCTGATAGGAGGTAGTTAAGTAGAACTTCGCTGCTCAGCTGACCCGGCAGGAGCAAATATATGCCAAAAATGTACGCAGAATGAGCTTTTCAGTGAATAGCAGCCAGGCACATTTTAGCTAGTTTTACTTGTAAGTGGGGTTGGAAACGCTTTTCAGGCTCAGTACTGGGCTCAAACATGCAGCCCTGAGGTCTCTCATGATAGCAGGTGGTTAAATAGAAATTCGCTGCTCAGCTGACCCGGTAGGAGCAAACGTATGCCAAAAATGTAAGCAGAATGAGCTTTTCAGTGAATAGCAGCCAGGCACATTTTAGCTAGTTTTACTTGTAAGTGGGGTTGGAAACACTTTTCAGCCTCAGTACTGCACTCAAAACATGCAGCCCTAAGGTCTCTCATGATAGCAGGTGGTTAAGTAGAAATTTGCCACTTGGCTGACCCAGCAGGAGCAAACGTATGCCAAAAATGTACACAGAATGAGCTTTTCAGTGAATAGCAGCCAGGCACATTTTAGCTAGTTTTACTTGTAAGTGGGGTTGGAAACGCTTTTCAGGATCAGTACTGGGCTCAAAACATGCAGCCCTGAGGTCTCTCATGATAGCAGGTGGTTAAATAGAAATTCGCTGCTCAGCTGACCCAGCAGGAGCAAACGTATGCCAAAAATGTATGCAGAATGAACTTTTCAGTGAAGAGCAGCCAGGCACATTTTAGCTAGTTTTACTTGTAAGTGGGGTTGGAAATGCTTTTCGGGCTCAGTACTGGGCTCAAACATGCAGCCCTGAGGTCTCTCATGATAGCAGGTGGTTAAATAGAAATTCGCTGCTCAGCTGACCCGGTAGGAGCAAACGTATGCCAAAAATGTAAGCAGAATGAGCTTTTCAGTGAATAGCAGCCAGGCACATTTACCTAGTTTTACTTGTAAGTGGGGTTGGAAATGCTTTTCAGGCTCAGTACTGGGCTCAAAAGATGCAGCTCTGAGGTCTCTCCTGATAGGAGGTAGTTACGTAGAAATGTGCCACTTGGCTGACCCAGCAGGAGCAAACGTATGCCAAAAATGTACACAGAATGAGCTTTTCAGTGAATAGCAGCCAGGCACATTTTGGCTAGTTTTACTTGTAAGTGGGGTTGGAAACGCTTTTCAGGATCAGTACTGGGCTCAAAACATGCAGCTCTGAGGTCTCTCCTGATAGGAGGTAGTTAAGTAGAACTTCGCTGCTCAGCTGACCCGGCAGGAGCAAATGTATGCCAAAACTGTACGCAGAATCAGCTTTTCAGTGAAAAGCAGCCAGGCACATTCTAGCAAGTTTTACTTGTAAGTGGGGTTGGAAACGCTTTTCAGGCTCAGTACTACGCTCAAAAGATGCAGCCCTGAGGTCTCTCATGATAGCAGGTGGTTAAGTAGAAATGTGCCACTTGGCTGACCCAGCAGGAGCAAACGTATGCCAAAAATGTACACAGAATGAGCTTTTCAGTGAATAGCAGCCAGGCACATTTTGGCTAGTTTTACTTGTAAGTGGGGTTGAAAACGCTTTTCAGGATCAGTACTGCGCTCAAAAGATGCAGCCCTGAGGTCTCTCATGATAGCAGGTGGTTAAGTAGAAATTCGCTGCTCAGCTGACCCGGCAGGAGCAAACGTATGCCAAAAATGTACGCGGAATGAGCTTTTCAGTGATAGCAGCCAGGCACATTTTAGCTAGTTTTACTTGTAAGTGGAGTTGGAAACGCTTTTCAGGATCAGTACTGGGCTCAAAACATGCAGCCCTGAGGTCTCTCATGATAGCAGGTGGTTAAATAGAAATTCGCTGCTCAGCTGACCCGGCAGGAGCAAACGTATGCCAAAAATGTATGCAGAATGAACTTTTCAGTGAAGAGCAGCCAGGCACATTTTAGCTAGTTTTACTTGTAAGTGGGGTTGGAAACACATTTCAGGCTCAGTACTGCACTCAAAAAATGCAGCCCTAAGGTCTCTCATGATAGCAGGTGGTTAAGTAGAAATGTGCCACTTGGCTGACCCAGCAGGAGCAAACGTATGCCAAAAATGTACACAGAATGAGCTTTTCAGTGAATAGCAGCCAGGCACATTTTGGCTAGTTTTACTTGTAAGTAGGGTTGAAAACGCTTTCAGGATCAGTACTGGGCTCAAAACATGCAGCCCTGACGTCTCTCCATGATAGCAGGTGGTTAAATAGAAATTCGCTGCTCAGCTGACTCGGCAGGAGCAAACGTATGCCAAAAATGTACGCAGAATGAGCTTTTCAGTGAAGAGCAGCCAGGCAGATTTTAGCTAGTTTTACTTATAAGAGGGGTTGGAAACACTTTTCAGCCTCAGTACTGGGCTCAAACATGCAGCCCTGAGGTCTCTCATGATAGCAGGTGGTTAAATAGAAATTCGCTGCTCAGCTGACCCGGTAGGAGCAAACGTATGCCAAAAATGTAAGCAGAATGAGCTTTTCAGTGAATAGCAGCCAGGCACATTTTAGCTAGTTTTACTTGTAAGTGGGGTTGGAAACACTTTTCAGCCTCAGTACTGCACTCAAAACATGCAGCCCTAAGGTCTCTCATGATAGCAGGTGGTTAAGTAGAAATTTGCCACTTGGCTGACCCAGCAGGAGCAAACGTATGCCAAAAATGTACACAGAATGAGCTTTTTTTTTAGTGAATAGCAGCCAGGCACATTTTAGCTAGTTTTACTTGTAAGTGGGGTTGGAAACGCTTTTCAGGATCAGTACTGGGCTCAAAACATGCAGCTCTGAGGTCTCTCCTGATAGGAGGTAGTTAAGTAGAACTTCGCTGCTCAGCTGACCCGGCAGGAACAAATGTATGCCAAAAATGTACGCAGAATGAGCTTTTCAGTGACTAGCAGCCAGGCACATTTTAGCTCGTTTTACTTGTAAGTGGGGTTGGAAACGCTTTTCAGGCTCAGTACTGCGCTCAAAAGATGCAGCCCTGAGGTCTCTCATGATAGCAGGTGGTTAAATAGAACTTCGCTGCTCAGCTGACCCGGCAGGAGCAAACGTATGCCAAAAATGTACGCAGAATCAGCTTTTCAGTGAAGAGCAGCCAGGCACATTCTAGCAAGTTTTACTTGTAAGTGGGGTTGGAAACGCTTTTCAGGCTCAGTACTACGCTCAAAAGATGCAGCCCTGAGGTCTCTCATGATATCAGGTGGTTAAATAGAAATTCGCCGCTCAGCTGACCCGGCAAGAGCAAACGTATGCCAAAAATGTACGCAGAATGAGCTTTCAGTGAAGAGCAGCCAGGCACATTCTAGCAAGTTTTACTTGTAAGTGGGGTTGGAAACGCTTTTCAGGCTCAGTACTGCGCTAAAAAGATGCAGCCCTGAGGTCTCTCTTGATAGCAGGTGGTTAAGTAGAAATTTGCCACTTGGCTGACCCAGCAGGAGCAAACGTATGCCAAAAATGTACACAGAATGAGCTTTTCAGTGAATAGCAGCCAGGCACATTTTAGCTAGTTTTACTTGTAAGTGGGGTTGGAAACGCTTTTCAGGATCAGTACTGGGCTCAAAACATGCAGCCCTGAGGTCTCTCATGAAAGCAGGTGGTTAAATAGAAATTCGCTGCTCAGCTGACCCAGCAGGAGCAAACGTATGCCAAAAATGTATGCAGAATGAACTTTTCAGTGAAGAGCAGCCAGGCACATTTTAGCTAGTTTTACTTGTAAGTGGGGTTGGAAATGCTTTTCGGGCTCAGTACTGGGCTCAAACATGCAGCCCTGAGGTCTCTCATGATAGCAGGTGGTTAAATAGAAATTCGCTGCTCAGCTGACCCGGTAGGAGCAAACGTATGCCAAAAATGTAAGCAGAATGAGCTTTTCAGTGAATAGCAGCCAGGCACATTTACCTAGTTTTACTTGTAAGTGGGGTTGGAAATGCTTTTCAGGCTCAGTACTGGGCTCAAAAGATGCAGCTCTGAGGTCTCTCCTGATAGGAGGTAGTTACGTAGAAATGTGCCACTTGGCTGACCCAGCAGGAGCAAACGTATGCCAAAAATGTACACAGAATGAGCTTTTCAGTGAATAGCAGACAGGCACATTTTGGCTAGTTTTACTTGTAAGTGGGGTTGGAAACGCTTTTCAGGATCAGTACTGGGCTCAAAACATGCAGCTCTGAGGTCTCTCCTGATAGGAGGTAGTTAAGTAGAACTTCGCTGCTCAGCTGACCCGGCAGGAGCAAATGTATGCCAAAAATGTACGCAGAATCAGCTTTTCAGTGAAAAGCAGCCAGGCACATTCTAGCAAGTTTTACTTGTAAGTGGGGTTGGAAACGCTTTTCAGGCTCAGTACTACGCTCAAAAGATGCAGCCCTGAGGTCTCTCATGATAGCAGGTGGTTAAGTAGAAATGTGCCACTTGGCTGACCCAGCAGGAGCAAACGTATGCCAAAAATGTACACAGAATGAGCTTTTCAGTGAATAGCAGCCAGGCACATTTTGGCTAGTTTTACTTGTAAGTGGGGTTGAAAACGCTTTTCAGGATCAGTACTGCGCTCAAAAGATGCAGCCCTGAGGTCTCTCATGATAGCAGGTGGTTAAGTAGAAATTCGCTGCTCAGCTGACCCGGCAGGAGCAAACGTATGCCAAAAATGTACGCGGAATGAGCTTTTCAGTGAAGAGCAGCCAGGCATATTTTAGCTAGTTTTACTTGTAAGTGGGGTTGGAAACGCTTTTCAGGCTCAGTACGGGGCTCAAAACATGCAGCCCTGAGGTCTCTCCTGATAGGAGGTATTTAAGTAGAACTTCGCTGCTCAGCTGACCCGGCAGGAGCAAATGTATGCGAAAAATGTACGCAGAATCAGCTTTTCAGTGAAGAGCAGCCAGGCACATTCTAGCAAGTTTTACTTGTAAGTGGGGTTGGAAACGCTTTTCAGGCTCAGTACTACGCTCAAAAGATGCAGCCCTGAGGTCTCTCATGATATCAGGTGGTTAAATAGAAATTCGCTGCTCAGCTGACCCGGCAGGAGCAAACGTATGCCAAAAATGTACGCAGAATTAGCTTTCAGTGAAGAGCAGCCAGGCACATTCTAGCAAGTTTTACTTGTAAGTGGGGTTGGAAACGCTTTTCAGGCTCAGTACTGCGCTAAAAAGATGCAGCCCTGAGGTCTCTCTTGATAGCAGGTGGTTAAGTAGAAATTTGCCACTTGGCTGACCCAGCAGGAGCAAACGTATGCCAAAAATGGACACAGAATGAGCTTTTCAGTGAATAGCAGCCAGGCACATTTTAGGTAGTTTTACTTGTAAGTGGAGTTGGAAACGCTTTTCAGGATCAGTACTGGGCTCAAAACATGCAGCCCTGAGGTCTCTCATGATAGCAGGTGGTTAAATAGAAATTCGCTGCTCAGCTGACCCGGCAGGAGCAAACGTATGCCAAAAATGTATGCAGAATGAACTTTTCAGTGAAGAGCAGCCAGGCACATTTTAGCTAGTTTTACTTGTAAGTGGGGTTGGAAATGCTTTTCGGGCTCAGTACTGGGCTCAAACATGCAGCCCTGAGGTCTCTCATGATAGCAGGTGGTTAAATAGAAATTCGCTGCTCAGCTGACCCGGTAGGATCAAACGTATGCCAAAAATGTACACAGAATGAGCTTTTCAGTGAATAGCAGCCAGGCACATTTTAGCTAGTTTTACTTGTAAGTGGGGTTGGAAACACATTTCAGGCTCAGTACTGCACTCAAAAAATCCAGCCCTAAGGTCTCTCATGATAGCAGGTGGTTAAGTAGAAATGTGCCACTTGGCTGACCCAGCAGGAGCAAACGTATGCCAAAAAAGTACACAGAATGAGCTTTTCAGTGAATAGCAGCCAGGCACATTTTGGCTAGTTTTACTTGTAAGTGGGGTTGAAAACGCTTTTCAGGATCAGTACTGGGCTCAAAACATGCAGCCCTGACGTCTCTCCATGATAGCAGGTGGTTAAATAGAAATTCGCTGCTCAGCTGACCCGGCAGGAGCAAACGTATGCCAAAAATGTACGCAGAATGAGCTTTTCAGTGAAGAGCAGCCAGGCAGATTTTAGCTAGTTTTACTTATAAGAGGGGTTGGAAACACTTTTCAGGTTCAGTACTGGGCTCAAAACATGCAGCCCTGAGGTCTCTCCTGATAGGAGGTAGTTAAGTAGAACTTCGCTGCTCAGCTGACCCGGCAGGAGCAAATATATGCCAAAAATGTACGCAGAATGAGCTTTTCAGTGAATAGCAGCCAGGCACATTTTAGCTAGTTTTACTTGTAAGTGGGGTTGGAAACGCTTTTCAGGCTCAGTACTGGGCTCAAACATGCAGCCCTGAGGTCTCTCATGATAGCAGGTGGTTAAATAGAAATTCGCTGCTCAGCTGACCCGGTAGGAGCAAACGTATGCCAAAAATGTAAGCAGAATGAGCTTTTCAGTGAATAGCAGCCAGGCACATTTTAGCTAGTTTTACTTGTAAGTGGGGTTGGAAACACTTTTCAGCCTCGGTACTGCACTCAAAACATGCAGCCCTAAGGTCTCTCATGATAGCAGGTGGTTAAGTAGAAATTTGCCACTTGGCTGACCCAGCAGGAGCAAACGTATGCCAAAAATGTACACAGAATGAGCTTTTTTTTTAGTGAATAGCAGCCAGGCACATTTTAGCTATTTTTACTTGTAAGTGGGGTTGGAAACGCTTTTCAGGATCAGTACTGGGCTCAAAACATGCAGCTCTGAGGTCTCTCCTGATAGGAGGTAGTTAAGTAGAACTTCGCTGCTCAGCTGACCCGGCAGGAGCAAATGTATGCCAAAAATGTACGCAGAATGAGCTTTTCAGTGACTAGCAGCCAGGCACATTTTAGCTCATTTTACTTGTAAGTGGGGTTGGAAACGCTTTTCAGGCTCAGTACTGCGCTCAAAAGATGCAGCCCTGGGGTCTCTCATGATAGCAGGTGGTTAAGTAGAACTTCGCTGCTCAGCTGACCCGGCAGGAGCAAACGTATGCCAAAAATGTACGCAGAATCAGCTTTTCAGTGAAGAGCAGCCAGGCACATTCTAGCAAGTTTTACTTGTAAGTGGGGTTGGAAACGCTTTTCAGGCTCAGTACTACGCTCAAAAGATGCAGCCCTGAGGTCTCTCATGATATCAGGTGGTTAAATAGAAATTCGCTGCTCAGCTGACCCGGCAAGAGCAAACGTATGCCAAAAATGTACGCAGAATGAGCTTTCAGTGAAGAGCAGCCAGGCACATTCTAGCAAGTTTTACTTGTAAGTGGGGTTGGAAACGCTTTTCAGGCTCAGTACTGCGCTAAAAAGATGCAGCCCTGAGGTCTCTCTTGATAGCAGGTGGTTAAATAGAAATTTGCCACTTGGCTGACCCAGCAGGAGCAAACGTATGCCAAAAATGTACACAGAATGAGCTTTTCAGTGAATAGCAGCCAGGCACATTTTAGCTAGTTTTACTTGTAAGTGGGGTTGGAAACGCTTTTCAGGATCAGTACTGGGCTCAAAACATGCAGCCCTGAGGTCTCTCATGATAGCAGGTGGTTAAATAGAAATTCGCTGCTCAGCTGACCCAGCAGGAGCAAACGTATGCCAAAAATGTATGCAGAATGAACTTTTCAGTGAAGAGCAGCCAGGCACATTCTAGCAAGTTTTACTTGTAAGTGGGGTTGGAAACGCTTTTCAGGCTCAGTACTGCGCTCAAAAGATGCAACCCTGAGGTCTCTCATGATATCAGGTGGTTAAATAGAAATTCGCTGCTCAGCTGACCCGGCAGGAGCAAACGTATGTCAAAAATGTACGCTGAATGAGCTTTTCAGTGAATAGCAGCCAGGCACATTTTAGCTAGTTTTACTTGTAAGTGGGGTTGGAAACGCTTTTCGGGCTCAGTACTGGGCTCAAACATGCAGCCCTGAGGTCTCTCATGATAGCAGGTGGTTAAATAGAAATTCGCTGCTCAGCTGACCCGGTAGGAGCAAACGTATGCCAAAAATGTAAGCAGAATGAGCTTTTCAGTGAATAGCAGCCAGGCACATTTTAGCTAGTTTTATTTGTAAGTGGGGTTGGAAATGCTTTTCAGGCTCAGTACTGGGCTCAAAAGATGCAGCTCTGAGGTCTCTCCTGATAGGAGGTAGTTAAGTAGAACTTCGCTGCTCAGCTGACCCGGCAGGACCAAATATATGCCAAAAATGTACGCAGATCGAGCTTTTCAGTGAATAGCAGCCAGGCACATTTTAGCTACTTTTACTTGTAAGTGGGGTTGGAAACACTTTTCAGCCTCAGTACTGCACTCAAAAAATGCAGCCCTAAGGTCTCTCATGATAGCAGGGGGTTAAGTAGAAATTTGCCACTTGGCTGACCCAGCAGGAGCAAACGTATGCCAAAAATGTACACAGAATGAGCTTTTTTTTAGTGAATAGCAGCCAGGCACGTTTTGGTTAGTTTTACTTGTAAGTGGGGTTGGAAACGCTTTTCAGGATCAGTACTGGGCTCAAAAGATGCAGCTCTGAGGTCTCTCCTGATAGGAGGTAGTTAAGTAGAACTTCGCTGCTCAGCTGACCCGGCAGGACCAAATATATGCCAAAAATGTACGCAGAATGAGCTTTTCAGTGAATAGCAGCCAGGCACATTTTAGCTAGTTTTACTTGTAAGTGGGGTTGGAAACACTTTTCAGCCTCAGTACTGCACTCAAAACATGCAGCCCTAGTCTCTCATGATAGCAGGTGGTTAAGTAGAAATTTGCCACTTGGCTGACCCAGCAGGAGCAAACGTATGCCAAAAATGTACACAGAATGAGCTTTTTTTTAGTGAATAGCAGCCAGGCACATTTTAGCTAGTTTTACTTGTAAGTGGGGTTGGAAACGCTTTTCAGGCTCAGTACGGGGCTCAAAACATGCAGCCCTGAGGTCTCTCCTGATAGGAGGTATTTAAGTAGAACTTCGCTGCTCAGCTGACCCGGCAGGAGCAAATGTATGCCAAAAATGTACGCAGAATTAGCTTTCGGTGAAGAGCAGCCAGGCACATTCTAGCAAGTTTACTTGTAAGTGGGGTTGGAAACGCTTTTCAGGCTCAGTACTGCGCTCAAAAGATGCAGCCCTGAGGTCTCTCATGATATCAGGTGGTTAAATAGAAATTCGCTGCTCAGCTGACCCGGCAAGAGCAAACGTATGCCAAAAATGTACGCAGAATGAGCTTTCAGTGAAGAGCAGCCAGGCACATTCTAGCAAGTTTTACTTGTAAGTGGGGTTGGAAACGCTTTTCAGGCTCAGTACTGCGCTAAAAAGATGCAGCCCTGAGGTCTCTCTTGATAGCAGGTGGTTAAGTAGAAATTTGCCACTTGGCTGACCCAGCAGGAGCAAACGTATGCCAAAAATGTACACAGAATGAGCTTTTCAGTGAATAGCAGCCAGGCACATTTTAGCTAGTTTTACTTGTAAGTGGGGTTGGAAACGCTTTTCAGGATCAGTACTGGGCTCAAAACATGCAGCCCTGAGGTCTCTCATGATAGCAGGTGGTTAAATAGAAATTCGCTGCTCAGCTGACCCAGCAGGAGCAAACGTATGCCAAAAATGTATGCAGAATGAACTTTTCAGTGAAGAGCAGCCAGGCACATTCTAGCAAGTTTTACTTGTAAGTGGGGTTGGAAACGCTTTTCAGGCTCAGTACTGCGCTCAAAAGATGCAACCCTGAGGTCTCTCATGATATCAGGTGGTTAAATAGAAATTCGCTGCTCAGCTGACCCGGCAGGAGCAAACGTATGTCAAAAATGTACGCTGAATGAGCTTTTCAGTGAATAGCAGCCAGGCACATTTTAGCTAGTTTTACTTGTAAGTGGGGTTGGAAACGCTTTTCGGGCTCAGTACTGGGCTCAAACATGCAGCCCTGAGGTCTTTCATGATAGCAGGTGGTTAAATAGAAATTCGCTGCTCAGCTGACCCGGTAGGAGCAAACGTATGCCAAAAATGTAAGCAGAATGAGCTTTTCAGTGAATAGCAGCCAGGCACATTTTAGCTAGTTTTATTTGTAAGTGGGGTTGGAAATGCTTTTCAGGCTCAGTACTGGGCTCAAAAGATGCAGCTCTGAGGTCTCTCCTGATAGGAGGTAGTTAAGTAGAACTTCGCTGCTCAGCTGACCCGGCAGGACCAAATATATGCCAAAAATGTACGCAGATCGAGCTTTTCAGTGAATAGCAGCCAGGCACATTTTAGCTACTTTTACTTGTAAGTGGGGTTGGAAACACTTTTCAGCCTCAGTACTGCACTCAAAAAATGCAGCCCTAAGGTCTCTCATGATAGCAGGTGGTTAAGTAGAAATTTGCCACTTGGCTGACCCAGCAGGAGCAAACGTATGCCAAAAATGTACACAGAATGAGCTTTTTTTTAGTGAATAGCAGCCAGGCACGTTTTGGCTAGTTTTACTTGTAAGTGGGGTTGGAAACGCTTTTCAGGATCAGTACTGGGCTCAAAAGATGCAGCTCTGAGGTCTCTCCTGATAGGAGGTAGTTAAGTAGAACTTCGCTGCTCAGCTGACCCGGCAGGACCAAATATATGCCAAAAATGTACGCAGAATGAGCTTTTCAGTGAATAGCAGCCAGGTACATTTTAGCTAGTTTTACTTGTAAGTGGGGTTGGAAACACTTTTCAGCCTCAGTACTGCACTCAAAACATGCAGCCCTAGTCTCTCATGATAGCAGGTGGTTAAGTAGAAATTTGCCACTTGGCTGACCCAGCAGGAGCAAACGTATGCCAAAAATGTACACAGAATGAGCTTTTTTTTAGTGAATAGCAGCCAGGCACATTTTAGCTAGTTTTACTTGTAAGTGGGGTTGGAAACGCTTTTCAGGCTCAGTACGGGGCTCAAAACATGCAGCCCTGAGGTCTCTCCTGATAGGAGGTATTTAAGTAGAACTTCGCTGCTCAGCTGACCCGGCAGGAGCAAATGTATGCCAAAAATGTACGCAGAATTAGCTTTTGGTGAAGAGCAGCCAGGCACATTCTAGCAAGTTTACTTGTAAGTGGGGTTGGAAACGCTTTTCAGGCTCAGTACTGCGCTAAAAAGATGCAGCCCTGAGGTCTCTCTTGATAGCAGGTGGTTAAGTAGAAATTTGCCACTTGGCTGACCCAGCAGGAGCAAACGTATGCCAAAAATGTACACAGAATGAGCTTTTCAGTGAATAGAAGCCAGGCACATTTTAGCTAGTTTTACTTGTAAGTGGGGTTGGAAATGCTTTTCAGGCTCAGTACTGGGCTCAAAAGATGCAGCTCTGAGGTCTCTCCTGATAGGAGGTAGTTAAGTAGAACTTCGCTGCTCAGCTGACCCGGCAGGAGCAAATATATGCCAAAAATGTACGCAGAATGAGCTTTTCAGTGAATAGCAGCCAGGCACATTTTAGCTAGTTTTACTTGTAAGTGGGGTTGGAAATGCTTTTCGGGCTCAGTACTGGGCTCAAACATGCAGCCCTGAGGTCTCTCATGATAGCAGGTGGTTAAATAGAAATTTGCTGCTCAGCTGACCCGGTAGGAGCAAACGTATGCCAAAAATGTAAGCAGAAAGAGCTTTTCAGTGAATAGCAGCCAGGCACATTTTAGCTAGTTTTACTTGTAAGTGGGGTTGGAAACACTTTTCAGCCTCAGTACTGCACTCAAAACATGCAGCCCTAAGGTCTCTCATGATAGCAGGTGGTTAAGTAGAAATTTGCCACTTGGCTGACCCAGCAGGAGCAAACGTATGCCAAAAATGTACACAGAATGAGCTTTTCAGTGAATAGAAGCCAGGCACATTTTAGCTAGTTTTACTTGTAAGTGAGGTTGGAAACGCTTTTCAGGATCAGTACTGGGCTCAAAACATGCAGCCCTGAGGTCTCTCATGATAGCAGGTGGTTAAATAGAAATTTGCTGCTCAGCTGACCCGGCAGGAGCAAACGTATGCCAAAAATGTACGCAGAATGAACTTTTCAGTGAAGAGCAGCCAGGCACATTTTAGCTAGTTTTACTTGTAAGTGGGGTTGGAAATGCTTTTCGGGCTCAGTACTGGGCTCAAACATGCAGCCCTGAGGTCTCTCATGATAGCAGGTGGTTGAATAGAAATGCGCTGCTCAGCTGACCCGGTAGGAGCAAACGTATGCCAAAAATGTAAGCAGAATGAGCTTTTCAGTGAATAGCAGCCAGGCACATTTTAGCTAGTTTTACTTGTAAGTGGGGTTGGAAACACTTTTCAGCCTCAGTACTGCACTAAAAACATGCAGCCCTAAGGTCTCTCATGATAGCAGGTGGTTAAGTAGAAATTTGCCACTTGGCTGACCCAGCAGGAGCAAACGTATGCCAAAAATGTACACAGAATGAGCTTTTTTTTTAGTGAATAGCAGCCAGGCACATTTTAGCTAGTTTTACTTGTAAGTGGGGTTGGAAACGCTTTTCAGGATCAGTACTGGGCTCAAAACATGCAGCTCTGAGGTCTCTCCTGATAGGAGGTAGTTAAGTAGAACTTCGCTGCTCAGCTGACCCGGCAGGAGCAAATGTATGCCAAAAATGTACGCAGAATGAGCTTTTCAGTGACTAGCAGCCAGGCACATTTTAGCTCGTTTTACTTGTAAGTGGGGTTGGAAACGCTTTTCAGGCTCAGTACTGCGCTCAAAAGATGCAGCCCTGAGGTCTCTCATGATAGCAGGTGGTTAAGTAGAACTTCGCTGCTCAGCTGACCCGGCAGGAGCAAACGTATGCAAAAAATGTACGCAGAATCAGCTTTTCAGTGAAGAGCAGCCAGGCACATTCTAGCAAGTTTTACTTGTAAGTGGGGTTGGAAACGCTTTTCAGGCACAGTACTACGCTCAAAAGATGCAGCCCTGAGGTCTCTCATGATATCAGGTGGTTAAATAGAAATTCGCTGCTCAGCTGACCCGGCAAGAGCAAACGTATGCCAAAAATGTACGCAGAATGAGCTTTCAGTGAAGAGCAGCCAGGCACATTCTAGCAAGTTTTACTTGTAAGTGGGGTTGGAAACGCTTTTCAGGCTCAGTACTGCGCTAAAAAGATGCAGCCCTGAGGTCTCTCTTGATAGCAGGTGGTTAAGTAGAAATTTGCCCCTTGGCTGACCCAGCAGGAGCAAACGTATGCCAAAAATGTACACAGAATGAGCTTTTCAGTGAATAGCAGCCAGGCACATTTTAGCTAGTTTTACTTGTAAGTGGGGTTGGAAACGCTTTTCAGGATCAGTACTGGGCTCAAAACATGCAGCCCTGAGGTCTCTCATGATAGCAGGTGGTTAAATAGAAATTCGCTGCTCAGCTGACCCAGCAGGAGCAAACGTATGCCAAAAATGTATGCAGAATGAACTTTTCAGTGAAGAGCAGCCAGGCACATTTTAGCTAGTTTTACTTGTAAGTGGGGTTGGAAATGCTTTTCGGGCTCAGTACTGGGCTCAAACATGCAGCCCTGAGGTCTCTCATGATAGCAGGTGGTTAAATAGAAATTAGCTGCTCAGCTGACCCGGTATGAGCAAACGTATGCCAAAAATGTAAGCAGAATGAGCTTCTCAGTGAATAGCAGCCAGACACATTTACCTAGTTTTACTTGTAAGTGGGGTTGGAAATGCTTTTCAGGCTCAGTACTGGGCTCAAAAGATGCAGCTCTGAGGTCTCTCCTGATAGGAGGTAGTTACGTAGAAATGTGCCACTTGGCTGACCCAGCAGGAGCAAACGTATGCCAAAAATGTACACAGAATGAGCTTTTCAGTGAATAGCAGCCAGGCACATTTTGGCTAGTTTTACTTGTAAGTGGGGTTGGAAACGCTTTTCAGGATCAGTACTGGGCTCAAAACATGCAGCTCTGAGGTCTCTCCTGATAGGAGGTAGTTAAGTAGAACTTCGCTGCTCAGCTGACCCGGCAGGAGCAAATGTATGCCAAAAATGTACGCAGAATCAGCTTTTCAGTGAAAAGCAGCCAGGCACATTCTAGCAAGTTTTACTTGTAAGTGGGGTTGGAAACGCTTTTCAGGCTCAGTACTATGCTCAAAAGATGCAGCCCTGAGGTCTCTCATGATAGCAGGTGGTTAAATAGAAATTCGCTGCTCAGCTGACCCGGTAGGAGCAAACGTATGCCAAAAATTTAAGCAGAATGAGCTTTTCAGTGAATAGCAGCCAGGCACATTTTAGCTAGTTTTACTTGTAAGTGGGGTTGGAAACACTTTTCAGCCTCAGTACTGCACTCAAAACATGCAGCCCTAAGGTCTCTCATGATAGCAGGTGGTTAAGTAGAAATTTGCCACTTGGCTGACCCAGCAGGAGCAAACGTATGCCAAAAATGTACACAGAATGAGCTTTTTTTTTGTGAATAGCAGCCAGGCACATTTTAGCTAGTTTTACTTGTAAGTGGGGTTGGAAACGCTTTTCAGGCTCAGTACGGGGCTCAAAACATGCAGCCCTGAGGTCTCTCCTGATAGGAGGTATTTAAGTAGAACTTCGCTGCTCAGCTGCCCCGGCAGGAGCAAATGTATGCCAAAAATGTACGCAGAATCAGCTTTTCAGTGAAGAGCAGCCAGGCACATTCTAGCAAGTTTTACTTGTAAGTGGGGTTGGAAACGCTTTTCAGGCTCAGTACTACGCTCAAAAGATGCAGCCCTGAGGTCTCTCATGATATCAGGTGGTTAAATAGAAATTCGCTGCTCAGCTGACCCGGCAGGAGCAAACGTATGCCAAAAATGTACGCAGAATTAGCTTTCAGTGAAGAGCAGCCAGGCACATTCTAGCAAGTTTTACTTGTAAGTGGGGTTGGAAACACTTTTCAGGCTCAGTACTGCGCTAAAAAGATGCAGCCCTGAGGTCTCTCTTGATAGCAGGTGGTTAAGTAGAAATTTGCCACTTGGCTGACCCAGCAGGAGCAAACGTATGCCATAAATGGACACAGAATGAGCTTTTCAGTGAATAGCAGCCAGGCACATTTTAGCTAGTTTTACTTGTAAGTGGAGTTGGAAACGCTTTTCAGGATCAGTACTGGGCTCAAAACATGCAGCCCTGAGGTCTCTCATGATAGCAGGTGGTTAAATAGAAATTCGCTGCTCAGCTGACCCGGCAGGAGCAAACGTATGCCAAAAATGTATGCAGAATGAACTTTTCAGTGAAGAGCAGCCAGGCACATTTTAGCTAGTTTTACTTGTAAGTGGGGTTGGAAATGCTTTTCGGGCTCAGTACTGGGCTCAAACATGCAGCCCTGAGGTCTCTCATGATAGCAGGTGGTTAAATAGAAATTCGCTGCTCAGCTGACCCGGTAGGATCAAACGTATGCCAAAAATGTACACAGAATGAGCTTTTCAGTGAATAGCAGCCAGGCACATTTTAGCTAGTTTTACTTGTAAGTGGGGTTGGAAACACATTTCAGGCTCAGTACTGCACTCAAAAAATGCAGCCCTAAGGTCTCTCATGATAGCAGGTGGTTAAGTAGAAATGTGCCACTTGGCTGACCCAGCAGGAGCAAACGTATGCCAAAAATGTACACAGAATGAGCTTTTCAGTGAATAGCAGCCAGGCACATTTTGGCTAGTTTTACTTGTAAGTGGGGTTGAAAACGCTTTTCAGGATCAGTACTGGGCTCAAAACATGCAGCCCTGATGTCTCTCCATGATAGCAGGTGGTTAAATAGAAATTCGCTGCTCAGCTGACCCGGCAGGAGCAAACGTATGCCAAAAATGTACGCAGAATGAGATTTTCAGTGAAGAGCAGCCAGGCACATTTTAGCTAGTTTTACTTGTAAGTGGGGTTGGAAACGCTTTTCAGGCTCAGTACTGGGCTAAAACATGCAGCCCTGAGGTCTCTCATGATAGCAGGTGGTTAAATAGAAATTCGCTGCTCAGCTGACCCGGTAGGAGCAAACGTATGCCAAAAATGTAAGCAGAATGAGCTTTTCAGTGAATAGCAGCCAGGCACATTTTAGCTAGTTTTACTTGTAAGTGGGGTTGGAAACACTTTTCAGCCTCAGTACTGCACTCAAAACATGCAGCCCTAAGGTCTCTCATGATAGCAGGTGGTTAAGTAGAAATTTGCCACTTGGCTGACCCAGCAGGAGCAAACGTATGCCAAAAATGTACACAGAATGAGCTTTTTTTTTAGTGAATAGCAGCCAGGCACATTTTAGCTAGTTTTACTTGTAAGTGGGGTTGGAAACGCTTTTCCGGATCAGTACTGGGCTCAAAACATGCAGCTCTGAGGTCTCTCCTGATAGGAGGTAGTTAAGTAGAACTTCGCTGCTCAGCTGACCCGGCAGGAGCAAATGTATGCCAAAAATGTACGCAGAATGAGCTTTTCAGTGACTAGCAGCCAGGCACATTTTAGCTCGTTTTACTTGTAAGTGGGGTTGGAAACGCTTTTCAGGCTCAGTACTGCGCTCAAAAGATGCAGCCCTGAGGTCTCTCATGATAGCAGGTGGTTAAGTAGAACTTTGCTGCTCAGCTGACCCGGCAGGAGCAAACGTATGCCAAAAATGTACGCAGAATCAGCTTTTCAGTGAAGAGCAGCCAGGCACATTCTAGCAAGTTTTACTTGTAAGTGGGGTTGGAAACGCTTTTCAGGCTCAGTACTACGCTCAAAAGATGCAGCCCTGAGGTCTCTCATGATATCAGGTGGTTAAATAGAAATTCGCTGCTCAGCTGACCCGGCAAGAGCAAACATATGCCAAAAATGTACGCAGAATGAGCTTTCAGTGAAGAACAGCCAGGCACATTCTAGCAAGTTTTACTTGTAAGTGGGGTTGGAAACGCTTTTCAGGCTCAGTACTGCGCTAAAAAGATGCAGCCCTGAGGTCTCTCTTGATAGCAGGTGGTTAAGTAGAAATTTGCCACTTGGCTGACCCAGCAGGAGCAAACGTATGCCAAAAATGTACACAGAATGAGCTTTTCAGTGAATAGCAGCCAGGCACATTTTAGCTAGTTTTACTTGTAAGTGGGGTTGGAAACGCTTTTCAGGATCAGTACTGGGCTCAAAACATGCAGCCCTGAGGTCTCTCATGATAGCAGGTGGTTAAATAGAAATTCGCTGCTCAGCTGACCCAGCAGGAGCAAACGTATGCCAAAAATGTATGCAGAATGAACTTTTCAGTGAAGAGCAGCCAGGCACAGTCTAGCAAGTTTTACTTGTAAGTGGGGTTGGAAATGCTTTTCAGGCTCAGTACTGCGCTCAAAAGATGCAACCCTGAGGTCTCTCATGATATCAGGTGGTTAAATAGAAATTCGCTGCTCAGCTGACCCGGCAGGAGCAAACGTATGTCAAAAATGTACGCTGAATGAGCTTTTCAGTGAATAGCAGCCAGGCACATTTTAGCTAGTTTTACTTGTAAGTGGGGTTGGAAACGCTTTTCGGGCTCAGTACTGGGCTCAAACATGCAGTCCTGAGGTCTCTCATGATAGCAGGTGGTTAAATAGAAATTCGCTGCTCAGCTGACCCGGTAGGAGCAAACGTATGCCAAAAATGTAAGCAGAATGAGCCTTTCAGTGAATAGCAGCCAGGCACATTTTAGCTAGTTTTATTTGTAAGTGGGGTTGGAAATGCTTTTCAGGCTCAGTACTGGGCTCAAAAGATGCAGCTCTGAGGTCTCTCCTGATAGGAGGTAGTTAAGTAGAACTTCGCTGCTCAGCTGACCCGGCAGGACCAAATATATGCCAAAAATGTACGCAGAATGAGCTTTTCAGTGAATAGCAGCCAGGCACATTTTAGCTAGTTTTACTTGTAAGTGGGGTTGGAAACACTTTTCAGCCTCAGTAATGCACTCAAAAAATGCAGCCCTAAGGTCTCTCATGAGAGCAGGTGGTTAAGTAGAAATTTGCCACTTGGCTGACCCAGCAGGAGCAAACGTATGCCAAAAATGTACACAGAATGAGCTTTTTTTTAGTGAATAGCAGCCAGGCACATTTTGGCTAGTTTTACTTGTAAGTGGGGTTGGAAACGCTTTTCAGGATCAGTACTGGGCTCAAAAGATGCAGCTCTGAGGTCTCTCCTGATAGGAGGTAGTTAAGTAGAACTTCGCTGCTCAGCTGACCAAGCAGGAGCAAACGTATGCCAAAAATGTACGCAGAATGATCTTTTCAGTGAATAGCAGCCAGGCACATTTTAGCTAGTTTTACTTGTAAGTGGGGTTGGAAACGCTTTTCAGGCTCAGTACTGCGCTCAAAACATGCAGCCCTGAGGTCTCTCATGATAGCAGGTGGTTAAGTAGAAATTTGCCACTTGGCTGACCCAGCAGGAGCAAACGTATGCCAAAAATGTACACAGAATGAGCTTTTCAGTGAATAGCAGCCAGGCACATTTTAGCTAGTTTTACTTGTAATTGGGGTTGGAAACGCTTTTCAGGATCAGTACTGGGCTCAAAACATGCAGCCCTGAGGTCTCTCATGATAGCAGGTGGTTAAATAGAAATTCGCTGCTCAGCTGACCCGGCAGGAGCAAACGTATGCCAAAAATGTACGCAGAATGAGCTTTTCAGTGAAGAGCAGCCAGGCACATTTTAGCTAGTTTTACTTGTAAGTGGGGTTGGAAATGCTTTTCAGGCTCAGTACTGGGCTCAAAAGATGCAGCTCTGAGGTCTCTCCTGATAGGAGGTAGTTAAGTAGAACTTCGCTGCTCAGCTGACCCGGCAGGAGCAAATGTATGCCAAAAATGTACGCAGAATGAGCTTTTCAGTGAAGAGCAGCCTGGCACATTCTAGCAAGTTTTACTTGTAAGTGGGGTTGGAAACACTTTTCAGGCTCAGTACAGCGCTCAAAAGATGCAGCCCTGAGGTCTCTCATGATAGCAGGTGGTTAAGTAGAAATTTGCCACTTGGCTGACCCAGCAGGAGCAAACGTATGCCAAAAATGTACACAGAATGAGCTTTTCAGTGACTAGCATCCAGGCACATTTTAGCTAGTTTTACTTGTAAGTGGGGTTGGAAACGCTTTTCAGGATCAGTACAGGGCACAAAAACATGCAGCCCTGAGGTCTCTCATGATAGCAGGTTGTTAAATAGAAATTCGCTGCTCAGCTGACCCGGCAGGAGCAAACGTATGCCAAAAATGTACACAGAATGAGCTTTTCAGTGACTAGCAGCCAGGCACATTTTAGATAGTTTTACTTGTAAGTGGGGTTCGAAACGCTTTTCAGGCTCAGTACTGGGCTCAAAAGATGCAGCTCTGAGGTCTCTTCTGATAGGAGGTAGTTAAGTAGAACTTCGCTTCTCAGCTGACCCGGCAGGAGCAAATGTATGCCAAAAATGTACGCAGAATGAGCTTTTCAGTGAATAGCAGCCAGGCACATTTTAGCTAGTTTTACTTGTAAGTGGGGTTGGAAACGCTTTTCAGGATCAGTACTGGGCTCAAAACATGCAGCCCTGAGATCTCTCATGATAGGAGGTGGTTAAATAGAAATTCGCTGCTCAGCTGACCCGGCAGGAGCAAACGTATGCCAAAAATGTACGCAGAATGAGCTTTTCAGTGAAGAGCAGCCAGGCACATTTTAGCTAGTTTTACTTGTAAGTGGGGTTGGAAATGCTTTTCAGGCTCAGTACTGGGCTCAAAACATGCAGCCCTGAGGTCTCTCATGATAGCAGGAGGTTAAATAGAAATTCGCTGCTCAGCTGACCCGGTAGGAGCAAACGTATGCCAAAAATGTACACAGAATGAGCTTTTCAGTGAATAGCAGCCAGGCACATTTTAGCTAGTTTTACTTGTAAGTGGGGTTGGAAACGCTTTACAGGATCAGTACTTGGCTCAAGACATGCAGCCCTGAGGTCTCTCATGATTGCAGGTGGTTAAATAGAAATTCGCTGCTCAGCTGACCCGGTAGGAGCAAACGTATGCCAAAAATGTAAGCAGAATGAGCTTTTCAGTGAATAGCAGTCAGGCACATTTTAGCTAGTTTTACTTGTAAGTGGGGTTGGAAATGCTTTTCAGGCTCAGTACTGGGCTCAAAAGATGCAGCTCTGAGGTCTCCCTGATAGGAGGTAGTTAAGTAGAACTTCGCTGCACAGCTGACCCGGCAGGAGCAAACGTATGCCAAAAATGTACGCAGAAAGAGCTTTTCAGTGAAGAGCAGCCAGGCACATTTTAGCTAGTTTTACTTGTAAGTGGGGTTGGAAATGCTTTTCAGGCTCAGTACTGGGCTCAAAACATGCAGCCCTGAGGTCTCTCATGATAGCAGGAGGTTAAATAGAAATTCGCTGCTCAGCTGACCCGGCAGGAGCAAACGTATGCCAAAAATGTACACAGAATGAGCTTTTCAGTGAATAGCATCCAGGCACATTTTAGCTAATTTTACTTGTAAGTGGGGTTGGAAATGCTTTTCAGGCTCAGTACTGGGCTCAAAAGATGCAGCTCTGAGGTCTCTTCTGATAGGAGGTAGTTAAGTAGAACTTCGCTGCTCAGCTGACCAAGCAGGAGCAAACGTATGCCAAAAATGTACGCAGAATGATCTTTTCAGTGAATAGCAGCCAGGCACATTTTAGCTAGTTTTACTTGTAAGTGGGGTTGGAAACGCTTTTCAGGCTCAGTACTGCGCTCAAAACATGCAGCCCTGAGGTCTCTCATGATAGCAGGTGGTTAAGTAGAAATTTGCCACTTGGCTGACCCAGCAGGAGCAAACGTATGCCAAAAATGTACACAGAATGAGCTTTTCAGTGAATAGCAGCCAGGCACATTTTAGCTAGTTTTACTTGTAAGTGGGGTTGGAAACGCTTTTCAGGATCAGTACTGGGATCAAAACATGCAGCCCTGAGGTCTCTCATGATAGCAGGTGGTTAAATAGAAATTCGCTGCTCAGCTGACCCGGCAGGAGCAAACGTATACCAAAAATGTACGCAGAATGAGCTTTTCAGTGAAGAGCAGCCAGGCACATTTTAGCTAGTTTTACTTGTAAGTGGGGTTGGAAATGCTTTTCAGGCTCAGTACTGGGCTCAAAAGATGCAGCTCTGAGGTCTCTCCTGATAGGAGGCAGTTAAGTAGAACTTCGCTGCTCAGCTGACTCGGCAGGAGCAAATGTATGCCAAAAATGTACGCAGAATGAGCTTTTCAGTGAAGAGCATCCTGGCACATTCTAGCAAGTTGTACTTGTAAGTGGGGTTGGAAACACTTTTCAGGCTCAGTACTGCGCTCAAAAGATGCAGCCCTGAGGTCTCTCATGATAGCAGGTGGTTAAGTAGAAATTTGCCACTTGGCTGACCCAGCAGGAGCAAAGGTATGCCAAAAATGTACACAGAATGAGCTTTTCAGTGAAGAGCAGCCAGGCACATTCTAGCAAGTTTTACTTGTAAGTGGGGTTGGAAACGCTTTTCAGGCTCAGTACTCGCTCAAAAGATGCAGCCCTGAGGTCTCTCATGATAGCAGGTGGTTAAGTAGAAGTTTGCCACTTGGCTGACCCAGCAGGAGCAAACGTATGCCAAAAATGTACGCAGAATGAGCTTTTCAGTGAAGAGCAGCCAGGCACATTCTAGCAAGTTTTACTTGTAAGTGGGGTTGGAAACGCTTTTCAGGCTCAGTACTGCGCTCAAAAGATGCAGCCCTGAGGTCTCTCATGATAGCAGGTGGTTAAGTAGAAGTTTGCCACTTGGCTGACCCAGCAGGAGCAAACGTATGCCAAAAATGTACACAGAATGAGCTTTTCAGTGAATAGCACCCAGGCACATTTTAGCTAGTTTTATTTGTAAGTGGGGTTGGAAACGCTTTTCAGGATCAGTACTGGCCTCAAAACATGCAGCCCTGAGGTCTTCCATGATAGCAGGTGGTTAAATAGAAATTCGCTGCTCAGCTGACCCGGCAGGAGCAAACGTATGCCAAAAATGTACACAGAATGAGCTTTTCAGTGAATAGCATCCAGGAACATTTTAGCTAGTTTTACTTGTAAGTGGGGTTGGAAATGCTTTTCAGGCTCAGTACTGCGCTCAAAAGATGCAGCCCTGAGGTCTCTCATGATAGCAGGTGGTTAAGTAGAAATTTGCCACTTGGCTGACTCAGCAGGAGCAAACGTATGCCAAAAATGTACACAGAATGAGCTTTTCAGTGAATAGCAGCCAGGCACATTTTAGCTAGTTTTACTTGTAAGTGGGGCTGGAAACGCTTTTCAGGAACAGTACTGGGCTCAAAACATGCAGCCCAGAGGTCTCTCATGATAGCAGGTGGTTAAACAGAAATTCGCTGCTCAGCTGACCCGGCATGAGCAAACGTATGCCAAAAATGTACACAGAATGAGCTTTTCAGTGAATAGCAGCCGGGCACATTTTAGCTAGTTTTACTTGTAAGTGGGGTTGGAAACGCTTTTCAGGATCAGTACTGGGCTCAAAACATGCAGCCCTGAGGTCTCTCATGATAGCAGGTGGTTAAATAGAAATTCGCTGCTCAGCTGACCCGGTAGGAGCAAACGTATGCCAAAAATGTAAGCAGAATGAGCTTTTCTGTGAATAGCAGCCAGGCACATTTTAGCTAGTTTTACTTGTAAGTGGGGTTGGAAACGCTTTTCAGGCTCAGTATCGGGCTCAAAACATGCAGCCCTGAGGTCTCTCATGATAGCAGGAGGTTAAATAGAAATTCGCTGCTCAGCTGACCCGGTAGGAGCAAACGTATGCCAAAAATGTAAGCAGAATGAGCTTTTCAGTGAATAGCAGCCAGGCACATTTTAGCTAGTTTTACTTGTAAGTGGGGTTGGAAATGCTTTTCAGGCTCAGTACTGGGCTCAAAAGATGCAGCTCTGAGGTCTCTTCTGATAGGAGGTAGTTAAGTAGAACTTCGCTGCTCAGCTGACCAAGCAGGAGCAAACGTATGCCAAAAATGTACGCAGAATGATCTTTTCAGTGAATAGCAGCCAGGCACATTTTAGCTAGTTTTACTTGTAAGTGGGGTTGGAAACGCTTTTCAGGATCAGTACTGCGCTCAAAACATGCAGCCCTGAGGTCTCTCATGATAGCAGGTGGTTAAGTAGAAATTTGCCACTTGGCTGACCCAGCAGGAGCAAACGTATGCCAAAAATGTACACAGAATGAGCTTTTCAGTGAATAGCAGCCAGGCACATTTTAGCTAGTTTTACTTGTAAGTGGGGTTGGAAACGCTTTTCAGGATCAGTACTGGGCTTAAAACATGCAGCCCTGAGGTCTCTCATGATAGCAGGAGGTTAAATAGAAATTTGCTGCTCAGCTGACCCGGTAGGAGCAAACGTATGCCAAAAATGTAAGCAGAATGAGCTTTTCAGTGAATAGCAGCCAGGCACATTTTAGCTAGTTTTACTTGTAAGTGGGGTTGGAAATGCTTTTCAGGCTCAGTACTGGGCTCAAAAGATGCAGCTCTGAGGTCTCTTCTGATAGGAGGTAGTTAAGTAGAACTTCGCTGCTCAGCTGACCAAGCAGGAGCAAACGTATGCCAAAAATGTACGCAGAATGATCTTTTCAGTGAATAGCAGCCAGGCACATTTTAGCTAGTTTTACTTGTAAGTGGGGTTGGAAACGCTTTTCAGGATCAGTACTGCGCTCAAAACATGCAGCCCTGAGGTCTCTCATGATAGCAGGTGGTTAAGTAGAAATTTGCCACTTGGCTGACCCAGCAGGAGCAAACGTATGCCAAAAATGTACACAGAATGAGCTTTTCAGTGAATAGCAGCCAGGCACATTTTAGCTAGTTTTACTTGTAAGTGGGGTTGGAAACGCTTTTCAGGATCAGTACTGGGCTTAAAACATGCAGCCCTGAGGTCTCTCATGATAGCAGGTGGTTAAATAGAAATTCGCTGCTCAGCTGACCCGGCAGGAGCAAACGTATACCAAAAATGTACGCAGAATGAGCTTTTCAGTGAAGAGCAGCCAGGCACATTTTAGCTAGTTTTACTTGTAAGTGGGGTTGGAAATGCTTTTCAGGCTCAGTACTGGGCTCAAAAGATGCAGCTCTGAGGTCTCTCCTGATAGGAGGTAGTTTAAGTAGAACTTCGCTGCTCAGCTGACCCGGCAGGAGCAAATGTATGCCAAAAATGTACGCAGAATGAGCTTTTCAGTGAAGAGCAGCCTGGCACATTCTAGCAAGTTTTACTTGTAAGTGGGGTTGGAAACACTTTTCAGGCTCAGTACTGCGCTCAAAAGATGCAGCCCTGAGGTCTCTCATGATAGCAGGTGGTTAAGTAGAAATTTGCCACTTGGCTGACCTAGCAGGAGCAAACGTATGCCAAAAATGTACACAGAATGAGCTTTTCAGTGACTAGCATTCAGGCACATTTTAGCTAGTTTTACTGGTAAGTGGGGTTGGAAACGCTTTTCAGGATCAGTACAGGGCTCAAAACATGCAGCCCTGAGGTCTCTCATGATAGCAGCTGGTTAAATAGAAATTCGCTGCTCAGCTGACCCGGCAGGAGCAAACGTATGCCAAAAATGTACACAGAATGAGCTTTTCAGTGACTAGCAGCCAGGCACATTTTAGCTAGTTTTACTTGTAAGTGGGGTTGGAAACGCTTTTCAGGATCAGTACTGGGCTCAAAACATGCAGCCCTGAGGTCTCTTCTGATAGGAGGTAGTTAAGTAGAACTTCGCTTCTCAGCTGACCCGGCAGGAGCAAATGTATGCCAAAAATGTACGCAGAATGAGCTTTTCAGTGAATAGCAGCCAGGCACATTTTAGCTAGTTTTACTTGTAAGTGGGGTTGGAAACGCTTTTCAGGATCAGTACTGGGCTCAAAACATGCAGCCCTGAGGTCTCTCATGATAGCAGGTGGTTAAATAGAAATTCGCTGCTCAGCTGACCCGGCAGGAGCAAACGTATGCCAAAAATGTACGCAGAATGAGCTTTTCAGTGACTAGCATCCAGGCACATTTTAGCTAGTTTTACTTGTAAGTGGGGTTGGAAACGCTTTTCAGGATCAGTACTGGGCTCAAAACGTGCAGCCCTGAGGTCTCTCATGATAGCAGGTGGTTAAATAGAAATGTGCTGCTCAGCTGACCCGGCAGGAGCAAACGTATGCCAAAAATGTTTGCAGAATGAGCTTTTCAGTGAAGAGCAGCCAGGCACAATTTAGATAGTTTTACTTGTAAGTGGGGTTGGAAACGCTTTTCAGGCTCAGTACTGGGCTCAAAAGATGCAGCTCTGAGGTCTCTTCTGATAGGAGGTAGTTAAGTAGAACTTCGCTTCTCAGCTGACCCGGCAGGAGCAAATGTATGCCAAAAATGTACGCAGAAGGAGCTTTTCAGTGAATAGCAGCCAGGCACATTTTAGCTAGTTTTACTTGTAAGTGGGGTTGGAAACGCTTTTCAGGATCAGTACTGGGCTCAAAACATGCAGCCCTGAGGTCTCTCATGATAGCAGGTGGTTAAATAGAAATTCGCTGCTCAGCTGACCCGGCAGGAGCAAACGTATGCCAAAAATGTACGCAGAATGAGCTTTTCAGTGAAGAGCAGCCAGGCACATTTTAGCTAGTTTTACTTGTAAGTGGGGTTGGAAATGCTTTTCAGGCTCAGTATCGGTCTCAAAACATGCAGCCCTGAGGTCTCTCATGATAGCAGGAGGTTAAATAGAAATTCGCTGCTCAGCTGACCCGGTAGGAGCAAACGTATGCCAAAAATGTAAGCAGAATGAGCTTTTCAGTGAATAGCAGCCAGGCACATTTTAGCTAGTTTTACTTGTAAGTGGGGTTGGAAATGCTTTTCAGGCTCAGTACTGGGCTCAAAAGATGCAGCTCTGAGGTCTCTTCTGATAGGAGGTAGTTAAGTAGAACTTCGCTGCTCAGCTGACCCGATAGGAGCAAACGTATGCCAAAAATGTAAGCAGAATGAGCTTTTCTGTGAATAGCAGCCAGGCACATTTTAGCTAGTTTTACTTGTAAGTGGGGTTGGAAACACTTTTCAGGCTCAGTATCGGGCTCAAAACATGCAGCCCTGAGGTCTCTCATGATAGCAGGAGGTTAAATAGAAATTCGCTGCTCAGCTGACCCGGTAGGAGCAAACGTATGCCAAAAATGTAAGCAGAATGAGCTTTTCAGTGAATAGCAGCCAGGCACATTTTAGCTAGTTTTACTTGTAAGTGGGGTTGGAAACGCTTTTCAGGCTCAGTACTGGGCTCAAAACATGCAGCCCTGAGGTCTCTCATGATAGCAGGAGGTTAAATAGAAATTCGCTGCTCAGCTGACCCGGTAGGAGCAAACGTATGCCAAAAATGTACACAGAATGAGCTTTTCAGTGAATAGCAGCCAGGCACATTTTAGCTAGTTTTACTTGTAAGTGGGGTTGGAAATGCTTTTCAGGCTCAGTACTGGGCTCAAAAGATGCAGCTCTGAGGTCTCTTCTGATAGGAGGTAGTTAAGTAGAACTTCGCTGCTCAGCTGACCCGGTAGGAGCAAACGTATGCCAAAAATGTACACAGAATGAGCTTTTCAGTGAATAGCAGCCAGGCACATTTTAGCTAGTTTTACTTGTAAGTGGGGTTGGAAACGCTTTTCAGGATCAGTACTGGGCTCAAAACATGCAGCCCTGAGGTCTCTCATGATTGCAGGTGGTTAAATAGAAATTGGCTGCTCAGCTGACCCGGTAGGAGCAAACGTATGCCAAAAATGTAAGCAGAATGAGCTTTTCAGTGAATAGCAGTCAGGCACATTTTAGCTAGTTTTACTTGTAAGTGGGGTTGGAAACGCTTTTCAGGATCAGTACTGGGCTCAAAACATGCAGCCCTGAGGTCTCTCATGATAGCAGGATGTTAAATAGAAATTTGCTGCTCAGCTGACCCAGCAGGAGCAAACGTATGCCAAAAATGTATGCAGAATGAACTTTTCAGTGAAGAGCAGCCAGGCACATTTTAGCTAGTTTTACTTGTAAGTGGGGTTGGAAACGCTTTTCAGGATCAGTACTGGGCTCAAAACATGCAGCCCTGAGGTCTCTCGTGATAGCAGGTGGTTAAATAGAAATTCGCTGCTCAGCTGACCCGGCAGGAGCAAACGTATACCAAAAATGTACGCAGAATGAGCTTTTCAGTGAAGAGCAGCCAGGCACATTTTAGCTAGTTTTACTTGTAAGTGGGGTTGGAAATGCTTTTCAGGCTCAGTACTGGGCTCAAAAGATGCAGCTCTGAGGTCTTTCCTGATAGGAGGTAGTTTAAGTAGAACTTCGCTGCTCAGCTGACCCGGCAGGAGCAAATGTATGCCAAAAATGTACGCAGAATGAGCTTTTCAGTGAAGAGCAGCCTGGCACATTCTAGCAAGTTTTACTTGTAAGTGGGGTTGGAAACGCTTTTCAGGATCAGTACTGGGCTCAAAACATGCAGCCCTGAGGTCTCTCATGATAGCAGGTGGTTAAATAGAAATTCGCTGCTCAGCTGACCCAGCAGGAGCAAACGTATGCCAAAAATGTACACAGAATGAGCTTTTCAGTGAATAGCAGCCAGGCACATTTTAGCTAGTTTTACTTGTAAGTGGGGTTGGAAACGCTTTTCAGGATCAGTACTCGGCTCAAAACATGCAAAACCTGAGGTCTCATGATAGCAGGTGGTTAAATAGAAATTCGCTGCTCAGCTGACCCGGCAGGAGCAAACGTATGCCAAAAATGTACGCAGAATGAGCTTTTCTGAATAGCAGCCAGGCACATTTTAGCTAGTTTTACTTGTAAGTGGGGTTGGAAATGCTTTTCAGGATCAGTACTGGGCTCAAAACATGCAAAACCGGAGGTCTCATGATAGCAGGTGGTTAAATAGAAATTCGCTGCTCAGCTGACCCGGCAGGAGCAAACGTATGCCAAAAATGTACGCAGAATGAGCTTTTCAGTGAATAGCAGCCAGGCACATTTTAGCTAGTTTTACTTGTAAGTGGGGTTGGAAACGCTTTTCAGGATCAGTACTGGGCTCAAAACATGCAGCCCTGAGGTCTCTCATGATAGCAGGTGGTTAAATAGAAATTCGCTGCTCAGCTGACCCGGTAGGAGCAAACGTATGCCAAAAATGTAAGCAGAATGAGCTTTTCTGTGAATAGCAGCCAGGCACATTTTAGCTAGTTTTACTTGTAAGTGGGGTTGGAAACGCTTTTCAGGCTCAGTACTGGGCTCAAAACATGCAGCCCTGAGGTCTCTCATGATTGCAGGTGGTTAAATAGAAATTCGCTGCTCAGCTGACCCGGTAGGAGCAAACGTATGCCAAAAATGTAAGCAGAATGAGCTTTTCAGTGAATAGCAGTCAGGCACATTTTAGCTAGTTTTACTTGTAAGTGGGGTTGGAAACGCTTTTCAGGATCAGTACTGGGCTCAAAACATGCAGCCCTGAGGTCTCTCATGATAGCAGGTGGTTAAATAGAAATTCGCTGCTCAGCTGACCCAGCAGGAGCAAACGTATGCCAAAAATGTATGCAGAATGAACTTTTCAGTGAATAGCAGCCAGGCACATTTTAGCTAGTTTTACTTGTAAGTGGGGTTGGAAACGCTTTTCAGGATCAGTACTGGGCTCAAAACATGCAGCCCTGAGGTCTCTCATGATAGCAGGTGGTTAAATAGAAATTCGCTGCTCAGCTGACCCGGCAGGAGCAAACGTATACCAAAAATGTACGCAGAATGAGCTTTTCAGTGAAGAGCAGCCAGGCACATTTTAGCTAGTTTTACTTGTAAGTGGGGTTGGAAATGCTTTTCAGGCTCAGTACTGGGCTCAAAAGATGCAGCTCTGAGGTCTCTCCTGATAGGAGGTAGTTTAAGTAGAACTTCGCTGCTCAGCTGACCCGGCAGGAGCAAATGTATGCCAAAAATGTACGCAGAATGAGCTTTTCAGTGAAGAGCAGCCTGGCACATTCTAGCAAGTTTTACTTGTAAGTGGGGTTGGAAACACTTTTCAGGCTCAGTACTGCGCTCAAAAGATGCAGCCCTGAGGTCTCTCATGATAGCAGGTGGTTAAGTAGAAATTTGCCACTTGGCTGACCCGGCAGGAGCAAACGTATGCCAAAAATGTACACAGAATGAGCTTTTCAGTGACTAGCATTCAGGCACATTTTAGCTAGTTTTACTGGTAAGTGGGGTTGGAAACGCTTTTAAGGATCAGTACAGGGCTCAAAACATGCAGCCCTGAGGTCTCTCATGATAGCAGCTGGTTAAATAGAAATTCGCTGCTCAGCTGACCCGGCAGGAGCAAACGTATGCCAAAAATGTACACAGAATGAGCTTTTCAGTGACTAGCATTCAGGCACATTTTAGCTAGTTTTACTGGTAAGTGGGGTTGGAAACGCTTTTCAGGATCAGTACTGGGCTCAAAACATGCAAAACCTGAGGTCTCATGATAGCAGGTGGTTAAATAGAAATTCGCTGCTCAGCTGACCCGGCAGGAGCAAACGTATGCCAAAAATGTACGCAGAATGAGCTTTTCTGAATAGCAGCCAGGCACATTTTAGCTAGTTTTACTTGTAAGTGGGGTTGGAAACGCTTTTCAGGATCAGTACTGGGCTCAAAACATGCAAAACCGGAGGTCTCATGATAGCAGGTGGTTAAATAGAAATTTGCTGCTCAGCTGACCCGGCAGGAGCAAACGTATGCCAAAAATGTACGCAGAATGAGCTTTTCAGTGAATAGCAGCCAGGCACATTTTAGCTAGTTTTACTTGTAAGTGGGGTTGGAAACGCTTTTCAGGATCAGTACTGGGCTCAAAACATGCAGCCCTGAGGTCTCTCATGATAGCAGGTGGTTAAATAGAAATTCGCTGCTCAGCTGACCCGGTAGGAGCAAACGTATGCCAAAAATGTAAGCAGAATGAGCTTTTCTGTGAATAGCAGCCAGGCACATTTTAGCTAGTTTTACTTGTAAGTGGGGTTGGAAACGCTTTTCAGGCTCAGTACTGGGCTCAAAACATGCAGCCCTGAGGTCTCTCATGATTGCAGGTGGTTAAATAGAAATTCGCTGCTCAGCTGACCCGGTAGGAGCAAACGTATGCCAAAAATGTAAGCAGAATGAGCTTTTCAGTGAATAGCAGTCAGGCACATTTTAGCTAGTTTTACTTGTAAGTGGGGTTGGAAACGCTTTTCAGGATCAGTACTGGGCTCAAAACATGCAGCCCTGAGGTCTCTCATGATAGCAGGTGGTTAAATAGAAATTCGCTGCTCAGCTGACCCAGCAGGAGCAAACGTATGCCAAAAATGTATGCAGAATGAACTTTTCAGTGAATAGCAGCCAGGCACATTTTAGCTAGTTTTACTTGTAAGTGGGGTTAGAAACGCTTTTCAGGATCAGTACTGGGCTCAAAACATGCAGCCCTGAGGTCTCTCATGATAGCAGGTGGTTAAATAGAAATTCGCTGCTCAGCTGACCCGGCAGGAGCAAACGTATACCAAAAATGTACGCAGAATGAGCTTTTCAGTGAAGAGCAGCCAGGCACATTTTAGCTAGTTTTACTTGTAAGTGGGGTTGGAAATGCTTTTCAGGCTCAGTACTGGGCTCAAAAGATGCAGCTCTGAGGTCTCTCCTGATAGGAGGTAGTTTAAGTAGAACTTCGCTGCTCAGCTGACCCGGCAGGAGCAAATGTATGCCAAAAATGTACGCAGAATGAGCTTTTCAGTGAAGAGCAGCCTGGCACATTCTAGCAAGTTTTACTTGTAAGTGGGGTTGGAAACACTTTTCAGGCTCAGTACTGCGCTCAAAAGATGCAGCCCTGAGGTCTCTCATGATAGCAGGTGGTTAAGTAGAAATTTGCCACTTGGCTGACCCAGCAGGAGCAAACGTATGCCAAAAATGTACACAGAATGGGCTTTTCAGTGACTAGCATTCAGGCACATTTTAGCTAGTTTTACTGGTAAGTGGGGTTGGAAACGCTTTTAAGGATCAGTACAGGGCTCAAAACATGCAGCCCTGGGGTCTCTCGTGATAGCAGCTGGTTAAATAGAAATTCGCTGCTCAGCTGACCCGGCAGGAGCAAACGTATGCCAAAAATGTACACAGAATGAGCTTTTCAGTGACTAGCAGCCAGGCACATTTTAGCTAGTTTTACTTGTAAGTGGGGTTGGAAACGCTTTTCAGGATCAGTACTGGGCTCAAAACATGCAGCCCTGAGGTCTCTTCTGATAGGAGGTAGTTAAGTAGAACTTCGCTTCTCAGCTGACCCGGCAGGAGCAAATGTATGCCAAAAATTTACGCAGAATGAGCTTTTCAGTGAATAGCAGCCAGGCACATTTTAGCTAGTTTTACTTGTAAGTGGGGTTGGAAACGCTTTTCAGGATCAGTACTGGGCTCAAAACATGCAGCCCTGAGGTCTCTCATGATAGCAGGTGGTTAAATAGAAATTCGCTGCTCAGCTGACCCGGCAGGAGCAAACGTATGCCAAAAATGTACGCAGAATGAGCTTTTCAGTGACTAGCATCCAGGCACATTTTAGCTAGTTTTACTTGTAAGTGGGGTTGGAAACGCTTTTCAGGATAAGTACTGGGCTCAAAACGTGCAGCCCTGAGGTCTCTCATGATAGCAGGTGGTTAAATAGAAATTTGCTGCTCAGCTGACCCGGCAGGAGCAAACGTATGCCAAAAATGTTCGCAGAATGAGCTTTTCAGTGAAGAGCAGCCAGGCACATTTTAGATAGTTTTACTTGTAAGTGGGGTTGAAAACGCTTTTCAGGCTCAGTACTGGGCTCAAAAGATGCAGCTCTGAGGTCTCTTCTGATAGGAGGTAGTTAAGTAGAACTTCGCTTCTCAGCTGACCCGGCAGGAGCAAATGTATGCCAAAAATGTACGCAGAATGAGCTTTTCAGTGAATAGCAGCCAGGCACATTTTAGCTAGTTTTACTTGTAAGTGGGGTTGGAAACGCTTTTCAGGATCAGTACTGGGCTCAAAACATGCAGCCCTGAGGTCTCTCATGATAGCAGGTGGTTAAATAGAAATTCGCTGCTCAGCTGACCCGGCAGGAGCAAACGTATGCCAAAAATGTACGCAGAATGAGCTTTTCAGTGAAGAGCAGCCAGGCACATTTTAGCTAGTTTTACTTGTAAGTGGGGTTGGAAATGCTTTTCAGGCTCAGTACTGGGCTCAAAACATGCAGCCCTGAGGTCTCTCATGATAGCAGGAGGTTAAATAGAAATTCGCTGCTCAGCTGACCCGGTAGGAGCAAACGTATGCCAAAAATGTACACAGAATGAGCTTTTCAGTGAATAGCAGCCAGGCACATTTTAGCTAGTTTTACTTGTAAGTGGGGTTGGAAACGCTTTTCAGGATCAGTACTGGGCTCAAAACATGCAAAACCTGAGGTCTCATGATAGCAGGTGGTTAAATAGAAATTCGCTGCTCAGCTGACCCGGCAGGAGCAAACGTATGCCAAAAATGTACGCAGAATGAGCTTTTCTGAATAGCAGCCAGGCACATTTTAGCTAGTTTTACTTGTAAGTGGGGTTGGAAACGCTTTTCAGGATCAGTACTGGGCTCAAAACATGCAAAACCTGAGGTCTCATGATAGCAGGTGGTTAAATCGAAATTCGCTGCTCAGCTGACCCGGCAGGAGCAAACGTATGCCAAAAATGTACGCAGAATGAGCTTTTCAGTGAATAGCAGCCAGGCACATTTTAGCTAGTTTTACTTGTAAGTGGGGTTGGAAACGCTTTTCAGGATCAGTACTGGGCTCAAAACATGCAGCCCTGAGGTCTCTCATGATAGCAGGTGGTTAAATAGAAATTCGCTGCTCAGCTGACCCGGTAGGAGCAAACGTATGCCAAAAAAGTACACAGAATGAGCTTTTCAGTGAATAGCAGCCAGGCACATTTTAGCTAGTTTTACTTGTAAGTGGGGTTGGAAATGCTTTTCAGGCTCAGTACTGGGCTCAAAAGATGTAGCTCTGAGGTCTCTTCTGATAGGAGGTAGTTAAGTACAACTTCGCTGCTCAGCTGACCCGGCAGGAGCAAATATATGCCAAAAATGTACGCAGAATGAGCTTTTCAGTGAATAGCAGCCAGGCACATTTTAGCTAGTTTTACTTGTAATTGGGGTTGGAAACGCTTTTCGGGCTCAGTACTGGGCTCAAACATGCAGCCCTGAGGTCTAGCATGATAGCAGGTGGTTAAGTAGAAATTTGCCACTTGGCTGACCCAGCAGGAGCAAACGTATGCCAAAAATGTACACAGAATGAGCTTTTCAGTGAATAGCAGCCAGGCACATTTTAGCTAGTTTTACTTGTAAGTGGGGTTGGAAACGCTTTTCAGGATCAGTACTGGGCTCAAAACATGCAGCCCTGAGGTCTCTCATGATAGCAGGTGGTTAAATAGAAATTCGCTGCTCAGCTGACCCGGCAGGAGCAAACGTATGCCAAAAATGTACGCAGAATGAGCTTTTCAGTGAAGAGCAGCCAGGCACATTTTAGCTAGTTTTACTTGTAAGTGGGGTTGGAAATGCTTTTCAGGCTCAGTACTGGGCTCAAAATATGCAGCTCTGAGGTCTCTCCTGATAGGAGGTAGTTAAGTAGAACTTCGCTGCTCAGCTGACCCGGCAGGAGCAAATGTATGCCAAAAATGAACGCAGAATGAGCTTTTCAGTGAAGAGCAGCCTGGCACATTCTAGCAAGTTTTACTTGTAAGTGGGCTTGGAAACACTTTTCAGGCTCAGTACAGCGCTCAAAAGATGCAGCCCTGAGGTCTCTCATGATAGCAGGTGGTTAAGTAGAAATTTGCCACTTGGCTGACCCAGCAGGAGCAAACGTATGCCAAAAATGTACACAGAATGAGCTTTTCAGTGACTAGCATCCAGGCACATTTTAGCTAGTTTTACTTGTAAGTGGGGTTGGAAACGCTTTTCAGGATCAGTACAGGGCACAAAAACATGCAGCCCTGAGGTCTCTCATGATAGCAGGTTGTTAAATAGAAATTCGCTGCTCAGCTGACCCGGCAGGAGCAAACGTATGCCAAAAATGTACACAGAATGAGCTTTTCAGTGACTAGCAGCCAGGCACATTTTAGCTAGTTTTACTTGTAAGTGGGGTTGAAAACGCTTTTCAGGATCAGTACTGGGCTCAAAACATGCAGCCCTGAGGTCTCTCATGATAGCAGGTGGTTAAATAGAAATCTGCTGCTCAGCTGACCCGGCAGGAGCAAACGTATGCCAAAAATGTTCGCAGAATGAGCTTTTCAGTGAAGAGCAGCCAGGCACATTTTAGATAGTTTTACTTGTAAGTGGGGTTGGAAACGCTTTTCAGGCTCAGTACTGGGCTCAAAAGATGCAGCTCTGAGGTCTCTTCTGATAGGAGGTAGTTAAGTAGAACTTCGCTTCTCAGCTGACCCGGCAGGAGCAAATGTATGCCAAAAATGTACGCAGAATGAGCTTTTCAGTGAATAGCAGCCAGGCACATTTTAGCTAGTTTTACTTGTAAGTGGGGTTGGAAACGCTTTTCAGGATCAGTACTGGGCTCAAAACATGCAGCCCTGAGGTCTCTCATGATAGCAGGTGGTTAAATAGAAATTCGCTGCTCAGCTGACCCGGCAGGAGCAAACGTATGCCAAAAATGTACGCAGAATGAGCTTTTCAGTGAAGAGCAGCCAGGCACATTTTAGCTAGTTTTACTTGTAAGTGGGGTTGGAAATGCTTTTCAGGCTCAGTACTGGGCTCAAAACATGCAGCCCTGAGGTCTCTCATGATAGCAGGAGGTTAAATAGAAATTCGCTGCTCAGCTGACCCGGTAGGAGCAAACGTATGCCAAAAATGTACACAGAATGAGCTTTTCAGTGAATAGCAGCCAGGCACATTTTAGCTAGTTTTACTTGTAAGTGGGGTTGGAAACGCTTTACAGGATCAGTACTGGGCTCAAGACATGCAGCCCTGAGGTCTCTCATGATTGCAGGTGGTTAAATAGAAATTCGCTGCTCAGCTGACCCGGTAGGAGCAAACGTATGCCAAAAATGTAAGCAGAACGAGCTTTTCAGTGAATAGCAGTCAGGCACATTTTAGCTAGTTTTACTTGTAAGTGGGGTTGGAAATGCTTTTCAGGCTCAGTACTGGGCTCAAAAGATGCAGCTCTGAGGTCTCTCCTGATAGGAGGTAGTTAAGTAGAACTTCGCTGCACAGCTGACCCGGCAGGAGCAAACGTATGCCAAAAATGTACGCAGAAAGAGCTTTTCAGTGAAGAGCAGCCAGGCACATTTTAGATAGTTTTACTTGTAAGTGGGGTTGAAAACGCTTTTCAGGCTCAGTACTGGGCTCAAAAGATGCAGCTCTGAGGTCTCTTCTGATAGGAGGTAGTTAAGTAGAACTTCGCTGCTCAGCTGACCCGGCAGGAGCAAACGTATGCCAAAAATGTACGCAGAATGAGCTTTTCAGTGAATAGCAGCCAGGCACATTTTAGCTAGTTTTACTTGTAAGTGGGGTTGGAAACGCTTTTCAGGATCAGTACTGGGCTCAAAACATGCAGCCCTGAGGTCTCTCATGATAGCAGGTGGTTAAATAGAAATTCGCTGCTCAGCTGACCCGGCAGGAGCAAACGTATGCCAAAAATGTACGCAGAATGAGCTTTTCAGTGAAGAGCAGCCAGGCACATTTTAGCTAGTTTTACTTGTAAGTGGGGTTGGAAATGCTTTTCAGGCTCAGTACTGGGCTCAAAACATGCAGCCCTGAGGTCTCTCATGATAGCAGGAGGTTAAATAGAAATTCGCTGCTCAGCTGACCCGGTAGGAGCAAACGTATGCCAAAAATGTACACAGAATGAGCTTTTCAGTGAATAGCAGCCAGGCACATTTTAGCTAGTTTTACTTGTAAGTGGGGTTGGAAATGCTTTTCAGGCTCAGTACTGGGCTCAAAAGATGTAGCTCTGAGGTCTCTTCTGATAGGAGGTAGTTAAGTACAACTTCGCTGCTCAGCTGACCCGGCAGGAGCAAATATATGCCAAAAATGTACGCAGAATGAGCTTTTCAGTGAATAGCAGCCAGGCACATTTTAGCTAGTTTTACTTGTAATTGGGGTTGGAAACGCTTTTCGGGCTCAGTACTGGGCTCAAACATGCAGCCCTGAGGTCTAGCATGATAGCAGGTGGTTAAGTAGAAATTTGCCACTTGGCTGACCCAGCAGGAGCAAACGTATGCCAAAAATGTACACAGAATGAGCTTTTCAGTGAATAGCAGCCAGGCACATTTTAGCTAGTTTTACTTGTAAGTGGGGTTGGAAACGCTTTTCAGGATCAGTACTGGGCTCAAAACATGCAGCCCTGAGGTCTCTCATGATAGCAGGTGGTTAAATAGAAATTCGCTGCTCAGCTGACCCGGCAGGAGCAAACGTATGCCAAAAATGTACGCAGAATGAGCTTTTCAGTGAAGAGCAGCCAGGCACATTTTAGCTAGTTTTACTTGTAAGTGGGGTTGGAAATGCTTTTCAGGCTCAGTACTGGGCTCAAAATATGCAGCTCTGAGGTCTCTCCTGATAGGAGGTAGTTAAGTAGAACTTCGCTGCTCAGCTGACCCGGCAGGAGCAAATGTATGCCAAAAATGAACGCAGAATGAGCTTTTCAGTGAAGAGCAGCCTGGCACATTCTAGCAAGTTTTACTTGTAAGTGGGGTTAGAAACACTTTTCAGGCTCAGTACAGCGCTCAAAAGATGCAGCCCTGAGGTCTCTCATGATAGCAGGTGGTTAAGTAGAAATTTGCCACTTGGCTGACCCAGCAGGAGCAAACGTATGCCAAAAATGTACACAGAATGAGCTTTTCAGTGACTAGCATCCAGGCACATTTTAGCTAGTTTTACTTGTAAGTGGGGTTGGAAACGCTTTTCAGGATCAGTACAGGGCACAAAAACATGCAGCCCTGAGGTCTCTCATGATAGCAGGTTGTTAAATAGAAATTCGCTGCTCAGCTGACCCGGCAGGAGCAAACGTATGCCAAAAATGTACACAGAATGAGCTTTTCAGTGACTAGCAGCCAGGCACATTTTAGCTAGTTTTACTTGTAAGTGGGGTTGAAAACGCTTTTCAGGATCAGTACTGGGCTCAAAACATGCAGCCCTGAGGTCTCTCATGATAGCAGGTGGTTAAATAGAAATCTGCTGCTCAGCTGACCCGGCAGGAGCAAACGTATGCCAAAAATGTTCGCAGAATGAGCTTTTCAATGAAGAGCAGCCAGGCACATTTTAGATAGTTTTACTTGTAAGTGGGGTTGGAAACGCTTTTCAGGCTCAGTACTGGGCTCAAAAGATGCAGCTCTGAGGTCTCTTCTGATAGGAGGTAGTTAAGTAGAACTTCGCTTCTCAGCTGACCCGGCAGGAGCAAATGTATGCCAAAAATGTACGCAGAATGAGCTTTTCAGTGAAGAGCAGCCAGGCACATTTTAGCTAGTTTTACTTGTAAGTGGGGTTGGAAATGCTTTTCAGGCTCAGTACTGGGCTCAAAACATGCAGCCCTGAGGTCTCTCATGATAGCAGGAGGTTAAATAGAAATTCGCTGCTCAGCTGACCCGGTAGGAGCAAACGTATGCCAAAAATGTACACAGAATGAGCTTTTCAGTGAATAGCAGCCAGGCACATTTTAGCTAGTTTTACTTGTAAGTGGGGTTGGAAACGCTTTACAGGATCAGTACTGGGCTCAAGACATGCAGCCCTGAGGTCTCTCATGATTGCAGGTGGTTAAATAGAAATTCGCTGCTCAGCTGACCCGGTAGGAGCAAACGTATGCCAAAAATGTAAGCAGAACGAGCTTTTCAGTGAATAGCAGTCAGGCACATTTTAGCTAGTTTTACTTGTAAGTGGGGTTGGAAATGCTTTTCAGGCTCAGTACTGGGCTCAAAAGATGCAGCTCTGAGGTCTCTCCTGATAGGAGGTAGTTAAGTAGAACTTCGCTGCACAGCTGACCCGGCAGGAGCAAACGTATGCCAAAAATGTACGCAGAAAGAGCTTTTCAGTGAAGAGCAGCCAGGCACATTTTAGATAGTTTTACTTGTAAGTGGGGTTGAAAACGCTTTTCAGGCTCAGTACTGGGCTCAAAAGATGCAGCTCTGAGGTCTCTTCTGATAGGAGGTAGTTAAGTAGAACTTCGCTGCTCAGCTGACCCGGCAGGAGCAAACGTATGCCAAAAATGTACGCAGAATGAGCTTTTCAGTGAATAGCAGCCAGGCACATTTTAGCTAGTTTTACTTGTAAGTGGGGTTGGAAACGCTTTTCAGGATCAGTACTGGGCTCAAAACATGCAGCCCTGAGGTCTCTCATGATAGCAGGTGGTTAAATAGAAATTCGCTGCTCAGCTGACCCGGCAGGAGCAAACGTATGCCAAAAATGTACGCAGAATGAGCTTTTCAGTGAAGAGCAGCCAGGCACATTTTAGCTAGTTTTACTTGTAAGTGGGGTTGGAAATGCTTTTCAGGCTCAGTACTGGGCTCAAAACATGCAGCCCTGAGGTCTCTCATGATAGCAGGAGGTTAAATAGAAATTCGCTGCTCAGCTGACCCGGTAGGAGCAAACGTATGCCAAAAATGTACACAGAATGAGCTTTTCAGTGAATAGCAGCCAGGCACATTTTAGCTAGTTTTACTTGTAAGTGGGGTTGGAAATGCTTTTCAGGCTCAGTACTGGGCTCAAAAGATGTAGCTCTGAGGTCTCTTCTGATAGGAGGTAGTTAAGTACAACTTCGCTGCTCAGCTGACCCGGCAGGAGCAAATATATGCCAAAAATGTACGCAGAATGAGCTTTTCAGTGAATAGCAGCCAGGCACATTTTAGCTAGTTTTACTTGTAATTGGGGTTGGAAACGCTTTTCGGGCTCAGTACTGGGCTCAAACATGCAGCCCTGAGGTCTAGCATGATAGCAGGTGGTTAAGTAGAAATTTGCCACTTGGCTGACCCAGCAGGAGCAAACGTATGCCAAAAATGTACACAGAATGAGCTTTTCAGTGAATAGCAGCCAGGCACATTTTAGCTAGTTTTACTTGTAAGTGGGGTTGGAAACGCTTTTCAGGATCAGTACTGGGCTCAAAACATGCAGCCCTGAGGTCTCTCATGATAGCAGGTGGTTAAATAGAAATTCGCTGCTCAGCTGACCCGGCAGGAGCAAACGTATGCCAAAAATGTACGCAGAATGAGCTTTTCAGTGAAGAGCAGCCAGGCACATTTTAGCTAGTTTTACTTGTAAGTGGGGTTGGAAATGCTTTTCAGGCTCAGTACTGGGCTCAAAATATGCAGCTCTGAGGTCTCTCCTGATAGGAGGTAGTTAAGTAGAACTTCGCTGCTCAGCTGACCCGGCAGGAGCAAATGTATGCCAAAAATGAACGCAGAATGAGCTTTTCAGTGAAGAGCAGCCTGGCACATTCTAGCAAGTTTTACTTGTAAGTGGGGTTAGAAACACTTTTCAGGCTCAGTACAGCGCTCAAAAGATGCAGCCCTGAGGTCTCTCATGATAGCAGGTGGTTAAGTAGAAATTTGCCACTTGGCTGACCCAGCAGGAGCAAACGTATGCCAAAAATGTACACAGAATGAGCTTTTCAGTGACTAGCATCCAGGCACATTTTAGCTAGTTTTACTTGTAAGTGGGGTTGGAAACGCTTTTCAGGATCAGTACAGGGCACAAAAACATGCAGCCCTGAGGTCTCTCATGATAGCAGGTTGTTAAATAGAAATTCGCTGCTCAGCTGACCCGGCAGGAGCAAACGTATGCCAAAAATGTACACAGAATGAGCTTTTCAGTGACTAGCAGCCAGGCACATTTTAGCTAGTTTTACTTGTAAGTGGGGTTGAAAACGCTTTTCAGGATCAGTACTGGGCTCAAAACATGCAGCCCTGAGGTCTCTCATGATAGCAGGTGGTTAAATAGAAATCTGCTGCTCAGCTGACCCGGCAGGAGCAAACGTATGCCAAAAATGTTCGCAGAATGAGCTTTTCAATGAAGAGCAGCCAGGCACATTTTAGATAGTTTTACTTGTAAGTGGGGTTGGAAACGCTTTTCAGGCTCAGTACTGGGCTCAAAAGATGCAGCTCTGAGGTCTCTTCTGATAGGAGGTAGTTAAGTAGAACTTCGCTTCTCAGCTGACCCGGCAGGAGCAAATGTATGCCAAAAATGTACGCAGAATGAGCTTTTCAGTGAATAGCAGCCAGGCACATTTTAGCTAGTTTTACTTGTAAGTGGGGTTGGAAACGCTTTTCAGGATCAGTACTGGGCTCAAAACATGCAGCCCTGAGGTCTCTCATGATAGCAGGTGGTTAAATAGAAATTCGCTGCTCAGCTGACCCGGCAGGAGCAAACGTATGCCAAAAATGTACGCAGAATGAGCTTTTCAGTGAAGAGCAGCCAGGCACATTTTAGCTAGTTTTACTTGTAAGTGGGGTTGGAAATGCTTTTCAGGCTCAGTACTGGGCTCAAAACATGCAGCCCTGAGGTCTCTCATGATAGCAGGAGGTTAAATAGAAATTCGCTGCTCAGCTGACCCGGTAGGAGCAAACGTATGCCAAAAATGTACACAGAATGAGCTTTTCAGTGAATAGCAGCCAGGCACATTTTAGCTAGTTTTACTTGTAAGTGGGGTTGGAAACGCTTTACAGGATCAGTACTGGGCTCAAGACATGCAGCCCTGAGGTCTCTCATGATTGCAGGTGGTTAAATAGAAATTCGCTGCTCAGCTGACCCGGTAGGAGCAAACGTATGCCAAAAATGTAAGCAGAATGAGCTTTTCAGTGAATAGCAGTCAGGCACATTTTAGCTAGTTTTACTTGTAAGTGGGGTTGGAAATGCTTTTCAGGCTCAGTACTGGGCTCAAAAGATGCAGCTCTGAGGTCTCTCCTGATAGGAGGTAGTTAAGTAGAACTTCGCTGCACAGCTGACCCGGCAGGAGCAAACGTATGCCAAAAATGTACGCAGAAAGAGCTTTTCAGTGAAGAGCAGCCAGGCACATTTTAGATAGTTTTACTTGTAAGTGGGGTTGAAAACGCTTTTCAGGCTCAGTACTGGGCTCAAAAGATGCAGCTCTGAGGTCTCTTCTGATAGGAGGTAGTTAAGTAGAACTTCGCTGCTCAGCTGACCCGGCAGGAGCAAACGTATGCCAAAAATGTTCGCAGAATGAGCTTTTCAGTGAAGAGCAGCCAGGCACATTTTAGATAGTTTTACTTGTAAGTGGGGTTGAAAACGCTTTTCAGGCTCAGTACTGGGCTCAAAAGATGCAGCTCTGAGGTCTCTTCTGATAGGAGGTAGTTAAGTAGAACTTCGCTTCTCAGCTGACCCGGCAGGAGCAAATGTATGCCAAAAATGTACGCAGAATGAGCTTTTCAGTGAATAGCAGCCAGGCACATTTTAGCTAGTTTTACTTGTAAGTGGGGTTGGAAACGCTTTTCAGGATCAGTACTGGGCTCAAACATGCAGCCCTGAGGTCTCTCATGATAGCAGGTGGTTAAATAGAAATTCGCTGCTCAGCTGACCCGGCAGGAGCAAACGTATGCCAAAAATGTACGCAGAATGAGCTTTTCAGTGAAGAGCAGCCAGGCACATTTTAGCTAGTTTTACTTGTAAGTGGGGTTGGAAATGCTTTTCAGGCTCAGTACTGGGCTCAAAACATGCAGCCCTGAGGTCTCTCATGATAGCAGGAGGTTAAATAGAAATTCGCTGCTCAGCTGACCCGGTAGGAGCAAACGTATGCCAAAAATGTACACAGAATGAGCTTTTCAGTGAATAGCAGCCAGGCACATTTTAGCTAGTTTTACTTGTAAGTGGGGTTGGAAACGCTTTTCAGGATCAGTACTGGGCTCAAAACATGCAAAACCTGAGGTCTCATGATAGCAGGTGGTTAAATAGAAATTCGCTGCTCAGCTGACCCGGCAGGAGCAAACGTATGCCAAAAATGTACGCAGAATGAGCTTTTCTGAATAGCAGCCAGGCACATTTTAGCTAGTTTTACTTGTAAGTGGGGTTGGAAACGCTTTTCAGGATCAGTACTGGGCTCAAAACATGCAAAACCTGAGGTCTCATGATAGCAGGTGGTTAAATAGAAATTCGCTGCTCAGCTGACCCGGCAGGAGCAAACGTATGCCAAAAATGTACGCAGAATGAGCTTTTCAGTGAATAGCAGCCAGGCACATTTTAGCTAGTTTTACTTGTAAGTGGGGTTGGAAACGCTTTTCAGGATCAGTACTGGGCTCAAAACATGCAGCCCTGAGGTCTCTCATGATAGCAGGTGGTTAAATAGAAATTCGCTGCTCAGCTGACCCGGTAGGAGCAAACGTATGCCAAAAATGTACACAGAATGAGCTTTTCAGTGAATAGCAGCCAGGCACATTTTAGCTAGTTTTACTTGTAAGTGGGGTTGGAAATGCTTTTCAGGCTCAGTACTGGGCTCAAAAGATGCAGCTCTGAGGTCTCTTCTGATAGGAGGTAGTTAAGTACAACTTCGCTGCTCAGCTGACCCGGCAGGAGCAAATATATGCCAAAAATGTACGCAGAATGAGCTTTTCAGTGAATAGCAGCCAGGCACATTTTAGCTAGTTTTACTTGTAATTGGGGTTGGAAACGCTTTTCGGGCTCAGTACTGGGCTCAAACATGCAGCCCTGAGGTCTAGCATGATAGCAGGTGGTTAAGTAGAAATTTGCCACTTGGCTGACCCAGCAGGAGCAAACGTATGCCAAAAATGTACACAGAATGAGCTTTTCAGTGAATAGCAGCCAGGCACATTTTAGCTAGTTTTACTTGTAAGTGGGGTTGGAAACGCTTTTCAGGATCAGTACTGGGCTCAAAACATGCAGCCCTGAGGTCTCTCATGATAGCAGGTGGTTAAATAGAAATTCGCTGCTCAGCTGACCCGGCAGGAGCAAACGTATGCCAAAAATGTACGCAGAATGAGCTTTTCAGTGAAGAGCAGCCAGGCACATTTTAGCTAGTTTTACTTGTAAGTGGGGTTGGAAATGCTTTTCAGGCTCAGTACTCGGCTCAAAATATGCAGCTCTGAGGTCTCTCCTGATAGGAGGTAGTTAAGTAGAACTTCGCTGCTCAGCTGACCCGGCAGGAGCAAATGTATGCCAAAAATGAACGCAGAATGAGCTTTTCAGTGAAGAGCAGCCTGGCACATTCTAGCAAGTTTTACTTGTAAGTGGGGTTGGAAACACTTTTCAGGCTCAATACAGCGCTCAAAAGATGCAGCCCTGAGGTCTCTCGTGATAGCAGGTGGTTAAGTAGAAATTTGCCACTTGGCTGACCCGGCAGGAGCAAACGTATGCCAAAAATGTACACAGAATGAGCTTTTCAGTGACTAGCATCCAGGCACATTTTAGCTAGTTTTACTTGTAAGTGGGGTTGGAAACGCTTTTCAGGATCAGTACAGGGCACAAAAACATGCAGCCCTGAGGTCTCTCATGATAGCAGGTTGTTAAATAGAAATTCGCTGCTCAGCTGACCCGGCAGGAGCAAACGTATGCCAAAAATGTACACAGAATGAGCTTTTCAGTGACTAGCAGCCAGGCACATTTTAGCTAGTTTTACTTGTAAGTGGGGTTGAAAACGCTTTTCAGGATCAGTACTGGGCTCAAAACATGCAGCCCTGAGGTCTCTCATGATAGCAGGTGGTTAAATAGAAATCTGCTGCTCAGCTGACCCGGCAGGAGCAAACGTATGCCAAAAATGTTCGCAGAATGAGCTTTTCAGTGAAGAGCAGCCAGGCACATTTTAGATAGTTTTACTTGTAAGTGGGGTTGGAAACGCTTTTCAGGCTCAGTACTGGGCTCAAAAGATGCAGCTCTGAGGTCTCTTCTGATAGGAGGTAGTTAAGTAGAACTTCGCTTCTCAGCTGACCCGGCAGGAGCAAATGTATGCCAAAAATGTACGCAGAATGAGCTTTTCAGTGAATAGCAGCCAGGCACATTTTAGCTAGTTTTACTTGTAAGTGGGGTTGGAAACGCTTTTCAGGATCAGTACTGGGCTCAAAACATGCAGCCCTGAGGTCTCTCATGATAGCAGGTGGTTAAATAGAAATTCGCTGCTCAGCTGACCCGGCAGGAGCAAACGTATGCCAAAAATGTACGCAGAATGAGCTTTTCAGTGAAGAGCAGCCAGGCACATTTTAGCTAGTTTTACTTGTAAGTGGGGTTGGAAATGCTTTTCAGGCTCAGTACTGGGCTCAAAACATGCAGCCCTGAGGTCTCTCATGATAGCAGGAGGTTAAATAGAAATTCGCTGCTCAGCTGACCCGGTAGGAGCAAACGTATGCCAAAAATGTACACAGAATGAGCTTTTCAGTGAATAGCAGCCAGGCACATTTTAGCTAGTTTTACTTGTAAGTGGGGTTGGAAACGCTTTACAGGATCAGTACTGGGCTCAAGACATGCAGCCCTGAGGTCTCTCATGATTGCAGGTGGTTAAATAGAAATTCGCTGCTCAGCTGACCCGGTAGGAGCAAACGTATGCCAAAAATGTAAGCAGAATGAGCTTTTCAGTGAATAGCAGTCAGGCACATTTTAGCTAGTTTTACTTGTAAGTGGGGTTGGAAATGCTTTTCAGGCTCTGTACTGGGCTCAAAAGATGCAGCTCTGAGGTCTCTCCTGATAGGAGGTAGTTAAGTAGAACTTCGCTGCACAGCTGACCCGGCAGGAGCAAACGTATGCCAAAAATGTACGCAGAAAGAGCTTTTCAGTGAAGAGCAGCCAGGCACATTTTAGCTAGTTTTACTTGTAAGTGGGGTTGGAAATGCTTTTCAGGCTCAGTACTGGGCTCAAAACATGCAGCCCTGAGGTCTCTCATGATAGCAGGAGGTTAAATAGAAATTCGCTGCTCAGCTGACCCGGCAGGAGCAAACGTATGCCAAAAATGTACGCAGAATGAGCTTTTCAGTGAATAGCAGCCAGGCACATTTTAGCTAGTTTTACTTGTAAGTGGGGTTGGAAACGCTTTTCAGGATCAGTACTGGGCTCAAAACATGCAGCCCTGAGGTCTCTCATGATAGCAGGTGGTTAAATAGAAATTCGCTGCTCAGCTGACCCGGTAGGAGCAAACGTATGCCAAAAATGTACACAGAATGAGCTTTTCAGTGAATAGCAGCCAGGCACATTTTAGCTAGTTTTACTTGTAAGTGGGGTTGGAAATGCTTTTCAGGCTCAGTACTGGGCTCAAAAGATGCAGCTCTGAGGTCTCTTCTGATAGGAGGTAGTTAAGTACAACTTCGCTGCTCAGCTGACCCGGCAGGAGCAAATATATGCCAAAAATGTACGCAGAATGAGCTTTTCAGTGAATAGCAGCCAGGCACATTTTAGCTAGTTTTACTTGTAATTGGGGTTGGAAACGCTTTTCGGGCTCAGTACTGGGCTCAAACATGCAGCCCTGAGGTCTAGCATGATAGCAGGTGGTTAAGTAGAAATTTGCCACTTGGCTGACCCAGCAGGAGCAAACGTATGCCAAAAATGTACACAGAATGAGCTTTTCAGTGAATAGCAGCCAGGCACATTTTAGCTAGTTTTACTTGTAAGTGGGGTTGGAAACGCTTTTCAGGATCAGTACTGGGCTCAAAACATGCAGCCCTGAGGTCTCTCATGATAGCAGGTGGTTAAATAGAAATTCGCTGCTCAGCTGACCCGGCAGGAGCAAACGTATGCCAAAAATGTACGCAGAATGAGCTTTTCAGTGAAGAGCAGCCAGGCACATTTTAGCTAGTTTTACTTGTAAGTGGGGTTGGAAATGCTTTTCAGGCTCAGTACTCGGCTCAAAATATGCAGCTCTGAGGTCTCTCCTGATAGGAGGTAGTGAAGTAGAACTTCGCTGCTCAGCTGACCCGGCAGGAGCAAATGTATGCCAAAAATGAACGCAGAATGAGCTTTTCAGTGAAGAGCAGCCTGGCACATTCTAGCAAGTTTTACTTGTAAGTGGGGTTGGAAACACTTTTCAGGCTCAATACAGCGCTCAAAAGATGCAGCCCTGAGGTCTCTCGTGATAGCAGGTGGTTAAGTAGAAATTTGCCACTTGGCTGACCCGGCAGGAGCAAACGTATGCCAAAAATGTACACAGAATGAGCTTTTCAGTGACTAGCATCCAGGCACATTTTAGCTAGTTTTACTTGTAAGTGGGGTTGGAAACGCTTTTCAGGATCAGTACAGGGCACAAAAACATGCAGCCCTGAGGTCTCTCATGATAGCAGGTTGTTAAATAGAAATTCGCTGCTCAGCTGACCCGGCAGGAGCAAACGTATGCCAAAAATGTACACAGAATGAGCTTTTCAGTGACTAGCAGCCAGGCACATTTTAGCTAGTTTTACTTGTAAGTGGGGTTGAAAACGCTTTTCAGGATCAGTACTGGGCTCAAAACATGCAGCCCTGAGGTCTCTCATGATAGCAGGTGGTTAAATAGAAATCTGCTGCTCAGCTGACCCGGCAGGAGCAAACGTATGCCAAAAATGTTCGCAGAATGAGCTTTTCAGTGAAGAGCAGCCAGGCACATTTTAGATAGTTTTACTTGTAAGTGGGGTTGGAAACGCTTTTCAGGCTCAGTACTGGGCTCAAAAGATGCAGCTCTGAGGTCTCTTCTGATAGGAGGTAGTTAAGTAGAACTTCGCTTCTCAGCTGACCCGGCAGGAGCAAATGTATGCCAAAAATGTACGCAGAATGAGCTTTTCAGTGAATAGCAGCCAGGCACATTTTAGCTAGTTTTACTTGTAAGTGGGGTTGGAAACGCTTTTCAGGATCAGTACTGGGCTCAAAACATGCAGCCCTGAGGTCTCTCATGATAGCAGGTGGTTAAATAGAAATTCGCTGCTCAGCTGACCCGGCAGGAGCAAACGTATGCCAAAAATGTACGCAGAATGAGCTTTTCAGTGAAGAGCAGCCAGGCACATTTTAGCTAGTTTTACTTGTAAGTGGGGTTGGAAATGCTTTTCAGGCTCAGTACTGGGCTCAAAACATGCAGCCCTGAGGTCTCTCATGATAGCAGGAGGTTAAATAGAAATTCGCTGCTCAGCTGACCCGGTAGGAGCAAACGTATGCCAAAAATGTACACAGAATGAGCTTTTCAGTGAATAGCAGCCAGGCACATTTTAGCTAGTTTTACTTGTAAGTGGGGTTGGAAACGCTTTACAGTATCAGTACTGGGCTCAAGACATGCAGCCCTGAGGTCTCTCATGATTGCAGGTGGTTAAATAGAAATTCGCTGCTCAGCTGACCCGGTAGGAGCAAACGTATGCCAAAAATGTAAGCAGAATGAGCTTTTCAGTGAATAGCAGTCAGGCACATTTTAGCTAGTTTTACTTGTAAGTGGGGTTGGAAATGCTTTTCAGGCTCTGTACTGGGCTCAAAAGATGCAGCTCTGAGGTCTCTCCTGATAGGAGGTAGTTAAGTAGAACTTCGCTGCACAGCTGACCCGGCAGGAGCAAACGTATGCCAAAAATGTACGCAGAAAGAGCTTTTCAGTGAAGAGCAGCCAGGCACATTTTAGCTAGTTTTACTTGTAAGTGGGGTTGGAAATGCTTTTCAGGCTCAGTACTGGGCTCAAAACATGCAGCCCTGAGGTCTCTCATGATAGCAGGAGGTTAAATAGAAATTCGCTGCTCAGCTGACCCGGCAGGAGCAAACGTATGCCAAAAATGTACACAGAATGAGCTTTTCAGTGAATAGCATCCAGGCACATTTTAGCTAGTTTTACTTGTAAGTGGGGTTGGAAATGCTTTTCAGGCTCAGTACTGGGCTCAAAAGATGCAGCTCTGAGGTCTCTTCTGATAGGAGGTAGTTAAGTAGAACTTTGCTGCTCAGCTGACCAAGCAGGAGCAAACGTATGCCAAAAATGTACGCAGAATGATCTTTTCAGTGAATAGCAGCCAGGCACATTTTAGCTAGTTTTACTTGTAAGTGGGGTTGGAAACGCTTTTCAGGCTCAGTACTGCGCTAAAAACATGCAGCCCTGAGGTCTCTCATGATAGCAGGTGGTTAAGTAGAAATTTGCCACTTGGCTGACCCAGCAGGAGCAAAGGTATGCCAAAAATGTACACAGAATGAGCTTTTCAGTGAATAGCAGCCAGGCACATTTTAGCTAGTTTTACTTGTAAGTGGGGTTGGAAACGCTTTTCAGGATCAGTACTGGGCTCAAAACATGCAGCCCTGAGGTCTCTCATGATAGCAGGTGGTTAAATAGAAATTCGCTGCTCAGCTGACCCGGCAGGAGCAAACGTATGCCAAAAATGTACGCAGAATGAGCTTTTCAGTGAAGAGCAGCCAGGCACATTTTAGCTAGTTTTACTTGTAAGTGGGGTTGGAAATGCTTTTCAGGCTCAGTACTGGGCTCAAAACATGCAGCCCTGAGGTCTCTCATGATAGCAGGAGGTTAAATAGAAATTCGCTGCTCAGATGACCCGGTAGGAGCAAACGTATGCCAAAAATGTAAGCAGAATGAGCTTTTCAGTGAATAGCAGCCAGGCACATTTTAGCTAGTTTTACTTGTAAGTGGGGTTGGAAATGCTTTTCAGGCTCAGTACTGGGCTCAAAAGATGCAGCTCTGAGGTCTCTTCTGATAGGAGGTAGTTAAGTAGAACTTCGCTGCTCAGCTGACCAAGCAGGAGCAAACGTATGCCAAAAATGTACGTAGAATGATCTTTTCAGTGAATAGCAGCCAGGCACATTTTAGCTAGTTTTACTTGTAAGTGGGGTTGGAAACGCTTTTCAGGCTCAGTACTGCGCTCAAAACATGCAGCCCTGAGGTCTCTCATGATAGCAGGTGGTTAAGTAGAAATTTGCCACTTGGCTGACCCAGCAGGAGCAAACGTATGCCAAAAATGTACACAGAATGAGCTTTTCAGTGACTAGCATTCAGGCACATTTTAGCTAGTTTTACTTGTAAGTGGGGTTGGAAACGCTTTTCAGGATCAGTACAGGGCTCAAAACATGCAGCCCTGAGGTCTCTCATGATAGCAGCTGGTTAAATAGAAATTCGCTGCTCAGCTGACCCGGCAGGAGCAAACGTATGCCAAAAATGTACACAGAATGAGCTTTTCAGTGAATAGCAGCCAGGCACATTTTAGCTAGTTTTACTTGTAAGTGGGGTTGGAAACGCTTTTCAGGATCAGTACTGGGCTCAAAACGTGCAGCCCTGAGGTCTCTCATGATAGCAGGTGGTTAAATAGAAATTTGCTGCTCAGCTGACCCGGCAGGAGCAAACGTATGCCAAAAATGTTCGCAGAATGAGCTTTTCAGTGACTAGCATCCAGGCACATTTTAGCTAGTTTTACTTGTAAGTGGGGTTGGAAACACTTTTCAGGCTCAGTACTGCGCTCAAAAGATGCAGCCCTGAGGTCTCTCATGATGGCAGGTGGTTAAGTAGAAATTTGCCACTTGGCTGACCCAGCAGGAGCAAACGTATGCCAAAAATGTACACAGAATGAGCTTTTCAGTGACTAGCATTCAGGCACATTTTAGCTAGTTTTACTTGTAAGTGGGGTTGGAAACGCTTTTCAGGATCAGTACAGGGCTCAAAACATGCAGCCCTGAGGTCTCTCATGATAGCAGCTGGTTAAATAGAAATTCGCTGCTCAGCTGACCCGGCAGGAGCAAACGTATGCCAAAAATGTACACAGAATGAGCTTTTCAGTGACTAGCAGCCAGGCACATTTTAGCTAGTTTTACTTGTAAGTGGGGTTGGAAACGCTTTTCAGGATCAGTACTGGGCTCAAAACGTGCAGCCCTGAGGTCTCTCATGATAGCAGGTGGTTAAATAGAAATTTGCTGCTCAGCTGACCCGGCAGGAGCAAACGTATGCCAAAAATGTTCGCAGAATGAGCTTTTCAGTGACTAGCATCCAGGCACATTTTAGCTAGTTTTACTTGTAAGTGGGGTTGGAAATGCTTTTCAGGCTCAGTACTGGGCTCAAAACATGCAGCCCTGAGGTCTCTCATGATAGCAGGAGGTTAAATGGAAATTCGCTGCTCAGCTGACCCGGTAGGAGCAAACGTATGCCAAAAATGTACACAGAATGAGCTTTCCAGTGAATAGCAGCCAGGCACATTTTAGCTAGTTTTACTTGTAAGTGGGGTTGGAAACGCTTTTCAGGATCAGTACTGCGCTCAAAACATGCAGCCCTGAGGTCTCTCATGATAGCAGGTGGTTAAGTAGAAATTCGCTGCTCAGCTGACCCGGCAGGAGCAAACGTATGCCAAAAATGTACGCAGAATGAGCTTTTCAGTGAAGAGCAGGCAGGCATATTTTAGCTAGTTTTACTTGTAAGTGGGGTTGGAAATGCTTTTCAGGCTCAGTACTGCGCTCAAAAGATGCAGCCCTGAGGTCTCTCATGATAGCAGGTGGTTAAGTAGAAATTTGCCACTTGGCTGACCCAGCAGGAGCAAACGTATGCCAAAAATGTACACAGAATGAGCTTTTCAGTGACTAGCATTCAGGCACATTTTAGCTAGTTTTACTTGTAAGTGGGGTTGGAAACGCTTTTCAGGGTCAGTACAGGGCTCAAAACATGCAGCCCTGAGGTCTCTCATGATAGCAGCTGGTTAAATAGAAATTCGCTGCTCAGCTGACCCGGCAGGAGCAAACGTATGCCAAAAATGTACACAGAATGAGCTTTTCAGTGACTAGCAGCCAGGCACATTTTAGCTAGTTTTACTTGTAAGTGGGGTTGGAAACGCTTTTCAGGATCAGTACTGGGCTCAAAACATGCAGCCCTGAGGTCTCTCATGATAGCAGGTGGTTAAATAGAAATCTGCTGCTCAGCTGACCCGGCAGGAGCAAACGTATGCCAAAAATGTTCGCAGAATGAGCTTTTCAGTGAAGAGCAGCCAGGCACATTTTAGCTAGTTTTACTTGTAAGTGGGGTTGGAAACGCTTTTCAGGCTCAGTACTGCGCTCAAAACATGCAGCCCTGAGGTCTCTCATGATAGCAGTGGTTAAGTAGAAATTTGCCACTTGGCTGACCCAGCAGGAGCAAACGTATGCCAAAAATGTACACAGAATGAGCTTTTCAGTGAATAGCAGCCAGGCATATTTTAGCTAGTTTTACTTGTAAATGGGGTTGGAAACGCTTTTCAGGCTCAGTACGGGGCTCAAAAACATGCAGCCCTGAGGTCTCTCATGATAGCAGGTTGTTAAATAGAAATTCGCTGCTCAGCTGACCCGGCAGGAGCAAACGTATGCCAAAAATGTACACAGAATGAGCTTTTCAGTGACTAGCAGCCAGGCACATTTTAGCTAGTTTTACTTGTAAGTGGGGTTGAAAACGCTTTTCAGGATCAGTACTGGGCTCAAAACATGCAGCCCTGAGGTCTCTCATGATAGCAGGTGGTTAAATAGAAATCTGCTGCTCAGCTGACCCGGCAGGAGCAAACGTATGCCAAAAATGTTCGCAGAATGAGCTTTTCAGTGAAGAGCAGCCAGGCACATTTTAGATAGTTTTACTTGTAAGTGGGGTTGGAAACGCTTTTCAGGCTCAGTACTGGGCTCAAAAGATGCAGCTCTGAGGTCTCTTCTGATAGGAGGTAGTTAAGTAGAACTTCGCTTCTCAGCTGACCCGGCAGGAGCAAATGTATGCCAAAAATGTACGCAGAATGAGCTTTTCAGTGAATAGCAGCCAGGCACATTTTAGCTAGTTTTACTTGTAAGTGGGGTTGGAAACGCTTTTCAGGATCAGTACTGGGCTCAAAACATGCAGCCCTGAGGTCTCTCATGATAGCAGGTGGTTAAATAGAAATTCGCTGCTCAGCTGACCCGGCAGGAGCAAACGTATGCCAAAAATGTACGCAGAATGAGCTTTTCAGTGAAGAGCAGCCAGGCACATTTTAGCTAGTTTTACTTGTAAGTGGGGTTGGAAATGCTTTTCAGGCTCAGTACTGGGCTCAAAACATGCAGCCCTGAGGTCTCTCATGATAGCAGGAGGTTAAATAGAAATTCGCTGCTCAGCTGACCCGGTAGGAGCAAACGTATGCCAAAAATGTACACAGAATGAGCTTTTCAGTGAATAGCAGCCAGGCACATTTTAGCTAGTTTTACTTGTAAGTGGGGTTGGAAACGCTTTACAGGATCAGTACTGGGCTCAAGACATGCAGCCCTGAGGTCTCTCATGATTGCAGGTGGTTAAATAGAAATTCGCTGCTCAGCTGACCCGGTAGGAGCAAACGTATGCCAAAAATGTAAGCAGAATGAGCTTTTCAGTGAATAGCAGTCAGGCACATTTTGGCTAATTTTACTTGTAAGTGGGGTTGGAAATGCTTTTCAGGCTCAGTACTGGGCTCAAAAGATGCAGCTCTGAGGTCTCCCTGATAGGAGGTAGTTAAGTAGAACTTCGCTGCACAGCTGACCCGGCAGGAGCAAACGTATGCCAAAAATGTACGCAGAAAGAGCTTTTCAGTGAAGAGCAGCCAGGCACATTTTAGCTAGTTTTACTTGTAAGTGGGGTTGGAAATGCTTTTCAGGCTCAGTACTGGGCTCAAAACATGCAGCCCTGAGGTCTCTCATGATAGCAGGAGGTTAAATAGAAATTCGCTGCTCAGCTGACCCGGCAGGAGCAAACGTATGCCAAAAATGTACACAGAATGAGCTTTTCAGTGAATAGCATCCAGGCACATTTTAGCTAGTTTTACTTGTAAGTGGGGTTGGAAATGCTTTTCAGGCTCAGTACTGGGCTCAAAAGATGCAGCTCTGAGGTCTCTTCTGATAGGAGGTAGTTAAGTAGAACTTCGCTGCTCAGCTGACCAAGCAGGAGCAAACGTATGCCTAAAATGTACGCAGAATGATCTTTTCAGTGAATAGCAGCCAGGCACATTTTAGCTAGTTTTACTTGTAAGTGGGGTTGGAAACGCTTTTCAGGCTCAGTACTGCGCTCAAAACATGCAGCCCTGAGGTCTCTCATGATAGCAGGTGGTTAAGTAGAAATTTGCCACTTGGCTGCCCCAGCAGGAGCAAAGGTATGCCAAAAATGTACACAGAATGAGCTTTTCAGTGAATAGCAGCCAGGCACATTTTAGCTAGTTTTACTTGTAAGTAGGGTTGGAAACGCTTTTCAGGATCAGTACTGGGCTCAAAACATGCAGCCCTGAGGTCTCTCATGATAGCAGGTGGTTAAATAGAAATTCGCTGCTCAGCTGACCCGGCAGGAGCAAATGTATGCCAAAAATGTACGCAGAATGAGCTTTTCAGTGAAGAGCAGCCAGGCACATTTTAGCTAGTTTTATTTGTAAGTGGGGTTGGAAATGCTTTTCAGGCTCAGTACTGGGCTCAAAACATGCAGCCCTGAGGTCTCTCATGATAGCAGGAGGTTAAATAGAAATTCGCTCCTCAGCTGACCCGGTAGGAGCAAACGTATGCCAAAAATGTAAGCAGAATGAGCTTTTCAGTGAATAGCAGCCAGGCACATTTTAGCTAGTTTTACTTGTAAGTGGGGTTGGAAATGCTTTTCAGGCTCAGTAATGGGCTCAAAAGATGCAGCTCTGAGGTCTCTTCTGATAGGAGGTAGTTAAGTAGAACTTCGCTGCTCAGCTGACCAAGCAGGAGCAAACGTATGCCAAAAATGTACGTAGAATGATCTTTTCAGTGAATAGCAGCCAGGCACATTTTAGCTAGTTTTACTTGTAAGTGGGGTTGGAAACGCTTTTCAGGCTCAGTACTGCGCTCAAAACATGCAGCCCTGAGGTCTCTCATGATAGCAGGTGGTTAAGTAGAAATTTGCCAGTTGGCTGCCCCAGCAGGAACAAAGGTATGCCAAAAATGTACACAGAATGAGCTTTTCAGTGAATAGCAGCCAGGCACATTTTAGCTAGTTTTACTTGTAAGTGGGGTTGGAAACGCTTTTCAGGATCAGTACTGGGCTCAAAACATGCAGCCCTGAGGTCTCTCATGATAGCAGGTGGTTAAATAGAACTTCGCTGCTCAGCTGACCCGGCAGGAGCAAACGTATACCAAAAATGTACGCAGAATGAGCTTTTCAGTGAAGAGCAGCCAGGCACATTTTAGCTAGTTTTACTTGTAAGTGGGGTTGGAAATGCTTTTCAGGCTCAGTACTGGGCTCAAAACATGCAGCCCTGAGGTCTCTCATGATAGCAGGAGGTTAAATAGAAATTCGCTGCTCAGCTGACCCGGCAGGAGCAAACGTATGCCAAAAATGTACACAGAATGAGCTTTTCAGTGAATAGCATCCAGGCACATTTTAGCTAGTTTTACTTGTAAGTGGGGTTGGAAATGCTTTTCAGGCTCAGTACTGGGCTCAAAAGATGCAGCTCTGAGGTCTCTTCTGATAGGAGGTAGTTAAGTAGAACTTCGCTGCTCAGCTGACCAAGCAGGAGCAAACGTATGCCAAAAATGTACGCAGAATGATCTTTTCAGTGAATAGCAGCCAGGCACATTTTAGCTAGTTTTACTTGTAAGTGGGGTTGGAAACGCTTTTCAGGCTCAGTACTGCGCTCAAAACATGCAGCCCTGAGGTCTCTCATGATAGCAGGTGGTTAAGTAGAAATTTGCCACTTGGCTGCCCCAGCAGGAGCAAAGGTATGCCAAAAATGTACACAGAATGAGCTTTTCAGTGAATAGCAGCCAGGCACATTTTAGCTAGTTTTACTTGTAAGTAGGGTTGGAAACGCTTTTCAGGATCAGTACTGGGCTCAAAACATGCAGCCCTGAGGTCTCTCATGATAGCAGGTGGTTAAATAGAAATTCGCTGCTCAGCTGACCCGGCAGGAGCAAACGTATGCCAAAAATGTACGCAGAATGAGCTTTTCAGTGAAGAGCAGCCAGGCACATTTTAGCTAGTTTTACTTGTAAGTGGGGTTGGAAATGCTTTTCAGGCTCAGTACTGGGCTCAAAACATGCAGCCCTGAGGTCTCTCATGATAGCAGGAGGTTAAATAGAAATTCGCTGCTCAGCTGACCCGGTAGGAGCAAACGTATGCCAAAAATGTAAGCAGAATGAGCTTTTCAGTGAATAGCAGCCAGGCACATTTTAGCTAGTTTTACTTGTAAGTGGGGTTGGAAATGCTTTTCAGGCTCAGTACTGGGCTCAAAAGATGCAGCTCTGAGGTCTCTTCTGATAGGAGGTAGTTAAGTAGAACTTCGCTGCTCAGCTGACCAAGCAGGAGCAAACGTATGCCAAAAATGTACGTAGAATGATCTTTTCAGTGAATAGCAGCCAGGCACATTTTAGCTAGTTTTACTTGTAAGTGGGGTTGGAAACGCTTTTCAGGCTCAGTACTGCGCTCAAAACATGCAGCCCTGAGGTCTCTCATGATAGCAGGTGGTTAAATAGAAATTCGCTGCTCAGCTGACCCGGCAGGAGCAAACGTATGCCAAAAATGTACGCAGAATGAGCTTTTCAGTGAAGAGCAGCCAGGCACATTTTAGCTAGTTTTACTTGTAAGTGGGGTTGGAAATGCTTTTCAGGCTCAGTACTGGGCTCAAAAGATGCAGCTCTGAGGTCTCTCCTGATAGGAGGTAGTTAAGTAGAACTTCGCTGCTCAGCTGACCCGGCAGGAGCAAATGTATGCCAAAAATGTACGCAGAATGAGCTTTTCAGTGAAGAGCAGCCTGGCACATTCTAGCAAGTTTTACTTGTAAGTGGGGTTGGAAACACTTTTCAGGCTCAGTACAGCGCTCAAAAGATGCAGCCCTGAGGTCTCTCATGATAGCAGGTGGTTAAGTAGAAATTTGCCACTTGGCTGACCCAGCAGGAGCAAACGTATGCCAAAAATGTACACAGAATGAGCTTTTCAGTGACTAGCATCCAGGCACATTTTAGCTAGTTTTACTTGTAAGTGGGGTTGGAAACGCTTTTCAGGATCAGTACAGGGCACAAAAACATGCAGCCCTGAGGTCTCTCATGATAGCAGGTTGTTAAATAGAAATTCGCTGCTCAGCTGACCCGGCAGGAGCAAACGTATGCCAAAAATGTACACAGAATGAGCTTTTCAGTGACTAGCAGCCAGGCACATTTTAGCTAGTTTTACTTGTAAGTGGGGTTGAAAACGCTTTTCAGGATCAGTACTGGGCTCAAAACATGCAGCCCTGAGGTCTCTCATGATAGCAGGTGGTTAAATAGAAATCTGCTGCTCAGCTGACCCGGCAGGAGCAAACGTATGCCAAAAATGTTCGCAGAATGAGCTTTTCAGTGAAGAGCAGCCAGGCACATTTTAGATAGTTTTACTTGTAAGTGGGGTTGGAAACGCTTTTCAGGCTCAGTACTGGGCTCAAAAGATGCAGCTCTGAGGTCTCTTCTGATAGGAGGTAGTTAAGTAGAACTTCGCTTCTCAGCTGACCCGGCAGGAGCAAATGTATGCCAAAAATGTACGCAGAATGAGCTTTTCAGTGAATAGCAGCCAGGCACATTTTAGCTAGTTTTACTTGTAAGTGGGGTTGGAAACGCTTTTCAGGATCAGTACTGGGCTCAAAACATGCAGCCCTGAGGTCTCTCATGATAGCAGGTGGTTAAATAGAAATTCGCTGCTCAGCTGACCCGGCAGGAGCAAACGTATGCCAAAAATGTACGCAGAATGAGCTTTTCAGTGAAGAGCAGCCAGGCACATTTTAGCTAGTTTTACTTGTAAGTGGGGTTGGAAATGCTTTTCAGGCTCAGTACTGGGCTCAAAACATGCAGCCCTGAGGTCTCTCATGATAGCAGGAGGTTAAATAGAAATTCGCTGCTCAGCTGACCCGGTAGGAGCAAACCCATGCCAAAAATGTACACAGAATGAGCTTTTCAGTGAATAGCAGCCAGGCACATTTTAGCTAGTTTTACTTGTAAGTGGGGTTGGAAACGCTTTACAGGATCAGTACTGCGCTCAAGACATGCAGCCCTGAGGTCTCTCATGATTGCAGGTGGTTAAATAGAAATTCGCTGCTCAGCTGACCCGGTAGGAGCAAACGTATGCCAAAAATGTAAGCAGAATGAGCTTTTCAGTGAATAGCAGTCAGACACATTTTAGCTAATTTTACTTGTAAGTGGGGTTGGAAATGCTTTTCAGGCTCAGTACTGGGCTCAAAAGATGCAGCTCTGAGGTCTCCCTGATAGGAGGTAGTTAAGTAGAACTTCGCTGCACAGCTGACCCGGCAGGAGCAAACGTATGCCAAAAATGTACGCAGAAAGAGCTTTTCAGTGAAGAGCAGCCAGGCACATTTTAGCTAGTTTTACTTGTAAGTGGGGTTGGAAATGCTTTTCAGGCTCAGTACTGGGCTCAAAACATGCAGCCCTGAGGTCTCTCATGATAGCAGGAGGTTAAATAGAAATTCGCTGCTCAGCTGACCCGGCAGGAGCAAACGTATGCCAAAAATGTACACAGAATGAGCTTTTCAGTGAATAGCATCCAGGCACATTTTAGCTAGTTTTACTTGTAAGTGGGGTTGGAAATGCTTTTCAGGCTCAGTACTGGGCTCAAAAGATGCAGCTCTGAGGTCTCTTCTGATAGGAGGTAGTTAAGTAGAACTTCGCTGCTCAGCTGACCAAGCAGGAGCAAACGAATGCCAAAAATGTACGCAGAATGATCTTTTCAGTGAATAGCAGCCAGGCACATTTTAGCTAGTTTTACTTGTAAGTGGGGTTGGAAACGCTTTTCAGGCTCAGTACTGCGCTCAAAACATGCAGCCCTGAGGTCTCTCATGATAGCAGGAGGTTAAATAGAAATTCGCTGCTCAGCTGACCCGGTAGGAGCAAACGCATGCCAAAAATGTACACAGAATGAGCTTTTCAGTGAATAGCAGCCAGGCACATTTTAGCTAGTTTTACTTGTAAGTGGGGTTGGAAACGCTTTACAGGATCAGTACTGCGCTCAAGACATGCAGCCCTGAGGTCTCTCATGATTGCAGGTGGTTAAATAGAAATTCGCTGCTCAGCTGACCCGGTAGGAGCAAACGTATGCCAAAAATGTAAGCAGAATGAGCTTTTCAGTGAATAGCAGTCAGACACATTTTAGCTAATTTTACTTGTAAGTGGGGTTGGAAATGCTTTTCAGGCTCAGTACTGGGCTCAAAAGATGCAGCTCTGAGGTCTCCCTGATAGGAGGTAGTTAAGTAGAACTTCGCTGCACAGCTGACCCGGCAGGAGCAAACGTATGCCAAAAATGTACGCAGAAAGAGCTTTTCAGTGAAGAGCAGCCAGGCACATTTTAGCTAGTTTTACTTGTAAGTGGGGTTGGAAATGCTTTTCAGGCTCAGTACTGGGCTCAAAACATGCAGCCCTGAGGTCTCTCATGATAGCAGGAGGTTAAATAGAAATTCGCTGCTCAGCTGACCCGGCAGGAGCAAACGTATGCCAAAAATGTACACAGAATGAGCTTTTCAGTGAATAGCATCCAGGCACATTTTAGCTAGTTTTACTTGTAAGTGGGGTTGGAAATGCTTTTCAGGCTCAGTACTGGGCTCAAAAGATGCAGCTCTGAGGTCTCTTCTGATAGGAGGTAGTTAAGTAGAACTTCGCTGCTCAGCTGACCAAGCAGGAGCAAACGAATGCCAAAAATGTACGCAGAATGATCTTTTCAGTGAATAGCAGCCAGGCACATTTTAGCTAGTTTTACTTGTAAGTGGGGTTGGAAACGCTTTTCAGGCTCAGTACTGCGCTCAAAACATGCAGCCCTGAGGTCTCTCATGATAGCAGGTGGTTAAGTAGAAATTTGCCACTTGGCTGCCCCAGCAGGAGCAAATGTATGCCAAAAATGTACACAGAATGAGCTTTTCAGTGAATAGCAGCCAGGCACATTTTAGCTAGTTTTACTTGTAAGTAGGGTTGGAAACGCTTTTCAGGATCAGTACTGGGCTCAAAACATGCAGCCCTGAGGTCTCTCATGATAGCAGGTGGTTAAATAGAAATTCGCTGCTCAGCTGACCCGGCAGGAGCAAATGTATGCCAAAAATGTACGCAGAATGAGCTTTTCAGTGAAGAGCAGCCAGGCACATTTTAGCTAGTTTTATTTGTAAGTGGGGTTGGAAATGCTTTTCAGGCTCAGTACTGGGCTCAAAACATGCAGCCCTGAGGTCTCTCATGATAGCAGGAGGTTAAATAGAAATTCGCTGCTCAGCTGACCCGGTAGGAGCAAACGTATGCCAAAAATGTAAGCAGAATGAGCTTTTCAGTGAATAGCAGCCAGGCACATTTTAGCTAGTTTTACTTGTAAGATGGGTTGGAAATGCTTTTCAGGCTCAGTACTGGGCTCAAAAGATGCAGCTCTGAGGTCTCTTCTGATAGGAGGTAGTTAAGTAGAACTTCGCTGCTCAGCTGACCAAGCAGGAGCAAACGTATGCCAAAAATGTACGTAGAATGATCTTTTCAGTGAATAGCAGCCAGGCACATTTTAGCTAGTTTTACTTGTAAGTGGGGTTGGAAACGCTTTTCAGGCTCAGTACTGCGCTCAAAACATGCAGCCCTGAGGTCTCTCATGATAGCAGGTGGTTAAGTAGAAATTTGCCAGTTGGCTGCCCCAGCAGGAACAAAGGTATGCCAAAAATGTACACAGAATGAGCTTTTCAGTGAATAGCAGCCAGGCACATTTTAGCTAGTTTTACTTGTAAGTGGGGTTGGAAACGCTTTTCAGGATCAGTACTGGGCTCAAAACATGCAGCCCTGAGGTCTCTCATGATAGCAGGTGGTTAAATAGAACTTCGCTGCTCAGCTGACCCGGCAGGAGCAAACGTATACCAAAAATGTACGCAGAATGAGCTTTTCAGTGAAGAGCAGCCAGGCACATTTTAGCTAGTTTTACTTGTAAGTGGGGTTGGAAATGCTTTTCAGGCTCAGTACTGGGCTCAAAACATGCAGCCCTGAGGTCTCTCATGATAGCAGGAGGTTAAATAGAAATTCGCTGCTCAGCTGACCCGGCAGGAGCAAACGTATGCCAAAAATGTACACAGAATGAGCTTTTCAGTGAATAGCATCCAGGCACATTTTAGCTAGTTTTACTTGTAAGTGGGGTTGGAAATGCTTTTCAGGCTCAGTACTGGGCTCAAAATATGCAGCTCTGAGGTCTCTTCTGATAGGAGGTAGTTAAGTAGAACGTCGCTGCTCAGCTGACCAAGCAGGAGCAAACGTATGCCAAAAATGTACGCAGAATGATCTTTTCAGTGAATAGCAGCCAGGCACATTTTAGCTAGTTTTACTTGTAAGTGGGGTTGGAAACGCTTTTCAGGCTCAGTACTGCGCTCAAAACATGCAGCCCTGAGGTCTCTCATGATAGCAGGTGGTTAAGTAGAAATTTGCCACTTGGCTGCCCCAGCAGGAGCAAAGGTATGCCAAAAATGTACACAGAATGAGCTTTTCAGTGAATAGCAGCCAGGCACATTTTAGCTAGTTTTACTTGTAAGTGGGGTTGGAAATGCTTTTCAGGCTCAGTACTGGGCTCAAAACATGCAGCCCTGAGGTCTCTCATGATAGCAGGAGGTTAAATAGAAATTCGCTGCTCAGCTGACCCGGTAGGAGCAAACGTATGCCAAAAATGTAAGCAGAATGAGCTTTTCAGTGAATAGCAGCCAGGCACATTTTAGCTAGTTTTACTTGTAAGTGGGGTTGGAAATGCTTTTCAGGCTCAGTACTGGGCTCAAAAGATGCAGCTCTGAGGTCTCTTCTGATAGGAGGTAGTTAAGTAGAACTTCGCTGCTCAGCTGACCAAGCAGGAGCAAACGTATGCCAAAAATGTACGTAGAATGATCTTTTCAGTGAATAGCAGCCAGGCACATTTTAGCTAGTTTTACTTGTAAGTGGGGTTGGAAACGCTTTTCAGGCTCAGTACTGCGCTCAAAACATGCAGCCCTGAGGTCTCTCATGATAGCAGGTGGTTAAGTAGAAATTTGCCACTTGGCTGACCCAGCAGGAGCAAACGTATGCCAAAAATGTACACAGAATGAGCTTTTCAGTGAATAGCAGCCAGGCACATTTTAGCTAGTTTTACTTGTAAGTGGGGTTGGAAACGCTTTTCAGGATCAGTACTGGGCTCAAAACATGCAGCCCTGAGGTCTCTCATGATAGCAGGTGGTTAAATAGAAATTCGCTGCTCAGCTGACCCGGCAGGAGCAAACGTATACCAAAAATGTACGCAGAATGAGCTTTTCAGTGAAGAGCAGCCAGGCACATTTTAGCTAGTTTTACTTGTAAGTGGGGTTGGAAATGCTTTTCAGGCTCAGTACTGGGCTCAAAAGATGCAGCTCTGAGGTCTCTCCTGATAGGAGGTAGTTTAAGTAGAACTTCGCTGCTCAGCTGACCCGGCAGGAGCAAATGTATGCCAAAAATGTACGCAGAATGAGCTTTTCAGTGAAGAGCAGCCTGGCACATTCTAGCAAGTTTTACTTGTAAGTGGGGTTGGAAACACTTTTCAGGCTCAGTACTGCGCTCAAAAGATGCAGCCCTGAGGTCTCTCATGATAGCAGGTGGTTAAGTAGAAATTTGCCACTTGGCTGACCCAGCAGGAGCAAACGTATGCCAAAAATGTACACAGAATGAGCTTTTCAGTGACTAGCATTCAGGCACATTTTAGCTAGTTTTACTGGTAAGTGGGGTTGGAAACGCTTTTCAGGATCAGTACAGGGCTCAAAACATGCAGCCCTGAGGTCTCTCATGATAGCAGCTGGTTAAATAGAAATTCGCTGCTCAGCTGACCCGGCAGGAGCAAACGTATGCCAAAAATGTACACAGAATGAGCTTTTCAGTGAATAGCAGCCAGGCACATTTTAGCTAGTTTTACTTGTAAGTGGGGTTGGAAACGCTTTTCAGGATCAGTACTGGGCTCAAAACATGCAGCCCTGAGGTCTCTCATGATAGCAGGTGGTTAAATAGAAATTCGCTGCTCAGCTGACCCGGTAGGAGCAAACGTATGCCAAAAATGTAAGCAGAATGAGCTTTTCTGTGAATAGCAGCCAGGCACATTTTAGCTAGTTTTACTTGTAAGTGGGGTTGGAAACGCTTTTCAGGCTCAGTACTGGGCTCAAAACATGCAGCCCTGAGGTCTCTCATGATTGCAGGTGGTTAAATAGAAATTCGCTGCTCAGCTGACCCGGTAGGAGCAAACGTATGCCAAAAATGTAAGCAGAATGAGCTTTTCAGTGAATAGCAGTCAGGCACATTTTAGCTAGTTTTACTTGTAAGTGGGGTTGGAAATGCTTTTCAGGCTCAGTACTGGGCTCAAAAGATGCAGCTCTGAGGTCTCTCCTGATAGGAGGTAGTTAAGTAGAACTTCGCTGAACAGCTGACCCGGCAGGAGCAAACGTATGCCAAAAATGTACGCAGAATGAGCTTTTCAGTGAAGAGCAGCCAGGCACATTTTAGCTAGTTTTACTTGTAAGTGGGGTTGGAAATGCTTTTCAGGCTCAGTACTGGGCTCAAAACATGCAGCCCTGAGGTCTCTCATGATAGCAGGAGGTTAAATAGAAATTCGCTGCTCAGCTGACCCGGTAGGAGCAAACGTATGCCAATAATGTAAGCAGAATGAGCTTTTCAGTGAATAGCAGCCAGGCACATTTTAGCTAGTTTTACTTGTAAGTGGGGTTGGAAATGCTTTTCAGGCTCAGTACTGGGCTCAAAAGATGCAGCTCTGAGGTCTCTTCTGATAGGAGGTAGTTAAGTAGAACTTCGCTGCTCAGCTGACCAAGCAGGAGCAAACGTATGCCAAAAATGTACGCAGAATGATCTTTTCAGTGAATAGCAGCCAGGCACATTTTAGCTAGTTTTACTTGTAAGTGGGGTTGGAAACGCTTTTCAGGCTCAGTACTGCGCTCAAAACATGCAGCCCTGAGGTCTCTCATGATAGCAGGTGGTTAAGTAGAAATTTGCCACTTGGCTGACCCAGCAGGAGCAAACGTATGCCAAAAATGTACACAGAATGAGCTTTTCAGTGAATAGCAGCCAGGCACATTTTAGCTAGTTTTACTTGTAAGTGGGGTTGGAAACGCTTTTCAGGATCAGTACTGGGCTCAAAACATGCAGCCCTGAGGTCTCTCATGATAGCAGGTGGTTAAATAGAAATTCGCTGCTCAGCTGACCCGGCAGGAGCAAACGTATGCCAAAAATGTACGCAGAATGAGCTTTTCAGTGAAGAGCAGCCAGGCACATTTTAGCTAGTTTTACTTGTAAGTGGGGTTGGAAATGCTTTTCAGGCTCAGTACTGGGCTCAAAAGATGCAGCTCTGAGGTCTCTCCTGATAGGAGGTAGTTAAGTAGAACTTCGCAACATAGGATATTCAATGGAGCAAAATTGTTTAGGCCTTGGCACACCCCAGACATTTGCCGGGCGGCCAAACACAATCTCGTATGGAGAAAGCCCTATTCTAGAATGCACTGTTGCTCTCGTTGATAACAAGGCCAAAGGAAGTGCGTCTGGCCAAGCCAAACCTGTGGATGCTTGTATTTTGGCTATCTTCAGCTTGAGGGTGCCATTATAACCCTCCACTAGACCAGCTGACTGAGGATGGTTCGCACTATGAAATTTTTGTTTCAAACCAAGGCCTGCACATACACTCTGCATAACTTTCCCTACAAACTCACTTCCGTTATCTGACCATACAATCCGTGGCATTCCAAATCTAGGGAAGTATTCTTTGAGAAGAATTTTGGCAGTTGATAAGGCGGTATTGTCCTTCAGTGGGTATGCTTCTATCCACCTGGAAAAAGCACAAACCACCACCAGGACGTATTTCAAGTTATTACAGCGTTCCATGTGAATGAAATCTAACTGAATCACTTCAAAGGGACAGGAAGGAGGAGCGAAATGACCAGCTGGAGTTGGAGTTCCCTTGCCAGGGTTATGCATCAAGCACACCATACAATTTTTCACCACTCTCTCTGCACACTTACTGATCCCATCATTCTTCCAGACCGGAGCCAACATCTTACAGATACCTTTAGAACTTATATGCGCTACTCCGTGCGCCATTGTCACTACTGCAAGCACATACGCATCCGGCAACATCCAACGTTGTTGCTCTGTCAAATCAATCCAACATCCATTCGAGTCCAACTTGCCCGTACTTTCTCTCCATACACGTTTCTCTTTCTCAGTCGCTTCTCTCTGAATCTCCTTCACACTTTCCATTGTGTCTTCACACATCCCAGACTCAGCGTGCGAGGCGGATACGCCTGCTGTAAAAGAACCTTAGTCTTTAAATCTTTCGTTTTCTTCTCTGATTTCTCCTTTTCCTCTTTATCCCTATTTTCGTAGTACTGCGCAGTCGCAAGTATTTGCGCTGTCGTAGATACAGCCCACGCACTCTCTGAATCCTTTAATTTATTGCATAATTCAGGTAACAAATTATGCACAAATTTATCGACAAACAATCTTTGCCCTCCTTCAGTGCTCATATCCTGACCACTATGGTCTACAAAAGTCTCTTCGAACCTCGTGAAGAAGTCGGAGACACTTTCGTCTTTCTTTTGCTTGCATGCGGATAATTTATCCCAATTAACACGCAACGCAGGCATCAGAGTCTTCATTAAGTCAATTATTCTACCTGGAAGATTAGCAATTAGGGGTTCGGGTTTTGCACCACCCGTTTGCTGACCATCTGCTGCAGTGATAGCTGCCCAATCACCACCTAAAGCAGCCTGATGATCCTCTCTACGAATTTTAGCCCACACTGGTTGTGGAACTACATTGCCAAATAGCATGTCAATGTCTGCCAAATTCATTATACAGGCTTCAACTGTCTGTGTCAATTCCTTGTAATATCCGGCCGGATTCTTACGTGGATCTGGCAAGGCCTGTTTCACTGCTAGTACTTCAGCTCGCTTCCATGGAATGTGTATCCATACTCGTTGGAACTGTGCTGGAGCAGCTGCAATACCCGCAACCGCATCAGCTTGCACAGCTTCGCGCCAAATTGGAGGAACCTCCCTCATAGGATATTGGCGACTTAGCTTCACTTTACCTTTCTCTAAATCTCTCGGCGAACGAAGAGATGGATCATTCCTAAAACTCAAAATAAGTTCCATCGCTTCCTGTATATTATCACCCACTATCATTCCTGCAGCAAACTCTTTTTGCACCTTAATTAAATCCTCCAAGTCTGATTCGACATCATCTTCCTCTATTTCCTCACGTAGCAACGAGCACATCTCATCAAAGACGTATCGTTGCGTTGGTTCCTTCCACTGCATAAATGTATCTAATACATCTCTCGTATTATATCTTCTAACTTTCGTAATCCATCTGAGAGCCGTGGAATCTAAAACTCCCCGTTCTTCAGTACTTGGTAGCTGACTACGTCTCTGAACTGAATCAGAAGTAGGAGTCTTAATTAAGGATTTATATAGAGGAGACAGAATATTAGCAACAGACTCAGTTATTTTTCGACGTACAGAAAGTGGAGTTAACATACTCGCAGACGTAGAGAACACAGTAGAGGTAGGAACAGATTGCGAAGCAGTAGGAGTATCGATGAAAATAGTTTGTGAAGTATTAGGTGTAAGCGAGACAGATACAGGTATAGAAGTCGGCAACCCAGGAAGAGGAGGAGCCGTAGGAACATTCACATTAACCACAGGAGGTACAGGAACTAGATTCTGAGGAACAAGAACACCAGGTTGTCCAGCAACCGGCAGTTGAACATTCGGTACAAGTTGGGCCGCAGCACCTTGTGCGTACGGTGGAGGTGAACGTAACAGATAAGACAACAGAGGATCGTTTTCGGGATCCTCCAGTATCTTAGCTGTTTTCGATGGCAAGGCAGGGTAGCACTTGTCAATCGCTAAATTATGCTCTCTAATTGCTACGTCTATAGCCTTTTCGCACTCATTATCTTGCAGTTGTTTAGTTGCTTGTTCTAGAGTTAACTCCTCTTGCTCTTTTTGTTCTTTCTTCAACCTTTTCATTTCTCTCTGTTTAGATTCTTTTCGCCAATAACGGAAAGAATCAAACATTGCCGGCCGGGCTTTCTTACTAAACAGTTTCGCTTCTAAATTATCAAGGATCTCGGGCTCAAAACTACCATGTAGTGGCCAACTAAGGACACCATCCTTCTTACAATAACGGACCCACACCTCGTTATAGGATATAGGACCCACTCCAAATTTGCAATATAGGTCATAAAGGGGAGTCCCAATCGGAGGAACCAAACAAGAATCCTCCAATCGTGAGTCACTGTTGCAACTAAAACAAGACAACATTTTCCGACTTACCATTTTCAGTCTGGAACACAAAACAAACAAAACACGAAACAGATATGTGCACTTGAACCAAGAACTTAGGCCTACCAAAACCAAACTAATGTATCGATACCCAAACTGAACCAAATAGATTATCGTACCCAGAACAACTAGTGATAATCTTACGAAACCAAACCAAACCAAGAACCGATCAAGGATTTTTAACAATCCTCACAAAGTAACCAGCTAGCTATCACTAAATACTTAACTGAGGCACTGAAGACGTCACCAAGGAGAAACCCGTCACGTTTCGCTGTACTAAGGCTGCACCTCGGGTCCAAGACAGGGCGACGGTCAAGGCAACGGCCCACTGCAGCCGTCCTGAACGGGAACCCTCGTGGAAGAGAACTTCAGGGCCACTTTTGCGATATGCCGGGATCGATGAAGTGGGGCGCCTCCCTCAGGAATCTTCACACGAAGCTTCTCGAACTCTTCAGGCTTTTGGACCGGTACCGAATGACGTCGCCCCACGTTGGGCGCCAATTGGAGTTCTGGACTTTTTGGTTCCGTCCAGAGGTGTCAGGGAACAACACCCAAAGACCCCGGAGTTCCACCTGCCTTGGTGCGCAAATGAACAGAAACACGGGCTTCTCGATGGTGGCGTCAAAGACCAAAGGTTTATTACTGCAGGGACACAGAAATCACAGAATCTACACACGGGCAGAATCTAGGAGACTGTTCGATTTGTACATTGTGGGTTGCTCCTTATATACCAAAAATTGTGCTTCAGGCAAATATTTCACATGTCAGTACATTCCCAAACCTTTGTGTCTTAAACAATAAATATTTGGCGTTACACAGGAACTGTCGATAATATCTGATGCCAAACATCACGAAGAGGGGTTCCCACTAGTTCATCACAATCCCTTGTCAATATTGCATTCAAGAGCCGGACCGCCTCATCGTAAAGTTCGTTACCTCCCCCTAATAAAGGCCCAGAAGGAAAGGAGCAGAGCCAGGTGCAGAAGATAGGAAAGCGGGATAAGAGATGTTTGTAGGTTGTAAATGGGCAAGGCTACCGGCTTCGGCCGCCTAATCATGATCAGGACAATGGGCAGGAAAACCAGTTCAGGTGGGCTGGCCTCGGGCAGAGGAGGCAGCCTTTGTCGAGTCATGCAGCTTCAGCGTGATCTGGTTTAAGGTGTACGTGTCATGAAAGAGGTGAATCTCCGGCTAAGGCTACTTGTCCTTAATCAAAGTGAAGTGAATGAAGTGATCAGAGGCTATTGCATATGTGAGGGCAAGGAAACACAAAATGGCGGCCATGATCTAAGATGGATGCCATGGGTAGATCAGAAATGTGTTCATAACAGGAGTGCTCTTGCTCGTATCGTAGCGAAAACACCAGGATATGCTAAATGGATCATTTGCGGTTCGCTGATACTAATATTATGTATTTCCGACAAACTTGAAAACACGGGTTCAAATTGTCACGGAACCTCAGAATTGGAGTTCTGGACTTTTTGGTTCCGTCCAGAGGTGTCAGGGAACAACACCCAAAGACCCCGGAGTTCCACCTGCCTTGGTGCGCAAATGAACAGAAACACGGGCTTCTCGATGGTGGCGTCAAAGACCAAAGGTTTATTACTGCAGGGACACAGAAATCACAGAATCTACACACGGGCAGAATCTAGGAGACTGTTCGATTTGTACATTGTGGGTTGCTCCTTATATACCAAAAATTGTGCTTCAGGCAAATATTTCACATGTCAGTACATTCCCAAACCTTTGTGTCTTAAACAATAAATATTTGGCGTTACACAGGAACTGTCGATAATATCTGATGCCAAACATCACGAAGAGGGGTTCCCACTAGTCCATCACAATCCCTTGTCAATATTGCATTCAAGAGCCGGACCGCCTCATCGTAAAGTTTGTTACCTCCCCCTAATAAAGGCCCAGAAGGAAAGGAGCAGAGCCAGGTGCAGAAGATAGGAAAGCGGGATAAGAGATGTTTGTAGGTTGTAAATGGGCAAGGCTACCGGCTTCGGCCGCCTAATCATGATCAGGACAATGGGCAGGAAAACCAGTTCAGGTGGGCTGGCCTCGGGCAGAGGAGGCAGCCTTTGTCGAGTCATGCAGCTTCAGCGTGATCTGGTTTAAGGTGTACGTGTCATGAAAGAGGTGAATCTCCGGCTAAGGCTACTTGTCCTTAATCAAAGTGAAGTGAATGAAGTGATCAGAGGCTATTGCATATGTGAGGGCAAGGAAACACAAAATGGCGGCCATGATCTAAGATGGATGCCATGGGTAGATCAGAAATGTGTTCATAACAGGAGTGCTCTTGCTCGTATCGTAGCGAAAACACCAGGATATGCTAAATGGATCATTTGCGGTTCGCTGATACTAATATTATGTATTTCCGACAAACTTGAAAACACGGGTTCAGATTGTCACGGAACCTCACCCGGCAGGAGCAAATGTATGCCAAAAATGTACGCAGAATGAGCTTTTCAGTGAAGAGCAGCCTGGCACATTCTAGCAAGTTTTACTTGTAAGTGGGGTTGGAAACACTTTTCAGGCTCAGTACAGCGCTCAAAAGATGCAGCCCTGAGGTCTCTCATGATAGCAGGTGGTTAAGTAGAAATTTGCCACTTGGCTGACCCAGCAGGAGCAAACGTATGCCAAAAATGTACACAGAATGAGCTTTTCAGTGACTAGCATCCAGGCACATTTTAGCTAGTTTTACTTGTAAGTGGGGTTGGAAACGCTTTTCAGGATCAGTACAGGGCACAAAAACATGCAGCCCTGAGGTCTCTCATGATAGCAGGTTGTTAAATAGAAATTCGCTGCTCAGCTGACCCGGCAGGAGCAAACGTATGCCAAAAATGTACACAGAATGAGCTTTTCAGTGACTAGCAGCCAGGCACATTTTAGCTAGTTTTACTTGTAAGTGGGGTTGAAAACGCTTTTCAGGATCAGTACTGGGCTCAAAACATGCAGCCCTGAGGTCTCTCATGATAGCAGGTGGTTAAATAGAAATCTGCTGCTCAGCTGACCCGGCAGGAGCAAACGTATGCCAAAAATGTTCGCAGAATGAGCTTTTCAGTGAAGAGCAGCCAGGCACATTTTAGATAGTTTTACTTGTAAGTGGGGTTGGAAACGCTTTTCAGGCTCAGTACTGGGCTCAAAAGATGCAGCTCTGAGGTCTCTTCTGATAGGAGGTAGTTAAGTAGAACTTCGCTTCTCAGCTGACCCGGCAGGAGCAAATGTATGCCAAAAATGTACGCAGAATGAGCTTTTCAGTGAATAGCAGCCAGGCACATTTTAGCTAGTTTTACTTGTAAGTGGGGTTGGAAACGCTTTTCAGGATCAGTACTGGGCTCAAAACATGCAGCCCTGAGGTCTCTCATGATAGCAGGTGGTTAAATAGAAATTCGCTGCTCAGCTGACCCGGCAGGAGCAAACGTATGCCAAAAATGTACGCAGAATGAGCTTTTCAGTGAAGAGCAGCCAGGCACATTTTAGCTAGTTTTACTTGTAAGTGGGGTTGGAAATGCTTTTCAGGCTCAGTACTGGGCTCAAAACATGCAGCCCTGAGGTCTCTCATGATAGCAGGAGGTTAAATAGAAATTCGCTGCTCAGCTGACCCGGTAGGAGCAAACGTATGCCAAAAATGTACACAGAATGAGCTTTTCAGTGAATAGCAGCCAGGCACATTTTAGCTAGTTTTACTTGTAAGTGGGGTTGGAAACGCTTTACAGGATCAGTACTGGGCTCAAGACATGCAGCCCTGAGGTCTCTCATGATTGCAGGTGGTTAAATAGAAATTCGCTGCTCAGCTGACCCGGTAGGAGCAAACGTATGCCAAAAATGTAAGCAGAATGAGCTTTTCAGTGAATAGCAGTCAGGCACATTTTGGCTAATTTTACTTGTAAGTGGGGTTGGAAATGCTTTTCAGGCTCAGTACTGGGCTCAAAAGATGCAGCTCTGAGGTCTCCCTGATAGGAGGTAGTTAAGTAGAACTTCGCTGCACAGCTGACCCGGCAGGAGCAAACGTATGCCAAAAATGTACGCAGAAAGAGCTTTTCAGTGAAGAGCAGCCAGGCACATTTTAGCTAGTTTTACTTGTAAGTGGGGTTGGAAATGCTTTTCAGGCTCAGTACTGGGCTCAAAACATGCAGCCCTGAGGTCTCTCATGATAGCAGGAGGTTAAATAGAAATTCGCTGCTCAGCTGACCCGGCAGGAGCAAACGTATGCCAAAAATGTACACAGAATGAGCTTTTCAGTGAATAGCATCCAGGCACATTTTAGCTAGTTTTACTTGTAAGTGGGGTTGGAAATGCTTTTCAGGCTCAGTACTGGGCTCAAAAGATGCAGCTCTGAGGTCTCTTCTGATAGGAGGTAGTTAAGTAGAACTTCGCTGCTCAGCTGACCAAGCAGGAGCAAACGTATGCCTAAAATGTACGCAGAATGATCTTTTCAGTGAATAGCAGCCAGGCACATTTTAGCTAGTTTTACTTGTAAGTGGGGTTGGAAACGCTTTTCAGGCTCAGTACTGCGCTCAAAACATGCAGCCCTGAGGTCTCTCATGATAGCAGGTGGTTAAGTAGAAATTTGCCACTTGGCTGCCCCAGCAGGAGCAAAGGTATGCCAAAAATGTACACAGAATGAGCTTTTCAGTGAATAGCAGCCAGGCACATTTTAGCTAGTTTTACTTGTAAGTAGGGTTGGAAACGCTTTTCAGGATCAGTACTGGGCTCAAAACATGCAGCCCTGAGGTCTCTCATGATAGCAGGTGGTTAAATAGAAATTCGCTGCTCAGCTGACCCGGCAGGAGCAAATGTATGCCAAAAATGTACGCAGAATGAGCTTTTCAGTGAAGAGCAGCCAGGCACATTTTAGCTAGTTTTATTTGTAAGTGGGGTTGGAAATGCTTTTCAGGCTCAGTACTGGGCTCAAAACATGCAGCCCTGAGGTCTCTCATGATAGCAGGAGGTTAAATAGAAATTCGCTCCTCAGCTGACCCGGTAGGAGCAAACGTATGCCAAAAATGTAAGCAGAATGAGCTTTTCAGTGAATAGCAGCCAGGCACATTTTAGCTAGTTTTACTTGTAAGTGGGGTTGGAAATGCTTTTCAGGCTCAGTAATGGGCTCAAAAGATGCAGCTCTGAGGTCTCTTCTGATAGGAGGTAGTTAAGTAGAACTTCGCTGCTCAGCTGACCAAGCAGGAGCAAACGTATGCCAAAAATGTACGTAGAATGATCTTTTCAGTGAATAGCAGCCAGGCACATTTTAGCTAGTTTTACTTGTAAGTGGGGTTGGAAACGCTTTTCAGGCTCAGTACTGCGCTCAAAACATGCAGCCCTGAGGTCTCTCATGATAGCAGGTGGTTAAGTAGAAATTTGCCAGTTGGCTGCCCCAGCAGGAACAAAGGTATGCCAAAAATGTACACAGAATGAGCTTTTCAGTGAATAGCAGCCAGGCACATTTTAGCTAGTTTTACTTGTAAGTGGGGTTGGAAACGCTTTTCAGGATCAGTACTGGGCTCAAAACATGCAGCCCTGAGGTCTCTCATGATAGCAGGTGGTTAAATAGAACTTCGCTGCTCAGCTGACCCGGCAGGAGCAAACGTATACCAAAAATGTACGCAGAATGAGCTTTTCAGTGAAGAGCAGCCAGGCACATTTTAGCTAGTTTTACTTGTAAGTGGGGTTGGAAATGCTTTTCAGGCTCAGTACTGGGCTCAAAACATGCAGCCCTGAGGTCTCTCATGATAGCAGGAGGTTAAATAGAAATTCGCTGCTCAGCTGACCCGGCAGGAGCAAACGTATGCCAAAAATGTACACAGAATGAGCTTTTCAGTGAATAGCATCCAGGCACATTTTAGCTAGTTTTACTTGTAAGTGGGGTTGGAAATGCTTTTCAGGCTCAGTACTGGGCTCAAAAGATGCAGCTCTGAGGTCTCTTCTGATAGGAGGTAGTTAAGTAGAACTTCGCTGCTCAGCTGACCAAGCAGGAGCAAACGTATGCCAAAAATGTACGCAGAATGATCTTTTCAGTGAATAGCAGCCAGGCACATTTTAGCTAGTTTTACTTGTAAGTGGGGTTGGAAACGCTTTTCAGGCTCAGTACTGCGCTCAAAACATGCAGCCCTGAGGTCTCTCATGATAGCAGGTGGTTAAGTAGAAATTTGCCACTTGGCTGCCCCAGCAGGAGCAAAGGTATGCCAAAAATGTACACAGAATGAGCTTTTCAGTGAATAGCAGCCAGGCACATTTTAGCTAGTTTTACTTGTAAGTAGGGTTGGAAACGCTTTTCAGGATCAGTACTGGGCTCAAAACATGCAGCCCTGAGGTCTCTCATGATAGCAGGTGGTTAAATAGAAATTCGCTGCTCAGCTGACCCGGCAGGAGCAAACGTATGCCAAAAATGTACGCAGAATGAGCTTTTCAGTGAAGAGCAGCCAGGCACATTTTAGCTAGTTTTACTTGTAAGTGGGGTTGGAAATGCTTTTCAGGCTCAGTACTGGGCTCAAAACATGCAGCCCTGAGGTCTCTCATGATAGCAGGAGGTTAAATAGAAATTCGCTGCTCAGCTGACCCGGTAGGAGCAAACGTATGCCAAAAATGTAAGCAGAATGAGCTTTTCAGTGAATAGCAGCCAGGCACATTTTAGCTAGTTTTACTTGTAAGTGGGGTTGGAAATGCTTTTCAGGCTCAGTACTGGGCTCAAAAGATGCAGCTCTGAGGTCTCTTCTGATAGGAGGTAGTTAAGTAGAACTTCGCTGCTCAGCTGACCAAGCAGGAGCAAACGTATGCCAAAAATGTACGTAGAATGATCTTTTCAGTGAATAGCAGCCAGGCACATTTTAGCTAGTTTTACTTGTAAGTGGGGTTGGAAACGCTTTTCAGGCTCAGTACTGCGCTCAAAACATGCAGCCCTGAGGTCTCTCATGATAGCAGGTGGTTAAATAGAAATTCGCTGCTCAGCTGACCCGGCAGGAGCAAACGTATGCCAAAAATGTACGCAGAATGAGCTTTTCAGTGAAGAGCAGCCAGGCACATTTTAGCTAGTTTTACTTGTAAGTGGGGTTGGAAATGCTTTTCAGGCTCAGTACTGGGCTCAAAAGATGCAGCTCTGAGGTCTCTCCTGATAGGAGGTAGTTAAGTAGAACTTCGCTGCTCAGCTGACCCGGCAGGAGCAAATGTATGCCAAAAATGTACGCAGAATGAGCTTTTCAGTGAAGAGCAGCCTGGCACATTCTAGCAAGTTTTACTTGTAAGTGGGGTTGGAAACACTTTTCAGGCTCAGTACAGCGCTCAAAAGATGCAGCCCTGAGGTCTCTCATGATAGCAGGTGGTTAAGTAGAAATTTGCCACTTGGCTGACCCAGCAGGAGCAAACGTATGCCAAAAATGTACACAGAATGAGCTTTTCAGTGACTAGCATCCAGGCACATTTTAGCTAGTTTTACTTGTAAGTGGGGTTGGAAACGCTTTTCAGGATCAGTACAGGGCACAAAAACATGCAGCCCTGAGGTCTCTCATGATAGCAGGTTGTTAAATAGAAATTCGCTGCTCAGCTGACCCGGCAGGAGCAAACGTATGCCAAAAATGTACACAGAATGAGCTTTTCAGTGACTAGCAGCCAGGCACATTTTAGCTAGTTTTACTTGTAAGTGGGGTTGAAAACGCTTTTCAGGATCAGTACTGGGCTCAAAACATGCAGCCCTGAGGTCTCTCATGATAGCAGGTGGTTAAATAGAAATCTGCTGCTCAGCTGACCCGGCAGGAGCAAACGTATGCCAAAAATGTTCGCAGAATGAGCTTTTCAGTGAAGAGCAGCCAGGCACATTTTAGATAGTTTTACTTGTAAGTGGGGTTGGAAACGCTTTTCAGGCTCAGTACTGGGCTCAAAAGATGCAGCTCTGAGGTCTCTTCTGATAGGAGGTAGTTAAGTAGAACTTCGCTTCTCAGCTGACCCGGCAGGAGCAAATGTATGCCAAAAATGTACGCAGAATGAGCTTTTCAGTGAATAGCAGCCAGGCACATTTTAGCTAGTTTTACTTGTAAGTGGGGTTGGAAACGCTTTTCAGGATCAGTACTGGGCTCAAAACATGCAGCCCTGAGGTCTCTCATGATAGCAGGTGGTTAAATAGAAATTCGCTGCTCAGCTGACCCGGCAGGAGCAAACGTATGCCAAAAATGTACGCAGAATGAGCTTTTCAGTGAAGAGCAGCCAGGCACATTTTAGCTAGTTTTACTTGTAAGTGGGGTTGGAAATGCTTTTCAGGCTCAGTACTGGGCTCAAAACATGCAGCCCTGAGGTCTCTCATGATAGCAGGAGGTTAAATAGAAATTCGCTGCTCAGCTGACCCGGTAGGAGCAAACGCATGCCAAAAATGTACACAGAATGAGCTTTTCAGTGAATAGCAGCCAGGCACATTTTAGCTAGTTTTACTTGTAAGTGGGGTTGGAAACGCTTTACAGGATCAGTACTGCGCTCAAGACATGCAGCCCTGAGGTCTCTCATGATTGCAGGTGGTTAAATAGAAATTCGCTGCTCAGCTGACCCGGTAGGAGCAAACGTATGCCAAAAATGTAAGCAGAATGAGCTTTTCAGTGAATAGCAGTCAGACACATTTTAGCTAATTTTACTTGTAAGTGGGGTTGGAAATGCTTTTCAGGCTCAGTACTGGGCTCAAAAGATGCAGCTCTGAGGTCTCCCTGATAGGAGGTAGTTAAGTAGAACTTCGCTGCACAGCTGACCCGGCAGGAGCAAACGTATGCCAAAAATGTACGCAGAAAGAGCTTTTCAGTGAAGAGCAGCCAGGCACATTTTAGCTAGTTTTACTTGTAAGTGGGGTTGGAAATGCTTTTCAGGCTCAGTACTGGGCTCAAAACATGCAGCCCTGAGGTCTCTCATGATAGCAGGAGGTTAAATAGAAATTCGCTGCTCAGCTGACCCGGCAGGAGCAAACGTATGCCAAAAATGTACACAGAATGAGCTTTTCAGTGAATAGCATCCAGGCACATTTTAGCTAGTTTTACTTGTAAGTGGGGTTGGAAATGCTTTTCAGGCTCAGTACTGGGCTCAAAAGATGCAGCTCTGAGGTCTCTTCTGATAGGAGGTAGTTAAGTAGAACTTCGCTGCTCAGCTGACCAAGCAGGAGCAAACGAATGCCAAAAATGTACGCAGAATGATCTTTTCAGTGAATAGCAGCCAGGCACATTTTAGCTAGTTTTACTTGTAAGTGGGGTTGGAAACGCTTTTCAGGCTCAGTACTGCGCTCAAAACATGCAGCCCTGAGGTCTCTCATGATAGCAGGAGGTTAAATAGAAATTCGCTGCTCAGCTGACCCGGTAGGAGCAAACGCATGCCAAAAATGTACACAGAATGAGCTTTTCAGTGAATAGCAGCCAGGCACATTTTAGCTAGTTTTACTTGTAAGTGGGGTTGGAAACGCTTTACAGGATCAGTACTGCGCTCAAGACATGCAGCCCTGAGGTCTCTCATGATTGCAGGTGGTTAAATAGAAATTCGCTGCTCAGCTGACCCGGTAGGAGCAAACGTATGCCAAAAATGTAAGCAGAATGAGCTTTTCAGTGAATAGCAGTCAGACACATTTTAGCTAATTTTACTTGTAAGTGGGGTTGGAAATGCTTTTCAGGCTCAGTACTGGGCTCAAAAGATGCAGCTCTGAGGTCTCCCTGATAGGAGGTAGTTAAGTAGAACTTCGCTGCACAGCTGACCCGGCAGGAGCAAACGTATGCCAAAAATGTACGCAGAAAGAGCTTTTCAGTGAAGAGCAGCCAGGCACATTTTAGCTAGTTTTACTTGTAAGTGGGGTTGGAAATGCTTTTCAGGCTCAGTACTGGGCTCAAAACATGCAGCCCTGAGGTCTCTCATGATAGCAGGAGGTTAAATAGAAATTCGCTGCTCAGCTGACCCGGCAGGAGCAAACGTATGCCAAAAATGTACACAGAATGAGCTTTTCAGTGAATAGCATCCAGGCACATTTTAGCTAGTTTTACTTGTAAGTGGGGTTGGAAATGCTTTTCAGGCTCAGTACTGGGCTCAAAAGATGCAGCTCTGAGGTCTCTTCTGATAGGAGGTAGTTAAGTAGAACTTCGCTGCTCAGCTGACCAAGCAGGAGCAAACGAATGCCAAAAATGTACGCAGAATGATCTTTTCAGTGAATAGCAGCCAGGCACATTTTAGCTAGTTTTACTTGTAAGTGGGGTTGGAAACGCTTTTCAGGCTCAGTACTGCGCTCAAAACATGCAGCCCTGAGGTCTCTCATGATAGCAGGTGGTTAAGTAGAAATTTGCCACTTGGCTGCCCCAGCAGGAGCAAATGTATGCCAAAAATGTACACAGAATGAGCTTTTCAGTGAATAGCAGCCAGGCACATTTTAGCTAGTTTTACTTGTAAGTAGGGTTGGAAACGCTTTTCAGGATCAGTACTGGGCTCAAAACATGCAGCCCTGAGGTCTCTCATGATAGCAGGTGGTTAAATAGAAATTCGCTGCTCAGCTGACCCGGCAGGAGCAAATGTATGCCAAAAATGTACGCAGAATGAGCTTTTCAGTGAAGAGCAGCCAGGCACATTTTAGCTAGTTTTATTTGTAAGTGGGGTTGGAAATGCTTTTCAGGCTCAGTACTGGGCTCAAAACATGCAGCCCTGAGGTCTCTCATGATAGCAGGAGGTTAAATAGAAATTCGCTGCTCAGCTGACCCGGTAGGAGCAAACGTATGCCAAAAATGTAAGCAGAATGAGCTTTTCAGTGAATAGCAGCCAGGCACATTTTAGCTAGTTTTACTTGTAAGATGGGTTGGAAATGCTTTTCAGGCTCAGTACTGGGCTCAAAAGATGCAGCTCTGAGGTCTCTTCTGATAGGAGGTAGTTAAGTAGAACTTCGCTGCTCAGCTGACCAAGCAGGAGCAAACGTATGCCAAAAATGTACGTAGAATGATCTTTTCAGTGAATAGCAGCCAGGCACATTTTAGCTAGTTTTACTTGTAAGTGGGGTTGGAAACGCTTTTCAGGCTCAGTACTGCGCTCAAAACATGCAGCCCTGAGGTCTCTCATGATAGCAGGTGGTTAAGTAGAAATTTGCCAGTTGGCTGCCCCAGCAGGAACAAAGGTATGCCAAAAATGTACACAGAATGAGCTTTTCAGTGAATAGCAGCCAGGCACATTTTAGCTAGTTTTACTTGTAAGTGGGGTTGGAAACGCTTTTCAGGATCAGTACTGGGCTCAAAACATGCAGCCCTGAGGTCTCTCATGATAGCAGGTGGTTAAATAGAACTTCGCTGCTCAGCTGACCCGGCAGGAGCAAACGTATACCAAAAATGTACGCAGAATGAGCTTTTCAGTGAAGAGCAGCCAGGCACATTTTAGCTAGTTTTACTTGTAAGTGGGGTTGGAAATGCTTTTCAGGCTCAGTACTGGGCTCAAAACATGCAGCCCTGAGGTCTCTCATGATAGCAGGAGGTTAAATAGAAATTCGCTGCTCAGCTGACCCGGCAGGAGCAAACGTATGCCAAAAATGTACACAGAATGAGCTTTTCAGTGAATAGCATCCAGGCACATTTTAGCTAGTTTTACTTGTAAGTGGGGTTGGAAATGCTTTTCAGGCTCAGTACTGGGCTCAAAATATGCAGCTCTGAGGTCTCTTCTGATAGGAGGTAGTTAAGTAGAACGTCGCTGCTCAGCTGACCAAGCAGGAGCAAACGTATGCCAAAAATGTACGCAGAATGATCTTTTCAGTGAATAGCAGCCAGGCACATTTTAGCTAGTTTTACTTGTAAGTGGGGTTGGAAACGCTTTTCAGGCTCAGTACTGCGCTCAAAACATGCAGCCCTGAGGTCTCTCATGATAGCAGGTGGTTAAGTAGAAATTTGCCACTTGGCTGCCCCAGCAGGAGCAAAGGTATGCCAAAAATGTACACAGAATGAGCTTTTCAGTGAATAGCAGCCAGGCACATTTTAGCTAGTTTTACTTGTAAGTGGGGTTGGAAATGCTTTTCAGGCTCAGTACTGGGCTCAAAACATGCAGCCCTGAGGTCTCTCATGATAGCAGGAGGTTAAATAGAAATTCGCTGCTCAGCTGACCCGGTAGGAGCAAACGTATGCCAAAAATGTAAGCAGAATGAGCTTTTCAGTGAATAGCAGCCAGGCACATTTTAGCTAGTTTTACTTGTAAGTGGGGTTGGAAATGCTTTTCAGGCTCAGTACTGGGCTCAAAAGATGCAGCTCTGAGGTCTCTTCTGATAGGAGGTAGTTAAGTAGAACTTCGCTGCTCAGCTGACCAAGCAGGAGCAAACGTATGCCAAAAATGTACGTAGAATGATCTTTTCAGTGAATAGCAGCCAGGCACATTTTAGCTAGTTTTACTTGTAAGTGGGGTTGGAAACGCTTTTCAGGCTCAGTACTGCGCTCAAAACATGCAGCCCTGAGGTCTCTCATGATAGCAGGTGGTTAAGTAGAAATTTGCCACTTGGCTGACCCAGCAGGAGCAAACGTATGCCAAAAATGTACACAGAATGAGCTTTTCAGTGAATAGCAGCCAGGCACATTTTAGCTAGTTTTACTTGTAAGTGGGGTTGGAAACGCTTTTCAGGATCAGTACTGGGCTCAAAACATGCAGCCCTGAGGTCTCTCATGATAGCAGGTGGTTAAATAGAAATTCGCTGCTCAGCTGACCCGGCAGGAGCAAACGTATACCAAAAATGTACGCAGAATGAGCTTTTCAGTGAATAGCAGCCAGGCACATTTTAGCTAGTTTCACTTGTAAGTGGGGTTGGAAATGCTTTTCAGGCTCAGTACTGGGCTCAAAAGATGCAGCTCTGAGGTCTCTCCTGATAGGAGGTAGTTAAGTAGAACTTCGCTGCTCAGCTGACTCGGCAGGAGCAAATGTATGCCAAAAATGTACGCAGAATGAGCTTTTCAGTGAAGAGCATCCTGGCACATTCTAGCAAGTTTTACTTGTAAGTGGGGTTGGAAACACTTTTCAGGCTCAGTACTGCGCTCAAAAGATGCAGCCCTGAGGTCTCTCATGATAGCAGGTGGTTAAGTAGAAATTTGCCACTTGGCTGACCCAGCAGGAGCAAACGTATGCCAAAAATGTACACAGAATGAGCTTTTCAGTGACTAGCATTCAGGCACATTTTAGCTAGTTTTACTTGTAAGTGGGGTTGGAAACGCTTTTCAGGATCAGTACAGGGCTCAAAACATGCAGCCCTGAGGTCTCTCATGATAGCAGCTGGTTAAATAGAAATTCGCTGCTCAGCTGACCCGGCAGGAGCAAACGTATGCCAAAAATGTACACAGAATGAGCTTTTCAGTGAATAGCAGCCAGGCACATTTTAGCTAGTTTTACTTGTAAGTGGGGTTGGAAACGCTTTTCAGGATCAGTACTGGGCTCAAAACATGCAGCCCTGAGGTCTCTCATGATAGCAGGTGGTTAAATAGAAATTCGCTGCTCAGCTGACCCGGTAGGAGCAAACGTATGCCAAAAATGTACACAGAATGAGCTTTTCAGTGAAGAGCAGCCAGGCACATTTTAGATAGTTTTACTTGTAAGTGGGGTTGGAAACGCTTTTCAGGCTCAGTACTGGGCTCAAAAGATGCAGCTCTGAGGTCTCTTCTGATAGGAGGTAGTTAAGTAGAACTTCGCTTCTCAGCTGACCCGGCAGGAGCAAATGTATGCCAAAAATGTACGCAGAATGAGCCTTTCAGTGAATAGCAGCCAGGCACATTTTAGCTAGTTTTACTTGTAAGTGGGGTTGGAAACGCTTTTCAGGATCAGTACTGGGCTCAAAACATGCAGCCCTGAGGTCTCTCATGATAGCAGGTGGTTAAATAGAAATTCGCTGCTCAGCTGACCCGGCAGGAGCAAACGTATGCCAAAAATGTACGCAGAATGAGCTTTTCAGTGAAGAGCAGCCAGGCACATTTTAGCTAGTTTTACTTGTAAGTGGGGTTGGAAATGCTTTTCAGGCTCAGTACTGGGCTCAAAACATGCAGCCCTGAGGTCTCTCATGATAGCAGGAGGTTAAATAGAAATTCGCTGCTCAGCTGACCCGGTAGGAGCAAACGTATGCCAAAAATGTACACAGAATGAGCTTTTCAGTGAATAGCAGCCAGGCACATTTTAGCTAGTTTTACTTGTAAGTGGGGTTGGAAATGCTTTACAGGATCAGTACTGGGCTCAAGACATGCAGCCCTGAGGTCTCTCATGATTGCAGGTGGTTAAATAGAAATTCGCTGCTCAGCTGACCCGGTAGGAGCAAACGTATGCCAAAAATGTAAGCAGAATGAGCTTTTCAGTGAATAGCAGTCAGGCACATTTTAGCTAATTTTACTTGTAAGTGGGGTTGGAAATGCTTTTCAGGCTCAGTACTGGGCTCAAAAGATGCAGCTCTGAGGTCTCCCTGATAGGAGGTAGTTAAGTAGAACTTCGCTGCACAGCTGACCCGGCAGGAGCAAACGTATGCCAAAAATGTACGCAGAAAGAGCTTTTCAGTGAAGAGCAGCCAGGCACATTTTAGCTAGTTTTACTTGTAAGTGGGGTTGGAAATGCTTTTCAGGCTCAGTACTGGGCTCAAAACATGCAGCCCTGAGGTCTCTCATGATAGCAGGAGGTTAAATAGAAATTCGCTGCTCAGCTGACCCGGCAGGAGCAAACGTATGCCAAAAATGTACACAGAATGAGCATTTCAGTGAATAGCATCCAGGCACATTTTAGCTAGTTTTACTTGTAAGTGGGGTTGGAAATGCTTTTCAGGCTCAGTACTGGGCTCAAAAGATGCAGCTCTGAGGTCTCTTCTGATAGGAGGTAGTTAAGTAGAACTTCGCTGCTCAGCTGACCAAGCAGGAGCAAACGTATGCCAAAAATGTACGCAGAATGATCTTTTCAGTGAATAGCAGCCAGGCACATTTTAGCTAGTTTTACTTGTAAGTGGGGTTGGAAACGCTTTTCAGGCTCAGTACTGCGCTCAAAACATGCAGCCCTGAGGTCTCTCATGATAGCAGGTGGTTAAGTAGAAATTTGCCACTTGGCTGCCCCAGCAGGAGCAAAGGTATGCCAAAAATGTACACAGAATGAGCTTTTCAGTGAATAGCAGCCAGGCACATTTTAGCTAGTTTTACTTGTAAGTAGGGTTGGAAACGCTTTTCAGGATCAGTACTGGGCTCAAAACATGCAGCCCTGAGGTCTCTCATGATAGCAGGTGGTTAAATAGAAATTCGCTGCTCAGCTGACCCGGCAGGAGCAAATGTATGTCAAAAATGTACGCAGAATGAGCTTTTCAGTGAAGAGCAGCCAGGCACATTTTAGCTAGTTTTATTTGTAAGTGGGGTTGGAAATGCTTTTCAGGCTCAGTACTGGGCTCAAAACATGCAGCCCTGAGGTCTCTCATGATAGCAGGAGGTTAAATAGAAATTCGCTGCTCAGCTGACCCGGTAGGAGCAAACGTATGCCAAAAATGTAAGCAGAATGAGCTTTTCAGTGAATAGCAGCCAGGCACATTTTAGCTAGTTTTACTTGTAAGATGGGTTGGAAATGCTTTTCAGGCTCAGTACTGGGCTCAAAAGATGCAGCTCTGAGGTCTCTTCTGATAGGAGGTAGTTAAGTAGAACTTCGCTGCTCAGCTGACCAAGCAGGAGCAAACGTATGCCAAAAATGTACGTAGAATGATCTTTTCAGTGAATAGCAGCCAGGCACATTTTAGCTAGTTTTACTTGTAAGTGGGGTTGGAAACGCTTTTCAGGCTCAGTACTGCGCTCAAAACATGCAGCCCTGAGGTCTCTCATGATAGCAGGTGGTTAAGTAGAAATTTGCCAGTTGGCTGCCCCAGCAGGAACAAAGGTATGCCAAAAAATTTACACAGAATGAGCTTTTCAGTGAATAGCAGCCAGGCACATTTTAGCTAGTTTTACTTGTAAGTGGGGTTGGAAACGCTTTTCAGGATCAGTACTGGGCTCAAAACATGCAGCCCTGAGGTCTCTCATGATAGCAGGTGGTTAAATAGAACTTCGCTGCTCAGCTGACCCGGCAGGAGCAAACGTATACCAAAAATGTACGCAGAATGAGCTTTTCAGTGAAGAGCAGCCAGGCACATTTTAGCTAGTTTTACTTGTAAGTGGGGTTGGAAATGCTTTTCAGGCTCAGTACTGGGCTCAAAACATGCAGCCCTGAGGTCTCTCATGATAGCAGGAGGTTAAATAGAAATTCGCTGCTCAGCTGACCCGGCAGGAGCAAACGTATGCCAAAAATGTACACAGAATGAGCTTTTCAGTGAATAGCATCCAGGCACATTTTAGCTAGTTTTACTTGTAAGTGGGGTTGGAAATGCTTTTCAGGCTCAGTACTGGGCTCAAAAGATGCAGCTCTGAGGTCTCTTCTGATAGGAGGTAGTTAAGTAGAACTTCGCTGCTCAGCTGACCAAGCAGGAGCAAACGTATGCCAAAAATGTACGCAGAATGATCTTTTCAGTGAATAGCAGCCAGGCACATTTTAGCTAGTTTTACTTGTAAGTGGGGTTGGAAACGCTTTTCAGGCTCAGTACTGCGCTCAAAACATGCAGCCCTGAGGTCTCTCATGATAGCAGGTGGTTAAGTAGAAATTTGCCACTTGGCTGCCCCAGCAGGAGCAAAGGTATGCCAAAAATGTACACAGAATGAGCTTTTCAGTGAATAGCAGCCAGGCACATTTTAGCTAGTTTTACTTGTAAGTAGGGTTGGAAACGCTTTTCAGGATCAGTACTGGGCTCAAAACATGCAGCCCTGAGGTCTCTCATGATAGCAGGTGGTTAAATAGAAATTCGCTGCTCAGCTGACCCGGCAGGAGCAAACGTATGCCAAAAATGTACGCAGAATGAGCTTTTCAGTGAAGAGCAGCCAGGCACATTTTAGCTAGTTTTACTTGTAAGTGGGGTTGGAAATGCTTTTCAGGCTCAGTACTGGGCTCAAAACATGCAGCCCTGAGGTCTCTCATGATAGCAGGAGGTTAAATAGAAATTCGCTGCTCAGCTGACCCGGTAGGAGCAAACGTATGCCAAAAATGTAAGCAGAATGAGCTTTTCAGTGAATAGCAGCCAGGCACATTTTAGCTAGTTTTACTTGTAAGTGGGGTTGGAAATGCTTTTCAGGCTCAGTACTGGGCTCAAAAGATGCAGCTCTGAGGTCTCTTCTGATAGGAGGTAGTTAAGTAGAACTTCTCTGCTCAGCTGACCAAGCAGGAGCAAACGTATGCCAAAAATGTACGTAGAATGATCTTTTCAGTGAATAGCAGCCAGGCACATTTTAGCTAGTTTTACTTGTAAGTGGGGTTGGAAACGCTTTTCAGGCTCAGTACTGCGCTCAAAACATGCAGCCCTGAGGTCTCTCATGATAGCAGGTGGTTAAGTAGAAATTTGCCACTTGGCTGACCCAGCAGGAGCAAACGTATGCCAAAAATGTACACAGAATGAGCTTTTCAGTGAATAGCAGCCAGGCACATTTTAGCTAGTTTTACTTGTAAGTGGGGTTGGAAACGCTTTTCAGGATCAGTACTGGGCTCAAAACATGCAGCCCTGAGGTCTCTCATGATAGCAGGTGGTTAAATAGAAATTCGCTGCTCAGCTGACCCGGCAGGAGCAAACGTATACCAAAAATGTACGCAGAATGAGCTTTTCAGTGAATAGCAGCCAGGCACATTTTAGCTAGTTTCACTTGTAAGTGGGGTTGGAAATGCTTTTCAGGCTCAGTACTGGGCTCAAAAGATGCAGCTCTGAGGTCTCTCCTGATAGGAGGTAGTTAAGTAGAACTTCGCTGCTCAGCTGACTCGGCAGGAGCAAATGTATGCCAAAAATGTACGCAGAATGAGCTTTTCAGTGAAGAGCATCCTGGCACATTCTAGCAAGTTTTACTTGTAAGTGGGGTTGGAAACACTTTTCAGGCTCAGAACTGCGCTCAAAAGATGCAGCCCTGAGGTCTCTCATGATAGCAGGTGGTTAAGTAGAAATTTGCCACTTGGCTGACCCAGCAGGAGCAAACGTATGCCAAAAATGTACACAGAATGAGCTTTTCAGTGACTAGCATTCAGGCACATTTTAGCTAGTTTTACTTGTAAGTGGGGTTGGAAACGCTTTTCAGGATCAGTACAGGGCTCAAAACATGCAGCCCTGAGGTCTCTCATGATAGCAGCTGGTTAAATAGAAATTCGCTGCTCAGCTGACCCGGCAGGAGCAAACGTATGCCAAAAATGTACACAGAATGAGCTTTTCAGTGAATAGCAGCCAGGCACATTTTAGCTAGTTTTACTTGTAAGTGGGGTTGGAAACGCTTTTCAGGATCAGTACTGGGCTCAAAACATGCAGCCCTGAGGTCTCTCATGATAGCAGGTGGTTAAATAGAAATTCGCTGCTCAGCTGACCCGGTAGGAGCAAACGTATGCCAAAAATGTACACAGAATGAGCTTTTCAGTGAATAGCAGCCAGGCACATTTTAGCTAGTTTTACTTGTAAGTGGGGTTGGAAATGCTTTTCAGGGTCAGTACTGGGCTCAAAACATGCAGCCCTGAGGTCTCTCATGATAGCAGGAGGTTAAATAGAAATTCGCTGCTCAGCTGACCCGGCAGGAGCAAACGTATGCCAAAAATGTACACAGAATGAGCTTTTCAGTGAATAGCATCCAGGCACATTTTAGCTAGTTTTACTTGTAAGTGGGGTTGGAAATGCTTTTCAGGCTCAGTACTGGGCTCAAAAGATGCAGCTCTGAGGTCTCTTCTGATAGGAGGTAGTTAAGTAGAACTTCGCTGCTCAGCTGACCAAGCAGGAGCAAACGTATGCCAAAAATGTACTCCGAATGATCTTTTCAGTGAATAGCAGCCAGGCACATTTGAGCTAGTTTTACTTGTAAGTGGGGTTGCAAACGCTTTTCAGGCTCAGTACTGCGCTCAAAACATGCAGCCCTGAGGTCTCTCATGATAGCAGGTGGTTAAGTAGAAATTTGCCACTTGGCTGCCCCAGCAGGAGCAAAGGTATGCCAAAAATGTACACAGAATGAGCTTTTCAGTGAATAGCAGCCAGGCACATTTTAGCTAGTTTCACTTGTAAGTGGGGTTGGAAATGCTTTTCAGGCTCAGTACTGGGCTCAAAAGATGCAGCTCTGAGGTCTCTCCTGATAGGAGGTAGTTAAGTAGAACTTCGCTGCTCAGCTGACTCGGCAGGAGCAAATGTATGCCAAAAATGTACGCAGAATGAGCTTTTCAGTGAAGAGCATCCTGGCACATTCTAGCAAGTTTTACTTGTAAGTGGGGTTGGAAACACTTTTCAGGCTCAGTACTGCGCTCAAAAGATGCAGCCCTGAGGTCTCTCATGATAGCAGGTGGTTAAGTAGAAATTTGCCACTTGGCTGACCCAGCAGGAGCAAACGTATGCCAAAAATGTACACAGAATGAGCTTTTCAGTGACTAGCATTCAGGCACATTTTAGCTAGTTTTACTTGTAAGTGGGGTTGGAAACGCTTTTCAGGATCAGTACAGGGCTCAAAACATGCAGCCCTGAGGTCTCTCATGATAGCAGCTGGTTAAATAGAAATTCGCTGCTCAGCTGACCCGGCAGGAGCAAACGTATGCCAAAAATGTACACAGAATGAGCTTTTCAGTGAATAGCAGCCAGGCACATTTTAGCTAGTTTTACTTGTAAGTGGGGTTGGAAACGCTTTTCAGGATCAGTACTGGGCTCAAAACATGCAGCCCTGAGGTCTCTCATGATAGCAGGTGGTTAAATAGAAATTCGCTGCTCAGCTGACCCGGTAGGAGCAAACGTATGCCAAAAATGTACACAGAATGAGCTTTTCAGTGAATAGCAGCCAGGCACATTTTAGCTAGTTTTACTTGTAAGTGGGGTTGGAAATGCTTTTCAGGCTCAGTACTGGGCTCAAAACATGCAGCCCTGAGGTCTCTCATGATAGCAGGAGGTTAAATAGAAATTCGCTGCTCAGCTGACCCGGCAGGAGCAAACGTATGCCAAAAATGTACACAGAATGAGCTTTTCAGTGAATAGCATCCAGGCACATTTTAGCTAGTTTTACTTGTAAGTGGGGTTGGAAATGCTTTTCAGGCTCAGTACTGGGCTCAAAAGATGCAGCTCTGAGGTCTCTTCTGATAGGAGGTAGTTAAGTAGAACTTCGCTGCTCAGCTGACCAAGCAGGAGCAAACGTATGCCAAAAATGTACTCCGAATGATCTTTTCAGTGAATAGCAGCCAGGCACATTTGAGCTAGTTTTACTTGTAAGTGGGGTTGGAAACGCTTTTCAGGCTCAGTACTGCGCTCAAAACATGCAGCCCTGAGGTCTCTCATGATAGCAGGTGGTTAAGTAGAAATTTGCCACTTGGCTGCCCCAGCAGGAGCAAAGGTATGCCAAAAATGTACACAGAATGAGCTTTTCAGTGAATAGCAGCCAGGCACATTTTAGCTAGTTTTACTTGTAAGTAGGGTTGGAAACGCTTTTCAGGATCAGTACTGGGCTCAAAACATGCAGCCCTGAGGTCTCTCATGATAGCAGGTGGTTAAATAGAAATTCGCTGCTCAGCTGACCCGGCAGGAGCAAACGTATGCCAAAAATGTACGCAGAATGAGCTTTTCAGTGAAGAGCAGCCGGGCACATTTTAGCTAGTTTTACTTGTAAGTGGGGTTGGAAATGCTTTTCAGGCTCAGTACTGGGCTCAAAACATGCAGCCCTGAGGTCTCTCATGATAGCAGGAGGTTAAGTAGAAATTCGCTGCTCAGCTGACCCGGTAGGAGCAAACGTATGCCAAAAATGTAAGCAGAATGAGCTTTTCAGTGAATAGCAGCCAGGCACATTTTAGCTAGTTTTACTTGTAAGTGGGGTTGGAAATGCTTTTCAGGCTCAGTACTGGGCTCAAAAGATGCAGCTCTGAGGTCTCTTCTGATAGGAGGTAGTTAAGTAGAACTTCGCTGCTCAGCTGACCAAGCAGGAGCAAACGTATGCCAAAAATGTACGTAGAATGATCTTTTCAGTGAATAGCAGCCAGGCACATTTTAGCTAGTTTTACTTGTAAGTGGGGTTGGAAACGCTTTTCAGGCTCAGTACTGCGCTCAAAACATGCAGCCCTGAGGTCTCTCATGATAGCAGGTGGTTAAGTAGAAATTTGCCACTTGGCTGACCCAGCAGGAGCAAACGTATGCCAAAAATGTACACAGAATGAGCTTTTCAGTGAATAGCAGCCAGGCACATTTTAGCTAGTTTTACTTGTAAGTGGGGTTGGAAACGCTTTTCAGGATCAGTACTGGGCTCAAAACATGCAGCCCTGAGGTCTCTCATGATAGCAGGTGGTTAAATAGAAATTCGCTGCTCAGCTGACCCGGCAGGAGCAAACGTATACCAAAAATGTACGCAGAATGAGCTTTTCAGTGAAGAGCAGCCAGGCACATTTTAGCTAGTTTTACTTGTAAGTGGGGTTGGAAATGCTTTTCAGGCTCAGTACTGGGCTCAAAAGATGCAGCTCTGAGGTCTCTCCTGATAGGAGGTAGTTAAGTAGAACTTCGCTGCTCAGCTGACTCGGCAGGAGCAAATGTATGCCAAAAATGTACGCAGAATGAGCTTTTCAGTGAAGAGCATCCTGGCACATTCTAGCAAGTTTTACTTGTAAGTGGGGTTGGAAACACTTTTCAGGCTCAGTACTGCGCTCAAAAGATGCAGCCCTGAGGTCTCTCACGATAGCAGGTGGTTAAGTAGAAATTTGCCACTTGGCTGACCCAGCAGGAGCAAACGTATGCCAAAAATGTACACAGAATGAGCTTTTCAGTGACTAGCATTCAGGCACATTTTAGCTAGTTTTACTTGTAAGTGGGGTTGGAAACGCTTTTCAGGATCAGTACAGGGCTCAAAACATGCAGCCCTGAGGTCTCTCATGATAGCAGCTGGTTAAATAGAAATTCGCTGCTCAGCTGACCCGGCAGGAGCAAACGTATGCCAAAAATGTACACAGAATGAGCTTTTCAGTGACTAGCAGCCAGGCACATTTTAGCTAGTTTTACTTGTAAGTGGGGTTGGAAACGCTTTTCAGGATCAGTACTGGGCTCAAAACATGCAGCCCTGAGGTCTCTTCTGATAGGAGGTAGTTAAGTAGAACTTCGCTTCTCAGCTGACCCGGCAGGAGCAAATGTATGCCAATAATGTAAGCAGAATGAGCTTTTCAGTGAATAGCAGCCAGGCACATTTTAGCTAGTTTTACTTGTAAGTGGGGTTGGAAACGCTTTTCAGGATCAGTACTGGGCTCAAAACATGCAGCCCTGAGGTCTCTCATGATAGCAGGAGGTTAAATAGAAATTCGCTGCTCAGCTGACCCGGTAGGAGCAAACGTATGCCAAAAATGTACACAGAATGAGCTTTTCAGTGAATAGCAGCCAGGCACATTTTAGCTAGTTTTACTTGTAAGTGGGGTTGGAAACGCTTTTCAGGATCAGTACTGGGCTCAAAACATGCAGCCCTGAGGTCTCTCATGATAGCAGGTGGTTAAATAGAAATTCGCTGCTCAGCTGACCCGGCAGGAGCAAACGTATGCCAAAAATGTACGCAGAATGAGCTTTTCAGTGAAGAGCAGCCAGGCACATTTTAGCTAGTTTTACTTGTAAGTGGGGTTGGAAATGCTTTTCAGGCTCAGTACTGCGCTCAAAAGATGCAGCTCTGAGGTCTGTCATGATAGCAGGTGGTTAAGTAGAAATTTGCCACTTGGCTGACCCAGCAGGAGCAAACGTATGCTAAAAATGTACACAGAATGAGCTTTTCAGTGACTAGCATCCAGGCACATTTTAGCTAGTTTTACTTGTAAGTGGGGTTGGAAACGCTTTTCAGGCTCAGTACTACGCTCAAAAGATGCAGCCCTGAGGTCCCTCATGATATCAGGTGGTTAAATAGAAATTCGCTGCTCAGCTGACCCGGCAGGAGCAAATGTATGCCAAAAATGTACGCAGAATGATCTTTTCAGTGAATAGCAGCCAGGCACATTTTAGCTAGTTTTACTTGTAAGTGGGGTTGGAAACGCTTTTCAGGCTCAGTACTGCGCTCAAAACATGCAGCCCTGAGGTCTCTCATGATAGCAGGTGGTTAAGTAGAAATTTGCCACTTGGCTGACCCAGCAGGAGCAAACGTATGCCAAAAATGTACACAGAATGAGCTTTTCAGTGAATAGCAGCCTGGCACATTTTAGCTAGTTTTACTTGTAAGTGGGGTTGGAAACGCTTTTCAGGATCAGTACTGGGCTCAAAACATGCAGCCCTGAGGTCTCTCATGATAGCAGGTGGTTAAATAGAAATTTCGCTGCTCAGCTGACCCGGCAGGAGCAAACGTATGCCAAAAATGTACGCAGAATGAGCTTTTCAGTGAAGAACAGCCAGGCACATTTTAGCTAGTTTTACTTGTAAGTGGGGTTGGAAATGCTTTTCAGGCTCAGTACTGGGCTCAAAAGATGCAGCTCTGAGGTCTCTCCTGATAGGAGGTAGTTAAGTAGAACTTCGCTGCTCAGCTGACCCGGCAGGAGCAAATGTATGCCAAAAATGTACGCAGAATGAGCTTTTCAGTGAAGAGCAGCCTGACACATTCTAGCAAGTTTTACTTGTAAGTGGGGTTGGAAACACTTTTCAGGCTCAGTACTGCGCTCAAAAGATGCAGCTCTGAGGTCTCTCATGATAGCAGGTGGTTAAGTAGAAATTTGCCACTTGGCTGACCCAGCAGGAGCAAACGTATGCCAAAAATGTACACAGAATGAGCTTTTCAGTGACTAGCATCCAGGCACATTTTAGCTAGTTTTACTTGTAAGTGGGGTTGGAAACGCTTTTCAGGCTCAGTACTACGCTCAAAAGACGCAGCCCTGAGGTCCCTCATGAAATCAGGTGGTTAAATAGAAATTCGCTGCTCAGCTGACCCGGCAGGAGCAAATGTATGCCAAAAATGTACGCAGAATGAGCTTTTCAGTGAAGAGCAGCCAGGCACATTCTAGCAAGTTTTACTTGTAAGTGGGGTTGGAAACGCTTTTCAGGCTCAGTACTCGCTCAAAAGATGCAGCCCTGAGGTCTCTCATGATAGCAGGTGGTTAAGTAGAAGTTTGCCACTTGGCTGACCCAGCAGGAGCAAACGTATGCCAAAAATGTACGCAGAATGAGCTTTTCAGTGAAGAGCAGCCAGGCACATTTTAGCTAGTTTTACTTGTAAGTGAAGTTGGAAATGCTTTTCAGGCTCAGTACTGGGCTCAAAAGATGCAGCTCTGAGGTCTCTTCTGATAGGAGGTAGTTAAGTAGAACTTCGCTGCTCAGCTGACCAAGCAGGAGCAAACGTATGCCAAAAATGTACGTAGAATGATCTTTTCAGTGAATAGCAGCCAGGCACATTTTAGCTAGTTTTACTTGTAAGTGGGGTTGGAAACGCTTTTCAGGCTCAGTACTGCGCTCAAAACATGCAGCCCTGAGGTCTCTCATGATAGCAGGTGGTTAAGTAGAAATTTGCCACTTGGCTGACCCAGCAGGAGCAAACGTATGCCAAAAATGTACACAGAATGAGCTTTTCAGTGAATAGCAGCCAGGCACATTTTAGCTAGTTTTACTTGTAAGTGGGGTTGGAAACGCTTTTCAGGATCAGTACTGGGCTCAAAACATGCAGCCCTGAGGTCTCTCATGATAGCAGGTGGTTAAATAGAAATTCGCTGCTCAGCTGACCCGGCAGGAGCAAACGTATACCAAAAATGTACGCAGAATGAGCTTTTCAGTGAAGAGCAGCCAGGCACATTTTAGCTAGTTTTACTTGTAAGTGGGGTTGGAAATGCTTTTCAGGCTCAGTACTGGGCTCAAAAGATGCAGCTCTGAGGTCTCTCCTGATAGGAGGTAGTTAAGTAGAACTTCGCTGCTCAGCTGACTCAGCAGGAGCAAATGTATGCCAAAAATGTACGCAGAATGAGCTTTTCAGTGAAGAGCAGCCAGGCACATTTTAGCTAGTTTTACTTGTAAGTGGGGTTGGAAATGCTTTTCAGGCTCAGTACTGCGCTCAAAAGATGCAGCTCTGAGGTCTCTCATGATAGCAGGTGGTTAAGTAGAAATTTGCCACTTGGCTGACCCAGCAGGAGCAAACGTATGCTAAAAATGTACACAGAATGAGCTTTTCAGTGACTAGCATCCAGGCACATTTTAGCTAGTTTTACTTGTAAGTGGGGTTGGAAACGCTTTTCAGGCTCAGTACTACGCTCAAAAGATGCAGCCCTGAGGTCCCTCATGATATCAGGTGGTTAAATAGAAATTCGCTGCTCAGCTGACCCGGCAGGAGCAAATGTATGCCAAAAATGTACGCAGAATGATCTTTTCAGTGAATAGCAGCCAGGCACATTTTAGCTAGTTTTACTTGTAAGTGGGGTTGGAAACGCTTTTCAGGCTCAGTACTGCGCTCAAAACATGCAACCCCGAGGTCTCTCATGATAGCAGGTGGTTAAGTAGAAATTTGCCACTTGGCTGACCCAGCAGGAGCAAACGTATGCCAAAAATGTACACAGAATGAGCTTTTCAGTGAATAGCAGCCAGGCACATTTTAGCTAGTTTTACTTGTAAGTGGGGTTGGAAACGCTTTTCAGGATCAGTACTGGGCTCAAAACATGCAGCCCTGAGGTCTCTCATGATAGCAGGTGGTTAAATAGAAATTCGCTGCTCAGCTGACCCGGCAGGAGCAAACGTATACCAAAAATGTACGCAGAATGAGCTTTTCAGTGAATAGCAGCCAGGCACATTTTAGCTAGTTTCACTTGTAAGTGGGGTTGGAAATGCTTTTCAGGCTCAGTACTGGGCTCAAAAGATGCAGCTCTGAGGTCTCTCCTGATAGGAGGTAGTTAAGTAGAACTTCGCTGCTCAGCTGACTCGGCAGGAGCAAATGTATGCCAAAAATGTACGCAGAATGAGCTTTTCAGTGAAGAGCATCCTGGCACATTCTAGCAAGTTTTACTTGTAAGTGGGGTTGGAAACACTTTTCAGGCTCAGTACTGCGCTCAAAAGATGCAGCCCTGAGGTCTCTCATGATAGCAGGTGGTTAAGTAGAAATTTGCCACTTGGCTGACCCAGCAGGAGCAAACGTATGCCAAAAATGTACACAGAATGAGCTTTTCAGTGACTAGCATTCAGGCACATTTTAGCTAGTTTTACTTGTAAGTGGGGTTGGAAACGCTTTTCAGGATCAGTACAGGGCTCAAAACATGCAGCCCTGAGGTCTCTCATGATAGCAGCTGGTTAAATAGAAATTCGCTGCTCAGCTGACCCGGCAGGAGCAAACGTATGCCAAAAATGTACACAGAATGAGCTTTTCAGTGAATAGCAGCCAGGCACATTTTAGCTAGTTTTACTTGTAAGTGGGGTTGGAAACGCTTTTCAGGATCAGTACTGGGCTCAAAACATGCAGCCCTGAGGTCTCTCATGATAGCAGGTGGTTAAATAGAAATTCGCTGCTCAGCTGACCCGGTAGGAGCAAACGTATGCCAAAAATGTACACAGAATGAGCTTTTCAGTGAATAGCAGCCAGGCACATTTTAGCTAGTTTTACTTGTAAGTGGGGTTGGAAATGCTTTTCAGGCTCAGTACTGGGCTCAAAACATGCAGCCCTGAGGTCTCTCATGATAGCAGGAGGTTAAATAGAAATTCGCTGCTCAGCTGACCCGGCAGGAGCAAACGTATGCCAAAAATGTACACAGAATGAGCTTTTCAGTGAATAGCATCCAGGCACATTTTAGCTAGTTTTACTTGTAAGTGGGGTTGGAAATGCTTTTCAGGCTCAGTACTGGGCTCAAAAGATGCAGCTCTGAGGTCTCTTCTGATAGGAGGTAGTTAAGTAGAACTTCGCTGCTCAGCTGACCAAGCAGGAGCAAACGTATGCCAAAAATGTACTCCGAATGATCTTTTCAGTGAATAGCAGCCAGGCACATTTGAGCTAGTTTTACTTGTAAGTGGGGTTGGAAACGCTTTTCAGGCTCAGTACTGCGCTCAAAACATGCAGCCCTGAGGTCTCTCATGATAGCAGGTGGTTAAGTAGAAATTTGCCACTTGGCTGCCCCAGCAGGAGCAAAGGTATGCCAAAAATGTACACAGAATGAGCTTTTCAGTGAATAGCAGCCAGGCACATTTTAGCTAGTTTTACTTGTAAGTAGGGTTGGAAACGCTTTTCAGGATCAGTACTGGGCTCAAAACATGCAGCCCTGAGGTCTCTCATGATAGCAGGTGGTTAAATAGAAATTCGCTGCTCAGCTGACCCGGCAGGAGCAAACGTATGCCAAAAATGTACGCAGAATGAGCTTTTCAGTGAAGAGCAGCCGGGCACATTTTAGCTAGTTTTACTTGTAAGTGGGGTTGGAAATGCTTTTCAGGCTCAGTACTGGGCTCAAAACATGCAGCCCTGAGGTCTCTCATGATAGCAGGAGGCTAAGTAGAAATTCGCTGCTCAGCTGACCCGGTAGGAGCAAACGTATGCCAAAAATGTAAGCAGAATGAGCTTTTCAGTGAATAGCAGCCAGGCACATTTTAGCTAGTTTTACTTGTAAGTGGGGTTGGAAATGCTTTTCAGGCTCAGTACTGGGCTCAAAAGATGCAGCTCTGAGGTCTCTTCTGATAGGAGGTAGTTAAGTAGAACTTCGCTGCTCAGCTGACCAAGCAGGAGCAAACGTATGCCAAAAATGTACGTAGAATGATCTTTTCAGTGAATAGCAGCCAGGCACATTTTAGCTAGTTTTACTTGTAAGTGGGGTTGGAAACGCTTTTCAGGCTCAGTACTGCGCTCAAAACATGCAGCCCTGAGGTCTCTCATGATAGCAGGTGGTTAAGTAGAAATTTGCCACTTGGCTGACCCAGCAGGAGCAAACGTATGCCAAAAATTTACACAGAATGAGCTTTTCAGTGAATAGCAGCCAGGCACATTTTAGCTAGTTTTACTTGTAAGTGGGGTTGGAAACGCTTTTCAGGATCAGTACTGGGCTCAAAACATGCAGCCCTGAGGTCTCTCATGATAGCAGGTGGTTAAATAGAAATTCGCTGCTCAGCTGACCCGGCAGGAGCAAACGTATACCAAAAATGTACGCAGAATGAGCTTTTCAGTGAAGAGCAGCCAGGCACATTTTAGCTAGTTTTACTTGTAAGTGGGGTTGGAAATGCTTTTCAGGCTCAGTACTGGGCTCAAAAGATGCAGCTCTGAGGTCTCTCCTGATAGGAGGTAGTTAAGTAGAACTTCGCTGCTCAGCTGACTCGGCAGGAGCAAATGTATGCCAAAAATGTACGCAGAATGAGCTTTTCAGTGAAGAGCATCCTGGCACATTCTAGCAAGTTTTACTTGTAAGTGGGGTTGGAAACACTTTTCAGGCTCAGTACTGCGCTCAAAAGATGCAGCCCTGAGGTCTCTCACGATAGCAGGTGGTTAAGTAGAAATTTGCCACTTGGCTGACCCAGCAGGAGCAAACGTATGCCAAAAATGTACACAGAATGAGCTTTTCAGTGACTAGCATTCAGGCACATTTTAGCTAGTTTTACTTGTAAGTGGGGTTGGAAACGCTTTTCAGGATCAGTACAGGGCTCAAAACATGCAGCCCTGAGGTCTCTCATGATAGCAGCTGGTTAAATAGAAATTCGCTGCTCAGCTGACCCGGCAGGAGCAAACGTATGCCAAAAATGTACACAGAATGAGCTTTTCAGTGACTAGCAGCCAGGCACATTTTAGCTAGTTTTACTTGTAAGTGGGGTTGGAAACGCTTTTCAGGATCAGTACTGGGCTCAAAACATGCAGCCCTGAGGTCTCTTCTGATAGGAGGTAGTTAAGTAGAACTTCGCTTCTCAGCTGACCCGGCAGGAGCAAATGTATGCCAATAATGTAAGCAGAATGAGCTTTTCAGTGAATAGCAGCCAGGCACATTTTAGCTAGTTTTACTTGTAAGTGGGGTTGGAAACGCTTTTCAGGATCAGTACTGGGCTCAAAACATGCAGCCCTGAGGTCTCTCATGATAGCAGGAGGTTAAATAGAAATTCGCTGCTCAGCTGACCCGGTAGGAGCAAACGTATGCCAAAAATGTACACAGAATGAGCTTTTCAGTGAATAGCAGCCAGGCACATTTTAGCTAGTTTTACTTGTAAGTGGGGTTGGAAACGCTTTTCAGGATCAGTACTGGGCTCAAAACATGCAGCCCTGAGGTCTCTCATGATAGCAGGTGGTTAAATAGAAATTCGCTGCTCAGCTGACCCGGCAGGAGCAAACGTATGCCAAAAATGTACGCAGAATGAGCTTTTCAGTGAAGAGCAGCCAGGCACATTTTAGCTAGTTTTACTTGTAAGTGGGGTTGGAAATGCTTTTCAGGCTCAGTACTGCGCTCAAAAGATGCAGCTCTGAGGTCTGTCATGATAGCAGGTGGTTAAGTAGAAATTTGCCACTTGGCTGACCCAGCAGGAGCAAACGTATGCCAAAAATGTACACAGAATGAGCTTTTCAGTGAATAGCAGCCTGGCACATTTTAGCTAGTTTTACTTGTAAGTGGGGTTGGAAACGCTTTTCAGGATCAGTACTGGGCTCAAAACATGCAGCCCTGAGGTCTCTCATGATAGCAGGTGGTTAAATAGAAATTTCGCTGCTCAGCTGACCCGGCAGGAGCAAACGTATGCCAAAAATGTACGCAGAATGAGCTTTTCAGTGAAGAACAGCCAGGCACATTTTAGCTAGTTTTACTTGTAAGTGGGGTTGGAAATGCTTTTCAGGCTCAGTACTGGGCTCAAAAGATGCAGCTCTGAGGTCTCTCCTGATAGGAGGTAGTTAAGTAGAACTTCGCTGCTCAGCTGACCCGGCAGGAGCAAATGTATGCCAAAAATGTACGCAGAATGAGCTTTTCAGTGAAGAGCAGCCTGGCACATTCTAGCAAGTTTTACTTGTAAGTGGGGTTGGAAACACTTTTCAGGCTCAGTACTGCGCTCAAAAGATGCAGCTCTGAGGTCTCTCATGATAGCAGGTGGTTAAGTAGAAATTTGCCACTTGGCTGACCCAGCAGGAGCAAACGTATGCCAAAAATGTACACAGAATGAGCTTTTCAGTGACTAGCATCCAGGCACATTTTAGCTAGTTTTACTTGTAAGTGGGGTTGGAAACGCTTTTCAGGCTCAGTACTACGCTCAAAAGATGCAGCCCTGAGGTCCCTCATGAAATCAGGTGGTTAAATAGAAATTCGCTGCTCAGCTGACCCGGCAGGAGCAAATGTATGCCAAAAATGTACGCAGAATGAGCTTTTCAGTGAAGAGCAGCCAGGCACATTCTAGCAAGTTTTACTTGTAAGTGGGGTTGGAAACGCTTTTCAGGCTCAGTACTCGCTCAAAAGATGCAGCCCTGAGGTCTCTCATGATAGCAGGTGGTTAAGTAGAAGTTTGCCACTTGGCTGACCCAGCAGGAGCAAACGTATGCCAAAAATGTACGCAGAATGAGCTTTTCAGTGAAGAGCAGCCAGGCACATTTTAGCTAGTTTTACTTGTAAGTGAAGTTGGAAATGCTTTTCAGGCTCAGTACTGGGCTCAAAAGATGCAGCTCTGAGGTCTCTTCTGATAGGAGGTAGTTAAGTAGAACTTCGCTGCTCAGCTGACCAAGCAGGAGCAAACGTATGCCAAAAATGTACGTAGAATGATCTTTTCAGTGAATAGCAGCCAGGCACATTTTAGCTAGTTTTACTTGTAAGTGGGGTTGGAAACGCTTTTCAGGCTCAGTACTGCGCTCAAAACATGCAGCCCTGAGGTCTCTCATGATAGCAGGTGGTTAAGTAGAAATTTGCCACTTGGCTGACCCAGCAGGAGCAAACGTATGCCAAAAATGTACACAGAATGAGCTTTTCAGTGAATAGCAGCCAGGCACATTTTAGCTAGTTTTACTTGTAAGTGGGGTTGGAAACGCTTTTCAGGATCAGTACTGGGCTCAAAACATGCAGCCCTGAGGTCTCTCATGATAGCAGGTGGTTAAATAGAAATTCGCTGCTCAGCTGACCCGGCAGGAGCAAACGTATACCAAAAATGTACGCAGAATGAGCTTTTCAGTGAAGAGCAGCCAGGCACATTTTAGCTAGTTTTACTTGTAAGTGGGGTTGGAAATGCTTTTCAGGCTCAGTACTGGGCTCAAAAGATGCAGCTCTGAGGTCTCTCCTGATAGGAGGTAGTTAAGTAGAACTTCGCTGCTCAGCTGACTCGGCAGGAGCAAATGTATGCCAAAAATGTACGCAGAATGAGCTTTTCAGTGAAGAGCAGCCAGGCACATTTTAGCTAGTTTTACTTGTAAGTGGGGTTGGAAATGCTTTTCAGGCTCAGTACTGCGCTCAAAAGATGCAGCTCTGAGGTCTCTCATGATAGCAGGTGGTTAAGTAGAAATTTGCCACTTGGCTGACCCAGCAGGAGCAAACGTATGCTAAAAATGTACACAGAATGAGCTTTTCAGTGACTAGCATCCAGGCACATTTTAGCTAGTTTTACTTGTAAGTGGGGTTGGAAACGCTTTTCAGGCTCAGTACTACGCTCAAAAGATGCAGCCCTGAGGTCCCTCATGATATCAGGTGGTTAAATAGAAATTCGCTGCTCAGCTGACCCGGCAGGAGCAAATGTATGCCAAAAATGTACGCAGAATGATCTTTTCAGTGAATAGCAGCCAGGCACATTTTAGCTAGTTTTACTTGTAAGTGGGGTTGGAAACGCTTTTCAGGCTCAGTACTGCGCTCAAAACATGCAACCCCGAGGTCTCTCATGATAGCAGGTGGTTAAGTAGAAATTTGCCACTTGGCTGACCCAGCAGGAGCAAACGTATGCCAAAAATGTACACAGAATGAGCTTTTCAGTGAATAGCAGCCAGGCACATTTTAGCTAGTTTTACTTGTAAGTGGGGTTGGAAACGCTTTTCAGGATCAGTACTGGGCTCAAAACATGCAGCCCTGAGGTCTCTCATGATAGCAGGTGGTTAAATAGAAATTCGCTGCTCAGCTGACCCGGCAGGAGCAAACGTATACCAAAAATGTACGCAGAATGAGCTTTTCAGTGAAGAGCAGCCAGGCACATTTTAGCTAGTTTTACTTGTATGTGGGGTTGGAAACGCTTTTCAGGCTCAGTACTGCGCTCAAAACATGCAGCCCTGAGGTCTCTCATGATAGCAGGTGGTTAAGTAGAAATTTGCCACTTGGCTGACCCGGCAGGAGCAAATGTATGCCAAAAATGTACGCAGAATGATCTTTTCAGTGAATAGCAGCCAGGCACATTTTAGCTAGTTTTACTTGTAAGTGGGGTTGGAAACGCTTTTCAGGATCAGTACAGGGCTCAAAACATGCAGCCCTGAGGTCTCTCATGATAGCAGCTGGTTAAATAGAAATTCGCTGCTCAGCTGACCCGGCAGGAGCAAACGTATGCCAAAAATGTACACAGAATGAGCTTTTCAGTGACTAGCAGCCAGGCACATTTTAGCTAGTTTTACTTGTAAGTGGGGTTGGAAACGCTTTTCAGGATCAGTACTGGGCTCAAAACATGCAGCCCTGAGGTCTCTTCTGATAGGAGGTAGTTAAGTAGAACTTCGCTTCTCAGCTGACCCGGCAGGAGCAAATGTATGCCAATAATGTACGCAGAATGAGCTTTTCAGTGAATAGCAGCCAGGCACATTTTAGCTAGTTTTACTTGTAAGTGGGGTTGGAAACGCTTTTCAGGATCAGTACTGGGCTCAAAACATGCAGCCCTGAGGTCTCTCATGATAGCAGGAGGTTAAATAGAAATTCGCTGCTCAGCTGACCCGGTAGGAGCAAACATATGCCAAAAATGTACACAGAATGAGCTTTTCAGTGAATAGCAGCCAGGCACATTTTAGCTAGTTTTACTTGTAAGTGGGGTTGGAAACGCTTTTCAGGATCAGTACTGGGCTCAAAACATGCAGCCCTGAGGTCTCTCATGATAGCAGGTGGTTAAATAGAAATTCGCTGCTCAGCTGACCCGGCAGGAGCAAACGTATGCCAAAAATGTACGCAGAATGAGCTTTTCAGTGAAGAGCAGCCAGGCACATTTTAGCTAGTTTTACTTGTAAGTGGGGTTGGAAATGCTTTTCAGGCTCAGTACTGCGCTCAAAAGATGCAGCTCTGAGGTCTCTCATGATAGCAGGTGGTTAAGTAGAAATTTGCCACTTTGCTGACCCAGCAGGAGCAAACGTATGCTAAAAATGTACACAGAATGAGCTTTTCAGTGACTAGCATCCAGGCACATTTTAGCTAGTTTTACTTGTAAGTGGGGTTGGAAACGCTTTTCAGGCTCAGTACTACGCTCAAAAGATGCAGCCCTGAGGTCCCTCATGATATCAGGTGGTTAAATAGAAATTCGCTGCTCAGCTGACCTGGCAGGAGCAAATGTATGCCAAAAATGTACGCAGAATGATCTTTTCAGTGAATAGCAGCCAGGCACATTTTAGCTAGTTTTACTTGTAAGTGGGGTTGGAAACGCTTTTCAGGCTCAGTACTGCGCTCAAAACATGCAGCCCTGAGGTCTCTCATGATAGCAGGTGGTTAAGTAGAAATTTGCCACTTGGCTGACCCAGCAGGAGCAAACGTATGCCAAAAATGTACACAGAATGAGCTTTTCAGTGAATAGCAGCCAGGCACATTTTAGCTAGTTTTACTTGTAAGTGGGGTTGGAAACGCTTTTCAGGATCAGTACTGGGCTCAAAACATGCAGCCCTGAGGTCTCTCATGATAGCAGGTGGTTAAATAGAAATTTCGCTGCTCAGCTGACCCGGCAGGAGCAAACGTATGCCAAAAATGTACACAGAATGAGCTTTTCAGTGAAGAACAGCCAGGCACATTTTAGCTAGTTTTACTTGTAAGTGGGGTTGGGAATGCTTTTCAGGCTCAGTACTGGGCTCAAAAGATGCAGCTCTGAGGTCTCTCCTGATAGGAGGTAGTTAAGTAGAACTTCGCTGCTCAGCTGACCCGGCAGGAGCAAATGTATGCCAAAAATGTACGCAGAATGAGCTTTTCAGTGAAGAGCAGCCAGGCACATTCTAGCAAGTTTTACTTGTAAGTGGGGTTGGAAACGCTTTTCAGGCTCAGTACTGCGCTCAAAAGATGCAGCTCTGAGGTCTCTCATGATAGCAGGTGGTTAAGTAGAAATTTGCCACTTGGCTGACCCAGCAGGAGCAAACGTATGCCAAAAATGTACACAGAATGAGCTTTTCAGTGACTAGTATCCAGGCACATTTTAGCTAGTTTTACATGTAAGTGGGGTTGGAAACGCTTTTCAGGCTCAGTACTACGCTCAAAAGATGCAGCCCTGAGGTCCCTCATGAAATCAGGTGGTTAAATAGAAATTCGCTGCTCAGCTGACCCGGCAGGAGCAAATGTATGCCAAAAATGTACGCAGAATTAGCTTTTCAGTGAAGAGCAGCCAGGCACATTCTAGCAAGTTTTACTTGTAAGTGGGGTTGGAAACGCTTTTCAGGCTCAGTACTCGCTCAAAAGATGCAGCCCTGAGGTCTCTCATGATAGCAGGTGGTTAAGTAGAAGTTTGCCACTTGGCTGACCCAGCAGGAGCAAACGTATGCCAAAAATGTACGCAGAATGAGCTTTTCAGTGAAGAGCATCCAGGCACATTCTAGCAAGTTTTACTTGTAAGTGGGGTTGGAAACGCTTTTCAGGCTCAGTACTGCGCTCAAAAGATGCAGCCCTGAGGTCTCTCATGATAGCAGGTGGTTAAGTAGAAGTTTGCCACTTGGCTGACCCAGCAGGAGCAAACGTATGCCAAAAATGTACACAGAATGAGCTTTTCAGTGAATAGCAGCCAGGCACATTTTAGCTAGTTTTATTTGTAAGTGGGGTTGGAAACGCTTTTCAGGATCAGTACTGGCCTCAAAACATGCAGCCCTGAGGTCTTCCATGATAGCAGGTGGTTAAATAGAAATTCGCTGCTCAGCTGACCCGGCAGGAGCAAACGTATGCCAAAAATGTACACAGAATGAGCTTTTCAGTGAATAGCATCCAGGCACATTTTAGCTAGTTTTACTTGTAAGTGGGGTTGGAAATGCTTTTCAGGCTCAGTACTGCGCTCAAAAGATGCAGCCCTGAGGTCTCTCATGATAGCAGGTGGTTAAGTAGAAATTTGCCTTGGATGACCCAGCAGGAGCAAACGTATGCCAAAAATGTACACAGAATGAGCTTTTCAGTGAATAGCAGCCAGGCACATTTTAGCTAGTTTTACTTGTAAGTGGGGTTGGAAACGCTTTTCAGGAACAGTACTGGGCTCAAAACATGCAGCCCTGAGGTCTCTCATGATAGCAGGTGGTTAAACAGAAATTCGCTGCTCAGCTGACCCGGCAGGAGCAAACGTATGCCAAAAATGTACACAGAATGAGCTTTTCAGTGAATAGCAGCCAGGCACATTTTAGCTAGTTGTACTTGTAAGTGGGGTTGGAAACGCTTTTCAGGATCAGTACTGGGCTCAAAACATGCAGCCCTGAGGTCTCTCATGATAGCAGGTGGTTAAATAGAAATTCGCTGCTCAGCTGACCCGGTAGGAGCAAACGTATGCCAAAAATGTAAGCAGAATGAGCTTTTCTGTGAATAGCAGCCAGGCACATTTTAGCTAGTTTTACTTGTAAGTGGGGTTGGAAACGCTTTTCAGGCTCAGTATCGGGCTCAGAACATGCAGCCCTGAGGTCTCTCATGATAGCAGGAGGTTAAATAGAAATTCGCTGCTCAGCTGACCCGGTAGGAGCAAACGTATGCCAAAAATGTAAGCAGAATGAGCTTTTCAGTGAATAGCAGCCAGGCACATTTTAGCTAGTTTTACTTGTAAGTGGGGTTGGAAATGCTTTTCAGGCTCAGTACTGGGCTCAAAAGATGCAGCTCTGAGGTCTCTTCTGATAGGAGGTAGTTAAGTAGAACTTCGCTGCTCAGCTGACCAAGCAGGAGCAAACGTATGCCAAAAATGTACGCAGAATCATCTTTTCAGTGAATAGCAGCCAGGCACATTTTAGCTAGTTTTACTTGTAAGTGTGGTTGGAAACGCTTTTCAGGCTCAGTACTGCGCTCAAAACATGCAGCCCTGAGGTCTCTCATGATAGCAGGTGGTTAAGTAGAAATTTGCCACTTGGCTGCCCCAGCAGGAGCAAAGGTATGCCAAAAATGTACACAGAATGAGCTTTTCAGTGAATAGCAGCCAGGCACATTTTAGCTAGTTTTACTTGTAAGTGGGGTTGGAAACGCTTTTCAGGATCAGTACTGGGCTCAAAACATGCAGCCCTGAGGTCTCTCATGATAGCAGGTGGTTAAATAGAAATTCGCTGCTCAGCTGACCCGGCAGGAGCAAACGTATACCAAAAATGTACGCAGAATGAGCTTTTCAGTGAAGAGCAGCCAGGCACATTTTAGCTAGTTTTACTTGTAAGTGGGGTTGGAAATGCTTTTCAGGCTCAGTACTGGGCTCAAAAGATGCAGCTCTGAGGTCTCTCCTGATAGGAGGTAGTTTAAGTAGAACTTCGCTGCTCAGCTGACCCGGCAGGAGCAAATGTATGCCAAAAATGTACGCAGAATGAGCTTTTCAGTGAAGAGCACCCTGGCACATTCTAGCAAGTTTTACTTGTAAGTGGGGTTGGAAACACTTTTCAGGCTCAGTACTGCGCTCAAAAGATGCAGCCCTGAGGTCTCTCATGATAGCAGGTGGTTAAGTAGAAATTTGCCACTTGGCTGACCCAGCAGGAGCAAACGTATGCCAAAAATGTACACAGAATGAGCTTTTCAGTGACTAGCATTCAGGCACATTTTAGCTAGTTTTACTGGTAAGTGGGGTTGGAAACGCTTTTCAGGATCAGTACAGGGCTCAAAACATGCAGCCCTGAGGTCTCTCATGATAGCAGCTGGTTAAATAGAAATTCGCTGCTCAGCTGACCCGGCAGGAGCAAACGTATGCCAAAAATGTACACAGAATGAGCTTTTCAGTGACTAGCAGCCAGGCACATTTTAGCTAGTTTTACTTGTAAGTGGGGTTGGAAACGCTTTTCAGGATCAGTACTGGGCTCAAAACATGCAGCCCTGAGGTCTCTTCTGATAGGAGGTAGTTAAGTAGAACTTCGCTTCTCAGCTGACCCGGCAGGAGCAAATGTATGCCAAAAATGTATGCAGAATGAGCTTTTCAGTGAATAGCAGCCAGGCACATTTTAGCTAGTTTTACTTGTAAGTGGGGTTGGAAACGCTTTTCAGGATCAGTACTGGGCTCAAAACATGCAGCCCTGAGGTCTCTCATGATAGCAGGTGGTTAAATAGAAATTTGCTGCTCAGCTGACCCGGCAGGAGCAAACGTATGCCAAAAATGTACGCAGAATGAGCTTTTCAGTGACTAGCATCCAGGCACATTTTAGCTAGTTTTACTTGTAATTGGGGTTGGAAACGCTTTTCAGGATCAGTACTGGGCTCAAAACGTGCAGCCCTGAGGTCTCTCATGATAGCAGGTGGTTAAATAGAAATTTGCTGCTCAGCTGACCCGGCAGGAGCAAACGTATGCCAAAAATGTTCGCAGAATGAGCTTTTCAGTGAAGAGCAGCCAGGCACATTTTAGATAGTTTTACTTGTAAGTGGGGTTGGAAACGCTTTTCAGGCTCAGTACTGGGCTCAAAAGATGCAGCTCTGAGGTCTCTTCTGATAGGAGGTAGTTAAGTAGAACTTCGCTTCTCAGCTGACCCGGCAGGAGCAAATGTATGCCAAAAATGTACGCAGAATGAGCTTTTCAGTGAATAGCAGCCAGGCACATTTTAGCTAGTTTTACTTGTAAGTGGGGTTGGAAACGCTTTTCAGGATCAGTACTGGGCTCAAAACATGCAGCCCTGAGGTCTCACATGATAGCAGGTGGTTAAATAGAAATTCGCTGCTCAGCTGACCCGGCAGGAGCAAACGTTTCCCAAAAATGTACGCAGAATGAGCTTTTCAGTGAAGAGCAGCCAGGCACATTTTAGCTAGTTTTACTTGTAAGTGGGGTTGGAAATGCTTTTCAGGCTCAGTACTGGGCTCAAAACATGCAGCCCTGGGGTCTCTCATGATAGCAGGAGGTTAAATAGAAATTCGCTGCTCAGCTGACCCGGTAGGAGCAAACGTATGCCAAAAATGTAAGCAGAATGAGCTTTTCAGTGAATAGCAGCCAGGCACATTTTAGCTAGTTTTACTTGTAAGTGGGGTTGGAAATGCTTTTCAGGCTCAGTACTGGGCTCAAAAGATGCAGCTCTGAGGTCTCTTCTGATAGGAGGTAGTTAAGTAGAACTTCGCTGCTCAGCTGACCAAGCAGGAGCAAACGTATGCCAAAAATGTACGTAGAATGATCTTTTCAGTGATTAGCAGCCAGGCACATTTTAGCTAGTTTTACTTGTAAGTGGGGTTGGAAACGCTTTTCAGGCTCAGTACTGCGCTCAAAACATGCAGCCCTGAGGTCTCTCATGATAGCAGGTGGTTAAGTAGAAATTTGCCACTTGGCTGACCCAGCAGGAGCAAACGTATGCCAAAAATGTACACAGAATGAGCTTTTCAGTGAATAGCAGCCAGGCACATTTTAGCTAGTTTTACTTGTAAATGGGGTTGGAAACGCTTTTCAGGATCAGTACTGGGCTCAAAACATGCAGCCCTGAGGTCTCTCATGATAGCAGGTGGTTAAATAGAAATTCGCTGCTCAGCTGACCCGGCAGGAGCAAACGTATACCAAAAATGTACGCAGAATGAGCTTTTCAGTGAAGAGCAGCCAGGCACATTTTAGCTAGTTTTACTTGTAAGTGGGGTTGGAAATGCTTTTCAGGCTCAGTACTGGGCTCAAAAGATGCAGCTCTGAGGTCTCTCCTGATAGGAGGTAGTTAAGTAGAACTTCGCTGCTCAGCTGACCCGGCAGGAGCAAATGTATGCCAAAAATGTACGCAGAATGAGCTTTTCAGTGAAGAGCAGCCTGGCACATTCTAGCAAGTTTTACTTGTAAGTGGGGTTGGAAACACTTTTCAGGCTCAGTACTGCGCTCAAAAGATGCAGCCCTGAGGTCTCTCATGATAGCAGGTGGTTAAGTAGAAATTTGCCACTTGGCTGACCCAGCAGGAGCAAACGTATGCCAAAAATGTACACAGAATGAGCTTTTCAGTGACTAGCATTCAGGCACATTTTAGCTAGTTTTACTTGTAAGTGGGGTTGGAAACGCTTTTCAGGATCAGTACAGGGCTCAAAACATGCAGCCCTGAGGTCTCTCATGATAGCAGCTGGTTAAATAGAAATTCGCTGCTCAGCTGACCCGGCAGGAGCAAACGTATGCCAAAAATGTACACAGAATGAGCTTTTCAGTGACTAGCAGCCAGGCACATTTGAGCTAGTTTTACTTGTAAGTGGGGTTGGAAACGCTTTTCAGGATCAGTACTGGGCTCAAAACATACAGCCCTGAGGTCTCTTCTGATAGGAGGTAGTTAAGTAGAACTTCGCTTCTCAGCTGCCCCGGCAGGAGCAAATGTATGCCAAAAATGTACGCAGAATGAGCTTTTCAGTGAATAGCAGCCAGGCACATTTTAGCTAGTTTTACTTGTAAGTGGGGTTGGAAACGCTTTTCAGGATCAGTACTGGGCTCAAAACAAGCAGCCCTGAGGTCTCTCATGATAGCAGGAGGTTAAATAGAAATTCGCTACTCAGCTGACCCGGTAGGAGCAAACGTATGCCAAAAATGTACACAGAATGAGCTTTTCAGTGAATAGCAGCCAGGCACATTTTAGCTAGTTTTACTTGTAAGTGGGGTTGGAAACGCTTTTCAGGATCAGTACTGGGCTCAAAACATGCAGCCCTGAGGTCTCTCATGATAGCAGGTGGTTAAATAGAAATTCGCTGCTCAGCTGACCCGGCAGGAGCAAACGTATGCCAAAAATGTACGCAGAATGAGCTTTTCAGTGAAGAGCAGCCAGGCACATTTTAGCTAGTTTTACTTGTAAGTGGGGTTGGAAATGCTTTTCAGGCTCAGTACTGCGCTCAAAAGATGCAGCTCTGAGGTCTCTCATGATAGCAGGTGGTTAAGTAGAAATTTGCCACTTGGCTGACCCAGCAGGAGCAAACGTATGCCAAAAATGTACACAGAATGAGCTTTTCAGTGACTAGCATCCAGGCACATTTTAGCTAGTTTTACTTGTAAGTGGGGTTGGAAACGCTTTTCAGGCTCAGTACTACGCTCAAAAGATGCAGCCCTGAGGTCCCTCATGATATCAGGTGGTTAAATAGAAATTCGCTGCTCAGCTGACCCGGCAGGAGCAAATGTATGCCAAAAATGTACGCAGAATGATCTTTTCAGTGAATAGCAGCCAGGCACATTTTAGCTAGTTTTACTTGTAAGTGGGGTTGGAAACGCTTTTCAGGCTCAGTACTGCGCTCAAAACATGCAGCCCTGAGGTCTCTCATGATAGCAGGTGGTTAAGTAGAAATTTGCCACTTGGCTGACCCAGCAGGAGCAAACGTATGCCGAAAATGTACACAGAATGAGCTTTTCAGTGAATAGCAGCCAGGCACATTTTAGCTAGTTTTACTTGTAAGTGGGGTTGGAAACGCTTTTCAGGCTCGGTATCGGGCTCAAAACATGCAGCCCTGAGGTCTCTCATGATAGCAGGAGGTTAAATAGAAATTCGCTGCTCAGCTGACCCGGTAGGAGCAAACGTATGCCAAAAATGTAAGCAGAATGAGCTTTTCAGTGAATAGCAGCCAGGCACATTTTAGCTAGTTTTACTTGTAAGTGGGGTTGGAAATGCTTTTCAGGCTCAGTACTGGGCTCAAAAGATGCAGCTCTGAGGTCTCTTCTGATAGGAGGTAGTTAAGTAGAACTTCGCTGCTCAGCTGACCAAGCAGGAGCAAACGTATGCCAAAAATGTACGCAGAATGATCTTTTCAGTGAATAGCAGCCAGGCACATTTTAGCTAGTTTTACTTGTAAGTGGGGTTGGAAACGCTTTTCAGGCTCAGTACTGCGCTCAAAACATGCAGCCCTGAGGTCTCTCATGATAGCAGGTGGTTAAGTAGAAATTTGCCACTTGGCTGACCCAGCAGGAGCAAACGTATGCCAAAAATGTACACAGAATGAGCTTTTCAGTGAATAGCAGCCAGGCACATTTTAGCTAGTTTTACTTGTAAGTGGGGTTGGAAACGCTTTTCAGGATCAGTACTGGGCTCAAAACATGCAGCCCTGATGTCTCTCATGATAGCAGGTGGTTAAATAGAAATTCGCTGCTCAGCTGACCCGGCAGGAGCAAACGTATACCAAAAATGTACGCAGAATGAGCTTTTCAGTGAAGAGCAGCCAGGCACATTTTAGCTAGTTTTACTTGTAAGTGGGGTTGGAAATGCTTTTCAGGCTCAGTACTGGGCTCAAAAGATGCAGCTCTGAGGTCTCTCCTGATAGGAGGTAGTTTAAGTAGAACTTCGCTGCTCAGCTGACCCGGCAGGAGCAAATGTATGCCAAAAATGTACGCAGAATGAGCTTTTCAGTGAAGAGCAGCCTGGCACATTCTAGCAAGTTTTACTTGTAAGTGGGGTTGGAAACACTTTTCAGGCTCAGTACTGCGCTCAAAAGATGCAGCCCTGAGGTCTCTCATGATAGCAGGTGGTTAAGTAGAAATTTGCCACTTGGCTGACCCAGCAGGAGCAAACGTATGTCAAAAATGTACACAGAATGAGCTTTTCAGTGACTAGCATTCAGGCACATTTTAGCTAGTTTTACTGGTAAGTGGGGTTGGAAACGCTTTTCAGGATCAGTACAGGGCTCAAAACATGCAGCCCTGAGGTCTCTTCTGATAGGAGGTAGTTAAGTAGAACTTCGCTTCTCAGCTGACCCGGCAGGAGCAAATGTATGCCAAAAATGTACGCAGAATGAGCTTTTCAGTGAATAGCAGCCAGGCACATTTTAGCTAGTTTTACTTGTAAGTGGGGTTGGAAACGCTTTTCAGGATCAGTACTGGGCTCAAAACATGCAGCCCTGAGGTCTCTCATGATAGCAGGTGGTTAAATAGAAATTCGCTGCTCAGCTGACCCGGCAGGAGCAAACGTATGCCAAAAATGTACACAGAATGAGCTTTTCAGTGACTAGCAGCCAGGCACATTTTAGCTAGTTTTACTTGTAAGTGGGGTTGGAAACGCTTTTCAGGATCAGTACTGGGCTCAAAACATGCAGCCCTGAGGTCTCTTCTGATAGGAGGTAGTTAAGTAGAACTTCGCTTCTCAGCTGACCCGGCAGGAGCAAATGTATGCCAAAAATGTACGCAGAATGAGCTTTTCAGTGAATAGCAGCCAGGCACATTTTAGCTAGTTTTACTTGTAAGTGGGGTTGGAAACGCTTTTCAGGATCAGTACTGGGCTCAAAACATGCAGCCCTGAGGTCTCTCATGATAGCAGGTGGTTAAATAGAAATTCGCTGCTCAGCTGACCCGGCAGGAGCAAACGTATGCCAAAAATGTACGCAGAATGAGCTTTTCAGTGACTAGCATCCAGGCACATTTTAGCTAGTTTTACTTGTAAGTGGGGTTGGAAACGCTTTTCAGGATCAGTACTGGGCTCAAAACGTGCAGCCCTGAGGTCTCTCATGATAGCAGGTGGTTAAATAGAAATTTGCTGCTCAGCTGACCCGGCAGGAGCAAACGTATGCCAAAAATGTTCGCAGAATGAGCTTTTCAGTGAAGAGCAGCCAGGCACATTTTAGATAGTTTTACTTGTAAGTGGGGTTGGAAACACTTTTCAGGCTCAGTACTGGGCTCAAAAGATGCAGCTCTGAGGTCTCTTCTGATAGGAGGTAGTTAAGTAGAACTTCGCTTCTCAGCTGACCCGGCAGGAGCAAATGTATGCCAAAAATGTACGCAGAATGAGCTTTTCAGTGAATAGCAGCCAGGCACATTTTAGCTAGTTTTTCTTGTAAGTGGGGTTGGAAACGCTTTTCAGGATCAGTACTGGGCTCAAAACATGCAGCCCTGAGGTCTCTCATGATAGCAGGTGGTTAAATAGAAATTCGCTGCTCAGCTGACCCGGCAGGAGCAAACGTATGCCAAAAATGTACGCAGAATGAGCTTTTCAGTGAAGAGCCGCCAGGCACATTTTAGCTAGTTTTACTTGTAAGTGGGGTTGGAAATGCTTTTCAGGCTCAGTACTGGGCTCAAAACATGCAGCCCTGAGGTCTCTCATGATAGCAGGAGGTTAAATAGAAATTCGCTGCTCAGCTGACCCGGTAGGAGCAAACGTATGCCAAAAATGTACACAGAATGAGCTTTTCAGTGAATAGCAGCCAGGCACATTTTAGCTAGTTTTACTTGTAAGTGGGGTTGGAAACGCTTTTCAGGATCAGTACTGGGCTCAAAACATGCAAAACCTGAGGTCTCATGATAGCAGGTGGTTAAATAGAAATTCGCTGCTCAGCTGACCCGGCAGGAGCAAACGTATGCCAAAAATGTACGCAGAATGAGCTTTTCAGTGAATAGCAGCCAGGCACATTTTAGCTAGTTTTACTTGTAAGTGGGGTTGGAAACGCTTTTCAGGATCAGTACTGGGCTCAAAACATGCAAAACCTGAGGTCTCATGATAGCAGGTGGTTAAATAGAAATTCGCTGCTCAGCTGACCCGGCAGGAGCAAACGTATGCCAAAAATGTACGCAGAATGAGCTTTTCAGTGAATAGCAGCCAGGCACATTTAACTAGTTTTACTTGTAAGTGGGGTTGGAAACGCTTTTCAGGATCAGTACTGGGCTCAAAACATGCAGCCCTGAGGTCTCACATGATAGCAGGTGGTTAAATAGAAATTCGCTGCTCAGCTGACCCGGCAGGAGCAAACGTATGCCAAAAATGTACACAGAATGAGCTTTTCAGTGAATAGCAGCCAGGCACATTTTAGCTAGTTTTACTTGTAAGTGGGGTTGGAAACGCTTTTCAGGATCAGTACTGGGCTCAAAACATGCAGCCCTGAGGTCTCTCATGATAGCAGGTGGTTAAATAGAAATTCGCTGCTCAGCTGACCCGGTAGGAGCAAACGTATGCCAAAAATGTAAGCAGAATGAGCTTTTCTGTGAATAGCAGCCAGGCACATTTTAGCTAGTTTTACTTGTAAGTGGGGTTGGAAACGCTTTTCAGGCTCAGTACTGGGCTCAAAACATGCAGCCCTGAGGTCTCTCATGATTGCAGGTGGTTAAATAGAAATTCGCTGCTCAGCTGACCCGGTAGGAGCAAACGTATGCCAAAAATGTAAGCAGAATGAGCTTTTCAGTGAATAGCAGTCAGGTACATTTTAGCTAGTTTTACTTGTAAGTGGGGTTGGAAACGCTTTTCAGGATCAGTACTGGGCTCAAAACATGCAGCCCTGAGGTCTCTCATGATAGCAGGTGGTTAAATAGAAATTCGCTACTCAGCTGACCCAGCAGGAGCAAACGTATGCCAAAAATGTATGCAGAATGAACTTTTCAGTGAAGAGCAGCCAGGCACATTTTAGCTAGTTTTACTTGTAAGTGGGGTTGGAAATGCTTTTCAGGCTCAGTACTGGGCTCAAAAGATGCAGCTCTGAGGTCTCTTCTGATAGGAGGTAGTTAAGTAGAACTTCGCTGCTCAGCTGACCCGGCAGGAGCAAATATATGCCAAAAAGGTACGCAGAATGAGCTTTTCAGTGAATAGCAGCCAGGCACATTTTAGCTAGTTTTACTTGTAAGTGGGGTTGGAAACGCTTTTCGGGCTCAGTACTGGGCTCAAACATGCAGCCCTGAGGTCTCTCATGATAGCAGGTGGTTAAGTAGAAATTTGCCACTTGGCTGACCCAGCAGGAGCAAACGTATGCCAAAAATGTACACAGAATGAGCTTTTCAGTGAATAGCAGCCAGGCACATTTTAGCTAGTTTTACTTGTAAGTGGGGTTGGAAACGCTTTTCAGGATCAGTACTGGGCTCAAAACATGCAGCCCTGAGGTCTCTCATGATAGCAGGTGGTTAAATAGAAATTCGCTGCTCAGCTGACCCGGCAGGAGCAAACGTATGCCAAAAATGTACGCAGAATGAGCTTTTCAGTGAAGAGCAGCCAGGCACATTTTATCTAGTTTTACTTGTAAGTGGGGTTGGAAATGCTTTTCAGGCTCAGTACTGGGCTCAAAAGATGCAGCTCTGAGGTCTCTCCTGATAGGAGGTAGTTAAGTAGAACTTCGCTGCTCAGCTGACCCGGCAGGAGCAAATGTATGCCAAAAATGTACGCAGAATGAGCTTTTCAGTGAAGAGCAGCCTGGCACATTCTAGCAAGTTTTACTTGTAAGTGGGGTTGGAAACACTTTTCAGGCTCAGTACAGCGCTCAAAAGATGCAGCCCTGAGGTCTCTCATGATAGCAGGTGGTTAAGTAGAAATTTGCCACTTGGCTGACCCAGCAGGAGCAAACGTATGCCAAAAATGTACACAGAATGAGCTTTTCAGTGACTAGAATCCAGGCACATTTTAGCTAGTTTTACTTGTAAGTGGGGTTGGAAACGCTTTTCAGGATCAGTACAGGGCACAAAAACATGCAGCCCTGAGGTCTCTCATGATAGCAGGTTGTTAAATAGAAATTCGCTGCTCAGCTGACCCGGCAGGAGCAAACGTATGCCAAAAATGTACACAGAATGAGCTTTTCAGTGACTAGCAGCCAGGCACATTTTAGCTAGTTTTACTTGTAAGTGGGGTTGAAAACGCTTTTCAGGATCAGTACTGGGCTCAAAACATGCAGCCCTGAGGTCTCTCATGATAGCAGGTGGTTAAATAGAAATCTGCTGCTCAGCTGACCCGGCAGGAGCAAACGTATGCCAAAAATGTTCGCAGAATGAGCTTTTCAGTGAAGAGCAGCCAGGCACATTTTAGATAGTTTTACTTGTAAGTGGGGTTGGAAACGCTTTTCAGGCTCAGTACTGGGCTCAAAAGATGCAGCTCTGAGGTCTCTTCTGATAGGAGGTAGTTAAGTAGAACTTCGCTTCTCAGCTGACCCGGCAGGAGCAAATGTATGCCAAAAATGTACGCAGAATGAGCTTTTCAGTGAATAGCAGCCAGGCACATTTTAGCTAGTTTTACTTGTAAGTGGGGTTGGAAACGCTTTTCAGGATCAGTACTGGGCTCAAAACATGCAGCCCTGAGGTCTCTCATGATAGCAGGTGGTTAAGTAGAAATTTGCCACTTGGCTGACCCAGCAGGAGCAAACGTATGCCAAAAATGTACACAGAATGAGCTTTTCAGTGAATAGCAGCCAGGCACATTTTAGCTAGTTTTACTTGTAAGTGGGGTTGGAAATGCTTTTCAGGCTCAGTACTGGGCTCAAAACATGCAGCCCTGAGGTCTCTCATGATTGCAGGTGGTTAAATAGAAATTCACTGCTCAGCTGACCCGGTAGGAGCAAACGTATGCCAAAAATGTAAGCAGAATGAGCTTTTCAGTGAATAGCAGTCAGGCACATTTTAGCTAGTTTTACTTGTAAGTGGGGTTGGAAATGCTTTTCAGGCTCAGTACTGGGCTCAAAAGATGCAGCTCTGAGGTCTCTTCTGATAGGAGGTAGTTAAGTAGAACTTCGCTTCTCAGCTGACCCGGCAGGAGCAAATGTATGCCAAAAATGTACGCAGAATGAGCTTTTCAGTGAATAGCAGCCAGGCACATTTTAGCTAGTTTTACTTGTAAGTGGGGTTGGAAACGCTTTTCAGGATCAGTACTGGGCTCAAAACATGCAGCCCTGAGGTCTCTCATGATAGCAGGTGGTTAAGTAGAAATTTGCCACTTGGCTGACCCAGCAGGAGCAAACGTATGCCAAAAATGTACACAGAATGAGCTTTTCAGTGAATAGCAGCCAGGCACATTTTAGCTAGTTTTACTTGTAAGTGGGGTTGGAAATGCTTTTCAGGCTCAGTACTGGGCTCAAAACATGCAGCCCTGAGGTCTCTCATGATTGCAGGTGGTTAAATAGAAATTCACTGCTCAGCTGACCCGGTAGGAGCAAACGTATGCCAAAAATGTAAGCAGAATGAGCTTTTCAGTGAATAGCAGTCAGGCACATTTTAGCTAGTTTTACTTGTAAGTGGGGTTGGAAATGCTTTTCAGGCTCAGTACTGGGCTCAAAAGATGCAGCTCTGAGGTCTCTCCTGATAGGAGGTAGTTAAGTAGAACTTCGCTGCACAGCTGACCCGGCAGGAGCAAACGTATGCCAAAAATGTACGCAGAAAGAGCTTTTCAGTGAAGAGCAGCCAGGCACATTTTAGCTAGTTTTACTTGTAAGTGGGGTTGGAAATGCTTTTCAGGCTCAGTACTGGGCTCAAAACATGCAGCCCTGAGGTCTCTCATGATAGCAGGAGGTTAAATAGAAATTCGCTGCTCAGCTGACCCGGCAGGAGCAAACGTATGCCAAAAATGTACACAGAATGAGCTTTTCAGTGAATAGCATCCAGGCACATTTTAGCTAGTTTTACTTGTAAGTGGGGTTGGAAATGCTTTTCAGGCTCAGTACTGGGCTCAAAAGATGCAGCTCTGAGGTCTCTTCTGATAGGAGGTAGTTAAGTAGAACTTCGCTGCTCAGCTGACCAAGCAGGAGCAAACGTATGCCAAAAATGTACGCAGAATGATCTTTTCAGTGAATAGCAGCCAGGCACATTTTAGCTAGTTTTACTTGTAAGTGGGGTTGGAAACGCTTTTCAGGCTCAGTACTGCGCTCAAAACATGCAGCCCTGAGGTCTCTCATGATAGCAGGTGGTTAAGTAGAAATTTGCCACTTGGCTGACCCAGCAGGAGCAAAGGTATGCCAAAAATGTACACAGAATGAGCTTTTCAGTGAATAGCAGCCAGGCACATTTTAGCTAGTTTTACTTGTAAGTGGGGTTGGAAACGCTTTTCAGGATCAGTACTGGGCTCAAAACATGCAGCCCTGAGGTCTCTCATGATAGCAGGTGGTTAAATAGAAATTCGCTGCTCAGCTGACCCGGCAGGAGCAAACGTATGCCAAAAATGTACGCAGAATGAGCTTTTCAGTGAAGAGCAGCCAGGCACATTTTAGCTAGTTTTACTTGTAAGTGGGGTTGGAAATGCTTTTCAGGCTCAGTACTGGGCTCAAAACATGCAGCCCTGAGGTCTCTCATGATAGCAGGAGGTTAAATAGAAATTCGCTGCTCAGCTGACCCGGTAGGAGCAAACGTATGCCAAAAATGTAAGCAGAATGAGCTTTTCAGTGAATAGCAGCCAGGCACATTTTAGCTAGTTTTACTTGTAAGTGGGGTTGGAAATGCTTTTCAGGCTCAGTACTGGGCTCAAAAGATGCAGCTCTGAGGTCTCTTCTGATAGGAGGTAGTTAAGTAGAACTTCGCTGCTCAGCTGACCAAGCAGGAGCAAACGTATGCCAAAAATGTACGTAGAATGATCTTTTCAGTGAATAGCAGCCAGGCACATTTTAGCTAGTTTTACTTGTAAGTGGGGTTGGAAACGCTTTTCAGGCTCAGTACTGCGCTCAAAACATGCAGCCCTGAGGTCTCTCATGATAGCAGGTGGTTAAGTAGAAATTTGCCACTTGGCTGACCCAGCAGGAGCAAACGTATGCCAAAAATTTACACAGAATGAGCTTTTCAGTGAATAGCAGCCAGGCACATTTTAGCTAGTTTTACTTGTAAGTGGGGTTGGAAACGCTTTTCAGGATCAGTACTGGGCTCAAAACATGCAGCCCTGAGGTCTCTCATGATAGCAGGTGGTTAAATAGAAATTCGCTGCTCAGCTGACCCGGCAGGAGCAAACGTATACCAAAAATGTACGCAGAATGAGCTTTTCAGTGAAGAGCAGCCAGGCACATTTTAGCTAGTTTTACTTGTAAGTGGGGTTGGAAATGCTTTTCAGGCTCAGTACTGGGCTCAAAAGATGCAGCTCTGAGGTCTCTCCTGATAGGAGGTAGTTAAGTAGAACTTCGCTGCTCAGCTGACCCGGCAGGAGCAAATGTATGCCAAAAATGTACGCAGAATGAGCTTTTCAGTAAAGAGCAGCCTGGCACATTCTAGCAAGTTTTACTTGTAAGTGGGGTTGGAAACACTTTTCAGGCTCAGTACTGCGCTCAAAAGTTGCAGCCCTGAGGTCTCTCATGATAGCAGGTGGTTAAGTAGAAATTTGCCACTTGGCTGACCCAGCAGGAGCAAACGTATGCCAAAAATGTACACAGAATGAGCTTTTCAGTGACTAGCATTCAGGCACATTTTAGCTAGTTTTACTTGTAAGTGGGGTTGGAAACGCTTTTCAGGATCAGTACAGGGCTCAAAACATGCAGCCCTGAGGTCTCTCATGATAGCAGCTGGTTAAATAGAAATTCGCTGCTCAGCTGACCCGGCAGGAGCAAACGTATGCCAAAAATGTACACAGAATGAGCTTTTCAGTGACTAGCAGCCAGGCACATTTTAGCTAGTTTTACTTGTAAGTGGGGTTGGAAACGCTTTTCAGGATCAGTACTGGGCTCAAAACGTGCAGCCCTGAGGTCTCTCATGATAGCAGGTGGTTAAATAGAAATTTGCTGCTCAGCTGACCCGGCAGGAGCAAACGTATGCCAAAAATGTTCGCAGAATGAGCTTTTCAGTGACTAGCATCCAGGCACATTTTAGCTAGTTTTACTTGTAAGTGGGGTTGGAAATGCTTTTCAGGCTCAGTACTGGGCTCAAAACATGCAGCCCTGAGGTCTCTCATGATAGCAGGAGGTTAAATAGAAATTCGCTGCTCAGCTGACCCGGTAGGAGCAAACGTATGCCAAAAATGTACACAGAATGAGCTTTTCAGTGAATAGCAGCCAGGCACATTTTAGCTAGTTTTACTTGTAAGTGGGGTTGGAAACGCTTTTCAGGATCAGTACTGGGCTCAAAACATGCAGCCCTGAGGTCTCTCATGATAGCAGGTGGTTAAATAGAAATTCGCTGCTCAGCTGACCCGGCAGGAGCAAACGTATGCCAAAAATGTACGCAGAATGAGCTTTTCAGTGAAGAGCAGCCAGGCACATTTTAGCTAGTTTTACTTGTAAGTGGGGTTGGAAATGCTTTTCAGGCTCAGTACTGCGCTCAAAAGATGCAGCTCTGAGGTCTCTCATGATAGCAGGTGGTTAAGTAGAAATTTGCCACTTGGCTGACCCAGCAGGAGCAAACGTATGCCAAAAATGTACACAGAATGAGCTTTTCAGTGACTAGCATCGAGGCACATTTTAGCTAGTTTTACTTGTAAGTGGGGTTGGAAACGCTTTTCAGGCTCAGTACTACGCTCAAAACATGCAGCCCTGAGGTCCCTCATGATATCAGATGGTTAAATAGAAATTCGCTGCTCAGCTGACCCGGCAGGAGCAAATGTATGCCAAAAATGTACGCAGAATGATCTTTTCAGTGAATAGCAGCCAGGCACATTTTAGCTAGTTTTACTTGTAAGTGGGGTTGGAAACGCTTTTCAGGCTCAGTATTGCGCTCAAAACATGCAGCCCTGAGGTCTCTCATGATAGCAGGTGGTTAAGTAGAAATTCGCTGCTCAGCTGACCCGGCAGGAGCAAACGTATGCCAAAAATGTACGCAGAATGAGCTTTTCAGTGAAGAGCAGGCAGGCATATTTTAGCTAGTTTTACTTGTAAGTGGGGTTGGAAATGCTTTTCAGGCTCAGTACTGCGCTCAAAAGATGCAGCCCTGAGGTCTCTCATGATAGCAGGTGGTTAAGTAGAAATTTGCCACTTGGCTGACCCAGCAGGAGCAAACGTATGCCAAAAATGTACACAGAATGAGCTTTTCAGTGACTAGCATTCAGGCACATTTTAGCTAGTTTTACTTGTAAGTGGGGTTGGAAACGCTTTTCAGGATCAGTACAGGGCTCAAAACATGCAGCCCTGAGGTCTCTCATGATAGCAGCTGGTTAAATAGAAATTCGCTGCTCAGCTGACCCGGCAGGAGCAAACGTATGCCAAAAATGTACACAGAATGAGCTTTTCAGTGACTAGCAGCAAGGCACATTTTAGCTAGTTTTACTTGTAAGTGGGGTTGGAAACGCTTTTCAGGATCAGTACTGGGCTCAAAACATGCAGCCCTGAGGTCTCTCATGATAGCAGGTGGTTAAATAGAAATCTGCTGCTCAGCTGACCCGGCAGGAGCAAACGTATGCCAAAAATGTTCGCAGAATGAGCTTTTCAGTGAAGAGCAGCCAGGCACATTTTAGATAGTTTTACTTGTAAGTGGGGTTGGAAACGCTTTTCAGGCTCAGTACTGGGCTCAAAAGATGCAGCTCTGAGGTCTCTTCTGATAGGAGGTAGTTAAGTAGAACTTCGCTTCTCAGCTGACCCGGCAGGAGCAAATGTATGCCAAAAATGTACGCAGAATGAGCTTTTCAGTGAATAGCAGCCAGGCACATTTTAGCTAGTTTTACTTGTAAGTGGGGTTGGAAACGCTTTTCAGGATCAGTACTGGGCTCAAAACATGCAGCCCTGAGGTCTCTCATGATAGCAGGTGGTTAAATAGAAATTCGCTGCTCAGCTGACCCGGCAGGAGCAAACGTATGCCAAAAATGTACGCAGAATGAGCTTTTCAGTGAAGAGCAGCCAGGCACATTTTAGCTAGTTTTACTTGTAAGTGGGGTTGGAAATGCTTTTCAGGCTCAGTACTGGGCTCAAAACATGCAGCCCTGAGGTCTCTCATGATAGCAGGAGGTTAAATAGAAATTCGCTGCTCAGCTGACCCGGTAGGAGCAAACGTATGCCAAAAATGTACACAGAATGAGCTTTTCAGTGAATAGCAGTCAGGCACATTTTAGCTAGTTTTACTTGTAAGTGGGGTTGGAAATGCTTTTCAGGCTCAGTACTGGGCTCAAAAGATGCAGCTCTGAGGTCTCTCCTGATAGGAGGTAGTTAAGTAGAACTTCGCTGCACAGCTGACCCGGCAGGAGCAAACGTATGCCAAAAATGTACGCAGAAAGAGCTTTTCAGTGAAGAGCAGCCAGGCACATTTTAGCTAGTTTTACTTGTAAGTGGGGTTGGAAATGCTTTTCAGGCTCAGTACTGGGCTCAAAACATGCAGCCCTGAGGTCTCTCATGATAGCAGGAGGTTAAATAGAAATTCGCTGCTCAGCTGACCCGGCAGGAGCAAACGTATGTCAAAAATGTACACAGAATGAGCTTTTCAGTGAATAGCATCCAGGCACATTTTAGCTAGTTTTACTTGTAAGTGGGGTTGGAAATGCTTTTCAGGCTCAGTACTGGGCTCAAAAGATGCAGCTCTGAGGTCTCTTCTGATAGGAGGTAGTTAAGTAGAACTTCGCTGCTCAGCTGACCAAGCAGGAGCAAACGTATGCCAAAAATGTACGCAGAATGATCTTTTCAGTGAATAGCAGCCAGGCACATTTTAGCTAGTTTTACTTGTAAGTGGGGTTGGAAACGCTTTTCAGGCTCAGTACTGCGCTCAAAACATGCAGCCCTGAGGTCTCTCATGATAGCAGGTGGTTAAGTAGAAATTTGCCACTTGGCTGACCCAGCAGGAGCAAAGGTATGCCAAAAATGTACACAGAATGAGCTTTTCAGTGAATAGCAGCCAGGCACATTTTAGCTAGTTTTACTTGTAAGTGGGGTTGGAAATGCTTTTCAGGATCAGTACTGGGCTCAAAACATGCAGCCCTGAGGTCTCTCATGATAGCAGGTGGTTAAATAGAAATTCGCTGCTCAGCTGACCCGGCAGGAGCAAACGTATGCCAAAAATGTACGCAGAATGAGCTTTTCAGTGAAGAGCAGCCAGGCACATTTTAGCTAGTTTTACTTGTAAGTGGGGTTGGAAATGCTTTTCAGGCTCAGTACTGGGCTCAAAACATGCAGCCCTGAGGTCTCTCATGATAGCAGGAGGTTAAATAAAAATTCGCTGCTCAGCTGACCCGGTAGGAGCAAACGTATGCCAAAAATGTAAGCAGAATGAGCTTTTCAGTGAATAGCAGCCAGGCACATTTTAGCTAGTTTTACTTGTAAGTGGGGTTGGAAATGCTTTTCAGGCTCAGTACTGGGCTCAAAAGATGCAGCTCTGAGGTCTCTTCTGATAGGAGGTAGTTAAGTAGAACTTCGCTGCTCAGCTGACCAAGCAGGAGCAAACGTATGCCAAAAATGTACGTAGAATGATCTTTTCAGTGAATAGCAGCCAGGCACATTTTAGCTAGTTTTACTTGTAAGTGGGGTTGGAAACGCTTTTCAGGCTCAGTACTGCGCTCAAAACATGCAGCCCTGAGGTCTCTCATGATAGCAGGTGGTTAAGTAGAAATTTGCCACTTGGCTGACCCAGCAGGAGCAAACGTATGCCAAAAATGTACACAGAATGAGCTTTTCAGTGAATAGCAGCCAGGCACATTTTAGCTAGTTTTACTTGTAAGTGGTGTTGGAAACGCTTTTCAGGATCAGTACTGGGCTCAAAACATGCAGCCCTGAGGTCTCTCATGATAGCAGGTGGTTAAATAGAAATTCGCTGCTCAGCTGACCCGGCAGGAGCAAACGTATACCAAAAATGTACGCAGAATGAGCTTTTCAGTGAAGAGCAGCCAGGCACATTTTAGCTAGTTTTACTTGTAAGTGGGGTAGGAAATGCTTTTCAGGCTCAGTACTGGGCTCAAAAGATGCAGCTCTGAGGTCTCTCCTGATAGGAGGTAGTTAAGTAGAACTTCGCTGCTCAGCTGACCCGGCAGGAGCAAATGTATGCCAAAAATGTACGCAGAATGAGCTTTTCAGTGAAGAGCAGCCTGGCACATTCTAGCAAGTTTTACTTGTAAGTGGGGTTGGAAACACTTTTCAGGCTCAGTACTGCGCTCAAAAGATGCAGCCCTGAGGTCTCTCATGATAGCAGGTGGTTAAGTAGAAATTTGCCACTTGGCTGACCCAGCAGGAGCAAACGTATGCCAAAAATGTACACAGAATGAGCTTTTCAGTGACTAGCATTCAGGCACATTTAGCTAGTTTTACTTGTAAGTGGGGTTGGAAACGCTTTTCAGGATCAGTACAGGGCTCAAAACATGCAGCCCTGAGGTCTCTCATGATAGCAGCTGGTTAAATAGAAATTCGCTGCTCAGCTGACCCGGCAGGAGCAAACGTATGCCAAAAATGTACACAGAATGAGCTTTTCAGTGACTAGCAGCCAGGCACATTTTAGCTAGTTTTACTTGTAAGTGGGGTTGGAAACGCTTTTCAGGATCAGTACTGGGCTCAAAACGTGCAGCCCTGAGGTCTCTCATGATAGCAGGTGGTTAAATAGAAATTTGCTGCTCAGCTGACCCGGCAGGAGCAAACGTATGCCAAAAATGTTCGCAGAATGAGCTTTTCAGTGACTAGCATCCAGGCACATTTTAGCTAGTTTTACTTGTAAGTGGGGTTGGAAATGCTTTTCAGGCTCAGTACTGGGCTCAAAACATGCAGCCCTGAGGTCTCTCATGATAGCAGGAGGTTAAATAGAAATTCGCTGCTCAGCTGACCCGGTAGGAGCAAACGTATGCCAAAAATGTACACAGAATGAGCTTTTCAGTGAATAGCAGCCAGGCACATTTTAGCTAGTTTTACTTGTAAGTGGGGTTGGAAACGCTTTTCAGGATCAGTACTGGGCTCAAAACATGCAGCCCTGAGGTCTCTCATGATAGCAGGTGGTTAAATAGAAATTCGCTGCTCAGCTGACCCGGCAGGAGCAGACGTATGCCAAAAATGTACGCAGAATGAGCTTTTCAGTGAAGAGCAGCCAGGCACATTTTAGCTAGTTTTACTTGTAAGTGGGGTTGGAAATGCTTTTCAGGCTCAGTACTGCGCTCAAAAGATGCAGCTCTGAGGTCTCTCATGATAGCAGGTGGTTAAGTAGAAATTTGCCACTTGGCTGACCCAGCAGGAGCAAACGTATGCCAAAAATGTACACAGAATGAGCTTTTCAGTGACTAGCATCCAGGCACATTTTAGCTAGTTTTACTTGTAAGTGGGGTTGGAAACGCTTTTCAGGCTCAGTACTACGCTCAAAAGATGCAGCCCTGAGGTCCCTCATGATATCAGGTGGTTAAATAGAAATTTGCTGCTCAGCTGACCCGGCAGGAGCAAATGTATGCCAAAAATGTACGCAGAATGATCTTTTCAGTGAATAGCAGCCAGGCACATTTTAGCTAGTTTTACTTGTAAGTGGGGTTGGAAACGCTTTTCAGGCTCAGTACTGCGCTCAAAACATGCAGCCCTGAGGTCTCTCATGATAGCAGGTGGTTAAGTAGAAATTTGCTGCTCAGCTGACCCGGCAGGAGCAAACGTATGCCAAAAATGTACGCAGAATGAGCTTTTCAGTGAAGAGCAGGCAGGCATATTTTAGCTAGTTTTACTTGTAAGTGGGGTTGGAAATGCTTTTCAGGCTCAGTACTGCGCTCAAAAGATGCAGCCCTGAGGTCTCTCATGATAGCAGGTGGTTAAGTAGAAATTTGCCACTTGGCTGACCCAGCAGGAGCAAACGTATGCCAAAAATGTACACAGAATGAGCTTTTCAGTGACTAGCATTCAGGCACATTTTAGCTAGTTTTACTTGTAAGTGGGGTTGGAAACGCTTTTCAGGATCAGTACAGGGCTCAAAACATGCAGCCCTGAGGTCTCTCATGATAGCAGCTGGTTAAATAGAAATTCGCTGCTCAGCTGACCCGGCAGGAGCAAACGTATGCCAAAAATGTACACAGAATGAGCTTTTCAGTGACTAGCAGCCAGGCACATTTTAGCTAGTTTTACTTGTAAGTGGGGTTGAAAACGCTTTTCAGGATCAGTACTGGGCTCAAAACATGCAGCCCTGAGGTCTCTCATGATAGCAGGTGGTTAAATAGAAATCTGCTGCTCAGCTGACCCGGCAGGAGCAAACGTATGCCAAAAATGTTCGCAGAATGAGCTTTTCAGTGAAGAGCAGCCAGGCACATTTTAGATAGTTTTACTTGTAAGTGGGGTTGGAAACGCTTTTCAGGCTCAGTACTGGGCTCAAAAGATGCAGCTCTGAGGTCTCTTCTGATAGGAGGTAGTTAAGTAGAACTTCGCTTCTCAGCTGACCCGGCAGGAGCAAATGTATGCCAAAAATGTACGCAGAATGAGCTTTTCAGTGAATAGCAGCCAGGCACATTTTAGCTAGTTTTACTTGTAAGTGGGGTTGGAAACGCTTTTCAGGATCAGTACTGGGCTCAAAACATGCAGCCCTGAGGTCTCTCATGATAGCAGGTGGTTAAATAGAAATTCGCTGCTCAGCTGACCCGGCAGGAGCAAACGTATGCCAAAAATGTACGCAGAATGAGCTTTTCAGTGAAGAGCAGCCAGGCACATTTTAGCTAGTTTTACTTGTTAGTGGGGTTGGAAATGCTTTTCAGGCTCAGTACTGGGCTCAAAACATGCAGCCCTGAGGTCTCTCATGATAGCAGGAGGTTAAATAGAAATTCGCTGCTCAGCTGACCCGGTAGGAGCAAACGTATGCCAAAAATGTACACAGAATGAGCTTTTCAGTGAATAGCAGCCAGGCACATTTTAGCTAGTTTTACTTGTAAGTGGGGTTGGAAACGCTTTACAGGATCAGTACTGGGCTCAAGACATGCAGCCCTGAGGTCACTCATGATTGCAGGTGGTTAAATAGAAATTCGCTGCTCAGCTGACCCGGTAGGAGCAAACGTATGCCAAAAATGTAAGCAGAATGAGCTTTTCAGTGAATAGCAGTCAGGCACATTTTAGCTAGTTTTACTTGTAAGTGGGGTTGGAAATGCTTTTCAGGCTCAGTACTGGGCTCAAAAGATGCAGCTCTGAGGTCTCTCCTGATAGGAGGTAGTTAAGTAGAACTTCGCTGCACAGCTGACCCGGCAGGAGCAAACGTATGCCAAAAATGTACGCAGAAAGAGCTTTTCAGTGAAGAACAGCCAGGCACATTTTAGCTAGTTTTACTTGTAAGTGGGGTTGGAAATGCTTTTCAGGCTCAGTACTGGGCTCAAAACATGCAGCCCTGAGGTCTCTCATGATAGCAGGAGGTTAAATAGAAATTCGCTGCTCAGCTGACCCGGTAGGAGCAAACGTATGCCAAAAATGTAAGCAGAATGAGCTTTTCAGTGAATAGCAGCCAGGCACATTTTAGCTAGTTTTACTTGTAAGTGGGGTTGGAAATGCTTTTCAGGCTCAGTACTGGGCTCAAAAGATGCAGCTCTGAGGTCTCTTCTGATAGGAGGTAGTTAAGTAGAACTTCGCTGCTCAGCTGACCAAGCAGGAGCAAACGTATGCCAAAAATGTACGTAGAATGATCTTTTCAGTGAATAGCAGCCAGGCACATTTTAGCTAGTTTTACTTGTAAGTGGGGTTGGAAACGCTTTTCAGGCTCAGTACTGCGCTCAAAACATGCAGCCCTGAGGTCTCTCATGATAGCAGGTGGTTAAGTAGAAATTTGCCACTTGGCTGACCCAGCAGGAGCAAACGTATGCCAAAAATGTACACAGAATGAGCTTTTCAGTGAATAGCAGCCAGGCACATTTTAGCTAGTTTTACTTGTAAGTGGGGTTGGAAACGCTTTTCAGGATCAGTACTGGGCTCAAAACATGCAGCCCTGAGGTCTCTCATGATAGCAGGTGGTTAAATAGAAATTCGCTGCTCAGCTGACCCGGCAGGAGCAAACGTATACCAAAAATGTACGCAGAATGAGCTTTTCAGTGAAGAGCAGCCAGGCACATTTTAGCTAGTTTTACTTGTAAGTGGGGTTGGAAATGCTTTTCAGGCTCAGTACTGGGCTCAAAAGATGCAGCTCTGAGGTCTCTCCTGATAGGAGGTAGTTAAGTAGAACTTCGCTGCTCAGCTGACCCGGCAGGAGCAAATGTATGCCAAAAATGTACGCAGAATGAGCTTTTCAGTGAAGAGCAGCCTGGCACATTCTAGCAAGTTTTACTTGTAAATGGGGTTGGAAACACTTTTCAGGCTCAGTCCTGCGCTCAAAAGATGCAGCCCTGAGGTCTCTCATGATAGCAGGTGGTTAAGTAGAAATTTGCCACTTGGCTGACCCAGCAGGAGCAAACGTATGCCAAAAATGTACACAGAATGAGCTTTTCAGTGACTAGCATTCAGGCACATTTTAGCTAGTTTTACTTGTAAGTGGGGTTGGAAACGCTTTTCAGGATCAGTACAGGGCTCAAAACATGCAGCCCTGAGGTCTCTCATGATAGCAGCTGGTTAAATAGAAATTCGCTGCTCAGCTGACCCGGCAGGAGCAAACGTATGCCAAAAATGTACACAGAATGAGCTTTTCAGTGACTAGCAGCCAGGCACATTTTAGCTAGTTTTACTTGTAAGTGGGGTTGGAAACGCTTTTCAGGATCAGTACTGGGCTCAAAACGTGCAGCCCTGAGGTCTCTCATGATAGTAGGTGGTTAAATAGAAATTTGCTGCTCAGCTGACCCGGCAGGAGCAAACGTATGCCAAAAATGTTCACAGAATGAGCTTTTCAGTGACTAGCATCCAGGCACATTTTAGCTAGTTTTACTTGTAAGTGGGGTTGGAAATGCTTTTCAGGCTCAGTACTGGGCTCAAAACATGCAGCCCTGAGGTCTCTCATGATAGCAGGAGGTTAAATAGAAACTCCCTGCTCAGCTGACCCGGTAGGAGCAAACGTATGCCAAAAATGTACACAGAATGAGCTTTTCAGTGAATAGCAGCCAGGCACATTTTAGCTAGTTTTACTTGTAAGTGGGGTTGGAAACGCTTTTCAGGATCAGTACTGGGCTCAAAACATGCAGCCCTGAGGTCTCTCATGATAGCAGGTGGTTAAATAGAAATTCGCTGCTCAGCTGACCCGGCAGGAGCAAACGTATGCCAAAAATGTACGCAGAATGAGCTTTTCAGTGAAGAGCAGCCAGGCACATTTTAGCTAGTTTTACTTGTAAGTGGGGTTGGAAATGCTTTTCAGGCTCAGTACTGCGCTCAAAAGATGCAGCTCTGAGGTCTCTCATGATAGCAGGTGGTTAAGTAGAAATTCGCTGCTCAGCTGACCCGGCAGGAGCAAACGTATGCCAAAAATGTACACAGAATGAGCTTTTCAGTGACTAGCATCCAGGCACATTTTAGCTAGTTTTACTTGTAAGTGGGGTTGGAAATGCTTTTCAGGCTCAGTACTGCGCTCAAAAGATGCAGCCCTGAGGTCTCTCGTGATAGCAGGTGGTTAAGTAGAAATTTGCCACTTGGCTGACCCAGCAGGAGCAAACGTATGCCAAAAATGTACACAGAATGAGCTTTTCAGTGACTAGCATCCAGGCACATTTTAGCTAGTTTTACTTGTAAGTGGGGTTGGAAACGCTTTTCAGGCTCAGTACTACGCTCAAAAGATGCAGCCCTGAGGTCCCTCATGATATCAGGTGGTTAAATAGAAATTCGCTGCTCAGCTGACCCGGCAGGAGCAAATGTATGCCAAAAATGTACGCAGAATGATCTTTTCAGTGAATAGCAGCCAAACACATTTTAGCTAGTTTTACTTGTAAGTGGGGTTGGAAACGCTTTTCAGGCTCAGTACTGCGCTCAAAACATGCAGCCCTGAGGTCTCTCATGATAGCAGGTGGTTAAGTAGAAATTTTCCACTTGGCTGACCCAGCAGGAGCAAACGTATGCCAAAAATGTACACAGAATGAGCTTTTCAGTGAATAGCAGCCAGGCACATTTTAGCTAGTTTTACTTGTAAGTGGGGTTGGAAACGCTTTTCAGGATCAGTACTGGGCTCAAAACATGCAGCCCTGAGGTCTCTCATGATAGCAGGTGGTTAAATAGAAATTTCGCTGCTCAGCTGACCCGGCAGGAGCAAACGTATGCCAAAAATGCACGCAGAATGAGCTTTTCAGTGAAGAACAGCCAGGCACATTTTAGCTAGTTTTACTTGTAAGTGGGGTTGGAAATGCTGTTCAGGCTCAGTACTGGGCTCAAAAGATGCAGCTCTGAGGTCTCTCCTGATAGGAGGTAGTTAAGTAGAACTTCGCTGCTCAGCTGACCCGGCAGGAGCAAATGTATGCCAAAAATGTACGCAGAATGAGCTTTTCAGTGAAGAGCAGCCTGGCACATTCTAGCAAGTTTTACTTGTAAGTGGGGTTGGAAACACTTTTCAGGCTCAGTACTGCGCTCAAAAGATGCAGCTCTGAGGTCTCTCATGATAGCAGGTGGTTAAGTAGAAATTTGCCACTTGGCTGACCCAGCAGGAGCAAACGTATGCCAAAAATGTACACAGAATGAGCTTTTCAGTGACTAGCATCCAGGCACATTTTAGCTAGTTTTACTTGTAAGTGGGGTTGGAAACGCTTTTCAGGCTCAGTACTACGCTCAAAAGATGCAGCCCTGAGGTCTCTCATGATAGCAGGTAGTTAAGTAGAAATTTGCCACTTGGCTGACTCAGCAGGAGCAAACGTATGCCAAAAATGTACACAGAATGAGCTTTTCAGTGACTAGCATCCAGGCACATTTTAGCTAGTTTTACTTGTAAGTGGGGTTGGAAACGCTTTTCAGGCTCAGTACTATGCTCAAAAGATGCAGCCCTGAGGTCCCTCATGATATCAGGTGGTTAAATAGAAATTCGCTGCTCAGCTGACCCGGCAGGAGCAAATGTATGCCAAAAATGTACGCAGAATGAGCTTTTCAGTGAAGAGCAGCCAGGCACATTCTAGCAAGTTTTACTTGTAAGTGGGGTTGGAAACGCTTTTCAGGCTCAGTACTGGGCTCAAAAGATGCAGCTCTGAGGTCTCTCCTGATAGGAGGTAGTTAAGTAGAACTTCGCTGCACAGCTGACCCGGCAGGAGCAAACGTATGCCAAAAATGTACGCAGAAAGAGCTTTTCAGTGAAGAGCAGCCAGGCACATTTTAGCTAGTTTTACTTGTAAGTGGGGTTGGAAATGCTTTTCAGGCTCAGTACTGGGCTCAAAACATGCAGCCCTGAGGTCTCTCATGATAGCAGGAGGTTAAATAGAAATTCGCTGCTCAGCTGACCCGGCAGGAGCAAACGTATGCCAAAAATGTACACAGAATGAGCTTTTCAGTGAATAGCATCCAGGCACATTTTAGCTAGTTTTACTTGTAAGTGGGGTTGGAAATGCTTTTCAGGCTCAGTACTGGGCTCAAAAGATGCAGCTCTGAGGTCTCTTCTGATAGGAGGTAGTTAAGTAGAACTTCGCTGCTCAGCTGACCAAGCAGGAGCAAACGTATGCCAAAAATGTACGCAGAATGATCTTTTCAGTGAATAGCAGCCAGGCACATTTTAGCTAGTTTTACTTGTAAGTGGGGTTGGAAACGCTTTTCAGGCTCAGTACTGCGCTCAAGACATGCAGCCCTGAGGTCTCTCATGATAGCAGGTGGTTAAGTAGAAATTTGCCACTTGGCTGACCCAGCAGGAGCAAAGGTATGCCAAAAATGTACACAGAATGATCTTTTCAGTGAATAGCAGCCAGGCACATTTTAGCTAGTTTTACTTGTAAGTGGGGTTGGAAACGCTTTTCAGGCTCAGTACTGCGCTCAAAACATGCAGCCCTGAGGTCTCTCATGATAGCAGGTGGTTAAGTAGAAATTTGCCACTTGGCTGACCCAGCAGGAGCAAACGTATGCCAAAAATGTACACAGAATGAGCTTTTCAGTGAATAGCAGCCAGGCACATTTTAGCTAGTTTTACTTGTAAGTGGGGTTGGAAACACTTTTCAGGATCAGTACTGGGCTCAAAACATGCAGCCCTGAGGTCTCTCATGATAGCAGGTGGTTAAATAGAAATTCGCTGCTCAGCTGACCCGGCAGGAGCAAACGTATACCAAAAATGTACGCAGAATGAGCTTTTCAGTGAAGAGCAGCCAGGCACATTTTAGCTAGTTTTACTTGTAAGTGGGGTTGGAAATGCTTTTCAGGCTCAGTACTGGGCTCAAAAGATGCAGCTCTGAGGTCTCTCCTGATAGGAGGTAGTTAAGTAGAACTTCGCTGCTCAGCTGACCCGGCAGGAGCAAATGTATGCCAAAAATGTACGCAGAATGAGCTTTTCAGTGAAGAGCAGCCTGGCACATTCTAGCAAGTTTTACTTGTAAGTGGGGTTGGAAACACTTTTCAGGCTCAGTCCTGCGCTCAAAAGATGCAGCCCTGAGGTCTCTCATGATAGCAGGTGGTTAAGTAGAAATTTGCCACTTGGCTGACCCAGCAGGAGCAAACGTATGCCAAAAATGTACACAGAATGAGCTTTTCAGTGACTAGCATTCAGGCACATTTTAGCTAGTTTTACTTGTAAGTGGGGTTGGAAACGCTTTTCAGGATCAGTACAGGGCTCAAAACATGCAGCCCTGAGGTCTCTCATGATAGCAGCTGGTTAAATAGAAATTCGCTGCTCAGCTGACCCGGCAGGAGCAAACGTATGCCAAAAATGTACACAGAATGAGCTTTTCAGTGACTAGCAGCCAGGCACATTTTAGCTAGTTTTACTTGTAAGTGGGGTTGGAAACGCTTTTCAGGATCAGTACTGGGCTCAAAACGTGCAGCCCTGAGGTCTCTCATGATAGCAGGTGGTTAAATAGAAATTTGCTGCTCAGCTGACCCGGCAGGAGCAAACGTATGCCAAAAATGTTCGCAGAATGAGCTTTTCAGTGACTAGCATCCAGGCACATTTTAGCTAGTTTTACTTGTAAGTGGGGTTGGAAATGCTTTTCAGGCTCAGTACTGGGCTCAAAACATGCAGCCCTGAGGTCTCTCATGATAGCAGGAGGTTAAATAGAAACTCCCTGCTCAGCTGACCCGGTAGGAGCAAACGTATGCCAAAAATGTACACAGAATGAGCTTTTCAGTGAATAGCAGCCAGGCACATTTTAGCTAGTTTTACTTGTAAGTGGGGTTGGAAACGCTTTTCAGGATCAGTACTGGGCTCAAAACATGCAGCCCTGAGGTCTCTCATGATAGCAGGTGGTTAAATAGAAATTCGCTGCTCAGCTGACCCGGCAGGAGCAAACGTATGCCAAAAATGTACGCAGAATGAGCTTTTCAGTGAAGAGCAGCCAGGCACATTTTAGCTAGTTTTACTTGTAAGTGGGGTTGGAAATGCTTTTCAGGCTCAGTACTGCGCTCAAAAGATGCAGCTCTGAGGTCTCTCATGATAGCAGGTGGTTAAGTAGAAATTCGCTGCTCAGCTGACCCGGCAGGAGCAAACGTATGCCAAAAATGTACACAGAATGAGCTTTTCAGTGACTAGCATCCAGGCACATTTTAGCTAGTTTTACTTGTAAGTGGGGTTGGAAATGCTTTTCAGGCTCAGTACTGCGCTCAAAAGATGCAGCCCTGAGGTCTCTCATGATAGCAGGTGGTTAAGTAGAAATTTGCCACTTGGCTGACCCAGCAGGAGCAAACGTATGCCAAAAATGTACACAGAATGAGCTTTTCAGTGACTAGCATCCAGGCACATTTTAGCTAGTTTTACTTGTAAGTGGGGTTGGAAACGCTTTTCAGGCTCAGTACTACGCTCAAAAGATGCAGCCCTGAGGTCCCTCATGATATCAGGTGGTTAAATAGAAATTCGCTGCTCAGCTGACCCGGCAGGAGCAAATGTATGCCAAAAATGTACGCAGAATGATCTTTTCAGTGAATAGCAGCCAGGCACATTTTAGCTAGTTTTACTTGTAAGTGGGGTTGGAAACGCTTTTCAGGCTCAGTACTGCGCTCAAAACATGCAGCCCTGAGGTCTCTCATGATAGCAGGTGGTTAAGTAGAAATTTGCCACTTGGCTGACCCAGCAGGAGCAAACGTATGCCAAAAATGTACACAGAATGAGCTTTTCAGTGAATAGCAGCCAGGCACATTTTAGCTAGTTTTACTTGTAAGTGGGGTTGGAAACGCTTTTCAGGATCAGTACTGGGCTCAAAACATGCAGCCCTGAGGTCTCTCATGATAGCAGGTGGTTAAATAGAAATTTCGCTGCTCAGCTGACCCGGCAGGAGCAAACGTATGCCAAAAATGTACGCAGACTGAGCTTTTCAGTGAAGAACAGCCAGGCACATTTTAGCTAGTTTTACTTGTAAGTGGGGTTGGAAATGCTGTTCAGGCTCAGTACTGGGCTCAAAAGATGCAGCTCTGAGGTCTCTCCTGATAGGAGGTAGTTAAGTAGAACTTCGCTGCTCAGCTGACCCGGCAGGAGCAAATGTATGCCAAAAATGTACGCAGAATGAGCTTTTCAGTGAAGAGCAGCCTGGCACATTCTAGCAAGTTTTACTTGTAAGTGGGGTTGGAAACACTTTTCAGGCTCAGTACTGCGCTCAAAAGATGCAGCTCTGAGGTCTCTCATGATAGCAGGTGGTTAAGTAGAAATTTGCCACTTGGCTGACCCAGCAGGAGCAAACGTATGCCAAAAATGTACACAGAATGAGCTTTTCAGTGACTAGCATCCAGGCACATTTTAGCTAGTTTTACTTGTAAGTGGGGTTGGAAACGCTTTTCAGGCTCAGTACTACGCTCAAAAGATGCAGCCCTGAGGTCTCTCATGATAGCCGGTAGTTAAGTAGAAATTTGCCACTTGGCTGACTCAGCAGGAGCAAACGTATGCCAAAAATGTACACAGAATGAGCTTTTCAGTGACTAGCATCCAGGCACATTTTAGCTAGTTTTACTTGTAAGTGGGGTTGGAAACGCTTTTCAGGCTCAGTACTATGCTCAAAAGATGCAGCCCTGAGGTCCCTCATGATATCAGGTGGTTAAATAGAAATTCGCTGCTCAGCTGACCCGGCAGGAGCAAATGTATGCCAAAAATGTACGCAGAATGAGCTTTTCAGTGAAGAGCAGCCAGGCACATTCTAGCAAGTTTTACTTGTAAGTGGGGTTGGAAACGCTTTTCAGGCTCAGTACTGGGCTCAAAAGATGCAGCTCTGAGGTCTCTCCTGATAGGAGGTAGTTAAGTAGAACTTCGCTGCACAGCTGACCCGGCAGGAGCAAACGTATGCCAAAAATGTACGCAGAAAGAGCTTTTCAGTGAAGAGCAGCCAGGCACATTTTAGCTAGTTTTACTTGTAAGTGGGGTTGGAAATGCTTTTCAGGCTCAGTACTGGGCTCAAAACATGCAGCCCTGAGGTCTCTAATGATAGCAGGAGGTTAAATAGAAATTCGCTGCTCAGCTGACCCGGCAGGAGCAAACGTATGCCAAAAATGTACACAGAATGAGCTTTTCAGTGAATAGCATCCAGGCACATTTTAGCTAGTTTTACTTGTAAGTGGGGTTGGAAATGCTTTTCAGGCTCAGTACTGGGCTCAAAAGATGCAGCTCTGAGGTCTCTTCTGATAGGAGGTAGTTAAGTAGAACTTCGCTGCTCAGCTGACCAAGCAGGAGCAAACGTATGCCAAAAATGTACGCAGAATGATCTTTTCAGTGAATAGCAGCCAGGCACATTTTAGCTAGTTTTACTTGTAAGTGGGGTTGGAAACGCTTTTCAGGCTCAGTACTGCGCTCAAAACATGCAGCCCTGAGGTCTCTCATGATAGCAGGTGGTTAAGTAGAAATTTGCCACTTGGCTGACCCAGCAGGAGCAAAGGTATGCCAAAAATGTACACAGAATGAGCTTTTCAGTGAATAGCAGCCAGGCACATTTTAGCTAGTTTTACTTGTAAGTGGGGTTGGAAACGCTTTTCAGGATCAGTACTGGGCTCAAAACATGCAGCCCTGAGGTCTCTCATGATAGCAGGTGGTTAAATAGAAATTCGCTGCTCAGCTGACCCGGCAGGAGCAAACGTATGCCAAAAATGTACGCAGAATGAGCTTTTCAGTGAAGAGCAGCCAGGCACATTTTAGCTAGTTTTACTTGTAAGTGGGGTTGGAAATGCTTTTCAGGCTCAGTACTGGGCTCAAAACATGCAGCCCTGAGGTCTCTCATGATAGCAGGAGGTTAAATAGAAATTCGCTGCTCAGCTGACCCGGTAGGAGCAAACGTATGCCAAAAATGTAAGCAGAATGAGCTTTTCAGTGAATAGCAGCCAGGCACATTTTAGCTAGTTTTACTTGTAAGTGGGGTTGGAAATGCTTTTCAGGCTCAGTACTGGGCTCAAAAGATGCAGCTCTGAGGTCTCTTCTGATAGGAGGTAGTTAAGTAGAACTTCGCTGCTCAGCTGACCAAGCAGGAGCAAACGTATGCCAAAAATGTACGTAGAATGATCTTTTCAGTGAATAGCAGCCAGGCACATTTTAGCTAGTTTTACTTGTAAGTGGGGTTGGAAACGCTTTTCAGGCTCAGTACTGCGCTCAAAACATGCAGCCCTGAGGTCTCTCATGATAGCAGGTGGTTAAGTAGAAATTTGCCACTTGGCTGACCCAGCAGGAGCAAACGTATGCCAAAAATGTACACAGAATGAGCTTTTCAGTGAATAGCAGCCAGGCACATTTTAGCTAGTTTTACTTGTAAGTGGGGTTGGAAACGTTTTTCAGGATCAGTACTGGGCTCAAAACATGCAGCCCTGAGGTCTCTCATGATAGCAGGTGGTTAAATAGAAATTCGCTGCTCAGCTGACCCGGCAGGAGCAAACGTATACCAAAAATGTACGCAGAATGAGCTTTTCAGTGAAGAGCAGCCAGGCACATTTTAGCTAGTTTTACTTGTAAGTGGGGTTGGAAATGCTTTTCAGGCTCAGTACTGGGCTCAAAAGATGCAGCTCTGAGGTCTCTCCTGATAGGAGGTAGTTAAGTAGAACTTCGCTGCTCAGCTGACCCGGCAGGAGCAAATGTATGCCAAAAATGTACGCAGAATGAGCTTTTCAGTGAAGAGCAGCCTGGCACATTCTAGCAAGTTTTACTTGTAAGTGGGGTTGGAAACACTTTTCAGGCTCAGTACTGCGCTCAAAAGATGCAGCCCTGAGGTCTCTCATGATAGCAGGTGGTTAAGTAGAAATTTGCCACTTGGCTGACCCAGCTGGAGCAAACGTATGCCAAAAATGTACACAGAATGAGCTTTTCAGTGACTAGCATTCAGGCACATTTAGCTAGTTTTACTTGTAAGTGGGGTTGGAAACGCTTTTCAGGATCAGTACAGGGCTCAAAACATGCAGCCCTGAGGTCTCTCATGATAGCAGCTGGTTAAATAGAAATTCGCTGCTCAGCTGACCCGGCAGGAGCAAACGTATGCCAAAAATGTACACAGAATGAGCTTTTCAGTGACTAGCAGCCAGGCACATTTTAGCTAGTTTTACTTGTAAGTGGGGTTGGAAACGCTTTTCAGGATCAGTACTGGGCTCAAAACGTGCAGCCCTGAGGTCTCTCATGATAGCAGGTGGTTAAATAGAAATTTGCTGCTCAGCTGACCCGGCAGGAGCAAACGTATGCCAAAAATGTTCGCAGAATGAGCTTTTCAGTGACTAGCATCCAGGCACATTTTAGCTAGTTTTACTTGTAAGTGGGGTTGGAAATGCTTTTCAGGCTCAGTACTGGGCTCAAAACATGCAGCCCTGAGGTCTCTCATGATAGCAGGAGGTTAAATAGAAATTCGCTGCTCAGCTGACCCGGTAGGAGCAAACGTATGCCAAAAATGTACACAGAATGAGCTTTTCAGTGAATAGCAGCCAGGCACATTTTAGCTAGTTTTACTTGTAAGTGGGGTTGGAAACGCTTTTCAGGATCAGTACTGGGCTCAAAACATGCAGCCCTGAGGTCTCTCATGATAGCAGGTGGTTAAATAGAAATTCGCTGCTCAGCTGACCCGGCAGGAGCAAACGTATGCCAAAAATGTACGCAGAATGAGCTTTTCAGTGAAGAGCAGCCAGGCACATTTTAGCTAGTTTTACTTGTAAGTGGGGTTGGAAATGCTTTTCAGGCTCAGTACTGCGCTCAAAAGATGCAGCTCTGAGGTCTCTCATGATAGCAGGTGGTTAAGTAGAAATTTGCCACTTGGCTGACCCAGCAGGAGCAAACGTATGCCAAAAATGTACACAGAATGAGCTTTTCAGTGACTAGCATCCAGGCACATTTTAGCTAGTTTTACTTGTAAGTGGGGCTGGAAACGCTTTTCAGGCTCAGTACTACGCTCAAAAGATGCAGCCCTGAGGTCCCTCATGATATGAGGTGGTTAAATAGAAATTCGCTGCTCAGCTGACCCGGCAGGAGCAAATGTATGCCAAAAATGTACGCAGAATGATCTTTTCAGTGAATAGCAGCCAGGCACATTTTAGCTAGTTTTACTTGTAAGTGGGGTTGGAAACGCTTTTCAGGCTCAGTACTGCGCTCAAAACATGCAGCCCTGAGGTCTCTCATGATAGCAGGTGGTTAAGTAGAAATTCGCTGCTCAGCTGACCCGGCAGGAGCAAACGTATGCCAAAAATGTACGCAGAATGAGCTTTTCAGTGAAGAGCAGGCAGGCATATTTTAGCTAGTTTTACTTGTAAGTGGGGTTGGAAATGCTTTTCAGGCTCAGTACTGCACTCAAAAGATGCAGCCCTGAGGTCTCTCATGATAGCAGGTGGTTAAGTAGAAATTTGCCACTTGGCTGACCCAGCAGGAGCAAACGTATGCCAAAAATGTACACAGAATGAGCTTTTCAGTGACTAGCATTCAGGCACATTTTAGCTAGTTTTACTTGTAAGTGGGGTTGGAAACGCTTTTCAGGATCAGTACAGGGCTCAAAACATGCAGCCCTGAGGTCTCTCATGATAGCAGCTGGTTAAATAGAAATTCGCTGCTCAGCTGACCCGGCAGGAGCAAACGTATGCCAAAAATGTACACAGAATGAGCTTTTCAGTGACTAGCAGCCAGGCACATTTTAGCTAGTTTTACTTGTAAGTGGGGTTGGAAACGCTTTTCAGGATCAGTACTGGGCTCAAAACATGCAGCCCTGAGGTCTCTCATGATAGCAGGTGGTTAAATAGAAATCTGCTGCTCAGCTGACCCGGCAGGAGCAAACGTATGCCAAAAATGTTCACAGAATGAGCTTTTCAGTGAAGAGCAGCCAGGCACATATTAGATAGTTTTACTTGTAAGTGGGGTTGGAAACGCTTTTCAGGCTCAGTACTGGGCTCAAAAGATGCAGCTCTGAGGTCTCTTCTGATAGGAGGTAGTTAAGTAGAACTTCGCTTCTCAGCTGACCCGGCAGGAGCAAATGTATGCCAAAAATGTACGCAGAATGAGCTTTTCAGTGAATAGCAGCCAGGCACATTTTAGCTAGTTTTACTTGTAAGTGGGGTTGGAAACGCTTTTCAGGATCAGTACTGGGCTCAAAACATGCAGCCCTGAGGTCTCTCATGATAGCAGGTGGTTAAATAGAAATTCGCTGCTCAGCTGACCCGGCAGGAGCAAACGTATGCCAAAAATGTACGCAGAATGAGCTTTTCAGTGAAGAGCAGCCAGGCACATTTTAGCTAGTTTTACTTGTAAGTGGGGTTGGAAATGCTTTTCAGGCTCAGTACTGGGCTCAAAACATGCAGCCCTGAGGTCTCTCATGATAGCAGGAGGTTAAATAGAAATTGGCTGCTCAGCTGACCCGGTAGGAGCAAACGTATGCCAAAAATGTACACAGAAAGAGCTTTTCAGTGAATAGCAGCCAGGCACATTTTAGCTAGTTTTACTTGTAAGTGGGGTTGGAAACGCTTTACAGGATCATTACTGGGCTCAAGACATGCAGCCCTGAGGTCACTCATGATTGCAGGTGGTTAAATAGAAATTCGCTGCTCAGCTGACCCGGTAGGAGCAAACGTATGCCAAAAATGTAAGCAGAATGAGCTTTTCAGTGAATAGCAGTCAGGCACATTTTAGCTAGTTTTACTTGTAAGTGGGGTTGGAAATGCTTTTCAGGCTCAGTACTGGGCTCAAAAGATGCAGCTCTGAGGTCTCTCCTGATAGGAGGTAGTTAAGTAGAACTTCGCTGCACAGCTGACCCGGCAGGAGCAAACGTATGCCAAAAATGTACGCAGAAAGAGCTTTTCAGTGAAGAACAGCCAGGCACATTTTAGCTAGTTTTACTTGTAAGTGGGGTTGGAAATGCTTTTCAGGCTCAGTACTGGGCTCAAAACATGCAGCCCTGAGGTCTCTCATGATAGCAGGAGGTTAAATAGAAATTCGCTGCTCAGCTGACCCGGCAGGAGCAAACGTATGCCAAAAATGTACACAGAATGAGCTTTTCAGTGAATAGCAGTCAGGCACATTTTAGCTAGTTTTACTTGTAAGTGGGGTTGGAAATGCTTTTCAGGCTCAGTACTGGGCTCAAAAGATGCAGCTCTGAGGTCTCTTCTGATAGGAGGTAGTTAAGTAGAACTTCGCTGCTCAGCTGACCAAGCAGGAGCAAACGTATGCCAAAAATGTACGCAGAATGATCTTTTCAGTGAATAGCAGCCAGGCACATTTTAGCTAGTTTTACTTGTAAGTGGGGTTGGAAACGCTTTTCAGGCTCAGTACTGCCCTCAAAACATGCAGCCCTGAGGTCTCTCATGATAGCAGGTGGTTAAGTAGAAATTTGCCACTTGGCTGACCCAGCAGGAGCAAAGGTATGCCAAAAATGTACACAGAATGAGCTTTTCAGTGAATAGCAGCCAGGCACATTTAAGCTAGTTTTACTTGTAAGTGGGGTTGGAAACGCTTTTCAGGATCAGTACTGGGCTCAAAACATGCAGCCCTGAGGTCTCTCATGATAGCAGGTGGTTAAATAGAAATTCGCTGCTCAGCTGACCCGGCAGGAGCAAACGTATGCCAAAAATGTACGCAGAATGAGCTTTTCAGTGAAGAGCAGCCAGGCACATTTTAGCTAGTTTTACTTGTAAGTGGGGTTGGAAATGCTTTTCAGGCTCAGTACTGGGCTCAAAACATGCAGCCCTGAGGTCTCTCATGATAGCAGGAGGTTAAATAGAAATTTGCTGCTCAGCTGACCCGGTAGGAGCAAACGTATGCCAAAAATGTAAGCAGAATGAGCTTTTCAGTGAATAGCAGCCAGGCACATTTTAGCTAGTTTTACTTGTAAGTGGTGAGGTTCCGTGACAATTTGAACCCGTGTTTTCAAGTTTGTCGGAAATACATAATATTAGTATCAGCGAACCGCAAATGATCCATTTAGCATATCCTGGTGTTTTCGCTACGATACGAGCAAGAGCACTCCTGTTATGAACACATTTCTGATCTACCCATGGCATCCATCTTAGATCATGGCCGCCATTTTGTGTTTCCTTGCCCTCACATATGCAATAGCCTCTGATCACTTCATTCACTTCACTTTGATTAAGGACAAGTAGCCTTAGCCGGAGATTCACCTCTTTCATGACACGTACACCTTAAACCAGATCACGCTGAAGCTGCATGACTCGACAAAGGCTGCCTCCTCTGCCCGAGGCCAGCCCACCTGAACTGGTTTTCCTGCCCATTGTCCTGATCATGATTAGGCGGCCGAAGCCGGTAGCCTTGCCCATTTACAACCTACAAACATCTCTTATCCCGCTTTCCTATCTTTTGCACCTTGCTCTGCTCCTTTCCTTCTGGGCCTTTATTAGGGGGAGGTAACGAACTTTACGATGAGGCGGTCCGGCTCTTGAATGCAATATTGACAAGGGATTGTGATGGACTAGTGGGAACCCCTCTTCGTGATGTTTGGCATCAGATATTATCGACAGTTCCTGTGTAACGCCAAATATTTATTGTTTAAGACACAAAGGTTTGGGAATGTACTGACATGTGAAATATTTGCCTGAAGCACAATTGTTGGTATATAAGGAGCAACCCACAATGTACAAATCGAACAGTCTCCTAGATTCTGCCCGTGTGTAGATTCTGTGATTTCTGTGTCCCTGCAGTAATAAACCTTTGGTCTTTGACGCCACCATCGAGAAGCCCGTGTTTCTGTTCATTTGCGCACCAAGGCAGGTGGAACTCCGGGGTCTTTGGGTGTTGTTCCCTGACACCTCTGGACGGAACCAAAAAGTCCAGAACTCCAATTGGCGCCCAACGTAGGGCGACGTCATTCGGTACCGGTCCAAAAGCCTGAAGAGTTCGAGAAGCTTCGTGTGAAGATTCCTGAGGGAGGCGCCCCACTTCATCGATCCCGGCATATCGCAAAAGTGGCCCTGAAGTTCTCTTCCACGAGGGTTCCCGTTCAGGACGGCTGCAGTGGGCCGTTGCCTTGACCGTCGCCCTGTCTTGGACCCGAGGTGCAGCCTTAGTACAGCGAAACGTGACGGGTTTCTCCTTGGTGACGTCTTCAGTGCCTCAGTTAAGTATTTAGTGATAGCTAGCTGGTTACTTTGTGAGGATTGTTAAAAATCCTTGATCGGTTCTTGGTTTGGTTTGGTTTCGTAAGATTATCACTAGTTGTTCTGGGTACGATAATCTATTTGGTTCAGTTTGGGTATCGATACATTAGTTTGGTTTTGGTAGGCCTAAGTTCTTGGTTCAAGTGCACATATCTGTTTCGTGTTTTGTTTGTTCTGTGTTCCAGACTGAAAATGGTAAGTCGGAAAATGTTGTCTTGTTTTAGTTGCAACAGTGACTCACGATTGGAGGATTCTTGTTTGGTTCCTCCGATTGGGACTCCCCTTTATGACCTATATTGCAAATTTGGAGTGGGTCCTATATCCTATAACGAGGTGTGGGTCCGTTATTGTAAGAAGGATGGTGTCCTTAGTTGGCCACTACATGGTAGTTTTGAGCCCGAGATCCTTGATAATTTAGAAGCGAAACTGTTTAGTAAGAAAGCCCGGCCGGCAATGTTTGATTCTTTCCGTTATTGGCGAAAAGAATCTAAACAGAGAGAAATGAAAAGGTTGAAGAAAGAACAAAAAGAGCAAGAGGAGTTAACTCTAGAACAAGCAACTAAACAACTGCAAGATAATGAGTGCGAAAAGGCTATAGACGTAGCAATTAGAGAGCATAATTTAGCGATTGACAAGTGCTACCCTGCCTTGCCATCGAAAACAGCTAAGATACTGGAGGATCCCGAAAACGATCCTCTGTTGTCTTATCTGTTACGTTCACCTCCACCGTACGCACAAGGTGCTGCGGCCCAACTTGTACCGAATGTTCAACTGCCGGTTGCTGGACAACCTGGTGTTCTTGTTCCTCAGAATCTAGTTCCTGTACCTCCTGTGGTTAATGTGAATGTTCCTACGGCTCCTCCTCTTCCTGGGTTGCCGACTTCTATACCTGTATCTGTCTCGCTTACACCTAATACTTCACAAACTATTTTCATCGATACTCCTACTGCTTCGCAATCTGTTCCTACCTCTACTGTGTTCTCTACGTCTGCGAGTATGTTAACTCCACTTTCTGTACGTCGAAAAATAACTGAGTCTGTTGCTAATATTCTGTCTCCTCTATATAAATCCTTAATTAAGACTCCTACTTCTGATTCAGTTCAGAGACGTAGTCAGCTACCAAGTACTGAAGAACGGGGAGTTTTAGATTCCACGGCTCTCAGATGGATTACGAAAGTTAGAAGATATAATACGAGAGATGTATTAGATACATTTATGCAGTGGAAGGAACCAACGCAACGATACGTCTTTGATGAGATGTGCTCGTTGCTACGTGAGGAAATAGAGGAAGATGATGTCGAATCAGACTTGGAGGATTTAATTAAGGTGCAAAAAGAGTTTGCTGCAGGAATGATAGTGGGTGATAATATACAGGAAGCGATGGAACTTATTTTGAGTTTTAGGAATGATCCATCTCTTCGTTCACCGAGAGATTTAGAGAAAGGTAAAGTGAAGCTAAGTCGCCAATATCCTATGAGGGAGGTTCCTCCAATTTGGCGCGAAGCTGTGCAAGCTGATGCGGTTGCGGGTATTGCAGCTGCTCCAGCACAGTTCCAACGAGTATGGATACACATTCCATGGAAGCGAGCTGAAGTACTAGCAGTGAAACAGGCCTTGCCAGATCCACGTAAGAATCCGGCCGGATATTACAAGGAATTGACACAGACAGTTGAAGCCTGTATAATGAATTTGGCAGACATTGACATGCTATTTGGCAATGTAGTTCCACAACCAGTGTGGGCTAAAATTCGTAGAGAGGATCATCAGGCTGCTTTAGGTGGTGATTGGGCAGCTATCACTGCAGCAGATGGTCAGCAAACGGGTGGTGCAAAACCCGAACCCCTAATTGCTAATCTTCCAGGTAGAATAATTGACTTAATGAAGACTCTGATGCCTGCGTTGCGTGTTAATTGGGATAAATTATCCGCATGCAAGCAAAAGAAAGACGAAAGTGTCTCCGACTTCTTCACGAGGTTCGAAGAGACTTTTGTAGACCATAGTGGTCAGGATATGAGCACTGAAGGAGGGCAAAGATTGTTTGTCGATAAATTTGTGCATAATTTGTTACCTGAATTATGCAATAAATTAAAGGATTCAGAGAGTGCGTGGGCTGTATCTACGACAGCGCAAATACTTGCGACTGCGCAGTACTACGAAAATAGGGATAAAGAGGAAAAGGAGAAATCAGAGAAGAAAACGAAAGATTTAAAGACTAAGGTTCTTTTACAGCAGGCGTATCCGCCTCGCACGAATCAGACTAATATGCAACAGAATTCGTATCAAAGGACAGATTATAGTTCAACCAGGCCTCAATATCAGTGGAATCAGTGTGCGTACTGTAAGAAAGAGGGTCACTACAAGAATGAATGTCCGATTCTAGCGCAAAATAATGCAGCAGCAGCTCAGAGAGGTCGTGGTGGTTTTGCGCAGAATTCTAGAGGTCGAGGGCGAGGTGCTATGCCTCCGCAAACGAATGATCGTCCCTCTAATCACTTTGACCAACGAAACGTACAGTCAGCTCAACAGAATAGATCTCAGCAATATCTTGTTGAGGATTATTGTGAAGTTGATGAGGGATTCCAGCAAAATGGGTACTAGGACAGCCATGGACAGAGAGAGGGAGTAGTATCAGTTCCAGTGGATCAGAGTGGGCCTTATGTCGCAGTAGCAACATCAGGTGTAGTCGAACCGTTTCTGTTGGATACTGGTGCCGCAAAAAGTTCTATCATTCATGCGAAACTCCCTGGCGCACCTTTGTCTGGCTCAACGAATGTTTCCGTAGGTTTTTCAGGCGCCCCTGTTTACAACCCGATATCTAATCCTTTGTCTATTTCTGTTGGACCATGCCAATTGAAAGCACCCTTGATTTTGACGACAGGTTGTAATGAAAATCTGCTTGGTTTGGATTTGTTAAAACGACTATATGCGACATTGTACTGTTCTCCGGAAGGAGTACAGCTTACTTTGGGTAAAAGACTCACTTCTCCGATGTACTTGTCAATGGACGCACTCCCGCCAGAGCTGCGCTCACTCCCTGATTCTCTTTGGGCGACTGGTCCTAATGATGTAGGCCTTTTGGAAATACCACCGTATGTAGTAACTTTGAAAGCAAATGTAAAATTTCCCAGAATTCCCCAATATAAAATATCAAGTGAAGGAGAACGTGCACTTTTATTAATTGTGCAAGATTTGATTAAGAAAGGTGTGGTTGAAGAAACTAGAGGAAATGTTTGTAATAGTCCTGTATTGCCAATTCTGAAACGAACTGATCCTACGAAACCTCCAGTATATAGGTTTGTCATAGATCTTAGAGAGGTTAATAAGATTGTGGTTCCACAGTTTCCTGTGGTTCCAGACATTACTGCCTTGTTAACATTGATTCCTGCTACAGCCAATTGGTTCTCAGTCATCGACTTGAAGAATGCCTTTTTCAGCATTCCGATAGCCGAGGAAAGCAGGGATATTTTCGGCTTCTGTCTAGGAGGTCGAAGCTTCAGATTTAAACGCGCTCCACAAGGCTACTGTGAGAGTCCATCTATTTACAGTCAAGCATTAAAAAGTCAGCTAGATTCTTTTGTCCTTCCTCCAGGTTCTGCCCTAGTACAGTATGTAGACGATCTTTTAGTGGCTGCCGATGACAAGGAAACTTGCAAAGCAGCTACGGTATCGTTGTTACATCATTTGTCTGATTTGAATCACAAAGTATCACCTTCCAAGATGCAATACTGCTGCCAAGAAGTGACCTACCTAGGTCATCTCTTGTCAAAGGAGGGAAGGAAGTTGACCCCAGAAAGAATAAAAGCAATTACGCAAATGAGTGTTCCACGCACACAGAGAGAAGTACGTGCCTTTTTAGGTATTACCTCCTACTGTAGGCAGTGGATTCCAAATTTTTCTCTTTTAGCGAAACCATTGGTAGCTTTGACTGGGAAAAATGTTCCGAGTCCGGTGCCATGGTCTGATGAATGTCAAGAGAGCTTTACCGAATTACGAAAAGCCTTGTGTTCAGCTCCTGTATTGGGTACACCTGATTACAGTAAACCATTCACGCTCTACGTTCACGAGAGAGAAGGTTGCGCGTTGAGTGTCCTGACACAGAAGTTTGGTGATAAACAACGCCCTTGTGCGTATTTCTCATCAACATTAGATCCGGTAGCTAGAGCGTTGCCTAGTTGTTTGAGAGCTACAGCGGCAGCTGCGGCTTCCATTCGACAATCTGCTGGTTTGGTGATGAACAACATGCTAGTGGTCATGGTTCCTCATGCAGTGGATACACTCATGAACCGAACGAAGACACAACACCTTACCAGTGCGAGATTATCTGGTTACGAACTGACACTACTAGCGAGTCATATTCAGATCAAAAGATGTAATGTATTGAATCCAGCAACGCTGTTGCCGACTGATCAAGAGTCGAGTGATTCTGAGCCACATGACTGCTATTTTAAGACGGAGGAAGAGACAAAAGGACGCATTGACCTTAAAGATACTCCGTTACTCGATCCAGATGGCACGCTGTATGTGGACGGGTCATGTTTTAAATTGGAGAATGGTGATGTGACTGCTGCTTATGCGGTGACAACTTTGAAGACGATTGTGGAGACTGCAAGAGTGAGTCGGAATTCTGCCCAAGCTGCAGAATTAATAGCTCTAACGAGAGCATGTGTTTTAGCTGAGGGAAAGAGAGTGAATGTGTTCACAGATAGTCAGTACGCATTTGGCGTGGCCCATAGTTTTGGCCGGTTGTGGAGAGAAAGAGGTTTCATTACGTCCCATGGGACTAAGATTCAACATGGTCAGCTAGTTAACGACTTGTTGGAATCTTTAACCTTGCCGACTGAAGTTGCGATTGTAAAGTGCAGTGCTCATAAAGCAATCACGGATGATGTTGGGCGTGGGAATGCTTTTGCTGATGAAATTGCTAAACAGACAGCTAGAGATGTGATGAGTAGAATGTATGTTGCAACGTCTGCAAGATGGATCGCTGAGTCTGGGATGTGTGAAGACACAATGGAAAGTGTGAAGGAGATTCAGAGAGAAGCGACTGAGAAAGAGAAACGTGTATGGAGAGAAAGTACGGGCAAGTTGGACTCGAATGGATGTTGGATTGATTTGACAGAGCAACAACGTTGGATGTTGCCGGATGCGTATGTGCTTGCAGTAGTGACAATGGCGCACGGAGTAGCGCATATAAGTTCTAAAGGTATCTGTAAGATGTTGGCTCCGGTCTGGAAGAATGATGGGATCAGTAAGTGTGCAGAGAGAGTGGTGAAAAATTGTATGGTGTGCTTGATGCATAACCCTGGCAAGGGAACTCCAACTCCAGCTGGTCATTTCGCTCCTCCTTCCTGTCCCTTTGAAGTGATTCAGTTAGATTTCATTCACATGGAACGCTGTAATAACTTGAAATACGTCCTGGTGGTGGTTTGTGCTTTTTCCAGGTGGATAGAAGCATACCCACTGAAGGACAATACCGCCTTATCAACTGCCAAAATTCTTCTCAAAGAATACTTCCCTAGATTTGGAATGCCACGGATTGTATGGTCAGATAACGGAAGTGAGTTTGTAGGGAAAGTTATGCAGAGTGTATGTGCAGGCCTTGGTTTGAAACAAAAATTTCATAGTGCGAACCATCCTCAGTCAGCTGGTCTAGTGGAGGGTTATAATGGCACCCTCAAGCTGAAGATAGCCAAAATACAAGCATCCACAGGTTTGGCTTGGCCAGACGCACTTCCTTTGGCCTTGTTATCAACGAGAGCAACAGTGCATTCTAGAATAGGGCTTTCTCCATACGAGATTGTGTTTGGCCGCCCGGCAAATGTCTGGGGTGTGCCAAGGCCTAAACAATTTTGCTCCATTGAATATCCTATGTTGATAGACTACCTTTACGACTTGACTGCTAAATTGAGTCTTATTCATCAACAGGTCTTCGATGCACTACCAAAGCCTCCGGAGAGTCCAGGGCATCAACTGAAACCGGGTGACTTCATTGTGGTCCGGAACTTCGCGAGGACAAAGAATCTTCAGCCTCGCTACATCGGCCCCTTCCAGGTCCTGCTGGCAACGAGGACAGCCGTACGTGTTGCTGGCCGAAAGAACTGGATCCACGCTTCTCACGTAAAGCGTGTTCCATTGCCGCTGCCTTTTGACGACTGGGTGAAGAAGGGGATTGGTGCCTCCGAATCTGAAATCACCCCGAAATTTATCCCTTTCAGTGATGCCGATTTGATTACTGACACTTTGAAACCTGACTCTCCTCCTGAGAAAACTCCTTCGAACATTGAACATTTGTCTCCAGCATCAGAAGAAACTTTGTTATCTGCGAACTTAAACTCTGCAACAGCTGCTAGTGATGCACTATTTTCCGATCAAACAGTACCAGCGAAGAAGAGATACAACCTTAGAAGCCATAAAAAGGACTAATAAAGCAGGCAACTGCATATTGTAATTTTGATATATATATATATTGAACTTTTTGCTTTTCAGCCAGGAAGTTTGCTATTGTTTATTGTTTTTAAAATTGCCTTGCCGTCTGGGTAGCCGTAGGGTCGTGGCTGTGTACCTAGTTTGAATTTGCAGGGGTCTGACACAAGGTCGATCTTTCTGTTGGTTTTGGGAACTCCCAGGGCTGATAGAGGCATTTTCATCTACGTACACATCATCAGTGGTCGCGAGCGGATTGTAGAAGATGGAGCTTCCTGCGCTGCAACGAGAAAATGTGATTTACGTTCGCAGAAACAGACTTAATAGAATTCTTCACAGCAAATGTTTTCTGATGCAATGTGCCGTTACATTTTTGATTGTTTTAGCAACATTGGTGGGTGGAATAGTCTTTGGTATAAAACTGATTTTTGTGCCAGTTACTACAGTACCTCCCCTTGATCCTGTTACGTCTACTGTTTCTTCTATACACTCATTTCACTCATTTCCAGAACATGAGCAAGCTCGACGCTCAGAATTCATCAACAACACTTTTGTACAGCTCTTGCACCAACACCAACTGGTAGTTAACACTACAGACTGCTGGGTGTGTGGCTTGATACCCCACACTATGGATAAAGGTATTCCCTATCTGGTTTTGCCTTTCAGCTATAATGGATCATTTCAGGCCCTTCAAACCATCTTTGCTTATGCCCTTGAGACCTATCCTCCACGTCCACCACGTTCCACTAAATATAACTCTGCCAACAAAGCTTTAGTCCAGGGAATTATTGACATGATCAAGGATGTCAATAATACTCCATCATACCCTAGAGACGAACTACGAGTGTATTTGAGTTGGAATACTTCAGAGTATCGCCTTAGTTTAGGAGAAAGCAAGCGTAAAAGCTCAACTCCAATCTGGGTCGTGCCCCACCGAGGTCAGGTCTGTTTACAAGGTAATGGGAGAAACCCGAGAGCTCAGCTAGGGAGGAGTGAGTGCGTTGAGACTTATGTGTTTCCGGCTAACTCTTCCCCTGCCTTCCTTACTGCTAGGGGTACCTATTTCATTTGTCGAGACCGAGCTTATACATGGTTGCCTGCTGACTTTTCAGGTTCATGCTATATTGCTCGATTGTTGCCTCCAACATACACTGCTTCATCTGATTACCACAGAACCAGAGTAGCGAGAGGTGTCTTCAGCAAAGAAGATACTGCTGGTCAGGAAGCTGGAGACTTTTTCAAAGGCTTCCTTCCGTTTTGGGGGCCTATGGCCAATAGTAGAAACATACGTCAGCTAACACGGGTAGTTGAATCTACTATTACCGAAACTGCTGGTGCCCTTAGCAATCTAACGGCTGAGCTTCAGGCGGATAGACTCATGACGTTGCAAAACCGTATGGTTTTAGACGTTATCCTTGCAGACCGAGGTGGGGTATGCAGAATGATCCAATCGAGCTGCTGTGTCTTTATTCCTAATAATGCTCCAACAGTCTATGAGGCGATCTCTAAGCTACACAAGATTTCCGACTCTATACATGTAGACAAGGGAAACTGGTCCTTTATGGAGTGGGTTTGGACTCTGATCTCAGCGTGGGGATGGAAGGTTCTAATGGTCATTGGTGTCATCTTAGTATTCCTCTTCTCATGCTGCCTGATTATCCAGTGTGGTCCAGCCCTGTGTGGCCTTTGTGCTGCAACCTGTTTTAGGAAACCACCTGCGTTTGGAGAAAAGGCACGAGAAAGGATGATGATACAACAACATGTCACTGACCTGATGAGTATAGAACTAGACTCTGATATAGACTGAGTAATTGCCTATGTAAGGGCAAAAGGAGGGTCTGAGGTTCCGTGACAATTTGAACCCGTGTTTTCAAGTTTGTCGGAAATACATAATATTAGTATCAGCGAACCGCAAATGATCCATTTAGCATATCCTGGTGTTTTCGCTACGATACGAGCAAGAGCACTCCTGTTATGAACACATTTCTGATCTACCCATGGCATCCATCTTAGATCATGGCCGCCATTTTGTGTTTCCTTGCCCTCACATATGCAATAGCCTCTGATCACTTCATTCACTTCACTTTGATTAAGGACAAGTAGCCTTAGCCGGAGATTCACCTCTTTCATGACACGTACACCTTAAACCAGATCACGCTGAAGCTGCATGACTCGACAAAGGCTGCCTCCTCTGCCCGAGGCCAGCCCACCTGAACTGGTTTTCCTGCCCATTGTCCTGATCATGATTAGGCGGCTGAAGCCGGTAGCCTTGCCCATTTACAACCTACAAACATCTCTTATCCCGCTTTCCTATCTTTTGCACCTTGCTCTGCTCCTTTCCTTCTGGGCCTTTATTAGGGGGAGGTAACGAACTTTACGATGAGGCGGTCCGGCTCTTGAATGCAATATTGACAAGGGATTGTGATGGACTAGTGGGAACCCCTCTTCGTGATGTTTGGCATCAGATATTATCGACAGTTCCTGTGTAACGCCAAATATTTATTGTTTAAGACACAAAGGTTTGGGAATGTACTGACATGTGAAATATTTGCCTGAAGCACAATTGTTGGTATATAAGGAGCAACCCACAATGTACAAATCGAACAGTCTCCTAGATTCTGCCCGTGTGTAGATTCTGTGATTTCTGTGTCCCTGCAGTAATAAACCTTTGGTCTTTGACGCCACCATCGAGAAGCCCGTGTTTCTGTTCATTTGCGCACCAAGGCAGGTGGAACTCCGGGGCCTTTGGGTGTTGTTCCCTGACACCTCTGGACGGAACCAAAAAGTCCAGAACTCCAGTGGGGTTGGAAATGCTTTTCAGGCTCAGTACTGGGCTCAAAAGATGCAGCTCTGAGGTCTCTTCTGATAGGAGGTAGTTAAGTAGAACTTCGCTGCTCAGCTGACCAAGCAGGAGCAAACGTATGCCAAAAATGTACGTAGAATGATCTTTTCAGTGAATAGCAGCCAGGCACATTTTAGCTAGTTTTACTTGTAAGTGGGGTTGGAAACGCTTTTCAGGCTCAGTACTGCGCTCAAAACATGCAGCCCTGAGGTCTCTCATGATAGCAGGTGGTTAAGTAGAAATTTGCCACTTGGCTGACCCAGCAGGAGCAAACGTATGCCAAAAATGTACACAGAATGAGCTTTTCAGTGAATAGCAGCCAGGCACATTTTAGTTAGTTTTACTTGTAAGTGGGGTTGGAAACGCTTTTCAGGATCAGTACTGGGCTCAAAACATGCAGCCCTGAGGTCTCTCATGATAGCAGGTGGTTAAATAGAAATTCGCTGCTCAGCTGACCCGGCAGGAGCAAACGTATACCAAAAATGTACGCAGAATGAGCTGTTCAGTGAAGAGCAGCCAGGCACATTTTAGCTAGTTTTACTTGTAAGTGGGGTTGGAAATGCTTTTCAGGCTCAGTACTGGGCTCAAAAGATGCAGCTCTGAGGTCTCTCCTGATAGGAGGTAGTTAAGTAGAACTTCGCTGCTCAGCTGACCCGGCAGGAGCAAATGTATGCCAAAAATGTACGCAGAATGAGCTTTTCAGTGAAGAGCAGCCTGGCACATTCTAGCAAGTTTTACTTGTAAGTGGGGTTGGAAACACTTTTCAGGCTCAGTACTGCGCTCAAAAGATGCAGCCCTGAGGTCTCTCATGATAGCAGGTGGTTAAGTAGAAATTTGCCACTTGGCTGACCCAGCAGGAGCAAACGTATGCCAAAAATGTACACAGAATGAGCTTTTCAGTGACTAGCATTCAGGCACATTTTAGCTAGTTTTACTTGTAAGTGGGGTTGGAAACGCTTTTCAGGATCAGTACAGGGCTCAAAACATGCAGCCTTGAGGTCTCTCATGATAGCAGCTGGTTAAATAGAAATTCGCTGCTCACCTGACCCGGCAGGAGCAAACGTATGCCAAAAATGTACACAGAATGAGCTTTTCAGTGACTAGCAGCCAGGCACATTTTAGCTAGTTTTACTTGTAAGTGGGGTTGGAAACGCTTTTCAGGCTCAGTACTGCCCTCAAAACATGCAGCCCTGAGGTCTCTCATGATAGCAGGTGGTTAAGTAGAAATTTGCCACTTGGCTGACCCAGCAGGAGCAAAGGTATGCCAAAAATGTACACAGAATGAGCTTTTCAGTGAATAGCAGCCAGGCACATTTTAGCTAGTTTTACTTGTAAGTGGGGTTGGAAACGCTTTTCAGGATCAGTACTGGGCTCAAAACATGCAGCCCTGAGGTCTCTCATGATAGCAGGTGGTTAAATAGAAATTCGCTGCTCAGCTGACCCGGCAGGAGCAAACGTATGCCAAAAATGTACGCAGAATGAGCTTTTCAGTGAAGAGCAGCCAGGCACATTTTAGCTAGTTTTACTTGTAAGTGGGGTTGGAAATGCTTTTCAGGCTCAGTACTGGGCTCAAAACATGCAGCCCTGAGGTCTCTCATGATAGCAGGAGGTTAAATAGAAATTCGCTGCTCAGCTGACCCGGTAGGAGCAAACGTATGCCAAAAATGTCAGCAGAATGAGCTTTTCAGTGAATAGCAGCCAGGCACATTTTAGCTAGTTTTACTTGTAAGTGGGGTTGGAAATGCTTTTCAGGCTCAGTACTGGGCTCAAAAGATGCAGCTCTGAGGTCTCTTCTGATAGGAGGTAGTTAAGTAGAACTTCGCTGCTCAGCTGACCAAGCAGGAGCAAACGTATGCCAAAAATGTACGTAGAATGATCTTTTCAGTGAATAGCAGCCAGGCACATTTTAGCTAGTTTTACTTGTAAGTGGGGTTGGAAACGCTTTTCAGGCTCAGTACTGCGCTCAAAACATGCAGCCCTGAGGTCTCTCATGATAGCAGGTGGTTAAGTAGAAATTTGCCACTTGGCTGACCCAGCAGGAGCAAACGTATGCCAAAAATGTACACAGAATGAGCTTTTCAGTGAATAGCAACCAGGCACATTTTAGTTAGTTTTACTTGTAAGTGGGGTTGGAAACGCTTTTCAGGATCAGTACTGGGCTCAAAACATGCAGCCCTGAGGTCTCTCATGATAGCAGGTGTTTAAATAGAAATTCGCTGCTCAGCTGACCCGGCAGGAGCAAACGTATACCAAAAATGTACGCAGAATGAGCTTTTCAGTGAAGAGCAGCCAGGCACATTTTACCTAGTTTTACTTGTAAGTGGGGTTGGAAATGCTTTTCAGGCTCAGTACTGGGCTCAAAAGATGCAGCTCTGAGGTCTCTCCTGATAGGAGGTAGTTAAGTAGAACTTCGCTGCTCAGCTGACCCGGCAGGAGCAAATGTATGCCAAAAATGTACGCAGAATGAGCTTTTCAGTGAAGAGCAGCCTGGCATATTCTAGCAAGTTTTACTTGTAAGTGGGGTTGGAAACACTTTTCAGGCTCAGTACTGCGCTCAAAAGATGCAGCCCTGAGGTCTCTCATGATAGCAGGTGGTTAAGTAGAAATTTGCCACTTGGCTGACCCAGCAGGAGCAAACGTATGCCAAAAATGTACACAGAATGAGCTTTTCAGTGACTAGCATTCAGGCACATTTTAGCTAGTTTTACTTGTAAGTGGGGTTGGAAACGCTTTTCAGGATCAGTACAGGGCTCAAAACATGCAGCCCTGAGGTCTCTCATGATAGCAGCTGGTTAAATAGAAATTCGCTGCTCACCTGACCCGGCAGGAGCAAACGTATGCCAAAAATGTACACAGAATGAGCTTTTCAGTGACTAGCAGCCAGGCACATTTTAGCTAGTTTTACTTGTAAGTGGGGTTGGAAACGCTTTTCAGGATCAGTACTGGGCTCAAAACGTGCAGCCCTGAGGTCTCTCATGATAGCAGGTGGTTAAATAGAAATTTGCTGCTCAGCTGACCCGGCAGGAGCAAACGTATGCCAAAAATGTTCGCAGAATGAGCTTTTCAGTGACTAGCATCCAGGCACATTTTAGCTAGTTTTACTTGTAAGTGGGGTTGGAAATGCTTTTCAGGCTCAGTACTGGGCTCAAAACATGCAGCCCTGAGGTCTCTCATGATAGCAGGAGGTTAAATAGAAATTCGCTGCTCAGCTGACCCGGTAGGAGCAAACGTATGCCAAAAATGTACACAGAATGAGCTTTTCAGTGAATAGCAGCCAGGCACATTTTAGCTAGTTTTACTTGTAAGTGGGGTTGGAAACGCTTTTCAGGATCAGTACTGGGCTCAAAACATGCAGCCCTGAGGTCTCTCATGATAGCAGGTGGTTAAATAGAAATTCGCTGCTCAGCTGACCCGGCAGGAGCAAACGTATGCCAAAAATGTACGCAGAATGAGCTTTTCAGTGAAGAGCAGCCAGGCACATTTTAGCTAGTTTTACTTGTAAGTGGGGTTGGAAATGCTTTTCAGGCTCAGTACTGCGCTCAAAAGATGCAGCTCTGAGGTCTCTCATGATAGCAGGTGGTTAAGTAGAAATTCGCTGCTCAGCTGACCCGGCAGGAGCAAACGTATGCCAAAAATGTACACAGAATGAGCTTTTCAGTGACTAGCATCCAGGCACATTTTAGCTAGTTTTACTTGTAAGTGGGGTTGGAAATGCTTTTCAGGCTCAGTACTGCGCTCAAAAGATGCAGCCCTGAGGTCTCTCATGATAGCAGGTGGTTAAGTAGAAATTTGCCACTTGGCTGACCCAGCAGGAGCAAACGTATGCCAAAAATGTACACAGAATGAGCTTTTCAGTGACTAGCATCCAGGCACATTTTAGCTAGTTTTACTTGTAAGTGGGGTTGGAAACGCTTTTCAGGCTCAGTACTACGCTCAAAAGATGCAGCCCTGAGGTCCCTCATGATATCAGGTGGTTAAATAGAAATTCGCTGCTCAGCTGACCCGGCAGGAGCAAATGTATGCCAAAAATGTACGCAGAATGATCTTTTCAGTGAATAGCAGCCAGGCACATTTTAGCTAGTTTTACTTGTAAGTGGGGTTGGAAACGCTTTTCAGGCTCAGTACTGCGCTCAAAACATGCAGCCCTGAGGTCTCTCATGATAGCAGGTGGTTAATGCCACTTGGCTGACCCAGCAGGAGCAAACGTATGCCAAAAATGTACACAGAATGAGCTTTTCAGTGAATAGCAGCCAGGCACATTTTAGCTAGTTTTACTTGTAAGTGGGGTTGGAAACGCTTTTCAGGATCAGTACTGGGCTCAAAACATGCAGCCCTGAGGTCTCTCATGATAGCAGGTGGTTAAATAGAAATTTCGCTGCTCAGCTGACCCGGCAGGAGCAAACGTATGCCAAAAATGTACGCAGAATGAGCTTTTCAGTGAAGAACAGCCAGGCACATTTTAGCTAGTTTTACTTGTAAGTGGGGTTGGAAATGCTGTTAAGGCTCAGTACTGGGCTCAAAAGATGCAGCTCTGAGGTCTCTCCTGATAGGAGGTAGTTAAGTAGAACTTCGCTGCTCAGCTGACCCGGCAGGAGCAAATGTATGCCAAAAATGTACGAAGAATGAGCTTTTCAGTGAAGAGCAGCCTGGCACATTCTAGCAAGTTTTACTTGTAAGTGGGGTTGGAAACACTTTTCAGGCTCAGTACTGCGCTCAAAAGATGCAGCTCTGAGGTCTCTCATGATAGCAGGTGGTTAAGTAGAAATTTGCCACTTGGCTGACCCAGCAGGAGCAAACGTATGCCAAAAATGTACACAGAATGAGCTTTTCAGTGACTAGCATCCAGGCACATTTTAGCTAGTTTTACTTGTAAGTGGGGTTGGAAACGCTTTTCAGGCTCAGTACTACGCTCAAAAGATGCAGCCCTGAGGTCTCTCATGATAGCAGGTGGTTAAGTAGAAATTTGCCACTTGGCTGACTCAGCAGGAGCAAACGTATGCCAAAAATGTACACAGAATGAGCTTTTCAGTGACTAGCATCCAGGCACATTTTAGCTAGTTTTACTTGTAAGTGGGGTTGGAAACGCTTTTCAGGCTCAGTACTACGCTCAAAAGATGCAGCCCTGAGGTCCCTCATGATATCAGGTGGTTAAATAGAAATTCGCTGCTCAGCTGACCCGGCAGGAGCAAATGTATGCCAAAAATGTACGCAGAATGAGCTTTTCAGTGAAGAGCAGCCAGGCACATTCTAGCAAGTTTTACTTGTAAGTGGGGTTGGAAACGCTTTTCAGGCTCAGTACTCGCTCAAAAGATGCAGCCCTGAGGTCTCTCATGATAGCAGGTGGTTAAGTAGAAGTTTGCCACTTGGCTGACCCAGCAGGAGCAAACGTATGCCAAAAATGTTCGCAGAATGAGCTTTTCAGTGAAGAGCAGCCAGGCACATTCTAGCAAGTTTTACTTGTAAGTGGGGTTGGAAACGCTTTTCAGGCTCAGTACTGCGCTCAAAAGATGCAGCCCTGAGGTCTCTCATGATAGCAGGTGGTTAAGTAGAAGTTTGCCACTTGGCTGACCCAGCAGGAGCAAACGTATGCCAAAAATGTACACAGAATGAGCTTTTCAGTGAATAGCAGCCAGGCACATTTTAGCTAGTTTTATTTGTAAGTGGGGTTGGAAACGCTTTTCAGGATCAGTACTGGCCTCAAAACATGCAGCCCTGAGGTCTTCCATGATAGCAGGTGGTTAAATAGAAATTCGCTGCTCAGCTGACCCGGCAGGAGCAAACGTATGCCAAAAAAGTACACAGACTGAGCTTTTCAGTGAATAGCATCCAGGCACATTTTAGCTAGTTTTACTTGTAAGTGGGGTTGGAAATGCTTTTCAGGCTCAGTACTGCGCTCAAAAGATGCAGCCCTGAGGTCTCTCATGATAGCAGGTGGTTAAGTAGAAATTTGCCTTGGATGACCCAGCAGGAGCAAACGTATGCCAAAAATGTACACAGAATGAGCTTTTCAGTGAATAGCAGCCAGGCACATTTTAGCTAGTTTTACTTGTAAGTGGGGTTGGAAACGCTTTTCAGGAACAGTACTGGGCTCAAAACATGCAGCCCTGAGGTCTCTCATGATAGCAGGTGGTTAAACAGAAATTCGCTGCTCAGCTGACCCGGCAGGAGCAAACGTATGCCAAAAATGTACACAGAATGAGCTTTTCAGTGAATAGCAGCCAGGCACATTTTAGCTAGTTTTACTTGTAAGTGGGGTTGGAAACGCTTTTCAGGATCAGTACTGGGCTCAAAACATGCAGCCCTGAGGTCTCTCATGATAGCAGGTGGTTAAATAGAAATTCGCTGCTCAGCTGACCCGGTAGGAGGAAACGTATGCCAAAATGTACGCAGAATGAGCTTTTCTGTGAATAGCAGCCAGGCACATTTTAGCTAGTTTTACTTGTAAGTGGGGTTGGAAACGCTTTTCAGGCTCAGTATCGGGCTCAAAACATGCAGCCCTGAGGTCTCTCATGATAGCAGGAGGTTAAATAGAAACTCGCTGCTCAGCTGACCCGGTAGGAGCAAACGTATGCCAAAAATGTAAGCAGAATGAGCTTTTCAGTGAATAGCAGCCAGGCACATTTTAGCTAGTTTTACTTGTAAGTGGGGTTGGAAATGCTTTTCAGGCTCAGTACTGGGCTCAAAAGATGCAGCTCTGAGGTCTCTTCTGATAGGAGGTAGTTAAGTAGAACTTCGCTGCTCAGCTGACCAAGCAGGAGCAAACGTATGCCAAAAATGTACGTAGAATGATCTTTTCAGTGAATAGCAGCCAGGCACATTTTAGCTAGTTTTACTTGTAAGTGGGGTTGGAAACGCTTTTCAGGCTCAGTACTGCGCTCAAAACATGCAGCCCTGAGGTCTCTCATGATAGCAGGTGGTTAAGTAGAAATTTGCCACTTGGCTGACCCAGCAGGAGCAAACGTATGCCAAAAATGTACACAGAATGAGCTTTTCAGTGAATAGCAGCCAGGCATATTTTAGCTAGTTTTACTTGTAAGTGGGGTTGGAAACGCTTTTCAGGCTCAGTACGGGGCTCAAAACATGCAGCCCTGAGGTCTCTCCTGATAGGAGGTGTAGGAAGGTGGATATCTGACTATGGTTACCCCCAAACTTTTTGCCTGGTGTTTAGCTGGTTTTTGACTTAGTTGGCCTGGGATCCTGCTATTCAGGGCCCCAGGCTGATTGCTCTCTCCTTAAAATGGACTCCATGTACCTTAGGTGCATAACACAATTGGAATTGGTTCACCTTATAGGCCCCTGTAACAGTGTACCATAGGTACCCAGGGCATAGGTGTAGCCAAGGCCTACCAGGGGCTGCAGCATGTATTGTGCCACCCCTGGCCTGGCCTCCATATTTGACACAACTGGCTGATCACTCAGCTGGGGTAAGTTGGTGTAATCACCTCTTACTTAGGTACAGTATGCCTGTGCCTAACCCTAAACTGGACACATATGTTCCTATCAGCCACTGCTATGGAAGGCCTCATCAATCCTGGAGGCAGAGTGCTTGGAAATATGTGAGATGGTGCTCTAGCATGAGCTGAGCCTGTCTGCAGCTGTCGGGAACCACTCCCTAAGCTGTTCCGGGATATTGCCATACCATATACTCTTAAGTGCATTATAATCCTCGCGGTTAAATGCTATCTTTGGTTTGGCTTTATCAAAACATGTCGAGTAAGGTGTCATACGAATTGGAATACTATCCCCTCGCCAATTCTGGCGACGGGGATAGCATTCCACCCTTCTAGAGGGATACGACATGTGTGTAACCCTAACCCCGGTTAAAGTTAAACAGAGCCTCAGCTTCACAAAATGGACGCTGCCACCACAGACACAAGTCTGGCCTCCTGCTGCTGACCGAAACTCGGCAGATGGTGGCCTGGACAAAGGGTTTCCTGCCTTGGGAGGTGCGAGCACCACCCCAGACAGGATTTTGTGTATTGGGTAGGACAGGGCTGAATAGAATCAGACATGCCCGGGGCACACAAGGTGTCCCCGTGCATAGGCCAGCCCAAACCGGTTCTGGGGCCTTCCAGCCCCAGTCCTGACGCGGAGCTGGACAAAGGAAAGGGGGTGTAACCGCCCCCCTTCCTGGTTCCTCCCAGAGGAGGGACCTAGTAGGTGATCCACCCCCTAGATTGGAATAAGAGGGGGAGCAGTGCCATTGCACAGCAGATCATCCCGAAATCAACTTAAAACTAAGAAGAAGACTGGACTTCGACATTCTGCTGCACAGAAGACTGAAGAAGAATCTCCCTTGTGGCCAAGGAGTGACCACCCTGTGAACACAGGCACCAACCAGCAACTCGACGTCTGCTTTGCCGCCGCCTCCCGCCGGAGCCCGAGCCCAGAGCCCGACAAGAACCAGATTCCCAGACCTCTCAGAGCCCGATCCACAGTCCCTACAAAGAAGGGACCCGTGGAGGCACCGAGTGACGTGGGACCGGACCTCTTGGAAGACACTCGTAAAGCTGACTGCGCAGCTTCTGAGGCATCCTCGACGTTGTGCTTTGGGGACTGAGAACCCCCACCACCGAGCAGCCCTTGCACCGAAGATCAGCCCCCCAGCATCTCCACGATCTGCGTGGGGCCCTTTTGCACTGTGCCACTCGACGCGCCATCCCGGCCACTAGCCACGCGGCCAGCGGCCATCTTGGCGACGAACCCGAAGATTTAAACAGCAGGTCTGGTTGCTCCAGACCTACCCAAGCTCCTGTAAAAAGGAGCACCCGCTCTGACCTTGCTGGTCCGAGTGAACAGCATCTTTCAACTTCTGCGTGGCTTGCACTTGCCAAGGCCTGTTTGCTCCGATCAGGTCGCCGACACCGCCAACAGCGAGAAGCCTACGTGGGACAGCTCGTGACCGACTCCTGGACGTCCTCGACCCCGGGTATCCACGTGGCTGCAGAAAGAAGCTACCCGACAACGCCTGTTTGCACCCGACATCGCCTGGTTCCAATCTGGTTCCACGGTAGTCACTGGCTAGTGACTTTGAACACTGTCCCCTCTGCTTTCAGGTCTTCAACTCTTCAGATCCACCCTTGGATCCACCGGAACTCTTCTCATCGAGCCGCCTGCAGCATCTTCAGCTCCAAGCACCATCGACCAGCGTGACGAAACCCGACACATCTTCGACCCTGTGCACCCGCTTCCTGTGGGTGAGGTAACTCAGCTCCGCCGGTGCTCCTGCACTGGTACACATCCCAAGGGCCTGTGTTTTAAGTTTCAGCTCCGTAGGTCACTCGGAAGGTTCCTAACTTTCTAACTTTGTGCTTTTTACGCACCATAGACTTTGTATTGTAAAGTGCGTGCACTTTGAACACTGCATCCGAGTCCCGTGGGCCTTTCCCGACTTAGTTAACTCCAGTCTCGAATAGCTCCAGCGATTCCCAAGGCCCTAGGCCTCTTCACTTTCCTCCTGGTATCTCTTATACCACTTATTTAGTATATGGTTTAGGTGGCCCCTAGGGCTCATCCATATTGTGCAACTTTTGTGTATTTTAAACTGTCTTGTGATTTAACGCTTGTGCTTCTGTGCTCATAAAGAGTCCAGGGGATTTTATAGTTAATAAATCAATATATATTTTCAATATATATCTGTGTGGTGTCCCTTTCATTTGGTATTCAAGGGGGTTGTGTATGGTATAACAGCTGGCTTCACATGCCTTTCAGAGTTTAGCCTAAGACTGCTTTGTCCACGTTACCACTAGGATAACTGGTCTACAAGGTTGAATTACAACCATCATCATAAGGGTTGTTTGGCATGGTACAAAGTGATCACTAGAACTAGTGAGCATTATATACCAGGCCAACTTCTCACATTGGTGAGCAGCGGATTGGGATCTGAGCTTGCTGTTGTTTTACCATTACAATCTTTGAGATTATCATTTGAAAAATCATACAGGTACCTGCTAGGTACATATAAAAACAAGACTAGTATACTTAAGTTCTACTGAACTTAGTTGTTGTAGAGCAAAGGGAGTAGCACACCCTAGCTACAACTACTAGATAGGTTTAGTAGGTAAACACCAGTGTAGGTAGATTGCAACACATCCACCCACACTAGAGCAATGTCTGGAACAGAGGGGTCCAGTGGACTTACTCCTGTTGAGAGTGACCCTCCAAGGGCACCATCCCAGTTTGCTATTTTTCCCTTTAAGGAATTAAGACAGCTTTGTGTCTTAAGGGGTCTGAAGACAGGGCCTTCCCCTACTGCAGACCACCTAAGAGAGCTTTTGGATCAGTCTGAAGCTCTAAAGACCTCTAAAGCAAACCCCACAGGGAATGCTGAAGGAGGCCATCCTTCAGAGGATGACACTGTAGACCCCCCTGCCCCTATCATCCTAGTAGATGAGGATGCCTCCATCACTGGAGCTCCTCAAGTAGATGTAGAGGAAGAGGAAGAAGAAGAGGGGGAGGAGGTGGAGAGCAGTGAGTCAGATGATGACAGAGATAGTCAGGTGCTGGTCAGTAGACTGAACCAGGCTAACTTAAGTCAACTTGGGAATGAATCAGGTAACAACCCATTCAGACCCTCAGGTGGACTTAACCAGAGCCATAGGAGGAGGAGGCATCACTCAGGTGAATCCAATACCTCCCATGTCTCTAGAGGCTCTCATGGTCACTCCAGAAAGGAGATGACTAGCCCTCAGAGAAGGGAACATGAGGCCAAGATGAGAGAGGCTGAGCTTAGGATCCAGAGACAAGAGTTAGAAGTTGCCCTGGCCCAAGAGAAACTTGCTAGAGCAAGACAGCCTAGAGAGAGTGGATTAGGATCCACTGGTGGCAGCACTATCCAGAAGGATAAAGACAGGTCCTTTGATACAAGAAACCTGAGTAAGATTGTGCCCCCCTACAAAGCTGGGGATGATATCCACAAATGGATGACTGCACTTGAGAGAGCCTGCATGGTACAGCAGATCCCTCAGGAGCAGTGGGCAGCAATCTTGTGGCTCTCCTTTGAAGGTAGAGGCAGAGACAGACTCCTCACAGTTAGTGATGAGGATTCTAGAAACTACATGGTCCTGAAGAGTGCTCTGATTGATGGGTTGGGCTTAACCACTGAACAGTACAGGTTAATGTTCAGAGACACCCAGAAGACACAGACTCAGGACTGGTCTGAATTTGTTGAGTGTGCCACTAAGGCTCTGGAGGGCTGGTTGCTGGGAAGTAAGGTTACTGACTATACAGGATTGTATAATTTAATTATGAGAGAGCAAATCTTAAGTAATTGTCAAAATCAGCTTCTACATCAGCACCTGGTTGACTCTGATCTGACCTCCCCACAAGAATTGGGTAGGAGGGCAGACAAATGGGTCAGAACCAGGATCAGGCCTAAGAACCAGGGTGGTGACCAAAAGAAAGAGACTACCAAGCCTCAAGAGAAGGGTGGGGATAAAAGTAAGGAAAAGACTTCCCCAGGGCCCCAAAACTCCAAGAATGGGGGTGGGTCCCAAGACACTTCTACAACCCAGAAAAAGCCTTATTGTCATACCTGTAAACAGGTGGGGCATTACAAAACAGATAGCTGTTGTCCCAAGAATGGCAATAAGGAGAATATACCTCCAGGTAAGGCTCCAACACCTCCTGTCACTGTTAGCAGTGGTCCCCCAGGTGGTGGGAGCACCCCCAAGAATTTGGGTGGGTTTACTTTTGGAGGACAGGTGGACTCTGGCCTATCCAGGTCCCCTAACTCAGATACTCTTGTCTATGAGACTGGCATGGGGTTTGCCAATTTCACTGCTTGCCCAAACACTTTGAGCAAGTATAGACAGGAGCCCCTCATCAATGGCTTGAAAGTTGAGGCCTTCCGAGACACAGGGGCTAGCATCACCATGGTGGCTGAATGTCTAGTCCCCTCAAGGCAACTTTTACCTGATGCCAAATATCAGGTGACAAACATTGATGGCATAGAAACCAATCATCACATGGCAGTAGTCAATCTTAGCTGGGGAGGTGTCACTGGCCCAAAGAGAGTGGCAGTGTCAGCAAACTTGCCTGTAGATTGCCTACTGGGTAATGATTTGGAAATCTCAGCCTGGGCTGAGGTTGAACAGCAAACCCATTCTAGAATGGTAAATCTCCATGGAAAGGTTAGTGGGGCTGTAATGGCTACAGCCCCAATTCAAGATGTCCTTCCTGAAAAGGTTGGGAGGGCTGAGCAAACCTCAGCCCCATCTTTAGATAACTTCCCTCCTGGAAAGAGTAGCAGGGCTGCACTAGTAACAGCCCATACCCAAACTGAGTCTCCTCCTGAAAAGGTTGGTGGGGCTGTGATGGCCACAGCCCAAACTCAAACTGATACATGGGTAGTGAAGCCTGAAATGATGGATCACTCCACCCAAACAGAGAGCATTGAGGAGGAAGAGAAATCTCCCTCCCACCAGACTTTAGGAAAGGATCAGCCTCCTCAGGGAACTGATCTTACTCCTGATGAAGGAACTGTCCCAGAGGTTGTTAGGCCTGGCCTAACAGAGCCTCTGATGGCAGTGGACCCTTCTCAGGTGGGACCCAGTCTGGAGCAGGTGACCTGCCCCTCTCTACCTTGCCTTACTCAGCCCAGGGCTGCAGAGGACAAGAAGGACAGTGAGACCCAAAGGGCCCCCTGTCAAATAAAGCACCCCCATCAGCAGATTAGGGGCACCGAAACTAGTAGCCCTAGTGAGGTGAAAACTTTAAAAACTCCTGAGGGATCCCCCTTAAAAGTAGTTAGGGACCTCCCCCAGATGGATATTGTTGGGCACAGCCAAACCTGGGACCCTAAGGGCCCCAACCTGAACTGTCCCTCCAGTAAGCCAAACAGAGGGACTCAGCCTCCAGCTTTAGGTAGCCAGAGGTTGACCCTGAGAGCACAGTGCAACTCAGTCAGAGAAAGAAAGGCACACATGGTGGAGAGTGATTGGAGGAAGCTGAGCCCTACAGAGGAAACTCACTTCAGTACTCCATCTCAACACCAGCCTTTGACTTTGCAAAGACACACCACAGGTAGAGATTCCCTATGGTGGAGACCCTCAGATACCCTTAGGGTGAGGGATTGCTTAGTGGACCATGAGACAGGGGGTTACCAAGCCAGAGCTGGTACTTCCTTATATGGCCACTTAGGCAATATAGGCTTACCTGGTCAAGGATAGCCTTATCTCCTTTCGTTTGGGGGGGGGTTATGTAGGAAGGTGGATATCTGACTATGGTTACCCCCAAACTTTTTGCCTGGTGTTTAGCTGGTTTTTGACTTAGTTGGCCTGGGATCCTGCTATTCAGGGCCCCAGGCTGATTGCTCTCTCCTTAAAATGGACTCCATGTACCTTAGGTGCATAACACAATTGGAATTGGTTCACCTTATAGGCCCCTGTAACAGTGTACCATAGGTACCCAGGGCATAGGTGTAGCCAAGGCCTACCAGGGGCTGCAGCATGTATTGTGCCACCCCTGGCCTGGCCTCCATATTTGACACAACTGGCTGATCACTCAGCTGGGGTAAGTTGGTGTAATCACCTCTTACTTAGGTACAGTATGCCTGTGCCTAACCCTAAACTGGACACATATGTTCCTATCAGCCACTCCTATGGAAGGCCTCATCAATCCTGGAGGCAGAGTGCTTGGAAATATGTGAGATGGTGCTCTAGCATGAGCTGAGCCTGTCTGCAGCTGTCGGGAACCACTCCCTAAGCTGTTCCGGGATATTGCCATACCATATACTCTTAAGTGCATTATAATCCTCGCGGTTAAATGCTATCTTTGGTTTGGCTTTATCAAAACATGTCGAGTAAGGTGTCATACGAATTGGAATACTATCCCCTCGCCAATTCTGGCGACGGGGATAGCATTCCACCCTTCTAGAGGGATACGACATGTGTGTAACCCTAACCCCGGTTAAAGTTAAACAGAGCCTCAGCTTCACAAAATGGACGCTGCCACCACAGACACAAGTCTGGCCTCCTGCTGCTGACCGAAACTCGGCAGATGGTGGCCTGGACAAAGGGTTTCCTGCCTTGGGAGGTGCGAGCACCACCCCAGACAGGATTTTGTGTATTGGGTAGGACAGGGCTGAATAGAATCAGACATGCCCGGGGCACACAAGGTGTCCCCGTGCATAGGCCAGCCCAAACCGGTTCTGGGGCCTTCCAGCCCCAGTCCTGACGCGGAGCTGGACAAAGGAAAGGGGGTGTAACCGCCCCCCTTCCTGGTTCCTCCCAGAGGAGGGACCTAGTAGGTGATCCACCCCCTAGATTGGAATAAGAGGGGGAGCAGTGCCATTGCACAGCAGATCATCCCGAAATCAACTTAAAACTAAGAAGAAGACTGGACTTCGACATTCTGCTGCACAGAAGACTGAAGAAGAATCTCCCTTGTGGCCAAGGAGTGACCACCCTGTGAACACAGGCACCAACCAGCAACTCGACGTCTGCTTTGCCGCCGCCTCCCGCCGGAGCCCGAGCCCAGAGCCCGACAAGAACCAGATTCCCAGACCTCTCAGAGCCCGATCCACAGTCCCTACAAAGAAGGGACCCGTGGAGGCACCGAGTGACGTGGGACCGGACCTCTTGGAAGACACTCGTAAAGCTGACTGCGCAGCTTCTGAGGCATCCTCGACGTTGTGCTTTGGGGACTGAGAACCCCCACCACCGAGCAGCCCTTGCACCGAAGATCAGCCCCCCAGCATCTCCACGATCTGCGTGGGGCCCTTTTGCACTGTGCCACTCGACGCGCCATCCCGGCCACTAGCCACGCGGCCAGCGGCCATCTTGGCGACGAACCCGAAGATTTAAACAGCAGGTCTGGTTGCTCCAGACCTACCCAAGCTCCTGTAAAAAGGAGCACCCGCTCTGACCTTGCTGGTCCGAGTGAACAGCATCTTTCAACTTCTGCGTGGCTTGCACTTGCCAAGGCCTGTTTGCTCCGATCAGGTCGCCGACACCGCCAACAGCGAGAAGCCTACGTGGGACAGCTCGTGACCGACTCCTGGACGTCCTCGACCCCGGGTATCCACGTGGCTGCAGAAAGAAGCTACCCGACAACGCCTGTTTGCACCCGACATCGCCTGGTTCCAATCTGGTTCCACGGTAGTCACTGGCTAGTGACTTTGAACACTGTCCCCTCTGCTTTCAGGTCTTCAACTCTTCAGATCCACCCTTGGATCCACCGGAACTCTTCTCATCGAGCCGCCTGCAGCATCTTCAGCTCCAAGCACCATCGACCAGCGTGACGAAACCCGACACATCTTCGACCCTGTGCACCCGCTTCCTGTGGGTGAGGTAACTCAGCTCCGCCGGTGCTCCTGCACTGGTACACATCCCAAGGGCCTGTGTTTTAAGTTTCAGCTCCGTAGGTCACTCGGAAGGTTCCTAACTTTCTAACTTTGTGCTTTTTACGCACCATAGACTTTGTATTGTAAAGTGCGTGCACTTTGAACACTGCATCCGAGTCCCGTGGGCCTTTCCCGACTTAGTTAACTCCAGTCTCGAATAGCTCCAGCGATTCCCAAGGCCCTAGGCCTCTTCACTTTCCTCCTGGTATCTCTTATACCACTTATTTAGTATATGGTTTAGGTGGCCCCTAGGGCTCATCCATATTGTGCAACTTTTGTGTATTTTAAACTGTCTTGTGATTTAACGCTTGTGCTTCTGTGCTCATAAAGAGTCCAGGGGATTTTATAGTTAATAAATCAATATATATTTTCAATATATATCTGTGTGGTGTCCCTTTCATTTGGTATTCAAGGGGGTTGTGTATGGTATAACAGCTGGCTTCACATGCCTTTCAGAGTTTAGCCTAAGACTGCTTTGTCCACGTTACCACTAGGATAACTGGTCTACAAGGTTGAATTACAACCATCATCATAAGGGTTGTTTGGCATGGTACAAAGTGATCACTAGAACTAGTGAGCATTATATACCAGGCCAACTTCTCACAGGAGGTATTTAAGTAGAACTTCGCTGCTCAGCTGACCCGGCAGGAGCAAATGTTTGCCAAAATGTACGCAGAATAAGCTTTTCAGTGAAGAGCAGCCAGGCACATTCTAGCAAGTTTTACTTGTAAGTGGGGTTGGAAACGCTTTTCAGGCTCAGTACTATGCTCAAAAGATGCAGCCCTGAGGTCTCTCATGATATCAGGTGGTTAAATAGAAATTCGCTGCTCAGCTGACCCGGCAGGAGCAAACGTATGCCAAAAATGTACGCAGAATGAGCTTTCAGTGAAGAGCAGCCAGGCACATTCTAGCAAGTTTTACTTGTAAGTGGGGATGGAAACGCTTTTCAGGCTCAGTACTGCGCTAAAAAGATGCAGCCCTGAGGTCTCTCTTGATAGCAGGTGGTTAAGTAGAAATTTGCCACTTGGCTGACCCAGCAGGAGCAAACGTATGCCAAAAATGTACACAGAATGAGCTTTTCAGTGAATAGCAGCCAGGCACATTTTAGCTAGTTTTACTTGTAAGTGGGGTTGGAAACGCTTTTCAGGATCAGTACTGGGCTCAAAACATGCAGCCCTGAGGTCTCTCATGATAGCAGGTGGTTAAATAGAAATTCGCTGCTCAGCTGACCCAGCAGGAGCAAACGTATGCCAAAAATGTATGCAGAATGAACTTTTCAGTGAAGAGCAGCCAGGCACATTTTAGCTAGTTTTACTTGTAAGTGGGGTTGGTAATGCTTTTCGGGCTCAGTACTGGGCTCAAACATGCAGCCCTGAGGTCTCTCATGATATCAGGTGGTTAAATAGAAATTCGCTGCTCAGCTGACCCGGCGGGAGCAAACGTATGTCAAAAATGTACGCAGAATGAGCTTTTCAGTGAATAGCAGCCAGGCACATTTTAGCTAGTGTTACTTGTAAGTGGGGTTGGAAACGCTTTTCAGGATCAGTACTGGGCTCAAAACATGCAGCCCTGAGGTCTCTCATGATAGCAGGTGGTTAAATAGAAATTCGCTGCTCAGCTGACCCGGTAGGAGCAAACGTATGCCAAAAATGTAAGCAGAATGAGCTTTTCAGTGAATAGCAGCCAGGCACATTTTAGCTAGTTTTACTTGTAAGTGGGGTTGGAAACGCTTTTCAGGCTCAGTACTACGCTCAAAAGATGCAGCCCTGAGGTCCCTCATGATATCAGGTGGTTAAATAGAAATTCGCTGCTCAGCTGACCCGGCAGGAGCAAATGTATGCCAAAAATGTACGCAGAATGATCTTTTCAGTGAATAGCAGCCAGGCACATTTTAGCTAGTTTTACTTGTAAGTGGGGTTGGAAACGCTTTTCAGGCTCAGTACTGCGCTCAAAACATGCAGCCCTGAGGTCTCTCATGATAGCAGGTGGTTAAGTAGAAATTTGCCACTTGGCTGACCCAGCAGGAGCAAACGTATGCCAAAAATGTACACAGAATGAGCTTTTCAGTGAATAGCAGCCAGGCACATTTTAGCTAGTTTTACTTGTAAGTGGGGTTGGAAACGCTTTTCAGGATCAGTACTGGGCTCAAAACATGCAGCCCTGAGGTCCCTCATGATATCAGGTGGTTAAATAGAAATTCGCTGCTCAGCTGACCCGGCAGGAGCAAATGTATGCCAAAAATGTACGCAGAATGAGCTTTTCAGTGAAGAGCAGCCAGGCACATTCTAGCAAGTTTTACTTGTAAGTGGGGTTGGAAATGCTTTTCAGGCTCAGTACTGGGCTCAAAACATGCAGCCCTGAGGTCTCTCATGATAGCAGGAGGTTAAATAGAAATTCGCTGCTCAGCTGACCCGGTAGGAGCAAACGTATGCCAAAAATGTAAGCAGAATGAGCTTTTCAGTGAATAGCAGCCAGGCACATTTTAGCTAGTTTTACTTGTAAGTGGGGTTGGAAACGCTTTTCAGGCTCAGTACTGGGCTCAAAAGATGCAGCTCTGAGGTCTCTTCTGATAGGAGGTAGTTAAGTAGAACTTCGCTGCTCAGCTGACCCGGTAGGAGCAAACGTATGCCAAAAATGTAAGCAGAATGAGCTTTTCAGTGAATAGCAGCCAGGCACATTTTAGCTAGTTTTACTTGTAAGTGGGGTTGGAAACGCTTTTCAGGCTCAGTACTACGCTCAAAAGATGCAGCCCTGAGGTCCCTCATGATATCAGGTGGTTAAATAGAAATTCGCTGCTCAGCTGACCCGGCAGGAGCAAATGTATGCCAAAAATGTACGCAGAATGAGCTTTTCAGTGAAGAGCAGCCAGGCACATTCTAGCAAGTTTTACTTGTAAGTGGGGTTGGAAATGCTTTTCAGGCTCAGTACTGGGCTCAAAACATGCAGCCCTGAGGTCTCTCATGATAGCAGGTGGTTAAATAGAAATTCGCTGCTCAGCTGACCCGGCAGGAGCAAACGTATGCCAAAAATGTACACAGAATGAGCTTTTCAGTGAATAGCAGCCAGGCACATTTTAGCTAGTTTTACTTGTAAGTGGGGTTGGAAACGCTTTTCAGGATCAGTACTGGGCTCAAAACATGCAGCCCTGAGGTCTCTCATGATAGCAGGTGGTTAAATAGAAATTCGCTGCTCAGCTGACCCGGTAGGAGGAAACGTATGCCAAAAATGTACGCAGAATGAGCTTTTCTGTGAATAGCAGCCAGGCACATTTTAGCTAGTTTTACTTGTAAGTGGGGTTGGAAACGCTTTTCAGGCTCAGTATCGGGCTCAAAACATGCAGCCCTGAGGTCTCTCATGATAGCAGGAGGTTAAATAGAAACTCGCTGCTCAGCTGACCCGGTAGGAGCAAACGTATGCCAAAAATGTAAGCAGAATGAGCTTTTCAGTGAATAGCAGCCAGGCACATTTTAGCTAGTTTTACTTGTAAGTGGGGTTGGAAATGCTTTTCAGGCTCAGTACTGGGCTCAAAAGATGCAGCTCTGAGGTCTCTTCTGATAGGAGGTAGTTAAGTAGAACTTCGCTGCTCAGCTGACCAAGCAGGAGCAAACGTATGCCAAAAATGTACGTAGAATGATCTTTTCAGTGAATAGCAGCCAGGCAAATTTTAGCTAGTTTTACTTGTAAGTGGGGTTGGAAACGCTTTTCAGGCTCAGTACTGCGCTCAAAACATGCAGCCCTGAGGTCTCTCATGATAGCAGGTGGTTAAGTAGAAATTTGCCACTTGGCTGACCCAGCAGGAGCAAACGTATGCCAAAAATGTACACAGAATGAGCTTTTCAGTGAATAGCAGCCAGGCATATTTTAGCTAGTTTTACTTGTAAGTGGGGTTGGAAACGCTTTTCAGGCTCAGTACGGGGCTCAAAACATGCAGCCCTGAGGTCTCTCCTGATAGGAGGTATTTAAGTAGAACTTCGCTGCTCAGCTGACCCGGCAGGAGCAAATGTTTGCCAAAATGTACGCAGAATAAGCTTTTCAGTGAAGAGCAGCCAGGCACATTCTAGCAAGTTTTACTTGTAAGTGGGGTTGGAAACGCTTTTCAGGCTCAGTACTATGCTCAAAAGATGCAGCCCTGAGGTCTCTCATGATATCAGGTGGTTAAATAGAAATTCGCTGCTCAGCTGACCCGGCAGGAGCAAACGTATGCCAAAAATGTACGCAGAATGAGCTTTCAGTGAAGAGCAGCCAGGCACATTCTAGCAAGTTTTACTTGTAAGTGGGGATGGAAACGCTTTTCAGGCTCAGTACTGCGCTAAAAAGATGCAGCCCTGAGGTCTCTCTTGATAGCAGGTGGTTAAGTAGAAATTTGCCACTTGGCTGACCCAGCAGGAGCAAACGTATGCCAAAAATGTACACAGAATGAGCTTTTCAGTGAATAGCAGCCAGGCACATTTTAGCTAGTTTTACTTGTAAGTGGGGTTGGAAACGCTTTTCAGGATCAGTACTGGGCTCAAAACATGCAGCCCTGAGGTCTCTCATGATAGCAGGTGGTTAAATAGAAATTCGCTGCTCAGCTGACCCAGCAGGAGCAAACGTATGCCAAAAATGTATGCAGAATGAACTTTTCAGTGAAGAGCAGCCAGGCACATTTTAGCTAGTTTTACTTGTAAGTGGGGTTGGTAATGCTTTTCGGGCTCAGTACTGGGCTCAAACATGCAGCCCTGAGGTCTCTCATGATATCAGGTGGTTAAATAGAAATTCGCTGCTCAGCTGACCCGGCGGGAGCAAACGTATGTCAAAAATGTACGCAGAATGAGCTTTTCAGTGAATAGCAGCCAGGCACATTTTAGCTAGTGTTACTTGTAAGTGGGGTTGGAAACGCTTTTCAGGATCAGTACTGGGCTCAAAACATGCAGCCCTGAGGTCTCTCATGATAGCAGGTGGTTAAATAGAAATTCGCTGCTCAGCTGACCCGGTAGGAGCAAACGTATGCCAAAAATGTAAGCAGAATGAGCTTTTCAGTGAATAGCAGCCAGGCACATTTTAGCTAGTTTTACTTGTAAGTGGGGTTGGAAACGCTTTTCAGGCTCAGTACTACGCTCAAAAGATGCAGCCCTGAGGTCCCTCATGATATCAGGTGGTTAAATAGAAATTCGCTGCTCAGCTGACCCGGCAGGAGCAAATGTATGCCAAAAATGTACGCAGAATGATCTTTTCAGTGAATAGCAGCCAGGCACATTTTAGCTAGTTTTACTTGTAAGTGGGGTTGGAAACGCTTTTCAGGCTCAGTACTGCGCTCAAAACATGCAGCCCTGAGGTCTCTCATGATAGCAGGTGGTTAAGTAGAAATTTGCCACTTGGCTGACCCAGCAGGAGCAAACGTATGCCAAAAATGTACACAGAATGAGCTTTTCAGTGAATAGCAGCCAGGCACATTTTAGCTAGTTTTACTTGTAAGTGGGGTTGGAAACGCTTTTCAGGATCAGTACTGGGCTCAAAACATGCAGCCCTGAGGTCCCTCATGATATCAGGTGGTTAAATAGAAATTCGCTGCTCAGCTGACCCGGCAGGAGCAAATGTATGCCAAAAATGTAATCAGAATGAGCTTTTCAGTGAAGAGCAGCCAGGCACATTCTAGCAAGTTTTACTTGTAAGTGGGGTTGGAAATGCTTTTCAGGCTCAGTACTGGGCTCAAAACATGCAGCCCTGAGGTCTCTCATGATAGCAGGAGGTTAAATAGAAATTCGCTGCTCAGCTGACCCGGTAGGAGCAAACGTATGCCAAAAATGTAAGCAGAATGAGCTTTTCAGTGAATAGCAGCCAGGCACATTTTAGCTAGTTTTACTTGTAAGTGGGGTTGGAAACGCTTTTCAGGCTCAGTACTGGGCTCAAAAGATGCAGCTCTGAGGTCTCTTCTGATAGGAGGTAGTTAAGTAGAACTTCGCTGCTCAGCTGACCCGGTAGGAGCAAACGTATGCCAAAAATGTAAGCAGAATGAGCTTTTCAGTGAATAGCAGCCAGGCACATTTTAGCTAGTTTTACTTGTAAGTGGGGTTGGAAACGCTTTTCAGGCTCAGTACTACGCTCAAAAGATGCAGCCCTGAGGTCCCTCATGATATCAGGTGGTTAAATAGAAATTCACTGCTCAGCTGACCCGGCAGGAGCAAATGTATGCCAAAAATGTACGCAGAATGAGCTTTTCAGTGAAGAGCAGCCAGGCACATTCTAGCAAGTTTTACTTGTAAGTGGGGTTGGAAATGCTTTTCAGGCTCAGTACTGGGCTCAAAACATGCAGCCCTGAGGTCTCTCATGATAGCAGGTGGTTAAATAGAAATTCGCTGCTCAGCTGACCCGGCAGGAGCAAATGTATGCCAAAAATGTACGCAGAATGAGCTTTTCAGTGAAGAGCAGCCAGGCACATTCTAGCAAGTTTTACTTGTAAGTGGGGTTGGAAATGCTTTTCAGGATCAGTACTGGGCTCAAAACATGCAGCCCTGAGGTCTCTCATGATAGCAGGTGGTTAAATAGAAATTCGCTGCTCAGCTGACCCGGTAGGAGCAAACGTATGCCAAAAATGTAAGCAGAATGAGCTTTTCAGTGAATAGCAGCCAGGCACATTTTAGCTAGTTTTACTTGTAAGTGGGGTTGGAAACGCTTTTCAGGCTCAGTACTACGCTCAAAAGATGCAGCCCTGAGGTCCCTCATGATATCAGGTGGTTAAATAGAAATTCGCTGCTCAGCTGACCCGGCAGGAGCAAATGTATGCCAAAAATGTACGCAGAATGATCTTTTCAGTGAATAGCAGCCAGGCACATTTTAGCTAGTTTTACTTGTAAGTGGGGTTGGAAACGCTTTTCAGGCTCAGTACTGCGCTCAAAACATGCAGCCCTGATGTCTCTCATGATAGCAGGTGGTTAAGTAGAAATTTGCCACTTGGCTGACCCAGCAGGAGCAAACGTATGCCAAAAATGTACACAGAATGAGCTTTTCAGTGAATAGCAGCCAGGCACATTTTAGCTAGTTTTACTTGTAAGTGGGGTTGGAAACGCTTTTCAGGATCAGTACTGGGCTCAAAACATGCAGCCCTGAGGTCTCTCATGATAGCAGGTGGTTAAATAGAAGTTTCGCTGCTCAGCTGACCCGGCAGGAGCAAACGTATGCCAAAAATGTACGCAGAATGAGCTTTTCAGTGAAGAACAGCCAGGCACATTTTAGCTAGTTTTACTTGTAAGTGGGGTTGGAAATGCTTTTCAGGCTCAGTACTGGGCTCAAATGATGCAGCTCTGAGGTCTCTCCTGATAGGAGGTAGTTAAGTAGAACTTCGCTGCTCAGCTGACCCGGCAGGAGCAAATGTATGCCAAAAATGTACGCAGAATGAGCTTTTCAGTGAAGAGCAGCCTGGCACATTCTAGCAAGTTTTACTTGTAAGTGGGGTTGGAAACACTTTTCAGGCTCAGTACTGCGCTCAAAAGATGCAGCTCTGAGGTCTCTCATGATAGCAGGTGGTTAAGTAGAAATTTGCCACTTGGCTGACCCAGCAGGAGCAAACGTATGCCAAAAATGTACACAGAATGAGCTTTTCAGTGACTAGCATCCAGGCACATTTTAGCTTGTTTTACTTGTAAGTGGGGTTGGAAACGCTTTTCAGGCTCAGTACTACGCTCAAAAGATGCAGCCCTGAGGTCTCTCATGATAGCAGGTGGTTAAGTAGAAATTTGCCACTTGGCTGACTCAGCAGGAGCAAACGTATGCCAAAAATGTACACAGAATGAGCTTTTCAGTGACTAGCATCCAGGCACATTTTAGCTAGTTTTACTTGTAAGTGGGGTTGGAAACGCTTTTCAGGCTCAGTACTACGCTCAAAAGATGCAGCCCTGAGGTCCCTCATGATATCAGGTGGTTAAATAGAAATTCGCTGCTCAGCTGACCCGGCAGGAGCAAATGTATGCCAAAAATGTACGCAGAATGAGCTTTTCAGTGAAGAGCAGCCAGGCACATTCTAGCAAGTTTTACTTGTAAGTGGGGTTGGAAACGCTTTTCAGGCTCAGTACTCGCTCAAAAGATGCAGCCCTGAGGTCTCTCATGATAGCAGAAGGTTAAGTAGAAGTTTGCCACTTGGCTGACCCAGCAGGAGCAAACGTATGCCAAAAATGTTCGCAGAATGAGCTTTTCAGTGAAGAGCAGCCAGGCACATCTAGCAAGTTTTACTTGTAAGTGGGGTTGGAAACGCTTTTCAGGCTCAGTACTGCGCTCAAAAGATGCAGCCCTGAGGTCTCTCATGATAGCAGGTGGTTAAGTAGAAGTTTGCCACTTGGCTGACCCAGCAGGAGCAAACGTATGCCAAAAATGTCACAGAATGAGCTTTTCAGTGAATAGCAGCCAGGCACATTTTAGCTAGTTTTATTTGTAAGTGGGGTTGGAAACGCTTTTCAGGATCAGTACTGGCCTCAAAACATGCAGCCCTGAGGTCTTCCATGATAGCAGGTGGTTAAATAGAAATTCGCTGCTCAGCTGACCCGGCAGGAGCAAACGTATGCCAAAAATGTACACAGACTGAGCTTTTCAGTGAATAGCATCCAGGCACATTTTAGCTAGTTTTACTTGTAAGTGGGGTTGGAAATGCTTTTCAGGCTCAGTACTGCGCTCAAAAGATGCAGCCCTGAGGTCTCTCATGATAGCAGGTGGTTAAGTAGAAGTTTGCCACTTGGCTGACCCAGCAGGAGCAAACAGATGCCAAAAATGTTCGCAGAATGAGCTTTTCAGTGAATAGCAGCCAGGCACATTTTAGCTAGTTTTACTTGTAAGTGGGGTTGGAAACGCTTTTCAGGATCAGTACTGGGCTCAAAACATGCAGCCCTGAGGTCTCTCATGATAGCAGGTGGTTAAATAGAAATTCGCTGCTCAGCTGACCCGGCAGGAGCAAACGTATGCCAAAAATGTACGCAGAATGAGCTTTTCAGTGAAGAGCAGCCAGGCACATTTTAGCTAGTTTTACTTGTAAGTGGGGTTGGAAATGCTTTTCAGGCTCAGTACTGCGCTCAAAAGATGCAGCTCTGAGGTCTCTCATGATAGCAGGTGGTTAAGTAGAAATTCGCTGCTCAGCTGACCCGGCAGGAGCAAACGTATGCCAAAAATGTACACAGAATGAGCTTTTCAGTGACTAGCATCCAGGCACATTTTAGCTAGTTTTACTTGTAAGTGGGGTTGGAAATGCTTTTCAGGCTCAGTACTGCGCTCAAAAGATGCAGCCCTGAGGTCTCTCATGATAGCAGGTGGTTAAGTAGAAATTTGCCACTTGGCTGACCCAGCAGGAGCAAACGTATGCCAAAAATGTACACAGAATGAGCTTTTCAGTGACTAGCATCCAGGCACATTTTAGCTAGTTTTACTTGTAAGTGGGGTTGGAAACGCTTTTCAGGCTCAGTACTACGCTCAAAAGATGCAGCCCTGAGGTCCCTCATGATATCAGGTGGTTAAATAGAAATTCGCTGCTCAGCTGACCCGGCAGGAGCAAATGTATGCCAAAAATGTACGCAGAATGATCTTTTCAGTGAATAGCAGCCAGGCACATTTTAGCTAGTTTTACTTGTAAGTGGGGTTGGAAACGCTTTTCAGGCTCAGTACTGCGCTCAAAACATGCAGCCCTGAGGTCTCTCATGATAGCAGGTGGTTAAGTAGAAATTTGCCACTTGGCTGACCCAGCAGGAGCAAACGTATGCCAAAAATGTACACAGAATGAGCTTTTCAGTGAATAGCAGCCAGGCACATTTTAGCTAGTTTTACTTGTAAGTGGGGTTGGAAACGCTTTTCAGGATCAGTACTGGGCTCAAAACATGCAGCCCTGAGGTCTCTCATGATAGCAGGTGGTTAAATAGAAATTTTGCTGCTCAGCTGACCCGGCAGGAGCAAACGTATGCCAAAAATGTACGCAGAATGAGCTTTTCAGTGAAGAACAGCCAGGCACATTTTAGCTAGTTTTACTTGTAAGTGGGGTTGGAAATGCTTTTCAGGCTCAGTACTGGGCTCAAAAGATGCAGCTCTGAGGTCTCTCCTGATAGGAGGTAGTTAAGTAGAACTTCGCTGCTCAGCTGACCCTGCAGGAGCAAATGTATGCCAAAAATGTACGCAGAATGAGCTTTTCAGTGAAGAGCAGCCTGGCACATTCTAGCAAGTTTTACTTGTAAGTGGGGTTGGAAACACTTTTCAGGCTCAGTACTGCGCTCAAAAGATGCAGCTCTGAGGTCTCTCATGATAGCAGGTGGTTAAGTAGAAATTTGCCACTTGGCTGACCCAGCAGGAGCAAACGTATGCCAAAAATGTACACAGAATGAGCTTTTCAGTGACTAGCATCCAGGCACATTTTAGCTAGTTTTACTTGTAAGTGGGGTTGGAAACGCTTTTCAGGCTCAGTACTACGCTCAAAAGATGCAGCCCTGAGGTCTCTCATGATAGCAGGTGGTTAAGTAGAAATTTGCCACTTGGCTGACTCAGCAGGAGCAAACGTATGCCAAAAATGTACACAGAATGAGCTTTTCAGTGACTAGCATCCAGGCACATTTTAGCTAGTTTTACTTGTAAGTGGGGTTGAAAACGCTTTTCAGGCTCAGTACTACGCTCAAAAGATGCAGCCCTGAGGTCCCTCATGATATCAGGTGGTTAAATAGAAATTCGCTGCTCAGCTGACCCGGCAGGAGCAAATGTATGCCAAAAATGTACGCAGAATGAGCTTTTCAGTGAAGAGCAGCCAGGCACATTCTAGCAAGTTTTACTTGTAAGTGGGGTTGGAAACGCTTTTCAGGCTCAGTACTCGCTCAAAAGATGCAGCCCTGAGGTCTCTCATGATAGCAGGTGGTTAAGTAGAAGTTTGCCACTTGGCTGACCCAGCAGGAGCAAACGTATGCCAAAAATGTTCGCAGAATGAGCTTTTCAGTGAAGAGCAGCCAGGCACATTCTAGCAAGTTTTACTTGTAAGTGGGGTTGGAAACGCTTTTCAGGCTCAGTACTGCGCTCAAAAGATGCAGCCCTGAGGTCTCTCATGATAGCAGGTGGTTAAGTAGAAGTTTGCCACTTGGCTGACCCAGCAGGAGCAAACGTATGCCAAAAATGTACACAGAATGAGCTTTTCAGTGAATAGCAGCCAGGCACATTTTAGCTAGTTTTATTTGTAAGTGGGGTTGGAAACGCTTTTCAGGATCAGTACTGGCCTCAAAACATGCAGCCCTGAGGTCTTCCATGATAGCAGGTGGTTAAATAGAAATTCGCTGCTCAGCTGACCCGGCAGGAGCAAACGTATGCCAAAAATGTACACAGACTGAGCTTTTCAGTGAATAGCATCCAGGCACATTTTAGCTAGTTTTACTTGTAAGTGGGGTTGGAAATGCTTTTCAGGCTCAGTACTGCGCTCAAAAGATGCAGCCCTGAGGTCTCTCATGATAGCAGGTGGTTAAGTAGAAATTTGCCTTGGATGACCCAGCAGGAGCAAACGTATGCCAAAAATGTACACAGAATGAGCTTTTCAGTGAATAGCAGCCAGGCACATTTTAGCTAGTTTTACTTGTAAGTGGGGTTGGAAACGCTTTTCAGGAACAGTACTGGGCTCAAAACATGCAGCCCTGAGGTCTCTCATGATAGCAGGTGGTTAAACAGAAATTCGCTGCTCAGCTGACCCGGCAGGAGCAAACGTATGCCAAAAATGTACACAGAATGAGCTTTTCAGTGAATAGCAGCCAGGCACATTTTAGCTAGTTTTACTTGTAAGTGGGGTTGGAAACGCTTTTCAGGATCAGTACTGGGCTCAAAACATGCAGCCCTGAGGTCTCTCATGATAGCAGGTGGTTAAATAGAAATTCGCTGCTCAGCTGACCCGGTAGGAGGAAACGTATGCCAAAAATGTACGCAGAATGAGCTTTTCTGTGAATAGCAGCCAGGCACATTTTAGCTAGTTTTACTTGTAAGTGGGGTTGGAAACGCTTTTCAGGCTCAGTATCGGGCTCAAAACATGCAGCCCTGAGGTCTCTCATGATAGCAGGAGGTTAAATAGAAACTCGCTGCTCAGCTGACCCGGTAGGAGCAAACGTATGCCAAAAATGTAAGCAGAATGAGCTTTTCAGTGAATAGCAGCCAGGCACATTTTAGCTAGTTTTACTTGTAAGTGGGGTTGGAAATGCTTTTCAGGCTCAGTACTGGGCTCAAAAGATGCAGCTCTGAGGTCTCTTCTGATAGGAGGTAGTTAAGTAGAACTTCGCTGCTCAGCTGACCAAGCAGGAGCAAACGTATGCCAAAAATGTACGTAGAATGATCTTTTCAGTGAATAGCAGCCAGGCACATTTTAGCTAGTTTTACTTGTAAGTGGGGTTGGAAACGCTTTTCAGGCTCAGTACTGCGCTCAAAACATGCAGCCCTGAGGTCTCTCATGATAGCAGGTGGTTAAGTAGAAATTTGCCACTTGGCTGACCCAGCAGGAGCAAACGTATGCCAAAAATGTACACAGAATGAGCTTTTCAGTGAATAGCAGCCAAGCATATTTTAGCTAGTTTTACTTGTAAGTGGGGTTGGAAACGCTTTTCAGGCTCAGTACGGGGCTCAAAACATGCAGCCCTGAGGTCTCTCCTGATAGGAGGTATTTAAGTAGAACTTCGCTGCTCAGCTGACCCGGCAGGAGCAAATGTTTGCCAAAATGTACGCAAAATAAGCTTTTCAGTGAAGAGCAGCCAGGCACATTCTAGCAAGTTTTACTTGTAAGTGGGGTTGGAAACGCTTTTCAGGCTCAGTACTATGCTCAAAAGATGCAGCCCTGAGGTCTCTCATGATATCAGGTGGTTAAATAGAAATTCACTGCTCAGCTGACCCGGCAGGAGCAAACGTATGCCAAAAATGTACGCAGAATGAGCTTTCAGTGAAGAGCAGCCAGGCACATTCTCGCAAGTTTTACTTGTAAGTGGGGATGGAAACGCTTTTCAGGCTCAGTACTGCGCTAAAAAGATGCAGCCCTGAGGTCTCTCTTGATAGCAGGTGGTTAAGTAGAAATTTGCCACTTGGCTGACCCAGCAGGAGCAAACGTATGCCAAAAATGTACACAGAATGAGCTTTTCAGTGAATAGCAGCCAGGCACATTTTAGCTAGTTTTACTTGTAAGTGGGGTTGGAAACGCTTTTCAGGATCAGTACTGGGCTCAAAACATGCAGCCCTGAGGTCTCTCATGATAGCAGGTGGTTAAATAGAAATTCGCTGCTCAGCTGACCCAGCAGGAGCAAACGTATGCCAAAAATGTATGCAGAATGAACTTTTCAGTGAAGAGCAGCCAGGCACATTTTAGCTAGTTTTACTTGTAAGTGGGGTTGGAAATGCTTTTCGGGCTCAGTACTGGGCTCAAACATGCAGCCCTGAGGTCTCTCATGATATCAGGTGGTTAAATAGAAATTCGCTGCTCAGCTGACCCGGCAGGAGCAAACGTATGTCAAAAATGTACGCAGAATGAGCTTTTCAGTGAATAGCAGCCAGGCACATTTTAGCTAGTGTTACTTGTAAGTGGGGTTGGAAACGCTTTTCAGGATCAGTACTGGGCTCAAAACATGCAGCCCTGAGGTCTCTCATGATAGCAGGTGGTTAAATAGAAATTCGCTGCTCAGCTGACCCGGTAGGAGCAAACGTATGCCAAAAATGTAAGCAGAATGAGCTTTTCAGTGAATAGCAGCCAGGCACATTTTAGCTAGTTTTACTTGTAAGTGGGGTTGGAAACGCTTTTCAGGCTCAGTACTACGCTCAAAAGATGCAGCCCTGAGGTCCCTCATGATATCAGGTGGTGAAATAGAAATTCGCTGCTCAGCTGACCCGGCAGGAGCAAATGTATGCCAAAAATGTACGCAGAATGATCTTTTCAGTGAATAGCAGCCAGGCACATTTTAGCTAGTTTTACTTGTAAGTGGGGTTGGAAACGCTTTTCAGGCTCAGTACTGCGCTCAAAACATGCAGCCCTAAGGTCTCTCATGATAGCAGGTGGTTAAGTAGAAATTTGCCACTTGGCTGACCCAGCAGGAGCAAACGTATGCCAAAAATGTACACAGAATGAGCTTTTCAGTGAATAGCAGCCAGGCACATTTTAGCTAGTTTTACTTGTAAGTGGGGTTGGCAACGCTTTTCAGGATCAGTACTGGGCTCAAAACATGCAGCCCTGAGGTCTCTCATGATAGCAGGTGGTTAAATAGAAATTTCGCTGCTCAGCTGACCCGGCAGGAGCAAACTTATGCCAAAAATGTACGCAGAATGAGCTTTTCAGTGAAGAACAGCCAGGCACATTTTAGCTAGTTTTACTTGTAAGTGGGGTTGGAAATGCTTTTCAGGCTCAGTACTGGGCTCAAAAGATGCAGCTCTGAGGTCTCTCATGATAGGAGGTAGTTAAGTAGAACTTCGCTGCTCAGCTGACCCGGCAGGAGCAAATGTATGCCAAAAATGTACGCAGAATGAGCTTTTCAGTGAAGAGCAGCCTGGCACATTCTAGCAAGTTTTACTTGTAAGTGGGGTTGGAAACACTTTTCAGGCTCAGTACTGCGCTCAAAAGATGCAGCTCTGAGGTCTCTCATGATAGCAGGTGGTTAAGTAGAAATTTGCCACTTGGCTGACCCAGCAGGAGCAAACGTTTGCCAAAAATGTACACAGAATGAGCTTTTCAGTGACTAGCATCCAGGCACATTTTAGCTAGTTTTACTTGTAAGTGGGGTTGGAAACGCTTTTCAGGCTCAGTACTACGCTCAAAAGATGCAGCCCTGATGTCTCTCATGATAGCAGGTGGTTAAGTAGAAATTTGCCACTTGGCTGACTCAGCAGGAGCAAACGTATGCCAAAAATGTACACAGAATGAGCTTTTCAGTGACTAGCATCCAGGCACATTTTAGCTAGTTTTACTTGTAAGTGGGGTTGGAAACGCTTTTCAGGCTCAGTACTACGCTCAAAAGATGCAGCCCTGAGGTCCCTCATGATATCAGGTGGTTAAATAGAAATTCGCTGCTCAGCTGACCCGGCAGGAGCAAATGTATGCCAAAAATGTACGCAGAATGAGCTTTTCAGTGAAGAGCAGCCAGGCACATTCTAGCAAGTTTTACTTGTAAGTGGGGTTGGAAACGCTTTTCAGGCTCAGTACTACGCTCAAAAGATGCAGCCCTGAGGTCCCTCATGATATCAGGTGGTGAAATAGAAATTCGCTGCTCAGCTGACCCGGCAGGAGCAAATGTATGCCAAAAATGTACGCAGAATGATCTTTTCAGTGAATAGCAGCCAGGCACATTTTAGCTAGTTTTACTTGTAAGTGGGGTTGGAAACGCTTTTCAGGCTCAGTACTACGCTCAAAAGATGCAGCCCTGAGGTCCCTCATGATATCAGGTGGTGAAATAGAAATTCGCTGCTCAGCTGACCCGGCAGGAGCAAATGTATGCCAAAAATGTACGCAGAATGATCTTTTCAGTGAATATCAGCCAGGCACATTTTAGCTAGTTTTACTTGTAAGTGGGGTTGGAAACGCTTTTCAGGCTCAGTACTGTGCTCAAAACATGCAGCCCTAAGGTCTCTCATGATAGCAGGTGGTTAAGTAGAAATTTGCCACTTGGCTGACCCAGCAGGAGCAAACGTATGCCAAAAATGTACACAGAATGAGCTTTTCAGTGAATAGCAGCCAGGCACATTTTAGCTAGTTTTACTTGTAAGTGGGGTTGGCAACGCTTTTCAGGATCAGTACTGGGCTCAAAACATGCAGCCCTGAGGTCTCTCATGATAGCAGGTGGTTAAATAGAAATTTCGCTGCTCAGCTGACCCGGCAGGAGCAAACTTATGCCAAAAATGTACGCAGAATGAGCTTTTCAGTGAAGAACAGCCAGGCACATTTTAGCTAGTTTTACTTGTAAGTGGGGTTGGAAATGCTTTTCAGGCTCAGTACTGGGCTCAAAAGATGCAGCTCTGAGGTCTCTCATGATAGGAGGTAGTTAAGTAGAACTTCGCTGCTCAGCTGACCCGGCAGGAGCAAATGTATGCCAAAAATGTACGCAGAATGAGCTTTTCAGTGAAGAGCAGCCTGGCACATTCTAGCAAGTTTTACTTGTAAGTGGGGTTGGAAACACTTTTCAGGCTCAGTACTGCGCTCAAAAGATGCAGCTCTGAGGTCTCTCATGATAGCAGGTGGTTAAGTAGAAATTTGCCACTTGGCTGACCCAGCAGGAGCAAACGTTTGCCAAAAATGTACACAGAATGAGCTTTTCAGTGACTAGCATCCAGGCACATTTTAGCTAGTTTTACTTGTAAGTGGGGTTGGAAACGCTTTTCAGGCTCAGTACTACGCTCAAAAGATGCAGCCCTGATGTCTCTCATGATAGCAGGTGGTTAAGTAGAAATTTGCCACTTGGCTGACTCAGCAGGAGCAAACGTATGCCAAAAATGTACACAGAATGAGCTTTTCAGTGACTAGCATCCAGGCACATTTTAGCTAGTTTTACTTGTAAGTGGGGTTGGAAACGCTTTTCAGGCTCAGTACTACGCTCAAAAGATGCAGCCCTGAGGTCCCTCATGATATCAGGTGGTTAAATAGAAATTTGCTGCTCAGCTGACCCGGCAGGAGCAAATGTATGCCAAAAATGTACGCAGAATGAGCTTTTCAGTGAAGAGCAGCCAGGCACATTCTAGCAAGTTTTACTTGTAAGTGGGGTTGGAAACGCTTTTCAGGCTCAGTACTCGCTCAAAAGATGCAGCCCTGAGGTCTCTCATGATAGCAGGTGGTTAAGTAGAAGTTTGCCACTTGGCTGACCCAGCAGGAGCAAACGTATGCCAAAAATGTACACAGAATGAGCTTTTCAGTGAATAGCAGCCAGGCACATTTTAGCTAGTTTTATTTGTAAGTGGGGTTGGAAACGATTTTCAGGATCAGTACTGGCCTCAAAACATGCAGCCCTGAGGTCTTCCATGATAGCAGGTGGTTAAATAGAAATTCGCTGCTCAGCTGACCCGGCAGGAGCAAACGTATGCCAAAAATGTACACAGACTGAGCTTTTCAGTGAATAGAATCCAGGCACATTTTAGCTAGTTTTACTTGTAAGTGGGGTTGGAAATGCTTTTCAGGCTCAGTACTGCGCTCAAAAGATGCAGCCCTGAGGTCTCTCATGATAGCAGGTGGTTAAGTAGAAATTTGCCTTGGATGACCCAGCAGGAGCAAACGTATGCCAAAAATGTACACAGAATGAGCTTTTCAGTGAATAGCAGCCAGGCACATTTTAGCTAGTTTTACTTGTAAGTGGGGTTGGAAACGCTTTTCAGGAACAGTACTGGGCTCAAAACATGCAGCCCTGAGGTCTCTCATGATAGCAGGTGGTTAAACAGAAATTCGCTGCTCAGCTGACCCGGCAGGAGCAAACGTATGCCAAAAATGTACACAGAATGAGCTTTTCAGTGAATAGCAGCCAGGCACATTTTAGCTAGTTTTACTTGTAAGTGGGGTTGGAAACGCTTTTCAGGATCAGTACTGGGCTCAAAACATGCAGCCCTGAGGTCTCTCATGATAGCAGGTGGTTAAATAGAAATTCGCTGCTCAGCTGACCCGGTAGGAGGAAACGTATGCCAAAAATGTAAGCAGAATGAGCTTTTCTGTGAATAGCAGCCAGGCACATTTTAGCTAGTTTTACTTTTAAGTGGGGTTGGAAACGCTTTTCAGGCTCAGTATCGGGCTCAAAACATGCAGCCCTGAGGTCTCTCATGATAGCAGGAGGTTAAATAGAAATTCGCTGCTCAGCTGACCCGGTAGGAGCAAACGTATGCCAAAAATGTAAGCAGAATGAGCTTTTCAGTGAATAGCAGCCAGGCACATTTTAGCTAGTTTTACTTGTAAGTGGGGTTGGAATTGCTTTTCAGGCTCAGTACTGGGCTCAAAAGATGCAGCTCTGAGGTCTCTTCTGATAGGAGGTAGTTAAGTAGAACTTCGCTGCTCAGCTGACCAAGCAGGAGCAAACGTATGCCAAAAATGTACGTAGAATGATCTTTTCAGTGAATAGCAGCCAGGCACATTTTAGCTAGTTTTACTTGTAAGTGGGGTTGGAAACGCTTTTCAGGCTCAGTACTGCGCTCAAAACATGCAGCCCTGAGGTCTCTCATGATAGCAGGTGGTTAAGTAGAAATTTGCCACTTGGCTGACCCAGCAGGAGCAAACGTATGCCAAAAATGTACACAGAATGAGCTTTTCAGTGAATAGCAGCCAGGCATATTTTAGCTAGTTTTACTTGTAAGTGGGGTTGGAAACGCTTTTCAGGCTCAGTACGGGGCTCAAAACATGCAGCCCTGAGGTCTCTCCTGATAGGAGGTATTTATGTAGAACTTCGCTGCTCAGCTGACCCGGCAGGAGCAAATGTTTGCCAAAATGTACGCAGAATAAGCTTTTCAGTGAAGAGCAGCCAGGCACATTCTAGCAAGTTTTACTTGTAAGTGGGGTTGGAAACGCTTTTCAGGCTCAGTACTATGCTCAAAAGATGCAGCCCTGAGGTCTCTCATGATATCAGGTGGTTAAATAGAAATTCGCTGCTCAGCTGACCCGGCAGGAGCAAACGTATGCCAAAAATGTACGCAGAATGAGCTTTCAGTGAAGAGCAGCCAGGCACATTCTAGCAAGTTTTACTTGTAAGTGGGGATGGAAACGCTTTTCAGGCTCAGTACTGCGCTAAAAAGATGCAGCCCTGAGGTCTCTCTTGATAGCAGGTGGTTAAGTAGAAATTTGCCACTTGGCTGACCCAGCAGGAGCAAACGTATGCCAAAAATGTACACAGAATGAGCTTTTCAGTGAATAGCAGCCAGGCACATTTTAGCTAGTTTTACTTGTAAGTGGGGTTGGAAACGCTTTTCAGGATCAGTACTGGGCTCAAAACATGCAGCCCTGAGGTCTCTCATGATAGCAGGTGGTTAAATAGAAATTCGCTGCTCAGCTGACCCAGCAGGAGCAAACGTATGCCAAAAATGTATGCAGAATGAACTTTTCAGTGAAGAGCAGCCAGGCACATTTTAGCTAGTTTTACTTGTAAGTGGGGTTGGAAATGCTTTTCGGGCTCAGTACTGGGCTCAAACATGCAGCCCTGAGGTCTCTCATGATATCAGGTGGTTAAATAGAAATTCGCTGCTCAGCTGACCCGGCAGGAGCAAACGTATGTCAAAAATGTACGCAGAATGAGCTTTTCAGTGAATAGCAGCCAGGCACATTTTAGCTAGTGTTACTTGTAAGTGGGGTTGGAAACGCTTTTCAGGATCAGTACTGGGCTCAAAACATGCAGCCCTGAGGTCTCTCATGATAGCAGGTGGTTAAATAGAAATTCGCTGCTCAGCTGACCCGGTAGGAGCAAACGTATGCCAAAAATGTAAGCATTATGAGCTTTTCAGTGAATAGCAGCCAGGCACATTTTAGCTAGTTTTACTTGTAAGTGGGGTTGGAAACGCTTTTCAGGCTCAGTACTACGCTCAAAAGATGCAGCCCTGAGGTCCCTCATGATATCAGGTGGTTAAATAGAAATTCGCTGCTCAGCTGACCCGGCAGGAGCAAATATATGCCAAAAATGTACGCAGAATGATCTTTTCAGTGAATAGCAGCCAGGCACATTTTAGCTAGTTTTACTTGTAAGTGGGGTTGGAAACGCTTTTCAGGCTCAGTACTGCGCTCAAAACATGCAGCCCTGAGGTCTCTCATGATAGCAGGTGGTTAATGCCACTTGGCTGACCCAGCAGGAGCAAACGTATGCCAAAAATGTACACAGAATGAGCTTTTCAGTGAATAGCAGCCAGGCACATTTTAGCTAGTTTTACTTGTAAGTGGGGTTGGAAACGCTTTTCAGGATCAGTACTGGGCTCAAAACATGCAGCCCTGAGGTCTCTCATGATAGCAGGTGGTTAAATAGAAATTTCGCTGCTCAGCTGACCCGGCAGGAGCAAACGTATGCCAAAAATGTACGCAGAATGAGCTTTTCAGTGAAGAACAGCCAGGCACATTTTAGCTAGTTTTACTTGTAAGTGGGGTTGGAAATGCTTTTCAGGCTCAGTACTGGGCTCAAAAGATGCAGCTCTGAGGTCTCTCCTGATAGGAGGTAGTTAAGTAGAACTTCGCTGCTCAGCTGACCCGGCAGGAGCAAATGTATGCCAAAAATGTACGCAGAATGAGCTTTTCAGTGAAGAGCAGCCTGGCACATTCTAGCAAGTTTTACTTGTAAGTGGGGTTGGAAACACTTTTCAGGCTCAGTACTGCGCTCAAAAGATGCAGCCCTGAGGTCTCTCATGATAGCAGGTGGTTAAGTAGAAATTTGCCACTTGGCTGACCCAGCAGGAGCAAACGTATGCCAAAAATGTACACAGAATGAGCTTTTCAGTGACTAGCATTCAGGCACATTTTAGCTAGTTTTACTTGTAAGTGGGGTTGGAAACGCTTTTCAGGATCAGTACAGGGCTCAAAACATGCAGCCCTGAGGTCTCTCATGATAGCAGCTGGTTAAATAGAAATTCGCTGCTCAGCTGACCCGGCAGGAGCAAACGTATGCCAAAAATGTACACAGAATGAGCTTTTCAGTGACTAGCAGCCAGGCACATTTTAGCTAGTTTTACTTGTAAGTGGGGTTGGAAACGCTTTTCAGGATCAGTACTGGGCTCAAAACGTGCAGCCCTGAGGTCTCTCATGATAGCAGGTGGTTAAATAGAAATTTGCTGCTCAGCTGACCCGGCAGGAGCAAACGTATGCCATATATGTTCGCAGAATGAGCTTTTCAGTGACTAGCATCCAGGCACATTTTAGCTAGTTTTACTGGTAAGTGGGGTTGGAAATGCTTTTCAGGCTCAGTACTGGGCTCAAAACATGCAGCCCTGAGGTCTCTCATGATAGCAGGAGGTTAAATAGAAATTCGCTGCTCAGCTGACCCGGTAGGAGCAAACGTATGCCAAAAATGTACACAGAATGAGCTTTTCAGTGAATAGCAGCCAGGCACATTTTAGCTAGTTTTACTTGTAAGTGGGGTTGGAAACGCTTTTCAGGATCAGTACTGGGCTCAAAACATGCAGCCCTGAGGTCTCTCATGATAGCAGGTGGTTAAATAGAAATTCGCTGCTCAGCTGACCCGGCAGGAGCAAACGTATGCCAAAAATGTACGCAGAATGAGCTTTTCAGTGAAGAGCAGCCAGGCACATTTTAGCTAGTTTTACTTGTAAGTGGGGTTGGAAATGCTTTTCAGGCTCAGTACTGCGCTCAAAAGATGCAGCTCTGAGGTCTCTCATGATAGCAGGTGGTTAAGTAGAAATGCGCTGCTCAGCTGACCCGGCAGGAGCAAACGTATGCCAAAAATGTACACAGAATGAGCTTTTCAGTGACTAGCATCCAGGCACATTTTAGCTAGTTTTACTTGTAAGTGGGGTTGGAAATGCTTTTCAGGCTCAGTACTGCGCTCAAAAGATGCAGCCCTGAGGTCTCTCATGATAGCAGGTGGTTAAGTAGAAATTTGCCACTTGGCTGACCCAGCAGGAGCAAACGTATGCCAAAAATGTACACAGAATGAGCTTTTCAGTGACTAGCATCCAGGCACATTTTAGCTAGTTTTACTTGTAAGTGGGGTTGGAAACGCTTTTCAGGCTCAGTACTACGCTCAAAAGATGCAGCCCTGAGGTCCCTCATGATATCAGGTGGTTAAATAGAAATTTGCTGCTCAGCTGACCCGGCAGGAGCAAATGTATGCCAAAAATGTACGCAGAATGATCTTTTCAGTGAATAGCAGCCAGGCACATTTTAGCTAGTTTTACTTGTAAGTGGGGTTGGAAACGCTTTTCAGGCTCAGTACTGTGCTCAAAACATGCAGCCCTGAGGTCTCTCATGATAGCAGGTGGTTAAGTAGAAATTTGCCACTTGGCTGACCCAGCAGGAGCAAACGTATGCCAAAAATGTACACAGAATGAGCTTTTCAGTGAATAGCAGCCAGGCACATTTTAGCTAGTTTTACTTGTAAGTGGGGTTGGAAACGCTTTTCAGGATCAGTACTGGGCTCAAAACATGCAGCCCTGAGGTCTCTCATGATAGCAGGTGGTTAAATAGAAATTTCGCTGCTCAGCTGACCCGGCAGGAGCAAACGTATGCCAAAAATGTACGCAGAATGAGCTTTTCAGTGAAGAACAGCCAGGCACATTTTAGCTAGTTTTACTTGTAAGTGGGGTTGGAAATGCTGTTCAGGCTCAGTACTGGGCTCAAAAGATGCAGCTCTGAGGTCTCTCCTGATAGGAGGTAGTTAAGTAGAACTTCGCTGCTCAGCTGACCCGGCAGGAGCAAATGTATGCCAAAAATGTACGCAGAATGAGCTTTTCAGTGAAGAGCAGCCTGGCACATTCTAGCAAGTTTTACTTGTAAGTGGGGTTGGAAACACTTTTCAGGCTCAGTACTGCGCTCAAAAGATGCAGCTCTGAGGTCTCTCATGATAGCAGGTGGTTAAGTAGAAATTTGCCACTTGGCTGACCCAGCAGGAGCAAACGTATGCCAAAAATGTACACAGAATGAGCTTTTCAGTGACTAGCATCCAGGCACATTTTAGCTAGTTTTACTTGTAAGTGGGGTTGGAAACGCTTTTCAGGCTCAGTACTACGCTCAAAAGATGCAGCCCTGAGGTCTCTCATGATAGCAGGTGGTTAAGTAGAAATTTGCCACTTGGCTGACTCAGCAGGAGCAAACGTATGCCAAAAATGTACACAGAATGAGCTTTTCAGTGACTAGCATCCAGGCACATTTTAGCTAGTTTTACTTGTAAGTGGGGTTGGAAACGCTTTTCAGGCTCAGTACTACGCTCAAAAGATGCAGCCCTGAGGTCCCTCATGATATCAGGTGGTTAAATAGAAATTCGCTGCTCAGCTGACCCGGCAGGAGCAAATGTATGCCAAAAATGTACGCAGAATGAGCTTTTCAGTGAAGAGCAGCCAGGCACATTCTAGCAAGTTTTACTTGTAAGTGGGGTTGGAAACGCTTTTCAGGCTCAGTACTCGCTCAAAAGATGCAGCCCTGAGGTCTCTCATGATAGCAGGTGGTTAAGTAGAAGTTTGCCACTTGGCTGACCCAGCAGGAGCAAACGTATGCCAAAAATGTTCGCAGAATGAGCTTTTCAGTGAAGAGCAGCCAGGCACATTCTAGCAAGTTTTACTTGTAAGTGGGGTTGGAAACGCTTTTCAGGCTCAGTACTGCGCTCAAAAGATGCAGCCCTGAGGTCTCTCATGATAGCAGGTGGTTAAGTAGAAGTTTGCCACTTGGCTGACCCAGCAGGAGCAAACGTATGCCAAAAATGTACACAGAATGAGCTTTTCAGTGAATAGCAGCCAGGCACGTTTTAGCTAGTTTTATTTGTAAGTGGGGTTGGAAACGCTTTTCAGGATCAGTACTGGCCTCAAAACATGCAGCCCTGAGGTCTTCCATGATAGCAGGTGGTTAAATAGAAATTCGCTGCTCAGCTGACCCGGCAGGAGCAAACGTATGCCAAAAATGTACACAGACTGAGCTTTTCAGTGAATAGCATCCAGGCACATTTTAGCTAGTTTTACTTGTAAGTGGGGTTGGAAATGCTTTTCAGGCTCAGTACTGCGCTCAAAAGATGCAGCCCTGAGGTCTCTCATGATAGCAGGTGGTTAAGTAGAAATTTGCCTTGGATGACCCAGCAGGAGCAAACGTATGCCAAAAATGTACACAGAATGAGCTTTTCAGTGAATAGCAGCCAGGCACATTTTAGCTAGTTTTACTTGTAAGTGGGGTTGGAAACGCTTTTCAGGAACAGTACTGGGCTCAAAACATGCAGCCCTGAGGTCTCTCATGATAGCAGGTGGTTAAACAGAAATTCGCTGCTCAGCTGACCCGGCAGGAGCAAACGTATGCCAAAAATGTACACAGAATGAGCTTTTCAGTGAATAGCAGCCAGGCACATTTTAACTAGTTTTACTTGTAAGTGGGGTTGGAAACGCTTTTCAGGCTCAGTACTACGCTCAAAAGATGCAGCCCTGAGGTCCCTCGTGATATCAGGTGGTTAAATAGAAATTCGCTGCTCAGCTGACCCGGCAGGAGCAAATGTATGCCAAAAATGTACGCAGAATGATCTTTTCAGTGAATAGCAGCCAGGCACATTTTAGCTAGTTTTACTTGTAAGTGGGGTTGGAAACGCTTTTCAGGCTCAGTACTGCGCTCAAAACATGCAGCCCTAAGGTCTCTCATGATAGCAGGTGGTTAAGTAGAAATTTGCCACTTGGCTGACCCAGCAGGAGCAAACGTATGCCAAAAATGTACACAGAATGAGCTTTTCAGTGAATAGCAGCCAGGCACATTTTAGCTAGTTTTACTTGTAAGTGGGGTTGGCAACGCTTTTCAGGATCAGTACTGGGCTCAAAACATGCAGCCCTGAGGTCTCTCATGATAGCAGGTGGTTAAATAGAAATTTCGCTGCTCAGCTGACCCAGCAGGAGCAAACGTATGCCAAAAATGTACGCAGAATGAGCTTTTCAGTGAAGAACAGCCAGGCACATTTTAGCTAGTTTTACTTGTAAGTGGGGTTGGAAATGCTTTTCAGGCTCAGTACTGGGCTCAAAAGATGCAGCTCTGAGGTCTCTCATGATAGGAGGTAGTTAAGTAGAACTTCGCTGCTCAGCTGACCCGGCAGGAGCAAATGTATGCCAAAAATGTACGCAGAATGAGCTTTTCAGTGAAGAGCAGCCTGGCACATTCTAGCAAGTTTTACTTGTAAGTGGGGTTGGAAACACTTTTCAGGCTCAGTACTGCGCTCAAAAGATGCAGCTCTGAGGTCTCTCATGATAGCAGGTGGTTAAGTAGAAATTTGCCACTTGGCTGACCCAGCAGGAGCAAACGTTTGCCAAAAATGTACACAGAATGAGCTTTTCAGTGACTAGCATCCAGGCACATTTTAGCTAGTTTTACTTGTAAGTGGGGTTGGAAACGCTTTTCAGGCTCAGTACTACGCTCAAAAGATGCAGCCCTGATGTCTCTCATGATAGCAGGTGGTTAAGTAGAAATTTGCCACTTGGCTGACTCAGCAGGAGCAAACGTATGCCAAAAATGTACACAGAATGAGCTTTTCAGTGACTAGCATCCAGGCACATTTTAGCTAGTTTTACTTGTAAGTGGGGTTGGAAACGCTTTTCAGGCTCAGTACTACGCTCAAAAGATGCAGCCCTGAGGTCCCTCATGATATCAGGTGGTTAAATAGAAATTCGCTGCTCAGCTGACCCGGCAGGAGCAAATGTATGCCACAAATGTGCGCAGAATGAGCTTTTCAGTGAAGAGCAGCCAGGCACATTCTAGCAAGTTTTACTTGTAAGTGGGGTTGGAAACGCTTTTCAGGCTCAGTACTCGCTCAAAAGATGCAGCCCTGAGGTCTCTCATGATAGCAGGTGGTTAAGTAGAAGTTTGCCACTTGGCTGACCCAGCAGGAGCAAACGTATGCCAAAAATGTACACAGAATGAGCTTTTCAGTGAATAGCAGCCAGGCACATTTTAGCTAGTTTTATTTGTAAGTGGGGTTGGAAACGCTTTTCAGGATCAATACTGGCCTCAAAACATGCAGCCCTGAGGTCTTCCATGATAGCAGGTGGTTAAATAGAAATTCGCTGCTCAGCTGACCCGGCAGGAGCAAACGTATGCCAAAAATGTACACAGACTGAGCTTTTCAGTGAATAGAATCCAGGCACATTTTAGCTAGTTTTACTTGTAAGTGGGGTTGGAAATGCTTTTCAGGCTCAGTACTGCGCTCAAAAGATGCAGCCCTGAGGTCTCTCATGATAGCAGGTGGTTAAGTAGAAATTTGCCTTGGATGACCCAGCAGGAGCAAACGTATGCCAAAAATGTACACAGAATGAGCTTTTCAGTGAATAGCAGCCAGGCACATTTTAGCTAGTTTTACTTGTAAGTGGGGTTGGAAACGCTTTTCAGGAACAGTACTGGGCTCAAAACATGCAGCCCTGAGGTCTCTCATGATAGCAGGTGGTTAAACAGAAATTCGCTGCTCAGCTGACCCGGCAGGAGCAAACGTATGCCAAAAATGTACACAGAATGAGCTTTTCAGTGAATAGCAGCCAGGCACATTTTAGCTAGTTTTACTTGTAAGTGGGGTTGGAAACGCTTTTCAGGATCAGTACTGGGCTCAAAACATGCAGCCCTGAGGTCTCTCATGATAGCAGGTGGTTAAATAGAAATTCGCTGCTCAGCTGACCCGGTAGGAGGAAACGTATGCCAAAAATGTAAGCAGAATGAGCTTTTCTGTGAATAGCAGCCAGGCACATTTTAGCTAGTTTTACTTGTAAGTGGGGTTGGAAACGCTTTTCAGGCTCAGTATCGGGCTCAAAACATGCAGCCCTGAGGTCTCTCATGATAGCAGGAGGTTAAATAGAAATTCGCTGCTCAGCTGACCCGGTAGGAGCAAACGTATGCCAAAAATGTAAGCAGAATGAGCTTTTCAGTGAATAGCAGCCAGGCACATTTTAGCTAGTTTTACTTGTAAGTGGGGTTGGAATTGCTTTTCAGGCTCAGTACTGGGCTCAAAAGATGCAGCTCTGAGGTCTCTTCTGATAGGAGGTAGTTAAGTAGAACTTCGCTGCTCAGCTGACCAAGCAGGAGCAAACGTATGCCAAAAATGTACGTAGAATGATCTTTTCAGTGAATAGCAGCCAGGCACATTTTAGCTAGTTTTACTTGTAAGTGGGGTTGGAAACGCTTTTCAGGCTCAGTACTGCGCTCAAAACATGCAGCCCTGAGGTCTCTCATGATAGCAGGTGGTTAAGTAGAAATTTGCCACTTGGCTGACCCAGCAGGAGCAAACGTATGCCAAAAATGTACACAGAATGAGCTTTTCAGTGAATAGCAGCCAGGCATATTTTAGCTAGTTTTACTTGTAAGTGGGGTTGGAAACGCTTTTCAGGCTCAGTACGGGGCTCAAAACATGCAGCCCTGAGGTCTCTCCTGATAGGAGGTATTTAAGTAGAACTTCGCTGCTCAGCTGACCCGGCAGGAGCAAATGTTTGCCAAAATGTACGCAGAATAAGCTTTTCAGTGAAGAGCAGCCAGGCACATTCTAGCAAGTTTTACTTGTAAGTGGGGTTGGAAACGCTTTTCAGGCTCAGTACTATGCTCAAAAGAAGCAGCCCTGAGGTCTCTCATGATATCAGGTGGTTAAATAGAAATTCGCTGCTCAGCTGACCCGGCAGGAGCAAACGTATGCCAAAAATGTACGCAGAATGAGCTTTCAGTGAAGAGCAGCCAGGCACATTCTAGCAAGTTTTACTTGTAAGTGGGGATGGAAACGCTTTTCAGGCTCAGTACTGCGCTAAAAAGATGCAGCCCTGAGGTCTCTCTTGATAGCAGGTGGTTAAGTAGAAATTTGCCACTTGGCTGACCCAGCAGGAGCAAACGTATGCCAAAAATGTACACAGAATGAGCTTTTCAGTGAATAGCAGCCAGGCACATTTTAGCTAGTTTTACTTGTAAGTGGGGTTGGAAACGCTTTTCAGGATCAGTACTGGGCTCAAAACATGCAGCCCTGAGGTCTCTCATGATAGCAGGTGGTTAAATAGAAATTCGCTGCTCAGCTGACCCAGCAGGAGCAAACGTATGCCAAAAATGTATGCAGAATGAACTTTTCAGTGAAGAGCAGCCAGGCACATTTTAGCTAGTTTTACTTGTAAGTGGGGTTGGAAACGCTTTTCAGGAACAGTACTGGGCTCAAAACATGCAGCCCTGAGGTCTCTCATGATAGCAGGTGGTTAAACAGAAATTCGCTGCTCAGCTGACCCGGCAGGAGCAAACGTATGCCAAAAATGTACACAGAATGAGCTTTTCAGTGAATAGCAGCCAGGCACGTTTTAGCTAGTTTTATTTGTAAGTGGGGTTGGAAACGCTTTTCAGGATCAGTACTGGCCTCAAAACATGCAGCCCTGAGGTCTTCCATGATAGCAGGTGGTTAAATAGAAATTCGCTGCTCAGCTGACCCGGCAGGAGCAAACGTATGCCAAAAATGTACACAGAATGAGCTTTTCAGTGAATAGCAGCCAGGCACATTTTAGCTAGTTTTACTTGTAAGTGGGGTTGGAAACGCTTTTCAGGCTCAGTACTGCGCTCAAAACATGCAGCCCTGAGGTCTCTCATGATAGCAGGTGGTTAAGTAGAAATTTGCCTTGGATGACCCAGCAGGAGCAAACGTATGCCAAAAATGTACACAGAATGAGCTTTTCAGTGAATAGCAGCCAGGCACATTTTAGCTAGTTTTACTTGTAAGTGGGGTTGGAAACGCTTTTCAGGAACAGTACTGGGCTCAAAACATGCAGCCCTGAGGTCTCTCATGATAGCAGGTGGTTAAACAGAAATTCGCTGCTCAGCTGACCCGGCAGGAGCAAACGTATGCCAAAAATGTACACAGAATGAGCTTTTCAGTGAATAGCAGCCAGGCACATTTTAACTAGTTTTACTTGTAAGTGGGGTTGGAAACGCTTTTCAGGCTCAGTACTACGCTCAAAAGATGCAGCCCTGAGGTCCCTCGTGATATCAGGTGGTTAAATAGAAATTCGCTGCTCAGCTGACCCGGCAGGAGCAAATGTATGCCAAAAATGTACGCAGAATGATCTTTTCAGTGAATAGCAGCCAGGCACATTTTAGCTAGTTTTACTTGTAAGTGGGGTTGGAAACGCTTTTCAGGCTCAGTACTGCGCTCAAAACATGCAGCCCTAAGGTCTCTCATGATAGCAGGTGGTTAAGTAGAAATTTGCCACTTGGCTGACCCAGCAGGAGCAAACGTATGCCAAAAATGTACACAGAATGAGCTTTTCAGTGAATAGCAGCCAGGCACATTTTAGCTAGTTTTACTTGTAAGTGGGGTTGGCAACGCTTTTCAGGATCAGTACTGGGCTCAAAACATGCAGCCCTGAGGTCTCTCATGATAGCAGGTGGTTAAATAGAAATTTCGCTGCTCAGCTGACCCAGCAGGAGCAAACGTATGCCAAAAATGTACGCAGAATGAGCTTTTCAGTGAAGAACAGCCAGGCACATTTTAGCTAGTTTTACTTGTAAGTGGGGTTGGAAATGCTTTTCAGGCTCAGTACTGGGCTCAAAAGATGCAGCTCTGAGGTCTCTCATGATAGGAGGTAGTTAAGTAGAACTTCGCTGCTCAGCTGACCCGGCAGGAGCAAATGTATGCCAAAAATGTACGCAGAATGAGCTTTTCAGTGAAGAGCAGCCTGGCACATTCTAGCAAGTTTTACTTGTAAGTGGGGTTGGAAACACTTTTCAGGCTCAGTACTGCGCTCAAAAGATGCAGCTCTGAGGTCTCTCATGATAGCAGGTGGTTAAGTAGAAATTTGCCACTTGGCTGACCCAGCAGGAGCAAACGTTTGCCAAAAATGTACACAGAATGAGCTTTTCAGTGACTAGCATCCAGGCACATTTTAGCTAGTTTTACTTGTAAGTGGGGTTGGAAACGCTTTTCAGGCTCAGTACTACGCTCAAAAGATGCAGCCCTGATGTCTCTCATGATAGCAGGTGGTTAAGTAGAAATTTGCCACTTGGCTGACTCAGCAGGAGCAAACGTATGCCAAAAATGTACACAGAATGAGCTTTTCAGTGACTAGCATCCAGGCACATTTTAGCTAGTTTTACTTGTAAGTGGGGTTGGAAACGCTTTTCAGGCTCAGTACTACGCTCAAAAGATGCAGCCCTGAGGTCCCTCATGATATCAGGTGGTTAAATAGAAATTCGCTGCTCAGCTGACCCGGCAGGAGCAAATGTATGCCAAAAATGTACGCAGAATGAGCTTTTCAGTGAAGAGCAGCCAGGCACATTCTAGCAAGTTTTACTTGTAAGTGGGGTTGGAAACGCTTTTCAGGCTCAGTACTCGCTCAAAAGATGCAGCCCTGAGGTCTCTCATGATAGCAGGTGGTTAAGTAGAAGTTTGCCACTTGGCTGACCCAGCAGGAGCAAACGTATGCCAAAAATGTACACAGAATGAGTTTTTCAGTGAATAGCAGCCAGGCACATTTTAGCTAGTTTTATTTGTAAGTGGGGTTGGAAACGCTTTTCAGGATCAATACTGGCCTCAAAACATGCAGCCCTGAGGTCTTCCATGATAGCAGGTGGTTAAATAGAAATTCGCTGCTCAGCTGACCCGGCAGGAGCAAACGTATGCCAAAAATGTACACAGACTGAGCTTTTCAGTGAATAGAATCCAGGCACATTTTAGCTAGTTTTACTTGTAAGTGGGGTTGGAAATGCTTTTCAGGCTCAGTACTGCGCTCAAAAGATGCAGCCCTGAGGTCTCTCATGATAGCAGGTGGTTAAGTAGAAATTTGCCTTGGATGACCCAGCAGGAGCAAACGTATGCCAAAAATGTACACAGAATGAGCTTTTCAGTGAATAGCAGCCAGGCACATTTTAGCTAGTTTTACTTGTAAGTGGGGTTGGAAACGCTTTTCAGGAACAGTACTGGGCTCAAAACATGCAGCCCTGAGGTCTCTCATGATAGCAGGTGGTTAAACAGAAATTCGCTGCTCAGCTGACCCGGCAGGAGCAAACGTATGCCAAAAATGTACACAGAATGAGCTTTTCAGTGAATAGCAGCCAGGCACATTTTAGCTAGTTTTACTTGTAAGTGGGGTTGGAAACGCTTTTCAGGATCAGTACTGGGCTCAAAACATGCAGCCCTGAGGTCTCTCATGATAGCAGGTGGTTAAATAGAAATTCGCTGCTCAGCTGACCCGGTAGGAGGAAACGTATGCCAAAAATGTAAGCAGAATGAGCTTTTCTGTGAATAGCAGCCAGGCACATTTTAGCTAGTTTTACTTGTAAGTGGGGTTGGAAACGCTTTTCAGGCTCAGTATCGGGCTCAAAACATGCAGCCCTGAGGTCTCTCATGATAGCAGGAGGTTAAATAGAAATTCGCTGCTCAGCTGACCCGGTAGGAGCAAACGTATGCCAAAAATGTAAGCAGAATGAGCTTTTCAGTGAATAGCAGCCAGGCACATTTTAGCTAGTTTTACTTGTAAGTGGGGTTGGAATTGCTTTTCAGGCTCAGTACTGGGCTCAAAAGATGCAGCTCTGAGGTCTCTTCTGATAGGAGGTAGTTAAGTAGAACTTCGCTGCTCAGCTGACCAAGCAGGAGCAAACGTATGCCAAAAATGTACGTAGAATGATCTTTTCAGTGAATAGCAGCCAGGCACATTTTAGCTAGTTTTACTTGTAAGTGGGGTTGGAAACGCTTTTCAGGCTCAGTACTGCGCTCAAAACATGCAGCCCTGAGGTCTCTCATGATAGCAGGTGGTTAAGTAGAAATTTGCCACTTGGCTGACCCAGCAGGAGCAAACGTATGCCAAAAATGTACACAGAATGAGCTTTTCAGTGAATAGCAGCCAGGCATATTTTAGCTAGTTTTACTTGTAAGTGGGGTTGGAAACGCTTTTCAGGCTCAGTACGGGGCTCAAAACATGCAGCCCTGAGGTCTCTCCTGATAGGAGGTATTTAAGTAGAACTTCGCTGCTCAGCTGACCCGGCAGGAGCAAATGTTTGCCAAAATGTACGCAGAATAAGCTTTTCAGTGAAGAGCAGCCAGGCACATTCTAGCAAGTTTTACTTGTAAGTGGGGTTGGAAACGCTTTTCAGGCTCAGTACTATGCTCAAAAGAAGCAGCCCTGAGGTCTCTCATGATATCAGGTGGTTAAATAGAAATTCGCTGCTCAGCTGACCCGGCAGGAGCAAACGTATGCCAAAAATGTACGCAGAATGAGCTTTCAGTGAAGAGCAGCCAGGCACATTCTAGCAAGTTTTACTTGTAAGTGGGGATGGAAACGCTTTTCAGGCTCAGTACTGCGCTAAAAATATGCAGCCCTGAGGTCTCTCTTGATAGCAGGTGGTTAAGTAGAAATTTGCCACTTGGCTGACCCAGCAGGAGCAAACGTATGCCAAAAATGTACACAGAATGAGCTTTTCAGTGAATAGCAGCCAGGCACATTTTAGCTAGTTTTACTTGTAAGTGGGGTTGGAAACGCTTTTCAGGATCAGTACTGGGCTCAAAACATGCAGCCCTGAGGTCTCTCATGATAGCAGGTGGTTAAATAGAAATTCGCTGCTCAGCTGACCCAGCAGGAGCAAACGTATGCCAAAAATGTATGCAGAATGAACTTTTCAGTGAAGAGCAGCCAGGCACATTTTAGCTAGTTTTACTTGTAAGTGGGGTTGGAAATGCTTTTCGGGCTCAGTACTGGGCTCAAACATGCAGCCCTGAGGTCTCTCATGATATCAGGTGGTTAAATAGAAATTCGCTGCTCAGCTGACCCAGCAGGAGCAAACGTATGCCAAAAATGTACGCAGAATGAGCTTTTCAGTGAAGAACAGCCAGGCACATTTTAGCTAGTTTTACTTGTAAGTGGGGTTGGAAATGCTTTTCAGGCTCAGTACTGGGCTCAAAAGATGCAGCTCTGAGGTCTCTCATGATAGGAGGTAGTTAAGTAGAACTTCGCTGCTCAGCTGACCCGGCAGGAGCAAATGTATGCCAAAAATGTACGCAGAATGAGCTTTTCAGTGAAGAGCAGCCTGGCACATTCTAGCAAGTTTTACTTGTAAGTGGGGTTGGAAACACTTTTCAGGCTCAGTACTGCGCTCAAAAGATGCAGCTCTGAGGTCTCTCATGATAGCAGGTGGTTAAGTAGAAATTTGCCACTTGGCTGACCCAGCAGGAGCAAACGTTTGCCAAAAATGTACACAGAATGAGCTTTTCAGTGACTAGCATCCAGGCACATTTTAGCTAGTTTTACTTGTAAGTGGGGTTGGAAACACTTTTCAGGCTCAGTACTACGCTCAAAAGATGCAGCCCTGATGTCTCTCATGATAGCAGGTGGTTAAGTAGAAATTTGCCACTTGGCTGACTCAGCAGGAGCAAACGTATGCCAAAAATGTACACAGAATGAGCTTTTCAGTGACTAGCATCCAGGCACATTTTAGCTAGTTTTACTTGTAAGTGGGGTTGGAAACGCTTTTCAGGCTCAGTACTACGCTCAAAAGATGCAACCCTGAGGTCCCTCATGATATCAGGTGGTTAAATAGAAATTCGCTGCTCAGCTGACCCGGCAGGAGCAAATGTATGCCAAAAATGTACGCACAATGAGCTTTTCAGTGAAGAGCAGCCAGGCACATTCTAGCAAGTTTTACTTGTAAGTGGGGTTGGAAACGCTTTTCAGGCTCAGTACTCGCTCAAAAGATGCAGCCCTGAGGTCTCTCATGATAGCAGGTGGTTAAGTAGAAGTTTGCCACTTGGCTGACCCAGCAGGAGCAAACGTATGCCAAAAATGTACACAGAATGAGCTTTTCAGTGAATAGCAGCCAGGCACATTTTAGCTAGTTTTATTTGTAAGTGGGGTTGGAAACGCTTTTCAGGATCAGTACTGGCCTCAAAACATGCAGCCCTGAGGTCTTCCATGATAGCAGGTGGTTAAATAGAAATTCGCTGCTCAGCTGACCCGGCAGGAGCAAACGTATGCCAAAAATGTACACAGACTGAGCTTTTCAGTGAATAGAATCCAGGCACATTTTAGCTAGTTTTACTTGTAAGTGGGGTTGGAAATGCTTTTCAGGCTCAGTACTGCGCTCAAAAGATGCAGCCCTGAGGTCTCTCATGATAGCAGGTGGTTAAGTAGAAATTTGCCTTGGATGACCCAGCAGGAGCAAACGTATGCCAAAAATGTACACAGAATGAGCTTTTCAGTGAATAGCAGCCAGGCACATTTTAGCTAGTTTTACTTGTAAGTGGGGTTGGAAACGCTTTTCAGGAACAGTACTGGGCTCAAAACATGCAGCCCTGAGGTCTCTCATGATAGCAGGTGGTTAAACAGAAATTCGCTGCTCAGCTGACCCGGCAGGAGCAAACGTATGCCAAAAATGTACACAGAATGAGCTTTTCAGTGAATAGCAGCCAGGCACATTTTAGCTAGTTTTACTTGTAAGTGGGGTTGGAAACGCTTTTCAGGATCAGTACTGGGCTCAAAACATGCAGCCCTGAGGTCTCTCATGATAGCAGGTGGTTAAATAGAAATTCGCTGCTCAGCTGACCCGGTAGGAGGAAACGTATGCCAAAAATGTAAGCAGAATGAGCTTTTCTGTGAATAGCAGCCAGGCACATTTTAGCTAGTTTTACTTGTAAGTGGGGTTGGAAACGCTTTTCAGGCTCAGTATCGGGCTCAAAACATGCAGCCCTGAGGTCTCTCATGATAGCAGGAGGTTAAATAGAAATTCGCTGCTCAGCTGACCCGGTAGGAGCAAACGTATGCCAAAAATGTAAGCAGAATGAGCTTTTCAGTGAATAGCAGCCAGGCACATTTTAGCTAGTTTTACTTGTAAGTGGGGTTGGAATTGCTTTTCAGGCTCAGTACTGGGCTCAAAAGATGCAGCTCTGAGGTCTCTTCTGATAGGAGGTAGTTAAGTAGAACTTCGCTGCTCAGCTGACCAAGCAGGAGCAAACGTATGCCAAAAATGTACGTAGAATGATCTTTTCAGTGAATAGCAGCCAGGCACATTTTAGCTAGTTTTACTTGTAAGTGGGGTTGGAAACGCTTTTCAGGCTCAGTACTGCGCTCAAAACATGCAGCCCTGAGGTCTCTCATGATAGCAGGTGGTTAAGTAGAAATTTGCCACTTGGCTGACCCAGCAGGAGCAAACGTATGCCAAAAATGTACACAGAATGAGCTTTTCAGTGAATAGCAGCCAGGCATATTTTAGCTAGTTTTACTTGTAAGTGGGGTTGGAAACGCTTTTCAGGCTCAGTACGGGGCTCAAAACATGCAGCCCTGAGGTCTCTCCTGATAGGAGGTATTTAAGTAGAACTTCGCTGCTCAGCTGACCCGGCAGGAGCAAATGTTTGCCAAAATGTACGCAGAATAAGCTTTTCAGTGAAGAGCAGCCAGGCACATTCTAGCAAGTTTTACTTGTAAGTGGGGTTGGAAACGCTTTTCAGGCTCAGTACTATGCTCAAAAGAAGCAGCCCTGAGGTCTCTCATGATATCAGGTGGTTAAATAGAAATTCGCTGCTCAGCTGACCCGGCAGGAGCAAACGTATGCCAAAAATGTACGCAGAATGAGCTTTCAGTGAAGAGCAGCCAGGCACATTCTAGCAAGTTTTACTTGTAAGTGGGGATGGAAACGCTTTTCAGGCTCAGTACTGCGCTAAAAATATGCAGCCCTGAGGTCTCTCTTGATAGCAGGTGGTTAAGTAGAAATTTGCCACTTAGCTGACCCAGCAGGAGCAAACGTATGCCAAAAATGTACACAGAATGAGCTTTTCAGTGAATAGCAGCCAGGCACATTTTAGCTAGTTTTACTTGTAAGTGGGGTTGGAAACGCTTTTCAGGATCAGTACTGGGCTCAAAACATGCAGCCCTGAGGTCTCTCATGATAGCAGGTGGTTAAATAGAAATTCGCTGCTCAGCTGACCCAGCAGGAGCAAACGTATGCCAAAAATGTATGCAGAATGAACTTTTCAGTGAAGAGCAGCCAGGCACATTTTAGCTAGTTTTACTTGTAAGTGGGGTTGGAAATGCTTTTCGGGCTCAGTACTGGGCTCAAACATGCAGCCCTGAGGTCTCTCATGATATCAGGTGGTTAAATAGAAATTCGCTGCTCAGCTGACCCAGCAGGAGCAAACGTATGCCAAAAATGTACGCAGAATGAGCTTTTCAGTGAAGAACAGCCAGGCACATTTTAGCTAGTTTTACTTGTAAGTGGGGTTGGAAATGCTTTTCAGGCTCAGTACTGGGCTCAAAAGATGCAGCTCTGAGGTCTCTCATGATAGGAGGTAGTTAAGTAGAACTTCGCTGCTCAGCTGACCCGGCAGGAGCAAATGTATGCCAAAAATGTACGCAGAATGAGCTTTTCAGTGAAGAGCAGCCTGGCACATTCTAGCAAGTTTTACTTGTAAGTGGGGTTGGAAACACTTTTCAGGCTCAGTACTGCGCTCAAAAGATGCAGCTCTGAGGTCTCTCATGATAGCAGGTGGTTAAGTAGAAATTTGCCACTTGGCTGACCCAGCAGGAGCAAACGTTTGCCAAAAATGTACACAGAATGAGCTTTTCAGTGACTAGCATCCAGGCACATTTTAGCTAGTTTTACTTGTAAGTGGGGTTGGAAACACTTTTCAGGCTCAGTACTACGCTCAAAAGATGCAGCCCTGATGTCTCTCATGATAGCAGGTGGTTAAGTAGAAATTTGCCACTTGGCTGACTCAGCAGGAGCAAACGTATGCCAAAAATGTACACAGAATGAGCTTTTCAGTGACTAGCATCCAGGCACATTTTAGCTAGTTTTACTTGTAAGTGGGGTTGGAAACGCTTTTCAGGCTCAGTACTACGCTCAAAAGATGCAGCCCTGAGGTCCCTCATGATATCAGGTGGTTAAATAGAAATTCGCTGCTCAGCTGACCCGGCAGGAGCAAATGTATGCCAAAAATGTACGCAGAATGAGCTTTTCAGTGAAGAGCAGCCAGGCACATTCTAGCAAGTTTTACTTGTAAGTGGGGTTGGAAACGCTTTTCAGGCTCAGTACTCGCTCAAAAGATGCAGCCCTGAGGTCTCTCATGATAGCAGGTGGTTAAGTAGAAGTTTGCCACTTGGCTGACCCAGCAGGAGCAAACGTATGCCAAAAATGTACACAGAATGAGCTTTTCAGTGAATAGCAGCCAGGCACATTTTAGCTAGTTTTATTTGTAAGTGGGGTTGGAAACGCTTTTCAGGATCAGTACTGGCCTCAAAACATGCAGCCCTGAGGTCTTCCATGATAGCAGGTGGTTAAATAGAAATTCGCTGCTCAGCTGACCCGGCAGGAGCAAACGTATGCCAAAAATGTACACAGACTGAGCTTTTCAGTGAATAGAATCCAGGCACATTTTAGCTAGTTTTACTTGTAAGTGGGGTTGGAAATGCTTTTCAGGCTCAGTACTGCGCTCAAAAGATGCAGCCCTGAGGTCTCTCATGATAGCAGGTGGTTAAGTAGAAGTTTGCCTTGGATGACCCAGCAGGAGCAAACGTATGCCAAAAATGTACACAGAATGAGCTTTTCAGTGAATAGCAGCCAGGCACATTTTAGCTAGTTTTACTTGTAAGTGGGGTTGGAAACGCTTTTCAGGAACAGTACTGGGCTCAAAACATGCAGCCCTGAGGTCTCTCATGATAGCAGGTGGTTAAACAGAAATTCGCTGCTCAGCTGACCCGGCAGGAGCAAACGTATGCCAAAAATGTACACAGAATGAGCTTTTCAGTGAATAGCAGCCAGGCACATTTTAGCTAGTTTTACTTGTAAGTGGGGTTGGAAACGCTTTTCAGGATCAGTACTGGGCTCAAAACATGCAGCCCTGAGGTCTCTCATGATAGCAGGTGGTTAAATAGAAATTCGCTGCTCAGCTGACCCGGTAGGAGGAAACGTATGCCAAAAATGTAAGCAGAATGAGCTTTTCTGTGAATAGCAGCCAGGCACATTTTAGCTAGTTTTACTTGTAAGTGGGGTTGGAAACGCTTTTCAGGCTCAGTATCGGGCTCAAAACATGCAGCCCTGAGGTCTCTCATGATAGCAGGAGGTTAAATAGAAATTTGCTGCTCAGCTGACCCGGTAGGAGCAAACGTATGCCAAAAATGTAAGCAGAATGAGCTTTTCAGTGAATAGCAGCCAGGCACATTTTAGCTAGTTTTACTTGTAAGTGGGGTTGGAATTGCTTTTCAGGCTCAGTACTGGGCTCAAAAGATGCAGCTCTGAGGTCTCTTCTGATAGGAGGTAGTTAAGTAGAACTTCGCTGCTCAGCTGACCAAGCAGGAGCAAACGTATGCCAAAAATGTACGTAGAATGATCTTTTCAGTGAATAGCAGCCAGGCACATTTTAGCTAGTTTTACTTGTAAGTGGGGTTGGAAACGCTTTTCAGGCTCAGTACTGCGCTCAAAACATGCAGCCCTGAGGTCTCTCATGATAGCAGGTGGTTAAGTAGAAATTTGCCACTTGGCTGACCCAGCAGGAGCAAACGTATGCCAAAAATGTACACAGAATGAGCTTTTCAGTGAATAGCAGCCAGGCATATTTTAGCTAGTTTTACTTGTAAGTGGGGTTGGAAACGCTTTTCAGGCTCAGTAAGGGGCTCAAAACATGCAGCCCTGAGGTCTCTCCTGATAGGAGGTATTTAAGTAGAACTTCGCTGCTCAGCTGACCCGGCAGGAGCAAATGTTTGCCAAAATGTACGCAGAATAAGCTTTTCAGTGAAGAGCAGCCAGGCACATTCTAGCAAGTTTTACTTGTAAGTGGGGTTGGAAACGCTTTTCAGGCTCAGTACTATGCTCAAAAGATGCAGCCCTGAGGTCTCTCGTGATATCAGGTGGTTAAATAGAAATTCGCTGCTCAGCTGACCCGGCAGGAGCAAACGTATGCCAAAAATGTACGCAGAATGAGCTTTCAGTGAAGAGCAGCCAGGCACATTCTAGCAAGTTTTACTTGTAAGTGGGGATGGAAACGCTTTTCAGGCTCAGTACTGCGCTAAAAAGATGCAGCCCTGAGGTCTCTCTTGATAGCAGGTGGTTAAGTAGAAATTTGCCACTTGGCTGACCCAGCAGGAGCAAACGTATGCCAAAAATGTACACAGAATGAGCTTTTCAGTGAATAGCAGCCAGGCACATTTTAGCTAGTTTTACTTGTAAGTGGGGTTGGAAACGCTTTTCAGGATCAGTACTGGGCTCAAAACATGCAGCCCTGAGGTCTCTCATGATAGCAGGTGGTTAAATAGAAATTCGCTGCTCAGCTGACCCAGCAGGAGCAAACGTATGCCAAAAATGTATGCAGAATGAACTTTTCAGTGAAGAGCAGCCAGGCACATTTTAGCTAGTTTTACTTGTAAGTGGGGTTGGAAATGCTTTTCGGGCTCAGTACTGGGCTCAAACATGCAGCCCTGAGGTCTCTCATGATATCAGGTGGTTAAATAGAAATTCGCTGCTCAGCTGACCCGGCAGGAGCAAACGTATGTCAAAAATGTACGCAGAATGAGCTTTTCAGTGAATAGCAGCCAGGCACATTTTAGCTAGTGTTACTTGTAAGTGGGGTTGGAAACGCTTTTCAGGATCAGTACTGGGCTCAAAACATGCAGCCCTGAGGTCTCTCATGATAGCAGGTGGTTAAATAGAAATTCGCTGCTCAGCTGACCCGGTAGGAGCAAACGTATGCCAAAAATGTAAGCAGAATGAGCTTTTCAGTGAATAGCAGCCAGGCACATTTTAGCTAGTTTTACTTGTAAGTGGGGTTGGAAACGCTTTTCAGGCTCAGTACTACGCTCAAAAGATGCAGCCCTGAGGTCCCTCATGATATCAGGTGGTTAAATAGAAATTCGCTGCTCAGCTGACCCGGCAGGAGCAAATGTATGCCAAAAATGTACGCAGAATGATCTTTTCAGTGAATAGCAGCCAGGCACATTTTAGCTAGTTTTACTTGTAAGTGGGGTTGGAAACGCTTTTCAGGCTCAGTACTGCGCTCAAAACATGCAGCCCTGAGGTCTCTCATGATAGCAGGTGGTTAATGCCACTTGGCTGACCCAGCAGGAGCAAACGTATGCCAAAAATGTACACAGAATGAGCTTTTCAGTGAATAGCAGCCAGGCACATTTTAGCTAGTTTTACTTGTAAGTGGGGTTGGAAACGATTTTCAGGATCAGTACTGGGCTCAAAACATGCAGCCCTGAGGTCTCTCATGATAGCAGGTGGTTAAATAGAAATTTCGCTGCTCAGCTGACCCGGCAGGAGCAAACGTATGCCAAAAATGTACGCAGAATGAGCTTTTCAGTGAAGAACAGCCAGGCACATTTTAGCTAGTTTTACTTGTAAGTGGGGTTGGAAATGCTTTTCAGGCTCAGTACTGGGCTCAAAAGATGCAGCTCTGAGGTCTCTCCTGATAGGAGGTAGTTAAGTAGAACTTCGCTGCTCAGCTGACCCGGCAGGAGCAAATGTATGCCAAAAATGTACGCAGAATGAGCTTTTCAGTGAAGAGCAGCCTGGCACATTCTAGCAAGTTTTACTTGTAAGTGGGGTTGGAAACACTTTTCAGGCTCAGTACTGCGCTCAAAAGATGCAGCCCTGAGGTCTCTCATGATAGCAGGTGGTTAAGTAGAAATTTGCCACTTGGCTGACCCAGCAGGAGCAAACGTATGCCAAAAATGTACACAGAATGAGCTTTTCAGTGACTAGCATTCAGGCACATTTTAGCTAGTTTTACTTGTAAGTGGGGTTGGAAACGCTTTTCAGGATCAGTACAGGGCTCAAAACATGCAGCCCTGAGGTCTCTCATGATAGCAGCTGGTTAAATAGAAATTCGCTGCTCAGCTGACCCGGCAGGAGCAAACGTATGCCAAAAATGTACACAGAATGAGCTTTTCAGTGACTAGCAGCCAGGCACATTTTAGCTAGTTTTACTTGTAAGTGGGGTTGGAAACGCTTTTCAGGATCAGTACTGGGCTCAAAACGTGCAGCCCTGAGGTCTCTCATGATAGCAGGTGGTTAAATAGAAATTTGCTGCTCAGCTGACCCGGCAGGAGCAAACGTATGCCAAAAATGTTCGCAGAATGAGCTTTTCAGTGACTAGCATCCAGGCACATTTTAGCTAGTTTTACTGGTAAGTGGGGTTGGAAATGCTTTTCAGGCTCAGTACTGGGCTCAAAACATGCAGCCCTGAGGTCTCTCATGATAGCAGGAGGTTAAATAGAAATTCGCTGCTCAGCTGACCCGGTAGGAGCAAACGTATGCCAAAAATGTACATAGAATGAGCTTTTCAGTGAATAGCAGCCAGGCACATTTTAGCTAGTTTTACTTGTAAGTGGGGTTGGAAACGCTTTTCAGGATCAGTACTGGGCTCAAAACATGCAGCCCTGAGGTCTCTCATGATAGCAGGTGGTTAAATAGAAATTCGCTGCTCAGCTGACCCGGCAGGAGCAAACGTATGCCAAAAATGTACGCAGAATGAGCTTTTCAGTGAAGAGCAGCCAGGCACATTTTAGCTAGTTTTACTTGTAAGTGGGGTTGGAAATGCTTTTCAGGCTCAGTACTGCGCTCAAAAGATGCAGCTCTGAGGTCTCTCATGATAGCAGGTGGTTAAGTAGAAATGCGCTGCTCAGCTGACCCGGCAGGAGCAAACGTATGCCAAAAATGTACACAGAATGAGCTTTTCAGTGACTAGCATCCAGGCACATTTTAGCTAGTTTTACTTGTAAGTGGGGTTGGAAATGCTTTTCAGGCTCAGTACTGCGCTCAAAAGATGCAGCCCTGAGGTCTCTCATGATAGCAGGTGGTTAAGTAGAAATTTGCCACTTGGCTGACCCAGCAGGAGCAAACGTATGCCAAAAATGTACACAGAATGAGCTTTTCAGTGACTAGCATCCAGGCACATTTTAGCTAGTTTTACTTGTAAGTGGGGTTGGAAACGCTTTTCAGGCTCAGTACTACGCTCAAAAGATGCAGCCCTGAGGTCCCTCATGATATCAGGTGGTTAAATAGAAATTCGCTGCTCAGCTGACCCGGCAGGAGCAAATGTATGCCAAAAATGTACGCAGAATGATCTTTTCAGTGAATAGCAGCCAGGCACATTTTAGCTAGTTTTACTTGTAAGTGGGGTTGGAAACGCTTTTCAGGCTCAGTACTGCGCTCAAAACATGCAGCCCTGAGGTCTCTCATGATAGCAGGTGGTTAAGTAGAAATTTGCCACTTGGCTGACCCAGCAGGAGCAAACGTATGCCAAAAATGTACACAGAATGAGCTTTTCAGTGAATAGCAGCCAGGCACATTTTAGCTAGTTTTACTTGTAAGTGGGGTTGGAAACGCTTTTCAGGATCAGTACTGGGCTCAAAACATGCAGCCCTGAGGTCTCTCATGATAGCAGGTGGTTAAATAGAAATTTTGCTGCTCAGCTGACCCGGCAGGAGCAAACGTATGCTAAAAATGTACGCAGAATGAGCTTTTCAGTGAAGAACAGCCAGGCACATTTTAGCTAGTTTTACTTGTAAGTGGGGTTGGAAATGCTGTTCAGGCTCAGTACTGGGCTCAAAAGATGCAGCTCTGAGGTCTCTCCTGATAGGAGGTAGTTAAGTAGAACTTCGCTGCTCAGCTGACCCGGCAGGAGCAAATGTATGCCAAAAATGTACGCAGAATGAGCTTTTCAGTGAAGAGCAGCCTGGCACATTCTAGCAAGTTTTACTTGTAAGTGGGGTTGGAAACACTTTTCAGGCTCAGTACTGCGCTCAAAAGATGCAGCTCTGAGGTCTCTCATGATAGCAGGTGGTTAAGTAGAAATTTGCCACTTGGCTGACCCAGCAGGAGCAAACGTATGCCAAAAATGTACACAGAATGAGCTTTTCAGTGACTAGCATCCAGGCACATTTTAGCTAGTTTTACTTGTAAGTGGGGTTGGAAACGCTTTTCAGGCTCAGTACTACGCTCAAAAGATGCAGCCCTGAGGTCTCTCATGATAGCAGGTGGTTAATTAGAAATTTGCCACTTGGCTGACTCAGCAGGAGCAAACGTATGCCAAAAATGTACACAGAATGAGCTTTTCAGTGACTAGCATCCAGGCACATTTTAGCTAGTTTTACTTGTAAGTGGGGTTGGAAACGCTTTTCAGGCTCAGTACTACGCTCAAAAGATGCAGCCCTGAGGTCCCTCATGATATCAGGTGGTTAAATAGAAATTCGCTGCTCAGCTGACCCGGCAGGAGCAAATGTATGCCAAAAATGTACGCAGAATGAGCTTTTCAGTGAAGAGCAGCCAGGCACATTCTAGCAAGTTTTACTTGTAAGTGGGGTTGGAAACGCTTTTCAGGCTCAGTACTCGCTCAAAAGATGCAGCCCTGAGGTCTCTCATGATAGCAGGTGGTTAAGTAGAAGTTTGCCACTTGGCTGACCCAGCAGGAGCAAACGTATGCCAAAAATGTTCGCAGAATGAGCTTTTCAGTGAAGAGCAGCCAGGCACATTCTAGCAAGTTTTACTTGTAAGTGGGGTTGGAAACGCTTTTCAGGCTCAGTACTGCGCTCAAAAGATGCAGCCCTGAGGTCTCTCATGATAGCAGGTGGTTAAGTAGAAGTTTTCCACTTGGCTGACCCAGCAGGAGCAAACGTATGCCAAAAATGTACACAGAATGAGCTTTTCAGTGAATAGCATCCAGGCACATTTTAGCTAGTTTTACTTGTAAGTGGGGTTGGAAATGCTTTTCAGGCTCAGTACTGCGCTCAAAAGATGCAGCCCTGAGGTCTCTCATGATAGCAGGTGGTTAAGTAGAAATTTGCCTTGGATGACCCAGCAGGAGCAAACGTATGCCAAAAATGTACACAGAATGAGCTTTTCAGTGAATAGCAGCCAGGCACATTTTAGCTAGTTTTACTTGTAAGTGGGGTTGGAAACGCTTTTCAGGAACAGTACTGGGCTCAAAACATGCAGCCCTGAGGTCTCTCATGATAGCAGGTGGTTAAACAGAAATTCGCTGCTCAGCTGACCCGGCAGGAGCAAACGTATGCCAAAAATGACCACAGAATGAGCTTTTCAGTGAATAGCAGCCAGGCACATTTTAACTAGTTTTACTTGTAAGTGGGGTTGGAAACGCTTTTCAGGATCAGTACTGGGCTCAAAACATGCAGCCCTGAGGTCTCTCATGATAGCAGGTGGTTAAATAGAAATTCGCTGCTCAGCTGACCCGGTAGGAGGAAACGTATGCCAAAAATGTACGCAGAATGAGCTTTTCTGTGAATAGCAGCCAGGCACATTTTAGCTAGTTTTACTTGTAAGTGGGGTTGGAAACGCTTTTCAGGCTCAGTATCGGGCTCAAAACATGCAGCCCTGAGGTCTCTCATGATAGCAGGAGGTTAAATAGAAACTCAGCTGACCCGGTAGGAGCAAACGTATGCCAAAAATGTAAGCAGAATGAGCTTTTCAGTGAAAAGCAGCCAGGCACATTTTAGCTAGTTTTACTTGTAAGTGGGGTTGGAAATGCTTTTCAGGCTCAGTACTGCGCTCAAAAGATGCAGCCCTGAGGTCTCTCATGATAGCAGGTGGTTAAGTAGAAGTTTGCCACTTGGCTGACCCAGCAGGAGCAAACGTATGCCAAAAATGTACACAGAATGAGCTTTTCAGTGAATAGCAGCCAGGCACATTTTAGCTAGTTTTATTTGTAAGTGGGGTTGGAAACGCTTTTCAGGATCAGTACTGGCCTCAAAACATGCAGCCCTGAGGTCTTCCATGATAGCAGGTGGTTAAATAGAAATTCGCTGCTCAGCTGACCCGGCAGGAGCAAACGTATGCCAAAAATGTACACAGACTGAGCTTTTCAGTGAATAGCATCCAGGCACATTTTAGCTAGTTTTACTTGTAAGTGGGGTTGGAAATGCTTTTCAGGCTCAGTACTGCGCTCAAAAGATGCAGCCCTGAGGTCTCTCATGATAGCAGGTGGTTAAGTAGAAATTTGCCTTGGATGACCCAGCAGGAGCAAACGTATGCCAAAAATGTACACAGAATGAGCTTTTCAGTGAATAGCAGCCAGGCACATTTTAGCTAGTTTTACTTGTAAGTGGGGTTGGAAACGCTTTTCAGGAACAGTACTGGGCTCAAAACATGCAGCCCTGAGGTCTCTCATGATAGCAGGTGGTTAAACAGAAATTCGCTGCTCAGCTGACCCGGCAGGAGCAAACGTATGCCAAAAATGTACACAGAATGAGCTTTTCAGTGAATAGCAGCCAGGCACATTTTAGCTAGTTTTACTTGTAAGTGGGGTTGGAAACGCTTTTCAGGATCAGTACTGGGCTCAAAACATGCAGCCCTGAGGTCTCTCATGATAGCAGGTGGTTAAATAGAAATTCGCTGCTCAGCTGACCCGGTAGGAGGAAACGTATGCCAAAAATGTACGCAGAATGAGCTTTTCTGTGAATAGCAGCCAGGCACATTTTAGCTAGTTTTACTTGTAAGTGGGGTTGGAAACGCTTTTCAGGAACAGTATCGGGCTCAAAACATGCAGCCCTGAGGTCTCTCATGATAGCAGGAGGTTAAATAGAAACTCGCTGCTCAGCTGACCCGGTAGGAGCAAACGTATGCCAAAAATGTAAGCAGAATGAGCTTTTCAGTGAATAGCAGCCAGGCACATTTTAGCTAGTTTTACTTGAAGTGGGGTTGGAAATGCTTTTCAGGCTCAGTACTGGGCTCAAAAGATGCAGCTCTGAGGTCTCTTCTGATAGGAGGTAGTTAAGTAGAACTTCGCTGCTCAGCTGACCAAGCAGGAGCAAACGTATGCCAAAAATGTACGTAGAATGATCTTTTCAGTGAATAGCAGCCAGGCACATTTTAGCTAGTTTTACTTGTAAGTGGGGTTGGAAACGCTTTTTAGGCTCAGTACTGCGCTCAAAACATGCAGCCCTGAGGTCTCTCATGATAGCAGGTGGTTAAGTAGAAATTTGCCACTTGGCTGACCCAGCAGGAGCAAACGTATGCCAAAAATGTACACAGAATGAGCTTTTCAGTGAATAGCAGCCAGGCATATTTTAGCTAGTTTTACTTGTAAGTGGGGTTGGAAACGCTTTTCAGGCTCAGTACGGGGCTCAAAACATGCAGCCCTGAGGTCTCTCCTGATAGGAGGTATTTAAGTAGAACTTCGCTGCTCAGCTGACCCGGCAGGAGCAAATGTTTGCCAAAATGTACGCAGAATAAGCTTTTCAGTGAAGAGCAGCCAGGCACATTCTCGCAAGTTTTACTTGTAAGTGGGGTTGGAAACGCTTTTCAGGCTCAGTACTATGCTCAAAAGATGCAGCCCTGAGGTCTCTCATGATATCAGGTGGTTAAATAGAAATTCGCTGCTCAGCTGACCCGGCAGGAGCAAACGTATGCCAAAAATGTACGCAGAATGAGCTTTCAGTGAAGAGCAGCCAGGCACATTCTAGCAAGTTTTACTTGTAAGTGGGGATGGAAACGCTTTTCAGGCTCAGTACTGCGCTAAAAAGATGCAGCCCTGAGGTCTCTCTTGATAGCAGGTGGTTAAGTAGAAATTTGCCACTTGGCTGACCCAGCAGGAGCAAACGTATGCCAAAAATGTACACAGAATGAGCTTTTCAGTGAATAGCAGCCAGGCACATTTTAGCTAGTTTTACTTGTAAGTGGGGTTGGAAACGCTTTTCAGGATCAGTACTGGGCTCAAAACATGCAGCCCTGAGGTCTCTCATGATAGCAGGTGGTTAAATAGAAATTCGCTGCTCAGCTGACCCAGCAGGAGCAAACGTATGCCAAAAATGTATGCAGAATGAACTTTTCAGTGAAGAGCAGCCAAGCACATTTTAGCTAGTTTTACTTGTAAGTGGGGTTGGAAATGCTTTTCGGGCTCAGTACTGGGCTCAAACATGCAGCCCTGAGGTCTCTCATGATATCAGGTGGTTAAATAGAAATTCGCTGCTCAGCTGACCCGGCAGGAGCAAACGTATGTCAAAAATGTACGCAGAATGAGCTTTTCAGTGAATAGCAGCCAGGCACATTTTAGCTAGTGTTACTTGTAAGTGGGGTTGGAAACGCTTTTCAGGATCAGTACTGGGCTCAAAACATGCAGCCCTGAGGTCTCTCATGATAGCAGGTGGTTAAATAGAAATTCGCTGCTCAGCTGACCCGGTAGGAGCAAACGTATGCCAAAAATGTAAGCAGAATGAGCTTTTCAGTGAATAGCAGCCAGGCACATTTTAGCTAGTTTTACTTGTAAGTGGGGTTGGAAACGCTTTTCAGGCTCAGTACTACGCTCAAAAGATGCAGCCCTGAGGTCCCTCATGATATCAGGTGGTTAAATAGAAATTCGCTGCTCAGCTGACCCGGCAGGAGCAAATGTATGCCAAAAATGTACGCAGAATGATCTTTTCAGTGAATAGCAGCCAGGCACATTTTAGCTAGTTTTACTTGTAAGTGGGGTTGGAAACGCTTTTCAGGCTCAGTACTGCGCTCAAAACATGCAGCCCTAAGGTCTCTCATGATAGCAGGTGGTTAAGTAGAAATTTGCCACTTGGCTGACCCAGCAGGAGCAAACGTATGCCAAAAATGTACACAGAATGAGCTTTTCAGTGAAGAACAGCCAGGCACATTTTAGCTAGTTTTACTTGTAAGTGGGGTTGGAAACGCTTTTCAGGCTCAGTACTGCGCTCAAAACATGCAGCCCTAAGGTCTCTCATGATAGCAGGTGGTTAAGTAGAAATTTGCCACTTGGCTGACACAGCAGGAGCAAACGTATGCCAAAAATGTACACAGAATGAGCTTTTCAGTGAAGAGCAGCCTGGCACATTCTAGCAAGTTTTACTTGTAAGTGGGGTTGGAAACACTTTTCAGGCTCAGTACTGCGCTCAAAAGATGCAGCTCTGAGGTCTCTCATGATAGCAGGTGGTTACGTAGAAATTTGCCACTTGGCTGACCCAGCAGGAGCAAACGTATGCCAAAAATGTACACAGAATGAGCTTTTCAGTGAATAGCAGCCAGGCACATTTTAGCTAGTTTTACTTGTAAGTGGGGTTGGAAACGCTTTTCAGGATCAGTACTGGGCTCAAAACATGCAGCCCTGAGGTCTCTCATGATAGCAGGTGGTTAAATAGAAATTTCGCTGCTCAGCTGACCCGGCAGGAGCAAACGTATGCCAAAAATGTACGCAGAATGAGCTTTTCAGTGAAGAACAGCCAGGCACATTTTAGCTAGTTTTACTTGTAAGTGGGGTTGGAAATGCTTTTCAGGCTCAGTACTGGGCTCAAAAGATGCAGCTCTGAGGTCTCTCCTGATAGGAGGTAGTTAAGTAGTACTTCGCTGCTCAGCTGACCAAGCAGGAGCAAACGTATGCCAAAAATGTACGTAGAATGATCTTTTCAGTGAATAGCAGCCAGGCACATTTTAGCTAGTTTTACTTGTAAGTGGGGTTGGAAACGCTTTTTAGGCTCAGTACTGCGCTCAAAACATGCAGCCCTGAGGTCTCTCATGATAGCAGGTGGTTAAACAGAAATTCGCTGCTCAGCTGACCCGGCAGGAGCAAACGTATGCCAAAAATGTACACAGAATGAGCTTTTCAGTGAATAGCAGCCAGGCACATTTTAGCTAGTTTTACTTGTAAGTGGGGTTGGAAACGCTTTTCAGGAACAGTACTGGGCTCGAAACATGCAGCCCTGAGGTCTCTCATGATAGCAGGTGGTTAAACAGAAATTCGCTGCTCAGCTGACCCGGCAGGAGCAAACGTATGCCAAAAATGTACACAGAATGAGCTTTTCAGTGAATAGCAGCCAGGCACATTTTAGCTAGTTTTACTTGTAAGTGGGGTTGGAAACGCTTTTCAGGATCAGTACTGGGCTCAAAACATGCAGCCCTGAGGTCTCTCATGATAGCAGGTGGTTAAATAGAAATTCGCTGCTCAGCTGACCCGGTAGGAGGAAACGTATGCCAAAAATGTACGCAGAATGAGCTTTTCTGTGAATAGCAGCCAGGCACATTTTAGCTAGTTTTACTTGTAAGTGGGGTTGGAAACGCTTTTCAGGAACAGTATCGGGCTCAGAACATGCAGCCCTGAGGTCTCTCATGATAGCAGGAGGTTAAATAGAAACTCGCTGCTCAGCTGACCCGGTAGGAGCAAACGTATGCCAAAAATGTAAGCAGAATGAGCTTTTCAGTGAATAGCAGCCAGGCACATTTTAGCTAGTTTTACTTGAAGTGGGGTTGGAAATGCTTTTCAGGCTCAGTACTGGGCTCAAAAGATGCAGCTCTGAGGTCTCTTCTGATAGGAGGTAGTTAAGTAGAACTTCGCTGCTCAGCTGACCAAGCAGGAGCAAACGTATGCCAAAAATGTACGTAGAATGATCTTTTCAGTGAATAGCAGCCAGGCACATTTTAGCTAGTTTTACTTGTAAGTGGGGTTGGAAACGCTTTTTAGGCTCAGTACTGCGCTCAAAACATGCAGCCCTGAGGTCTCTCATGATAGCAGGTGGTTAAGTAGAAATTTGCCACTTGGCTGACCCAGCAGGAGCAAACGTATGCCAAAAATGTACACAGAATGAGCTTTTCAGTGAATAGCAGCCAGGCATATTTTAGCTAGTTTTACTTGTAAGTGGGGTTGGAAACGCTTTTCAGGCTCAGTACGGGGCTCAAAACATGCAGCCCTGAGGTCTCTCCTGATAGGAGGTATTTAAGTAGAACTTCGCTGCTCAGCTGACCCGGCAGGAGCAAATGTTTGCCAAAATGTACGCAGAATAAGCTTTTCAGTGAAGAGCAGCCAGGCACATTCTAGCAAGTTTTACTTGTAAGTGGGGTTGGAAACGCTTTTCAGGCTCAGTACTATGCTCAAAAGATGCAGCCCTGAGGTCTCTCATGATATCAGGTGGTTAAATAGAAATTCGCTGCTCAGCTGACCCTGCAGGAGCAAACGTATGCCAAAAATGTACGCAGAATGAGCTTTCAGTGAAGAGCAGCCAGGCACATTCTAGCAAGTTTTACTTGTAAGTGGGGATGGAAACGCTTTTCAGGCTCAGTACTGCGCTAAAAAGATGCAGCCCTGAGGTCTCTCTTGATAGCAGGTGGTTAAGTAGAAATTTGCCACTTGGCTGACCCAGCAGGAGCAAACGTATGCCAAAAATGTACACAGAATGAGCTTTTCAGTGAATAGCAGCCAGGCACATTTTAGCTAGTTTTACTTGTAAGTGGGGTTGGAAACGCTTTTCAGGATCAGTACTGGGCTCAAAACATGCAGCCCTGAGGTCTCTCATGATAGCAGGTGGTTAAATAGAAATTCGCTGCTCAGCTGACCCAGCAGGAGCAAACGTATGCCAAAAATGTATGCAGAATGAACTTTTCAGTGAAGAGCAGCCAAGCACATTTTAGCTAGTTTTACTTGTAAGTGGGGTTGGAAATGCTTTTCGGGCTCAGTACTGGGCTCAAACATGCAGCCCTGAGGTCTCTCATGATATCAGGTGGTTAAATAGAAATTCGCTGCTCAGCTGACCCGGCAGGAGCAAACGTATGTCAAAAATGTACGCAGAATGAGCTTTTCAGTGAATAGCAGCCAGGCACATTTTAGCTAGTGTTACTTGTAAGTGGGGTTGGAAACGCTTTTCAGGATCAGTACTGGGCTCAAAACATGCAGCCCTGAGGTCTCTCATGATAGCAGGTGGTTAAATAGAAATTCGCTGCTCAGCTGACCCGGTAGGAGCAAACGTATGCCAAAAATGTAAGCAGAATGAGCTTTTCAGTGAATAGCAGCCAGGCACATTTTAGCTAGTTTTACTTGTAAGTGGGGTTGGAAACGCTTTTCAGGCTCAGTACTACGCTCAAAAGATGCAGCCCTGAGGTCCCTCATGATATCAGGTGGTTAAATAGAAATTCGCTGCTCAGCTGACCCGGCAGGAGCAAATGTATGCCAAAAATGTACGCAGAATGATCTTTTCAGTGAATAGCAGCCAGGCACATTTTAGCTAGTTTTACTTGTAAGTGGGGTTGGAAACGCTTTTCAGGCTCAGTACTGCGCTCAAAACATGCAGCCCTAAGGTCTCTCATGATAGCAGGTGGTTAAGTAGAAATTTGCCACTTGGCTGACCCAGCAGGAGCAAACGTATGCCAAAAATGTACACAGAATGAGCTTTTCAGTGAAGAACAGCCAGGCACATTTTAGCTAGTTTTACTTGTAAGTGGGGTTGGAAACGCTTTTCAGGCTCAGTACTGCGCTCAAAACATGCAGCCCTAAGGTCTCTCATGATAGCAGGTGGTTAAGTAGAAATTTGCCACTTGGCTGACACAGCAGGAGCAAACGTATGCCAAAAATGTACACAGAATGAGCTTTTCAGTGAAGAGCAGCCTGGCACATTCTAGCAAGTTTTACTTGTAAGTGGGGTTGGAAACACTTTTCAGGCTCAGTACTGCGCTCAAAAGATGCAGCTCTGAGGTCTCTCATGATAGCAGGTGGTTAAGTAGAAATTTGCCACTTGGCTGACCCAGCAGGAGCAAACGTATGCCAAAAATGTACACAGAATGAGCTTTTCAGTGAATAGCAGCCAGGCACATTTTAGCTAGTTTTACTTGTAAGTGGGGTTGGAAACGCTTTTCAGGATCAGTACTGGGCTCAAAACATGCAGCCCTGAGGTCTCTCATGATAGCAGGTGGTTAAATAGAAATTTCGCTGCTCAGCTGACCCGGCAGGAGCAAACGTATGCCAAAAATGTACGCAGAATGAGCTTTTCAGTGAAGAACAGCCAGGCACATTTTAGCTAGTTTTACTTGTAAGTGGGGTTGGAAATGCTTTTCAGGCTCAGTACTGGGCTCAAAAGATGCAGCTCTGAGGTCTCTCCTGATAGGAGGTAGTTAAGTAGTACTTCGCTGCTCAGCTGACCCGGCAGGAGCAAATGTATGCCAAAAATGTACGCAGAATGAGCTTTTCAGTGAAGAGCAGCCTGGCACATTCTAGCAAGTTTTACTTGTAAGTGGGGTTGGAAACACTTTTCAGGCTCAGTACTGCGCTCAAAAGATGCAGCTCTGAGGTCTCTCATGATAGCAGGTGGTTAAGTAGAAATTTGCCACTTGGCTGACCCAGCAGGAGCAAACGTATGCCAAAAATGTACACAGAATGAGCTTTTCAGTGACTAGCATCCAGGCACATTTTAGCTAGTTTTACTTGTAAGTGGGGTTGGAAACGCTTTTCAGGCTCAGTACTACGCTCAAAAGATGCAGCCCTGAAGTCTCTCATGATAGCAGGTGGTTAAGTAGAAATTTGCCACTTGGCTGACTCAGCAGGAGCAAACGTATGCCAAAAATGTACACAGAATGAGCTTTTCAGTGACTAGCATCCAGGCACATTTTAGCTAGTTTTACTTGTAAGTGGGGTTGGAAACGCTTTTCAGGCTCAGTACTACGCTCAAAAGATGCAGCCCTGAGGTCCCTCATGATATCAGGTGGTTAAATAGAAATTCGCTGCTCAGCTGACCCGGCAGGAGCAAATGTATGCCAAAAATGTACGCAGAATGAGCTTTTCAGTGAAGAGCAGCCAGGCACATTCTAGCAAGTTTTACTTGTAAGTGGGGTTGGAAACGCTTTTCAGGCTCAGTACTCGCTCAAAAGATGCAGCCCTGAGGTCTCTCATGATAGCAGGTGGTTAAGTAGAAGTTTGCCACTTGGCTGACCCAGCAGGAGCAAACGTATGCCAAAAATGTTCGCAGAATGAGCTTTTCAGTGAAGAGCAGCCAGGCACATCTAGCAAGTTTTACTTGTAAGTGGGGTTGGAAACGCTTTTCAGGCTCAGTACTGCGCTCAAAAGATGCAGCCCTGAGGTCTCTCATGATAGCAGGTGGTTAAGTAGAAGTTTGCCACTTGGCTGACCCAGCAGGAGCAAACGTAGCCAAAAATATACACAGAATGAGCTTTTCAGTGAATAGCAGCCAGGCACATTTTAGCTAGTTTTATTTGTAAGTGGGGTTGGAAACGCTTTTCAGGATCAGTACTGGCCTCAAAACATGCAGCCCTGAGGTCTTCCATGATAGCAGGTGGTTAAATAGAAATTCGCTGCTCAGCTGACCCGGCAGGAGCAAACGTATGCCAAAAATGTACACAGACTGAGCTTTTCAGTGAATAGCATCCAGGCACATTTTAGCTAGTTTTACTTGTAAGTGGGGTTGGAAATGCTTTTCAGGCTCAGTACTGCACTCAAAAGATGCAGCCCTGAGGTCTCTCATGATAGCAGGTGGTTAAGTAGAAATTTGCCTTGGATGACCCAGCAGGAGCAAACGTATGCCAAAAATGTACACAGAATGAGCTTTTCAGTGAATAGCAGCCAGGCACATTTTAGCTAGTTTTACTTGTAAGTGGGGTTGGAAACGCTTTTCAGGAACAGTACTGGGCTCAAAACATGCAGCCCTGAGGTCTCTCATGATAGCAGGTGGTTAAACAGAAATTCGCTGCTCAGCTGACCCGGCAGGAGCAAACGTATGCCAAAAATGTACACAGAATGAGCTTTTCAGTGAATAGCAGCCAGGCACATTTTAGCTAGTTTTACTTGTAAGTGGGGTTGGAAACGCTTTTCAGGATCAGTACTGGGCTCAAAACATGCAGCCCTGAGGTCTCTCATGATAGCAGGTGGTTAAATAGAAATTCGCTGCTCAGCTGACCCGGTAGGAGGAAACGTATGCCAAAAATGTAAGCAGAATGAGCTTTTCTGTGAATAGCAGCCAGGCACATTTTAGCTAGTTTTACTTGTAAGTGGGGTTGGAAACGCTTTTCAGGCTCAGTATCGGGCTCAAAACATGCAGCCCTGAGGTCTCTCATGATAGCAGGAGGTTAAATAGAAATTCGCTGCTCAGCTGACCCGGTAGGAGCAAACGTATGCCAAAAATTTAAGCAGAATGAGCTTTTCAGTGAATAGCAGCCAGGCACATTTTAGCTAGTTTTACTTGTAAGTGGGGTTGGAAATGCTTTTCAGGCTCAGTACTGGGCTCAAAAGATGCAGCTCTGAGGTCTCTTCTGATAGGAGGTAGTTAAGTAGAACTTCGCTGCTCAGCTGACCAAGCAGGAGCAAACGTATGCCAAAAATGTACGTAGAATGATCTTTTCAGTGAATAGCAGCCAGGCACATTTTAGCTAGTTTTACTTGTAAGTGGGGTTGGAAACGCTTTTCAGGCTCAGTACTGCGCTCAAAACATGCAGCCCTGAGGTCTCTCATGATAGCAGGTGGTTAAGTAGAAATTTGCCACTTGGCTGACCCAGCAGGAGCAAACGTATGCCAAAAATGTACACAGAATGAGCTTTTCAGTGAATAGCAGCCAGGCATATTTTAGCTAGTTTTACTTGTAAGTGGGGTTGGAAACGCTTTTCAGGCTCAGTACGGGGCTCAAAACATGCAGCCCTGAGGTCTCTCCTGATAGGAGGTATTTAAGTAGAACTTCGCTGCTCAGCTGACCCGGCAGGAGCAAATGTTTGCCAAAATGTACGCAGAATAAGCTTTTCAGTGAAGAGCAGCCAGGCACATTCTAGCAAGTTTTACTTGTAAGTGGGGTTGGAAACGCTTTTCAGGCTCAGTACTATGCTCAAAAGATGCAGCCCTGAGGTCTCTCATGATATCAGGTGGTTAAATAGAAATTCGCTGCTCAGCTGACCCGGCAGGAGCAAACGTATGCCAAAAATGTACGCAGAATGAGCTTTCAGTGAAGAGCAGCCAGGCACATTCTAGCAAGTTTTACTTGTAAGTGGGGATGGAAACGCTTTTCAGGCTCAGTACTGCGCTAAAAAGATGCAGCCCTGAGGTCTCTCTTGATAGCAGGTGGTTAAGTAGAAATTTGCCACTTGGTTGACCCAGCAGGAGCAAACGTATGCCAAAAATGTACACAGAATGAGCTTTTCAGTGAATAGCAGCCAGGCACATTTTAGCTAGTTTTACTTGTAAGTGGGGTTGGAAACGCTTTTCAGGATCAGTACTGGGCTCAAAACATGCAGCCCTGAGGTCTCTCATGATAGCAGGTGGTTAAATAGAAATTCGCTGCTCAGCTGACCCAGCAGGAGCAAACGTATGCCAAAAATGTATGCAGAATGAACTTTTCAGTGAAGAGCAGCCAGGCACATTTTAGCTAGTTTTACTTGTAAGTGGGGTTGGAAATGCTTTTTGGGCTCAGTACTGGGCTCAAACATGCAGCCCTGAGGTCTCTCATGATATCAGGTGGTTAAATAGAAATTCGCTGCTCAGCTGACCCGGCAGGAGCAAACGTATGTCAAAAATGTACGCAGAATGAGCTTTTCAGTGAATAGCAGCCAGGCACATTTTAGCTAGTGTTACTTGTAAGTGGGGTTGGAAACGCTTTTCAGGATCAGTACTGGGCTCAAAACATGCAGCCCTGAGGTCTCTCATGATAGCAGGTGGTTAAATAGAAATTCGCTGCTCAGCTGACCCGGTAGGAGCAAACGTATGCCAAAAATGTAAGCAGAATGAGCTTTTCAGTGAATAGCAGCCAGGCACATTTTAGCTAGTTTTACTTGTAAGTGGGGTTGGAAACGCTTTTCAGGCTCAGTACTACGCTCAAAAGATGAAGCCCTGAGGTCCCTCATGATATCAGGTGGTTAAATAGAAATTCGCTGCTCAGCTGACCCGGCAGGAGCAAATGTATGCCAAAAATGTACGCAGAATGATCTTTTCAGTGAATAGCAGCCAGGCACATTTTAGCTAGTTTTACTTGTAAGTGGGGTTGGAAACGCTTTTCAGGCTCAGTACTGCGCTCAAAACATGCAGCCCTGAGGTCTCTCATGATAGCAGGTGGTTAATGCCACTTGGCTGACCCAGCAGGAGCAAACGTATGCCAAAAATGTACACAGAATGAGCTTTTCAGTGAATAGCAGCCAGGCACATTTTAGCTAGTTTTACTTGTAAGTGGGGTTGGAAACGCTTTTCAGGATCAGTACTGGGCTCAAAACATGCAGCCCTGAGGTCTCTCATGATAGCAGGTGGTTAAATAGAAATTTCGCTGCTCAGCTGGCCCGGCAGGAGCAAACGTATGCCAAAAATGTACGCAGAATGAGCTTTTCAGTGAAGAACAGCCAGGCACATTTTAGCTAGTTTTACTTGTAAGTGGGGTTGGAAATGCTTTTCAGGCTCAGTACTGGGCTCAAAAGATGCAGCTCTGAGGTCTCTCCTGATAGGAGGTAGTTAAGTAGAACTTCGCTGCTCAGCTGACCCGGCAGGAGCAAATGTATGCCAAAAATGTACGCAGAATGAGCTTTTCAGTGAAGAGCAGCCTGGCACATTATAGCAAGTTTTACTTGTAAGTGGGGTTGGAAACACTTTTCAGGCTCAGTACTGCGCTCAAAAGATGCAGCCCTGAGGTCTCTCATGATAGCAGGTGGTTAAGTAGAAATTTGCCACTTGGCTGACCCAGCAGGAGCAAACGTATGCCAAAAATGTACACAGAATGAGCTTTTCAGTGACTAGCATTCAGGCACATTTTAGCTAGTTTTACTTGTAAGTGGGGTTGGAAACGCTTTTCAGGATCAGTACAGGGCTCAAAACATGCAGCCCTGAGGTCTCTCATGATAGCAGCTGGTTAAATAGAAATTCGCTGCTCAGCTGACCCGGCAGGAGCAAACGTATGCAAAAAATGTACACAGAATGAGCTTTTCAGTGACTAGCAGCCAGGCACATTTTAGCTAGTTTTACTTGTAAGTGGGGTTGGAAACGCTTTTCAGGATCAGTACTGGGCTCAAAACGTGCAGCCCTGAGGTCTCTCATGATAGCAGGTGGTTAAATAGAAATTTGCTGCTCAGCTGACCCGGCAGGAGCAAACGTATGCCAAAAATGTTCGCAGAATGAGCTTTTCAGTGACTAGCATCCAGGCACATTTTAGCTAGTTTTACTTGTAAGTGGGGTTGGAAATGCTTTTCAGGCTCAGTACTGGGCTCAAAACATGCAGCCCTGAGGTCTCTCATGATAGCAGGAGGTTAAATAGAAATTAGCTGCTCAGCTGACCCGGTAGGAGCAAACGTATGCCAAAAATATACACAGAATGAGCTTTTCAGTGAATAGCAGCCAGGCACATTTTAGCTAGTTTTACTTGTAAGTGGGGTTGGAAACACTTTTCAGGATCAGTACTGGGCTCAAAACATGCAGCCCTGAGGTCTCTCATGATAGCAGGTGGTTAAATAGAAATTTGCTGCTCAGCTGACCCGGCAGGAGCAAATGTATGCCAAAAATGTACGCAGAATGATCTTTTCAGTGAATAGCAGCCAGGCACATTTTAGCTAGTTTTACTTGTAAGTGGGGTTGGAAACGCTTTTCAGGCTCAGTACTGCGCTCAAAACATGCAGCCCTGAGGTCTCTCATGATAGCAGGTGGTTAAGTAGAAATTTGCCACTTGGCTGACCCAGCAGGAGCAAACGTATGCCAAAAATGTACACAGAATGAGCTTTTCAGTGAATAGCAGCCAGGCACATTTTAGCTAGTTTTACTTATAAGTGGGGTTGGAAACGCTTTTCAGGATCAGTACTGGGCTCAAAACATGCAGCCCTGAGGTCTCTCATGATAGCAGGTGGTTAAATAGAAATTTCGCTGCTCAGCTGACCCGGCAGGAGCAAACGTATGCCAAAAATGTACGCAGAATGAGCTTTTCAGTGAAGAACAGCCAGGCACATTTTAGCTAGTTTTACTTGTAAGTGGGGTTGGAAATGCTGTTCAGGCTCAGTACTGGGCTCAAAAGATGCAGCTCTGAGGTCTCTCCTGATAGGAGGTAGTTAAGTAGAACTTCGCTGCTCAGCTGACCCGGCAGGAGCAAATGTATGCCAAAAATGTACGCAGAATGAGCTTTTCAGTGAAGAGCAGCCTGGCACATTCTAGCAAGTTTTACTTGTAAGTGGGGTTGGAAACACTTTTCAGGCTCAGTACTGCGCTCAAAAGATGCAGCTCTGAGGTCTCTCATGATAGCAGGTGGTTAAGTAGAAACTTGCCACTTGGCTGACCCAGCAGGAGCAAACGTATGCCAAAAATGAACACAGAATGAGCTTTTCAGTGACTAGCATCCAGGCACATTTTAGCTAGTTTTACTTGTAAGTGGGGTTGGAAACGCTTTTCAGGCTCAGTACTACGCTCAAAAGATGCAGCCCTGAGGTCTCTCATGATAGCAGGTGGTTAAGTAGAAATTTGCCACTTGGCTGACTCAGCAGGAGCAAACGTATGCCAAAAATGTACACAGAATGAGCTTTTCAGTGACTAGCATCCAGGCACATTTTAGCTAGTTTTACTTGTAAGTGGGGTTGGAAACGCTTTTCAGGCTCAGTACTACGCTCAAAAGATGCAGCCCTGAGGTCCCTCATGATATCAGGTGGTTAAATAGAAATTCGCTGCTCAGCTGACCCGGCAGGAGCAAATGTATGCCAAAAATGTACGCAGAATGAGCTTTTCAGTGAAGAGCAGCCAGGCACATTCTAGCAAGTTTTACTTGTAAGTGGGGTTGGAAACGCTTTTCAGGCTCAGTACTCGCTCAAAAGATGCAGCCCTGTGGTCTCTCATGATAGCAGGTGGTTAAGTAGAAGTTTGCCACTTGGCTGACCCAGCAGGAGCAAACGTATGCCAAAAATGTTCGCAGAATAAGCTTTTCAGTGAAGAGCAGCCAGGCACATTCTAGCAAGTTTTACTTGTAAGTGGGGTTGGAAACGCTTTTCAGGCTCAGTACTGCGCTCAAAAGATGCAGCCCTGAGGTCTCTCATGATAGCAGGTGGTTAAGTAGAAGTTTGCCACTTGGCTGACCCAGCAGGAGCAAACGTATGCCAAAAATGTACACAGAATGAGCTTTTCAGTGAATAGCAGCCAGGCACATTTTAGCTAGTTTTATTTGTAAGTGGGGTTGGAAACGCTTTTCAGGATCAGTACTGGCCTCAAAACATGCAGCCCTGAGGTCTTCCATGATAGCAGGTGGTTAAATAGAAATTCGCTGCTCAGCTGACCCGGCAGGAGCAAACGTATGCCAAAAATGTACACAGACTGAGCTTTTCAGTGAATAGCATCCAGGCACATTTTAGCTAGTTTTACTTGTAAGTGGGGTTGGAAATGCTTTTCAGGCTCAGTACTGCGCTCAAAAGATGCAGCCCTGAGGTCTCTCATGATAGCAGGTGGTTAAGTAGAAATTTGCCTTGGATGACCCAGCAGGAGCAAACGTATGCCAAAAATGTACACAGAATGAGCTTTTCAGTGAATAGCAGCCAGGCACATTTTAGCTAGTTTTACTTGTAAGTGGGGTTGGAAACGCTTTTCAGGAACAGTACTGGGCTCAAAACATGCAGCCCTGAGGTCTCTCATGATAGCAGGTGGTTAAACAGAAATTCGCTGCTCAGCTGACCCGGCAGGAGCAAACGTATGCCAAAAATGTACACAGAATGAGCTTTTCAGTGAATAGCAGCCAGGCACATTTTAGCTAGTTTTACTTGTAAGTGGGGTTGGAAACGCTTTTCAGGATCAGTACTGGGCTCAAAACATGCAGCCCTGAGGTCTCTCATGATAGCAGGTGGTTAAATAGAAATTCGCTGCTCAGCTGACCCGGTAGGAGGAAACGTATGCCAAAAATGTACGCAGAATGAGCTTTTCTGTGAATAGCAGCCAGGCACATTTTAGCTAGTTTTACTTGTAAGTGGGGTTGGAAACGCTTTTCAGGCTCAGTATCGGGCTCAAAACATGCAGCCCTGAGGTCTCTCATGATAGCAGGAGGTTAAATAGAAACTCGCTGCTCAGCTGACCCGGTAGGAGCAAACGTATGCCAAAAATGTAAGCCGAATGAGCTTTTCAGTGAATAGCAGCCAGGCACATTTTAGCTAGTTTTACTTGTAAGTGGGGTTGGAAATGCTTTTCAGGCTCAGTACTGGGCTCAAAAGATGCAGCTCTGAGGTCTCTTCTGATAGGAGGTAGTTAAGTAGAACTTCGCTGCTCAGCTGACCAAGCAGGAGCAAACGTATGCCAAAAATGTACGTAGAATGATCTTTTCAGTGAATAGCAGCCAGGCACATTTTAGCTAGTTTTACTTGTAAGTGGGGTTGGAAACGCTTTTCAGGCTCAGTACTGCGCTCAAAACATGCAGCCCTGAGGTCTCTCATGATAGCAGGTGGTTAAGTAGAAATTTGCCACTTGGCTGACCCAGCAAGAGCAAACGTATGCCAAAAATGTACACAGAATGAGCTTTTCAGTGAATAGCAGCCAGGCATATTTTAGCTAGTTTTACTTGTAAGTGGGGTTGGAAACGCTTTTCAGGCTCAGTACGGGGCTCAAAACATGCAGCCCTGAGGTCTCTCCTGATAGGAGGTATTTAAGTAGAACTTCGCTGCTCAGCTGACCCGGCAGGAGCAAATGTTTGCCAAAATGTACGCAGAATAAGCTTTTCAGTGAAGAGCAGCCAGGCACATTCTGGCAAGTTTTACTTGTAAGTGGGGTTGGAAACGCTTTTCAGGCTCAGTACTATGCTCAAAAGATGCAGCCCTGAGGTCTCTCATCATATCAGGTGGTTAAATAGAAATTTGCTGCTCAGCTGACCCGGCAGGAGCAAACGTATGCCAAAAATGTACGCAGAATGAGCTTTCAGTGAAGAGCAGCCAGGCACATTCTAGCAAGTTTTACTTGTAAGTGGGGATGGAAACGCTTTTCAGGCTCAGTACTGCGCTAAAAAGATGCAGCCCTGAGGTCTCTCTTGATAGCAGGTGGTTAAGTAGAAATTTGCCACTTGGCTGACCCAGCAGGAGCAAACGTATGCCAAAAATGTACACAGAATGAGCTTTTCAGTGAATAGCAGCCAGGCACATTTTAGCTAGTTTTACTTGTAAGTTGGGTTGGAAACGCTTTTCAGGATCAGTACTGGGCTCAAAACATGCAGCCCTGAGGTCTCTCATGATAGCAGGTGGTTAAATAGAAATTCGCTGCTCTGCTGACCCAGCAGGAGCAAACGTATGCCAAAAATGTATGCAGAATGAACTTTTCAGTGAAGAGCAGCCAGGCACATTTTAGATAGTTTTACTTGTAAGTGGGGTTGGAAATGCTTTTCGGGCTCAGTACTGGGCTCAAACATGCAGCCCTGAGGTCTCTCATGATATCAGGTGGTTAAATAGAAATTCGCTGCTCAGCTGACCCGGCAGGAGCAAACGTATGTCAAAAATGTACGCAGAATGAGCTTTTCAGTGAATAGCAGCCAGGCACATTTTAGCTAGTGTTACTTGTAAGTGGGGTTGGAAACGCTTTTCAGGATCAGTACTGGGCTCAAAACATGCAGCCCTGAGGTCTCTCATGATAGCAGGTGGTTAAATAGAAATTCGCTGCTCAGCTGACCCGGTAGGAGCAAACGTATGCCAAAAATGTAAGCAGAATGAGCTTTTCAGTGAATAGCAGCCAGGCACATTTTAGCTAGTTTTACTTGTAAGTGGGGTTGGAAACGCTTTTCAGGCTCAGTACTACGCTCAAAAGATGCAGCCCTGAGGTCCCTCATGATATCAGGTGGTTAAATAGAAATTCGCTGCTCAGCTGACCCGGCAGGAGCAAATGTATGCCAAAAATGTACGCAGAATGATCTTTTCAGTGAATAGCAGCCAGGCACATTTTAGCTAGTTTTACTTGTAAGTGGGGTTGGAAACGCTTTTCAGGCTCAGTACTGCGCTCAAAACATGCAGCCCTGAGGTCTCTCATGATAGCAGGTGGTTAATGCCACTTGGCTGACCCAGCAGGAGCAAACGTATGCCAAAAATGTACACAGAATGAGCTTTTCAGTGAATAGCAGCCAGGCACATTTTAGCTAGTTTTACTTGTAAGTGGGGTTGGAAACGCTTTTCAGGATCAGTACTGGGCTCAAAACATGCAGCCCTGAGGTCTCTCATGATAGCAGGTGGTTAAATAGAAATTTCGCTGCTCAGCTGACCCGGCAGGAGCAAACGTATGCCAAAAATGTACGCAGAATGAGCTTTTCAGTGAAGAACAGCCAGGCACATTTTAGCTAGTTTTACTTGTAAGTGGGGTTGGAAATGCTTTTCAGGCTCAGTACTGGGCTCAAAAGATGCAGCTCTGAGGTCTCTCCTGATAGGAGGTAGTTAAGTAGAACTTCGCTGCTCAGCTGACCCGGCAGGAGCAAATGTATGCCAAAAATGTACGCAGAATGAGCTTTTCAGTGAAGAGCAGCCTGGCACATTCTAGCAAGTTTTACTTGTAAGTGGGGTTGGAAACACTTTTCAGGCTCAGTACTGCGCTCAAAAGATGCAGCCCTGAGGTCTCTCATGATAGCAGGTGGTTAAGTAGAAATTTGCCACTTGGCTGACCCAGCAGGAGCAAACGTATGCCAAAAATGTACACAGAATGAGCTTTTCAGTGACTAGCATTCAGGCACATTTTAGCTAGTTTTACTTGTAAGTGGGGTTGGAAACGCTTTTCAGGATCAGTACAGGGCTCAAAACATGCAGCCCTGAGGTCTCTCATGATAGCAGCTGGTTAAATAGAAATTCGCTGCTCAGCTGACCCGGCAGGAGCAAACGTATGCAAAAAATGTACACAGAATGAGCTTTTCAGTGACTAGCAGCCAGGCACATTTTAGCTAGTTTTACTTGTAAGTGGGGTTGGAAACGCTTTTCAGGATCAGTACTGGGCTCAAAACGTGCAGCCCTGAGGTCTCTCATGATAGCAGGTGGTTAAATAGAAATTTGCTGCTCAGCTGACCCGGCAGGAGCAAACGTATGCCAAAAATGTTCGCAGAATGAGCTTTTCAGTGACTAGCATCCAGGCACATTTTAGCTAGTTTTACTTGTAAGTGGGGTTGGAAATGCTTTTCAGGCTCAGTACTGGGCTCAAAACATGCAGCCCTGAGGTCTCTCATGATAGCAGGAGGTTAAATAGAAATTCGCTGCTCAGCTGACCCGGTAGGAGCAAACGTATGCCAAAAATATACACAGAATGAGCTTTTCAGTGAATAGCAGCCAGGCACATTTTAGCTAGTTTTACTTGTAAGTGGGGTTGGAAACGCTTTTCAGGATCAGTACTGGGCTCAAAACATGCAGCCCTGAGGTCTCTCATGATAGCAGGTGGTTAAATAGAAATTCGCTGCTCAGCTGACCCGGCAGGAGCAAACGTATGCCAAAAATGTACGCAGAATGAGCTTTTCAGTGAAGAGCAGCCAGGCACATTTTAGCTAGTTTTACTTGTAAGTGGGGTTGGAAATGCTTTTCAGGCTCAGTACTGCGCTCAAAAGATGCAGCCCTGAGGTCTCTCATGATAGCAGGTGGTTAAGTAGAAATTTGCCACTTGGCTGACCCAGCAGGAGCAAACGTATGCCAAAAATGTACACAGAATAAGCTTTTCAGTGACTAGCATCCAGGCACATTTTAGCTAGTTTTACTTGTAAGTGGGGTTGGAAACGCTTTTCAGGCTCAGTACTACGCTCAAAAGATGCAGCCCTGAGGTCCCTCATGATATCAGGTGGTTAAATAGAAATTCGCTGCTCAGCTGACCCGGCAGGAGCAAATGTATGCCAAAAATGTACGCAGAATGATCTTTTCAGTGAATAGCAGCCAGGCACATTTTAGCTAGTTTTACTTGTAAGTGGGGTTGGAAACGCTTTTCAGGCTCAGTACTGCGCTCAAAACATGCAGCCCTGAGGTCTCTCATGATAGCAGGTGGTTAAGTAGAAATTTGCCACTTGGCTGACCCAGCAGGAGCAAACGTATGCCAAAAATGTACACAGAATGAGCTTTTCAGTGAATAGCAGCCAGGCACATTTTAGCTGGTTTTACTTGTAAGTGGGGTTGGAAACGCTTTTCAGGATCAGTACTGGGCTCAAAACATGCAGCCCTGAGGTCTCTCATGATAGCAGGTGGTTAAATAGAAATTTCGCTGCTCAGCTGACCCGGCAGGAGCAAACGTATGCCAAAAATGTACGCAGAATGAGCTTTTCAGTGAAGAACAGCCAGGCACATTTTAGCTAGTTTTACTTGTAAGTGGGGTTGGAAATGCTGTTCAGGCTCAGTACTGGGCTCAAAAGATGCAGCTCTGAGGTCTCTCCTGATAGGAGGTAGTTAAGTAGAACTTCGCTGCTCAGCTGACCCGGCAGGAGCAAATGTATGCCAAAAATGTACGCAGAATGAGCTTTTCAGTGAAGAGCAGCCTGGCACATTCTAGCAAGTTTTACTTGTAAGTGGGGTTGGAAACACTTTTCAGGCTCAGTACTGCGCCCAAAAGATGCAGCTCTGAGGTCTCTCATGATAGCAGGTGGTTAAGTAGAAATTTGCCACTTGGCTGACCCAGCAGGAGCAAACGTATGCCAAAAATGAACACAGAATGAGCTTTTCAGTGACTAGCATCCAGGCACATTTTAGCTAGTTTTACTTGTAAGTGGGGTTGGAAACGCTTTTCAGGCTCAGTACTACGCTCAAAAGATGCAGCCCTGAGGTCTCTCATGATAGCAGGTGGTTAAGTAGAAATTTGCCACTTGGCTGACTCAGCAGGAGCAAACGTATGCCAAAAATGTACACAGAATGAGCTTTTCAGTGACTAGCATCCAGGCACATTTTAGCTAGTTTTACTTGTAAGTGGGGTTGGAAACGCTTTTCAGGCTCAGTACTACGCTCAAAAGATGCAGCCCTGAGGTCCCTCATGATATCAGGTGGTTAAATAGAAATTCGCTGCTCAGCTGACCCGGCAGGAGCAAATGTATGCCAAAAATGTACGCAGAATGAGCTTTTCAGTGAAGAGCAGCCAGGCACATTCTAGCAAGTTTTACTTGTAAGTGGGGTTGGAAACGCTTTTCAGGCTCAGTACTCGCTCAAAAGATGCAGCCCTGAGGTCTCTCATGATAGCAGGTGGTTAAGTAGAAGTTTGCCACTTGGCTGACCCAGCAGGAGCAAACGTATGCCAAAAATGTTCGCAGAATGAGCTTTTCAGTGAAGAGCAGCCAGGCACATTCTAGCAAGTTTTACTTGTAAGTGGGGTTGGAAACGCTTTTCAGGCTCAGTACTGCGCTCAAAAGATGCAGCCCTGAGGTCTCTCATGATAGCAGGTGGTTAAGTAGAAGTTTGCCACTTGGCTGACCCAGCAGGAGCAAACGTATGCCAAAAATGTACACAGAATGAGCTTTTCAGTGAATAGCAGTCAGGCACATTTTAGCTAGTTTTATTTGTAAGTGGGGTTGGAAACGCTTTTCAGGATCAGTACTGGCCTCAAAACATGCAGCCCTGAGGTCTTCCATGATAGCAGGTGGTTAAATAGAAATTCGCTGCTCAGCTGACCCGGCAGGAGCAAACGTATGCCAAAAATGTACACAGACTGAGCTTTTCAGTGAATAGCATCCAGGCACATTTTAGCTAGTTTTACTTGTAAGTGGGGTTGGAAATGCTTTTCAGGCTCAGTACTGCGCTCAAAAGATGCAGCCCTGAGGTCTCTCATGATAGCAGGTGGTTAAGTAGAAATTTGCCTTGGATGACCCAGCAGGAGCAAACGTATGCCAAAAATGTACACAGAATGAGCTTTTCAGTGAATAGCAGCCAGGCACATTTTAGCTAGTTTTACTTGTAAGTGGGGTTGGAAACGCTTTTCAGGAACAGTACTGGGCTCAAAACATGCAGCCCTGAGGTCTCTCATGATAGCAGGTGGTTAAACAGAAATTCGCTGCTCAGCTGACCCGGCAGGAGCAAACGTATGCCAAAAATGTACACAGAATGAGCTTTTCAGTGAATAGCAGCCAGGCACATTTTAGCTAGTTTTACTTGTAAGTGGGGTTGGAAACGCTTTTCAGGATCAGTACTGGGCTCAAAACATGCAGCCCTGAGGTCTCTCATGATAGCAGGTGGTTAAATAGAAATTCGCTGCTCAGCTGACCCGGTAGGAGGAAACGTATGCCAAAAATGTACGCAGAATGAGCTTTTCTGTGAATAGCAGCCAGGCACATTTTAGCTAGTTTTACTTGTAAGTGGGGTTGGAAACGCTTTTCAGGCTCAGTATCGGGCTCAAAACATGCAGCCCTGAGGTCTCTCATGATAGCAGGAGGTTAAATAGAAACTCGCTGCTCAGCTGACCCGGTAGGAGCAAACGTATGCCAAAAATGTAAGCAGAATGAGCTTTTCAGTGAATAGCAGCCAGGCACATTTTAGCTAGTTTTACTTGTAAGTGGGGTTGGAAATGCTTTTCAGGCTCAGTACTGGGCTCAAAAGATGCAGCTCTGAGGTCTCTTCTGATAGGAGGTAGTTAAGTAGAACTTTGCTGCTCAGCTGACCAAGCAGGAGCAAACGTATGCCAAAAATGTACGTAGAATGATCTTTTCAGTGAATAGCAGCCAGGCACATTTTAGCTAGTTTTACTTGTAAGTGGGGTTGGAAACGCTTTTCAGGCTCAGTACTGCGCTCAAAACATGCAGCCCTGAGGTCTCTCATGATAGCAGGTGGTTAAGTAGAAATTTGCCACTTGGCTGACCCAGCAAGAGCAAACGTATGCCAAAAATGTACACAGAATGAGCTTTTCAGTGAATAGCAGCCAGGCATATTTTAGCTAGTTTTACTTGTAAGTGGGGTTGGAAACGCTTTTCAGGCTCAGTACGGGGCTCAAAACATGCAGCCCTGAGGTCTCTCCTGATAGGAGGTATTTAAGTAGAACTTCGCTGCTCAGCTGACCCGGCAGGAGCAAATGTTTGCCAAAATGTACGCAGAATAAGCTTTTCAGTGAAGAGCAGCCAGGCACATTCTGGCAAGTTTTACTTGTAAGTGGGGTTGGAAACGCTTTTCAGGCTCAGTACTATGCTCAAAAGATGCAGCCCTGAGGTCTCTCATCATATCAGGTGGTTAAATAGAAATTCGCTGCTCAGCTGACCCGGCAGGAGCAAACGTATGCCAAAAATGTACGCAGAATGAGCTTTCAGTGAAGAGCAGCCAGGCACATTCTAGCAAGTTTTACTTGTAAGTGGGGATGGAAACGCTTTTCAGGCTCAGTACTGCGCTAAAAAGATGCAGCCCTGAGGTCTCTCTTGATAGCAGGTGGTTAAGTAGAAATTTGCCACTTGGCTGACCCAGCAGGAGCAAACGTATGCCAAAAATGTACACAGAATGAGCTTTTCAGTGAATAGCAGCCAGGCACATTTTAGCTAGTTTTACTTGTAAGTTGGGTTGGAAACGCTTTTCAGGATCAGTACTGGGCTCAAAACATGCAGCCCTGAGGTCTCTCATGATAGCAGGTGGTTAAATAGAAATTCGCTGCTCTGCTGACCCAGCAGGAGCAAACGTATGCCAAAAATGTATGCAGAATGAACTTTTCAGTGAAGAGCAGCCAGGCACAATTTAGATAGTTTTACTTGTAAGTGGGGTTGGAAATGCTTTTCGGGCTCAGTACTGGGCTCAAACATGCAGCCCTGAGGTCTCTCATGATATCAGGTGGTTAAATAGAAATTCGCTGCTCAGCTGACCCGGCAGGAGCAAACGTATGTCAAAAATGTACGCAGAATGAGCTTTTCAGTGAATAGCAGCCAGGCACATTTTAGCTAGTGTTACTTGTAAGTGGGGTTGGAAACGCTTTTCAGGATCAGTACTGGGCTCAAAACATGCAGCCCTGAGGTCTCTCATGATAGCAGGTGGTTAAATAGAAATTCGCTGCTCAGCTGACCCGGTAGGAGCAAACGTATGCCAAAAATGTAAGCAGAATGAGCTTTTCAGTGAATAGCAGCCAGGCACATTTTAGCTAGTTTTACTTGTTAGTGGGGTTGGAAACGCTTTTCAGGCTCAGTACTACGCTCAAAAGATGCAGCCCTGAGGTCCCTCATGATATCAGGTGGTTAAATAGAAATTCGCTGCTCAGCTGACCCGGCAGGAGCAAATGTATGCCAAAAATGTACGCAGAATGATCTTTTCAGTGAATAGCAGCCAGGCACATTTTAGCTAGTTTTACTTGTAAGTGGGGTTGGAAACGCTTTTCAGGCTCAGTACTGCGCTCAAAACATGCAGCCCTGAGGTCTCTCATGATAGCAGGTGGTTAATGCCACTTGGCTGACCCAGCAGGAGCAAACGTATGCCAAAAATGTACACAGAATGAGCTTTTCAGTGAATAGCAGCCAGGCACATTTTAGCTAGTTTTACTTGTAAGTGGGGTTGGAAACGCTTTTCAGGATCAGTACTGGGCTCAAAACATGCAGCCCTGAGGTCTCTCATGATAGCAGGTGGTTAAATAGAAATTTCGCTGCTCAGCTGACCCGGCAGGAGCAAACGTATGCCAAAAATGTACGCAGAATGAGCTTTTCAGTGAAGAACAGCCAGGCACATTTTAGCTAGTTTTACTTGTAAGTGGGGTTGGAAATGCTTTTCAGGCTCAGTACTGGGCTCAAAAGATGCAGCTCTGAGGTCTCTCCTGATAGGAGGTAGTTAAGTAGAACTTCGCTGCTCAGCTGACCCGGCAGGAGCAAATGTATGCCAAAAATGTACGCAGAATGAGCTTTTCAGTGAAGAGCAGCCTGGCACATTCTAGCAAGTTTTACTTGTAAGTGGGGTTGGAAACACTTTTCAGGCTCAGTACTGCGCTCAAAAGATGCAGCCCTGAGGTCTCTCATGATAGCAGGTGGTTAAGTAGAAATTTGCCACTTGGCTGACCCAGCAGGAGCAAACGTATGCCAAAAATGTACACAGAATGAGCTTTTCAGTGACTAGCATTCAGGCACATTTTAGCTAGTTTTACTTGTAAGTGGGGTTGGAAACGCTTTTCAGGATCAGTACAGGGCTCAAAACATGCAGCCCTAAGGTCTCTCATGATAGCAGCTGGTTAAATAGAAATTCGCTGCTCAGCTGACCCGGCAGGAGCAAACGTATGCAAAAAATGTACACAGAATGAGCTTTTCAGTGACTAGCAGCCAGGCACATTTTAGCTAGTTTTACTTGTAAGTGGGGTTGGAAACGCTTTTCAGGATCAGTACTGGGCTCAAAACGTGCAGCCCTGAGGTCTCTCATGATAGCAGGTGGTTAAATAGAAATTTGCTGCTCAGCTGACCCGGCAGGAGCAAACGTATGCCAAAAATGTTCGCAGAATGAGCTTTTCAGTGACTAGCATCCAGGCACATTTTAGCTAGTTTTACTTGTAAGTGGGGTTGGAAATGCTTTTCAGGCTCAGTACTGGGCTCAAAACATGCAGCCCTGAGGTCTCTCATGATAGCAGGAGGTTAAATAGAAATTCGCTGCTCAGCTGACCCGGTAGGAGCAAACGTATGCCAAAAATATACACAGAATGAGCTTTTCAGTGAATAGCAGCCAGGCACATTTTAGCTAGTTTTACTTGTAAGTGGGGTTGGAAACGCTTTTCAGGATCAGTACTGGGCTCAAAACATGCAGCCCTGAGGTCTCTCATGATAGCAGGTGGTTAAATAGAAATTCGCTGCTCAGCTGACCCGGCAGGAGCAAACGTATGCCAAAAATGTACGCAGAATGAGCTTTTCAGTGAAGAGCAGCCAGGCACATTTTAGCTAGTTTTACTTGTAAGTGGGGTTGGAAATGCTTTTCAGGCTCAGTACTGCGCTCAAAAGATGCAGCCCTGAGGTCTCTCATGATAGCAGGTGGTTAAGTAGAAATTTGCCACTTGGCTGACCCAGCAGGAGCAAACGTATGCCAAAAATGTACACAGAATAAGCTTTTCAGTGACTAGCATCCAGGCACATTTTAGCTAGTTTTACTTGTAAGTGGGGTTGGAAACGCTTTTCAGGCTCAGTACTACGCTCAAAAGATGCAGCCCTGAGGTCCCTCATGATATCAGGTGGTTAAATAGAAATTCGCTGCTCAGCTGACCCGGCAGGAGCAAATGTATGCCAAAAATGTACGCAGAATGATCTTTTCAGTGAATAGCAGCCAGGCACATTTTAGCTAGTTTTACTTGTAAGTGGGGTTGGAAACGCTTTTCAGGCTCAGTACTGCGCTCAAAACATGCAGCCCTGAGGTCTCTCATGATAGCAGGTGGTTAAGTAGAAATTTGCCACTTGGCTGACCCAGCAGGAGCAAACGTATGCCAAAAATGTACACAGAATGAGCTTTTCAGTGAATAGCAGCCAGGCACATTTTAGCTAGTTTTACTTGTAAGTGGGGTTGGAAACGCTTTTCAGGATCAGTACTGGGCTCAAAACATGCAGCCCTGAGGTCTCTCATGATAGCAGGTGGTTAAATAGAAATTTCGCTGCTCAGCTGACCCGGCAGGAGCAAACGTATGCCAAAAATGTACGCAGAATGAGCTTTTCAGTGAAGAACAGCCAGGCACATTTTAGCTAGTTTTACTTGTAAGTGGGGTTGGAAATGCTGTTCAGGCTCAGTACTGGGCTCAAAAGATGCAGCTCTGAGGTCTCTCCTGATAGGAGGTAGTTAAGTAGAACTTCGCTGCTCAGCTGACCCGGCAGGAGCAAATGTATGCCAAAAATGTACGCAGAATGAGCTTTTCAGTGAAGAGCAGCCTGGCACATTCTAGCAAGTTTTACTTGTAAGTGGGGTTGGAAACACTTTTCAGGCTCAGTACTGCACCCAAAAGATGCAGCTCTGAGGTCTCTCATGATAGCAGGTGGTTAAGTAGAAATTTGCCACTTGGCTGACCCAGCAGGAGCAAACGTATGCCAAAAATGAACACAGAATGAGCTTTTCAGTGACTAGCATCCAGGCACATTTTAGCTAGTTTTACTTGCACGTGGGGTTGGAAACGCTTTTCAGGCTCAGTACTACGCTCAAAAGATGCAGCCCTGAGGTCTCTCATGATAGCAGGTGGTTAAGTAGAAATTTGCCACTTGGCTGACTCAGCAGGAGCAAACGTATGCCAAAAATGTACACAGAATGAGCTTTTCAGTGACTAGCATCCAGGCACATTTTAGCTAGTTTTACTTGTAAGTGGGGTTGGAAACGCTTTTCAGGCTCAGTACTACGCTCAAAAGATGCAGCCCTGAGGTCCCTCATGATATCAGGTGGTTAAATAGAAATTCGCTGCTCAGCTGACCCGGCAGGAGCAAATGTATGCCAAAAATGTACGCAGAATGAGCTTTTCAGTGAAGAGCAGCCAGGCACATTCTAGCAAGTTTTACTTGTAAGTGGGGTTGGAAACGCTTTTCAGGCTCAGTACTCGCTCAAAAGATGCAGCCCTGAGGTCTCTCATGATAGCAGGTGGTTAAGTAGAAGTTTGCCACTTGGCTGACCCAGCAGGAGCAAACGTATGCCAAAAATGTTCGCAGAATGAGCTTTTCAGTGAAGAGCAGCCAGGCACATTCTAGCAAGTTTTACTTGTAAGTGGGGTTGGAAACCCTTTTCAGGCTCAGTACTGCGCTCAAAAGATGCAGCCCTGAGGTCTCTCATGATAGCAGGTGGTTAAGTAGAAGTTTGCCACTTGGCTGACCCAGCAGGAGCAAACGTATGCCAAAAATGTACACAGAATGAGCTTTTCAGTGAATAGCAGCCAGGCACATTTTAGCTAGTTTTATTTGTAAGTGGGGTTGGAAACGCTTTTCAGGATCAGTACTGGCCTCAAAACATGCAGCCCTGAGGTCTTCCATGATAGCAGGTGGTTAAATAGAAATTCGCTGCTCAGCTGACCCGGCAGGAACAAACGTATGCCAAAAATGTACACAGACTGAGCTTTTCAGTGAATAGCATCCAGGCACATTTTAGCTAGTTTTACTTGTAAGTGGGGTTGGAAATGCTTTTCAGGCTCAGTACTGCGCTCAAAAGATGCAGCCCTGAGGTCTCTCATGATAGCAGGTGGTTAAGTAGAAATTTGCCTTGGATGACCCAGCAGGAGCAAACGTATGCCAAAAATGTACACAGAATGAGCTTTTCAGTGAATAGCAGCCAGGCACATTTTAGCTAGTTTTACTTGTAAGTGGGGTTGGAAACGCTTTTCAGGAACAGTACTGGGCTCAAAACATGCAGCCCTGAGGTCTCTCATGATAGCAGGTGGTTAAACAGAAATTCGCTGCTCAGCTGACCCGGCAGGAGCAAACGTATGCCAAAAATGTACACAGAATGAGCTTTTCAGTGAATAGCAGCCAGGCACATTTTAGCTAGTTTTACTTGTAAGTGGGGTTGGAAACGCTTTTCAGGATCAGTACTGGGCTCAAAACATGCAGCCCTGAGGTCTCTCATGATAGCAGGTGGTTAAATAGAAATTCGCTGCTCAGCTGACCCGATAGGAGGAAACGTATGCCAAAAATGTACGCAGAATGAGCTTTTCTGTGAATAGCAGCCAGGCACATTTTAGCTAGTTTTACTTGTAAGTGGGGTTGGAAACGCTTTTCAGGCTCAGTATCGGGCTCAAAACTTGCAGCCCTGAGGTCTCTCATGATAGCAGGAGGTTAAATAGAAACTCGCTGCTCAGCTGACCCGGTAGGAGCAAACGTATGCCAAAAATGTAAGCAGAATGAGCTTTTCAGTGAATAGCAGCCAGGCACATTTTAGCTAGTTTTACTTGTAAGTGGGGTTGGAAATGCTTTTCAGGCTCAGTACTGGGCTCAAAAGATGCAGCTCTGAGGTCTCTTCTGATAGGAGGTAGTTAAGTAGAACTTCGCTGCTCAGCTGACCAAGCAGGAGCAAACGTATGCCAAAAATGTACGTAGAATGATCTTTTCAGTGAATAGCAGCCAGGCACATTTTAGCTAGTTTTACTTGTAAGTGGGGTTGGAAACGCTTTTCAGGCTCAGTACTGCGCTCAAAACATGCAGCCCTGAGGTCTCTCATGATAGCAGGTGGTTAAGTAGAAATTTGCCACTTGGCTGACCCAGCAAGAGCAAACGTATGCCAAAAATGTACACAGAATGAGCTTTTCAGTGAATAGCAGCCAGGCATATTTTAGCTAGTTTTACTTGTAAGTGGGGTTGGAAACGCTTTTCAGGCTCAGTACGGGGCTCAAAACATGCAGCCCTGAGGTCTCTCCTGATAGGAGGTATTTAAGTAGAACTTCGCTGCTCAGCTGACCCGGCAGGAGCAAATGTTTGCCAAAATGTACGCAGAATAAGCTTTTCAGTGAAGAGCAGCCAGGCACATTCTGGCAAGTTTTACTTGTAAGTGGGGTTGGAAACGCTTTTCAGGCTCAGTACTATGCTCAAAAGATGCAGCCCTGAGGTCTCTCATCATATCAGGTGGTTAAATAGAAATTCGCTGCTCAGCTGACCCGGCAGGAGCAAACGTATGCCAAAAATGTACGCAGAATGAGCTTTCAGTGAAGAGCAGCCAGGCACATTCTAGCAAGTTTTACTTGTAAGTGGGGATGGAAACGCTTTTCAGGCTCAGTACTGCGCTAAAAAGATGCAGCCCTGAGGTCTCTCTTGATAGCAGGTGGTTAAGTAGAAATTTGCCACTTGGCTGACCCAGCAGGAGCAAACGTATGCCAAAAATGTACACAGAATGAGCTTTTCAGTGAATAGCAGCCAGGCACATTTTAGCTAGTTTTACTTGTAAGTGGGGTTGGAAACGCTTTTCAGGATCAGTACTGGGCTCAAAACATGCAGCCCTGAGGTCTCTCATGATAGCAGGTGGTTAAATAGAAATTCGCTGCTCTGCTGACCCAGCAGGAGCAAACGTATGCCAAAAATGTATGCAGAATGAACTTTTCAGTGAAGAGCAACCAGGCACATTTTAGATAGTTTTACTTGTAAGTGGGGTTGGAAATGCTTTTCGGGCTCAGTACTGGGCTCAAACATGCAGCCCTGAGGTCTCTCATGATATCAGGTGGTTAAATAGAAATTCGCTGCTCAGCTGACCCGGCAGGAGCAAACGTATGTCAAAAATGTACGCAGAATGAGCTTTTCAGTGAATAGCAGCCAGGCACATTTTAGCTAGTGTTACTTGTAAGTGGGGTTGGAAACGCTTTTCAGGATCAGTACTGGGCTCAAAACATGCAGCCCTGAGGTCTCTCATGATAGCAGGTGGTTAAATAGAAATTCGCTGCTCAGCTGACCCGGTAGGAGCAAACGTATGCCAAAAATGTAAGCAGAATGAGCTTTTCAGTGAATAGCAGCCAGGCACATTTTAGCTAGTTTTACTTGTAAGTGGGGTTGGAAACGCTTTTCAGGCTCAGTACTACGCTCAAAAGATGCAGCCCTGAGGTCCCTCATGATATCAGGTGGTTAAATAGAAATTCGCTGCTCAGCTGACCCGGCAGGAGCAAATGTATGCCAAAAATGTACGCAGAATGATCTTTTCAGTGAATAGCAGCCAGGCACATTTTAGCTAGTTTTCCTTGTAAGTGGGGTTGGAAACGCTTTTCAGGCTCAGTACTGCGCTCAAAACATGCAGCCCTGAGGTCTCTCATGATAGCAGGTGGTTAAGTAGAAATTTGCCACTTGGCTGACCCAGCAGGAGCAAACGTATGCCAAAAATGTACACAGAATGAGCTTTTCAGTGAATAGCAGCCAGGCACATTTTAGCTAGTTTTACTTGTAAGTGGGGTTGGAAACGCTTTTCAGGATCAGTACTGGGCTCAAAACATGCAGCCCTGAGGTCTCTCATGATAGCAGGTGGTTAAATAGAAATTTCGCTGCTCAGCTGACCCGGCAGGAGCAAACGTATGCCAAAAATGTACGCAGAATGAGCTTTTCAGTGAAGAACAGCCAGGCACATTTTAGCTAGTTTTACTTGTAAGTGGGGTTGGAAATGCTTTTCAGGCTCAGTACTGGGCTCAAAAGATGCAGCTCTGAGGTCTCTCCTGATAGGAGGTAGTTAAGTAGAACTTCGCTGCTCAGCTGACCCGGCAGGAGCAAATGTATGCCAAAAATGTACGCAGAATGAGCTTTTCAGTGAAGAGCAGCCTGGCACATTCTAGCAAGTTTTACTTGTAAGTGGGGTTGGAAACACTTTTCAGGCTCAGTACTGCGCTCAAAAGATGCAGCTCTGAGGTCTCTCATGATAGCAGGTGGTTAAGTAGAAATTTGCCACTTGGCTGACCCAGCAGGAGCAAACGTATGCCAAAAATGTACACAGAATGAGCTTTTCAGTGACTAGCATCCAGGCACATTTTAGCTAGTTTTACTTGTAAGTGGGGTTGGAAACGCTTTTCAGGCTCAGTACTACGCTCAAAAGATGCAGCCCTGAGGTCTCTCATGATAGCAGGTGGTTAAGTAGAAATTTGCCACTTGGCTGACTCAGCAGGAGCAAACGTATGCCAAAAATGTACACAGAATGAGCTTTTCAGTGACTAGCATCCAGGCACATTTTAGCTAGTTTTACTTGTAAGTGGGGTTGGAAACGCTTTTCAGGCTCAGTACTACGCTCAAAAGATGCAGCCCTGAGGTCCCTCATGATATCAGGTGGTTAAATAGAAATTCGCTGCTCAGCTGACCCGGCAGGAGCAAATGTATGCCAAAAATGTACGCAGAATGAGCTTTTCAGTGAAGAGCAGCCAGGCACATTCTAGCAAGTTTTACTTGTAAGTGGGGTTGGAAACGCTTTTCAGGCTCAGTACTCGCTCAAAAGATGCAGCCCTGAGGTCTCTCATGATAGCAGGTGGTTAAGTAGAAGTTTGCCACTTGGATGACCCAGCAGGAGCAAACGTATGCCAAAAATGTTCGCAGAATGAGCTTTTCAGTGAAGAGCAGCCAGGCACATCTAGCAAGTTTTACTTGTAAGTGGGGTTGGAAACGCTTTTCAGGCTCAGTACTGCGCTCAAAAGATGCAGCCCTGAGGTCTCTCATGATAGCAGGTGGTTAAGTAGAAGTTTGCCACTTGGCTGACCCAGCAGGAGCAAACGTATGCCAAAAATGTCACAGAATGAGCTTTTCAGTGAATAGCAGCCAGGCACATTTTAGCTAGTTTTATTTGTAAGTGGGGTTGGAAACGCTTTTCAGGATCAGTACTGGCCTCAAAACATGCAGCCCTGAGGTCTTCCATGATAGCAGGTGGTTAAATAGAAATTCGCTGCTCAGCTGACCCGGCAGGAGCAAACGTATGCCAAAAATGTACACAGACTGAGCTTTTCAGTGAATAGCATCCAGGCACATTTTAGCTAGTTTTACTTGTAAGTGGGGTTGGAAATGCTTTTCAGGCTCAGTACTGCGCTCAAAAGATGCAGCCCTGAGGTCTCTCATGATAGCAGGTGGTTAAGTAGAAGTTTGCCACTTGGCTGACCCAGCAGGAGCAAACGTATGCCAAAAATGTTCGCAGAATGAGCTTTTCAGTGAATAGCAGCCAGGCACATTTTAGCTAGTTTTACTTGTAAGTGGGGTTGGAAACGCTTTTCAGGATCAGTACTGGGCTCAAAACATGCAGCCCTGAGGTCTCTCATGATAGCAGGTGGTTAAATAGAAATTCGCTGCTCAGCTGACCCGGCAGGAGCAAACGTATGCCAAAAATGTATGCAGAATGAACTTTTCAGTGAAGAGCAACCAGGCACATTTTAGATAGTTTTACTTGTAAGTGGGGTTGGAAATGCTTTTCGGGCTCAGTACTGGGCTCAAACATGCAGCCCTGAGGTCTCTCATGATATCAGGTGGTTAAATAGAAATTCGCTGCTCAGCTGACCCGGCAGGAGCAAACGTATGTCAAAAATGTACGCAGAATGAGCTTTTCAGTGAATAGCAGCCAGGCACATTTTAGCTAGTGTTACTTGTAAGTGAGGTTGGAAACGCTTTTCAGGATCAGTACTGGGCTCAAAACATGCAGCCCTGAGGTCTCTCATGATAGCAGGTGGTTAAATAGAAATTCGCTGCTCAGCTGACCCGGTAGGAGCAAACGTATGCCAAAAATGTAAGCAGAATGAGCTTTTCAGTGAATAGCAGCCAGGCACATTTTAGCTAGTTTTACTTGTAAGTGGGGTTGGAAACGCTTTTCAGGCTCAGTACTACGCTCAAAAGATGCAGCCCTGAGGTCCCTCATGATATCAGGTGGTTAAATAGAAATTCGCTGCTCAGCTGACCCGGCAGGAGCAAATGTATGCCAAAAATGTACGCAGAATGATCTTTTCAGTGAATAGCAGCCAGGCACATTTTAGCTAGTTTTACTTGTAAGTGGGGTTGGAAACGCTTTTCAGGCTCAGTACTGCGCTCAAAACATGCAGCCCTGAGGTCTCTCATGATAGCAGGTGGTTAAGTAGAAATTTGCCACTTGGCTGACCCAGCAGGAGCAAACGTATGCCAAAAATGTACACAGAATGAGCTTTTCAGTGAATAGCAGCCAGGCACATTTTAGCTAGTTTTACTTGTAAGTGGGGTTGGAAACGCTTTTCAGGATCAGTACTGGGCTCAAAACATGCAGCCCTGAGGTCTCTCATGATAGCAGGTGGTTAAATAGAAATTTCGCTGCTCAGCTGACCCGGCAGGAGCAAACGTATGCCAAAAATGTACGCAGAATGAGCTTTTCAGTGAAGAACAGCCAGGCACATTTTAGCTAGTTTTACTTGTAAGTGGGGTTGGAAATGCTTTTCAGGCTCAGTACTGGGCTCAAAAGATGCAGCTCTGAGGTCTCTCCTGATAGGAGGTAGTTAAGTAGAACTTCGCTGCTCAGCTGACCCGGCAGGAGCAAATGTATGCCAAAAATGTACGCAGAATGAGCTTTTCAGTGAAGAGCAGCCTGGCACATTCTAGCAAGTTTTACTTGTAAGTGGGGTTGGAAACACTTTTCAGGCTCAGTACTGCGCTCAAAAGATGCAGCTCTGAGGTCTCTCATGATAGCAGGTGGTTAAGTAGAAATTTGCCACTTGGCTGACCCAGCAGGAGCAAACGTATGCCAAAAATGTACACAGAATGAGCTTTTCAGTGACTAGCATCCAGGCACATTTTAGCTAGTTTTACTTGTAAGTGGGGTTGGAAACGCTTTTCAGGCTCAGTACTACGCTCAAAAGATGCAGCCCTGAGGTCTCTCATGATAGCAAGTGGTTAAGTAGAAATTTGCCACTTGGCTGACTCAGCAGGAGCAAACGTATGCCAAAAATGTACACAGAATGAGCTTTTCAGTGACTAGCATCCAGGCACATTTTAGCTAGTTTTACTTGTAAGTGGGGTTGGAAACGCTTTTCAGGCTCAGTACTACGCTCAAAAGATGCAGCCCTGAGGTCCCTCATGATATCAGGTGGTTAAATAGAAATTCGCTGCTCAGCTGACCCGGCAGGAGCAAATGTATGCCAAAAATGTACGCAGAATGAGCTTTTCAGTGAAGAGCAGCCAGGCACATTCTAGCAAGTTTTACTTGTAAGTGGGGTTGGAAACGCTTTTCAGGCTCAGTACTCGCTCAAAAGATGCAGCCCTGAGGTCTCTCATGATAGCAGGTGGTTAAGTAGAAGTTTGCCACTTGGATGACCCAGCAGGAGCAAACGTATGCCAAAAATGTTCGCAGAATGAGCTTTTCAGTGAAGAGCAGCCAGGCACATCTAGCAAGTTTTACTTGTAAGTGGGGTTGGAAACGCTTTTCAGGCTCAGTACTGCGCTCAAAAGATGCAGCCCTGAGGTCTCTCATGATAGCAGGTGGTTAAGTAGAAGTTTGCCACTTGGCTGACCCAGCAGGAGCAAACGTATGCCAAAAATGTCACAGAATGAGCTTTTCAGTGAATAGCAGCCAGGCACATTTTAGCTAGTTTTATTTGTAAGTGGGGTTGGAAACGCTTTTCAGGATCAGTACTGGCCTCAAAACATGCAGCCCTGAGGTCTTCCATGATAGCAGGTGGTTAAATAGAAATTCGCTGCTCAGCTGACCCGGCAGGAGCAAACGTATGCCAAAAATGTACACAGACTGAGCTTTTCAGTGAATAGCATCCAGGCACATTTTAGCTAGTTTTACTTGTAAGTGGGGTTGGAAATGCTTTTCAGGCTCAGTACTGCGCTCAAAAGATGCAGCCCTGAGGTCTCTCATGATAGCAGGTGGTTAAGTAGAAGTTTGCCACTTGGCTGACCCAGCAGGAGCAAACGTATGCCAAAAATGTTCGCAGAATGAGCTTTTCAGTGAATAGCAGCCAGGCACATTTTAGCTAGTTTTACTTGTAAGTGGGGTTGGAAACGCTTTTCAGGATCAGTACTGGGCTCAAAACATGCAGCCCTGAGGTCTCTCATGATAGCAGGTGGTTAAATAGAAATTCGCTGCTCAGCTGACCCGGCAGGAGCAAACGTATGCCAAAAATGTACGCAGAATGAGCTTTTCAGTAAAGAGCAGCCAGGCACATTTTAGCTAGTTTTACTTGTAAGTGGGGTTGGAAATGCTTTTCAGGCTCAGTACTGCGCTCAAAAGATGCAGCTCTGAGGTCTCTCATGATAGCAGGTGGTTAAGTAGAAATTCGCTGCTCAGCTGACCCGGCAGGAGCAAACGTATGCCAAAAATGTACACAGAATGAGCTTTTCAGTGACTAGCATCCAGGCACATTTTAGCTAGTTTTACTTGTAAGTGGGGTTGGAAACGCTTTTCAGGCTCAGTACTACGCTCAAAAGATGCAGCCCTGAGGTCCCTTATGATATCAGGTGGTTAAATAGAAATTCGCTGCTCAGCTGACCCGGCAGGAGCAAATGTATGCCAAAAATGTACACAGAATGATCTTTTCAGTGAATAGCAGCCAGGCACATTTTAGCTAGTTTTACTTGTAAGTGGGGTTGGAAACGCTTTTCAGGCTCAGTACTGCGCTCAAAACATGCAGCCCTGAGGTCTCTCATGATAGCAGGTGGTTAAGTAGAAATTTGCCACTTGGCTGACCCAGCAGGAGCAAACATATGCCAAAAATGTACACAGAATGAGCTTTTCAGTGAATAGCAGCCAGGCACATTTTAGCTAGTTTTACTTGTAAGTGGGGTTGGAAACGCTTTTCAGGATCAGTACTGGGCTCAAAACATGCAGCCCTGAGGTCTCTCATGATAGCAGGTGGTTAAATAGAAATTGCGCTGCTCAGCTGACCCTGCAGGAGCAAACGTATGCCAAAAATGTACGCAGAATGAGCTTTTCAGTGAAGAACAGCCAGGCACATTTTAGCTAGTTTTACTTGTAAGTGGGGTTGGAAATGCTTTTCAGGCTCAGTACTGGGCTCAAAAGATGCAGCTCTGAGGTCTCTCCTGATAGGAGGTAGTTAAGTAGAACTTCGCTGCTCAGCTGACCCGGCAGGAGCAAATGTATGCCAAAAATGTACGCAGAGCTTTTCAGTGAATAGCAGCGAGGCACATTTTAGCTAGTTTTACTTGTAAGTGGGGTTGGAAACGCTTTTCAGGATCAGTACTGCGCTCAAAAGATGCAGCCCTGAGGTCTCTCATGATAGCAGATGGTTAAGTAGAAGTTTGCCACTTGGCTGACCCAGCAGGAGCAAACGTATGCCAAAAATGTACACAGAATGAGCTTTTCAGTGAATAGCAGCCAGGCACATTTTAGCTAGTTTTATTTGTAAGTGGGGTTGGAAACGCTTTTCAGGATCAGTACTGGCCTCAAAACATGCAGCCCTGAGGTCTTCCATGATAGCAGGTGGTTAAATAGAAATTCGCTGCTCAGCTGACCCGGCAGGAGCAAACGTATGCAAAAAATGTACACAGACTGAGCTTTTCAGTGAATAGCATCCAGGCACATTTTAGCTAGTTTTACTTGTAAGTGGGGTTGGAAATGCTTTTCAGGCTCAGTACTGCGCTCAAAAGATGCAGCCCTGAGGTCTCTCATGATAGCAGGTGGTTAAGTAGAAATTTGCCTTGGATGACCCAGCAGGAGCAAACGTATGCCAAAAATATACACAGAATGAGCTTTTCAGTGAATAGCAGCCAGGCACATTTTAGCTAGTTTTACTTGTAAGTGGGGTTGGAAACGCTTTTCAGGAACAGTACTGGGCTCAAAACATGCAGCCCTGAGGTCTCTCATGATAGCAGGTGGTTAAACAGAAATTCGCTGCTCAGCTGACCCGGCAGGAGCAAACGTATGCCAAAAATGTACACAGAATGAGCTTTTCAGTGAATAGCAGCCAGGCACATTTTAGCTAGTTTTACTTGTAAGTGGGGTTGGAAACGCTTTTCAGGATCAGTACTGGGCTCAAAACATGCAGCCCTGAGGTCTCTCATGATAGCAGGTGGTTAAATAGAAATTCGCTGCTCAGCTGACCCGGTAGGAGGAAACGTATGCCAAAAATGTACGCAGAATGAGCTTTTCTGTGAATAGCAGCCAGGCACATTTTAGCTAGTTTTACTTGTAAGTGGGGTTGGAAACGCTTTTCAGGCTCAGTATCGGGCTCAAAACATGCAGCCCTGAGGTCTCTCATGATAGCAGGAGGTTAAATAGAAACTCGCTGCTCAGCTGACCCGGTAGGAGCAAACGTATGCCAAAAATGTAAGCAGAATGAGCTTTTCAGTGAATAGCAGCCAGGCACATTTTAGCTAGTTTTACTTGTAAGTGGGGTTGGAAATGCTTTTCAGGCTCAGTACTGGGCTCAAAAGATGCAGCTCTGAGGTCTCTTCTGATAGGAGGTAGTTAAGTAGAACTTCGCTGCTCAGCTGACCAAGCAGGAGCAAACGTATGCCAAAAATGTACGTAGAATGATCTTTTCAGTGAATAGCAGCCAGGCACATTTTAGCTAGTTTTACTTGTAAGTGGGGTTGGAAACGCTTTTCAGGCTCAGTACTGCGCTCAAAACATGCAGCCCTGAGGTCTCTCATGATAGCAGGTGGTTAAGTAGAAATTTGCCACTTGGCTGACCCAGCAGGAGCAAACGTATGCCAAAAATGTACACAGAATGAGCTTTTCAGTGAATAGCAGCCAGGCATATTTTAGCTAGTTTTACTTTTAAGTGGGGTTGGAAACGCTTTTCAGGCTCAGTACGGGGCTCAAAACATGCAGCCCTGAGGTCTCTCCTGATAGGAGGTATTTAAGTAGAACTTCGCTGCTCAGCTGACCCGGCAGGAGCAAATGTTTGCCAAAATGTACGCAGAATAAGCTTTTCAGTGAAGAGCAGCCAGGCACATTCTAGCAAGTTTTACTTGTAAGTGGGGTTGGAAACGCTTTTCAGGCTCAGTACTATGCTCAAAAGATGCAGCCCTGAGGTCTCTCATGATATCAGGTGGTTAAATAGAAATTCGCTGCTCAGCTGACCCGGCAGGAGCAAACGTATGCCAAAAATGTACGCAGAATGAGCTTTCAGTGAAGAGCAGCCAGGCACATTCTAGCAAGTTTTACTTGTAAGTGGGGATGGAAACGCTTTTCAGGCTCAGTACTGCGCTAAAAAGATGCAGCCCTGAGGTCTCTCTTGATAGCAGGTGGTTAAGTAGAAATTTGCCACTTGGCTGACCCAGCAGGAGCAAACGTATGCCAAAAATGTACACAGAATGAGCTTTTCAGTGAATAGCAGCCAGGCACATTTTAGCTAGTTTTACTTGTAAGTGGGGTTGGAAACGCTTTTCAGGATCAGTACTGGGCTCAAAACATGCAGCCCTGAGGTCTCTCATGATAGCAGGTGGTTAAATAGAAATTCGCTGCTCAGCTGACCCAGCAGTAGCAAACGTATGCCAAAAATGTATGCAGAATGAACTTTTCAGTGAAGAGCAGCCAGGCACATTTTAGCTAGTTTTACTTGTAAGTGGGGTTGGAAATGCTTTTCGGGCTCAGTACTGGGCTCAAACATGCAGCCCTGAGGTCTCTCATGATATCAGGTGGTTAAATAGAAATTCGCTGCTCAGCTGACCCGGCAGGAGCAAACGTATGTCAAAAATGTACGCAGAATCAGCTTTTCAGTGAATAGCAGCCAGGCACATTTTAGCTAGTGTTACTTGTAAGTGGGGTTGGAAACGCTTTTCAGGATCAGTACTGGGCTCAAAACATGCAGCCCTGAGGTCTCTCATGATAGCAGGTGGTTAAATAGAAATTCGCTGCTCAGCTGACCCGGTAGGAGCAAACGTATGCCAAAAATGTAAGCAGAATGAGCTTTTCAGTGAATAGCAGCCAGGCACATTTTAGCTAGTTTTACTTGTAAGTGGGGTTGGAAACGCTTTTCAGGCTCAGTACTACGCTCAAAAGATGCAGCCCTGAGGTCCCTCATGATATCAGGTGGTTAAATAGAAATTCACTGCTCAGCTGACCCGGCAGGAGCAAATGTATGCCAAAAATGTACGCAGAATGATCTTTTCAGTGAATAGCAGCCAGGCACATTTTAGCTAGTTTTACTTGTAAGTGGGGTTGGAAACGCTTTTCAGGCTCAGTACTGCGCTCAAAACATGCAGCCCTGAGGTCTCTCATGATAGCAGGTGGTTAAGTAGAAATTTGCCACTTGGCTGACCCAGCAGGAGCAAACGTATGCCAAAAATGTACACAGAATGAGCTTTTCAGTGAATAGCAGCCAGGCACATTTTAGCTAGTTTTACTTGTAAGTGGGGTTGGAAACGCTTTTCAGGATCAGTACTGGGCTCAAAACATGCAGCCCTGAGGTCTCTCATGATAGCAGGTGGTTAAATATAAATTTCGCTGCTCAGCTGACCCGGCAGGAGCAAACGTATGCCAAAAATGTACGCAGAATGAGCTTTTCAGTGAAGAACAGCCAGGCACATTTTAGCTAGTTTTACTTGTAAGTGGGGTTGGAAATGCTTTTCAGGCTCAGTACTGGGCTCAAAAGATGCAGCTCTGAGGTCTCTCCTGATAGGAGGTAGTTAAGTAGAACTTCGCTGCTCAGCTGACCCGGCAGGAACAAATGTATGCCAAAAATGTACGCAGAATGAGCTTTTCAGTGAAGAGCAGCCTGGCACATTCTAGCAAGTTTTACTTGTAAGTGGGGTTGGAAACACTTTTCAGGCTCAGTACTGCGCTCAAAAGATGCAGCTCTGAGGTCTCTCATGATAGCAGGTGGTTAAGTAGAAATTTGCCACTTGGCTGACCCAGCAGGAGCAAACGTATGCCAAAAATGTACACAGAATGAGCTTTTCAGTGACTAGCATCCAGGCACATTTTAGCTAGTTTTACTTGTAAGTGGGGTTGGAAACGCTTTTCAGGCTCAGTACTACGCTCAAAAGATGCAGCCCTGAGGTCTCTCATGATAGCAGGTGGTTAAGTAGAAATTTGCCACTTGGCTGACTCAGCAGGAGCAAACGTATGCCAAAAATGTACACAGAATGAGCTTATCAGTGACTAGCATCCAGGCACATTTTAGCTAGTTTTACTTGTAAGTGGGGTTGGAAACGCTTTTCAGGCTCAGTACTACGCTCAAAAGATGCAGCCCTGAGGTCCCTCATGATATCAGGTGGTTAAATAGAAATTCGCTGCTCAGCTGACCCGGCAGGAGCAAATGTATGCCAAAAATGTACGCAGAATGAGCTTTTCAGTGAAGAGCAGCCAGGCACATTCTAGCAAGTTTTACTTGTAAGTGGGGTTGGAAACGCTTTTCAGGCTCAGTACTCGCTCAAAAGATGCAGCCCTGAGGTCTCTCATGATAGCAGGTGGTTAAGTAGAAGTTTGCCACTTGGCTGACCCAGCAGGAGCAAACGTATGCCAAAAATGTTCGCAGAATGAGCTTTTCAGTGAAGAGCAGCCAGGCACATCTAGCAAGTTTTACTTGTAAGTGGGGTTGGAAACGCTTTTCAGGCTCAGTGCTGCGCTCAAAAGATGCAGCCCTGAGGTCTCTCATGATAGCAGTTGGTTAAGTAGAAGTTTGCCACTTGGCTGACCCAGCAGGAGCAAACGTATGCCAAAAATGTACACAGAATGAGCTTTTCAGTGAATAGCAGCCAGGCACATTTTAGCTAGTTTTATTTGTAAGTGGGGTTGGAAACGCTTTTCAGGATCAGTACTGGCCTCAAAACATGCAGCCCTGAGGTCTTCCATGATAGCAGGTGGTTAAATAGAAATTCGCTGCTCAGCTGACCCGGCAGGAGCAAACGTATGCCAAAAATGTACACAGACTGAGCTTTTCAGTGAATAGCATCCAGGCACATTTTAGCTAGTTTTACTTGTAAGTGGGGTTGGAAATGCTTTTCAGGCTCAGTACTGCGCTCAAAAGATGCAGCCCTGAGGTCTCTCATGATAGCAGGTGGTTAAGTAGAAATTTGCCTTGGATGACCCAGCAGGAGCAAACGTATGCCAAAAATGTACACAGAATGAGCTTTTCAGTGAATAGCAGCCAGGCACATTTTAGCTAGTTTTACTTGTAAGTGGGGTTGGAAACGCTTTTCAGGAACAGTACTGGGCTCAAAACATGCAGCCCTGAGGTCTCTCATGATAGCAGGTGGTTAAACAGAAATTCGCTGCTCAGCTGACCCGGCAGGAGCGAACGTATGCCAAAAATGTACACAGAATGAGCTTTTCAGTGAATAGCAGCCAGGCACATTTTAGCTAGTTTTACTTGTAAGTGGGGTTGGAAACGCTTTTCAGGCTCAGTATCGGGCTCAAAACATGCAGCCCTGAGGTCTCTCATGATAGCAGGAGGTTAAATAGAAATTCGCTGCTCAGCTGACCCGGTAGGAGCAAACGTATGCCAAAAATGTAAGCAGAATGAGCTTTTCAGTGAATAGCAGCCAGGCACATTTTAGCTAGTTTTACTTGTAAGTGGGGTTGGAAATGCTTTTCAGGCTCAGTACTGGGCTCAAAAGATGCAGCTCTGAGGTCTCTTCTGATAGGAGGTAGTTAAGTACAACTTCGCTGCTCAGCTGACCAAGCAGGAGCAAACGTATGCCAAAAATGTACGTAGAATGATCTTTTCAGTGAATAGCAGCCAGGCACATTTTAGCTAGTTTTACTTGTAAGTGGGGTTGGAAACGCTTTTCAGGCTCAGTACTGCGCTCAAAACATGCAGCCCTGAGGTCTCTCATGATAGCAGGTGGTTAAGTAGAAATTTGCCACTTGGCTGACCCAGCAGGAGCAAACGTATGCCAAAAATGTACACAGAATTAGCTTTTCAGTGAATAGCAGCCAGGCATATTTTAGCTAGTTTTACTTGTAAGTGGGGATGGAAATGCTTTTCAGGCTCAGTACGGGGCTCAAAACATGCAGCCCTGAGGTCTCTCCTGATAGGAGGTATTTAAGTAGAACTTCGCTGCTCAGCTGACCCGGCAGGAGCAAATGTTTGCCAAAATGTACGCAGAATAAGCTTTTCAGTGAAGAGCAGCCAGGCACATTCTAGCAAGTTTTACTTGTAAGTGGGGTTGGAAACGCTTTTCAGGCTCAGTACTATGCTCAAAAGATGCAGCCCTGAGGTCTCTCATGATATCAGGTGGTTAAATAGAAATTCGCTGCTCAGCTGACCCGGCAGGAGCAAACGTATGCCAAAAATGTACGCAGAATGAGCTTTCAGTGAAGAGCAGCCAGGCACATTCTAGCAAGTTTTACTTGTAAGTGGGGATGGAAACGCTTTTCAGGCTCAGTACTGCGCTAAAAAGATGCAGCCCTGAGGTCTCTCTTGATAGCAGGTGGTTAAGTAGAAATTTGCCACTTGGCTGACCCAGCAGGAGCAAACGTATGCCAAAAATGTACACAGAATGAGCTTTTCAGTGAATAGCAGCCAGGCACATTTTAGCTAGTTTTACTTGTAAGTGGGGTTGGAAACGCTTTTCAGGATCAGTACTGGGCTCAAAACATGCAGCCCTGAGGTCTCTCATGATAGCAGGTGGTTAAATAGAAATTCGCTGCTCAGCTGACCCAGCAGGAGCAAACGTATGCCAAAAATGTATGCAGAATGAACTTTTCAGTGAAGAGCAGCCAGGCACATTTTAGCTAGTTTTACTTGTAAGTGGGGTTGGAAATGCTTTTCGGGCTCAGTACTGGGCTCAAACATGCAGCCCTGAGGTCTCTCATGATATCAGGTGGTTAAATAGAAATTCGCTGCTCAGCTGACCCGGCAGGAGCAAACGTATGTCAAAAATGTACGCAGAATGAGCTTTTCAGTGAATAGCAGCCAGGCACATTTTAGCTAGTGTTACTTGTAAGTGGGGTTAGAAACGCTTTTCAGGATCAGTACTGGGCTCAAAACATGCAGCCCTGAGGTCTCTCATGATAGCAGGTGGTTAAATAGAAATTCGCTGCTCAGCTGACCCGGTAGGAGCAAACGTATGCCAAAAATGTAAGCAGAATGAGCTTTTCAGTGAATAGCAGCCAGGCACATTTTAGCTAGTTTTACTTGTAAGTGGGGTTGGAAACGCTTTTCAGGCTCAGTACTACGCTCAAAAGATGCAGCCCTGAGGTCCCTCATGATATCAGGTGGTTAAATAGAAATTCGCTGCTCAGCTGACCCGGCAGGAGCAAATGTATGCCAAAAATGTACGCAGAATGATCTTTTCAGTGAATAGCAGCCAGGCACATTTTAGCTAGTTTTACTTGTAAGTGGGGTTGGAAACGCTTTTCAGGCTCAGTACTGCGCTCAAAACATGCAGCCCTGAGGTCTCTCATGATAGCAGGTGGTTAAGTAGAAATTTGCCACTTGGCTGACCCAGCAGGAGCAAACGTATGCCAAAAATGTACACAGAATGAGCTTTTCAGTGAATAGCAGCCAGGCACATTTTAGCTAGTTTTACTTGTAAGTGGGGTTGGAAACGCTTTTCAGGATCAGTACTGGGCTCAAAACATGCAGCCCTGAGGTCTCTCATGATAGCAGATGGTTAAATAGAAATTTCGCTGCTCAGCTGACCCGGCAGGAGCAAACGTATGCCAAAAATGTACGCAGAATGAGCTTTTCAGTGAAGAACAGCCAGGCACATTTTAGCTAGTTTTACTTGTAAGTGGGGTTGGAAATGCTTTTCAGGCTCAGTACTGGGCTCAAAAGATGCAGCTCTGAGGTCTCTCCTGATAGGAGGTAGTTAAGTAGAACTTCGCTGCTCAGCTGACCCGGCAGGAGCAAATGTATGCCAAAAATGTACGCAGAATGAGCTTTTCAGTGAAGAGCAGCCTGGTACATTCTAGCAAGTTTTACTTGTAAGTGGGGTTGGAAACGCTTTTCAGGCTCAGTACTACGCTCAAAAGATGCAGCCCTGAGGTCTCTCATGATAGCAGGTGGTTAAGTAGAAATTTGCCACTTGGCTGACTCAGCAGGAGCAAACGTGTGCCAAAAATGTACACAGAATGAGCTTTTCAGTGACTAGCATCCAGGCACATTTTAGCTAGTTTTACTTGTAAGTGGGGTTGGAAACGCTTTTCAGGCTCAGTACTACGCTCAAAAGATGCAGCCCTGAGGTCCCTCATGATATCAGGTGGTTAAATAGAAATTCACTGCTCAGCTGACCCGGCAGGAGCAAACGTGTGCCAAAAATGTACACAGAATGAGCTTTTCAGTGACTAGCATCCAGGCACATTTTAGCTAGTTTTACTTGTAAGTGGGGTTGGAAACGCTTTTCAGGCTCAGTACTACGCTCAAAAGATGCAGCCCTGAGGTCTCTCATGATAGCAGGTGGTTAAGTAGAAATTTGCCACTTGGCTGACTCAGCAGGAGCAAACGTGTGCCAAAAATGTACGCAGAATGAGCTTTTCAGTGAAGAGCAGCCAGGCACATTCTAGCAAGTTTTACTTGTAAGTGGGGTTGGAAACGCTTTTCAGGCTCAGTACTCGCTCAAAAGATGCAGCCCTGAGGTCTCTCATGATAGCAGGTGGTTAAGTAGAAGTTTGCCACTTGGCTGACCCAGCAGGAGCAAACGTATGCCAAAAATGTTCGCAGAATGAGCTTTTCAGTGAAGAGCAGCCAGGCACATCTAGCAAGTTTTACTTGTAAGTGGGGTTGGAAACGCTTTTCAGGCTCAGTACTGCGCTCAAAAGATGCAGCCCTGAGGTCTCTCATGATAGCAGGTGGTTAAGTAGAAGTTTGCCACTTGGCTGACCCAGCAGGAGCAAACGTATGCCAAAAATGTCACAGAATGAGCTTTTCAGTGAATAGCAGCCAGGCACATTTTAGCTAGTTTTATTTGTAAGTGGGGTTGGAAACGCTTTTCAGGATCAGTACTGGCCTCAAAACATGCAGCCCTGAGGTCTTCCATGATAGCAGGTGGTTAAATAGAAATTCGCTGCTCAGCTGACCCGGCAGGAGCAAACATATGCCAAAAATGTACACAGACTGAGCTTTTCAGTGAATAGCATCCAGGCACATTTTAGCTAGTTTTACTTGTAAGTGGGGTTGGAAATGCTTTTCAGGGTCAGTACTGCGCTCAAAAGATGCAGCCCTGAGGTCTCTCATGATAGCAGGTGGTTAAGTAGAAGTTTGCCACTTGGCTGACCCAGCAGGAGCAAACGTATGCCAAAAATGTTCGCAGAATGAGCTTTTCAGTGAATAGCAGCCAGGCACATTTTAGCTAGTTTTACTTGTAAGTGGGGTTGGAAACGCTTTTCAGGATCAGTACTGGGCTCAAAACATGCAGCCCTGAGGTCTCTCATGATAGCGGGTGGTTAAATAGAAATTCGCTGCTCAGCTGACCCGGCAGGAGCAAACGTATGCCAAAAATGTACGCAGAATGAGCTTTTCAGTGAAGAGCAGCCAGGCACATTTTAGCTAGTTTTACTTGTAAGTGGGGTTGGAAATGCTTTTCAGGCTCAGTACTGCGCTCAAAAGATGCAGCTCTGAGGTCTCTCATGATAGCAGGTGGTTAAGTAGAAATTCGCTGCTCAGCTGACCCGGCAGGAGCAAACGTATGCCAAAAATGTACACAGAATGAGCTTTTCAGTGACTAGCATCCAGGCACATTTTAGCTAGTTTTACTTGTAAGTGGGGTTGGAAATGGTTTTCAGGCTCAGTACTGCGCTCAAAAGATGCAGCCCTGAGGTCTCTCATGATAGCAGGTGGTTAAGTAGAAGTTTGCCACTTGGCTGACCCAGCAGGAGCAAACGTATGCCAAAAATGTTCGCAGAATGAGCTTTTCAGTGAATAGCAGCCAGGCACATTTTAGCTAGTTTTACTTGTAAGTGGGGTTGGAAACGCTTTTCAGGATCAGTACTGGGCTCAAAACATGCAGCCCTGAGGTCTCTCATGATAGCAGGTGGTTAAATAGAAATTCGCTGCTCAGCTGACCCGGCAGGAGCAAACGTATGCCAAAAATGTACGCAGAATGAGCTTTTCAGTGAAGAGCAGCCAGGCACATTTTAGCTAGTTTTACTTGTAAGTGGGGTTGGAAACGCTTTTCAGGCTCAGTACTGCGCTCAAAACATGCAGCCCTGAGGTCTCTCATGATAGCAGGTGGTTAAGTAGAAATTTGCCACTTGGCTGACCCAGCAGGAGCAAACGTATGCCAGAAATGTACACAGAATGAGCTTTTCAGTGAATAGCAGCCAGGCACATTTTAGCTAGTTTTACTTGTAAGTGGGGTTGGAAACGCTTTTCAGGATCAGTACTGGGCTCAAAACATGCAGCCCTGAGGTCTCTCATGATAGCAGGTGGTTAAATAGAAATTTTGCTGCTCAGCTGACCCGGCAGGAGCAAACGTATGCCAAAAATGTACGCAGAATGAGCTTTTCAGTGAAGAACAGCCAGGCACATTTTAGCTAGTTTTACTTGTAAGTGGGGTTGGAAATGCTTTTCAGGCTCAGTACTGGGCTCAAAAGATGCAGCTCTGAGGTCTCTCCTGATAGGAGGTAGTTAAGTAGAACTTCGCTGCTCAGCTGACCCGGCAGGAGCAAATGTATGCCAAAAATGTACGCAGAATGAGCTTTTCAGTGAAGAGCAGCCTGGCACATTCTAGCAAGTTTTACTTGTAAGTGGGGTTGGAAACACTTTTCAGGCTCAGTACTGCGCTCAAAAGATGCAGCTCTGAGGTCCCTCATGATATCAGGTGGTTAAATAGAAATTCGCTGCTCAGCTGACCCGGCAGGAGCAAATGTATGCCAAAAATGTACGCAGAATGAGCTTTTCAGTGAAGAGCAGCCAGGCACATTCTAGCAAGTTTTACTTGTAAGTGGGTTTCGAAACGCTTTTCAGGCTCAGTACTCGCTCAAAAGATGCAGCCCTGAGGTCTCTCATGATAGCAGGTGGTTAAGTAGAAGTTTGCCACTTGGCTGACCCAGCAGGAGCAAACGTATGCCAAAAATGTTCGCAGAATGAGCTTTTCAGTGAAGAGCAGCCAGGCACATCTAGCAAGTTTTACTTGTAAGTGGGGTTGGAAACGCTTTTCAGGCTCAGTACTGCGCTCAAAAGATGCAGCCCTGAGGTCTCTCATGATAGCAGGTGGTTAAGTAGATGTTTGCCACTTGGCTGACCCAGCAGGAGCAAACGTATGCCAAAAATGTCACAGAATGAGCTTTTCAGTGAATAGCAGCGAGGCACATTTTAGCTAGTTTTATTTGTAAGTGGGGTTGGAAACGCTTTTCAGGATCAGTACTGGCCTCAAAACATGCAGCCCTGAGGTCTTCCATGATAGCAGGTGGTTAAATAGAAATTCGCTGCTCAGCTGACCCGGCAGGAGCAAACGTATGCCAAAAATGTACACAGACTGAGCTTTTCAGTGAATAGCATCCAGGCACATTTTAGCTAGTTTTACTTGTAAGTGGGGTTGGAAATGCTTTTCAGGCTCAGTACTGCGCTCAAAAGATGCAGCCCTGAGGTCTCTCATGATAGCAGGTGGTTAAGTAGAAGTTTGCCACTTGGCTGACCCAGCAGGAGCAAACGTATGCCAAAAATGTTCGCAGAATGAGCTTTTCAGTGAATAGCAGCCAGGCACATTTTAGCTAGTTTTACTTGTAAGTGGGGTTGGAAACGCTTTTCAGGATCAGTACTGGGCTCAAAACATGCAGCCCTGAGGTCTCTCATGATAGCAGGTGGTTAAATAGAAATTCGCTGCTCAGCTGACCCGGCAGGAGCAAACGTATGCCAAAAATGTACGCAGAATGAGCTTTTCAGTGAAGAGCAGCCAGGCACATTTTAGCTAGTTTTACTTGTAAGTGGGGTTGGAAATGCTTTTCAGGCTCAGTACTGCGCTCAAAAGATGCAGCTCTGAGGTCTCTCGTGATAGCAGGTGGTTAAGTAGAAATTCGCTGCTCAGCTGACCCGGCAGGAGCAAACGTATGCCAAAAATGTACACAGAATGAGCTTTTCAGTGACTAGCATCCAGGCACATTTTAGCTAGTTTTACTTGTAAGTGGGGTTGGAAATGCTTTTCAGGCTCAGTACTGCGCTCAAAAGATGCAGCCCTGAGGTCTCTCATGATAGCAGGTGGTTAAGTAGAAATTTGCCACTTGGCTGACCCAGCAGGAGCAAACGTATGCCAGAAATGTACACAGAATGAGCTTTTCAGTGAATAGCAGCCAGGCACATTTTAGCTAGTTTTACTTGTAAGTGGGGTTGGAAACGCTTTTCAGGATCAGTACTGGGCTCAAAACATGCAGCCCTGAGGTCTCTCATGATAGCAGGTGGTTAAATAGAAATTTCGCTGCTCAGCTGACCCGGCAGGAGCAAACGTATGCCAAAAATGTACGCAGAATGAGCTTTTCAGTGAAGAGCAGCCTGGCACATTCTAGCAAGTTTTACTTGTAAGTGGGGTTGGAAACACTTTTCAGGCTCAGTACTGCGCTCAAAAGATGCAGCTCTGAGGTCCCTCATGATATCAGGTGGTTAAATAGAAATTCGCTGCTCAGCTGACCCGGCAGGAGCAAATGTATGCCAAAAATGTACGCAGAATGAGCTTTTCAGTGAAGAGCAGCCAGGCACATTCTAGCAAGTTTTACTTGTAAGTGGGTTTCGAAACGCTTTTCAGGCTCAGTACTCGCTCAAAAGATGCAGCCCTGAGGTCTCTCATGATAGCAGGTGGTTAAGTAGAAGTTTGCCACTTGGCTGACCCAGCAGGAGCAAACGTATGCCAAAAATGTTCGCAGAATGAGCTTTTCAGTGAAGAGCAGCCAGGCACATCTAGCAAGTTTTACTTGTAAGTGGGGTTGGAAACGCTTTTCAGGCTCAGTACTGCGCTCAAAAGATGCAGCCCTGAGGTCTCTCATGATAGCAGGTGGTTAAGTAGATGTTTGCCACTTGGCTGACCCAGCAGGAGCAAACGTATGCCAAAAATGTCACAGAATGAGCTTTTCAGTGAATAGCAGCGAGGCACATTTTAGCTAGTTTTATTTGTAAGTGGGGTTGGAAACGCTTTTCAGGATCAGTACTGGCCTCAAAACATGCAGCCCTGAGGTCTTCCATGATAGCAGGTGGTTAAATAGAAATTCGCTGCTCAGCTGACCCGGCAGGAGCAAACGTATGCCAAAAATGTACACAGACTGAGCTTTTCAGTGAATAGCATCCAGGCACATTTTAGCTAGTTTTACTTGTAAGTGGGGTTGGAAATGCTTTTCAGGCTCAGTACTGCGCTCAAAAGATGCAGCCCTGAGGTCTCTCATGATAGCAGGTGGTTAAGTAGAAGTTTGCCACTTGGCTGACCCAGCAGGAGCAAACGTATGCCAAAAATGTTCGCAGAATGAGCTTTTCAGTGAATAGCAGCCAGGCACATTTTAGCTAGTTTTACTTGTAAGTGGGGTTGGAAACGCTTTTCAGGATCAGTACTGGGCTCAAAACATGCAGCCCTGAGGTCTCTCATGATAGCAGGTGGTTAAATAGAAATTCGCTGCTCAGCTGACCCGGCAGGAGCAAACGTATGCCAAAAATGTACGCAGAATGAGCTTTTCAGTGAAGAGCAGCCAGGCACATTTTAGCTAGTTTTACTTGTAAGTGGGGTTGGAAATGCTTTTCAGGCTCAGTACTGCGCTCAAAAGATGCAGCTCTGAGGTCTCTCGTGATAGCAGGTGGTTAAGTAGAAATTCGCTGCTCAGCTGACCCGGCAGGAGCAAACGTATGCCAAAAATGTACACAGAATGAGCTTTTCAGTGACTAGCATCCAGGCACATTTTAGCTAGTTTTACTTGTAAGTGGGGTTGGAAATGCTTTTCAGGCTCAGTACTGCGCTCAAAAGATGCAGCCCTGAGGTCTCTCATGATAGCAGGTGGTTAAGTAGAAATTTGCCACTTGGCTGACCCAGCAGGAGCAAACGTATGCCAAAAATGTACACAGAATGAGCTTTTCAGTGACTAGCATCCAGGCACATTTTAGCTAGTTTTACTTGTAAGTGGGGTTGGAAACGCTTTTCAGGCTCAGTACTACGCTCAAAAGATGCAGCCCTGAGGTCCCTCATGATATCAGGTGGTTAAATAGAAATTCGCTGCTCAGCTGACCCGGCAGGAGCAAATGTATGCCAAAAATGTACGCAGAATGATCTTTTCAGTGAATAGCAGCCAGGCACATTTTAGCTAGTTTTACTTGTAAGTGGGGTTGGAAACGCTTTTCAGGCTCAGTACTGCGCTCAAAACATGCAGCCCTGAGGTCTCTCATGATAGCAGGTGGTTAAGTAGAAATTTGCCACTTGGCTGACCCAGCAGGAGCAAACGTATGCCAGAAATGTACACAGAATGAGCTTTTCAGTGAATAGCAGCCAGGCACATTTTAGCTAGTTTTACTTGTAAGTGGGGTTGGAAACGCTTTTCAGGATCAGTACTGGGCTCAAAACATGCAGCCCTGAGGTCTCTCATGATAGCAGGTGGTTAAATAGAAATTTCGCTGCTCAGCTGACCCGGCAGGAGCAAACGTATGCCAAAAATGTATGCAGAATGAGCTTTTCAGTGAAGAACAGCCAGGCACATTTTAGCTAGTTTTACTTGTAAGTGGGGTTGGAAATGCTTTTCAGGCTCAGTACTGGGCTCAAAAGATGCAGCTCTGAGGTCTCTCCTGATAGGAGGTAGTTAAGTAGAACTTCGCTGCTCAGCTGACCCGGCAGGAGCAAATGTATGCCAAAAATGTACGCAGAATGAGCTTTTCAGTGAAGAGCAGCCTGGCACATTCTAGCAAGTTTTACTTGTAAGTGGGGTTGGAAACACTTTTCAGGCTCAGTACTGCGCTCAAAAGATGCAGCTCTGAGGTCTCTCATGATAGCAGGTGGTTAAGTAGAAATTTGCCACTTGGCTGACCCAGCAGGAGCAAACGTATGCCAAAAATGTACACAGAATGAGCTTTTCAGTGACTAGCATCCAGGCACATTTTAGCTAGTTTTACTTGTAAGTGGGGTTGGAAACGCTTTTCAGGCTCAGTACTACGCTCAAAAGATGCAGCCCTGAGGTCTCTCATGATAGCAGGTGTTTAAGTAGAAATTTGCCACTTGGCTGACTCAGCAGGAGCAAACGTATGCCAAAAATGTACACAGAATGAGCTTTTCAGTGACTAGCATCCAGGCACATTTTAGCTAGTTTTACTTGTAAGTGGGGTTGGAAACGCTTTTCAGGCTCAGTACTACGCTCAAAAGATCCAGCCCTGAGGTCCCTCATGATATCAGGTGGTTAAATAGAAATTCGCTGCTCAGCTGACCCGGCAGGAGCAAATGTATGCCAAAAATGTACGCAGAATGAGCTTTTCAGTGAAGAGCAGCCAGGCACATTCTAGCAAGTTTTACTTGTAAGTGGGGTTGGAAACGCTTTTCAGGCTCAGTACTCGCTCAAAAGATGCAGCCCTGAGGTCTCTCATGATAACAGGTGGTTAAGTAGAAGTTTGCCACTTGGCTGACCCAGCAGGAGCAAACGTATGCCAAAAATGTTCGCAGAATGAGCTTTTCAGTGAAGAGCAGCCAGGCACATTCTAGCAAGTTTTACTTGTAAGTGGGGTTGGAAACGCTTTTCAGGCTCAGTACTGCGCTCAAAAGATGCAGCCCTGAGGTCTCTCATGATAGCAGGTGGTTAAGTAGAAGTTTGCCACTTGGCTGACCCAGCAGGAGCAAACGTATGCCAAAAATGTACACAGAATGAGCTTTTCAGTGAATAGCAACCAGGCACATTTTAGCTAGTTTTATTTGTAAGTGGGGTTGGAAACGCTTTTCAGGATCAGTACTGGCCTCAAAACATGCAGCCCTGAGGTCTTCCATGATAGCAGGTGGTTAAATAGAAATTCGCTGCTCAGCTGACCCGGCAGGAGCAAACGTATGCCAAAAATGTACACAGACTGAGCTTTTCAGTGAATAGCATCCAGGCACATTTTAGCTAGTTTTACTTGTAAGTGGGGTTGGAAATGCTTTTCAGGCTCAGTACTGCGCTCAAAAGATGCAGCCCTGAGGTCTCTCATGATAGCAGGTGGTTAAGTAGAAATTTGCCTTGGATGACCCAGCAGGAGCAAACGTATGCCAAAAATGTACACAGAATGAGCTTTTCAGTGAATAGCAGCCAGGCACATTTTAGCTAGTTTTACTTGTAAGTGGGGTTGGAAACGCTTTTCAGGAACAGTACTGGGCTCAAAACATGCAGCCCTGAGGTCTCTCATGATAGCAGGTGGTTAAACAGAAATTCGCTGCTCAGCTGACCCGGCAGGAGCAAACGTATGCCAAAAATGTACACAGAATGAGCTTTTCAGTGAATAGCAGCCAGGCACATTTTAGCTAGTTTTACTTGTAAGTGGGGTTGGAAACGCTTTTCAGGATCAGTACTGGGCTCAAAACATGCAGCCCTGAGGTCTCTCATGATAGCAGGTGGTTAAATAGAAATTCGCTGCTCAGCTGACCCGGTAGGAGGAAACGTATGCCAAAAATGTACGCAGAATGAGCTTTTCTGTGAATAGCAGCCAGGCACATTTTAGCTAGTTTTACTTGTAAGTGGGGTTGGAAACGCTTTTCAGGCTCAGTATCGGGCTCAAAACATGCAGCCCTGAGGTCTCTCATGATAGCAGGAGGTTAAATAGAAACTCGCTGCTCAGCTGACCCGGTAGGAGCAAACGTATGCCAAAAATGTAAGCAGAATGAGCTTTTCAGTGAATAGCAGCCAGGCACATTTTAGCTAGTTTTACTTGTAAGTGGGGTTGGAAATGCTTTTCAGGCTCAGTACTGGGCTCAAAAGATGCAGCTCTGAGGTCTCTTCTGATAGGAGGTAGTTAAGTAGAACTTCGCTGCTCAGCTGACCAAGCAGGAGCAAACGTATGCCAAAAATGTACGTAGAATGATCTTTTCAGTGAATAGCAGCCAGGCACATTTTAGCTAGTTTTACTTGTAAGTGGGGTTGGAAACGCTTTTCAGGCTCAGTACTGCGCTCAAAACATGCAGCCCTGAGGTCTCTCATGATAGCAGGTGGTTAAGTAGAAATTTGCCACTTGGCTGACCCAGCAGGAGCAAACGTATGCCAAAAATGTACACAGAATGAGCTTTTCAGTGAATAGCAGCCAGGCATATTTTAGCTAGTTTTACTTGTAAGTGGGGTTGGAAACGCTTTTCAGGCTCAGTACGGGGCTCAAAACATGCAGCCCTGAGGTCTCTCCTGATAGGAGGTATTTAAGTAGAACTTCGCTGCTCAGCTGACCCGGCAGGAGCAAATGTTTGCCAAAATGTACGCAGAATAAGCTTTTTAGTGAAGAGCAGCCAGGCACATTCTAGCAAGTTTTACTTGTAAGTGGGGTTGGAAACGCTTTTCAGGCTCAGTACTATGCTCAAAAGATGCAGCCCTGAGGTCTCTCATGATATCAGGTGGTTAAATAGAAATTCGCTGCTCAGCTGACCCGGCAGGAGCAAACGTATGCCAAAAATGTACGCAGAATGAGCTTTCAGTGAAGAGCAGCCAGGCACATTCTAGCAAGTTTTACTTGTAAGTGGGGATGGAAACGCTTTTCAGGCTCAGTACTGCGCTAAAAAGATGCAGCCCTGAGGTCTCTCTTGATAGCAGGTGGTTAAGTAGAAATTTTCCACTTGGCTGACCCAGCAGGAGCAAACGTATGCCAAAAATGTACACAGAATGAGCTTTTCAGTGAATAGCAGCCAGGCACATTTTAGCTAGTTTTACTTGTAAGTGGGGTTGGAAACGCTTTTCAGGATCAGTACTGGGCTCAAAACATGCAGCCCTGAGGTCTCTCATGATAGCAGGTGGTTAAATAGAAATTCGCTGCTCAGCTGACCCAGCAGGAGCAAACGTATGCCAAAAATGTATGCAGAATGAACTTTTCAGTGAAGAGCAGCCAGGCACATTTTAGCTAGTTTTACTTGTAAGTGGGGTTGGAAATGCTTTTCAGGCTCAGTACTGGGCTCAAACATGCAGCCCTGAGGTCTCTCATGATATCAGGTGGTTAAATAGAAATTCGCTGCTCAGCTGACCCGGCAGGAGCAAACGTATGTCAAAAATGTACGCAGAATGAGCTTTTCAGCCAGGCACATTTTAGCTAGTGTTACTTGTAAGTGGGGTTGGAAACGCTTTTCAGGATCAGTACTGGGCTCAAAACATGCAGCCCTGAGGTCTCTCATGATAGCAGGTGGTTAAATAGAAATTCGCTGCTCAGCTGACCCGGTAGGAGCAAACGTATGCCAAAAATGTAAGCAGAATGAGCTTTTCAGTGAATAGCAGCCAGGCACATTTTAGCTAGTTTTACTTGTAAGTGGGGTTGGAAACGCTTTTCAGGCTCAGTACTACGCTCAAAAGATGCAGCCCTGAGGTCCCTCATGATATCAGGTGGTTAAATAGAAATTCGCTGCTCAGCTGACCCGGCAGGAGCAAATGTATGCCAAAAATGTACGCAGAATGATCTTTTCAGTGAATAGCAGCCAGGCACATTTTAGCTAGTTTTACTTGTAAGTGGGGTTGGAAACGCTTTTCAGGCTCAGTACTGCGCTCAAAACATGCAGCCCTGAGGTCTCTCATGATAGCAGGTGGTTAAGTAGAAATTTGCCACTTGGCTGACCCAGCAGGAGCAAACGTATGCCAGAAATGTACACAGAATGAGCTTTTCAGTGAATAGCAGCCAGGCACATTTTAGCTAGTTTTACTTGTAAGTGGGGTTGGAAACGCTTTTCAGGATCAGTACTGGGCTCAAAACATGCAGCCCTGAGGTCTCTCATGATAGCAGGTGGTTAAATAGAAATTTCGCTGCTCAGCTGACCCGGCAGGAGCAAACGTATGCCAAAAATGTATGCAGAATGAGCTTTTCAGTGAAGAACAGCCAGGCACATTTTAGCTAGTTTTACTTGTAAGTGGGGTTGGAAATGCTTTTCAGGCTCAGTACTGGGCTCAAAAGATGCAGCTCTGAGGTCTCTCCTGATAGGAGGTAGTTAAGTAGAACTTCGCTGCTCAGCTGACCCGGCAGGAGCAAATGTATGCCAAAAATGTACGCAGAATGAGCTTTTCAGTGAAGAGCAGCCTGGCACATTCTAGCAAGTTTTACTTGTAAGTGGGGTTGGAAACACTTTTCAGGCTCAGTACTGCGCTCAAAAGATGCAGCTCTGAGGTCTCTCATGATAGCAGGTGGTTAAGTAGAAATTTGCCACTTGGCTGACCCAGCAGGAGCAAACGTATGCCAAAAATGTACACAGAATGAGCTTTTCAGTGACTAGCATCCAGGCACATTTTAGCTAGTTTTACTTGTAAGTGGGGTTGGAAACGCTTTTCAGGCTCAGTACTACGCTCAAAAGATGCAGCCCTGAGGTCTCTCATGATAGCAGGTGTTTAAGTAGAAATTTGCCACTTGGCTGACTCAGCAGGAGCAAACGTATGCCAAAAATGTACACAGAATGAGCTTTTCAGTGACTAGCATCCAGGCACATTTTAGCTAGTTTTACTTGTAAGTGGGGTTGGAAACGCTTTTCAGGCTCAGTACTACGCTCAAAAGATCCAGCCCTGAGGTCCCTCATGATATCAGGTGGTTAAATAGAAATTCGCTGCTCAGCTGACCCGGCAGGAGCAAATGTATGCCAAAAATGTACGCAGAATGAGCTTTTCAGTGAAGAGCAGCCAGGCACATTCTAGCAAGTTTTACTTGTAAGTGGGGTTGGAAACGCTTTTCAGGCTCAGTACTCGCTCAAAAGATGCAGCCCTGAGGTCTCTCATGATAACAGGTGGTTAAGTAGAAGTTTGCCACTTGGCTGACCCAGCAGGAGCAAACGTATGCCAAAAATGTTCGCAGAATGAGCTTTTCAGTGAAGAGCAGCCAGGCACATTCTAGCAAGTTTTACTTGTAAGTGGGGTTGGAAACGCTTTTCAGGCTCAGTACTGCGCTCAAAAGATGCAGCCCTGAGGTCTCTCATGATAGCAGGTGGTTAAGTAGAAGTTTGCCACTTGGCTGACCCAGCAGGAGCAAACGTATGCCAAAAATGTACACAGAATGAGCTTTTCAGTGAATAGCAACCAGGCACATTTTAGCTAGTTTTATTTGTAAGTGGGGTTGGAAACGCTTTTCAGGATCAGTACTGGCCTCAAAACATGCAGCCCTGAGGTCTTCCATGATAGCAGGTGGTTAAATAGAAATTCGCTGCTCAGCTGACCCGGCAGGAGCAAACGTATGCCAAAAATGTACACAGACTGAGCTTTTCAGTGAATAGCATCCAGGCACATTTTAGCTAGTTTTACTTGTAAGTGGGGTTGGAAATGCTTTTCAGGCTCAGTACTGCGCTCAAAAGATGCAGCCCTGAGGTCTCTCATGATAGCAGGTGGTTAAGTAGAAATTTGCCTTGGATGACCCAGCAGGAGCAAACGTATGCCAAAAATGTACACAGAATGAGCTTTTCAGTGAATAGCAGCCAGGCACATTTTAGCTAGTTTTACTTGTAAGTGGGGTTGGAAACGCTTTTCAGGAACAGTACTGGGCTCAAAACATGCAGCCCTGAGGTCTCTCATGATAGCAGGTGGTTAAACAGAAATTCGCTGCTCAGCTGACCCGGCAGGAGCAAACGTATGCCAAAAATGTACACAGAATGAGCTTTTCAGTGAATAGCAGCCAGGCACATTTTAGCTAGTTTTACTTGTAAGTGGGGTTGGAAACGCTTTTCAGGATCAGTACTGGGCTCAAAACATGCAGCCCTGAGGTCTCTCATGATAGCAGGTGGTTAAATAGAAATTCGCTGCTCAGCTGACCCGGTAGGAGGAAACGTATGCCAAAAATGTACGCAGAATGAGCTTTTCTGTGAATAGCAGCCAGGCACATTTTAGCTAGTTTTACTTGTAAGTGGGGTTGGAAACGCTTTTCAGGCTCAGTATCGGGCTCAAAACATGCAGCCCTGAGGTCTCTCATGATAGCAGGAGGTTAAATAGAAACTCGCTGCTCAGCTGACCCGGTAGGAGCAAACGTATGCCAAAAATGTAAGCAGAATGAGCTTTTCAGTGAATAGCAGCCAGGCACATTTTAGCTAGTTTTACTTGTAAGTGGGGTTGGAAATGCTTTTCAGGCTCAGTACTGGGCTCAAAAGATGCAGCTCTGAGGTCTCTTCTGATAGGAGGTAGTTAAGTAGAACTTCGCTGCTCAGCTGACCAAGCAGGAGCAAACGTATGCCAAAAATGTACGTAGAATGATCTTTTCAGTGAATAGCAGCCAGGCACATTTTAGCTAGTTTTACTTGTAAGTGGGGTTGGAAACACTTTTCAGGCTCAGTACTGCGCTCAAAACATGCAGCCCTGAGGTCTCTCATGATAGCAGGTGGTTAAGTAGAAATTTGCCACTTGGCTGACCCAGCAGGAGCAAACGTATGCCAAAAATGTACACAGAATGAGCTTTTCAGTGAATAGCAGCCAGGCATATTTTAGCTAGTTTTACTTGTAAGTGGGGTTGGAAACGCTTTTCAGGCTCAGTACGGGGCTCAAAACATGCAGCCCTGAGGTCTCTCCTGATAGGAGGTATTTAAGTAGAACTTCGCTGCTCAGCTGACCCGGCAGGAGCAAATGTTTGCCAAAATGTACGCAGAATAAGCTTTTCAGTGAAGAGCAGCCAGGCACATTCTAGCAAGTTTTACTTGTAAGTGGGGTTGGAAACGCTTTTCAGGCTCAGTACTATGCTCAAAAGATGCAGCCCTGAGGTCTCTCATGATATCAGGTGGTTAAATAGAAATTCGCTGCTCAGCTGACCCGGCAGGAGCAAACGTATGCCAAAAATGTACGCAGAATGAGCTTTCAGTGAAGAGCAGCCAGGCACATTCTAGCAAGTTTTACTTGTAAGTGGGGATGGAAACGCTTTTCAGGCTCAGTACTGCGCTAAAAAGATGCAGCCCTGAGGTCTCTCTTGATAGCAGGTGGTTAAGTAGAAATTTTCCACTTGGCTGACCCAGCAGGAGCAAACGTATGCCAAAAATGTACACAGAATGAGCTTTTCAGTGAATAGCAGCCAGGCACATTTTAGCTAGTTTTACTTGTAAGTGGGGTTGGAAACGCTTTTCAGGATCAGTACTGGGCTCAAAACATGCAGCCCTGAGGTCTCTCATGATAGCAGGTGGTTAAATAGAAATTCGCTGCTCAGCTGACCCAGCAGGAGCAAACGTATGCAAAAAATGTATGCAGAATGAACTTTTCAGTGAAGAGCAGCCAGGCACATTTTAGCTAGTTTTACTTGTAAGTGGGGTTGGAAATGCTTTTCGGGCTGGGTACTGGGCTCAAACATGCAGCCCTGAGGTCTCTCATGATATCAGGTGGTTAAATAGAAATTCGCTGCTCAGCTGACCCGGCAGGAGCAAACGTATGTCAAAAATGTACGCAGAATGAGCTTTTCAGTGAATAGCAGCCAGGCACATTTTAGCTAGTGTTACTTGTAAGTGGGGTTGGAAACGCTTTTCAGGATCAGTACTGGGCTCAAAACATGCAGCCCTGAGGTCTCTCATGATAGCAGGTGGTTAAATAGAAATTCGCTGCTCAGCTGACCCGGTAGGAGCAAACGTATGCCAAAAATGTAAGCAGAATGAGCTTTTCAGTGAATAGCAGCCAGGCACATTTTAGCTAGTTTTACTTGTAAGTGGGGTTGGAAACGCTTTTCAGGCTCAGTACTACGCTCAAAAGATGCAGCCCTGAGGTCCCTCATGATATCAGGTGGTTAAATAGAAATTCGCTGCTCAGCTGACCCGGCAGGAGCAAATGTATGCCAAAAATGTACGCAGAATGATCTTTTCAGTGAATAGCAGCCAGGCACATTTTAGCTAGTTTTACTTGTAAGTGGGGTTGGAAACGCTTTTCAGGATCAGTACTGGGCTCAAAACATGCAGCCCTGAGGTCTCTCATGATATCAGGTGGTTAAATAGAAATTTCGCTGCTCAGCTGACCCGGCAGGAGCAAACGTATGCCAAAAATGTACGCAGAATGAGCTTTTCAGTGAAGAACAGCCAGGCACATTTTAGCTAGTTTTACTTGTAAGTGGGGTTGGAAATGCTTTTCAGGCTCAGTACTGGGCTCAAAAGATGCAGCTCTGAGGTCTCTCCTGATAGGAGGTAGTTAAGTAGAACTTCGCTGCTCAGCTGACCCGGCAGGAGCAAATGTATGCCAAAAATGTACGCAGAATGAGCTTTTCAGTGAAGAGCAGCCTGGCACATTCTAGCAAGTTTTACTTGTAAGTGGGGTTGGAAACACTTTTCAGGCTCAGTACTGCGCTCAAAAGATGCAGCTCTGAGGTCTCTCATGATAGCAGGTGGTTAAGTAGAAATTTGCCACTTGGCTGACCCAGCAGGAGCAAACGTATGCCAAAAATGTACACAGAATGAGCTTTTCAGTGACTAGCATCCAGGCACATTTTAGCTAGTTTTACTTGTAAGTGGGGTTGGAAACGCTTTTCAGGCTCAGTACTACGCTCAAAAGATGCAGCCCTGAGGTCTCTCATGATAGCAGGTGGTTAAGTAGAAATTTGCCACTTGGCTGACTCAGCAGGAGCAAACGTATGCCAAAAATGTACACAGAATGAGCTTTTCAGTGACTAGCATCCAGGCACATTTTAGCTAGTTTTACTTGTAAGTGGGGTTGGAAACGCTTTTCAGGCTCAGTACTACGCTCAAAAGATGCAGCCCTGAGGTCCCTCATGATATCAGGTGGTTAAATAGAAATTCACTGCTCAGCTGACCCGGCAGGAGCAAATGTATGCCAAAAATGTACACAGAATGAGCTTTTCAGTGAAGAGCAGCCAGGCACATCTAGCAAGTTTTACTTGTAAGTGGGGTTGGAAACGCTTTTCAGGCTCAGTACTGCGCTCAAAAGATGCAGCCCTGAGGTCTCTCATGATAGCAGGTGGTTAAGTAGAAGTTTGCCACTTGGCTGACCCAGCAGGAGCAAACGTATGCCAAAAATGTACACAGAATGAGCTTTTCAGTGAATAGCAGCCAGGCACATTTTAGCTAGTTTTATTTGTAAGTGGGGTTGGAAACGCTTTTCAGGATCAGTACTGGCCTCAAAACATGCAGCCCTGAGGTCTTCCATGATAGCAGGTGGTTAAATAGAAATTCGCTGCTCAGCTGACCCGGCAGGAGCAAACGTATGCCAAAAATGTACACAGACTGAGCTTTTCAGTGAATAGCATCCAGGCACATTTTAGCTAGTTTTACTTGTAAGTGGGGTTGGAAATGCTTTTCAGGCTCAGTACTGCGCTCAAAAGATGCAGCCCTGAGGTCTCTCATGATAGCAGGTGGTTAAGTAGAAATTTGCCTTGGATGACCCAGCAGGAGCAAACGTATGCCAAAAATGTACACAGAATGAGCTTTTCAGTGAATAGCAGCCAGGCACATTTTAGCTAGTTTTACTTGTAAGTGGGGTTGGAAACGCTTTTCAGGAACAGTACTGGGCTCAAAACATGCAGCCCTGAGGTCACTCATGATAGCAGGTGGTTAAACAGAAATTCGCTGCTCAGCTGACCCGGCAGGAGCAAACGTATGCCAAAAATGTACATAGAATGAGCTTTTCAGTGAATAGCAGCCAGGCACATTTTAGCTAGTTTTACTTGTAAGTGGGGTTGGAAACGCTTTTCAGGATCAGTACTGGGCTCAAAACATGCAGCCCTGAGGTCTCTCATGATAGCAGGTGGTTAAATAGAAATTCGCTGCTCAGCTGACCCGGTAGGAGGAAACGTATGCCAAAAATGTAAGCAGAATGAGCTTTTCTGTGAATAGCAGCCAGGCACATTTTAGCTAGTTTTACTTGTAAGTGGGGTTGGAAACTCTTTTCAGGCTCAGTATTGGGCTCAAAACATGCAGCCCTGAGGTCTCTCATGATAGCAGGAGGTTAAATAGAAATTCGCTGCTCAGCTGACCCGGTAGGAGCAAACGTATGCCAAAAATGTAAGCAGAATGAGCTTTTCAGTGAATAGCAGCCAGGCACATTTTAGCTAGTTTTACTTGTAAGTGGGGTTGGAAATGCTTTTCAGGCTCAGTACTGGGCTCAAAAGATGCAGCTCTGAGGTCTCTTCTGATAGGAGGTAGTTAAGTAGAACTTCGCTGCTCAGCTGACCAAGCAGGAGCAAACGTATGCCAAAAATGTACGTAGAATGATCTTTTCAGTGAATAGCAGCCAGGCACATTTTAGCTAGTTTTACTTGTAAGTGGGGTTGGAAACGCTTTTCAGGCTCAGTACTGCGCTCAAAACATGCAGCCCTGAGGTCTCTCATGATAGCAGGTGGTTAAGTAGAAATTTGCCACTTGGCTGACCCAGCAGGAGCAAACGTATGCCAAAAATGTACACAGAATGAGCTTTTCAGTGAATAGCAGCCAGGCATATTTTAGCTAGTTTTACTTGTAAGTGGGGTTGGAAACGCTTTTCAGGCTCAGTACGGGGCTCAAAACATGCAGCCCTGAGGTCTCTCCTGATAGGAGGTATTTAAGTAGAACTTCGCTGCTCAGCTGACCCGGCAGGAGCAAATGTTTGCCAAAATGTACGCAGAATAAGCTTTTCAGTGAAGAGCAGCCAGGCACATTCTAGCAAGTTTTACTTGTAAGTGGGGTTGGAAACGCTTTTCAGGCTCAGTACTATGCTCAAAAGATGCAGCCCTGAGGTCTCTCATGATATCAGGTGGTTAAATAGAAATTCGCTGCTCAGCTGACCCGGCAGGAGCAAACGTATGCCAAAAATGTACGCAGAATGAGCTTTCAGTGAAGAGCAGCCAGGCACATTCTAGCAAGTTTTACTTGTAAGTGGGGATGGAAACGCTTTTCAGGCTCAGTACTGCGCTAAAAAGATGCAGCCCTGAGGTCTCTCTTGATAGCAGGTGGTTAAGTAGAAATTTGCCACTTGGCTGACCCAGCAGGAGCAAACGTATGCCAAAAATGTACACAGAATGAGCTTTTCAGTGAATAGCAGCCAGGCACATTTTAGCTAGTTTTACTTGTAAGTGGGGTTGGAAACGCTTTTCAGGATCAGTACTGGGCTCAAAACATGCAGCCCTGAGGTCTCTCATGATAGCAGGTGGTTAAATAGAAATTCACTGCTCAGCTGACCCAGCAGGAGCAAACGTATGCCAAAAATGTATGCAGAATGAACTTTTCAGTGAAGAGCAGCCAGGCACATTTTAGCTAGTTTTACTTGTAAGTGGGGTTGGAAATGCTTTTCGGGCTCAGTACTGGGCTCAAACATGCAGCCCTGAGGTCTCTCATGATATCAGGTGGTTAAATAGAAATTCGCTGCTCAGCTGACCCGGCAGGAGCAAACGTATGTCAAAAATGTACGCAGAATGAGCTTTTCAGTGAATAGCAGCCAGGCACATTTTAGCTAGTGTTACTTGTAAGTGGGGTTGGAAACGCTTTTCAGGATCAGTACTGGGCTCAAAACATGCAGCCCTGAGGTCTCTCATGATAGCAGGTGGTTAAATAGAAATTCGCTGCTCAGCTGACCCGGTAGGAGCAAACGTATGCCAAAAATGTAAGCAGAATGAGCTTTTCAGTGAATAGCAGCCAGGCACATTTTAGCTAGTTTTACTTGTAAGTGGGGTTGGAAACGCTTTTCAGGCTCAGTACTACGCTCAAAAGATGCAGCCCTGAGGTCCCTCATGATATCAGGTGGTTAAATAGAAATTCGCTGCTCAGCTGACCCGGCAGGAGCAAATGTATGCCAAAAATGTATGCAGAATGATCTTTTCAGTGAATAGCAGCCAGGCACATTTTAGCTAGTTTTACTTGTAAGTGGGGTTGGAAACGCTTTTCAGGCTCAGTACTGCGCTCAAAACATGCAGCCTTGAGGTCTCTCATGATAGCAGGTGGTTAATGCCACTTGGCTGACCCAGCAGGAGCAAACGTATGCCAAAAATGTACACAGAATGAGCTTTTCAGTGAATAGCAGCCAGGCACATTTTAGCTAGTTTTACTTGTAAGTGGGGTTGGAAACGCTTTTCAGGATCAGTACTGGGCTCAAAACATGCAGCCCTGAGGTCTCTCATGATAGCAGGTGGTTAAATAGAAATTTCGCTGCTCAGCTGACCCGGCAGGAGCAAACGTATGCCAAAAATGTACGCAGAATGAGCTTTTCAGTGAAGAACAGCCAGGCACCTTTTAGCTAGTTTTACTTGTAAGTGGGGTTGGAAATGCTTTTCAGGCTCAGTACTGGGCTCAAAAGATGCAGCTCTGAGATCTCTCCTGATAGGAGGTAGTTAAGTAGAACTTCGCTGCTCAGCTGACCCGGCAGGAGCAAATGTATGCCAAAAATGTACGCAGAATGAGCTTTTCAGTGAAGAGCAGCCTGGCACATTCTAGCAAGTTTTACTTGTAAGTGGGGTTGGAAACACTTTTCAGGCTCAGTACTACGCTCAAAAGATGCAGCTCTGAGGTCTCTCATGATAGCAGGTGGTTAAGTAGAAATTTGCCACTTGGCTGACCCAGCAGGAGCAAACGTATGCCAAAAATGTACACAGAATGAGCTTTTCAGTGACTAGCATCCAGGCACATTTTAGCTAGTTTTACTTGTAAGTGGGGTTGGAAACGCTTTTCAGGCTCAGTACTACGCTCAAAAGATGCAGCCCTGAGGTCTCTCATGATAGCAGGTGGTTAAGTAGAAATTTGCCACTTGGCTGACTCAGCAGGAGCAAACGTATGCCAAAAATGTACACAGAATGAGCTTTTCAGTGACTAGCATCCAGGCACATTTTAGCTAGTTTTACTTGTAAGTGGGGTTGGAAACGCTTTTCAGGCTCAGTACTACGCTCAAAAGATGCAGCCCTGAGGTCCCTCATGATATCAGTTGGTTAAATAGAAATTCGCTGCTCAGCTGACCCGGCAGGAGCAAATGTATGCCAAAAATGTACGCAGAATGAGCTTTTCAGTGAAGAGCAGCCAGGCACATTCTAGCAAGTTTTACTTGTAAGTGGGGTTGGAAACGCTTTTCAGGCTCAGTACTCGCTCAAAAGATGCAGCCCTGAGGTCTCTCATGATAGCAGGTGGTTAAGTAGAAGTTTGCCACTTGGCTGACCCAGCAGGAGCAAACGTATGCCAAAAATGTTCGCAGAATGAGCTTTTCAGTGAAGAGCAGCCAGGCACATCTAGCAAGTTTTACTTGTAAGTGGGGTTGGAAACGCTTTTCAGGCTCAGTACTGCGCTCAAAAGATGCAGCCCTGAGGTCTCTCATGATAGCAGGTGGTTAAGTAGAAGTTTGCCACTTGGCTGACCCAGCAGGAGCAAACGTATGCCAAAAATGTACACAGAATGAGCTTTTCAGTGAATAGCAGCCAGGCACATTTTAGCTAGTTTTATTTGTAAGTGGGGTTGGAAACGCTTTTCAGGATCAGTACTGGCCTCAAAACATGCAGCCCTGAGGTCTTCCATGATAGCAGGTGGTTAAATAGAAATTCGCTGCTCAGCTGACCCGGCAGGAGCAAACGTATGCCAAAAATGTACACAGACTGAGCTTTTCAGTGAATAGCATCCAGGCACATTTTAGCTAGTTTTACTTGTAAGTGGGGTTGGAAATGCTTTTCAGGCTCAGTACTGCGCTCAAAAGATGCAGCCCTGACGAGGCAAGATGGCCGACGCTGGATTGCTGTGAGCAGTCGCATTTTTTCCCTTCTACAGCCTAAGGAAGAGTAGCAGAATGTATAGCTGGAATCCATGGTCTTCCTAGTCTCTTCTGAATGGCACTGATATGGCTGGTATATGATGAGCCAGAGCTTTTAAAACTAAGCTACTCAGGGTTAATAGCTAAGCAAGTTTATTACTGCTATCGTGCTTTCAACTGTCTGAAGAAAAGCGCCAAAATCCTGATGAGTACAATCGCGCTAAGGATTAAAGGGAAAACCCTGTTACAGCAGGCTGAAGCTCAAGTGCAGGAGTCTTCGATGTCTACAATGCCCACAAAAATGACGAAAAGTGAAAGGCAAGAGAAACAAGAAATGCAGAGAGAAAAAGATAAGAAGGACAAGAAGACGCCGAGTGGACTGAGTGATTTACCAGTGAATACAACTGGGATGTCTAAAGCCCTGCGCAATCCTGGCGCTAATCTGGGTGCTATCCCCAAAACAGGGGTCGTGGTCGGAGGAAAGAAGAAACCCGATCAGAAATGCAGCAGCTCAGATGAACGCACTCTTCGCGCAAGCAATGTTATTAAAACCGGCAGACAACAAGACAAATGGAAAGGCAAAGATACATTGTTGCGGCAGCCTACCGTGACTGAAGCTTTTTCCCCGAGGCCTCTCCAGCGCATGGACGGTGTACAGGACCCAAAAGAAAGACGGGGAAGTGGTAGCAGCAGCGGAATCAGCGGACTCACGGGACCCGAGGGAAACAGTGGAAAACCAGCCCAGGAGAGCGTCCTCGAGGACGCTGTCGACGCTACTGCAGAGGTTGCTAGGCAACGCCTGAATCACGGTCTCGGCGGCAAGACAGAGCTCTGTGAGGAGACCAGCGCTACTGACACACTTGTGATAGTGGCAGAGGGGCAAACACGACCAGAGAAGCTGCAGCAACCCGAAAGAAAAATGCAGCCAGAAGGTAATAATGTTGTTACTATTACTGAGGCTGAGACTGAGATTGGGGAAAGAAAGATGCAGCCAGAGGGGAATAACGTTGGTATTGTTACCGAGACTGAGACTGGAGAATCTATGGGAAATCAAGAAAGCCAAGGCACTCCCACGGCTGAATTTGGTAATGCAGACATGTTAGGTGCTCTGCTGGTGGTTGAAAATGAAATGAAGTTAGCGAGCTTGGAGCCCTTGAAAACATGGGGAAGCTCCCTCAGCCTGGCAAGCAAAAATGGTGCTGGTGATGGAGATGGTAAGCTCGAAGGTGGCTCGGCAGAGGGAGATTGTTTTTTCTCTTTGAATGAGGAGACAGATCCTGAACAAACAAGCACTGGTAGCTCAGAGGAGGGTGAACAATCAGATTCAGACTCAGACTTAAGTATTGACAAAGATACCACCCTTAGAAGGAAGTCCTTGCAGCTATCTAGGCAGCTGGCAGGGGGGTTTGAGGAGGCCCAGAAAAAGTTATTATGGGATTACTCAGCGACATCGCATTCGTACCAGGAGGTGGATGATAATAACCCAGGTCCTGCCCCAGCAGGCTCAGACTCAGCGCATCAGTTCCCAGTCGAACTTTTGTTTAACACCCTCAAGCAGATGCAATTGGAGGCTAGGGCAGAAAGCCGTAGAGCAAGACAGGACGCTAAAAAAATTCAAAATACAATGAGGAAAATGAACAAACTCTATGATGAACTAGCCGAAAGAGTAACAGAGGCTGAAGAGCGGACAGGCAAGCTGGAAGATGAGATGGGCGATTTCAAATCCTTTAAGTCAGATCAAGAAAAACTTTCGGAGGACTTCCAATGGAAGTTGGAAGATTTTGAAAATCGCCAAAGAAGAAATAACATTAGACTTTTGGGTGTGGCAGAAGGGATTGAGGGGCAAGATACAAGGCGGTTTGTTGTGAACATGTTAAAAGGGGCTTTTCCAGAGTCAGATTGGCAGTGGGATAAAGAGGTACAGCGCGCGCATAGATATCCTTTTACACTGAAACAGGGGTCCAGGAAAGATGGACAGGGCTCTTATCCCAGAGCAATCTTGGTAAATGTAGGTAACTTCCTGTTGAGGGAAGAGATTATTGCCAAAGCTAGACCAGATAGCAAGAGGGTATTTGAGGGTACCGCATTCTTTGCAAGGCCCGATTTTTGTCATGTCACGGTGGAGAGGAGGTGGAGGCTCAGACAGCTGATCGCACCATTGCAGGCATTAGGGTCAGAGGCATACCTCCTTTTTCCTGCTAAATTGAAAGTTGTAACAAAGGGGAAAATAAGAGTGTTCACTTCCGAAATTAAAGCACAACAGTTCATTGAAGAGCTGAAGAGTAGGAAGGGGGCTTAAGCTGATGACTAGGATATGACAGCTGGGGTTTCACTATAAGTACAGATTGGGTAAATGATAAGGGGAACCATGGACTCAGCTAGTGATGAGATTAGGCTGAGAGGGAAAGCGACTGACGCAATTCAAAAGCGGCCACACATAGGTCTGTTGACCTATTTGCCTGTGGAGGGGGGGGGGGGGGAGACCGGGGTGGGAACTGTGGAGAGAGGGGGGCGGGAGGGGGAGGGGGGGAAAAAGAAGTACAGTTGCACGATACACAATGTTTGACTCAGCACGATTACACATCCTACATATTTCAGAGTAGGTGGTATATAAAAATTTCAGTTTTTCATATAAGGAAATTGTGGAAGTATGATGACGTGTAGAATCGCCTCAATTAATGTTTGTGGTCTTAACTGTGTCAACAAGAGGTTAAGGGTGGCAGCGCTGCTAAAATCTTTGAGATTGGACTTGGTGTGTTTACAAGAGACACATATTGAAGGTACAAGAGGCTATTTAATGGAACAGCTTGGCTATAGGTTATTGGCCAACACTAAACAAGGGACAAAAACAAGAGGAGTAGCAGTTTTGGGAAAGACTAGGGAGATAACAGTTAAAAGAAAGAAAGAAGATCAGTGGGGAAGATGGGTCATACTTGAAATCTGTTTTAAAGGAAAGGTTTTTACACTGTCATCAATCTATGGTTCTACTGAGGATGATCCGGATGTTTTACAATACTTGGATATTGAATTAGCTCAATGGCCAGAGCCAATAGTATGTTGCGGAGATTTAAACATACATGTTCCAGATGGCTCTTGCTTGCAGACGGGTGGACATTATGGGGGTAGGAAGAAGAAAGTATATAAGGCTCTAGTAGATTTGGTCACACATAATTCCCTGGTAGATCCTTGGATTAATTCACAACAACAGGTAGATGGTAGCACATTCTTCTCGGCCCCGCATAGGACTTTGGTTAGGTTGGATTACTTTTTAATTTCTAGGATAATACTCCAGGATGTCCATATTGAGAAACAACCTAGGATAATATCAGATCACAGTCCGTTGATTTTAACTCTTAAACTAGGACAGGGTCAGAAAATCAGATCACAATGGACATTCGAAAGATCATTACTAATATATGACGCATACAGAGGTCACATGGAAAAATGGATAAAATTCTATTGGGAAATTAATAGAGGATCAGCCAGTTCAGGTATCGTCTGGGACGCTTTCAAGGCAGGAGTAAGGGGGGAGACAGTTAGTTTTGTCCTAACAAGACAGAAGAAGGAGAGAGCGAGATTGGAGGAGGTAAGACTGAGATTGATAAAAGAGGAAGAAGATCTTGCTAGGGCTTTAATACAGAATGCTCCAGTAGAATCACATTTGTATAGGATTATAGCTGTGAAAGCAGAAGCAGCAGAATGTATCGCAGAGAAAGAGGCAATTAATTATTTGTCCAAAAAGGAGAGCGTATATGAATTAAGCGAGAAGGTAGGACATATCTTGGCGGTCCGCACGAGACAGAGACTTGCTACTTCGGATATTAAAGAAATTATGGACAGACAGGGTAACGTGGTAAGCAAGACAGAACAAGTGAGAGAGGTTTTTAGGGAGTACTACGCATCCCTCTATACCCCAGAGAAGGAAGAGAGCTCCACAGATATTGAGAGGTACTTAAGGGGAGTTGAGACCTGTAGATTATCTGAAAATGGAAGAGAAGAACTTGAGACAGCAATACAATTAGATGAGTTTAATACAGCATTGAATAGCCTACCATCAGGCAAAGCTGCAGGGCCGGACTTGATTCCGGTGGAATTTTATAAAGTATTTAAGGATGTATTGCTTAATGATATGTTCAATATTATGATTTCAGCACAAAAAGGTGATGGGTCCCCCCCATCCTGGGGAGGGGCAGATATTATTGTAATCCTTAAAAAAGGGAAAGACCCAAAAAATACTGGATCTTATAGACCAATCACATTGATGAATGCTGACGTCAAGGTCTACTCTAAAATATTAGCCGCAAGGCTTTCAGGGGTTATTGAGAGTTTGGTAAGCCCCGCCCAACACGGCTTTATACCTGGCAAAGGGACAACGCAGCATACCAGGACGGTTCTAACTATGTTCGACGCTGCAGGTGGCCTGGGAGACCCTATGGCAGCACTCTTCTTAGACGCCGAGAAGGCATTCGATAGGGTCTCTTGGAAGTATTTATGGCAAGCTATGAGGTGGTCGGGGATAGGCGAGGGTTTTATTAGGGCTATACAGGGGTTATATATTGATCCTATAGCCAGAATCAGAGTTAATCGAGGATATTCAGCAGATGTCATTATAGGAAGGGGGACAAGACAGGGGTGCCCATCATCCCCATTGTTATTTGCCCTGTATTTAGAACCATTGCTCCACAGACTAGAAGGCAATCCTTTGATCACGCCAATTAGATTGAATGGGTGCGTTGTCAAATCCCTAGCCTACGCAGACGATGTGGCAATTCTCACCTCTGACCCTCACATGTCAATTGGTCAAGTTGAATGGGAAGCGGAATTATTTGGGCAAATCTCTGGGTATAGTCTTAATAAAGCAAAGACTCAGATTGTAGAAAATGGATATTCTAATTGTAATGATCCGCGTGTGGTTACTTCGGCAGTTTATTTAGGGGTGGCTATTTCGGCAGACATTGATAATGTTGTGGGAATTAATATCGCCCCCCTATTGGCAAAAGTTAAAAATGACCTGGAAAGGCTCAACAATTTACATTTGTCTCTTGTAGGAACTACAAATGTTATTAAAATGCTAATCCTTCCTAAGTTCCTTTATTTTTTCAGAGCCATCCCCCTTTTTTTTGAGAATAAGTGGTTTAACTCATTAGAGAGTATTTTGAATAAATTTATATGGGCGCAACGTAAGACGAGAAGGGCTTATAGATTTATGGCTTTGCCGAGAGAAAAAGGGGGGTGGTGAGTGCCTGACTTCAGGATGTATTATCTTGCTGCTGCCCTGCAGTATATGCAGGGGTTAATTGGGGGAGGCGGCAAGACACAAAAAGTTACAAGTATGTCGACAGAAATTTATAAGGCTGTTCTGAGTGAAGAAGCTGAAAATTGTTTTTTAAATTGTACGGAGTATGGGTACTATAAAAGGACCAGGTTTAAAACACTAAATGCTGCTCTTAGAATCTGGAATGTTTTTTTAAAGAAATCAGGCCTTGGTAGGTTTAACAGATATGTCAGACTGTACAAGAATAGGTCATTACCCGCAGCAATTTTTGCTGATAGTACAATGGCTGGCTGGGCTGAAAGGGGAATTGGTCAGATTGGGGACCTCAGAGGGAGTGAAGCGATGTTACAGTTTACAGATCTAGTGACGAAATTCGCCATTGATAGGAGATCCTTTTTTAAATATCTCCAGGTTAGGAGCTTTTTGGGTAATAAACAGGGAGGACCTGCAGGATTTCAGAGTAATGAAATTTTAGAGAAAATACAAATCTCTGTAGATTGTACAATCAGGAGCCTGTATGCATGCCTGGTGAAAGGAAAAGTAGATGATATGGAGAAATTTAGTAACAAATGGGCATCTAAACTGAGTATCCCAAAAGAATTGTTTCAAGAGTCACTTGAGCTTGCGCGTACGGTTCTATGTTCAGCACCTTTACAATCGCAGCATTATAAAACTTTGTACTTCTTATACTTTACCCCAGCTAGAATAGCTAAATGGGGAGGAACTACGGGCATTACTTGTGCAAGGTGCAATCATCCAGAGGCGGATATAATACATGTCTTTGCTACTTGTCCACAGCTGTATACACTGATTGAAAATGTTGAACGATTTTTAATTAGGTCATTGAAGCTACGTATAATCCTCACACCATCAATATTATTGTTGGGGATGGATAACGTCGGAGATATAATACATAAAGAATTTATCTTTGTGGCTGCCGCAGTTTATAGACTGACTATAGCTAGAGCATGGCTAGATAAAAACCCACCTATCATGCAAACCTGGTTGGCTAATTTGTTGGCAGCCTATAATTTGGAGAAGCCTATTTATTCCAGAAAAGGGATAAGAGGTAAAATGAGAGGATTAAGAATATGGGAACCCATAACTAGATGGAAAGAGAATATTGGGCCTCAGTAGGTCTAAGGGCTATCCCTTTGTGTTTTTCTTTTTTTTTTTGGCTTTTCGCTGTCGTGTTCCTATGTTTTACCTTACAGGCAAATAATATGAAATGCAATATACGAAATGTATAAATGTATGATGTGTAAATTGTGCAAATTATGGAAATAAAAATTTTTTTAAACATAAAAAAAAAAAAAAAAAAAAAACAAAAGATGCAGCCCTGAGGTCTCTCATGATAGCAGGTGGTTAAGTAGAAATTTGCCTTGGATGACCCAGCAGGAGCAAACGTATGCCAAAAATGTACACAGAATGAGCTTTTCAGTGAATAGCAGCCAGGCACATTTTAGCTAGTTTTACTTGTAAGTGGGGTTGGAAACGCTTTTCAGGAACAGTACTGGGCTCAAAACATGCAGCCCTGAGGTCTCTCATGATAGCAGGTGGTTAAACAGAAATTCGCTGCTCAGCTGACCCGGCAGGAGCAAACGTATGCCAAAAATGTACACAGAATGAGCTTTTCAGTGAATAGCAGCCAGGCACATTTTAGCTAGTTTTACTTGTAAGTGGGGTTGGAAACGCTTTTCAGGATCAGTACTGGGCTCAAAACATGCAGCCCTGAGGTCTCTCATGATAGCAGGTGGTTAAATAGAAATTCGCTGCTCAGCTGACCCGGTAGGAGGAAACGTATGCCAAAAATGTAAGCAGAATGAGCTTTTCTGTGAATAGCAGCCAGGCACATTTTAGCTAGTTTTACTTGTAAGTGGGGTTGGAAACGCTTTTCAGGCTCAGTATCGGGCTCAAAACATGCAGCCCTGAGGTCTCTCATGATAGCAGGAGGTTAAATAGAAATTCGCTGCTCAGCTGACCCGGTAGGAGCAAACGTATGCCAAAAATGTAAGCAGAATGAGCTTTTCAGTGAATAGCAGCCAGGCACATTTTAGCTAGTTTTACTTGTAAGTGGGGTTGGAAATGCTTTTCAGGCTCAGTACTGGGCTCAAAAGATGCAGCTCTGAGGTCTCTTCTGATAGGAGGTAGTTAAGTAGAACTTCGCTGCTCAGCTGACCAAGCAGGAGCAAACGTATGCCAAAAATGTACGTAGAATGATCTTTTCAGTGAATAGCAGCCAGGCACATTTTAGCTAGTTTTACTTGTAAGTGGGGTTGGAAACGCTTTTCAGGCTCAGTACTGCGCTCAAAACATGCAGCCCTGAGGTCTCTCATGATAGCAGGTGGTTAAGTAGAAATTTGCCACTTGGCTGACCCAGCAGGAGCAAACGTATGCCAAAAATGTACACAGAATGAGCTTTTCAGTGAATAGCAGCCAGGCATATTTTAGCTAGTTTTACTTGTAAGTGGGGTTGGAAACGCTTTTCAGGCTCAGTACGGGGCTCAAAACATGCAGCCCTGAGGTCTCTCCTGATAGGAGGTATTTAAGTAGAACTTCGCTGCTCAGCTGACCCGGCAGGAGCAAATGTATGCCAAAATGTACGCAGAATAAGCTTTTCAGTGAAGAGCAGCCAGGCACATTCTAGCAAGTTTTACTTGTAAGTGGGGTTGGAAACGCTTTTCAGGCTCAGTACTATGCTCAAAAGATGCAGCCCTGAGGTCTCTCATGATATCAGGTGGTTAAATAGAAATTCGCTGCTCAGCTGACCCGGCAGGAGCAAACGTATGCCAAAAATATACGCAGAATGAGCTTTCAGTGAAGAGCAGCCAGGCACATTCTAGCAAGTTTTACTTGTAAGTGGGGATGGAAACGCTTTTCAGGCTCAGTACTGCGCTAAAAAGATGCAGCCCTGAGGTCTCTCTTGATAGCAGGTGGTTAAGTAGAAATTTGCCACTTGGCTGACCCAGCAGGAGCAAACGTATGCCAAAAATGTACACAGAATGAGCTTTTCAGTGAATAGCAGCCAGGCATATTTTAGCTAGTTTTACTTGTAAGTGGGGTTGGAAACGCTTTTCAGGATCAGTACTGGGCTCAAAGCATGCAGCCCTGAGGTCTCTCATGATAGCAGGTGGTTAAATAGAAATTCGCTGCTCAGCTGACCCAGCAGGAGCAAACGTATGCCAAAAATGTATGCAGAATGAACTTTTTAGTGAAGAGCAGCCAGGCACATTTTAGCTAGTTTTACTTGTAAGTGGGGTTGGAAATGCTTTTCAGGCTCAGTACTGGGCTCAAACATGCAGCCCTGAGGTCTCTCATGATATCAGGTGGTTAAATAGAAATTCGCAGCTCAGCTGACCCGGCAGGAGCAAACGTATGTCAAAAATGTACGCAGAATGAGCTTTTCAGTGAATAGCAGCCAGGCACATTTTAGCTAGTGTTACTTGTAAGTGGGGTTGGAAACGCTTTTCAGGATCAGTACTGGGCTCAAAACATGCAGCCCTGAGGTCTCTCATGATAGCAGGTGGTTAAATAGAAATTCGCTGCTCAGCTGACCCGGTAGGAGCAAACGTATGCCAAAAATGTAAGCAGAATGAGCTTTTCAGTGAATAGCAGCCAGGCACATTTTAGCTAGTTTTACTTGTAAGTGGGGTTGGAAACGCTTTTCAGGCTCAGTACTATGCTCAAAAGATGCAGCCCTGAGGTCCCTCATGATATCAGGTGGTTAAATAGAAATTCGCTGCTCAGCTGACCCGGCAGGAGCAAATGTATGCCAAAAATGTACGCAGAATGATCTTTTCAGTGAATAGCAGCCAGGCACATTTTAGCTAGTTTTACTTGTAAGTGGGGTTGGAAACGCTTTTCAGGCTCAGTACTGCGCTCAAAACATGCAGCCCTGAGGTCTCTCATGATAGCAGGTGGTTAAGTAGAAATTTGCCACTTGGCTGACCCAGCAGGAGCAAACGTATGCCAAAAATGTACACAGAATGAGCTTTTCAGTGAATAGCAGCCAGGCACATTTTAGCTAGTTTTACTTGTAAGTGGGGTTGGAAACGCTTTTCAGGATCAGTACTGGGCTCAAAACATGCAGCCCTGAGGTCTCTCATGATAGCAGGTGGTTAAATAGAAATTCGCTGCTCAGCTGACCCGGTAGGAGGAAACGTATGCCAAAAATGTAAGCAGAATGAGCTTTTCTGTGAATAGCAGCCAGGCACATTTTAGCTAGTTTTACTTGTAAGTGGGGTTGGAAACGCTTTTCAGGCTCAGTACTATGCTCAAAAGATGCAGCCCTGAGGTCCCTCATGATATCAGGTGGTTAAATAGAAATTCGCTGCTCAGCTGACCCGGCAGGAGCAAATGTATGCCAAAAATGTACACAGAATGATCTTTTCAGTGAATAGCAGCCAGGCACATTTTAGCTAGTTTTACTTGTAAGTGGGGTTGGAAACGCTTTTCAGGCTCAGTACTGCGCTCAAAACATGCAGCCCTGAGGTCTCTCATGATAGCAGGTGGTTAAGTAGAAATTTGCCACTTGGCTGACCCAGCAGGAGCAAACATATGCCAAAAATGTACACAGAATGAGCTTTTCAGTGAATAGCAGCCAGGCACATTTTAGCTAGTTTTACTTGTAAGTGGGGTTGGAAACGCTTTTCAGGATCAGTACTGGGCTCAAAACATGCAGCCCTGAGGTCTCTCATGATAGCAGGTGGTTAAATAGAAATTTCGCTGCTCAGCTGACCCGGCAGGAGCAAACGTATGCCAAAAATGTACGCAGAATGAGCTTTTCAGTGAAGAACAGCCAGGCACATTTTAGCTAGTTTTACTTGTAAGTGGGGTTGGAAATGCTTTTCAGGCTCAGTACTGGGCTCAAAAGATGCAGCTCTGAGGTCTCTCCTGATAGGAGGTAGTTAAGTAGAACTTCGCTGCTCAGCTGACCCGGCAGGAGCAAATGTATGCCAAAAATGTACGCAGAATGAGCTTTTCAGTGAAGAGCAGCCTGGCAAATTCTAGCAAGTTTTACTTGTAAGTGGGGTTGGAAACACTTTTCAGGCTCAGTACTGCGCTCAAAAGATGCAGCTCTGAGGTCTCTCATGATAGCAGGTGGTTAAGTAGAAATTTGCCACTTGGCTGACCCAGCAGGAGCAAACGTATGCCAAAAATGTACACAGAATGAGCTTTTCAGTGACTAGCATCCAGGCACATTTTAGCTAGTTTTACTTGTAAGTGGGGTTGGAAACGCTTTTCAGGCTCAGTACTACGCTCAAAAGATGCAGCCCTGAGGTCTCTCATGATAGCAGGTGGTTAAGTAGAAATTTGCCACTTGGCTGACTCAGCAGGAGCAAACGTATGCCAAAAATGTACACAGAATGAGCTTTTCAGTGACTAGCATCCAGGCACATTTTAGCTAGTTTTACTTGTAAGTGGGGTTGGAAACGCTTTTCAGGCTCAGTACTACGCTCAAAAGATGCAGCCCTGAGGTCCCTCATGATATCAGGTGGTTAAATAGAAATTCGCTGCTCAGCTGACCCGGCAGGAGCAAATGTATGCCAAAAATGTACGCAGAATGAGCTTTTCAGTGAAGAGCAGCCAGGCACATTCTAGCAAGTTTTACTTGTAAGTGGGGTTGGAAACGCTTTTCAGGCTCAGTACTCGCTCAAAAGATGCAGCCCTGAGGTCTCTCATGATAGCAGGTGGTTAAGTAGAAGTTTGCCACTTGGCTGACCCAGCAGGAGCAAACGTATGCCAAAAATGTTCGCAGAATGAGCTTTTCAGTGAAGAGCAGCCAGGCACATCTAGCAAGTTTTACTTGTAAGTGGGGTTGGAAACGCTTTTCAGGCTCAGTACTGCGCTCAAAAGATGCAGCCCTGAGGTCTCTCATGATAGCAGGTGGTTAAGTAGAAGTTTGCCACTTGGCTGACCCAGCAGGAGCAAACGTATGCCAAAAATGTACACAGAATGAGCTTTTCAGTGAATAGCAGCCAGGCACATTTTAGCTAGTTTTATTTGTAAGTGGGGTTGGAAACGCTTTTCAGGATCAGTACTGGCCTCAAAACATGCAGCCCTGAGGTCTTCCATGATAGCAGGTGGTTAAATAGAAATTCGCTGCTCAGCTGACCCGGCAGGAGCAAACGTATGCCAAAAATGTACACAGACTGAGCTTTTCAGTGAATAGCATCCAGGCACATTTTAGCTAGTTTTACTTGTAAGTGGGGTTGGAAATGCTTTTCAGGCTCAGTACTGCGCTCAAAAGATGCAGCCCTGAGGTCTCTCATGATAGCAGGTGGTTAAGTAGAAATTTGCCTTGGATGACCCAGCAGGAGCAAACGTATGCCAAAAATGTACACAGAATGAGCTTTTCAGTGAATAGCAGCCAGGCACATTTTAGCTAGTTTTACTTGTAAGTGGGGTTGGAAACGCTTTTCAGGAACAGTACTGGGCTCAAAACATGCAGCCCTGAGGTCTCTCATGATAGCAGGTGGTTAAACAGAAATTCGCTGCTCAGCTGGCCCGGCAGGAGCAAACGTATGCCAAAAATGTACACAGAATGAGCTTTCCAGTGAATAGCAGCCAGGCACATTTTAGCTAGTTTTACTTGTAAGTGGGGTTGGAAACGCTTTTCAGGATCAGTACTGGGCTCAAAACATGCAGCCCTGAGGTCTCTCATGATAGCAGGTGGTTAAATAGAAATTCGCTGCTCAGCTGACCCGGTAGGAGGAAACGTATGCCAAAAATGTAAGCAGAATGAGCTTTTCTGTGAATAGCAGCCAGGCACATTTTAGCTAGTTTTACTTGTAAGTGGGGTTGGAAACGCTTTTCAGGCTCAGTACTGCGCTCAAAACATGCAGCCCTGAGGTCTCTCATGATAGCAGGTGGTTAAGTAGAAATTTGCCACTTGGCTGACCCAGCAGGAGCAAACGTATGCCAAAAATGTACACAGAATGAGCTTTTCAGTGAATAGCAGCCAGGCACATTTTTGCTAGTTTTACTTGTAAGTGGGGTTGGAAACGCTTTTCAGGATCAGTACTGGGCTCAAAACATGCAGCCCTGAGGTCTCTCATGATAGCAGGTGGTTAAATAGAAATTCGCTGCTCAGCTGACCCGGTAGGAGGAAACGTATGCCAAAAATGTAAGCAGAATGAGCTTTTCTGTGAATAGCAGCCAGGCACATTTTAGCTAGTTTTACTTGTAAGTGGGGTTGGAAACGCTTTTCAGGCTCAGTATCGGGCTCAAAACATGCAGCCCTGAGGTCTCTCATGATAGCAGGTGGTTAAATAGAAATTCGCTGCTCAGCTGACCCGGTAGGAGGAAACGTATGCCAAAAATGTAAGCAGAATGAGCTTTTCAGTGAATAGCAGCCAGGCACATTTTAGCTAGTTTTACTTGTAAGTGGGGTTGGAAATGCTTTTCAGGCTCAGTACTGGGCTCAAAAGATGCAGCTCTGAGGTCTCTTCTGATAGGAGGTAGTTAAGTAGAACTTCGCTGCTCAGCTGACCAAGCAGGAGCAAACGTATGCCAAAAATGTACGTAGAATGATCTTTTCAGTGAATAGCAGCCAGGCACATTTTAGCTAGTTTTACTTGTAAGTGGGGTTGGAAACGCTTTTCAGGCTCAGTACTGCGCTCAAAACATGCAGCCCTGAGGTCTCTCATGATAGCAGGTGGTTAAGTAGAAATTTGCCACTTGGCTGACCCAGCAGGAGCAAACGTATGCCAAAAATGTACACAGAATGAGCTTTTCAGTGAATAGCAGCCAGGCATATTTTAGCTAGTTTTACTTGTAAGTGGGGTTGGAAACGCTTTTCAGGCTCAGTACGGGGCTCAAAACATGCAGCCCTGAGGTCTCTCCTGATAGGAGGTATTTAAGTAGAACTTCGCTGCTCAGCTGACCCGGCAGGAGCAAATGTATGCCAAAATGTACGCAGAATAAGCTTTTCAGTGAAGAGCAGCCAGGCACATTCTAGCAAGTTTTACTTGTAAGTGGGGTTGGAAACGCTTTTCAGGCTCAGTACTATGCTCAAAAGATGCAGCCCTGAGGTCTCTCATGATATCAGGTGGTTAAATAGAAATTCGCTGCTCAGCTGACCCGGCAGGAGCAAACGTATGCCAAAAATATAGGCAGAATGAGCTTTCAGTGAAGAGCAGCCAGGCACATTCTAGCAAGTTTTACTTGTAAGTGGGGATGGAAACGCTTTTCAGGCTCAGTACTGCGCTAAAAAGATGCAGCCCTGAGGTCTCTCTTGATAGCAGGTGGTTAAGTAGAAATTTGCCACTTGGCTGACCCAGCAGGAGCAAACGTATGCCAAAAATGTACACAGAATGAGCTTTTCAGTGAATAGCAGCCAGGCACATTTTAGCTAGTTTTACTTGTAAGTGGGGTTGGAAACGCTTTTCAGGATCAGTACTGGGCTCAAAGCATGCAGCCCTGAGGTCTCTCATGATAGCAGGTGGTTAAATAGAAATTCGCTGCTCAGCTGACCCAGCAGGAGCAAACGTATGCCAAAAATGTATGCAGAATGAACTTTTTAGTGAAGAGCAGCCAGGCACATTTTAGCTAGTTTTACTTGTAAGTGGGGTTGGAAATGCTTTTCAGGCTCAGTACTGGGCTCAAACATGCAGCCCTGAGGTCTCTCATGATATCAGGTGGTTAAATAGAAATTTGCAGCTCAGCTGACCCGGCAGGAGCAAACGTATGTCAAAAATGTACGCAGAATGAGCTTTTCAGTGAATAGCAGCCAGGCACATTTTAGCTAGTGTTACTTGTAAGTGGGGTTGGAAACGCTTTTCAGGATCAGTACTGTGCTCAAAACATGCAGCCCTGAGGTCTCTCATGATAGCAGGTGGTTAAATAGAAATTCGCTGCTCAGCTGACCCGGTAGGAGCAAACGTATGCCAAAAATGTAAGCAGAATGAGCTTTTCAGTGAATAGCAGCCAGGCACATTTTAGCTAGTTTTACTTGTAAGTGGGGTTGGAAACGCTTTTCAGGCTCAGTACTATGCTCAAAAGATGCAGCCCTGAGGTCCCTCATGATATCAGGTGGTTAAATAGAAATTCGCTGCTCAGCTGACCCGGCAGGAGCAAATGTATGCCAAAAATGTACGCAGAATGATCTTTTCAGTGAATAGCAGCCAGGCACATTTTAGCTAGTTTTACTTGTAAGTGGGGTTGGAAACGCTTTTCAGGCTCAGTACTGCGCTCAAAACATGCAGCCCTGAGGTCTCTCATGATAGCAGGTGGTTAAGTAGAAATTTGCCACTTGGCTGACCCAGCAGGAGCAAACATATGCCAAAAATGTACACAGAATGAGCTTTTCAGTGAATAGCAGCCAGGCACATTTTAGCTAGTTTTACTTGTAAGTGGGGTTGGAAACGCTTTTCAGGATCAGTACTGGGCTCAAAACATGCAGCCCTGAGGTCTCTCATGATAGCAGGTGGTTAAATAGAAATTTCGCTGCTCAGCTGACCCGGCAGGAGCAAACGTATGCCAAAAATGTACGCAGAATGAGCTTTTCAGTGAAGAACAGCCAGGCACATTTTAGCTAGTTTTACTTGTAAGTGGGGTTGGAAATGCTTTTCAGGCTCAGTACTGGGCTCAAAAGATGCAGCTCTGAGGTCTCTCCTGATAGGAGGTAGTTAAGTAGAACTTCGCTGCTCAGCTGACCCGGCAGGAGCAAATGTATGCCAAAAATGTACGCAGAATGAGCTTTTCAGTGAAGAGCAGCCTGGCAAATTCTAGCAAGTTTTACTTGTAAGTGGGGTTGGAAACACTTTTCAGGCTCAGTACTGCGCTCAAAAGATGCAGCTCTGAGGTCTCTCATGATAGCAGGTGGTTAAGTAGAAATTTGCCACTTGGCTGACCCAGCAGGAGCAAACGTATGCCAAAAATGTACACAGAATGAGCTTTTCAGTGACTAGCATCCAGGCACATTTTAGCTAGTTTTACTTGTAAGTGGGGTTGGAAACGCTTTTCAGGCTCAGTACTACGCTCAAAAGATGCAGCCCTGAGGTCTCTCATGATAGCAGGTGGTTAAGTAGAAATTTGCCACTTGGCTGACTCAGCAGGAGCAAACGTATGCCAAAAATGTACACAGAATGAGCTTTTCAGTGACTAGCATCCAGGCACATTTTAGCTAGTTTTACTTGTAAGTGGGGTTGGAAACGCTTTTCAGGCTCAGTACTACGCTCAAAAGATGCAGCCCTGAGGTCCCTCATGATATCAGGTGGTTAAATAGAAATTCGCTGCTCAGCTGACCCGGCAGGAGCAAATGTATGCCAAAAATGTACGCAGAATGAGCTTTTCAGTGAAGAGCAGCCAGGCACATTCTAGCAAGTTTTACTTGTAAGTGGGGTTGGAAACGCTTTTCAGGCTCAGTACTCGCTCAAAAGATGCAGCCCTGAGGTCTCTCATGATAGCAGGTGGTTAAGTAGAAGTTTGCCACTTGGCTGACCCAGCAGGAGCAAACGTATGCCAAAAATGTTCGCAGAATGAGCTTTTCAGTGAAGAGCAGCCAGGCACATCTAGCAAGTTTTACTTGTAAGTGGGGTTGGAAACGCTTTTCAGGCTCAGTACTGCGCTCAAAAGATGCAGCCCTGAGGTCTCTCATGATAGCAGGTGGTTAAGTAGAAGTTTGCCACTTGGCTGACCCAGCAGGAGCAAACGTATGCCAAAAATGTACACAGAATGAGCTTTTCAGTGAATAGCAGCCAGGCACATTTTAGCTAGTTTTATTTGTAAGTGGGGTTGGAAATGCTTTTCAGGATCAGTACTGGCCTCAAAACATGCAGCCCTGAGGTCTTCCATGATAGCAGGTGGTTAAATAGAAATTCGCTGCTCAGCTGACCCGGCAGGAGCAAACGTATGCCAAAAATGTACACAGACTGAGCTTTTCAGTGAATAGCATCCAGGCACATTTTAGCTAGTTTTACTTGTAAGTGGGGTTGGAAATGCTTTTCAGGCTCAGTACTGCGCTCAAAAGATGCAGCCCTGAGGTCTCTCATGATAGCAGGTGGTTAAGTAGAAATTTGCCTTGGATGACCCAGCAGGAGCAAACGTATGCCAAAAATGTACACAGAATGAGCTTTTCAGTGAATAGCAGCCAGGCACATTTTAGCTAGTTTTACTTGTAAGTGGGGTTGGAAACGCTTTTCAGGAACAGTACTGGGCTCAAAACATGCAGCCCTGAGGTCTCTCATGATAGCAGGTGGTTAAACAGAAATTCGCTGCTCAGCTGACCCGGCAGGAGCAAACGTATGCCAAAAATGTACACAGAATGAGCTTTCCAGTGAATAGCAGCCAGGCACATTTTAGCTAGTTTTACTTGTAAGTGGGGTTGGAAACGCTTTTCAGGATCAGTACTGGGCTCAAAACATGCAGCCCTGAGGTCTCTCATGATAGCAGGTGGTTAAATAGAAATTCGCTGCTCAGCTGACCCGGTAGGAGGAAACGTATACCAAAAATGTAAGCAGAATGAGCTTTTCTGTGAATAGCAGCCAGGCACATTTTAGCTAGTTTTACTTGTAAGTGGGGTTGGAAACGCTTTTCAGGATCAGTACTGGGCTCAAAACATGCAGCCCTGAGGTCTCTCATGATAGCAGGTGGTTAAATAGAAATTCGCTGCTCAGCTGACCCGGTAGGAGCAAACGTATGCCAAAAATGTAAGCAGAATGAGCTTTTCAGTGAATAGCAGCCAGGCACATTTTAGCTAGTTTTACTTGTAAGTGGGGTTGGAAATGCTTTTCAGGCTCAGTACTGGGCTCAAAAGATGCAGCTCTGAGGTCTCTTCTGATAGGAGGTAGTTAAGTAGAACTTCGCTGCTCAGCTGACCAAGCAGGAGCAAACGTATGCCAAAAATGTACGTAGAATGATCTTTTCAGTGAATAGCAGCCAGGCACATTTTAGCTAGTTTTACTTGTAAGTGGGGTTGGAAACGCTTTTCAGGCTCAGTACTGCGCTCAAAACATGCAGCCCTGAGGTCTCTCATGATAGCAGGTGGTTAAGTAGAAATTTGCCACTTGGCTGACCCAGCAGGAGCAAACGTATGCCAAAAATGTACACAGAATGAGCTTTTCAGTGAATAGCAGCCAGGCATATTTTAGCTAGTTTTACTTGTAAGTGGGGTTGGAAACGCTTTTCAGGCTCAGTACGGGGCTCAAAACATGCAGCCCTGAGGTCTCTCCTGATAGGAGGTATTTAAGTAGAACTTCGCTGCTTAGCTGACCCGGCAGGAGCAAATGTTTGCCAAAATGTACGCAGAATAAGCTTTTCAGTGAAGAGCAGCCAGGCACATTCTAGCAAGTTTTACTTGTAAGTGGGGTTGGAAACGCTTTTCAGGCTCAGTACTATGCTCAAAAGATGCAGCCCTGAGGTCTCTCATGATATCAGGTGGTTAAATAGAAATTCGCTGCTCAGCTGACCCGGCAGGAGCAAACGTATGCCAAAAATGTACGCAGAATGAGCTTTCATTGAAGAGCAGCCAGGCACATTCTAGCAAGTTTTACTTGTAAGTGGGGATGGAAACGCTTTTCAGGCTCAGTACTGCGCTAAAAAGATGCAGCCCTGAGGTCTCTCTTGATAGCAGGTGGTTAAGTAGAAATTTGCCACTTGGCTGACCCAGCAGGAGCAAACGTATGCCAAAAATGTACACAGAATGAGCTTTTCAGTGAATAGCAGCCAGGCACATTTTAGCTAGTTTTACTTGTAAGTGGGGTTGGAAACGCTTTTCAGGATCAGTACTGGGCTCAAAACATGCAGCCCTGAGGTCTCTCATGATAGCAGGTGGTTAAATAGAAATTTGCTGCTCAGCTGACCCAGCAGGAGCAAACGTATGCAAAAAATGTATGCAGAATGAACTTTTCAGTGAAGAGCAGCCAGGCACATTTTAGCTAGTTTTACTTGTAAGTGGGGTTGGAAATGCTTTTCGGGCTCAGTACTGGGCTCAAACATGCAGCCCTGAGGTCTCTCATGATATCAGGTGGTTAAATAGAAATTCGCTGCTCAGCTGACCCGGCAGGAGCAAACGTATGTCAAAAATGTACGCAGAATGAGCTTTTCAGTGAATAGCAGCCAGGCACATTTTAGCTAGTGTTACTTGTAAGTGGGGTTGGAAACGCTTTTCAGGATCAGTACTGGGCTCAAAACATGCAGCCCTGAGGTCTCTCATGATAGCAGGTGGTTAAATAGAAATTCGCTGCTCAGCTGACCCGGTAGGAGCAAACGTATGCCAAAAATGTAAGCAGAATGAGCTTTTCAGTGAATAGCAGCCAGGCACATTTTAGCTAGTTTTACTTGTAAGTGGGGTTGGAAACGCTTTTCAGGCTCAGTACTACGCTCAAAAGATGCAGCCCTGAGGTCCCTCATGATATCAGGTGGTTAAATAGAAATTCGCTGCTCAGCTGACCCGGCAGGAGCAAATGTATGCCAAAAATGTACGCAGAATGATCTTTTCAGTGAATAGCAGCCAGGCACATTTTAGCTAGTTTTACTTGTAAGTGGGGTTGGAAACGCTTTTCAGGCTCAGTACTGCGCTCAAAACATGCAGCCCTGAGGTCTCTCATGATAGCAGGTGGTTAATGCCACTTGGCTGACCCAGCAGGAGCAAACGTATGCCAAAAATGTACACAGAATGAGCTTTTCAGTGAATAGCAGCCAGGCACATTTTAGCTAGTTTTACTTGTAAGTGGGGTTGGAAACGCTTTTCAGGATCAGTACTGGGCTCAAAACATGCAGCCCTGAGGTCTCTCATGATAGCAGGTGGTTAAATAGAAATTTCGCTGCTCAGCTGACCCGGCAGGAGCAAACGTATGCCAAAAATGTACGCAGAATGAGCTTTTCAGTGAAGAACAGCCAGGCACATTTTAGCTAGTTTTACTTGTAAGTGGGGTTGGAAATGCTTTTCAGGCTCAGTACTGGGCTCAAAAGATGCAGCTCTGAGGTCTCTCCTGATAGGAGGTAGTTAAGTAGAACTTCGCTGCTCAGCTGACCCGGCAGGAGCAAATGTATGCCAAAAATGTACGCAGAATGAGCTTTTCAGTGAAGAGCAGCCTGGCACATTCTAGCAAGTTTTACTTGTAAGTGGGGTTGGAAACACTTTTCAGGCTCAGTACTACGCTCAAAAGATGCAGCTCTGAGGTCTCTCATGATAGCAGGTGGTTAAGTAGAAATTTGCCACTTGGCTGACCCAGCAGGAGCAAACGTATGCCAAAAATGTACACAGAATGAGCTTTTCAGTGACTAGCATCCAGGCACATTTTAGCTAGTTTTACTTGTAAGTGGGGTTGGAAACGCTTTTCAGGCTCAGTACTACGCTCAAAAGATGCAGCCCTGAGGTCTCTCATGATAGCAGGTGGTTAAGTAGAAATTTGCCACTTGGCTGACTCAGCAGGAGCAAACGTATGCCAAAAATGTACACAGAATGAGCTTTTCAGTGACTAGCATCCAGGCACATTTTAGCTAGTTTTACTTGTAAGTGGGGTTGGAAACGCTTTTCAGGCTCAGTACTACGCTCAAAAGATGCAGCCCTGAGGTCCCTCATGATATCAGGTGGTTAAATAGAAATTCGCTGCTCAGCTGACCCGGCAGGAGCAAATGTATGCCAAAAATGTACGCAGAATGAGCTTTTCAGTGAAGAGCAGCCAGGCACATTCTAGCAAGTTTTACTTGTAAGTGGGGTTGGAAACGCTTTTCAGGCTCAGTACTCGCTCAAAAGATGCAGCCCTGAGGTCTCTCATGATAGCAGGTGGTTAAGTAGAAGTTTGCCACTTGGCTGACCCAGCAGGAGCAAACGTATGCCAAAAATGTTCGCAGAATGAGCTTTTCAGTGAAGAGCAGCCAGGCACATCTAGCAAGTTTTACTTGTAAGTGGGGTTGGAAACGCTTTTCAGGCTCAGTACTGCGCTCAAAAGATGCAGCCCTGAGGTCTCTCATGATAACAGGTGGTTAAGTAGAAGTTTGCCACTTGGCTGACCCAGCAGGAGCAAACGTATGCCAAAAATGTACACAGAATGAGCTTTTCAGTGAATAGCAGCCAGGCACATTTTAGCTAGTTTTATTTGTAAGTGGGGTTGGAAACGCTTTTCAGGATCAGTACTGGCCTCAAAACATGCAGCCCTGAGGTCTTCCATGATAGCAGGTGGTTAAATAGAAATTCGCTGCTCAGCTGACCCGGCAGGAGCAAACGTATGCCAAAAATGTACACAGACTGAGCTTTTCAGTGAATAGCATCCAGGCACATTTTAGCTAGTTTTACTTGTAAGTGGGGTTGGAAATGCTTTTCAGGCTCAGTACTGCGCTCAAAAGATGCAGCCCTGAGGTCTCTCATGATAGCAGGTGGTTAAGTAGAAATTTGCCTTGGATGACCCAGCAGGAGCAAACGTATGCCAAAAATGTACACAGAATGAGCTTTTCAGTGAATAGCAGCCAGGCACATTTTAGCTAGTTTTACTTGTAAGTGGGGTTGGAAACGCTTTTCAGGAACAGTACTGGGCTCAAAACATGCAGCCCTGAGGTCTCTCATGATAGCAGGTGGTTAAACAGAAATTCGCTGCTCAGCTGACCCGGCAGGAGCAAACGTATGCCAAAAATGTACACAGAATGAGCTTTTCAGTGAATAGCAGCCAGGCACATTTTAGCTAGTTTTACTTGTAAGTGGGGTTGGAAACGCTTTTCAGGATCAGTACTGGGCTCAAAACATGCAGCCCTGAGGTCTCTCATGATAGCAGGTGGTTAAATAGAAATTCGCTGCTCAGCTGACCCGGTAGGAGGAAACGTATGCCAAAAATGTAAGCAGAATGAGCTTTTCTGTGAATAGCAGCCAGGCACATTTGAGCTAGTTTTACTTGTAAGTGGGGTTGGAAACGCTGTTCAGGCTCAGTATCGGGCTCAAAACATGCAGCCCTGAGGTCTCTCATGATAGCAGGAGGTTAAATAGAAATTCGCTGCTCAGCTGACCCGGTAGGAGCAAACGTATGCCAAAAATGTAAGCAGAATGAGCTTTTCAGTGAATAGCAGCCAGGCACATTTTAGCTAGTTTTACTTGTAAGTGGGGTTGGAAATGCTTTTCAGGCTCAGTACTGGGCTCAAAAGATGCAGCTCTGAGGTCTCTTCTGATAGGAGGTAGTTAAGTAGAACTTCGCTGCTCAGCTGACCAAGCAGGAGCAAACGTATGCCAAAAATGTACGTAGAATGATCTTTTCAGTGAATAGCAGCCAGGCACATTTTAGCTAGTTTTACTTGTAAGTGGGGTTGGAAACGCTTTTCAGGCTCAGTACTGCGCTCAAAACATGCAGCCCTGAGGTCTCTCATGATAGCAGGTGGTTAAGTAGAAATTTGCCACTTGGCTGACCCAGCAGGAGCAAACGTATGCCAAAAATGTACACAGAATGAGCTTTTCAGTGAATAGCAGCCAGGCATATTTTAGCTAGTTTTACTTGTAAGTGGGGTTGGAAACGCTTTTCAGGCTCAGTACGGGGCTCAAAACATGCAGCCCTGAGGTCTCTCCTGATAGGAGGTATTTAAGTAGAACTTCGCTGCTCAGCTGACCCGGCAGGAGCAAATGTATGCCAAAATGTACGCAGAATAAGCTTTTCAGTGAAGAGCAGCCAGGCACATTCTAGCAAGTTTTACTTGTAAGTGGGGTTGGAAACGCTTTTCAGGCTCAGTACTATGCTCAAAAGATGCAGCCCTGTGGTCTCTCATGATATCAGGTGGTTAAATAGAAATTCGTTGCTCAGCTGACCCGGCAGGAGCAAACGTATGCCAAAAATGTACGCAGAATGAGCTTTCAGTGAAGAGCAGCCAGGCACATTCTACCAAGTTTTACTTGTAAGTGGGGTTGGAAACGCTTTTCACGCTCAGTACTGCGCTAAAAAGATGCAGCCCTGAGGTCTCTCTTGATAGCAGGTGGTTAAGTAGAAATTTGCCACTTGGCTGACCCAGCAGGAGCAAACGTATGCCAAAAATGTACACAGAATGAGCTTTTCAGTGAATAGCAGCCAGGCACATTTTAGCTAGTTTTACTTGTAAGTGGGGTTGGAAACGCTTTTCAGGATCAGTACTGGGCTCAAAACATGCAGCCCTGAGGTCTCTCATGATAGCAGGTGGTTAAATAGAAATTCGCTGCTCAGCTGACCCAGCAGGAGCAAACGTATGCCAAAAATGTATGCAGAATGAACTTTTCAGTGAAGAGCAGCCAGGCACATTTTAGCTAGTTTTACTTGTAAGTGGGGTTGGAAATGCTTTTCGGGCTCAGTACTGGGCTCAAACATGCAGCCCTGAGGTCTCTCATGATATCAGGTGGTTAAATAGAAATTCGCTGCTCAGCTGACCCGGCAGGAGCAAACGTATGTCAAAAATGTACGCAGAATGAGCTTTTCAGTGAATAGCAGCCAGGCACATTTTAGCTAGTGTTACTTGTAAGTGGGGTTGGAAACGCTTTTCAGGATCAGTACTGGGCTCAAAACATGCAGCCCTGAGGTCTCTCATGATAGCAGGTGGTTAAATAGAAATTCACTGCTCAGCTGACCCGGTAGGAGCAAACGTATGCCAAAAATGTAAGCAGAATGAGCTTTTCAGTGAATAGCAGCCAGGCACATTTTAGCTAGTTTTACTTGTAAGTGGGGTTGGAAATGCTTTTCAGGCTCAGTACTGGGCTCAAAAGATGCAGCTCTGAGGTCTCTCCTGATAGGAGGTAGTTAAGTAGAACTTCGCTGCTCAGCTGACCCGGCAGGAGCAAATATATGCCAAAAATGTACGCAGAATGAGCTTTCAGTGAATAGCAGCCAGGCACATTTTAGCTAGTTTTACTTGTAAGTGGGGTTGGAAACGCTTTTCAGGCTCAGTACTGCACTCAAAACATGCAGCCCTAAGGTCTCTCATGATAGCAGGTGGTTAAGTAGAGATTTGCCACTTGGCTGACCCAGCAGGAGCAAACGTATGCCAAAAATGTACACAGAATGAGCTTTTCAGTGAATAGCAGCCAGGCACATTTTAGCTAGTTTTACTTGTAAGTGGGGTTGGAAATGCTTTTCGGGCTCAGTACTGGGCTCAAACATGCAGCCCTGAGGTCTCTCATGATAGCAGGTGGTTAAATAGAAATTCGCTGCTCAGCTGACCCGGTAGGAGCAAACGTATGCCAAAAATGTAAGCAGAATGAGCTTTTCAGTGAATAGCAGCCAGGCACATTTTAGCTAGTTTTACTTGTAAGTGGGGTTGGAAATGCTTTTCAGGCTCAGTACTGGGCTCAAAAGATGCAGCTCTGAAGTCTCTCCTGATAGGAGGTAGTTAAGTAGAACTTCGCTGCTCAGCTGACCCGGCAGGAGCAAATGTATGCCAAAAATGTACGCAGAATCAGCTTTTCAGTGAAGAGCAGCCAGGCACATTCTAGCAGGTTTTACTTGTAAGTGGGGTTGGAAACGCTTTTCAGGCTCAGTACTGCGCTCAAAAGATGCAGCCCTGAGGTCTCTCATGATAGGAGGTATTAGTAGAACTTCGCTGCTCAGCTGACCCGGCAGGAGCAAATGTATGCCAAAAATGTACGCAGAATGAGCTTTCAACGTATGCCAAAAATGTACACAGAATGAGCTTTTCAGTGAATAGCAGCCAGGCACATTTTAGCTAGTTTTACTTGTAAGTGGGGTTGGAAACGCTTTTCAGGATCAGTACTGGGCTCAAAACATGCAGCCCTGAGGTCTCTCATGATAGCAGGTGGTTAAATAGAAATTCGCTGCTCAGCTTACCCGGCAGGAGCAAACGTATGCCAAAAATGTACACAGAATGAGCTTTTCAGTGAATAGCAGCCAGGCACATTTTAGCTAGTTTTACTTGTAAGTGGGGTTGGAAACGCTTTTCAGGATCAGTACTGGGCTCAAAACATGCAGCCCTGAGGTCTCTCATGATAGCAGGTGGTTAAATAGAAATTCGCTGCTCAGCTAACCCGGTAGGAGCAAACGTATGCCAAAAATTTAAGCAGAATGAGCTTTTCTGTGAGTAGCAGCCAGGCACATTTTAGCTAGTTTTACTTGTAAGTGGGGTTGGAAACGCTTTTCAGGCTCAGTACTGGGCTCAAAACATGCAGCCCTGAGGTCTCTCATGATTGCAGGTGGTTAAATAGAAATTCGCTGCTCAGCTGACCCGGTAGGAGCAAACGTATGCCAAAAATGTAAGCAGAATGAGCTTTTCAGTGAATAGCAGTCAGGCACATTTTAGCTAGTTTTACTTGTAAGTGGGGTTGGAAACGCTTTTCAGGATCAGTACTGGGCTCAAAACATGCAGCCCTGAGGTCTCTCATGATAGCAGGTGGTTAAATAGAAATTCGCTGCTCAGCTGACCCAGCAGGAGCAAACGTATGCCAAAAATGTATGCAGAATGAACTTTTCAGTGAAGAGCAGCCAGGCACATTTTAGCTAGTTTTACTTGTAAGTGGGGTTGGAAATGCTTTTCGGGCTCAGTACTGGGCTCAAACATGCAGCCCTGAGGTCTCTCATGATAGCAGGTGGTTAAATAGAAATTCGCTGCTCAGCTGACCCAGCAGGAGCAAACGTATGTCAAAAATGTACGCAGAATGAGCTTTTCAGTGAATAGCAGCCAGGCACATTTTAGCTAGTTTTACTTGTAAGTGGGGTTGGAAACGCTTTTCAGGATCAGTACTGGGCTCAAAACATGCAGCCCTGAGGTCTCTCATGATAGCAGGTGGTTAAATAGAAATTCGCTGCTCAGCTGACCCGGTAGGAGCAAACGTATGCCAAAAATTAAAGCAGAATGAGCTTTTCAGTGAATAGCAGCCAGGCACATTTTAGCTAGTTTTACTTGTAAGTGGGGTTGGAAATGCTTTTCAGGCTCAGTACTGGGCTCAAAAGATGCAGCTCTGAGGTCTCTTCTGATAGGAGGTAGTTAAGTAGAACTTCGCTGCTCAGCTGACCCGGCAGGAGCAAATATATGCCAAAAATGTACGCAGAATGAGCTTTTCAGTGAATAGCAGCCAGGCACATTTTAGCTAGTTTTACTTGTAAGTGGGGTTGGAAACGCTTTTCGGGCTCAGTACTGGGCTCAAACATGCAGCCCTGAGGTCTCTCATGATAGCAGGTGGTTAAACAGAAATTCGCTGCTCAGCTGACCCGGCAGGAGCAAACGTATGCCAAAAATGTACGCAGAATGAGCTTTCAGTGAATAGCAGCCAGGCACATTTTAGCTAGTTTTACTTGTAAGTGGGGTTGGAAACGCTTTTCAGGCTCAGTACTGCACTCAAAACATGCAGCCCTAAGGTCTCTCATGATAGCAGGTGGTTAAGTAGAAATTTGCCACTTGGCTGACCCAGCAGGAGCAAACGTATGCCAAAAATGTACGCAGAATGAGCTTTTCAGTGAATAGCAGCCAGGCACATTTTAGCTAGTTTTACTTGTAAGTGGGGTTGGAAACGCTTTTCGGGCTCAGTACTGGGCTCAAACATGCAGCCCTGAGGTCTCTCATGATAGCAGGTGGTTAAACAGAAATTCGCTGCTCAGCTGACCCGGCAGGAGCAAATATATGCCAAAAATGTACGCAGAATGAGCTTTCAGTGAATAGCAGCCAGGCACATTTTAGCTAGTTTTACTTGTAAGTGGGGTTGGAAACGCTTTTCAGGCTCAGTACTGCACTCAAAACATGCAGCCCTAAGGTCTCTCATGATAGCAGGTGGTTAAGTAGAAATTTGCCACTTGGCTGACCCAGCAGGAGCAAACGTATGCCAAAAATGTACACAGAATGAGCTTTTCAGTGAATAGCAGCCAGGCACATTTTAGCTAGTTTTACTTGTAAGTGGGGTTGGAAATGCTTTTCGGGCTCAGTACTGGGCTCAAACATGCAGCCCTGAGGTCTCTCATGATAGCAGGTGGTTAAATAGAAATTCGCTGCTCAGCTGACCCGGTAGGAGCAAACGTATGCCAAAAATGTAAGCAGAATGAGCTTTTCAGTGAATAGCAGCCAGGCACATTTTAGCTAGTTTTACTTGTAAGTGGGGTTGGAAATGCTTTTCAGGCTCAGTACTGGGCTCAAAAGATGCAGCTCTGAGGTCTCTCCTGATAGGAGGTAGTTAAGTAGAACTTCGCTGCTCAGCTGACCCGGCAGGAGCAAATGTATGCCAAAAATGTACGCAGAATCAGCTTTTCAGTGAAGAGCAGCCAGGCACATTCTAGCAGGTTTTACTTGTAAGTGGGGTTGGAAACGCTTTTCAGGCTCAGTACTGCGCTCAAAAGATGCAGCCCTGAGGTCTCTCATGATAGGAGGTATTAGTAGAACTTCGCTGCTCAGCTGACCCGGCAGGAGCAAATGTATGCCAAAAATGTACGCAGAATGAGCTTTCAACGTATGCCAAAAATGTACACAGAATGAGCTTTTCAGTGAATAGCAGCCAGGCACATTTTAGCTTGTTTTACTTGTAAGTGGGGTTGGAAACGCTTTTCAGGATCAGTACTGGGCTCAAAACATGCAGCCCTGAGGTCTCTCATGATAGCAGGTGGTTAAATAGAAATTCGCTGCTCAGCTTACCCGGCTTGAGCAAACGTATGCCAAAAATGTACACAGAATGAGCTTTTCAGTGAATAGCAGCCAGGCACATTTTAGCTAGTTTTACTTGTAAGTGGGGTTGGAAACGCTTTTCAGGATCAGTACTGGGCTCAAAACATGCAGCCCTGAGGTCTCTCATGATAGCAGGTGGTTAAATAGAAATTCGCTGCTCAGCTGACCCGGTAGGAGCAAACGTATGCCAAAAATGTAAGCAGAATGAGCTTTTCTGTGAGTAGCAGCCAGGCACATTTTAGCTAGTTTTACTTGTAAGTGGGGTTGGAAACGCTTTTCAGGCTCACTACTGGGCTCAAAACATGCAGCCCTGAGGTCTCTCATGATTGCAGGTGGTTAAATAGAAATTCGCTGCTCAGCTGACCCGGTAGGAGCAAACGTATGCCAAAAATGTAAGCAGAATGAGCTTTTCAGTGAATAGCAGTCAGGCACATTTTAGCTAGTTTTACTTGTAAGTGGGGTTGGAAACGCTTTTCAGGATCAGTACTGGGCTCAAAACATGCAGCCCTGAGGTCTCTCATGATAGCAGGTGGTTAAATAGAAATTCGCTGCTCAGCTGACCCAGCAGGAGCAAACGTATGCCAAAAATGTATGCAGAATGAACTTTTCAGTGAAGAGCAGCCAGGCACATTTTAGCTAGTTTTACTTGTAAGTGGGGTTGGAAATGCTTTTCGGGATCAGTACTGGGCTCAAACATGCAGCCCTGAGGTCTCTCATGATAGCAGGTGGTTAAATAGAAATTCGCTGCTCAGCTGACCCAGCAGGAGCAAACGTATGTCAAAAATGTACGCAGAATGAGCTTTTCAGTGAATAGCAGCCAGGCACATTTTAGCTAGTTTTACTTGTAAGTGGGGTTGGAAATGCTTTTCAGGATCAGTGCTGGGCTCAAAACATGCAGCCCTGAGGTCTCTCATGATAGCAGGTGGTTAAATAGAAATTTGCTGCTCAGCTGACCCGGTAGGAGCAAACGTATGCCAAAAATTAAAGCAGAATGAGCTTTTCAGTGAATAGCAGCCAGGCACATTTTAGCTAGTTTTACTTGTAAGTGGGGTTGGAAATGCTTTTCAGGCTCAGTACTGGGCTCAAAAGATGCAGCTCTGAGGTCTCTTCTGATAGGAGGTAGTTAAGTAGAACTTCGCTGCTTAGCTGACCCGGCAGGAGCAAATATATGCCAAAAATGTACGCAGAATGAGCTTTTCAGTGAATAGCAGCCAGTCACATTTTAGCTAGTTTTACTTGTAAGTGGGGTTGGAAACGCTTTTCGGGCTCAGTACTGGGCTCAAACATGCAGCCCTAAGGTCTCTCATGATAGCAGGTGGTTAAACAGAAATTCGCTGCTCAGCTGACACGGCAGGAGCAAACGTATGCCAAAAATGTACACAGAATGAGCTTTTCAGTGAATAGCAGCCAGGCACATTTTAGCTAGTTTTACTTGTAAGTGGGGTTGGAAACGCTTTTCAGGATCAGTACTGGGCTCAAAACATGCAGCCCTGAGGTCTCTCATGATAGCAGGTGGTTAAATAGAAATTCGCTGCTCAGCTGACCCGGTAGGAGCAAACGTATGCCAAAAATGTAAGCAGAATGAGCTTTTCTGTGAATAGCAGCCAGGCACATTTTAGCTAGTTTTACTTGTAAGTGGGGTTGGAAACGCTTTTCAGGCTCAGTACTGGGCTCAAAACATGCAGCCCTGAGGTCTCTCATGATTGCAGGTGGTTAAATAGAAATTCGCTGCTCAGCTGACCCGGTAGGAGCAAACGTATGCCAAAAATGTAAGCAGAATGAGCTTTTCAGTGAATAGCAGTCAGGCACATTTTAGCTAGTTTTACTTGTAAGTGGGGTTGGAAATGCTTTTCAGGCTCAGTACTGGGCTCAAAAGATGCAGCTCTGAGGTCTCTCCTGATAGGAGGTAGTTAAGTAGAACTTCGCTGAACAGCTGACCCGGCAGGAGCAAACGTATGCCAAAAATGTACGCAGAATGAGCTTTTCAGTGAAGAGCAGCCAGGCACATTTTAGCTAGTTTTACTTGTAAGTGGGGTTGGAAATGCTTTTCAGGCTCAGTACTGGGCTCAAAACATGCAGCCCTGAGGTCTCTCATGATAGCAGGAGGTTAAATAGAAATTCGCTGCTCAGCTGACCCGGTAGGAGCAAACGTATGCCAATAATGTAAGCAGAATGAGCTTTTCAGTGAAAAGCAGCCAGGCACATTTTAGCTAGTTTTACTTGTAAGTGGGGTTGGAAATGCTTTTCAGGCTCAGTACTGGGCTCAAAAGATGCAGCTCTGAGGTCTCTTCTGATAGGAGGTAGTTAAGTAGAACTTCGCTGCTCAGCTGACCAAGCAGGAGCAAACGTATGCCAAAAATGTACGCAGAATGATCTTTTCAGTGAATAGCAGCCAGGCACATTTTAGCTAGTTTTACTTGTAAGTGGGGTTGGAAACGCTTTTCAGGCTCAGTACTGCGCTCAAAACATGCAGCCCTGAGGTCTCTCATGATAGCAGGTGGTTAAGTAGAAATTTGCCACTTGGCTGACCCAGCAGGAGCAAACGTATGCCAAAAATGTACACAGAATGAGCTTTTCAGTGAATAGCAGCCAGGCACATTTCAGCTAGTTTTACTTGTAAGTGGGGTTGGAAACGCTTTTCAGGATCAGTACTGGGCTCAAAACATGCAGCCCTGAGGTCTCTCATGATAGCAGGTGGTTAAATAGAAATTCGCTGCTCAGCTGACCCGGCAGGAGCAAACGTATGCCAAAAATGTACGCAGAATGAGCTTTTCAGTGAATAGCAGCCAGGCACATTTTAGCTAGTTTTACTTGTAAGTGGGGTTGGAAACGCTTTTCAGGATCAGTACTGGGCTCAAAACATGCAGCCCTGAGGTCTCTCATGATAGCAGGTGGTTAAATAGAAATTCGCTGCTCAGCTGACCCGGTAGGAGGAAACGTATGCCAAAAATGTAAGCAGAATGAGCTTTTCTGTGAATAGCAGCCAGGCACATTTGAGCTAGTTTTACTTGTAAGTGGGGTTGGAAACGCTTTTCAGGCTCAGTATCGGGCTCAAAACATGCAGCCCTGAGGTCTCTCATGATAGCAGGAGGTTAAATAGAAATTCGCTGCTCAGCTGACCCGGTAGGAGCAAACGTATGCCAAAAATGTAAGCAGAATGAGCTTTTCAGTGAATAGCAGCCAGGCACATTTTAGCTAGTTTTACTTGTAAGTGGGGTTGGAAATGCTTTTCAGGCTCAGTACTGGGCTCAAAAGATGCAGCTCTGAGGTCTCTTCTGATAGGAGGTAGTTAAGTAGAACTTCGCTGCTCAGCTGACCAAGCAGGAGCAAACGTATGCCAAAAATGTACGTAGAATGATCTTTTCAGTGAATAGCAGCCAGGCACATTTTAGCTAGTTTTACTTGTAAGTGGGGTTGGAAACGCTTTTCAGGCTCAGTACTGCGCTCAAAACATGCAGCCCTGAGGTCTCTCATGATAGCAGGTGGTTAAGTAGAAATTTGCCACTTGGCTGACCCAGCAGGAGCAAACGTATGCCAAAAATGTACACAGAATGAGCTTTTCAGTGAATAGCAGCCAGGCATATTTTAGCTAGTTTTACTTGTAAGTGGGGTTGGAAACGCTTTTCAGGCTCAGTACGGGGCTCAAAACATGCAGCCCTGAGGTCTCTCCTGATAGGAGGTATTTAAGTAGAACTTCGCTGCTCAGCTGACCCGGCAGGAGCAAATGTATGCCAAAATGTACGCAGAATAAGCTTTTCAGTGAAGAGCAGCCAGGCACATTCTAGCAAGTTTTACTTGTAAGTGGGGTTGGAAACGCTTTTCAGGCTCAGTACTATGCTCAAAAGATGCAGCCCTGTGGTCTCTCATGATATCAGGAGGTTAAATAGAAATTCGTTGCTCAGCTGACCCGGCAGGAGCAAACGTATGCCAAAAATGTACGCAGAATGAGCTTTCAGTGAAGAGCAGCCAGGCACATTCTACCAAGTTTTACTTGTAAGTGGGGTTGGAAACGCTTTTCACGCTCAGTACTGCGCTAAAAAGATGCAGCCCTGAGGTCTCTCTTGATAGCAGGTGGTTAAGTAGAAATTTGCCACTTGGCTGACCCAGCAGGAGCAAACGTATGCCAAAAATGTACACAGAATGAGCTTTTCAGTGAATAGCAGCCAGGCACATTTTAGCTAGTTTTACTTGTAAGTGGGGTTGGAAACGCTTTTCAGGATCAGTACTGGGCTCAAAACATGCAGCCCTGAGGTCTCTCATGATAGCAGGTGGTTAAATAGAAATTCGCTGCTCAGCTGACCCAGCAGGAGCAAACGTATGCCAAAAATGTATGCAGAATGAACTTTTCAGTGAAGAGCAGCCAGGCACATTTTAGCTAGTTTTACTTGTAAGTGGGGTTGGAAATGCTTTTCGGGCTCAGTACTGGGCTCAAACATGCAGCCCTGAGGTCTCTCATGATATCAGGTGGTTAAATAGAAATTCGCTGCTCAGCTGACCCGGCAGGAGCAAACGTATGTCAAAAATGTACGCAGAATGAGCTTTTCAGTGAATAGCAGCCAGGCACATTTTAGCTAGTGTTACTTGTAAGTGGGGTTGGAAACGCTTTTCAGGATCAGTACTGGGCTCAAAACATGCAGCCCTGAGGTCTCTCATGATAGCAGGTGTTTAAATAGAAATTCGCTGCTCAGCTGACCCGGTAGGAGCAAACGTATGCCAAAAATGTAAGCAGAATGAGCTTTTCAGTGAATAGCAGCCAGGCACATTTTAGCTAGTTTTACTTGTAAGTGGGGTTGGAAATGCTTTTCAGGCTCAGTACTGGGCTCAAAAGATGCAGCTCTGAGGTCTCTCCTGATAGGAGGTAGTTAAGTAGAACTTCGCTGCTCAGCTGACCCGGCAGGAGCAAATATATGCCAAAAATGTACGCAGAATGAGCTTTCAGTGAATAGCAGCCAGGCACATTTTAGCTAGTTTTACTTGTAAGTGGGGTTGGAAACGCTTTTCAGGCTCAGTACTGCACTCAAAACATGCAGCCCTAAGGTCTCTCATGATAGCAGGTGGTTAAGTAGAGATTTGCCACTTGGCTGACCCAGCAGGAGCAAACGTATGCCAAAAATGTACACAGAATGAGCTTTTCAGTGAATAGCAGCCAGGCACATTTTAGCTAGTTTTACTTGTAAGTGGGGTTGGAAATGCTTTTCGGGCTCAGTACTGGGCTCAAACATGCAGCCCTGAGGTCTCTCATGATAGCAGGTGGTTAAATAGAAATTCGCTGCTCAGCTGACCCGGTAGGAGCAAACGTATGCCAAAAATGTAAGCAGAATGAGCTTTTCAGTGAATAGCAGCCAGGCACATTTTAGCTAGTTTTACTTGTAAGTGGGGTTGGAAATGCTTTTCAGGCTCAGTACTGGGCTCAAAAGATGCAGCTCTGAGGTCTCTCCTGATAGGAGGTAGTTAAGTAGAACTTCGCTGCTCAGCTGACCCGGCAGGAGCAAATGTATGCCAAAAATGTACGCAGAATCAGCTTTTCAGTGAAGAGCAGCCAGGCACATTCTAGCAGGTTTTACTTGTAAGTGGGGTTGGAAACGCTTTTCAGGCTCAGTACTGCGCTCAAAAGATGCAGCCCTGAGGTCTCTCATGATAGGAGGTATTAGTAGAACTTCGCTGCTCAGCTGACCCGGCAGGAGCAAATGTATGCCAAAAATGTACGCAGAATGAGCTTTCAACGTATGCCAAAAATGTACACAGAATGAGCTTTTCAGTGAATAGCAGCCAGGCACATTTTAGCTAGTTTTACTTGTAAGTGGGGTTGGAAACGCTTTTCAGGATCAGTACTGGGCTCAAAACATGCAGCCCTGAGGTCTCTCATGATAGCAGGTGGTTAAATAGAAATTCGCTGCTCAGCTTACCCGGCAGGAGCAAACGTATGCCAAAAATGTACACAGAATGAGCTTTTCAGTGAATAGCAGCCAGGCACATTTTAGCTAGTTTTACTTGTAAGTGGGGTTGGAAACGCTTTTCAGGATCAGTACTGGGCTCAAAACATGCAGCCCTGAGGTCTCTCATGATAGCAGGTGGTTAAATAGAAATTCGCTGCTCAGCTAACCCGGTAGGAGCAAACGTATGCCAAAAATTTAAGCAGAATGAGCTTTTCTGTGAGTAGCAGCCAGGCACATTTTAGCTAGTTTTACTTGTAAGTGGGGTTGGAAACGCTTTTCAGGCTCAGTACTGGGCTCAAAACATGCAGCCCTGAGGTCTCTCATGATTGCAGGTGGTTAAATAGAAATTCGCTGCTCAGCTGACCCGGTAGGAGCAAACGTATGCCAAAAATGTAAGCAGAATGAGCTTTTCAGTGAATAGCAGTCAGGCACATTTTAGCTAGTTTTACTTGTAAGTGGGGTTGGAAACGCTTTTCAGGATCAGTACTGGGCTCAAAACATGCAGCCCTGAGGTCTCTCATGATAGCAGGTGGTTAAATAGAAATTCGCTGCTCAGCTGACCCAGCAGGAGCAAACGTATGCCAAAAATGTATGCAGAATGAACTTTTCAGTGAAGAGCAGCCAGGCACATTTTAGCTAGTTTTACTTGTAAGTGGGGTTGGAAATGCTTTTCGGGCTCAGTACTGGGCTCAAACATGCAGCCCTGAGGTCTCTCATGATAGCAGGTGGTTAAATAGAAATTCGCTGCTCAGCTGACCCAGCAGGAGCAAACGTATGTCAAAAATGTACGCAGAATGAGCTTTTCAGTGAATAGCAGCCAGGCACATTTTAGCTAGTTTTACTTGTAAGTGGGGTTGGAAACGCTTTTCAGGATCAGTACTGGGCTCAAAACATGCAGCCCTGAGGTCTCTCATGATAGCAGGTGGTTAAATAGAAATTCGCTGCTCAGCTGACCCGGTAGGAGCAAACGTATGCCAAAAATTAAAGCAGAATGAGCTTTTCAGTGAATAGCAGCCAGGCACATTTTAGCTAGTTTTACTTGTAAGTGGGGTTGGAAATGCTTTTCAGGCTCAGTACTGGGCTCAAAAGATGCAGCTCTGAGGTCTCTTCTGATAGGAGGTAGTTAAGTAGAACTTCGCTGCTCAGCTGACCCGGCAGGAGCAAATATATGCCAAAAATGTACGCAGAATGAGCTTTTCAGTGAATAGCAGCCAGGCACATTTTAGCTAGTTTTACTTGTAAGTGGGGTTGGAAACGCTTTTCGGGCTCAGTACTGGGCTCAAACATGCAGCCCTGAGGTCTCTCATGATAGCAGGTGGTTAAACAGAAATTCGCTGCTCAGCTGACCCGGCAGGAGCAAACGTATGCCAAAAATGTACGCAGAATGAGCTTTCAGTGAATAGCAGCCAGGCACATTTTAGCTAGTTTTACTTGTAAGTGGGGTTGGAAACGCTTTTCAGGCTCAGTACTGCACTCAAAACATGCAGCCCTAAGGTCTCTCATGATAGCAGGTGGTTAAGTAGAAATTTGCCACTTGGCTGACCCAGCAGGAGCAAACGTATGCCAAAAATGTACGCAGAATGAGCTTTTCAGTGAATAGCAGCCAGGCACATTTTAGCTAGTTTTACTTGTAAGTGGGGTTGGAAACGCTTTTCGGGCTCAGTACTGGGCTCAAACATGCAGCCCTGAGGTCTCTCATGATAGCAGGTGGTTAAACAGAAATTCGCTGCTCAGCTGACCCGGCAGGAGCAAATATATGCCAAAAATGTACGCAGAATGAGCTTTCAGTGAATAGCAGCCAGGCACATTTTAGCTAGTTTTACTTGTAAGTGGGGTTGGAAACGCTTTTCAGGCTCAGTACTGCACTCAAAACATGCAGCCCTAAGGTCTCTCATGATAGCAGGTGGTTAAGTAGAAATTTGCCACTTGGCTGACCCAGCAGGAGCAAACGTATGCCAAAAATGTACACAGAATGAGCTTTTCAGTGAATAGCAGCCAGGCACATTTTAGCTAGTTTTACTTGTAAGTGGGGTTGGAAATGCTTTTCGGGCCCAGTACTGGGCTCAAACATGCAGCCCTGAGGTCTCTCATGATAGCAGGTGGTTAAATAGAAATTCGCTGCTCAGCTGACCCGGTAGGAGCAAACGTATGCCAAAAATGTAAGCAGAATGAGCTTTTCAGTGAATAGCAGCCAGGCACATTTTAGCTAGTTTTACTTGTAAGTGGGGTTGGAAATGCTTTTCAGGCTCAGTACTGGGCTCAAAAGATGCAGCTCTGAGGTCTCTCCTGATAGGAGGTAGTTAAGTAGAACTTCGCTGCTCAGCTGACCCGGCAGGAGCAAATGTATGCCAAAAATGTACGCAGAATCAGCTTTTCAGTGAAGAGCAGCCAGGCACATTCTAGCAGGTTTTACTTGTAAGTGGGGTTGGAAACGCTTTTCAGGCTCAGTACTGCGCTCAAAAGATGCAGCCCTGAGGTCTCTCATGATAGGAGGTATTAGTAGAACTTCGCTGCTCAGCTGACCCGGCAGGAGCAAATGTATGCCAAAAATGTACGCAGAATGAGCTTTCAACGTATGCCAAAAATGTACACAGAATGAGCTTTTCAGTGAATAGCAGCCAGGCACATTTTAGCTTGTTTTACTTGTAAGTGGGGTTGGAAACGCTTTTCAGGATCAGTACTGGGCTCAAAACATGCAGCCCTGAGGTCTCTCATGATAGCAGGTGGTTAAATAGAAATTCGCTGCTCAGCTTACCCGGCTTGAGCAAACGTATGCCAAAAATGTACACAGAATGAGCTTTTCAGTGAATAGCAGCCAGGCACATTTTAGCTAGTTTTACTTGTAAGTGGGGTTGGAAACGCTTTTCAGGATCAGTACTGGGCTCAAAACATGCAGCCCTGAGGTCTCTCATGATAGCAGGTGGTTAAATAGAAATTCGCTGCTCAGCTGACCCGGTAGGAGCAAACGTATGCCAAAAATGTAAGCAGAATGAGCTTTTCTGTGAGTAGCAGCCAGGCACATTTTAGCTAGTTTTACTTGTAAGTGGGGTTGGAAACGCTTTTCAGGCTCACTACTGGGCTCAAAACATGCAGCCCTGAGGTCTCTCATGATTGCAGGTGGTTAAATAGAAATTCGCTGCTCAGCTGACCCGGTAGGAGCAAACGTATGCCAAAAATGTAAGCAGAATGAGCTTTTCAGTGAATAGCAGTCAGGCACATTTTAGCTAGTTTTACTTGTAAGTGGGGTTGGAAACGCTTTTCAGGATCAGTACTGGGCTCAAAACATGCAGCCCTGAGGTCTCTCATGATAGCAGGTGGTTAAATAGAAATTCGCTGCTCAGCTGACCCAGCAGGAGCAAACGTATGCCAAAAATGTATGCAGAATGAACTTTTCAGTGAAGAGCAGCCAGGCACATTTTAGCTAGTTTTACTTGTAAGTGGGGTTGGAAATGCTTTTCGGGATCAGTACTGGGCTCAAACATGCAGCCCTGAGGTCTCTCATGATAGCAGGTGGTTAAATAGAAATTCGCTGCTCAGCTGACCCAGCAGGAGCAAACGTATGTCAAAAATGTACGCAGAATGAGCTTTTCAGTGAATAGCAGCCAGGCACATTTTAGCTAGTTTTACTTGTAAGTGGGGTTGGAAATGCTTTTCAGGATCAGTGCTGGGCTCAAAACATGCAGCCCTGAGGTCTCTCATGATAGCAGGTGGTTAAATAGAAATTTGCTGCTCAGCTGACCCGGTAGGAGCAAACGTATGCCAAAAATTAAAGCAGAATGAGCTTTTCAGTGAATAGCAGCCAGGCACATTTTAGCTAGTTTTACTTGTAAGTGGGGTTGGAAATGCTTTTCAGGCTCAGTACTGGGCTCAAAAGATGCAGCTCTGAGGTCTCTTCTGATAGGAGGTAGTTAAGTAGAACTTCGCTGCTCAGCTGACCCGGCAGGAGCAAATATATGCCAAAAATGTACGCAGAATGAGCTTTTCAGTGAATAGCAGCCAGTCACATTTTAGCTAGTTTTACTTGTAAGTGGGGTTGGAAACGCTTTTCGGGCTCAGTACTGGGCTCAAACATGCAGCCCTAAGGTCTCTCATGATAGCAGGTGGTTAAACAGAAATTCGCTGCTCAGCTGACACGGCAGGAGCAAACGTATGCCAAAAATGTACACAGAATGAGCTTTTCAGTGAATAGCAGCCATGCACATTTTAGCTAGTTTTACTTGTAAGTGGGGTTGGAAACGCTTTTCAGGATCAGTACTGGGCTCAAAACATGCAGCCCTGAGGTCTCTCATGATAGCAGGTGGTTAAATAGAAATTCGCTGCTCAGCTGACCCGGTAGGAGCAAACGTATGCCAAAAATGTAAGCAGAATGAGCTTTTCTGTGAATAGCAGCCAGGCACATTTTAGCTAGTTTTACTTGTAAGTGGGGTTGGAAACGCTTTTCAGGCTCAGTACTGGGCTCAAAACATGCAGCCCTGAGGTCTCTCATGATTGCAGGTGGTTAAATAGAAATTCGCTGCTCAGCTGACCCGGTAGGAGCAAACGTATGCCAAAAATGTAAGCAGAATGAGCTTTTCAGTGAATAGCAGTCAGGCACATTTTAGCTAGTTTTACTTGTAAGTGGGGTTGGAAATGCTTTTCAGGCTCAGTACTGGGCTCAAAAGATGCAGCTCTGAGGTCTCTCCTGATAGGAGGTAGTTAAGTAGAACTTCGCTGAACAGCTGACCCGGCAGGAGCAAACGTATGCCAAAAATGTACGCAGAATGAGCTTTTCAGTGAAGAGCAGCCAGGCACATTTTAGCTAGTTTTACTTGTAAGTGGGGTTGGAAATGCTTTTCAGGCTCAGTACTGGGCTCAAAACATGCAGCCCTGAGGTCTCTCATGATAGCAGGAGGTTAAATAGAAATTCGCTGCTCAGCTGACCCGGTAGGAGCAAACGTATGCCAATAATGTAAGCAGAATGAGCTTTTCAGTGAAAAGCAGCCAGGCACATTTTAGCTAGTTTTACTTGTAAGTGGGGTTGGAAATGCTTTTCAGGCTCAGTACTGGGCTCAAAAGATGCAGCTCTGAGGTCTCTTCTGATAGGAGGTAGTTAAGTAGAACTTCGCTGCTCAGCTGACCAAGCAGGAGCAAACGTATGCCAAAAATGTACGCAGAATGATCTTTTCAGTGAATAGCAGCCAGGCACATTTTAGCTAGTTTTACTTGTAAGTGGGGTTGGAAACGCTTTTCAGGCTCAGTACTGCGCTCAAAACATGCAGCCCTGAGGTCTCTCATGATAGCAGGTGGTTAAGTAGAAATTTGCCACTTGGCTGACCCAGCAGGAGCAAACGTATGCCAAAAATGTACACAGAATGAGCTTTTCAGTGAATAGCAGCCAGGCACATTTCAGCTAGTTTTACTTGTAAGTGGGGTTGGAAACGCTTTTCAGGATCAGTACTGGGCTCAAAACATGCAGCCCTGAGGTCTCTCATGATAGCAGGTGGTTAAATAGAAATTCGCTGCTCAGCTGACCCGGCAGGAGCAAACGTATGCCAAAAATGTACGCAGAATGAGCTTTTCAGTGAAGAGCAGCCAGGCACATTTTAGCTAGTTTTACTTGTAAGTGGGGTTGGAAATGCTTTTCAGGCTCAGTACTGGGCTCAAAAGATGCAGCTCTGAGGTCTCTCCTGATAGGAGGTAGTTAAGTAGAACTTCGCTGCTCAGCTGACCCGGCAGGAGCAAATGTATGCCAAAAATGTACGCAGAATGAGCTTTTCAGTGAAGAGCAGCCTGGCACATTCTAGCAAGTTTTACTTGTAAGTGGGGTTGGAAACACTTTTCAGGCTCAGTACAGCGCTCAAAAGATGCAGCCCTGAGGTCTCTCATGATAGCAGGTGGTTAAGTAGAAATTTGCCACTTGGCTGACCCAGCAGGAGCAAACGTATGCCAAAAATGTACACAGAATGAGCTTTTCAGTGACTAGCATCCAGGCACATTTTAGCTAATTTTACTTGTAAGTGGGGTTGGAAACGCTTTTCAGGATCAGTACAGGGCACAAAAACATGCAGCCCTGAGGTCTCTCATGATAGCAGGTTGTTAAATAGAAATTCGCTGCTCAGCTGACCCGGCAGGAGCAAACGTATGCCAAAAATGTACACAGAATGAGCTTTTCAGTGACTAGCAGCCAGGCACATTTTAGCTAGTTTTACTTGTAAGTGGGGTTGGAAACGCTTTTCAGGATCAGTACTGGGCTCAAAACATGCAGCCCTGAGGTCTCTCATGATAGCAGGTGGTTAAATAGAAATCTGCTGCTCAGCTGACCCGGCAGGAGCAAACGTATGCCAAAAATGTTCGCAGAATGAGCTTTTCAGTGAAGAGCAGCCAGGCACATTTTAGATAGTTTTACTTGTAAGTGGGGTTGGAAACGCTTTTCAGGCTCAGTACTGGGCTCAAAAGATGCAGCTCTGAGGTCTCTTCTGATAGGAGGTAGTTAAGTAGAACTTCGCTTCTCGGCTGACCCGGCAGGAGCAAATGTATGCCAAAAATGTACGCAGAATGAGCTTTTCAGTGAATAGCAGCCAGGCACATTTTAGCTAGTTTTACTTGTAAGTGGGGTTGGAAACGCTTTTCAGGATCAGTACTGGGCTCAAAACATGCAGCCCTGAGGTCTCTCATGATAGCAGGTGGTTAAATAGAAATTCGCTGCTCAGCTGACCCAGCAGGAGCAAACGTATGCCAAAAATGTATGCAGAATGAACTTTTCAGTGAAGAGCAGCCAGGCACATTTTAGCTAGTTTTACTTGTAAGTGGGGTTGGAAATGCTTTTCGGGCTCAGTACTGGGCTCAAACATGCAGCCCTGAGGTCTCTCATGAAAGCAGGTGGTTAAATAGAAATTCGCTGCTCAGCTGACCCAGCAGGAGCAAACGTATGTCAAAAATGTACGCAGAATGAGCTTTTCAGTGAATAGCAGCCAGGCACATTTTAGCTAGTTTTACTTGTAAGTGGGGTTGGAAACGCTTTTCAGGATCAGTACTGGGCTCAAAACATGCAGCCCTGAGGTCTCTCATGATAGCAGGTGGTTAAATAGAAATTCGCTGCTCAGCTGACCCGGTAGGAGCAAACGTATGCCAAAAATTAAAGCAGAATGAGCTTTTCAGTGAATAGCAGCCAGGCACATTTTAGCTAGTTTTACTTGTAAGTGGGGTTGGAAACGCTTTTCGGGCTCAGTACTGGCCTCAAACATGCAGCCCTGAGGTCTCTCATGATAGCAGGTGGTTAAACAGAAATTCGCTGCTCAGCTGACCCGGCAGGAGCAAACGTATGCCAAAAATGTACACAGAATGAGCTTTTCAGTGAATAGCAGCCAGGCACATTTTAGCTAGTTTTACTTGTAAGTGGGGTTGGAAACGCTTTTCAGGATCAGTACTGGGCTCAAAACATGCAGCCCTGAGGTCTCTCATGATAGCAGGTGGTTAAATAGAAATTCGCTGCTCAGCTGACCCGGTAGGAGCAAACGTATGCCAAAAATGTAAGCAGAATGAGCTTTTCTGTGAATAGCAGCCAGGCACATTTTAGCTAGTTTTACTTGTAAGTGGGGTTGGAAACGCTTTTCAGGCTCAGTACTGGGCTCAAAACATGCAGCCCTGAGGTCTCTCATGATTGCAGGTGGTTAAATAGAAATTCGCTGCTCAGCTGACCCGGTAGGAGCAAACGTATGCCAAAAATGTAAGCAGAATGAGCTTTTCAGTGAATAGCAGTCAGGCACATTTTAGCTAGTTTTACTTGTAAGTGGGGTTGGAAATGCTTTTCAGGCTCAGTACTGGGCTCAAAAGATGCAGCTCTGAGGTCTCTCCTGATAGGAGGTAGTTAAGTAGAACTTCGCTGAACAGCTGACCCGGCAGGAGCAAACGTATGCCAAAAATGTACGCAGAATGATCTTTTCAGTGAATAGCAGCCAGGCACATTTTAGCTAGTTTTACTTGTAAGTGGGGTTGGAAACGCTTTTCAGGCTCAGTACTGCGCTCAAAACATGCAGCCCTGAGGTCTCTCATGATAGCAGGTGGTTAAGTAGAAATTTGCCACTTGGCTGACCCAGCAGGAGCAAACGTATGCCAAAAATGTACACAGAATGAGCTTTTCAGTGAATAGCAGCCAGGCACATTTTAGCTAGTTTTACTTGTAAGTGGGGTTGGAAACGCTTTTCAGGATCAGTACTGGGCTCAAAACATGCAGCCCTGAGGTCTCTCATGATAGCAGGTGGTTAAATAGAAATTCGCTGCTCAGCTGACCCGGCAGGAGCAAACGTATGCCAAAAATGTACGCAGAATGAGCTTTTCAGTGAAGAGCAGCCAGGCACATTTTAGCTAGTTTTACCTGTAAGTGGGGTTGGAAATGCTTTTCAGGCTCAGTACTGGGCTCAAAAGATGCAGCTCTGAGGTCTCTCCTGATAGGAGGTAGTTAAGTAGAACTTCGCTGCTCAGCTGACCCGGCAGGAGCAAATGTATGCCAAAAATGTACGCAGAATGAGCTTTTCAGTGAAGAGCAGCCTGGCACATTCTAGCAAGTTTTACTTGTAAGTGGGGTTGGAAACACTTTTCAGGCTCAGTACAGCGCTCAAAAGATGCAGCCCTGAGGTCTCTCATGATAGCAGGTGGTTAAATAGAAATTTGCCACTTGGCTGACCCAGCAGGAGCAAACGTATGCCAAAAATGTACACAGAATGAGCTTTTCAGTGACTAGCAGCCAGGCACATTTTAGCTAGTTTTACTTGTAAGTGGGGTTGAAAACGCTTTTCAGGATCAGTACTGGGCTCAAAACATGCAGCCCTGAGGTCTCTCATGATAGCAGGTGGTTAAATAGAAATCTGCTGCTCAGCTGACCCGGCAGGAGCAAACGTATGCCAAAAATGTTCGCAGAATTAGCTTTTCAGTGAAGAGCAGCCAGGCACATTTTAGATAGTTTTACTTGTAAGTGGGGTTGGAAACGCTTTTCAGGCTCAGTACTCGGCTCAAAAGATGCAGCTCTGAGGTCTCTTCTGATAGGAGGTAGTTAAGTAGAACTTCGCTTCTCGGCTGACCCGGCAGGAGCAAATGTATGCCAAAATGTACGCAGAATGAGCTTTTCAGTGAATAGCAGCCAGGCACATTTTAGCTAGTTTTACTTGTAAGTGGGGTTGGAAACGCTTTTCAGGATCAGTACTGGGCTCAAAACATGCAGCCCTGAGGTCTCTCATGATAGCAGGTGGTTAAATAGAAATTCGCTGCTCAGCTGACCCGGCAGGAGCAAACGTATGCCAAAAATGTACGCAGAATGAGCTTTTCAGTGAAGAGCAGCCAGGCACATTTTAGCTAGTTTTACTTGTAAGTGGGGTTGGAAATGCTTTTCAGGCTCAGTACTGGGCTCAAAACATGCAGCCCTGAGGTCTCTCATGATAGCAGGAGGTTAAATAGAAATTCGCTGCTCAGCTGACCCGGTAGGAGCAAACGTATGCCAAAAATGTACACAGAATGAGCTTTTCAGTGAATAGCAGCCAGGCACATTTTAGCTAGTTTTACTTGTAAGTGGGGTTGGAAACGCTTTACAGGATCAGTACTGGGCTCAAGACATGCAGCCCTGAGGTCTCTCATGATTGCAGGTGGTTAAATAGAAATTCGCTGCTCAGCTGACCCGGTAGGAGCAAACGTATGCCAAAAATGTAAGCAGAATGAGCTTTTCAGTGAATAGCAGTCAGGCACATTTTAGCTAGTTTTACTTGTAAGTGGGGTTGGAAATGCTTTTCAGGCTCAGTACTGGGCTCAAAAGATGCAGCTCTGAGGTCTCCCTGATAGGAGGTAGTTAAGTAGAACTTCGCTGCACAGCTGACCCGGCAGGAGCAAACGTATGCCAAAAATGTACGCAGAAAGAGCTTTTCAGTGAAGAGCAGCCAGGCACATTTTAGCTAGTTTTACTTGTAAGTGGGGTTGGAAATGCTTTTCAGGCTCAGTACTGGGCTCAAAACATGCAGCCCTGAGGTCTCTCATGATAGCAGGAGGTTAAATAGAAATTCGCTGCTCAGCTGACCCGGCAGGAGCAAACGTATGCCAAAAATGTACACAGAATGAGCTTTTCAGTGAATAGCATCCAGGCACATTTTAGCTAGTTTTACTTGTAAGTGGGGTTGGAAATGCTTTTCAGGCTCAGTACTGGGCTCAAAAGATGCAGCTCTGAGGTCTCTTCTGATGGAGGTAGTTAAGTAGAACTTCGCTGCTCAGCTGACCAAGCAGGAGCAAACGTATGCCAAAAATGTACGCAGAATGATCTTTTCAGTGAATAGCAGCCAGGCACATTTTAGCTAGTTTTACTTGTAAGTGGGGTTGGAAACGCTTTTCAGGCTCAGTACTGCGCTCAAAACATGCAGCCCTGAGGTCTCTCATGATAGCAGGTGGTTAAGTAGAAATTTGCCACTTGGCTGACCCAGCAGGAGCAAAGGTATGCCAAAAATGTACACAGAATGAGCTTTTCAGTGAATAGCAGCCAGGCACATTTTAGCTAGTTTTACTTGTAAGTGAGGTTGGAAACGCTTTTCAGGATCAGTACTGGGCTCAAAACATGCAGCCCTGAGGTCTCTCATGATAGCAGGAGGTTAAATAGAAATTCGCTGCTCAGCTGACCCGGTAGGAGCAAACGTATGCCAAAAATGTAAGCAGAATGAGCTTTTCAGTGAATAGCAGCCAGGCACATTTTAGCTAGTTTTACTTGTAAGTGGGGTTGGAAACGCTTTTCAGGCTCAGTACTGGGCTCAAAAGATGCAGCTCTGAGGTCTCTTCTGATAGGAGGTAGTTAAGTAGAACTTCGCTGCTCAGCTGACCAAGCAGGAGCAAATGTATGCCAAAAATGTACGTAGAATGATCTTTTCAGTGAATAGCAGGCAGGCACATTTTAGCTAGTTTTACTTGTAAGTGGGGTTGGAAACGCTTTTCAGGCTCAGTACTGCGCTCAAAACATGCAGCCCTGAGGTCTCTCATGATAGCAGGTGGTTAAGTAGAAATTTGCCACTTGGCTGACCCAGCAGGAGCAAACGTATGCCAAAAATGTACACAGAATGAGCTTTTCAGTGAATAGCAGCCAGGCACATTTTAGCTAGTTTTACTTGTAAGTGGGGTTGGAAACGCTTTTCTGGATCAGTACTGGGCTCAAAACATGCAGCCCTGAGGTCTCTCATGATAGCAGGTGGTTAAATAGAAATTCGCTGCTCAGCTGACCCGGCAGGAGCAAACGTATACCAAAAATGTACGCAGAATGAGCTTTTCAGTGAAGAGCAGCCAGGCACATTTTAGCTAGTTTTACTTGTAAGTGGGGTTGGAAATGCTTTTCAGGCTCAGTACTGGGCTCAAAAGATGCAGCTCTGAGGTCTCTCCTGATAGGAGGTAGTTAAGTAGAACTTCGCTGCTCAGCTGACCCGGCAGGAGCAAATGTATGCCAAAAATGTACGCAGAATGAGCTTTTCAGTGAAGAGCAGCCTGGCACATTCTAGCAAGTTTTACTTGTAAGTGGGGTTGGAAACACTTTTCAGGCTCAGTACTGCGCTCAAAAGATGCAGCCCTGAGGTTTCTCCATGATAGCAGGTGGTTAAGTAGAAATTTGTCACTTGGCTGACCCAGCAGGAGCAAACGTATGCCAAAAATGTACACAGAATGAGCTTTTCAGTGACTAGCATTCAGGCACATTTTAGCTAGTTTTACTTGTAAGTGGGGTTGGAAACGCTTTTCAGGATCAGTACAGGGCTCAAAACATGCAGCCCTGAGGTCTCTCATGATAGCAGCTGGTTAAATAGAAATTCGCTGCTCAGCTGACCCGGCAGGAGCAAACGTATGCCAAAAATGTACACAGAATGAGCTTTTCAGTGACTAGCAGCCAGGCACATTTTAGCTAGTTTTCCTTGTAAGTGGGGTTGGAAACGCTTTTCAGGATCAGTACTGGGCTCAAAACATGCAGCCCTGAGGTCTCTTCTGATAGGAGGTAGTTAAGTAGAACTTCGCTTCTCAGCTGACCCGGCAGGAGCAAATGTATGCCAAAAATGTACGCAGAATGAGCTTTTCAGTGAATAGCAGCCAGGCACATTTTAGCTAGTTTTACTTGTAAGTGGGGTTGGAAACGCTTTTCAGGATCAGTACTGGGCTCAAAACATGCAGCCCTGAGGTCTCTCATGATAGCAGGTGGTTAAATAGAAATTCGCTGCTCAGCTGACCCAGCAGGAGCAAACGTATGCCAAAAATGTATGCAGAATGAACTTTTCAGTGAAGAGCAGCCAGGCACATTTTAGCTAGTTTTACTTGTAAGTGGGGTTGGAAATGCTTTTCGGGCTCAGTACTGGGCTCAAACATGCAGCCCTGAGGTCTCTCATGATAGCAGGTGGTTAAATAGAAATTCGCTGCTCAGCTGACCCAGCAGGAGCAAACGTATGTCAAAAATGTACGCAGAATGAGCTTTTCAGTGAATAGCAGCCAGGCACATTTTAGCTAGTTTTACTTGTAAGTGGGGTTGGAAACGCTTTTCAGGATCAGTACTGGGCTCAAAACATGCAGCCCTGAGGTCTCTCATGATAGCAGGTGGTTAAATAGAAATTCGCTGCTCAGCTGACCCGGTAGGAGCAAACGTATGCCAAAAATTAAAGCAGAATGAGCTTTTCAGTGAATAGCAGCCAGGCACATTTTAGCTAGTTTTACTTGTAAGTGGGGTTGGAAACGCTTTTCAGGATCAGTACTGGGCTCAAAACATGCAGCCCTGAGGTCTCTCATGATAGCAGGTGGTTAAATAGAAATTCGCTGCTCAGCTGACCCGGTAGGAGCAAACGTATGCCAAAAATGTAAGCAGAATGAGCTTTTCTGTGAATAGCAGCCAGGCACATTTTAGCTAGTTTTACTTGTAAGTGGGGTTGGAAACGCTTTTCAGGCTCAGTACTGGGCTCAAAACATGCAGCCCTGAGGTCTCTCATGATTGCAGGTGGTTAAATAGAAATTTGCTGCTCAGCTGACCCGGTAGGAGCAAACGTATGCCAAAAATGTAAGCAGAATGAGCTTTTCAGTGAATAGCAGTCAGGCACATTTTAGCTAGTTTTACTTGTAAGTGGGGTTGGAAATGCTTTTCAGGCTCAGTACTGGGCTCAAAAGATGCAGCTCTGAGGTCTCTCCTGATAGGAGGTAGTTAAGTAGAACTTCGCTGAACAGCTGACCCGGCAGGAGCAAACGTATGCCAAAAATGTACGCAGAATGATCTTTTCAGTGAATAGCAGCCAGGCACATTTTAGCTAGTTTTACTTGTAAGTGGGGTTGGAAACGCTTTTCAGGCTCAGTACTGCGCTCAAAACATGCAGCCCTGAGGTCTCTCATGATAGCAGGTGGTTAAGTAGAAATTTGCCACTTGGCTGACCCAGCAGGAGCAAACGTATGCCAAAAATGTACACAGAATGAGCTTTTCAGTGAATAGCAGCCAGGCACATTTTAGCTAGTTTTACTTGTAAGTGGGGTTGGAAACGCTTTTCAGGATCAGTACTGGGCTCAAAACATGCAGCCCTGAGGTCTCTCATGATAGCAGGTGGTTAAATAGAAATTCGCTGCTCAGCTGACCCGGCAGGAGCAAACGTATGCCAAAAATGTACGCAGAATGAGCTTTTCAGTGAAGAGCAGCCAGGCACATTTTAGCTAGTTTTACCTGTAAGTGGGGTTGGAAATGCTTTTCAGGCTCAGTACTGGGCTCAAAAGATGCAGCTCTGAGGTCTCTCCTGATAGGAGGTAGTTAAGTAGAACTTCGCTGCTCAGCTGACCCGGCAGGAGCAAATGTATGCCAAAAATGTACGCAGAATGAGCTTTTCAGTGAAGAGCAGCCTGGCACATTCTAGCAAGTTTTACTTGTAAGTGGGGTTGGAAACACTTTTCAGGCTCAGTACAGCGCTCAAAAGATGCAGCCCTGAGGTCTCTCATGATAGCAGGTGGTTAAATAGAAATTTGCCACTTGGCTGACCCAGCAGGAGCAAACGTATGCCAAAAATGTACACAGAATGAGCTTTTCAGTGACTAGCAGCCAGGCACATTTTAGCTAGTTTTACTTGTAAGTGGGGTTGAAAACGCTTTTCAGGATCAGTACTGGGCTCAAAACATGCAGCCCTGAGGTCTCTCATGATAGCAGGTGGTTAAATAGAAATCTGCTGCTCAGCTGACCCGGCAGGAGCAAACGTATGCCAAAAATGTTCGCAGAATGAGCTTTTCAGTGAAGAGCAGCCAGGCACATTTTAGATAGTTTTACTTGTAAGTGGGGTTGGAAACGCTTTTCAGGCTCAGTACTCGGCTCAAAAGATGCAGCTCTGAGGTCTCTTCTGATAGGAGGTAGTTAAGTAGAACTTCGCTTCTCGGCTGACCCGGCAGGAGCAAATGTATGCCAAAATGTACGCAGAATGAGCTTTTCAGTGAATAGCAGCCAGGCACATTTTAGCTAGTTTTACTTGTAAGTGGGGTTGGAAACGCTTTTCAGGATCAGTACTGGGCTCAAAACATGCAGCCCTGAGGTCTCTCATGATAGCAGGTGGTTAAATAGAAATTCGCTGCTCAGCTGACCCGGCAGGAGCAAACGTATGCCAAAAATGTACGCAGAATGAGCTTTTCAGTGAAGAGCAGCCAGGCACATTTTAGCTAGTTTTACTTGTAAGTGGGGTTGGAAATGCTTTTCAGGCTCAGTACTGGGCTCAAAACATGCAGCCCTGAGGTCTCTCATGATAGCAGGAGGTTAAATAGAAATTCGCTGCTCAGCTGACCCGGTAGGAGCAAACGTATGCCAAAAATGTACACAGAATGAGCTTTTCAGTGAATAGCAGCCAGGCACATTTTAGCTAGTTTTACTTGTAAGTGGGGTTGGAAACGCTTTACAGGATCAGTACTGGGCTCAAGACATGCAGCCCTGAGGTCTCTCATGATTGCAGGTGGTTAAATAGAAATTCGCTGCTCAGCTGACCCGGTAGGAGCAAACGTATGCCAAAAATGTAAGCAGAATGAGCTTTTCAGTGAATAGCAGTCAGGCACATTTTAGCTAGTTTTACTTGTAAGTGGGGTTGGAAATGCTTTTCAGGCTCAGTACTGGGCTCAAAAGATGCAGCTCTGAGGTCTCCCTGATAGGAGGTAGTTAAGTAGAACTTCGCTGCACAGCTGACCCGGCAGGAGCAAACGTATGCCAAAAATGTACGCAGAAAGAGCTTTTCAGTGAAGAGCAGCCAGGCACATTTTAGCTAGTTTTACTTGTAAGTGGGGTTGGAAATGCTTTTCAGGCTCAGTACTGGGCTCAAAACATGCAGCCCTGAGGTCTCTCATGATAGCAGGAGGTTAAATAGAAATTCGCTGCTCAGCTGACCCGGCAGGAGCAAACGTATGCCAAAAATGTACACAGAATGAGCTTTTCAGTGAATAGCATCCAGGCACATTTTAGCTAGTTTTACTTGTAAGTGGGGTTGGAAATGCTTTTCAGGCTCAGTACTGGGCTCAAAAGATGCAGCTCTGAGGTCTCTTCTGATGGAGGTAGTTAAGTAGAACTTCGCTGCTCAGCTGACCAAGCAGGAGCAAACGTATGCCAAAAATGTACGCAGAATGATCTTTTCAGTGAATAGCAGCCAGGCACATTTTAGCTAGTTTTACTTGTAAGTGGGGTTGGAAACGCTTTTCAGGCTCAGTACTGCGCTCAAAACATGCAGCCCTGAGGTCTCTCATGATAGCAGGTGGTTAAGTAGAAATTTGCCACTTGGCTGACCCAGCAGGAGCAAAGGTATGCCAAAAATGTACACAGAATGAGCTTTTCAGTGAATAGCAGCCAGGCACATTTTAGCTAGTTTTACTTGTAAGTGAGGTTGGAAACGCTTTTCAGGATCAGTACTGGGCTCAAAACATGCAGCCCTGAGGTCTCTCATGATAGCAGGAGGTTAAATAGAAATTCGCTGCTCAGCTGACCCGGTAGGAGCAAACGTATGCCAAAAATGTAAGCAGAATGAGCTTTTCAGTGAATAGCAGCCAGGCACATTTTAGCTAGTTTTACTTGTAAGTGGGGTTGGAAACGCTTTTCAGGCTCAGTACTGGGCTCAAAAGATGCAGCTCTGAGGTCTCTTCTGATAGGAGGTAGTTAAGTAGAACTTCGCTGCTCAGCTGACCAAGCAGGAGCAAATGTATGCCAAAAATGTACGTAGAATGATCTTTTCAGTGAATAGCAGGCAGGCACATTTTAGCTAGTTTTACTTGTAAGTGGGGTTGGAAACGCTTTTCAGGCTCAGTACTGCGCTCAAAACATGCAGCCCTGAGGTCTCTCATGATAGCAGGTGGTTAAGTAGAAATTTGCCACTTGGCTGACCCAGCAGGAGCAAACGTATGCCAAAAATGTACACAGAATGAGCTTTTCAGTGAATAGCAGCCAGGCACATTTTAGCTAGTTTTACTTGTAAGTGGGGTTGGAAACGCTTTTCTGGATCAGTACTGGGCTCAAAACATGCAGCCCTGAGGTCTCTCATGATAGCAGGTGGTTAAATAGAAATTCGCTGCTCAGCTGACCCGGCAGGAGCAAACGTATACCAAAAATGTACGCAGAATGAGCTTTTCAGTGAAGAGCAGCCAGGCACATTTTAGCTAGTTTTACTTGTAAGTGGGGTTGGAAATGCTTTTTAGGCTCAGTACTGGGCTCAAAAGATGCAGCTCTGAGGTCTCTCCTGATAGGAGGTAGTTAAGTAGAACTTCGCTGCTCAGCTGACCCGGCAGGAGCAAATGTATGCCAAAAATGTACGCAGAATGAGCTTTTCAGTGAAGAGCAGCCTGGCACATTCTAGCAAGTTTTACTTGTAAGTGGGGTTGGAAACACTTTTCAGGCTCAGTACTGCGCTCAAAAGATGCAGCCCTGAGGTTTCTCCATGATAGCAGGTGGTTAAGTAGAAATTTGTCACTTGGCTGACCCAGCAGGAGCAAACGTATGCCAAAAATGTACACAGAATGAGCTTTTCAGTGACTAGCATTCAGGCACATTTTAGCTAGTTTTACTTGTAAGTGGGGTTGGAAACGCTTTTCAGGATCAGTACAGGGCTCAAAACATGCAGCCCTGAGGTCTCTCATGATAGCAGCTGGTTAAATAGAAATTCGCTGCTCAGCTGACCCGGCAGGAGCAAACGTATGCCAAAAATGTACACAGAATGAGCTTTTCAGTGACTAGCAGCCAGGCACATTTTAGCTAGTTTTCCTTGTAAGTGGGGTTGGAAACGCTTTTCAGGATCAGTACTGGGCTCAAAACATGCAGCCCTGAGGTCTCTTCTGATAGGAGGTAGTTAAGTAGAACTTCGCTTCTCAGCTGACCCGGCAGGAGCAAATGTATGCCAAAAATGTACGCAGAATGAGCTTTTCAGTGAATAGCAGCCAGGCACATTTTAGCTAGTTTTACTTGTAAGTGGGGTTGGAAACGCTTTTCAGGATCAGTACTGGGCTCAAAACATGCAGCCCTGAGGTCTCTCATGATAGCAGGTGGTTAAATAGAAATTCGCTGCTCAGCTGACCCAGCAGGAGCAAACGTATGCCAAAAATGTATGCAGAATGAACTTTTCAGTGAAGAGCAGCCAGGCACATTTTAGCTAGTTTTACTTGTAAGTGGGGTTGGAAATGCTTTTCGGGCTCAGTACTGGGCTCAAACATGCAGCCCTGAGGTCTCTCATGATAGCAGGTGGTTAAATAGAAATTCGCTGCTCAGCTGACCCAGCAGGAGCAAACGTATGTCAAAAATGTACGCAGAATGAGCTTTTCAGTGAATAGCAGCCAGGCACATTTTAGCTAGTTTTACTTGTAAGTGGGGTTGGAAACGCTTTTCAGGATCAGTACTGGGCTCAAAACATGCAGCCCTGAGGTCTCTCATGATAGCAGGTGGTTAAATAGAAATTCGCTGCTCAGCTGACCCGGTAGGAGCAAACGTATGCCAAAAATTAAAGCAGAATGAGCTTTTCAGTGAATAGCAGCCAGGCACATTTTAGCTAGTTTTACTTGTAAGTGGGGTTGGAAATGCTTTTCAGGCTCAGTACTGGGCTCAAAAGATGCAGCTCTGAGGTCTCTTCTGATAGGAGGTAGTTAAGTAGAACTTCGCTGCTCAGCTGACCCGGCAGGAGCAAATATATGCCAAAAATGTACGCAGAATGAGCTTTTAAGTGAATAGCAGCCAGGCACATTTTAGCTAGTTTTACTTGTAAGTGGGGTTGGAAACGCTTTTCGGGCTCAGTACTGGGCTCAAACATGCAGCCCTAAGGTCTCTCATGATAGCAGGTGGTTAAACAGAAATTTGCTGCTCAGCTGACCCGGCAGGAGCAAACGTATGCCAAAAATGTACACAGAATGAGCTTTTCAGTGAATAGCAGCCAGGCACATTTTAGCTAGTTTTACTTGTAAGTGGGGTTGGAAACGCTTTTCAGGATCAGTACTGGGCTCAAAACATGCAGCCCTGAGGTCTCTCATGATAGCAGGTGGTTAAATAGAAATTCGCTGCTCAGCTGACCCGGTAGGAGCAAACGTATGCCAAAAATGTAAGCAGAATGAGCTTTTCTGTGAATAGCAGCCAGGCACATTTTAGCTAGTTTTACTTGTAAGTGGGTTTGGAAACGCTTTTCAGGCTCAGTACTGGGCTCAAAACATGCAGCCCTGAGGTCTCTCATGATTGCAGGTGGTTAAATAGAAATTCGCTGCTCAGCTGACCTGGTAGGAGCAAACGTATGCCAAAAATGTAAGCAGAATGAGCTTTTCAGTGAATAGCAGTCAGGCACATTTTAGCTAGTTTTACTTGTAAGTGGGGTTGGAAATGCTTTTCAGGCTCAGTACTGGGCTCAAAAGATGCAGCTCTGAGGTCTCTCCTGATAGGAGGTAGTTAAGTAGAACTTCGCTGAACAGCTGACCCGGCAGGAGCAAACGTATGCCAAAAATGTACGCAGAATGAGCTTTTCAGTGAAGAGCAGCCAGGCACATTTTAGCTAGTTTTACTTGTAAGTGGGGTTGGAAATGCTTTTCAGGCTCAGTACTGGGCTCAAAACATGCAGCCCTGAGGTCTCTCATGATAGCAGGAGGTTAAATAGAAATTCGCTGCTCAGCTGACCCGGTAGGAGCAAACGTATGCCAATAATGTAAGCAGAATGAGCTTTTCAGTGAATAGCAGCCAGGCACATTTTAGGTAGTTTTACTTGTAAGTGGGGTTGGAAATGCTTTTCAGGCTCAGTACTGGGCTCAAAAGATGCAGCTCTGAGGTCTCTTCTGATAGGAGGTAGTTAAGTAGAACTTCGCTGCTCAGCTGACCAAGCAGGAGCAAACGTATGCCAAAAATGTACGCAGAATGATCTTTTCAGTGAATAGCAGCCAGGCACATTTTAGCTAGTTTTACTTGTAAGTGGGGTTGGAAACGCTTTTCAGGATCAGTACTGGGCTCAAAACATGCAGCCCTGAGGTCTCTCATGATAGCAGGTGGTTAAATAGAAATTCGCTGCTCAGCTGACCCGGCAGGAGCAAACGTATGCCAAAAATGTACGCAGAATGAGCTTTTCAGTGAAGAGCAGCCAGGCACATTTTAGCTAGTTTTACCTGTAAGTGGGGTTGGAAATGCTTTTCAGGCTCAGTACTGGGCTCAAAAGATGCAGCTCTGAGGTCTCTCCTGATAGGAGGTAGTTAAGTAGAACTTCGCTGCTCAGCTGACCCGGCAGGAGCAAATGTATGCCAAAAATGTACGCAGAATGAGCTTTTCAGTGAAGAGCAGCCTGGCACATTCTAGCAAGTTTTACTTGTAAGTGGGGTTGGAAACACTTTTCAGGCTCAGTACAGCGCTCAAAAGATGCAGCCCTGAGGTCTCTCATGATAGCAGGTGGTTAAATAGAAATTTGCCACTTGGCTGACCCAGCAGGAGCAAACGTATGCCAAAAATGTACACAGAATGAGCTTTTCAGTGACTAGCAGCCAGGCACATTTTAGCTAGTTTTACTTGTAAGTGGGGTTGAAAACGCTTTTCAGGATCAGTACTGGGCTCAAAACATGCAGCCCTGAGGTCTCTCATGATAGCAGGTGGTTAAATAGAAATCTGCTGCTCAGCTGACCCGGCAGGAGCAAACGTATGCCAAAAATGTTCGCAGAATGAGCTTTTCAGTGAAGAGCAGCCAGGCACATTTTAGATAGTTTTACTTGTAAGTGGGGTTGGAAACGCTTTTCAGGCTCAGTACTCGGCTCAAAAGATGCAGCTCTGAGGTCTCTTCTGATAGGAGGTAGTTAAGTAGAACTTCGCTTCTCGGCTGACCCGGCAGGAGCAAATGTATGCCAAAATGTACGCAGAATGAGCTTTTCAGTGAATAGCAGCCAGGCACATTTTAGCTAGTTTTACTTGTAAGTGGGGTTGGAAACGCTTTTCAGGATCAGTACTGGGCTCAAAACATGCAGCCCTGAGGTCTCTCATGATAGCAGGTGGTTAAATAGAAATTCGCTGCTCAGCTGACCCGGCAGGAGCAAACGTATGCCAAAAATGTACGCAGAATGAGCTTTTCAGTGAAGAGCAGCCAGGCACATTTTAGCTAGTTTTACTTGTAAGTGGGGTTGGAAATGCTTTTCAGGCTCAGTACTGGGCTCAAAACATGCAGCCCTGAGGTCTCTCATGATAGCAGGAGGTTAAATAGAAATTCGCTGCTCAGCTGACCCGGTAGGAGCAAACGTATGCCAAAAATGTACACAGAATGAGCTTTTCAGTGAATAGCAGCCAGGCACATTTTAGCTAGTTTTACTTGTAAGTGGGGTTGGAAACGCTTTACAGGATCAGTACTGGGCTCAAGACATGCAGCCCTGAGGTCTCTCATGATTGCAGGTGGTTAAATAGAAATTCGCTGCTCAGCTGACCCGGTAGGAGCAAACGTATGCCAAAAATGTAAGCAGAATGAGCTTTTCAGTGAATAGCAGTCAGGCACATTTTAGCTAGTTTTACTTGTAAGTGGGGTTGGAAATGCTTTTCAGGCTCAGTACTGGGCTCAAAAGATGCAGCTCTAAGGTCTCCCTGATAGGAGGTAGTTAAGTAGAACTTCGCTGCACAGCTGACCCGGCAGGAGCAAACGTATGCCAAAAATGTACGCAGAAAGAGCTTTTCAGTGAAGAGCAGCCAGGCACATTTTAGCTAGTTTTACTTGTAAGTGGGGTTGGAAATGCTTTTCAGGCTCAGTACTGGGCTCAAAACATGCAGCCCTGAGGTCTCTCATGATAGCAGGAGGTTAAATAGAAATTCGCTGCTCAGCTGACCCGGCAGGAGCAAACGTATGCCAAAAATGTACACAGAATGAGCTTTTCAGTGAATAGCATCCAGGCACATTTTAGCTAGTTTTACTTGTAAGTGGGGTTGGAAATGCTTTTCAGGCTCAGTACTGGGCTCAAAAGATGCAGCTCTGAGGTCTCTTCTGATGGAGGTAGTTAAGTAGAACTTCGCTGCTCAGCTGACCAAGCAGGAGCAAACGTATGCCAAAAATGTACGCAGAATGATCTTTTCAGTGAATAGCAGCCAGGCACATTTTAGCTAGTTTTACTTGTAAGTGGGGTTGGAAACGCTTTTCAGGCTCAGTACTGCGCTCAAAACATGCAGCCCTGAGGTCTCTCATGATAGCAGGTGGTTAAGTAGAAATTTGCCACTTGGCTGACCCAGCAGGAGCAAAGGTATGCCAAAAATGTACACAGAATGAGCTTTTCAGTGAATAGCAGCCAGGCACATTTTAGCTAGTTTTACTTGTAAGTGAGGTTGGAAACGCTTTTCAGGATCAGTACTGGGCTCAAAACATGCAGCCCTGAGGTCTCTCATGATAGCAGGAGGTTAAATAGAAATTCGCTGCTCAGCTGACCCGGTAGGAGCAAACGTATGCCAAAAATGTAAGCAGAATGAGCTTTTCAGTGAATAGCAGCCAGGCACATTTTAGCTAGTTTTACTTGTAAGTGGGGTTGGAAACGCTTTTCAGGCTCAGTACTGGGCTCAAAAGATGCAGCTCTGAGGTCTCTTCTGATAGGAGGTAGTTAAGTAGAACTTCGCTGCTCAGCTGACCAAGCAGGAGCAAATGTATGCCAAAAATGTACGTAGAATGATCTTTTCAGTGAATAGCAGGCAGGCACATTTTAGCTAGTTTTACTTGTAAGTGGGGTTGGAAACGCTTTTCAGGCTCAGTACTGCGCTCAAAACATGCAGCCCTGAGGTCTCTCATGATAGCAGGTGGTTAAGTAGAAATTTGCCACTTGGCTGACCCAGCAGGAGCAAACGTATGCCAAAAATGTACACAGAATGAGCTTTTCAGTGAATAGCAGCCAGGCACATTTTAGCTAGTTTTACTTGTAAGTGGGGTTGGAAACGCTTTTCTGGATCAGTACTGGGCTCAAAACATGCAGCCCTGAGGTCTCTCATGATAGCAGGTGGTTAAATAGAAATTCGCTGCTCAGCTGACCCGGCAGGAGCAAACGTATACCAAAAATGTACGCAGAATGAGCTTTTCAGTGAAGAGCAGCCAGGCACATTTTAGCTAGTTTTACTTGTAAGTGGGGTTGGAAATGCTTTTCAGGCTCAGTACTGGGCTCAAAAGATGCAGCTCTGAGGTCTCTCCTGATAGGAGGTAGTTAAGTAGAACTTCGCTGCTCAGCTGACCCGGCAGGAGCAAATGTATGCCAAAAATGTACGCAGAATGAGCTTTTCAGTGAAGAGCAGCCTGGCACATTCTAGCAAGTTTTACTTGTAAGTGGGGTTGGAAACACTTTTCAGGCTCAGTACTGCGCTCAAAAGATGCAGCCCTGAGGTTTCTCCATGATAGCAGGTGGTTAAGTAGAAATTTGTCACTTGGCTGACCCAGCAGGAGCAAACGTATGCCAAAAATGTACACAGAATGAGCTTTTCAGTGACTAGCATTCAGGCACATTTTAGCTAGTTTTACTTGTAAGTGGGGTTGGAAACGCTTTTCAGGATCAGTACAGGGCTCAAAACATGCAGCCCTGAGGTCTCTCATGATAGCAGCTGGTTAAATAGAAATTCGCTGCTCAGCTGACCCGGCAGGAGCAAACGTATGCCAAAAATATACACAGAATGAGCTTTTCAGTGACTAGCAGCCAGGCACATTTTAGCTAGTTTTCCTTGTAAGTGGGGTTGGAAACGCTTTTCAGGATCAGTACTGGGCTCAAAACATGCAGCCCTGAGGTCTCTTCTGATAGGAGGTAGTTAAGTAGAACTTCGCTTCTCAGCTGACCCGGCAGGAGCAAATGTATGCCAAAAATGTACGCAGAATGAGCTTTTCAGTGAATAGCAGCCAGGCACATTTTAGCTAGTTTTACTTGTAAGTGGGGTTGGAAACGCTTTTCAGGATCAGTACTGGGCTCAAAACATGCAGCCCTGAGGTCTCTCATGATAGCAGGTGGTTAAATAGAAATTCGCTGCTCAGCTGACCCAGCAGGAGCAAACGTATGCCAAAAATGTATGCAGAATGAACTTTTCAGTGAAGAGCAGCCAGGCACATTTTAGCTAGTTTTACTTGTAAGTGGGGTTGGAAATGCTTTTCGGGCTCAGTACTGGGCTCAAACATGCAGCCCTGAGGTCTCTCATGATAGCAGGTGGTTAAATAGAAATTCGCTGCTCAGCTGACCCAGCAGGAGCAAACGTATGTCAAAAATGTACGCAGAATGAGCTTTTCAGTGAATAGCAGCCAGGCACATTTTAGCTAGTTTTACTTGTAAGTGGGGTTGGAAACGCTTTTCAGGATCAGTACTGGGCTCAAAACATGCAGCCCTGAGGTCTCTCATGATAGCAGGTGGTTAAATAGAAATTCGCTGCTCAGCTGACCCGGTAGGAGCAAACGTATGCCAAAAATTAAAGCAGAATGAGCTTTTCAGTGAATAGCAGCCAGGCACATTTTAGCTAGTTTTACTTGTAAGTGGGGTTGGAAATGCTTTTCAGGCTCAGTACTGGGCTCAAAAGATGCAGCTCTGAGGTCTCTTCTGATAGGAGGTAGTTAAGTAGAACTTCGCTGCTCAGCTGACCCGGCAGGAGCAAATATATGCCAAAAATGTACGCAGAATGAGCTTTTAAGTGAATAGCAGCCAGGCACATTTTAGCTAGTTTTACTTGTAAGTGGGGTTGGAAACGCTTTTCGGGCTCAGTACTGGGCTCAAACATGCAGCCCTAAGGTCTCTCATGATAGCAGGTGGTTAAACAGAAATTCGCTGCTCAGCTGACCCGGCAGGAGCAAACGTATGCCAAAAATGTACACAGAATGAGCTTTTCAGTGAATAGCAGCCAGGCACATTTTAGCTAGTTTTACTTGTAAGTGGGGTTGGAAACGCTTTTCAGGATCAGTACTGGGCTCAAAACATGCAGCCCTGAGGTCTCTCATGATAGCAGGTGGTTAAATAGAAATTCGCTGCTCAGCTGACCCGGTAGGAGCAAACGTATGCCAAAAATGTAAGCAGAATGAGCTTTTCTGTGAATAGCAGCCAGGCACATTTTAGCTAGTTTTACTTGTAAGTGGGTTTGGAAACGCTTTTCAGGCTCAGTACTGGGCTCAAAACATGCAGCCCTGAGGTCTCTCATGATTGCAGGTGGTTAAATAGAAATTCGCTGCTCAGCTGACCTGGTAGGAGCAAACGTATGCCAAAAATGTAAGCAGAATGAGCTTTTCAGTGAATAGCAGTCAGGCACATTTTAGCTAGTTTTACTTGTAAGTGGGGTTGGAAATGCTTTTCAGGCTCAGTACTGGGCTCAAAAGATGCAGCTCTGAGGTCTCTCCTGATAGGAGGTAGTTAAGTAGAACTTCGCTGAACAGCTGACCCGGCAGGAGCAAACGTATGCCAAAAATGTACGCAGAATGAGCTTTTCAGTGAAGAGCAGCCAGGCACATTTTAGCTAGTTTTACTTGTAAGTGGGGTTGGAAATGCTTTTCAGGCTCAGTACTGGGCTCAAAACATGCAGCCCTGAGGTCTCTCATGATAGCAGGAGGTTAAATAGAAATTCGCTGCTCAGCTGACCCGGTAGGAGCAAACGTATGCCAATAATGTAAGCAGAATGAGCTTTTCAGTGAATAGCAGCCAGGCACATTTTAGGTAGTTTTACTTGTAAGTGGGGTTGGAAATGCTTTTCAGGCTCAGTACTGGGCTCAAAAGATGCAGCTCTGAGGTCTCTTCTGATAGGAGGTAGTTAAGTAGAACTTCGCTGCTCAGCTGACCAAGCAGGAGCAAACGTATGCCAAAAATGTACGCAGAATGATCTTTTCAGTGAATAGCAGCCAGGCACATTTTAGCTAGTTTTACTTGTAAGAGGGGTTGGAAACGCTTTTCAGGCTCAGTACTGCGCTCAAAACATGCAGCCCTGAGGTCTCTCATGATAGCAGGTGGTTAAGTAGAAATTTGCCACTTGGCTGACCCAGCAGGAGCAAACGTATGCCAAAAATGTACACAGAATGAGCTTTTCAGTGAATAGCAGCCAGGCACATTTTAGCTAGTTTTACTTGTAAGTGGGGTTGGAAACGCTTTTCAGGATCAGTACTGGGCTCAAAACATGCAGCCCTGAGGTCTCTCATGATAGCAGGTGGTTAAATAGAAATTCGCTGCTCAGCTGACCCGGCAGGAGCAAACGTATGCCAAAAATGTACGCAGAATGAGCTTTTCAGTGAAGAGCAGCCAGGCACATTTTAGCTAGTTTTACTTGGAAGTGGGGTTGGAAATGCTTTTCAGGCTCAGTACTGGGCTCAAAAGATGCAGCTCTGAGGTCTCTCCTGATAGGAGGTAGTTAAGTAGAACTTCGCTGCTCAGCTGACCCGGCAGGAGCAAATGTATGCCAAAAATGTACGCAGAATGAGCTTTTCAGTGAAGAGCAGCCTGGCACATTCTAGCAAGTTTTACTTGTAAGTGGGGTTGGAAACACTTTTCAGGCTCAGTACAGCGCTCAAAAGATGCAGCCCTGAGGTCTCTCATGATAGCAGGTGGTTAAGTAGAAATTTGCCACTTGGCTGACCCAGCAGGAGCAAACGTATGCCAAAAATGTACACAGAATGAGCTTTTCAGTGACTAGCATCCAGGCACATTTTAGCTAGTTTTACTTGTAAGTGGGGTTGGAAACGCTTTTCAGGATCAGTACAGGGCACAAAAACATGCAGCCCTGAGGTCTCTCATGATAGCAGGTTGTTAAATAGAAATTCGTTGCTCAGCTGACCCGGCAGGAGCAAACGTATGCCAAAAATGTACACAGAATGAGCTTTTCAATGACTAGCAGCCAGGGTCATTTTAGCTAGTTTTACTTGTAAGTGGGGTTGGAAACGCTTTTCAGGATCAGTACTGGGCTCAAAACATGCAGCCCTGAGGTCTCTCATGATAGCAGGTGGTTAAATAGAAATCTGCTGCTCAGCTGACCCGGCAGGAGCAAACGTATGCCAAAAATGTTCGCAGAATGAGCTTTTCAGTGAAGAGCAGCCAGGCACATTTTAGATAGTTTTACTTGTAAGTGGGGTTGGAAACGCTTTTCAGGCTCAGTACTGGGCTCAAAAGATGCAGCTCTGAGGTCTCTTCTGATAGGAGGTAGTTAAGTAGAACTTCGCTTCTCGGCTGACCCGGCAGGAGCAAATGTATGCCAAAAATGTACGCAGAATGAGCTTTTCAGTGAATAGCAGCCAGGCACATTTTAGCTAGTTTTACTTGTAAGTGGGGTTGGAAACGCTTTTCAGGATCAGTACTGGGCTCAAAACATGCAGCCCTGAGGTCTCTCATGATAGCAGGTGGTTAAATAGAAATTCGCTGCTCAGCTGACCCAGCAGGAGCAAACGTATGCCAAAAATGTATGCAGAATGAACTTTTCAGTGAAGAGCAGCCAGGCACATTTTAGCTAGTTTTACTTGTAAGTGGGGTTGGAAATGCTTTTTGGGCTCAGTACTGGGCTCAAACATGCAGCCCTGAGGTCTCTCATGATAGCAGGTGGTTAAATAGAAATTCGCTGCTCAGCTGACCCAGCAGGAGCAAACGTATGTCAAAAATGTACGCAGAATGAGCTTTTCAGTGAATAGCAGCCAGGCACATTTTAGCTAGTTTTACTTGTAAGTGGGGTTGGAAACGCTTTTCAGGATCAGTACTGGGCTCAAAACATGCAGCCCTGAGGTCTCTCATGATAGCAGGTGGTTAAATAGAAATTCGCTGCTCAGCTGACCCGGTAGGAGCAAACGTATGCCAAAAATTAAAGCAGAATGAGCTTTTCAGTGAATAGCAGCCAGGCACATTTTAGCTAGTTTTACTTGTAAGTGGGGTTGGAAATGCTTTTCAGGCTCAGTACTGGGCTCAAAAGATGCAGCTCTGAGGTCTCTTCTGATAGGAGGTAGTTAAGTAGAACTTCGCTGCTCAGCTGACCCGGCAGGAGCAAATATATGCCAAAAATGTACGCAGAATGAGCTTTTCAGTGAATAGCAGCCAGGCACATTTTAGCTAGTTTTACTTGTAAGTGGGGTTGGAAACGCTTTTCGGGCTCAGTACTGGCCTCAAACATGCAGCCCTGAGGTCTCTCATGATAGCAGGTGGTTAAACAGAAATTCGCTGCTCAGCTGACCCGGCAGGAGCAAACGTATGCCAAAAATGTACACAGAATGAGCTTTTCAGTGAATAGCAGCCAGGCACATTTTAGCTAGTTTTACTTGTAAGTGGGGTTGGAAACGCTTTTCAGGATCAGTACTGGGCTCAAAACATGCAGCCCTGAGGTCTCTCATGATAGCAGGTGGTTAAATAGAAATTCGCTGCTCAACTGACCCGGTAGGAGCAAACGTATGCCAAAAATGTAAGCAGAATGAGCTTTTCTGTGAATAGCAGCCAGGCACATTTTAGCTAGTTTTACTTGTAAGTGGGGTTGGAAACGCTTTTCAGGCTCAGTACTGGGCTCAAAACATGCAGCCCTGAGGTCTCTCATGATTGCAGGTGGTTAAATAGAAATTCGCTGCTCAGCTGACCCGGTAGGAGCAAACGTATGCCAAAAATGTAAGCAGAATGAGCTTTTCAGTGAATAGCAGTCAGGCACATTTTAGCTAGTTTTACTTGTAAGTGGGGTTGGAAATGCTTTTCAGGCTCAGTACTGGGCTCAAAAGATGCAGCTCTGAGGTCTCTCCTGATAGGAGGTAGTTAAGTAGAACTTCGCTGAACAGCTGACCCGGCAGGAGCAAACGTATGCCAAAAATGTACGCAGAATGAGCTTTTCAGTGAAGAGCAGCCAGGCACATTTTAGCTAGTTTTACTTGTAAGTGGGGTTGGAAACGCTTTTCAGGATCAGTACTGGGCTCAAAACATGCAGCCCTGAGGTCTTTCATGATAGCAGGTGGTTAAATAGAAATTCGCTGCTCAGCTGACCCGGTAGGAGCAAACGTATGCCAAAAATGTAAGCAGAATGAGCTTTTCTGTGAATAGCAGCCAGGCACATTTTAGCTAGTTTTACTTGTAAGTGGGTTTGGAAACGCTTTTCAGGCTCAGTACTGGGCTCAAAACATGCAGCCCTGAGGTCTCTCATGATTGCAGGTGGTTAAATAGAAATTCGCTGCTCAGCTGACCCGGTAGGAGCAAACGTATGCCAAAAATGTAAGCAGAATGAGCTTTTCAGTGAATAGCAGTCAGGCACATTTTAGCTAGTTTTACTTGTAAGTGGGGTTGGAAATGCTTTTCAGGCTCAGTACTGGGCTCAAAAGATGCAGCTCTGAGGTCTCTCCTGATAGGAGGTAGTTAAGTAGAACTTCGCTGAACAGCTGACCCGGCAGGAGCAAACGTATGCCAAAAATGTACGCAGAATGAGCTTTTCAGTGAAGAGCAGCCAGGCACATTTTAGCTAGTTTTACTTGTAAGTGGGGTTGGAAATGCTTTTCAGGCTCAGTACTGGGCTCAAAACATGCAGCCCTGAGGTCTCTCATGATAGCAGGAGGTTAAATAGAAATTCGCTGCTCAGCTGACCCGGTAGGAGCAAACGTATGCCAATAATGTAAGCAGAATGAGCTTTTCAGTGAATAGCAGCCAGGCACATTTTAGGTAGTTTTACTTGTAAGTGGGGTTGGAAATGCTTTTCAGGCTCAGTACTGGGCTCAAAAGATGCAGCTCTGAGGTCTCTTCTGATAGGAGGTAGTTAAGTAGAACTTCGCTGCTCAGCTGACCAAGCAGGAGCAAATGTATGCCAAAAATGTACGCAGAATGAGCTTTTCAGTGAAGAGCAGCCTGGCACATTCTAGCAAGTTTTACTTGTAAGTGGGGTTGGAAACACTTTTCAGGCTCAGTACAGCGCTCAAAAGATGCAGCCCTGAGGTCTCTCATGATAGCAGGTGGTTAAGTAGAAATTTGCCACTTGGCTGACCCAGCAGGAGCAAACGTATGCCAAAAATGTACACAGAATGAGCTTTTCAGTGACTAGCATCCAGGCACATTTTAGCTAGTTTTACTTGTAAGTGGGGTTGGAAACGCTTTTCAGGATCAGTACAGGGCACAAAAACATGCAGCCCTGAGGTCTCTCATGATAGCAGGTTGTTAAATAGAAATTCGTTGCTCAGCTGACCCGGCAGGAGCAAACGTATGCCAAAAATGTACACAGAATGAGCTTTTCAATGACTAGCAGCCAGGCACATTTTAGCTAGTTTTACTTGTAAGTGGGGTTGGAAACGCTTTTCAGGATCAGTACTGGGCTCAAAACATGCAGCCCTGAGGTCTCTCATGATAGCAGGTGGTTAAATAGAAATCTGCTGCTCAGCTGACCCGGCAGGAGCAAACGTATGCCAAAAATGTTCGCAGAATGAGCTTTTCAGTGAAGAGCAGCCAGGCACATTTTAGATAGTTTTACTTGTAAGTGGGGTTGGAAACGCTTTTCAGGCTCAGTACTGGGCTCAAAAGATGCAGCTCTGAGGTCTCTTCTGATAGGAGGTAGTTAAGTAGAACTTCGCTTCTCGGCTGACCCGGCAGGAGCAAATGTATGCAAAAAATGTACGCAGAATGAGCTTTTCAGTGAATAGCAGCCAGGCACATTTTAGCTAGTTTTACTTGTAAGTGGGGTTGGAAACGCTTTTCAGGATCAGTACTGGGCTCAAAACATGCAGCCCTGAGGTCTCTCATGATAGCAGGTGGTTAAATAGAAATTCGCTGCTCAGCTGACCCGGCAGGAGCAAACGTATGCCAAAAATGTATGCAGAATGAACTTTTCAGTGAAGAGCAGCCAGGCACATTTTAGCTAGTTTTACTTGTAAGTGGGGTTGGAAATGCTTTTTGGGCTCAGTACTGGGCTCAAACATGCAGCCCTGAGGTCTCTCATGATAGCAGGTGGTTAAATAGAAATTCGCTGCTCAGCTGACCCAGCAGGAGCAAACGTATGTCAAAAATGTACGCAGAATGAGCTTTTCAGTGAATAGCAGCCAGGCACATTTTAGCTAGTTTTACTTGTAAGTGGGGTTGGAAACGCTTTTCAGGATCAGTACTGGGCTCAAAACATGCAGCCCTGAGGTCTCTCATGATAGCAGGTGGTTAAATAGAAATTTGCTGCTCAGCTGACCCGGTAGGAGCAAACGTATGCCAAAAATTAAAGCAGAATGAGCTTTTCAGTGAATAGCAGCCAGGCACATTTTAGCTAGTTTTACTTGTAAGTGGGGTTGGAAATGCTTTTCAGGCTCAGTACTGGGCTCAAAAGATGCAGCTCTGAGGTCTCTTCTGATAGGAGGTAGTTAAGTAGAACTTCGCTGCTCAGCTGACCCGGCAGGAGCAAATATATGCCAAAAATGTACGCAGAATGAGCTTTTCAGTGAATAGCAGCCAGGCACATTTTAGCTAGTTTTACTTGTAAGTGGGGTTGGAAACGCTTTTCGGGCTCAGTACTGGCCTCAAACATGCAGCCCTGAGGTCTCTCATGATAGCAGGTGGTTAAACAGAAATTCGCTGCTCAGCTGACCCGGCAGGAGCAAACGTATGCCAAAAATGTACACAGAATGAGCTTTTCAGTGAATAGCAGCCAGGCACATTTTAGCTAGTTTTACTTGTAAGTGGGGTTGGAAACGCTTTTCAGGCTCAGTACTGGGCTCAAAACATGCAGCCCTGAGGTCTCTCATGATTGCAGGTGGTTAAATAGAAATTTGCTGCTCAGCTGACCCGGTAGGAGCAAACGTATGCCAAAAATGTAAGCAGAATGAGCTTTTCAGTGAATAGCAGTCAGGCACATTTTAGCTAGTTTTACTTGTAAGTGGGGTTGGAAATGCTTTTCAGGCTCAGTACTGGGCTCAAAAGATGCAGCTCTGAGGTCTCTCCTGATAGGAGGTAGTTAAGTAGAACTTCGCTGAACAGCTGACCCGGCAGGAGCAAACGTATGCCAAAAATGTACGCAGAATGAGCTTTTCAGTGAAGAGCAGCCAGGCACATTTTAGCTAGTTTTACTTGTAAGTGGGGTTGGAAATGCTTTTCAGGCTCAGTACTGGGCTCAAAACATGCAGCCCTGAGGTCTCTCATGATAGCAGGAGGTTAAATAGAAATTCGCTGCTCAGCTGACCCGGTAGGAGCAAACGTATGCCAATAATGTAAGCAGAATGAGCTTTTCAGTGAATAGCAGCCAGGCACATTTTAGCTAGTTTTACTTGTAAGTGGGGTTGGAAATGCTTTTCAGGCTCAGTACTGGGCTCAAAAGATGCAGCTCTGAGGTCTCTTCTGATAGGAGGTAGTTAAGTAGAACTTCGCTGCTCAGCTGACCAAGCAGGAGCAAACGTATGCCAAAAATGTAGGCAGAATGATCTTTTCAGTGAATAGCAGCCAGGCACATTTTAGCTAGTTTTACTTGTAAGTGGGGTTGGAAACGCTTTTCAGGCTCAGTTACTGCGCTCAAAACATGCAGCCCTGAGGTCTCTCATGATAGCAGGTGGTTAAGTAGAAATTTGCCACTTGGCTGACCCAGCAGGAGCAAACGTATGCCAAAAATGTACACAGAATGAGCTTTTCAGTGAATAGCAGCCAGGCACATTTTAGCTAGTTTTACTTGTAAGTGGGGTTGGAAACGCTTTTCAGGATCAGTACTGGGCTCAAAACATGCAGCCCTGAGGTCTCTCATGATAGCAGGTGGTTAAATAGAAATTCGCTGCTCAGCTGACCCGGCAGGAGCAAACGTATGCCAAAAATGTACGCAGAATGAGCTTTTCAGTGAAGAGCAGCCAGGCACATTTTAGCTAGTTTTACTTGTAAGTGGGGTTGGAAATGCTTTTCAGGCTCAGTACTGGGCTCAAAAGATGCAGCTCTGAGGTCTCTCCTGATAGGAGGTAGTTAAGTAGAACTTCGCTGCTCAGCTGACCCGGCAGGAGCAAATGTATGCCAAAAATGTACGCAGAATGAGCTTTTCAGTGAAGAGCAGCCTGGCACATTCTAGCAAGTTTTACTTGTAAGTGGGGTTGGAACACTTTTCAGGCTCAGTACAGCGCTCAAAAGATGCAGCCCTGAGGTCTCTCATGATAGCAGGTGGTTAAGTAGAAATTTGCCACTTGGCTGACCCAGCAGGAGCAAACGTGTGCCAAAAATGTACACAGAATGAGCTTTTCAGTGACTAGCATCCAGGCACATTTTAGCTAGTTTTACTTGTAAGTGGGGTTGGAAACGCTTTTCAGGATCAGTACAGGGCACAAAAACATACAGCCCTGAGGTCTCTCATGATAGCAGGTTGTTAAATAGAAATTCGCTGCTCAGCTGACCCGGCAGGAGCAAACGTATGCCAAAAATGTACACAGAATGAGCTTTTCAGTGACTAGCAGCCAGGCACATTTTAGCTAGTTTTACTTGTAAGTGGGGTTGAAAACGCTTTTCAGGATCAGTACTGGGCTCAAAACATGCAGCCCTGAGGTCTCTCATGATAGCAGGTGGTTAAATAGAAATCTGCTGCTCAGCTGACCCGGCAGGAGCAAACGTATGCCAAAAATGTTCGCAGAATGAGCTTTTCAGTGAAGAGCAGCCAGGCACATTTTAGATAGTTTTACTTGTAAGTGGGGTTGGAAACGCTTTTCAGGCTCAGTACTGGGCTCAAAAGATGCAGCTCTGAGGTCTCTTCTGATAGGAGGTAGTTAAGTAGAACTTCGCTTCTCGGCTGACCCGGCAGGAGCAAATGTATGCCAAAATGTACGCAGAATGAGCTTTTCAGTGAATAGCAGCCAGGCACATTTTAGCTAGTTTTACTTGTAAGTGGGGTTGGAAACGCTTTTCAGGATCAGAACTGGGCTCAAAACATGCAGCCCTGAGGTCTCTCATGATAGCAGGTGGTTAAATAGAAATTCGCTGCTCAGCTGACCCGGCAGGAGCAAACGTATGCCAAAAATGTACGCAGAATGAGCTTTTCAGTGAAGAGCAGCCAGGCACATTTTAGCTAGTTTTACTTGTAAGTGGGGTTGGAAATGCTTTTCAGGCTCAGTACTGGGCTCAAAACATGCAGCCCTGAGGTCTCTCATGATAGCAGGAGGTTAAATAGAAATTCGCTGCTCAGCTGACCCGGTAGGAGCAAACGTATGCCAAAAATGTACACAGAATGAGCTTTTCAGTGAATAGCAGCCAGGCACATTTTAGCTAGTTTTACTTGTAAGTGGGGTTGGAAACGCTTTACAGGATCAGTACTGGGCTCAAGACATGCAGCCCTGAGGTCTCTCATGATTGCAGGTGGTTAAATAGAAATTCGCTGCTCAGCTGACCCGGTAGGAGCAAAAATATGCCAAAAATGTAAGCAGAATGAGCTTTTCAGTGAATAGCAGTCAGGCACATTTTAGCTAGTTTTACTTGTAAGTGGGGTTGGAAATGCTTTTCAGGCTCAGTACTGGGCTCAAAAGATGCAGCTCTGAGGTCTCCCTGATAGGAGGTAGTTAAGTAGAACTTCGCTGCACAGCTGACCCGGCAGGAGCAAACGTATGCCAAAAATGTACGCAGAAAGAGCTTTTCAGTGAATAGCAGTCAGGCACATTTTAGCTAGTTTTACTTGTAAGTGGGGTTGGAAATGCTTTTCAGGCTCAGTACTGGGCTCAAAAGATGCAGCCCTGAGGTCTCTCATGATAGCAGGTGGTTAAACAGAAATTCGCTGCTCAGCTGACCCAGCAGGAGCAAACGTATGCCAAAAATGTACACAGAATGAGCTTTTCAGTGAATAGCAGCCAGGCACATTTTAGCTAGTTTTACTTGTAAGTGGGGTTGGAAACGCTTTTCAGGATCAGTACTGGGCTCAAAACATGCAGCCCTGAGGTCTCTCATGATAGCAGGTGGTTAAATAGAAATTCGCTGCTCAGCTGACCCGGTAGGAGCAAACGTATGCCAAAAATGTAAGCAGAATGAGCTTTTCTGTGAATAGCAGCCAGGCACATTTTAGCTAGTTTTACTTGTAAGTGGGGTTGGAAACGCTTTTCAGGCTCAGTACTGGGCTCAAAACATGCAGCCCTGAGGTCTCTCATGATTGCAGGTGGTTAAATAGAAATTCGCTGCTCAGCTGACCCGGTAGGAGCAAACGTATGCCAAAAATGTAAGCAGAATGAGCTTTTCAGTGAATAGCAGTCAGGCACATTTTAGCTAGTTTTACTTGTAAGTGGGGTTGGAAATGCTTTTCAGGCTCAGTACTGGGCTCAAAAGATGCAGCTCTGAGGTCTCTCCTGATAGGAGGTAGTTAAGTAGAACTTCGCTGAACAGCTGACCCGGCAGGAGCAAACGTATGCCAAAAATGTACGCAGAATGAGCTTTTCAGTGAAGAGCAGCCAGGCACATTTTAGCTAGTTTTACTTGTAAGTGGGGTTGGAAATGCTTTTCAGGCTCAGTACTGGGCTCAAAACATGCAGCCCTGAGGTCTCTCATGATAGCAGGAGGTTAAATAGAAATTCGCTGCTCAGCTGACCCGGTAGGAGCAAACGTATGCCAATAATGTAAGCAGAATGAGCTTTTCAGTGAATAGCAGCCAGGCACATTTTAGCTAGTTTTACTTGTAAGTGGGGTTGGAAATGCTTTTCAGGCTCAGTACTGGGCTCAAAAGATGCAGCTCTGAGGTCTCTTCTGATAGGAGGTAGTTAAGTAGAACTTCGCTGCTCAGCTGACCAAGCAGGAGCAAACGTATGCCAAAAATGTACGCAGAATGATCTTTTCAGTGAATAGCAGCCAGGCACATTTTAGCTAGTTTTACTTGTAAGTGGGGTTGGAAACGCTTTTCAGGCTCAGTACTGCGCTCAAAACATGCAGCCCTGAGGTCTCTCATGATAGCAGGTGGTTAAGTAGAAATTTGCCACTTGGCTGACCCAGCAGGAGCAAACGTATGCCAAAAATGTACACAGAATGAGCTTTTCAGTGAATAGCAGCCAGGCACATTTTAGCTAGTTTTACTTGTAAGTGGGGTTGGAAACGCTTTTCAGGATCAGTACTGGGCTCAAAACATGCAGCCCTGAGGTCTCTCATGATAGCAGGTGGTTAAATAGAAATTCGCTGCTCAGCTGACCCGGCAGGAGCAAACGTATGCCAAAAATGTACGCAGAATGAGCTTTTCAGTGAAGAGCAGCCAGGCACATTTTAGCTAGTTTTACTTGTAAGTGGGGTTGGAAATGCTTTTCAGGCTCAGTACTGGGCTCAAAAGATGCAGCTCTGAGGTCTCTCCTGATAGGAGGTAGTTAAGTAGAACTTCGCTGCTCAGCTGACCCGGCAGGAGCAAATGTATGCCAAAAATGTACGCAGAATGAGCTTTTCAGTGAAGAGCAGCCTGGCACATTCTAGCAAGTTTTACTTGTAAGTGGGGTTGGAAACACTTTTCAGGCTCAGTACAGCGCTCAAAAGATGCAGCCCTGAGGTCTCTCATGATAGCAGGTGGTTAAGTAGAAATTTGCCACTTGGCTGACCCAGCAGGAGCAAACGTATGCCAAAAATGTACACAGAATGAGCTTTTCAGTGACTAGCATCCAGGCACATTTTAGCTAGTTTTACTTGTAAGTGGGGTTGGAAACGCTTTTCAGGATCAGTACAGGGCACAAAAACATGCAGCCCTGAGGTCTCTCATGATAGCAGGTTGTTAAATAGAAATTCGCTGCTCAGCTGACCCGGCAGGAGCAAACGTATGCCAAAAATGTACACAGAATGAGCTTTTCAGTGACTAGCAGCCAGGCACATTTTAGCTAGTTTTACTTGTAAGTGGGGTTGAAAACGCTTTTCAGGATCAGTACTGGGCTCAAAACATGCAGCCCTGAGGTCTCTCATGATAGCAGGTGGTTAAATATAAATCTGCTGCTCAGCTGACCCGGCAGGAGCAATCGTATGCCAAAAATGTTCGCAGAATGAGCTTTTCAGTGAAGAGCAGCCAGGCACATTTTAGATAGTTTTACTTGTAAGTGGGGTTGGAAACGCTTTTCAGGCTCAGTACTGGGCTCAAAAGATGCAGCTCTGAGGTCTCTTCTGATAGGAGGTAGTTAAGTAGAACTTCGCTTCTCGGCTGACCCGGCAGGAGCAAATGTATGCCAAAATGTACGCAGAATGAGCTTTTCAGTGAATAGCAGCCAGGCACATTTTAGCTAGTTTTACTTGTAAGTGGGGTTGGAAACGCTTTTCAGGATCAGTACTGGGCTCAAAACATGCAGCCCTGAGGTCTCTCATGATAGCAGGTGGTTAAATAGAAATTCGCTGCTCAGCTGACCCGGCAGGAGCAAACGTATGCCAAAAATGTACGCAGAATGAGCTTTTCAGTGAAGAGCAGCCAGGCACATTTTAGCTAGTTTTACTTGTAAGTGGGGTTGGAAATGCTTTTCAGGCTCAGTACTGGGCTCAAAACATGCAGCCCTGAGGTCTCTCATGATAGCAGGAGGTTAAATAGAAATTCGCTGCTCAGCTGACCCGGTAGGAGCAAACGTATGCCAAAAATGTACACAGAATGAGCTTTTCAGTGAATAGCAGCCAGGCACATTTTAGCTAGTTTTACTTGTAAGTGGGGTTGGAAACGCTTTACAGGATCAGTACTGGGCTCAAGACATGCAGCCCTGAGGTCTCTCATGATTGCAGGTGGTTAAATAGAAATTCGCTGCTCAGCTGACCCGGTAGGAGCAAACGTATGCCAAAAATGTAAGCAGAATGAGCTTTTCAGTGAATAGCAGTCAGGCACATTTTAGCTAGTTTTACTTGTAAGTGGGGTTGGAAATGCTTTTCAGGCTCAGTACTGGGCTCAAAAGATGCAGCTCTGAGGTCTCCCTGATAGGAGGTAGTTAAGTAGAACTTCGCTGCACAGCTGACCCGGCAGGAGCAAACGTATGCCAAAAATGTACGCAGAAAGAGCTTTTCAGTGAAGAGCAGCCAGGCACATTTTAGCTAGTTTTACTTGTAAGTGGGGTTGGAAATGCTTTTCAGGCTCAGTACTGGGCTCAAAACATGCAGCCCTGAGGTCTCTCATGATAGCAGGAGGTTAAATAGAAATTCGCTGCTCAGCTGACCCAGCAGGAGCAAACGTATGCCAAAAATGTACACAGAATGAGCTTTTCAGTGAATAGCATCCAGGCACATTTTAGCTAGTTTTACTTGTAAGTGGGGTTGGAAATGCTTTTCAGGCTCAGTACTGGGCTCAAAAGATGCAGCTCTGAGGTCTCTTCTGATAGGAGGTAGTTAAGTAGAACTTCGCTGCTCAGCTGACCAAGCAGGAGCAAACGTATGCCAAAAATGTACGCAGAATGATCTTTTCAGTGAATAGCAGCCAGGCACATTTTAGCTAGTTTTACTTGTAAGTGGGGTTGGAAACGCTTTTCAGGCTCAGTACTGCGCTCAAAACATGCAGCCCTGAGGTCTCTCATGATAGCAGGTGGTTAAGTAGAAATTTGCCACTTGGCTGACCCAGCAGGAGCAAAGGTATGCCAAAAATGTACACAGAATGAGCTTTTCAGTGAATAGCAGCCAGGCACATTTTAGCTAGTTTTACTTGTAAGTGAGGTTGGAAACGCTTTTCAGGATCAGTACTGGGCTCAAAACATGCAGCCCTGAGGTCTCTCATGATAGCAGGTGGTTAAATAGAAATTCGCTGCTCAGCTGACCCGGCAGGAGCAAACGTATGCCAAAAATGTACGCAGAATGAGCTTTTCAGTGAAGAGCAGCCAGGCACATTTTAGCTAGTTTTACTTGTAAGTGGGGTTGGAAATGCTTTTCAGGCTCAGTACTGGGCTCAACACATGCAGCCCTGAGGTCTCTCATGATAGCAGGAGGTTAAATAGAAATTTGCTGCTCAGCTGACCCGGTAGGAGCAAACGTATGCCAAAAATGTAAGCAGAATGAGCTTTTCAGTGAATAGCAGCCAGGCACATTTTAGCTAGTTTTACTTGTAAGTGGGGTTGGAAACGCTTTTCAGGCTCAGTACTGGGCTCAAAAGATGCAGCTCTGAGGTCTCTTCTGATAGGAGGTAGTTAAGTAGAACTTCGCTGCTCAGCTGACCAAGCAGGAGCAAACGTATGCCAAAAATGTACGTAGAATGATCTTTTCAGTGAATAGCAGCCAGGCACATTTTAGCTAGTTTTACTTGAAAGTGGGGTTGGAAACGCTTTTCAGGCTCAGTACTGCGCTCAAAACATGCAGCCCTGAGGTCTCTCATGATAGCAGGTGGTTAAGTAGAAATTTGCCTCTTGGCTGACCCAGCAGGAGCAAACGTATGCCAAACATGTACACAGAATGAGCTTTTCAGTGAATAGCAGCCAGGCACATTTTAGCTAGTTTTACTTGTAAGTGGGGTTGGAAACGCTTTTCAGGATCAGTACTGGGCTCAAAACATGCAGCCCTGAGGTCTCTCATGATAGCAGGTGGTTAAATAGAAATTCGCTGCTCAGCTGACCCGGCAGGAGCAAACGTATACCAAAAATGTACGCAGAATGAGCTTTTCAGTGAAGAGCAGCCAGGCACATTTTAGCTAGTTTTACTTGTAAGTGGGGTTGGAAATGCTTTTCAGGCTCAGTACTGGGCTCAAAAGATGCAGCTCTGAGGTCTCTCCTGATAGGAGGTAGTTAAGTAGAACTTCGCTGCTCAGCTGACCCAGCAGGAGCAAATGTATGCCAAAAATGTACGCAGAATGAGCTTTTCAGTGAAGAGCAGCCTGGCACATTCTAGCAAGTTTTACTTGTAAGTGGGGTTGGAAACACTTTTCAGGCTCAGTACTGCGCTCAAAAGATGCAGCCCTGAGGTCTCTCCATGATAGCAGGTGGTTAAGTAGAAATTTGTCACTTGGCTGACCCAGCAGGAGCAAACGTATGCCAAAAATGTACACAGAATGAGCTTTTCAGTGACTAGCATTCAGGCACATTTTAGCTAGTTTTACTTGTAAGTGGGGTTGGAAACGCTTTTCAGGATCAGTACAGGGCTCAAAACATGCAGCCCTGAGGTCTCTCATGATAGCAGCTGGTTAAATAGAAATTCGCTGCTCAGCTGACCCGGCAGGAGCAAACGTATGCCAAAAATGTACACAGAATGAGCTTTTCAGTGACTAGCAGCCAGGCACATTTTAGCTAGTTTTACTTGTAAGTGGGGTTGGAAACGCTTTTCAGGATCAGTACTGGGCTCAAAACATGCAGCCCTGAGGTCTCTTCTGATAGGAGGTAGTTAAGTAGAACTTCGCTTCTCAGCTGACCCGGCAGGAGCAAATGTATGCCAAAAATGTACGCAGAATGAGCTTTTCAGTGAATAGCAGCCAGGCACATTTTAGCTAGTTTTACTTGTAAGTGGGGTTGGAAACGCTTTTCAGGATCAGTACTGGGCTCAGAACATGCAGCCCTGAGGTCTCTCATGATAGCAGGAGGTTAAATAGAAATTCGCTGCTCAGCTGACCCGGTAGGAGCAAACGTATGCCAAAAATGTACACAGAATGAGCTTTTCAGTGAATAGCAGCCAGGCACATTTTAGCTAGTTTTACTTGTAAGTGGGGTTGGAAACGCTTTTCAGGATCAGTACTGGGCTCAAAACATGCAGCCCTGAGGTCTCTCATGATAGCAGGTGGTTAAATAGAAATTCGCTGCTCAGCTGACCCGGCAGGAGCAAACGTATGCCAAAAATGTACGCAGAATGAGCTTTTCAGTGAAGAGCAGCCAGGCACATTTTAGCTAGTTTTACTTGTAAGTGGGGTTGGAAATGCTTTTCAGGCTCAGTACTGCGCTCAAAAGATGCAGCTCTGAGGTCTCTCATGATAGCAGGTGGTTAAGTAGAAATTTGCCACTTGGCTGACCCAGCAGGAGCAAACGTATGCCAAAAATGTACACAGAATGAGCTTTTCAGTGACTAGCATCCAGGCACATTTTAGCTAGTTTTACTTGTAAGTGGGGTTGGAAACGCTTTTCAGGCTCAGTACTACGCTCAAAAGATGCAGCCCTGAGGTCCCTCATGATATCAGGTGGTTAAATAGAAATTCGCTGCTCAGCTGACCCGGCAGGAGCAAATGTATGCCAAAAATGTACGCTGAATGATCTTTTCAGTGAATAGCAGCCAGGCACATTTTAGCTATTTTTACTTGTAAGTGGGGTTGGAAACGCTTTTCAGGCTCAGTACTGCGCTCAAAACATGCAGCCCTGAGGTCTCTCATGATAGCAGGTGGTTAAGTAGAAATTCGCTGCTCAGCTGACCCGGCAGGAGCAAACGTATGCCAAAAATGTACGCAGAATGAGCTTTTCAGTGAAGAGCAGGCAGGCATATTTTAGCTAGTTTTACTTGTAAGTGGGGTTGGAAATGCTTTTCAGGCTCAGTACTGCGCTCAAAAGATGCGGCGCTGAGGTCTCTCATGATAGCAGGTGGTTAAGTAGAAATTTGCCACTTGGCTGACCCAAGCAGGAGCAAACGTATGCCAAAAATGTACACAGAATGAGCTTTTCAGTGACTAGCATTCAGGCACATTTTAGCTAGTTTTACTTGTAAGTGGGGTTGGAAACGCTTTTCAGGATCAGTACAGGGATCAAAACATGCAGCCCTGAGGTCTCTCATGATAGCAGCTGGTTAAATAGAAATTCGCTGCTCAGCTGACCCGGCAGGAGCAAACGTATGCCAAAAATGTACACAGAATGAGCTTTTCAGTGACTAGCAGCCAGGCACATTTTAGCTAGTTTTACTTGTAAGGGGGGTTGGAAACGCTTTTCAGGATCAGTACTGGGCTCAAAAAATGCAGCCCTGAGGTCTCTTCTGATAGGAGGTAGTTAAGTAGAACTTCGCTTCTCAGCTGACCCGGCAGGAGCAAATGTATGCCAAAAATGTACGCAGAATGAGCTTTTCAGTGAATAGCAGCCAGGCACATTTTAGCTAGTTTTACTTGTAAGTGGGGTTGGAAACGCTTTTCAGGATCAGTACTGGGCTCAAAACATGCAGCCCTGAGGTCTCTCATGATAGCAGGTGGTTAAATAGAAATTCGCTGCTCAGCTGACCCGGCAGGAGCAAACGTATGCCAAAAATGTACGCAGAATGAGCTTTTCAGTGACTAGCATCCAGGCACATTTTAGCTAGTTTTACTTGTAAGTGGGGTTGGAAACGCTTTTCAGGATCAGTACTGGGCTCAAAACGTGCAGCCCTGAGGTCTCTCATGATAGCAGGTGGTTAAATAGAAATTTGCTGCTCAGCTGACCCGGCGGGAGCAAACGTATGCCAAAAATGTTCGCAGAATGAGCTTTTCAGTGACTAGCAACCAGGCACATTTTAGCTAGTTTTAATTGTAAGTGGGGTTGGAAATGCTTTTCAGGCTCAGTACTGGGCTCAAAACATGCAGCCCTGAGGTCTCTCATGATAGCAGGAGGTTAAATAGAAATTCGCTGCTCAGCTGACCCGGTAGGAGCAAACGTATGCCAAAAATGTACACAGAATGAGCTTTTCAGTGAATAGCAGCCAGGCACATTTTAGCTAGTTTTACTTGTAAGTGGGGTTGGAAACGCTTTTCAGGATCAGTACTGCGCTCAAAAGATGCAGCCCTGAGGTCCCTCATGATAGCAGGTGGTTAAGTAGAAATTTGCCACTTGGCTGACCCAGCAGGAGCAAACGTATGCCAAAAATGTACACAGAATGAGCTTTTCAGTGACTAGCATCCAGGCACATTTTAGCTAGTTTTACTTGTAAGTGGGGTTGGAAACGCTTTTCAGGCTCAGTACTACGCTCAAAAGATGCAGCCCTGAGGTCCCTCATGATATCAGGTGGTTAAATAGAAATTCGCTGCTCAGCTGACCCGGCAGGAGCAAATGTATGCCAAAAATGTACGCAGAATGATCTTTTCAGTGAATAGCAGCCAGGCATATTTTAGCTAGTTGTACTTGTAAGTGGGGTTGGAAACGCTTTTCAGGCTCAGTACTGCGCTCAAAACATGCAGCCCTGAGGTCTCTCATGATAGCAGGTGGTTAAGTAGAAATTTGCCACTTGGCTGACCCAGCAGGAGCAAACGTATGCCAAAAATGTACACAGAATGAGCTTTTCAGTGAATAGCAGCCAGGCACATTTTAGCTAGTTTTACTTGTAAGTGGGGTTGGAAACGCTTTTCAGGATCAGTACTGGGCTCAAAACATGCAGCCCTGAGGTCTCTCATGATAGCAGGTGGTTAAATAGAAATTTCGCTGCTCAGCTGACCCGGCAGGAGCAAACGTATGCCAAAAATGTACGCAGAATGAGCTTTTCAGTGAATAGCAGTCAGGCACATTTTAGCTAGTTTTACTTGTAAGTGGGGTTGGAAATGCTTTTCAGGCTCAGTACTGGGCTCAAAAGATGCAGCTCTGAGGTCTCTCCTGATAGGAGGTAGTTAAGTAGAACTTCGCTGAACAGCTGACCCGGCAGGAGCAAACGTATGCCAAAAATGTACGCAGAATGAGCTTTTCAGTGAAGAGCAGCCAGGCACATTTTAGCTAGTTTTACTTGTAAGTGGGGTTGGAAATGCTTTTCAGGCTCAGTACTGGGCTCAAAACATGCAGCCCTGAGGTCTCTCATGATAGCAGGAGGTTAAATAGAAATTCGCTGCTCAGCTGACCCGGTAGGAGCAAACGTATGCCAATAATGTAAGCAGAATGAGCTTTTCAGTGAATAGCAGCCAGGCACATTTTAGCTAGTTTTACTTGTAAGTGGGGTTGGAAATGCTTTTCAGGCTCAGTACTGGGCTCAAAAGATGCAGCTCTGAGGTCTCTTCTGATAGGAGGTAGTTAAGTAGAACTTCGCTGCTCAGCTGACCAAGCAGGAGCAAACGTATGCCAAAAATGTACGCAGAATGATCTTTTCAGTGAATAGCAGCCAGGCACATTTTAGCTAGTTTTACTTGTAAGTGGGGTTGGAAACGCTTTTCAGGCTCAGTACTGCGCTCAAAACATGCAGCCCTGAGGTCTCTCATGATAGCAGGTGGTTAAGTAGAAATTTGCCACTTGGCTGACCCAGCAGGAGCAAACGTATGCCAAAAATGTACACAGAATGAGCTTTTCAGTGAATAGCAGCCAGGCACATTTTAGCTAGTTTTACTTGTAATTGGGGTTGGAAACGCTTTTCAGGATCAGTACTGGGCTCAAAACATGCAGCCCTGAGGTCTCTCATGATAGCAGGTGGTTAAATAGAAATTCGCTGCTCAGCTGACCCGGCAGGAGCAAACGTATGCCAAAAATGTACGCAGAATGAGCTTTTCAGTGAAGAGCAGCCAGGCACATTTTAGCTAGTTTTACTTGTAAGTGGGGTTGGAAATGCTTTTCAGGCTCAGTACTGGGCTCAAAATATGCAGCTCTGAGGTCTCTCCTGATAGGAGGTAGTTAAGTAGAACTTCGCTGCTCAGCTGACCCGGCAGGAGCAAATGTATGCCAAAAATGTACGCAGAATGAGCTTTTCAGTGAAGAGCAGCCTGGCACATTCTAGCAAGTTTTACTTGTAAGTGGGGTTGGAAACACTTTTCAGGCTCAGTACAGCGCTCAAAAGATGCAGCCCTGAGGTCTCTCATGATAGCAGGTGGTTAAGTAGAAATTTGCCACTTGGCTGACCCAGCAGGAGCAAACGTATGCCAAAAATGTACACAGAATGAGCTTTTCAGTGACTAGCATCCAGGCACATTTTAGCTAGTTTTACTTGTAAGTGGGGTTGGAAACGCTTTTCAGGATCAGTACAGGGCACAAAAACATGCAGCCCTGAGGTCTCTCATGATAGCAGGTTGTTAAATAGAAATTCGCTGCTCAGCTGACCCGGCAGGAGCAAACGTATGCCAAAAATGTACACAGAATGAGCTTTTCAGTGACTAGCAGCCAGGCACATTTTAGCTAGTTTTACTTGTAAGTGGGGTTGAAAACGCTTTTCAGGATCAGTACTGGGCTCAAAACATGCAGCCCTGAGGTCTCTCATGATAGCAGGTGGTTAAATAGAAATCTGCTGCTCAGCTGACCCGGCAGGAGCAAACGTATGCCAAAAATGTTCGCAGAATGAGCTTTTCAGTGAAGAGCAGCCAGGCACATTTTAGATAGTTTTACTTGTAAGTGGGGTTGGAAACGCTTTTCAGGCTCAGTACTGGGCTCAAAAGATGCAGCTCTGAGGTCTCTTCTGATAGGAGGTAGTTAAGTAGAACTTCGCTTCTCGGCTGACCCGGCAGGAGCAAATGTATGCCAAAAATGTAAGCAGAATGAGCTTTTCAGTGAATAGCAGCCAGGCACATTTTAGCTAGTTTTACTTGTAAGTGGGGTTGGAAACGCTTTTCAGGATCAGTACTGGGCTCAAAACATGCAGCCCTGAGGTCTCTCATGATGGCAGGTGGTTAAATAGAAATTCGCTGCTCAGCTGACACGGCAGGAGCAAACGTATGCCAAAAATGTACGCAGAATGAGCTTTTCAGTGAAGAGCAGCCAGGCACATTTTAGCTAGTTTTACTTGTAAGTGGGGTTGGAAACGCTTTTCAGGCTCAGTACTGCGCTCAAAACATGCAGCCCTGAGGTCTCTCATGATAGCAGGTGGTTAAGTAGAAATTTGCCACTTGGCTGACCCAGCAGGAGCAAAGGTATGCCAAAAATGTACACAGAATGAGCTTTTCAGTGAATAGCAGCCAGGCACATTTTAGCTAGTTTTACTTGTAAGTGAGGTTGGAAACGCTTTTCAGGATCAGTACTGGGCTCAAAACATGCAGCCCTGAGGTCTCTCATGATAGCAGGTGGTTAAATAGAAATTCGCTGCTCAGCTGACCCGGCAGGAGCAAACGTATGCCAAAAATGTACGCAGAATGAGCTTTTCAGTGAAGAGCAGCCAGGCACATTTTAGCTAGTTTTACTTGTAAGTGGGGTTGGAAATGCTTTTCAGGCTCAGTACTGGGCTCAAAACATGCAGCCCTGAGGTCTCTCATGATAGCAGGAGGTTAAATAGAAATTCGCTGCTCAGCTGACCCGGTAGGAGCAAACGTATGCCAAAAATGTAAGCAGAATGAGCTTTTCAGTGAATAGCAGCCAGGCACATTTTAGCTAGTTTTACTTGTAAGTGGGGTTGGAAACGCTTTTCAGGCTCAGTACTGGGCTCAAAAGATGCAGCTCTGAGGTCTCTTCTGATAGGAGGTAGTTAAGTAGAACTTCGCTGCTCAGCTGACCAAGCAGGAGCAAACGTATGCCAAAAATGTACGTAGAATGATCTTTTCAGTGAATAGCAGCCAGGCACATTTTAGCTAGTTTTACTTGTAAGTGGGGTTGGAAACGCTTTTCAGGCTCAGTACTGCGCTCAAAACATGCAGCCCTGAGGTCTCTCATGATAGCAGGTGGTTAAGTAGAAATTTGCCACTTGGCTGACCCAGCAGGAGCAAACGTATGCCAAAAATGTACACAGAATGAGCTTTTCAGTGAATAGCAGCCAGGCACATTTTAGCTAGTTTTACTTGTAAGTGGGGTTGGAAACGCTTTTCAGGATCAGTACTGGGCTCAAAACATGCAGCCCTGAGGTCTCTCATGATAGCAGGTGGTTAAATAGAAATTTTCTGCTCAGCTGACCCGGCAGGAGCAAACGTATACCAAAAATGTACGCAGAATGAGCTTTTCAGTGAAGAGCAGCCAGGCACATTTTAGCTAGTTTTACTTGTAAGTGGGGTTGGAAATCCTTTTCAGGCTCAGTACTGGGCTCAAAAGATGCAGCTCTGAGGTCTCTCCTGATAGGAGGTAGTTAAGTAGAACTTCGCTGCTCAGCTGACCCGGCAGGAGCAAATGTATGCCAAAAATGTACGCAGAATGAGCTTTTCAGTGAAGAGCAGCCTGGCACATTCTAGCAAGTTTTACTTGTAAGTGGGGTTGGAAACACTTTTCAGGCTCAGTACTGTGCTCAAAAGATGCAGCCCTGAGGTCTCTCCATGATAGCAGGTGGTTAAGTAGAAATTTGTCACTTGGCTGACCCAGCAGGAGCAAACGTATGCCAAAAATGTACACAGAATGAGCTTTTCAGTGACTAGCATTCAGGCACATTTTAGCTAGTTTTACTTGTAAGTGGGGTTGGAAACGCTTTTCAGGATCAGTACAGGGCTCAAAACATGCAGCCCTGAGGTCTCTCATGATAGCAGCTGGTTAAATAGAAATTCGCTGCTCAGCTGACCCGGCAGGAGCAAACGTATGCCAAAAATGTACACAGAATGAGCTTTTCAGTGACTAGCAGCCAGGCACATTTTAGCTAGTTTTACTTGTAAGTGGGGTTGGAAACGCTTTTCAGGATCAGTACTGGGCTCAAAACATGCAGCCCTGAGGTCTCTTCTGATAGGAGGTAGTTAAGTAGAACTTCGCTTCTCAGCTGACCCGGCAGGAGCAAATGTATGCCAAAAATGTACGCAGAATGAGCTTTTCAGTGAATAGCAGCCAGGCACATTTTAGCTAGTTTTAATTGTAAGTGGGGTTGGAAACGCTTTTCAGGATCAGTACTGGGCTCAAAACATGCAGCCCTGAGGTCTCTCATGATAGCAGGAGGTTAAATAGAAATTCGCTGCTCAGCTGACCCGGTAGGAGCAAACGTATGCCAAAAATGTACACAGAATGAGCTTTTCAGTGAATAGCAGCCAGGCACATTTTATCTAGTTTTACTTGTAAGTGGGGTTGGAAACGCTTTTCAGGATCAGTACTGGGCTCAAAACATGCAGCCCTGAGGTCTCTCATGATAGCAGGTGGTTAAATAGAAATTCGCTGCTCAGCTGACCCGGCAGGAGCAAACGTATGCCAAAAATGTACGCAGAATGAGCTTTTCAGTGAAGAGCAGCCAGGCACATTTTAGCTAGTTTTACTTGTAAGTGGGGTTGGAAATGCTTTTCAGGCTCAGTACTGCGCTCAAAAGATGCAGCTCTGAGGTCTCTCATGATAGCAGGTGGTTAAGTAGAAATTTGCCACTTGGCTGACCCAGCAGGAGCAAACGTATGCCAAAAATGTACACAGAATGAGCTTCTCAGTGACTAGCATCCAGGCACATTTTAGCTAGTTTTACTTGTAAGTGGGGTTGGAAACGCTTTTCAGGCTCAGTACTACGCTCAAAAGATGCAGCCCTGAGGTCCCTCATGATATCAGGTGGTTAAATAGAAATTCGCTGCTCAGCTGACCCGGCAGGAGCAAATGTATGCCAAAAATGTACGCAGAATGATCTTTTCAGTGAATAGCAGCCAGGCACATTTTAGCTATTTTTACTTGTAAGTGGGGTTGGAAACGCTTTTCAGGCTCAGTACTGCGCTCAAAACATGCAGCCCTGAGGTCTCTCATGATAGCAGGTGGTTAAGTAGAAATTCGCTGCTCAGCTGACCCGGCAGGAGCAAACGTATGCCAAAAATGTACGCAGAATGAGCTTTTCAGTGAAGAGCAGGCAGGCATATTTTAGCTAGTTTTACTTGTAAGTGGGGTTGGAAATGCTTTTCAGGCTCAGTACTGCGCTCAAAAGATGCGGCGCTGAGGTCTCTCATGATAGCAGGTGGTTAAGTAGAAATTTGCCACTTGGCTGACCCAGCAGGAGCAAACGTATGCCAAAAATGTACACAGAATGAGCTTTTCAGTGACTAGCATTCAGGCACATTTTAGCTAGTTTTACTTGTAAGTGGGGTTGGAAACGCTTTTCAGGATCAGTACAGGGCTCAAAACATGCAGCCCTGAGGTCTCTCATGATAGCAGCTGGTTAAATAGAAATTCGCTGCTCAGCTGACCCGGCAGGAGCAAACGTATGCCAAAAATGTACACAGAATGAGCTTTTCAGTGACTAGCAGCCAGGCACATTTTAGCTAGTTTTACTTGTAAGTGGGGTTGGAAACGCTTTTCAGGATCAGTACTGGGCTCAAAACATGCAGCCCTGAGGTCTCTTCTGATAGGAGGTAGTTAAGTAGAACTTCGCTTCTCAGCTGACCCGGCAGGAGCAAATGTATGCCAAAAATGTACGCAGAATGAGCTTTTCAGTGAATAGCAGCCAGGCACATTTTAGCTAGTTTTACTTGTAAGTGGGGTTGGAAACGCTTTTCAGGATCAGTACTGGGCTCAAAACATGCAGCCCTGAGGTCTCTCATGATAGCAGGTGGTTAAATAGAAATTCGCTGCTCAGCTGACCCGGCAGGAGCAAACGTATGCCAAAAATGTACGCAGAATGAGCTTTTCAGTGACTAGCATCCAGGCACATTTTAGCTAGTTTTACTTGTAAGTGGGGTTGGAAACGCTTTTCAGGATCAGTACTGGGCTCAAAACGTGCAGCCCTGAGGTCTCTCATGATAGCAGGTGGTTAAATAGAAATTTGCTGCTCAGCTGACCCGGCAGGAGCAAACGTATGCCAAAAATGTTCGCAGAATGAGCTTTTCAGTGACTAGCATCCAGGCACATTTTAGCTAGTTTTAATTGTAAGTGGGGTTGGAAATGCTTTTCAGGCTCAGTACTGGGCTCAAAACATGCAGCCCTGAGGTCTCTCATGATAGCAGGAGGTTAAATAGAAATTCGCTGCACAGCTGACCCGGTAGGAGCAAACGTATGCCAAAAATGTACACAGAATGAGCTTTTCAGTGAATAGCAGCCAGGCACATTTTAGCTAGTTTTACTTGTAAGTGGGGTTGGAAACGCTTTTCAGGATCAGTACTGGGCTCAAAACATGCAGCCCTGAGGTCTCTCATGATAGCAGGTGGTTAAATAGAAATTCGCTGCTCAGCTGACCCGGCAGGAGCAAACGTATGCCAAAAATGTACGCAGAATGAGCTTTTCAGTGAAGAGCAGCCAGGCACATTTTAGCTAGTTTTACTTGTAAGTGGGGTTGGAAATGCTTTTCAGGCTCAGTACTGCGCTCAAAAGATGCAGCCCTGAGGTCCCTCATGATAGCAGGTGGTTAAGTAGAAATTTGCCACTTGGCTGACCCAGCAGGAGCAAACGTATGCCAAAAATGTACACAGAATGAGCTTTTCAGTGACTAGCATCCAGGCACATTTTAGCTAGTTTTACTTGTAAGTGGGGTTGGAAACGCTTTTCAGGCTCAGTACTACGCTCAAAAGATGCAGCCCTGAGGTCCCTCATGATATCAGGTGGTTAAATAGAAATTCGCTGCTCAGCTGACCCGGCAGGAGCAAATGTATGCCAAAAATGTACGCAGAATGATCTTTTCAGTGAATAGCAGCCAGGCATATTTTAGCTAGTTGTACTTGTAAGTGGGGTTGGAAACGCTTTTCAGGCTCAGTACTGCGCTCAAAACATGCAGCCCTGAGGTCTCTCATGATAGCAGGTGGTTAAGTAGAAATTTGCCACTTGGCTGACCCAGCAGGAGCAAACGTATGCCAAAAATGTACACAGAATGAGCTTTTCAGTGAATAGCAGCCAGGCACATTTTAGCTAGTTTTACTTGTAAGTGGGGTTGGAAACGCTTTTCATGATCAGTACTGGGCTCAAAACATGCAGCCCTGAGGTCTCTCATGATAGCAGGTGGTTAAATAGAAATTTCGCTGCTCAGCTGACCCGGCAGGAGTAAACGTATGCCAAAAATGTACGCAGAATGAGCTTTTCAGTGAATAGCAGTCAGGCACATTTTAGCTAGTTTTACTTGTAAGTGGGGTTGGAAATGCTTTTCAGGCTCAGTACTGGGCTCAAAAGATGCAGCTCTGAGGTCTCTCGTGATAGGAGGTAGTTAAGTAGAACTTCGCTGAACAGCTGACCCGGCAGGAGCAAACGTATGCCAAAAATGTACGCAGAATGAGCTTTTCAGTGAAGAGCAGCCAGGCACATTTTAGCTAGTTTTACTTGTAAGTGGGGTTGGAAATGCGTTTCAGGCTCAGTACTGGGCTCAAAACATGCAGCCCTGAGGTCTCTCATGATAGCAGGAGGTTAAATAGAAATTCGCTGCTCAGCTGACCCGGTAGGAGCAAACGTATGCCAATAATGTAAGCAGAATGAGCTTTTCAGTGAATAGCAGCCAGGCACATTTTAGCTAGTTTTACTTGTAAGTGGGGTTGGAAATGCTTTTCAGGCTCAGTACTGGGCTCAAAAGATGCAGCTCTGAGGTCTCTTCTGATAGGAGGTAGTTAAGTAGAACTTCGCTGCTCAGCTGACCAAGCAGGAGCAAACGTATGCCAAAAATGTACGCAGAATGATCTTTTCAGTGAATAGCAGCCAGGCACATTTTAGCTAGTTTTACTTGTAAGTGGGGTTGGAAACGCTTTTCAGGCTCAGTACTGCGCTCAAAACATGCAGCCCTGAGGTCTCTCATGATAGCAGGTGGTTAAGTAGAAATTTGCCACTTGGCTGACCCAGCAGGAGCAAACGTATGCCAAAAATGTACACAGAATGAGCTTTTCAGTGAATAGCAGCCAGGCACATTTTAGCTAGTTTTACTTGTAAGTGGGGTTGGAAACTTTTTTCAGGATCAGTACTGGGCTCAAAACATGCAGCCCTGAGGTCTCTCATGATAGCAGGTGGTTAAATAGAAATTCGCTGCTCAGCTGACCCGGCAGGAGCAAACGTATGCCAAAAATGTACGCAGAATGAGCTTTTCAGTGAAGAGCAGCCAGGCACATTTTAGCTAGTTTTACTTGTAAGTGGGGTTGGAAATGCTTTTCAGGCTCAGTACTGGGCTCAAAAGATGCAGCTCTGAGGTCTCTCCTGATAGGAGGTAGTTAAGTAGAACTTCGCTGCTCAGCTGACCCGGCAGGAGCAAATGTATGCCAAAAATGTACGCAGAATGAGCTTTTCAGTGAAGAGCAGCCTGGCACATTCTAGCAAGTTTTACTTGTAAGTGGGGTTGGAAACACTTTTCAGGCTCAGTACAGCGCTCAAAAGATGCAGCCCTGAGGTCTCTCATGATAGCAGGTGGTTAAGTAGAAATTTGCCACTTGGCTGACCCAGCAGGAGCAAACGTATGCCAAAAATGTACACAGAATGAGCTTTTCAGTGACTAGCATCCAGGCACATTTTAGCTAGTTTTACTTGTAAGTGGGGTTGGAAACGCTTTTCAGGATCAGTACAGGGCACAAAAACATGCAGCCCTGAGGTCTCTCATGATAGCAGGTTGTTAAATAGAAATTCGCTGCTCAGCTGACCCGGCAGGAGCAAACGTATGCCAAAAATGTACACAGAATGAGCTTTTCAGTGACTAGCAGCCAGGCACATTTTAGCTACTTTTACTTGTAAGTGGGGTTGAAAACGCTTTTCAGGATCAGTACTGGGCTCAAAACATGCAGCCCTGAGGTCTCTCATGATAGCAGGTGGTTAAATAGAAATCTGCTGCTCAGCTGACCCGGCAGGAGCAAACGTATGCCAAAAATGTTCGCAGAATGAGCTTTTCAGTGAAGAGCAGCCAGGCACATTTTAGATAGTTTTACTTGTAAGTGGGGTTGGAAACGCTTTTCAGGCTCAGTACTGGGCTCAAAAGATGCAGCTCTGAGGTCTCTTCTGATAGGAGGTAGTTAAGTAGAACTTCGCTTCTCGGCTGACCCGGCAGGAGCAAATGTATGCCAAAATGTACGCAGAATGAGCTTTTCAGTGAATAGCAGCCAGGCACATTTTAGCTAGTTTTAGTTGTAAGTGGGGTTGGAAACGCTTTTCAGGATCAGTACTGGGCTCAAAACATGCAGCCCTGAGGTCTCTCATGATAGCAGGTGGTTAAATAGAAATTCGCTGCTCAGCTGACCCGGCAGGAGCAAACGTATGCCAAAAATGTACGCAGAATGAGCTTTTCAGTGAAGAGCAGCCAGGCACATTTTAGCTAGTTTTACTTGTAAGTGGGGTTGGAAATGCTTTTCAGGCTCAGTACTGGGCTCAAAACATGCAGCCCTGAGGTCTCTCATGATAGCAGGAGGTTAAATAGAAATTCGCTGCTCAGCTGACCCGGTAGGAGCAAACGTATGCCAAAAATGTACACAGAATGAGCTTTTCAGTGAATAGCAGCCAGGCACATTTTAGCTAGTTTTACTTGTAAGTGGGGTTGGAAACGCTTTACAGGATCAGTACTGGGCTAAAGACATGCAGCCCTGAGGTCTCTCATGATTGCAGGTGGTTAAATAGAAATTCCCTGCTCAGCTGACCCGGTAGGAGCAAACGTATGCTAAAAATGTAAGCAGAATGAGCTTTTCAGTGAATAGCAGTCAGGCACATTTTAGCTAGTTTTACTTGTAAGTGGGGTTGGAAATGCTTTTCAGGCTCAGTACTGGGCTCAAAAGATGCAGCTCTGAGGTCTCCCTGATAGGAGGTAGTTAAGTAGAACTTCGCTGCACAGCTGACCCGGCAGGAGCAAACGTATGCCAAAAATGTACGCAGAAAGAGCTTTTCAGTGAAGAGCAGCCAGGCACATTTTAGCTAGTTTTACTTGTAAGTGGGGTTGGAAATGCTTTTCAGGCTCAGTACTGGGCTCAAAACATGCAGCCCTGAGGTCTCTCATGATAGCAGGAGGTTAACTAGAAATTCGCTGCTCAGCTGACCCGGCAGGAGCAAACGTATGCCAAAAATGTACACAGAATGAGCTTTTCAGTGAATAGCATCCAGGCACATTTTAGCTAGTTTTACTTGTAAGTGGGGTTGGAAATGCTTTTCAGGCTCAGTACTGGGCTCAAAAGATGCAGCTCTGAGGTCTCTTCTGATAGGAGGTAGTTAAGTAGAACTTCGCTGCTCAGCTGACCAAGCAGGAGCAAACGTATGCCAAAAATGTACGCAGAATGATCTTTTCGGTGAATAGCAGCCAGGCACATTTTAGCTAGTTTTACTTGTAAGTGGGGTTGGAAACGCTTTTCAGGCTCAGTACTGCGCTCAAAACATGCAGCCCTGAGGTCTCTCATGATAGCAGGTGGTTAAGTAGAAATTTGCCACTTGGCTGACCCAGCAGGAGCAAAGGTATGCCAAAAATGTACACAGAATGAGCTTTTCAGTGACTAGCATTCAGGCACATTTTAGCTAGTTTTACTTGTAAGTGGGGTTGGAAACGCTTTTCAGGATCAGTACAGGGCTCAAAACATGCAGCCCTGAGGTCTCTCATGATAGCAGCTGGTTAAATAGAAATTCGCTGCTCAGCTGACCCGGCAGGAGCAAACGTATGCCAAAAATGTACACAGAATGAGCTTTTCAGTGACTAGCAGCCAGGCACATTTTAGCTAGTTTTACTTGTAAGTGGGGTTGGAAACGCTTTTCAGGATCAGTACTGGGCTCAAAACATGCAGCCCTGAGGTCTCTTCTGATAGGAGGTAGTTAAGTAGAACTTCGCTTCTCAGCTGACCCGGCAGGAGCAAATGTATGCCAAAAATGTACGCAGAATGAGCTTTTCAGTGAATAGCAGCCAGGCACATTTTAGCTAGTTTTACTTGTAAGTGGGGTTGGAAACGCTTTTCAGGATCAGTACTGGGCTCAAAACATGCAGCCCTGAGGTCTCTCATGATAGCAGGAGGTTAAATAGAAATTCGCTGCTCAGCTGACCCGGTAGGAGCAAACGTATGCCAAAAATGTACACAGAATGAGCTTTTCAGTGAATAGCAGCCAGGCACATTTTAGCTAGTTTTACTTGTAAGTGGGGTTGGAAACGCTTTTCAGGATCAGTACTGGGCTCAAAACATGCAGCCCTGAGGTCTCTCATGATAGCAGGTGGTTAAATAGAAATTCGCTGCTCAGCTGACCCGGCAGGAGCAAACGTATTTCAAAAATGTACGCAGAATGAGCTTTTCAGTGAAGAGCAGCCAGGCACATTTTAGCTAGTTTTACTTGTAAGTGGGGTTGGAAATGCTTTTCAGGCTCAGTACTGCGCTCAAAAGATGCAGCTCTGAGGTCTCTCATGATAGCAGGTGGTTAAGTAGAAATTTGCCACTTGGCTGACCCAGCAGGAGCAAACGTATGCCAAAAATGTACACAGAATGAGCTTCTCAGTGACTAGCATCCAGGCACATTTTAGCTAGTTTTACTTGTAAGTGGGGTTGGAAACGCTTTTCAGGCTCAGTACTACGCTCAAAAGATGCAGCCCTGAGGTCCCTCATGATATCAGGTGGTTAAATAGAAATTCGCTGCTCAGCTGACCCGGCAGGAGCAAATGTATGCCAAAAATGTACGCAGAATGATCTTTTCAGTGAATAGCAGCCAGGCACATTTTAGCTAGTTTTACTTGTAAGTGGGGTTGGAAACGCTTTTTAGGATCAGTACTGGGCTCAAAACATGCAGCCCTGAGGTCTCTCATGATAGCAGGTGGTTAAATAGAAATTCGCTGCTCAGCTGACCCGGCAGGAGCAAACGTATGCCAAAAATGTACGCAGAATGAGCTTTTCAGTGAAGAGCAGCCAGGCACATTTTAGCTAGTTTTACTTGTAAGTGGGGTTGGAAATGCTTTTCAGGCTCAGTACTGGGCTCAAAAGATGCAGCTCTGAGGTCTCTCCTGATAGGAGGTAGTTAAGTAGAACTTCGCTGCTCAGCTGACCCGGCAGGAGCAAATGTTTCCCAAAAATGTACGCAGAATGAGCTTTTCAGTGAAGAGCAGCCTGGCACATTCTAGCAAGTTTTACTTGTAAGTGGGGTTGGAAACACTTTTCAGGCTCAGTACAGCGCTTCAAAAGATGCAGCCCTGAGGTCTCTCATGATAGCAGGTGGTTAAGTAGAAATTTGCCACTTGGCTGACCCAGCAGGAGCAAACGTATGCCAAAAATGTACACAGAATGAGCTTTTCAGTGACTAGCATCCAGGCACATTTTAGCTAGTTTTACTTGTAAGTGGGGTTGGAAACGCTTTTCAGGATCAGTACAGGGCACAAAAACATGCAGCCCTGAGGTCTCTCATGATAGCAGGTTGTTAAATAGAAATTCGCTGCTCAGCTGACCCGGCAGGAGCAAACGTATGCCAAAAATGTACACAGAATGAGCTTTTCAGTGACTAGCAGCCAGGCACATTTTAGCTAGTTTTACTTGTAAGTGGGGTTGAAAACGCTTTTCAGGATCAGTACTGGGCTCAAAACATGCAGCCCTGAGGTCTCTCATGATAGCAGGTGGTTAAATAGAAATCTGCTGCTCAGCTGACCCGGCAGGAGCAAACGTATGCCAAAAATGTTCGCAGAATGAGCTTTTCAGTGAAGAGCAGCCAGGCACATTTTAGATAGTTTTACTTGTAAGTGGGGTTGGAAACGCTTTTCAGGCTCAGTACTGGGCTCAAAAGATGCAGCTCTGAGGTCTCTTCTGATAGGAGGTAGTTAAGTAGAACTTCGCTTCTCGGCTGACCCGGCAGGAGCAAATGTATGCCAAAAATGTACGCAGAATGAGCTTTTCAGTGAATAGCAGCCAGGCACATTTTAGCTAGTTTTACTTGTAAGTGGGGTTGGAAACGCTTTTCAGGATCAGTACTGGGCTCAAAACATGCAGCCCTGAGGTCTCTCATGATAGCAGGTGGTTAAATAGAAATTCGCTGCTCAGCTGACCCGGCAGGAGCAAACGTATGCCAAAAATGTACGCAGAATGAGCTTTTCAGTGAAGAGCAGCCAGGCACATTTTAGCTAGTTTTACTTGTAAGTGGGGTTGGAAATGCTTTTCAGGCTCAGTACTGGGCTCAAAACATGCAGCCCTGAGGTCTCTCATGATAGCAGGAGGTTAAATAGAAATTCGCTGCTCAGCTGACCCGGTAGGAGCAAACGTATGCCAAAAATGTACACAGAATGAGCTTTTCAGTGAATAGCAGCCAGGCACATTTTAGCTAGTTTTACTTGTAAGTGGGGTTGGAAACGCTTTACAGGATCAGTACTGGGCTCAAGACATGCAGCCCTGAGGTCTCTCATGATTGCAGGTGGTTAAATAGAAATTCGCTGCTCAGCTGACCCGGTAGGAGCAAACGTATGCCAAAAATGTAAGCAGAATGAGCTTTTCAGTGAATAGCAGTCAGGCACATTTTAGCTAGTTTTACTTGTAAGTGGGGTTGGAAATGCTTTTCAGGCTCAGTACTGGGCTCAAAAGATGCAGCTCTGAGGTCTCCCTGATAGGAGGTAGTTAAGTAGAACTTCGCTGCACAGCTGACCCGGCAGGAGCAAACGTATGCCAAAAATGTACGCAGAAAGAGCTTTTCAGTGAATAGCAGTCAGGCACATTTTAGCTAGTTTTACTTGTAAGTGGGGTTGGAAATGCTTTTCAGGCTCAGTACTGGGCTCAAAAGATGCAGCCCTGAGGTCTCTCATGATAGCAGGTGGTTAAACAGAAATTCGCTGCTCAGCTGACCCGGCAGGAGCAAACGTATGCCAAAAATGTACACAGAATGAGCTTTTCAGTGAATAGCAGCCAGGCACATTTTAGCTAGTTTTACTTGTAAGTGGGGTTGGAAACGCTTCTCAGGATCAGTACTGGGCTCAAAACATGCAGCCCTGAGGTCTCTCATGATAGCAGGTGGTTAAATAGAAATTCGCTGCTCAGCTGACCCGGTAGGAGCAAACGTATGCCAAAAATGTAAGCAGAATGAGCTTTTCTGTGAATAGCAGCCAGGCACATTTTAGCTAGTTTTACTTGTAAGTGGGGTTGGAAACGCTTTTCAGGCTCAGTACTGGGCTCAAAACATGCAGCCCTGAGGTCTCTCATGATTGCAGGTGGTTAAATAGAAATTCGCTGCTCAGCTGACCCGGTAGGAGCAAACGTATGCCAAAAATGTAAGCAGAATGAGCTTTTCAGTGAATAGCAGTCAGGCACATTTTAGCTAGTTTTAATTGTAAGTGGGGTTGGAAATGCTTTTCAGGCTCAGTACTGGGCTCAAAAGATGCAGCTCTGAGGTCTCTCCTGATAGGAGGTAGTTAAGTAGAACTTCGCTGAACAGCTGACCCGGCAGGAGCAAACGTATGCCAAAAATGTACGCAGAATGAGCTTTTCAGTGAAGAGCAGCCAGGCACATTTTAGCTAGTTTTACTTGTAAGTGGGGTTGGAAATGCTTTTCAGGCTCAGTACTGGGCTCAAAACATGCAGCCCTGAGGTCTCTCATGATAGCAGGAGGTTAAATAGAAATTCGCTGCTCAGCTGACCCGGTAGGAGCAAACGTATGCCAATAATGTAAGCAGAATGAGCTTTTCAGTGAATAGCAGCCAGGCACATTTTAGCTAGTTTTACTTGTAAGTGGGGTTGGAAATGCTTTTCAGGCTCAGTACTGGGCTCAAAAGATGCAGCTCTGAGGTCTCTTCTGATAGGAGGTAGTTAAGTAGAACTTCGCTGCTCAGCTGACCAAGCAGGAGCAAACGTATGCCAAAAATGTACGCAGAATGATCTTTTCAGTGAATAGCAGCCAGGCACATTTTAGCTAGTTTTACTTGTAAGTGGGGTTGGAAACGCTTTTCAGGCTCAGTACTGCGCTCAAAACATGCAGCCCTGAGGTCTCTCATGATAGCAGGTGGTTAAGTAGAAATTTGCCACTTGGCTGACCCAGCAGGAGCAAACGTATGCCAAAAATGTACACAGAATGAGCTTTTCAGTGAATAGCAGCCAGGCACATTTTAGCTAGTTTTACTTGTAAGTGGGGTTGGAAACGCTTTTCAGGATCAGTACTGGGCTCAAAACATGCAGCCCTGAGGTCTCTCATGATAGCAGGTGGTTAAATAGAAATTCGCTGCTCAGCTGACCCGGCAGGAGCAAACGTATGCCAAAAATGTACGCAGAATGAGCTTTTCAGTGAAGAGCAGCCAGGCACATTTTAGCTAGTTTTACTTGTAAGTGGGGTTGGAAATGCTTTTCAGGCTCAGTACTGGGCTCAAAAGATGCAGCTCTGAGGTCTCTCCTGATAGGAGGTAGTTAAGTAGAACTTCGCTGCTCAGCTGACCCGGCAGGAGCAAATGTATGCCAAAAATGTACGCAGAATGAGCTTTTCAGTGAAGAGCAGCCTGGCACATTCTAGCAAGTTTTACTTGTAAGTGGGGTTGGAAACACTTTTCAGGCTCAGTACAGCGCTCAAAAGATGCAGCCCTGAGGTCTCTCATGATAGCAGGTGGTTAAGTAGAAATTTGCCACTTGGCTGACCCAGCAGGAGCAAACGTATTCCAAAAATGTACACAAAATGAGCTTTTCAGTGACTAGCATCCAGGCACATTTTAGCTAGTTTTACTTGTAAGTGGGGTTGGAAACGCTTTTCAGGATCAGTACAGGGCACAAAAACATGCAGCCCTGAGGTCTCTCATGATAGCAGGTTGTTAAATAGAAATTCGCTGCTCAGCTGACCCGGCAGGAGCAAACGTATGCCAAAAATGTACACAGAATGAGCTTTTCAGTGACTAGCAGCCAGGCACATTTTAGCTAGTTTTACTTGTAAGTGGGGTTGAAAACGCTTTTCAGGATCAGTACTGGGCTCAAAACATGCAGCCCTGAGGTCTCTCATGATAGCAGGTGGTTAAATAGAAATCTGCTGCTCAGCTGACCCGGCAGGAGCAAACGTATGCCAAAAATGTTCGCAGAATGAGCTTTTCAGTGAAGAGCAGCCAGGCACATTTTAGATAGTTTTACTTGTAAGTGGGGTTGGAAACGCTTTTCAGGCTCAGTACTGGGCTCAAAAGATGCAGCTCTGAGGTCTCTTCTGATAGGAGGTAGTTAAGTAGAACTTCGCTTCTCGGCTGACCCGGCAGGAGCAAATGTATGCCAAAATGTACGCAGAATGAGCTTTTCAGTGAATAGCAGCCAGGCACATTTTAGCTAGTTTTAGTTGTAAGTGGGGTTGGAAACGCTTTTCAGGATCAGTACTGGGCTCAAAACATGCAGCCCTGAGGTCTCTCATGATAGCAGGTGGTTAAATAGAAATTCGCTGCTCAGCTGACCCGGCAGGAGCAAACGTATGCCAAAAATGTACGCAGAATGAGCTTTTCAGTGAAGAGCAGCCAGGCACATTTTAGCTAGTTTTACTTGTAAGTGGGGTTGGAAATGCTTTTCAGGCTCAGTACTGGGCTCAAAACATGCAGCCCTGAGGTCTCTCATGATAGCAGGAGGTTAAATAGAAATTCGCTGCTCAGCTGACCCGGTAGGAGCAAACGTATGCCAAAAATGTACACAGAATGAGCTTTTCAGTGAATAGCAGCCAGGCACATTTTAGCTAGTTTTACTTGTAAGTGGGGTTGGAAACGCTTTACAGGATCAGTACTGGGCTAAAGACATGCAGCCCTGAGGTCTCTCATGATTGCAGGTGGTTAAATAGAAATTCCCTGCTCAGCTGACCCGGTAGGAGCAAACGTATGCCAAAAATGTAAGCAGAATGAGCTTTTCAGTGAATAGCAGTCAGGCACATTTTAGCTAGTTTTACTTGTAAGTGGGGTTGGAAATGCTTTTCAGGCTCAGTACTGGGCTCAAAAGATGCAGCTCTGAGGTCTCCCTGATAGGAGGTAGTTAAGTAGAACTTCGCTGCACAGCTGACCCGGCAGGAGCAAACGTATGCCAAAAATGTACGCAGAAAGAGCTTTTCAGTGAAGAGCAGCCAGGCACATTTTAGCTAGTTTTACTTGTAAGTGGGGTTGGAAATGCTTTTCAGGCTCAGTACTGGGCTCAAAACATGCAGCCCTGAGGTCTCTCATGATAGCAGGAGGTTAAATAGAAATTCGCTGCTCAGCTGACCCGGCAGGAGCAAACGTATGCCAAAAATGTACACAGAATGAGCTTTTCAGTGAATAGCATCCAGGCACATTTTAGCTAGTTTTACTTGTAAGTGGGGTTGGAAATGCTTTTCAGGCTCAGTACTGGGCTCAAAAGATGCAGCTCTGAGGTCTCTTCTGATAGGAGGTAGTTAAGTAGAACTTCGCTGCTCAGCTGACCAAGCAGGAGCAAACGTATGCCAAAAATGTACGCAGAATGATCTTTTCAGTGAATAGCAGCCAGGCACATTTTAGCTAGTTTTACTTGTAAGTGGGGTTGGAAACGCTTTTCAGGCTCAGTACTGCGCTCAAAACATGCAGCCCTGAGGTCTCTCATGATAGCAGGTGGTTAAGTAGAAATTTGCCACTTGGCTGACCCAGCAGGAGCAAAGGTATGCCAAAAATGTACACAGAATGAGCTTTTCAGTGAATAGCAGCCAGGCACATTTTAGCTAGTTTTACTTGTAAGTGAGGTTGGAAACGCTTTTCAGGATCAGTACTGGGCTCAAAACATGCAGCCCTGAGGTCTCTCATGATAGCAGGTGGTTAAATAGAAATTCGCTGCTCAGCTGACCCGGCAGGAGCAAACGTATGCCAAAAATGTACGCAGAATGAGCTTTTCAGTGAAGAGCAGCCAGGCACATTTTAGCTAGTTTTACTTGTAAGTGGGGTTGGAAATGCTTTTCAGGCTCAGTACTGGGCTCAAAACATGCAGCCCTGAGGTCTCTCATGATAGCAGGAGGTTAAATAGAAATTCGCTGCTCAGCTGACCCGGTAGGAGCAAACGTATGCCAAAAATGTAAGCAGAATGAGCTTTTCAGTGAATAGCAGCCAGGCACATTTTAGCTAGTTTTACTTGTAAGTGGGGTTGGAAACGCTTTTCAGGCTCAGTACTGGGCTCAAAAGATGCAGCTCTGAGGTCTCTTCTGATAGGAGGTAGTTAAGTAGAACTTCGCTGCTCAGCTGACCAAGCAGGAGCAAACGTAGGCCAAAAATGTACGTAGAATGATCTTTTCAGTGAATAGCAGCCAGGCACATTTTAGCTAGTTTTACTTGTAAGTGGGGTTGGAAACGCTTTTCAGGCTCAGTACTGCGCTCAAAACATGCAGCCCTGAGGTCTCTCATGATAGCAGGTGGTTAAGTAGAAATTTGCCACTTGGCTGACCCAGCAGGAGCAAACGTATGCCAAAAATGTACACAGAATGAGCTTTTCAGTGACTAGCATTCAGGCACATTTTGAATTTGAAGGAGATTTATAGAGCGCATGGCTGCCCGAAAGCGTCCCAGCGCTAACTGAAATCCAGAGGTAGAATCAGGCGGGAGTAAGAAGAGGTCAGGGGAACAGCCATGTCTTCAAGGATTTACGGAATGACAGGAGATTAGGTTGGGCCCGGAAGTCTGGTGGGAGAGTATTCCATATCTTAGACGCTTGATATGAGAACTGCCGACCTCCAGAGCGTGTTCTCTTAATCCTAGGTAATTGGGTCAGGTGAGCGTTGGTTGATCGAAGGGTTCTGTTTGTCGTATGGGGTGTCACGAGATTTTTAAGGACTGGGGGGGCTTTTCCATGTAGGATTTTGTGAGTTAGGCACATGGCCTTGAATTGCACCCTTTGTTCTACCGGAAGCCAATGGAGTTCTTTGAGTGCAGGTTTAGCAGAGCAGCGTTTTTTTGTGCCTGTGAGGATTCGGGCGGCCGCATTTTGCACCACCTGGAGTCTAGAGATGACTTTTTTTGGTGAGCCAAGGTACAAGGCGTTGCCGTAATCGAGTCTTGACAGTATAAGACCCTGTATGAGTAGTTTTCGTGACTGAAATGGGAGCAATGGGAGGATCTTACGGATGGAGCGTAGTAGGCCAAAGCATGTGCCTGCGGTTTTCCTGGCCTGCGTATTGAGGGTAAGTTTGTCATCGAGCCAAATCCCCAGGCTTTTAATATCAGTTTTGGGGATTGGTGGTGGGCCCATGCTGGGGGGCCATAGGGACTCCGGGCGGAAGTGGGACTGATTGCCCAACACCATTAGCTCGGTTTTGTCCCCGTTGAGCTTTAGATGAGAATCGCTCATCCAACTGACTATATCCCCCAGGCAGGAGTACAGATCGATGGTGGGGAGTTCTGACTGTCTGAGGGATACGACCAGCTGAGTGTCGTCCGCGTAGGTCAAAAGTTTAATGCCATAGGGGACGACAATTTGTTCAAGAGGTGCCATATATACGTTGAAGAGTGTGGGGCTCAATGAAGAGCCCTGAGGCACTCCGCAACGTATCGGGGTTTCCCTGGAGATGCAGTCTCCCTCCGCCACCTGAAAGGAGCGGTTGTGGAGGAAGGATTTTAGCCAGTCGAGGGCCGTCCCAGTAATGCCAAGGTTTTCCAGGCGTTGGGCCAGGATGCTATGGTTGACGGTGTCGAATGCTGCGCTGAGATCCAGGAGGATCACTGCCACTGATCCTCCTGCATCCATGATCTTCCTAGCTTCTTCGACCACCGCCACCATTGCTGTTTCAGTCCCCTGGCCCGGGCGAAAACCGGTTGGAGAGGTTTTTAGCAGCCCATTGAACTCCAGATAATGAGAGAGCTGGGAGTTGATGTATTTTTCCGCCAGTTTGCTAATGCCGGGAAGGAGTGATATCGGCCTGAAGTTAGCCAGGTTGTCCGGGTCAAGGTTTGGTTTTTTTATAAGTGCCTTCACCACCGCCTTTTTCCAGCTAGTAGGAACAGTTCCGGATTCAAAGGATGTGTTTAGCAAGTTGGTCAGAGGAGGTAGGATGTTCGTGGCGACCTGCTTCAGATGTCTCACAGGGGCTGGGTCGTGAGGCGATCCGCTTTTGAGGGCTTCTAGTATGGAACCAAGGGTTTCCATGTTAATGGGGTGGAACTTGCTTAGCTCAGTGTCTCTGTTCTGTTGCTGGGAGGGATTTACAGAGGAGAGAGATGGAAGTTGTTTGAGTATTTTTTGTATTTTTGAATCGAAAAAGTCAGCTAACTCGTTACAGTGTTCGTTAGAGGGATTTCGTGCAGCTGGAGGTGTGGGGGGTTTTAAAAGCTTTTTCGTGATGAGAAACGTCTCTCTCGACGAGCTTGCTGCCTTGCTGATTTTTTCATTGAAGAAGGAAATTTGCGAGTTCTTTAGAGCCTTTTTGTAATTGAGAATCGTCAGTCTGTAATTGTTTTTACTGATGGGATCGAAGTCTTTTCTCCATACTCTTTCTGCTCTCTTGCAGATTTTCTTTAGGAGACGTATCTCCTGGGTAAACCATGGTGAGGTGGCTTTTGTCCTCGGTTTACGATGAGGTTTTTTGGGGAGAGCTATGTCTAGAGAATTGGTGACCCAGGAAGAAAATTCAATGTCAGCAAGGTCAGGGGTTGAGCTGAAGGTTGGGATTGTATCCTCGAGGGCTTGGTTCCATTTGTCGTAGTCTAATTTCGCCTAGGGGCGGGATGGTCTGCCTGGAACTTGGATTTGCGGCGGTTTGGGCTGGATACGCCAGCTAAAGGGGATAAGTAGGTGGTCAGACCACGGCACAGGGATAGGAGAGCTGGTCACGAGGTCAGGGAAATTGCAAAATATGGGGTCGAGCAGGTGCCCCCGGTTGTGAGTGGGGAGGGAGTTCTGTAGGTGAAGTTGATGACCTGCCAGATCTTGGATCAGTTCTGTGGCAGTGTTGTCATTACTGTCTTCTATATGGACATTGAAGTCCCCTAAAATTAGGAAGTTAGGCCGAGCGCTAGACGTGGCCAAGGAACATTCTAGGAGGGAGTCATGGAATTTTCCCATGGTGCCAGGAGGGCGGTAAATAAGGAATCCAGAAAGAGAGATGCAGGGGGAAATTTGCATGGTGAAGAGGACGTTTTCACAGTCCAGCAGAGGGCTATCAAGGAATCGGCATGGAATTGATTCCTTGAAGATGACAGCAATGCCTCCTCCTCTGCCCTTGGGACGGTTAAGGTGTTGAATACCGAATCCCGAGGGAAGGGCTTGGACTATGTCGGCGGCTGAATCAGGCGTAAGCCACGTTTCTGTGAGGAATAGGATTTCTAAGTTACGGTCCTCAATAAGCATGTTTATTTCAAGAGCGTGTTTAGGCAGCGATCTGCAGTTAATTAGTGCCATGTTTAGCTAGTTTTACTTGTAAGTGGGGTTGGAAACGCTTTCAGGATCAGTACTGGGCTCAAAACATGCAGCCCTGAGGTCTCTCATGATAGCAGGTGGTTAAATAGAAATTCGCTGCTCAGCTGACCCGGCAGGAGCAAACGTATACCAAAAATGTACGCAGAATGAGCTTTTCAGTGAAGAGCAGCCAGGCACATTTTAGCTAGTTTTACTTGTAAGTGGGGTTGGAAATGCTTTTCAGGCTCAGTACTGGGCTCAAAAGATGCAGCTCTGAGGTCTCTCCTGATAGGAGGTAGTTAAGTAGAACTTCGCTGCTCAGCTGACCCGGCAGGAGCAAATGTATGCCAAAAATGTACGCAGAATGAGCTTTTCAGTGAAGAGCAGCCTGGCACATTCTAGCAAGTTTTACTTGTAAGTGGGGTTGGAAACACTTTTCAGGCTCAGTACTGCGCTCAAAAGATGCAGCCCTGAGGTCTCTCCATGATAGCAGGTGGTTAAGTAGAAATTTGTCACTTGGCTGACCCAGCAGGAGCAAACGTATGCCAAAAATGTACACAGAATGAGCTTTTCAGTGACTAGCATTCAGGCACATTTTAGCTAGTTTTACTTGTAAGTGGGGTTGGAAACGCTTTTCAGGATCAGTACAGGGCTCAAAACATGCAGCCCTGAGGTCTCTCATGATAGCAGCTGGTTAAATAGAAATTTGCTGCTCAGCTGACCCGGCAGGAGCAAACGTATGCCAAAAATGTACACAGAATGAGCTTTTCAGTGACTAGCAGCCAGGCACATTTTAGCTAGTTTTACTTGTAAGTGGGGTTGGAAACACTTTTCAGGATCAGTACTGGGCTCAAAACATGCAGCCCTGAGGTCTCTTCTGATAGGAGGTAGTTAAGTAGAACTTCGCTTCTCAGCTGACCCGGCAGGAGCAAATGTATGCCAAAAATGTACGCAGAATGAGCTTTTCAGTGAATAGCAGCCAGGCACATTTTAGCTAGTTTTACTTGTAAGTGGGGTTGGAAACGCTTTTCAGGATCAGTACTGGGCTCAAAACATGCAGCCCTGAGGTCTCTCATGATAGCAGGAGGTTAAATAGAAATTCGCTGCTCAGCTGACCCGGTAGGAGCAAACGTATGCCAAAAATGTACACAGAATGAGCTTTTCAGTGAATAGCAGCCAGGCACATTTTAGCTAGTTTTACTTGTAAGTGGGGTTGGAAACTCTTTTCAGGATCAGTACTGGGCTCAAAACATGCAGCCCTGAGGTCTCTCATGATAGCAGGTGGTTAAATAGAAATTCGCTGCTCAGCTGACCCGGCAGGAGCAAACGTATGCCAAAAATGTACGCAGAATGAGCTTTTCAGTGAAGAGCAGCCAGGCACATTTTAGCTAGTTTTACTTGTAAGTGGGGTTGGAAATGCTTTTCAGGCTCAGTACTGCGCTCAAAAGATGCAGCTCTGAGGTCTCTCATGATAGCAGGTGGTTAAGTAGAAATTTGCCACTTGGCTGACCCAGCAGGAGCAAACGTATGCCAAAAATGTACACAGAATGAGCTTCTCAGTGACTAGCATCCAGGCACATTTTAGCTAGTTTTACTTGTAAGTGGGGTTGGAAACGCTTTTCAGGCTCAGTACTACGCTCAAAAGATGCAGCCCTGAGGTCCCTCATGATATCAGGTGGTTAAATAGAAATTCGCTGCTCAGCTGACCCGACAGGAGCAAATGTATGCCAAAAATGTACGCAGAATGATCTTTTCAGTGAATAGCAGCCAGGCACATTTTAGCTAGTTTTACTTGTAAGTGGGGTTGGAAACGCTTTTCAGGATCAGTACTGGGCTCAAAACATGCAGCCCTGAGGTCTCTCATGATAGCAGGTGGTTAAATAGAAATTCGCTGCTCAGCTGACCCGGCAGGAGCAAACGTATGCCAAAAATGTACGCAGAATGAGCTTTTCAGTGAAGAGCAGCCAGGCACATTTTAGCTAGTTTTACTTGTAAGTGGGGTTGGAAATGCTTTTCAGGCTCAGTACTGGGCTCAAAAGATGCAGCTCTGAGGTCTCTCCTGATAGGAGGTAGTTAAGTAGAACTTCGCTGCTCAGCTGACCCGGCAGGAGCAAATGTTTGCCAAAAATGTACGCAGAATGAGCTTTTCAGTGAAGAGCAGCCTGGCACATTCTAGCAAGTTTTACTTGTAAGTGGGGTTGGAAACACTTTTCAGGCTCAGTACAGCGCTCAAAAGATGCAGCCCTGAGGTCTCTCATGATAGCAGGTGGTTAAGTAGAAATTTGCCACTTGGCTGACCCAGCAGGAGCAAACGTATGCCAAAAATGTACACAGAATGAGCTTTTCAGTGACTAGCATCCAGGCACATTTTAGCTAGTTTTACTTGTAAGTGGGGTTGGAAACGCTTTTCAGGATCAGTACAGGGCACAAAAACATGCAGCCCTGAGGTCTCTCATGATAGCAGGTTGTTAAATAGAAATTCGCTGCTCAGCTGACCCGGCAGGAGCAAACGTATGCCAAAAATGTACACAGAATGAGCTTTTCAGTGACTAGCAGCCAGGCACATTTTAGCTAGTTTTACTTGTAAGTGGGGTTGAAAACGCTTTTCAGGATCAGTACTGGGCTCAAAACATGCAGCCCTGAGGTCTCTCATGATAGCAGGTGGTTAAATAGAAATCTGCTGCTCAGCTGACCCGGCAGGAGCAAACGTATGCCAAAAATGTTCGCAGAATGAGCTTTTCAGTGAAGAGCAGCCAGGCACATTTTAGATAGTTTTACTTGTAAGTGGGGTTGGAAACGCTTTTCAGGCTCAGTACTGGGCTCAAAAGATGCAGCTCTGAGGTCTCTTCTGATAGGAGGTAGTTAAGTAGAACTTCGCTTCTCGGCTGACCCGGCAGGAGCAAATGTATGCCAAAAATGTACGCAGAATGAGCTTTTCAGTGAATAGCAGCCAGGCACATTTTAGCTAGTTTTACTTGTAAGTGGGGTTGGAAACGCTTTTCAGGATCAGTACTGGGCTCAAAACATGCAGCTCTGAGGTCTCTCATGATAGCAGGTGGTTAAATAGAAATTCGCTGCTCAGCTGACCCGGCAGGAGCAAACGTATGCCAAAAATGTACGCAGAATGAGCTTTTCAGTGAAGAGCAGCCAGGCACATTTTAGCTAGTTTTACTTGTAAGTGGGGTTGGAAATGCTTTTCAGGCTCAGTACTGGGCTCAAAACATGCAGCCCTAAGGTCTCTCATGATAGCAGGAGGTTAAATAGAAATTCGCTGCTCAGCTGACCCGGTAGGAGCAAACGTATGCCAAAAATGTACACAGAATGAGCTTTTCAGTGAATAGCAGCCAGACACATTTTAGCTAGTTTTACTTGTAAGTGGGGTTGGAAACGCTTTACAGGATCAGTACTGGGCTCAAGACATGCAGCCCTGAGGTCTCTCATGATTGCAGGTGGTTAAATAGAAATTCGCTGCTCAGCTGACCCGGTAGGAGCAAACGTATGCCAAAAATGTAAGCAGAATGAGCTTTTCAGTGAATAGCAGTCAGGCACATTTTAGCTAGTTTTACTTGTAAGTGGGGTTGGAAATGCTTTTCAGGCTCAGTACTGGGCTCAAAAGATGCAGCTCTGAGGTCTCCCTGATAGGAGGTAGTTAAGTAGAACTTCGCTGCACAGCTGACCCGGCAGGAGCAAACGTATGCCAAAAATGTACGCAGAAAGAGCTTTTCAGTGAATAGCAGTCAGGCACATTTTAGCTAGTTTTACTTGTAAGTGGGGTTGGAAATGCTTTTCAGGCTCAGTACTGGGCTCAAAAGATGCAGCCCTGAGGTCTCTCATGATAGCAGGTGGTTAAACAGAAATTCGCTGCTCAGCTGACCCGGCAGGAGCAAACGTATGCCAAAAATGTACACAGAATGAGCTTTTCAGTGAATAGCAGCCAGGCACATTTTAGCTAGTTTTACTTGTAAGTGGGGTTGGAAACGCTTTTCAGGATCAGTACTGGGCTCAAAACATGCAGCCCTGAGGTCTCTCATGATAGCAGGTGGTTAAATAGAAATTCGCTGCTCAGCTGACCCGGTAGGAGCAAACGTATGCCAAAAATGTAAGCAGAATGAGCTTTTCTGTGAATAGCAGCCAGGCACATTTTAGCTAGTTTTACTTGTAAGTGGGGTTGGAAACGCTTTTCAGGCTCAGTACTGGGCTCAAAACATGCAGCCCTGAGGTCTCTCATGATTGCAGGTGGTTAAATAGAAATTCGCTGCTCAGCTGACCCGGTAGGAGCAAACGTATGCCAAAAATGTAAGCAGAATGAGCTTTTCAGTGAATAGCAGTCAGGCACATTTTAGCTAGTTTTAATTGTAAGTGGGGTTGGAAATGCTTTTCAGGCTCAGTACTGGGCTCAAAAGATGCAGCTCTGAGGTCTCTCCTGATAGGAGGTAGTTAAGTAGAACTTCGCTGAACAGCTGACCCGGCAGGAGCAAACGTATGCCAAAAATGTACGCAGAATGAGCTTTTCAGTGAAGAGCAGCCAGGCACATTTTAGCTAGTTTTACTTGTAAGTGGGGTTGGAAATGCTTTTCAGGCTCAGTACTGGGCTCAAAACATGCAGCCCTGAGGTCTCTCATGATAGCAGGAGGTTAAATAGAAATTCGCTGCTCAGCTGACCCGGTAGGAGCAAACGTATGCCAATAATGTAAGCAGAATGAGCTTTTCAGTGAATAGCAGCCAGGCACATTTTAGCTAGTTTTACTTGTAAGTGGGGTTGGAAATGCTTTTCAGGCTCAGTACTGGGCTCAAAAGATGCAGCTCTGAGGTCTCTTCTGATAGGAGGTAGTTAAGTAGAACTTCGCTGCTCAGCTGACCAAGCAGGAGCAAACGTATGCCAAAAATGTACGCAGAATGATCTTTTCAGTGAATAGCAGCCAGGCACATTTTAGCTAGTTTTACTTGTAAGTGGGGTTGGAAACGCTTTTCAGGCTCAGTACTGCGCTCAAAACATGCAGCCCTGACGTCTCTCATGATAGCAGGTTGTTAAGTAGAAATTTGCCACTTGGCTGACCCAGCAGGAGCAAACGTATGCCAAAAATGTACACAGAATGAGCTTTTCAGTGAATAGCAGCCAGGCACATTTTAGCTAGTTTTACTTGTAAGTGGGGTTGGAAACGCTTTTCAGGATCAGTACTGGGCTCAAAACATGCAGCCCTGAGGTCTCTCATGATAGCAGGTGGTTAAATAGAAATTCGCTGCTCAGCTGACCCGGCAGGAGCAAACGTATGCCAAAAATGTACGCAGAATGAGCTTTTCAGTGAAGAGCAGCCAGGCACATTTTAGCTAGTTTTACTTGTAAGTGGGGTTGGAAATGCTTTTCAGGCTCAGTACTGGGCTCAAAAGATGCAGCTCTGAGGTCTCTCCTGATAGGAGGTAGTTAAGTAGAACTTCGCTGCTCAGCTGACCCGGCAGGAGCAAATGTATGCCAAAAATGTACGCAGAATGAGCTTTTCAGTGAAGAGCAGCCTGGCACATTCTAGCAAGTTTTACTTGTAAGTGGGGTTGGAAACACTTTTCAGGCTCAGTACAGCGCTCAAAAGATGCAGCCCTGAGGTCTCTCATGATAGCAGGTGGTTAAGTAGAAATTTGCCACTTGGCTGACCCAGCAGGAGCAAACGTATGCCAAAAATGTACACAGAATGAGCTTTTCAGTGACTAGCATCCAGGCACATTTTAGCTAGTTTTACTTGTAAGTGGGGTTGGAAACGCTTTTCAGGATCAGTACAGGGCACAAAAACATGCAGCCCTGAGGTCTCTCATGATAGCAGGTTGTTAAATAGAAATTCGCTGCTCAGCTGACCCGGCAGGAGCAAACGTATGCCAAAAATGTACACAGAATGAGCTTTTCAGTGACTAGCAGCCAGGCACATTTTAGCTAGTTTTACTTGTAAGTGGGGTTGAAAACGCTTTTCAGGATCAGTACTGGGCTCAAAACATGCAGCCCTGAGGTCTCTCATGATAGCAGGTGGTTAAATAGAAATCTGCTGCTCAGCTGACCCGGCAGGAGCAAACGTATGCCAAAAATGTTCGCAGAATGAGCTTTTCAGTGAAGAGCAGCCAGGCACATTTTAGATAGTTTTACTTGTAAGTGGGGTTGGAAACGCTTTTCAGGCTCAGTACTGGGCTCAAAAGATGCAGCTCTGAGGTCTCTTCTGATAGGAGGTAGTTAAGTAGAACTTCGCTTCTCGGCTGACCCAGCAGGAGCAAATGTATGCCAAAATGTACGCAGAATGAGCTTTTCAGTGAATAGCAGCCAGGCACATTTTAGCTAGTTTTAGTTGTAAGTGGGGTTGGAAACGCTTTTCAGGATCAGTACTGGGCTCAAAACATGCAGCCCTGAGGTCTCTCATGATAGCAGGTGGTTAAATAGAAATTCGCTGCTCAGCTGACCCGGCAGGAGCAAACGTATGCCAAAAATGTACGCAGAATGAGCTTTTCAGTGAAGAGCAGCCAGGCACATTTTAGCTAGTTTTACTTGTAAGTGGGGTTGGAAATGCTTTTCAGGCTCAGTACTGGGCTCAAAACATGCAGCCCTGAGGTCTCTCATGATAGCAGGAGGTTAAATAGAAATTCGCTGCTCAGCTGACCCGGTAGGAGCAAACGTATGCCAAAAATGTACACAGAATGAGCTTTTCAGTGAATAGCAGCCAGGCACATTTTAGCTAGTTTTACTTGTAAGTGGGGTTGGAAACGCTTTACAGGATCAGTACTGGGCTAAAGACATGCAGCCCTGAGGTCTCTCATGATTGCAGGTGGTTAAATAGAAATTCCCTATTCAGCTGACCCGGTAGGAGCAAACGTATGCCAAAAATGTAAGCAGAATGAGCTTTTCAGTGAATAGCAGTCAGGCACATTTTAGCTAGTTTTACTTGTAAGTGGGGTTGGAAATGCTTTTCAGGCTCAGTACTGGGCTCAAAAGATGCAGCTCTGAGGTCTCCCTGATAGGAGGTAGTTAAGTAGAACTTCGCTGCACAGCTGACCCGGCAGGAGCAAACGTATGCCAAAAATGTACGCAGAAAGAGCTTTTCAGTGAAGAGCAGCCAGGCACATTTTAGCTAGTTTTACTTGTAAGTGGGGTTGGAAATGCTTTTCAGGCTCAGTACTGGGCTCAAAACATGCAGCCCTGAGGTCTCTCATGATAGCAGGAGGTTAAATAGAAATTCGCTGCTCAGCTGACCCGGCAGGAGCAAACGTATGCCAAAAATGTACACAGAATGAGCTTTTCAGTGAATAGCATCCAGGCACATTTTAGCTAGTTTTACTTGTAAGTGGGGTTGGAAATGCTTTTCAGGCTCAGTACTGGGCTCAAAAGATGCAGCTCTGAGGTCTTTTCTGATAGGAGGTAGTTAAGTAGAACTTCGCTGCTCAGCTGACCAAGCAGGAGCAAACGTATGCCAAAAATGTACGCAGAATGATCTTTTCAGTGAATAGCAGCCAGGCACATTTTAGCTAGTTTTACTTGTAAGTGGGGTTGGAAACGCTTTTCAGGCTCAGTACTGTGCTCAAAACATGCAGCCCTGAGGTCTCTCATGATAGCAGGTGGTTAAGTAGAAATTTGCCACTTGGCTGACCCAGCAGGAGCAAAGGTATGCCAAAAATGTACACAGAATGAGCTTTTCAGTGAATAGCAGCCAGGCACATTTTAGCTAGTTTTACTTGTAAGTGAGGTTGGAAACGCTTTTCAGGATCAGTACTGGGCTCAAAACATGCAGCCCTGAGGTCTCTCATGATAGCAGGTGGTTAAATAGAAATTCGCTGCTCAGCTGACCCGGCAGGAGCAAACGTATGCCAAAAATGTACGCAGAATGAGCTTTTCAGTGAAGAGCAGCCAGGCACATTTTAGCTAGTTTTACTTGTAAGTGGGGTTGGAAATGCTTTTCAGGCTCAGTACTGGGCTCAAAACATGCAGCCCTGAGGTCTCTCATGATAGCAGGAGGTTAAATAGAAATTCGCTGCTCAGCTGACCCGGTAGGAGCAAACGTATGCCAAAAATGTAAGCAGAATGAGCTTTTCAGTGAATAGCAGCCAGGCACATTTTAGCTAGTTTTACTTGTAAGTGGGGTTGGAAACGCTTTTCAGGCTCAGTACTGGGCTCAAAAGATGCAGCTCTGAGGTCTCTTCTGATAGGAGGTAGTTAAGTAGAACTTCGCTGCTCAGCTGACCAAGCAGGAGCAAACGTATGCCAAAAATGTACGTAGAATGATCTTTTCAGTGAATAGCAGCCAGGCACATTTTAGCTAGTTTTACTTGTAAGTGGGGTTGGAAACGCTTTTCAGGCTCAGTACTGCGCTCAAAACATGCAGCCCTGAGGTCTCTCATGATAGCAGGTGGTTAAGTAGAAATTTGCCACTTGGCTGACCCAGCAGGAGCAAACGTATGCCAAAAATGTACACAGAATGAGCTTTTCAGTGACTAGCATTCAGGCACATTTTAGCTAGTTTTACTTGTAAGTGGGGTTGGAAACGCTTTTCAGGATCAGTACTGGGCTCAAAACATGCAGCCCTGAGGTCTCTCATGATAGCAGGTGGTTAAATAGAAATTCGCTGCTCAGCTGACCCGGCAGGAGCAAACGTATACCAAAAATGTACGCAGAATGAGCTTTTCAGTGAAGAGCAGCCAGGCACATTTTAGCTAGTTTTACTTGTAAGTGGGGTTGGAAATGCTTTTCAGGCTCAGTACTGGGCTCAAAAGATGCAGCTCTGAGGTCTCTCCTGATAGGAGGTAGTTAAGTAGAACTTCGCTGCTCAGCTGACCTGGCAGGAGCAAATGTATGCCAAAAATGTACGCAGAATGAGCTTTTCAGTGAAGAGCAGCCTGGCACATTCTAGCAAGTTTTACTTGTAAGTGGGGTTGGAAACACTTTTTAGGCTCAGTACAGCGCTCAAAAGATGCAGCCCTGAGGTCTCTCATGATAGCAGGTGGTTAAGTAGAAATTTGCCACTTGGCTGACCCAGCAGGAGCAAACGTATGCCAAAAATGTACACAGAATGAGCTTTTCAGTGACTAGCATCCAGGCACATTTTAGCTAGTTTTACTTGTAAGTGGGGTTGGAAACGCTTTTCAGGATCAGTACAGGGCACAAAAACATGCAGCCCTGAGGTCTCTCATGATAGCAGGTTGTTAAATAGAAATTCGCTGCTCAGCTGACCCGGCAGGAGCAAACGTATGCCAAAAATGTACACAGAATGAGATTTTCAGTGACTAGCAGCCAGGCACATTTTAGCTAGTTTTACTTGTAAGTGGGGTTGAAAACGCTTTTCAGGATCAGTACTGGGCTCAAAACATGCAGCCCTGAGGTCTCTCATGATAGCAGGTGGTTAAATAGAAATCTGCTGCTCAGCTGACCCGGCAGGAGCAAACGTATGCCAAAAATGTTCGCAGAATGAGCTTTTCAGTGAAGAGCAGCCAGGCACATTTTAGATAGTTTTACTTGTAAGTGGGGTTGGAAACGCTTTTCAGGCTCAGTACTGGGCTCAAAAGATGCAGCTCTGAGGTCTCTTCTGATAGGAGGTAGTTAAGTAGAACTTCGCTTCTCGGCTGACCCGGCAGGAGCAAATGTATGCCAAAATGTACGCAGAATGAGCTTTTCAGTGAATAGCAGCCAGGCACATTTTAGCTAGTTTTAGTTGTAAGTGGGGTTGGAAACGCTTTTCAGGATCCGTACTGGGCTCAAAACATGCAGCCCTGAGGTCTCTCATGATAGCAGGTGGTTAAATAGAAATTCGCTGCTCAGCTGACCCGGTAGGAGCAAACGTATGCCAAAAATGTACACAGAATGAGCTTTTCAGTGAATAGCAGCCAGGCACATTTTAGCTAGTTTTACTTGTAAGTGGGGTTGGAAACGCTTTACAGGATCAGTACTGGGCTAAAGACATGCAGCCCTGAGGTCTCTCATGATTGCAGGTGGTTAAATAGAAATTCCCTGCTCAGCTGACCCGGTAGGAGCAAACGTATGCCAAAAATGTAAGCAGAATGAGCTTTTCAGTGAATAGCAGTCAGGCACATTTTAGCTAGTTTTACTTGTAAGTGGGGTTGGAAATGCTTTTCAGGCTCAGTACTGGGCTCAAAAGATGCAGCTCTGAGGTCTCCCTGATAGGAGGTAGTTAAGTAGAACTTCGCTGCACAGCTGACCCGGCAGGAGCAAACGTATGCCAAAAATGTACGCAGAAAGAGCTTTTCAGTGAAGAGCAGCCAGGCACATTTTAGCTAGTTTTACTTGTAAGTGGGGTTGGAAATGCTTTTCAGGCTCAGTACTGGGCTCAAAACATGCAGCCCTGAGGTCTCTCATGATAGCAGGAGGTTAAATAGAAATTCGCTGCTCAGCTGACCCGGCAGGAGCAAACGTATGCCAAAAATGTACACAGAATGAGCTTTTCAGTGAATAGCATCCAGGCACATTTTAGCTAGTTTTACTTGTAAGTGGGGTTGGAAATGCTTTTCAGGCTCAGTACTGGGCTCAAAAGATGCAGCTCTGAGGTCTCTTCTGATAGGAGGTAGTTAAGTAGAACTTCGCTGCTCAGCTGACCAAGCAGGAGCAAACGTATGCCAAAAATGTACTCAGAATGATCTTTTCAGTGAATAGCAGCCAGGCACATTTTAGCTAGTTTTACTTGTAAGTGGGGTTGGAAACGCTTTTCAGGCTCAGTACTGCGCTCAAAACATGCAGCCCCTAGGTCTCTCATGATAGCAGGTGGTTAAGTAGAAATTTGCCACTTGGCTGACCCAGCAGGAGCAAAGGTATGCCAAAAATGTACACAGAATGAGCTTTTCAGTGAATAGCAGCCAGGCACATTTTAGCTAGTTTTACTTGTAAGTGAGGTTGGAAACGCTTTTCAGGATCAGTACTGGGCTCAAAACATGCAGCCCTGAGGTCTCTCATGATAGCAGGTGGTTAAATAGAAATTCGCTGCTCAGCTGACCCGGCAGGAGCAAACGTATGCCAAAAATGTACGCAGAATGAACTTTTCAGTGAAGAGCAGCCAGGCACATTTTAGCTAGTTTTACTTGTAAGTGGGGTTGGAAATGCTTTTCAGGCTCAGTACTGGGCTCAAAACATGCAGCCCTGAGGTCTCTCATGATAGCAGGAGGTTAAATAGAAATTCGCTGCTCAGCTGACCCGGTAGGAGCAAACGTATGCCAAAAATGTAAGCAGAATGAGCTTTTCAGTGAATAGCAGCCAGGCACATTTTAGCTAGTTTTACTTGTAAGTGGGGTTGGAAACGCTTTTCAGGCTCAGTACTGGGCTCAAAAGATGCAGCTCTGAGGTCTCTTCTGATAGGAGGTAGTTAAGTAGAACTTCGCTGCTCAGCTGACCAAGCAGGAGCAAACGTATGCCAAAAATGTACGTAGAATGATCTTTTCAGTGAATAGCAGCCAGGCACATTTTAGCTAGTTTTACTTGTAAGTGGGGTTGGAAACGCTTTTCAGGCTCAGTACTGCGCTCAAAACATGCAGCCCTGAGGTCTCTCATGATAGCAGGTGGTTAAGTAGAAATTTGCCACTTGGCTGACCCAGCAGGAGCAAACGTATGCCAAAAATGTACACAGAATGAGCTTTTCAGTGACTAGCATTCAGGCACATTTTAGCTAGTTTTACTTGTAAGTGGGGTTGGAAACGCTTTTCAGGATCAGTACTGGGCTCAAAACATGCAGCCCTGAGGTCTCTCATGATAGCAGGTGGTTAAATAGAAATTCGCTGCTCAGCTGACCCGGCAGGAGCAAACGTATACCAAAAATGTACGCAGAATGAGCTTTTCAGTGAAGAGCAGCCAGGCACATTTTAGCTAGTTTTACTTGTAAGTGGGGTTGGAAATGCTTTTCAGGCTCAGTACTGGGCTCAAAAGATGCAGCTCTGAGGTCTCTCCTGATAGGAGGTAGTTAAGTAGAACTTCGCTGCTCAGCTGACCCGGCAGGAGCAAATGTATGCCAAAAATGTACGCAGAATGAGCTTTTCAGTGAAGAGCAGCCTGGCACATTCTAGCAAGTTTTACTTGTAAGTGGGGTTGGAAACACTTTTCAGGCTCAGTACTGCGCTCAAAAGATGCAGCCCTGAGGTCTCTCCATGATAGCAGGTGGTTAAGTAGAAATATGTCACTTGGCTGACCCAGCAGGAGCAAACGTATGCCAAAAATGTACACAGAATGAGCTTTTCAGTGACTAGCATTCAGGCACATTTTAGCTAGTTTTACTTGTAAGTGGGGTTGGAAACGCTTTTCAGGATCAGTACAGGGCTCAAAACATGCAGCCCTGAGGTCTCTCATGATAGCAGCTGGTTAAATAGAAATTCGCTGCTCAGCTGACCCGGCAGGAGCAAACGTATGCCAAAAATGTACACAGAATGAGCTTTTCAGTGACTAGCAGCCAGGCACATTTTAGCTAGTTTTACTTGTAAGTGGGGTTGGAAACGCTTTTCAGGATCAGTACTGGGCTCAAAACATGCAGCCCTGAGGTCTCTTCTGATAGGAGGTAGTTAAGTAGAACTTCGCTTCTCAGCTGACCCGGCAGGAGCAAATGTATGCCAAAAATGTACGCAGAATGAGCTTTTCAGTGAATAGCAGCCAGGCACATTTTAGCTAGTTTTACTTGTAAGTGGGGTTGGAAACGCTTTTCAGGATCAGTACTGGGCTCAAAACATGCAGCCCTGAGGTCTCTCATGATAGCAGGAGGTTAAATAGAAATTCGCTGCTCAGCTGACCCGGTAGGAGCAAACGTATGCCAAAAATGTACACAGAATGAGCTTTTCAGTGAATAGCAGCCAGGCACATTTTAGCTAGTTTTACTTGTAAGTGGGGTTGGAAACGCTTTTCAGGATCAGTACTGGGCTCAAAACATGCAGCCCTGAGGTCTCTCATGATAGCAGGTGGTTAAATAGAAATTCGCTGCTCAGCTGACCCGGCAGGAGCAAACGTATGCCAAAAATGTACGCAGAATGAGCTTTTCAGTGAAGAGCAGCCAGGCACATTTTAGCTAGTTATACTTGTAAGTGGGGTTGGAAATGCTTTTCAGGCTCAGTACTGCGCTCAAAAGATGCAGCTCTGAGGTCTCTCATGATAGCAGGTGGTTAAGTAGAAATTTGCCACTTGGCTGACCCAGCAGGAGCAAACGTATGCCAAAAATGTACACAGAATGAGCTTCTCAGTGACTAGCATCCAGGCACATTTTAGCTAGTTTTACTTGTAAGTGGGGTTGGAAACGCTTTTCAGGCTCAGTACTACGCTCAAAAGATGCAGCCCTGAGGTCCCTCATGATATCAGGTGGTTAAATAGAAATTCGCTGCTCAGCTGACCCGGCAGGAGCAAATGTATGCCAAAAATGTACGCAGAATGATCTTTTCAGTGAATAGCAGCCAGGCACATTTTAGCTATTTTTACTTGTAAGTGGGGTTGGAAACGCTTTTCAGGCTCAGTACTGCGCTCAAAACATGCAGCCCTGAGGTCTCTCATGATAGCAGGTGGTTAAGTAGAAATTCGCTGCTCAGCTGACCCGGCAGGAGCAAACGTATGCCAAAAATGTACGCAGAATGAGCTTTTCAGTGAAGAGCAGGCAGGCATATTTTAGCTAGTTTTACTTGTAAGTGGGGTTGGAAATGCTTTTCAGGCTCAGTACTGCGCTCAAAAGATGCGGCGCTGAGGTCTCTCATGATAGCAGGTGGTTAAGTAGAAATGTGCCACTTGGCTGACCCAGCAGGAGCAAACGTATGCCAAAAATGTACACAGAATGAGCTTTTCAGTGACTAGCATTCAGGCACATTTTAGCTAGTTTTACTTGTAAGTGGGGTTGGAAACGCTTTTCAGGATCAGTACAGGGCTCAAAACATGCAGCCCTGAGGTCTCTCATGATAGCAGCTGGTTAAATAGAAATTCGCTGCTCAGCTGACCCGGCAGGAGCAAACGTATGCCAAAAATGTACACAGAATGAGCTTTTCAGTGACTAGCAGCCAGGCACATTTTAGCTAGTTTTACTTGTAAGTGGGGTTGGAAACGCTTTTCAGGATCAGTACTGGGCTCAAAACATGCAGCCCTGAGGTCTCTTCTGATAGGAGGTAGTTAAGTAGAACTTCGCTTCTCAGCTGACCCGGCAGGAGCAAATGTATGCCAAAAATGTACGCAGAATGAGCTTTTCAGTGAATAGCAGCCAGGCACATTTTAGCTAGTTTTACTTGTAAGTGGGGTTGGAAACGCTTTTCAGGATCAGTACTGGGCTCAAAACATGCAGCCCTGAGGTCTCTCATGATAGCAGGTGGTTAAATAGAAATTCGCTGCTCAGCTGACCCGGCAGGAGCAAACGTATGCCAAAAATGTACGCAGAATGAGCTTTTCAGTGACTAGCATCCAGGCACATTTTAGCTAGTTTTACTTGTAAGTGGGGTTGGAAACGCTTTTCAGGATCAGTACTGGGCTCAAAACGTGCAGCCCTGAGGTCTCTCATGATAGCAGGTGGTTAAATAGAAATTTGCTGCTCAGCTGACCCGGCAGGAGCAAACGTATGCCAAAAATGTTCGCAGAATGAGCTTTTCAGTGACTAGCATCCAGGCACATTTTAGCTAGTTTTAATTGTAAGTGGGGTTGGAAATGCTTTTCAGGCTCAGTACTGGGCTCAAAACATGCAGCCCTGAGGTCTCTCATGATAGCAGGAGGTTAAATAGAAATTCGCTGCTCAGCTGACCCGGTAGGAGCAAACGTATGCCAAAAATGTACACAGAATGAGCTTTTCAGTGAATAGCAGCCAGGCACATTTTAGCTAGTTTTACTTGTAAGTGGGGTTGGAAACGCTTTTCAGGATCAGTACTGGGCTCAAAACATGCAGCCCTGAGGTCTCTCATGATAGCAGGTGGTTAAATAGAAATTCGCTGCTCAGCTGACCCGGCAGGAGCAAACGTATGCCAAAAATGTACGCAGAATGAGCTTTTCAGTGAAGAGCAGCCAGGCACATTTTAGCTAGTTTTACTTGTAAGTGGGGTTGGAAATGCTTTTCAGGCTCAGTACTGCGCTCAAAAGATGCAGCCCTGAGGTCCCTCATGATAGCAGGTGGTTAAGTAGAAATTTGCCACTTGGCTGACCCAGCAGGAGCAAACGTATGCCAAAAATGTACACAGAATGAGCTTTTCAGTGACTAGCATCCAGGCACATTTTAGCTAGTTTTACTTGTAAGTGGGGTTGGAAACGCTTTTCAGGCTCAGTACTACGCTCAAAAGATGCAGCCCTGAGGTCCCTCATGATATCAGGTGGTTAAATAGAAATTCGCTGCTCAGCTGACCCGGCAGGAGCAAATGTATGCCAAAAATGTACGCAGAATGATCTTTTCAGTGAATAGCAGCCAGGCATATTTTAGCTAGTTGTACTTGTAAGTGGGGTTGGAAACGCTTTTCAGGCTCAGTACTGCGCTCAAAACATGCAGCCCTGAGGTCTCTCATGATAGCAGGTGGTTAAGTAGAAATTTGCCACTTGGCTGACCCAGCAGGAGCAAACGTATGCCAAAAATGTACACAGAATGAGCTTTTCAGTGAATAGCAGCCAGGCACATTTTAGCTAGTTTTACTTGTAAGTGGGGTTGGAAACGCTTTTCAGGATCAGTACTGGGCTCAAAACATGCAGCCCTGAGGTCTCTCATGATAGCAGGTGGTTAAATAGAAATTTCGCTGCTCAGCTGACCCGGCAGGAGCAAACGTATGCCAAAAATGTACGCAGAATGAGCTTTTCAGTGAATAGCAGTCAGGCACATTTTAGCTAGTTTTACTTGTAAGTGGGGTTGGAAATGCTTTTCAGGCTCAGTACTGGGCTCAAAAGATGCAGCTCTGAGGTCTCTCCTGATAGGAGGTAGTTAAGTAGAACTTCGCTGAACAGCTGACCCGGCAGGAGCAAACGTATGCCAAAAATGTACGCAGAATGAGCTTTTCAGTGAAGAGCAGCCAGGCACATTTTAGCTAGTTTTACTTGTAAGTGGGGTTGGAAATGCTTTTCAGGCTCAGTACTGGGCTCAAAACATGCAGCCCTGAGGTCTCTCATGATAGCAGGAGGTTAAATAGAAATTCGCTGCTCAGCTGACCCGGTAGGAGCAAACGTATGCCAATAATGTAAGCAGAATGAGCTTTTCAGTGAATAGCAGCCAGGCACATTTTAGCTAGTTTTACTTGTAAGTGGGGTTGGAAATGCTTTTCAGGCTCAGTACTGCGCTCAAAACATGCAGCCCTGAGGTCTCTCATGATAGCAGGTGGTTAAGTAGAAATTTGCCACTTGGCTGACCCAGCAGGAGCAAACGTATGCCAAAAATGTACACAGAATGAGCTTTTCAGTGAATAGCAGCCAGGTACATTTTAGCTAGTTTTACTTGTAAGTGGGGTTGGAAACGCTTTTCAGGATCAGTACTGGGCTCAAAACATGCAGCCCTGAGGTCTCTCATGATAGCAGGTGGTTAAATAGAAATTCGCTGCTCAGCTGACCCGGCAGGAGCAAACGTATGCCAAAAATGTACGCAGAATGAGCTTTTCAGTGAAGAGCAGCCAGGCACATTTTAGCTAGTTTTACTTGTAAGTGGGGTTGGAAATGCTTTTCAGGCTCAGTACTGGGCTCAAAAGATGCAGCTCTGAGGTCTCTCCTGATAGGAGGTAGTTAAGTAGAACTTCGCTGCTCAGCTGACCCGGCAGGAGCAAATGTATGCCAAAAATGTACGCAGAATGAGCTTTTCAGTGAAGAGCAGCCTGGCACATTCTAGCAAGTTTTACTTGTAAGTGGGGTTGGAAACACTTTTCAGGCTCAGTACAGCGCTCAAAAGATGCAGCCCTGAGGTCTCTCATGATAGCAGGTGGTTAAGTAGAAATTTGCCACTTGGCTGACCCAGCAGGAGCAAACGTATGCCAAAAATGTACACAGAATGAGCTTTTCAGTGACTAGCATCCAGGCACATTTTAGCTAGTTTTACTTGTAAGTGGGGTTGGAAACGCTTTTCAGGATCAGTACAGGGCACAAAAACATGCAGCCCTGAGGTCTCTCATGATAGCAGGTTGTTAAATAGAAATTCGCTGCTCAGCTGACCCGGCAGGAGCAAACGTATGCCAAAAATGTACACAGAATGAGCTTTTCAGCGACTAGCAGCCAGGCACATTTTAGCTAGTTTTACTTGTAAGTGGGGTTGAAAACGCTTTTCAGGATCAGTACTGGGCTCAAAACATGCAGCCCTGAGGTCTCTCATGATAGCAGGTGGTTAAATAGAAATCTGCTGCTCAGCTGACCCGGCAGGAGCAAACGTATGCCAAAAATGTTCGCAGAATGAGCTTTTCAGTGAAGAGCAGCCAGGCACATTTTAGATAGTTTTACTTGTAAGTGGGGTTGGAAACGCTTTTCAGGCTCAGTACTGGGCTCAAAAGATGCAGCTCTGAGGTCTCTTCTGATAGGAGGTAGTTAAGTAGAACTTCGCTTCTCGGCTGACCCGGCTGGAGCAAATGTATGCCAAAAATGTACGCAGAATGAGCTTTTCAGTGAATAGCAGCCAGGCACATTTTAGCTAGTTTTACTTGTAAGTGGGGTTGGAAACGCTTTTCAGGATCAGTACTGGGCTCAAAACATGCAGCCCTGAGGTCTCTCATGATAGCAGGTGGTTAAATAGAAATTCGCTGCTCAGCTGACCCGGCAGGAGCAAACGTATGCCAAAAATGTACGCAGAATGAGCTTTTCAGTGAAGAGCAGCCAGGCACATTTTAGCTAGTTTTACTTGTAAGTGGGGTTGGAAATGCTTTTCAGGCTCAGTACTGGGCTCAAAACATGCAGCCCTGAGGTCTCTCATGATAGCAGGAGGTTAAATAGAAATTCGCTGCTCAGCTGACCCGGTAGGAGCAAACGTATGCCAAAAATGTACACAGAATGAGCTTTTCAGTGAATAGCAGCCAGGCACATTTTAGCTAGTTTTACTTGTAAGTGGGGTTGGAAACGCTTTACAGGATCAGTACTGGGCTCAAGACATGCAGCCCTGAGGTCTCTCATGATTGCAGGTGGTTAAATAGAAATTCGCTGCTCAGCTGACCCGGTAGGAGCAAACGTATGCCAAAAATGTAAGCAGAATGAGCTTTTCAGTGAATAGCAGTCAGGCACATTTTAGCTAGTTTTCCTTGTAAGTGGGGTTGGAAATGCTTTTCAGGCTCAGTACTGGGCTCAAAAGATGCAGCTCTGAGGTCTCCCTGATAGGAGGTAGTTAAGTAGAACTTCGCTGCACAGCTGACCCGGCAGGAGCAAACGTATGCCAAAAATGTACGCAGAAAGAGCTTTTCAGTGAATAGCAGTCAGGCACATTTTAGCTAGTTTTACTTGTAAGTGGGGTTGGAAATGCTTTTCAGGCTCAGTACTGGGCTCAAAAGATGCAGCCCTGAGGTCTCTCATGATAGCAGGTGGTTAAACAGAAATTCGCTGCTCAGCTGACCCGGCAGGAGCAAACGTATGCCAAAAATGTACACAGAATGAGCTTTTCAGTGAATAGCAGCCAGGCACATTTTAGCTAGTTTTACTTGTAAGTGGGGTTGGAAACGCTTTTCAGGATCAGTACTGGGCTCAAAACATGCAGCCCTGAGGTCTCTCATGATAGCAGGTGGTTAAATAGAAATTCGCTGCTCAGCTGACCCGGTAGGAGCAAACGTATGCCAAAAATGTAAGCAGAATGAGCTTTTCTGTGAATAGCAGCCAGGCACATTTTAGCTAGTTTTACTTGTAAGTGGGGTTGGAAACGCTTTTCAGGCTCAGTACTGGGCTCAAAACATGCAGCCCTGAGGTCTCTCATGATTGCAGGTGGTTAAATAGAAATTCGCTGCTCAGCTGACCCGGTAGGAGCAAACGTATGCCAAAAATGTAAGCAGAATGAGCTTTTCAGTGAATAGCAGTCAGGCACATTTTAGCTAGTTTTACTTGTAAGTGGGGTTGTAAATGCTTTTCAGGCTCAGTACTGGGCTCAAAAGATGCAGCTCTGAGGTCTCTCCTGATAGGAGGTAGTTAAGTAGAACTTCGCTGAACAGCTGACCCGGCAGGAGCAAACGTATGCCAAAAATGTACGCAGAATGAGCTTTTCAGTGAAGAGCAGCCAGGCACATTTTAGCTAGTTTTACTTGTAAGTGGGGTTGGAAATGCTTTTCAGGCTCAGTACTGGGCTCAAAACATGCAGCCCTGAGGTCTCTCATGATAGCAGGAGGTTAAATAGAAATTCGCTGCTCAGCTGACCCGGTAGGAGCAAACGTATGCCAATAATGTAAGCAGAATGAGCTTTTCAGTGAATAGCAGCCAGGCACATTTTAGCTAGTTTTACTTGTAAGTGGGGTTGGAAATGCTTTTCAGGCTCAGTACTGGGCTCAAAAGATGCAGCTCTGAGGTCTCTTCTGATAGGAGGTAGTTAAGTAGAACTTCGCTGCTTAGCTGACCAAGCAGGAGCAAACGTATGCCAAAAATGTACGCAGAATGATCTTTTCAGTGAATAGCAGCCAGGCACATTTTAGCTAGTTTTACTTGTAAGTGGGGTTGGAAACGCTTTTCAGGCTCAGTACTGCGCTCAAAACATGCAGCCCTGAGGTCTCTCATGATAGCAGGTGGTTAAGTAAAAATTTGCCACTTGGCTGACCCAGCAGGAGCAAACGTATGCCAAAAATGTACACAGAATGAGCTTTTCAGTGAATAGCAGCCAGGCACATTTTAGCTAGTTTTACTTGTAAGTGGGGTTGGAAACGCTTTTCAGGATCAGTACTGGGCTCAAAACATGCAGCCCTGAGGTCTCTCATGATAGCAGGTGGTTAAATAGAAATTCGCTGCTCAGCTGACCCGGCAGGAGCAAACGTATGCCAAAAATGTACGCAGAATGAGCTTTTCAGTGAAGAGCAGCCAGGCACATTTTAGCTAGTTTTACTTGTAAGTGGGGTTGGAAATGCTTTTCAGGCTCAGTACTGGGCTCAAAAGATGCAGCTCTGAGGTCTCTCCTGATAGGAGGTAGTTAAGTAGAACTTCGCTGCTCAGCTGACCCGGCAGGAGCAAATGTATGCCAAAAATGTACGCAGAATGAGCTTTTCAGTGAAGAGCAGCCTGGCACATTCTAGCAAGTTTTACTTGTAAGTGGGGTTGGAAACACTTTTCAGGCTCAGTACAGCGCTCAAAAGATGCAGCCCTGAGGTCTCTCATGATAGCAGGTGGTTAAGTAGAAATTTGCCACTTGGCTGACCCAGCAGGAGCAAACGTATGCCAAAAATGTACACAGAATGAGCTTTTCAGTGACTAGCATCCAGGCACATTTTAGCTAGTTTTACTTGTAAGTGGGGTTGGAAACGCTTTTCAGGATCAGTACAGGGCACAAAAACATGCAGCCCTGAGGTCTCTCATGATAGCAGGTTGTTAAATAGAAATTCGCTGCTCAGCTGACCCGGCAGGAGCAAACGTATGCCAAAAATGTACACAGAATGAGCTTTTCAGTGACTAGCAGCCAGGCACATTTTAGCTAGTTTTACTTGTAAGTGGGGTTGAAAACGCTTTTCAGGATCAGTACTGGGCTCAAAACATGCAGCCCTGAGGTCTCTCATGATAGCAGGTGGTTAAATAGAAATCTGCTGCTCAGCTGACCCGGCAGGAGCAAACGTATGCCAAAAATGTTCGCAGAATGAGCTTTTCAGTGAAGAGCAGCCAGGCACATTTTAGATAGTTTTACTTGTAAGTGGGGTTGGAAATGCTTTTCAGGCTCAGTACTGGGCTCAAAAGATGCAGCTCTGAGGTCTCTTCTGATAGGAGGTAGTTAAGTAGAACTTCGCTTCTCGGCTGACCCGGCAGGAGCAAATGTATGCCAAAATGTACGCAGAATGAGCTTTTCAGTGAATAGCAGCCAGGCACATTTTAGCTAGTTTTAGTTGTAAGTGGGGTTGGAAACGCTTTTCAGGATCAGTACTGGGCTCAAAACATGCAGCCCTGAGGTCTCTCATGATAGCAGGTGGTTAAATAGAAATTCGCTGCTCAGCTGACCCGGCAGGAGCAAACGTATGCCAAAAATGTACGCAGAATGAGCTTTTCAGTGAAGAGCAGCCAGGCACATTTTAGCTAGTTTTACTTGTAAGTGGGGTTGGAAATGCTTTTCAGGCTCAGTACTGGGCTCAAAACATGCAGCCCTGAGGTCTCTCATGATAGCAGGAGGTTAAATAGAAATTCGCTGCTCAGCTGACCCGGTAGGAGCAAACGTATGCCAAAAATGTACACAGAATGAGCTTTTCAGTGAATAGCAGCCAGGCACATTTTAGCTAGTTTTACTTGTAAGTGGGGTTGGAAACGCTTTACAGGATCAGTACTGGGCTAAAGACATGCAGCCCTGAGGTCTCTCATGATTGCAGGTGGTTAAATAGAAATTCCCTGCTCAGCTGACCCGGTAGGAGCAAACGTATGCCAAAAATGTAAGCAGAATGAGCTTTTCAGTGAATAGCAGTCAGGCACATTTTAGCTAGTTTTACTTGTAAGTGGGGTTGGAAATGCTTTTCAGGCTCAGTACTGGGCTCAAAAGATGCAGCTCTGAGGTCTCCCTGATAGGAGGTAGTTAAGTAGAACTTCGCTGCACAGCTGACCCGGCAGGAGCAAACGTATGCCAAAAATGTACGCAGAAAGAGCTTTTCAGTGAAGAGCAGCCAGGCACATTTTAGCTAGTTTTACTTGTAAGTGGGGTTGGAAATGCTTTTCAGGCTCAGTACTGGGCTCAAAACATGCAGCCCTGAGGTCTCTCATGATAGCAGGAGGTTAAATAGAAATTCGCTGCTCAGCTGACCCGGCAGGAGCAAACGTATGCCAAAAATGTACACAGAATGAGCTTTTCAGTGAATAGCATCCAGGCACATTTTAGCTAGTTTTACTTGTAAGTGGGGTTGGAAATGCTTTTCAGGCTCAGTACTGGGCTCAAAAGATGCAGCTCTGAGGTCTCTTCTGATAGGAGGTAGTTAAGTAGAACTTCGCTGCTCAGCTGACCAAGCAGGAGCAAACGTATGCCAAAAATGTACGCAGAATGATCTTTTCAGTGAATAGCAGCCAGGCACATTTTAGCTAGTTTTACTTGTAAGTGGGGTTGGAAACGCTTTTCAGGCTCAGTACTGCGCTCAAAACATGCAGCCCTGAGGTCTCTCATGATAGCAGGTGGTTAAGTAGAAATTTGCCACTTGGCTGACCCAGCAGGAGCAAAGGTATGCCAAAAATGTACACAGAATGAGCTTTTCAGTGAATAGCAGCCAGGCACATTTTAGCTAGTTTTACTTGTAAGTGAGGTTGGAAACGCTTTTCAGGATCAGTACTGGGCTCAAAACATGCAGCCCTGAGGTCTCTCATGATAGCAGGTGGTTAAATAGAAATTCGCTGCTCAGCTGACCCGGCAGGAGCAAACGTATGCCAAAAATGTACGCAGAATGAGCTTTTCAGTGAAGAGCAGCCAGGCACATTTTAGCTAGTTTTACTTGTAAGTGGGGTTGGAAATGCTTTTCAGGCTCAGTACTGGGCTCAAAACATGCAGCCCTGAGGTCTCTCATGATAGCAGGAGGTTAAATAGAAATTCGCTGCTCAGCTGACCCGGTAGGAGCAAACGTATGCCAAAAATGTAAGCAGAATGAGCTTTTCAGTGAATAGCAGCCAGGCACATTATAGCTAGTTTTACTTGTAAGTGGGGTTGGAAACGCTTTTCAGGCTCAGTACTGGGCTCAAAAGATGCAGCTCTGAGGTCTCTTCTGATAGGAGGTAGTTAAGTAGAACTTCGCTGCTCAGCTGACCAAGCAGGAGCAAACGTATGCCAAAAATGTACGTAGAATGATCTTTTCAGTGAATAGCAGCCAGGCACATTTTAGCTAGTTTTACTTGTAAGTGGGGTTGGAAACGCTTTTCAGGCTCAGTACTGCGCTCAAAACATGCAGCCCTGAGGTCTCTCATGATAGCAGGTGGTTAAGTAGAAATTTGCCACTTGGCTGACCCAGCAGGAGCAAACGTATGCCAAAAATGTACACAGAATGAGCTTTTCAGTGACTAGCATTCAGGCACATTTTAGCTAGTTTTACTTGTAAGTGGGGTTGGAAACGCTTTTCAGGATCAGTACTGGGCTCAAAACATGCAGCCCTGAGGTCTCTCATGATAGCAGGTGGTTAAATAGAAATTCGCTGCTCAGCTGACCCGGCAGGAGCAAACGTATACCAAAAATGTACGCAGAATGAGCTTTTCAGTGAAGAGCAGCCAGGCACATTTTAGCTAGTTTTACTTGTAAGTGGGGTTGGAAATGCTTTTCAGGCTCAGTACTGGGCTCAAAAGATGCAGCTCTGAGGTCTCTCCTGATAGGAGGTAGTTAAGTAGAACTTCGCTGCTCAGCTGACCCGGCAGGAGCAAATGTATGCCAAAAATGTACGCAGAATGAGCTTTTCAGTGAAGAGCAGCCTGGCACATTCTAGCAAGTTTTACTTGTAAGTGGGGTTGGAAACACTTTTCAGGCTCAGTACTGCGCTCAAAAGATGCAGCCCTGAGGTCTCTCCATGATAGCAGGTGGTTAAGTAGAAATTTGTCACTTGGCTGACCCAGCAGGAGCAAACGTATGCCAAAAATGTACACAGAATGAGCTTTTCAGTGACTAGCATTCAGGCACATTTTAGCTAGTTTTACTTGTAAGTGGGGTTGGAAACGCTTTTCAGGATCAGTACAGGGCTCAAAACATGCAGCCCTGAGGTCTCTCATGATAGCAGCTGGTTAAATAGAAATTCGCTGCTCAGCTGACCCGGCAGGAGCAAACGTATGCCAAAAATGTACACAGAATGAGCTTTTCAGTGACTAGCAGCCAGGCACATTTTAGCTAGTTTTACTTGTAAGTGGGGTTGGAAACGCTTTTCAGGATCAGTACTGGGCTCAAAACATGCAGCCCTGAGGTCTCTTCTGATAGGAGGTAGTTAAGTAGAACTTCGCTTCTCAGCTGACCCGGCAGGAGCAAATGTATGCCAAAAATGTACGCAGAATGAGCTTTTCAGTGAATAGCAGCCAGGCACATTTTAGCTAGTTTTACTTGTAAGTGGGGTTGGAAACGCTTTTCAGGATCAGTACTGGGCTCAAAACATGCAGCCCTGAGGTCTCTCATGATAGCAGGAGGTTAAATAGAAATTTGCTGCTCAGCTGACCCGGTAGGAGCAAACGTATGCCAAAAATGTACACAGAATGAGCTTTTCAGTGAATAGCAGCCAGGCACATTTTAGCTAGTTTTACTTGTAAGTGGGGTTGGAAACGCTTTTCAGGATCAGTACTGGGCTCAAAACATGCAGCCCTGAGGTCTCTCATGATAGCAGGTGGTTAAATAGAAATTCGCTGCTCAGCTGACCCGGCAGGAGCAAACGTATGCCAAAAATGTACGCAGAATGAGCTTTTCAGTGAAGAGCAGCCAGGCACATTTTAGCTAGTTTTACTTGTAAGTGGGGTTGGAAATGCTTTTCAGGCTCAGTACTGCGCTCAAAAGATGCAGCTCTGAGGTCTCTCATGATAGCAGGTGGTTAAGTAGAAATTTGCCACTTGGCTGACCCAGCAGGAGCAAACGTATGCCAAAAATGTACACAGAATGAGCTTCTCAGTGACTAGCATCCAGGCACATTTTACCTAGTTTTACTTGTAAGTGGGGTTGGAAACGCTTTTCAGGCTCAGTACTACGCTCAAAAGATGCAGCCCTGAGGTCCCTCATGATATCAGGTGGTTAAATAGAAATTCGCTGCTCAGCTGACCCAGCAGGAGCAAATGTATGCCAAAAATGTACGCAGAATGATCTTTTCAGTGAATAGCAGCCAGGCACATTTTAGCTATTTTTACTTGTAAGTGGGGTTGGAAACGCTTTTCAGGCTCAGTACTGTGCTCAAAACATGCAGCCCTGAGGTCTCTCATGATAGCAGGTGGTTAAGTAGAAATTCGCTGCTCAGCTGACCCGGCAGGAGCAAACGTATGCCAAAAATGTACGCAGAATGAGCTTTTCAGTGAAGAGCAGGCAGGCATATTTTAGCTAGTTTTACTTGTAAGTGGGGTTGGAAATGCTTTTCAGGCTCAGTACTGCGCTCAAAAGATGCGGCGCTGAGGTCTCTCATGATAGCAGGTGGTTAAGTAGAAATTTGCCACTTGGCTGACCCAGCAGGAGCAAACGTATGCCAAAAATGTACACAGAATGAGCTTTTCAGTGACTAGCATTCAGGCACATTTTAGCTAGTTTTACTTGTAAGTGGGGTTGGAAACGCTTTTCAGGATCAGTACAGGGCTCAAAACATGCAGCCCTGAGGTCTCTCATGATAGCAGCTGGTTAAATAGAAATTCGCTGCTCAGCTGACCCGGCAGGAGCAAACGTATGCCAAAAATGTACACAGAATGAGCTTTTCAGTGACTAGCAGCCAGGCACATTTCAGCTAGTTTTACTTGTAAGTGGGGTTGGAAACGCTTTTCAGGATCAGTACTGGGCTCAAAACATGCAGCCCTGAGGTCTCTTCTGATAGGAGGTAGTTAAGTAGAACTTCGCTTCTCAGCTGACCCGGCAGGAGCAAATGTATGCCAAAAATGTACGCAGAATGAGCTTTTCAGTGAATAGCAGCCAGGCACATTTTAGCTAGTTTTACTTGTAAGTGGGGTTGGAAACGCTTTTCAGGATCAGTACTGGGCTCAAAACATGCAGCCCTGAGGTCTCTCATGATAGCAGGTGGTTAAATAGAAATTCGCTGCTCAGCTGACCCGGCAGGAGCAAACGTATGCCAAAAATGTACGCAGAATGAGCTTTTCAGTGACTAGCATCCAGGCACATTTTAGCTAGTTTTACTTGTAAGTGGGGTTGGAAACGCTTTTCAGGATCAGTACTGGGCTCAAAACGTGCAGCCCTGAGGTCTCTCATGATAGCAGGTGGTTAAATAGAAATTTGCTGCTCAGCTGACCCGGCAGGAGCAAACGTATGCCAAAAATGTTCGCAGAATGAGCTTTTCAGTGACTAGCATCCAGGCACATTTTAGCTAGTTTTAATTGTAAGTGGGGTTGGAAATGCTTTTCAGGCTCAGTACTGGGCTCAAAACATGCAGCCCTGAGGTCTCTCATGATAGCAGGAGGTTAAATAGAAATTCGCTGCTCAGCTGACCCGGTAGGAGCAAACGTATGCCAAAAATGTACACAGAATGAGCTTTTCAGTGAATAGCAGCCAGGCACATTTTAGCTAGTTTTACTTGTAAGTGGGGTTGGAAACGCTTTTCAGGATCAGTACTGGGCTCAAAACATGCAGCCCTGAGGTCTCTCATGATAGCAGGTGGTTAAATAGAAATTTGCTGCTCAGCTGACCCGGCAGGAGCAAACGTATGCCAAAAATGTACGCAGAATGAGCTTTTCAGTGAAGAGCAGCCAGGCACATTTTAGCTAGTTTTACTTGTAAGTGGGGTTGGAAATGCTTTTCAGGCTCAGTACTGCGCTCAAAAGATGCAGCCCTGAGGTCCCTCATGATAGCAGGTGGTTAAGTAGAAATTTGCCACTTGGCTGACCCAGCAGGAGCAAACGTATGCCAAAAATGTACACAGAATGAGCTTTTCAGTGACTAGCATCCAGGCACATTTTAGCTAGTTTTACTTGTAAGTGGGGTTGGAAACGCTTTTCAGGCTCAGTACTACGCTCAAAAGATGCAGCCCTGAGGTCCCTCATGATATCAGGTGGTTAAATAGAAATTCGCTGCTCAGCTGACCCGGCAGGAGCAAATGTATGCCAAAAATGTACGCAGAATGATCTTTTCAGTGAATAGCAGCCAGGCATATTTTAGCTAGTTGTACTTGTAAGTGGGGTTGGAAACGCTTTTCAGGCTCAGTACTGCGCTCAAAACATGCAGCCCTGAGGTCTCTCATGATAGCAGGTGGTTAAGTAGAAATTTGCCACTTGGCTGACCCAGCAGGAGCAAACGTATGCCAAAAATGTACACAGAATGAGCTTTTCAGTGAATAGCAGCCAGGCACATTTTAGCTAGTTTTACTTGTAAGTGGGGTTGGAAACGCTTTTCAGGATCAGTACTGGGCTCAAAACATGCAGCCCTGAGGTCTCTCATGATAGCAGGTGGGTAAATAGAAATTTCGCTGCTCAGCTGACCCGGCAGGAGCAAACGTATGCCAAAAATGTACGCAGAATGAGCTTTTCAGTGAATAGCAGTCAGGCACATTTTAGCTAGTTTTACTTGTAAGTGGGGTTGGAAATGCTTTTCAGGCTCAGTACTGGGCTCAAAAGATGCAGCTCTGAGGTCTCTCCTGATAGGAGGTAGTTAAGTAGAACTTCGCTGAACAGCTGACCCGGCAGGAGCAAACGTATGCCAAAAATGTACGCAGAATGAGCTTTTCAGTGAAGAGCAGCCAGGCACATTTTAGCTAGTTTTACTTGTAAGTGGGGTTGGAAATGCTTTTCAGGCTCAGTACTGGGCTCAAAACATGCAGCCCTGAGGTCTCTCATGATAGCAGGAGGTTAAATAGAAATTCGCTGCTCAGCTGACCCGGTAGGAGCAAACGTATGCCAATAATGTAAGCAGAATGAGCTTTTCAGTGAATAGCAGCCAGGCACATTTTAGCTAGTTTTACTTGTAAGTGGGGTTGGAAATGCTTTTCAGGCTCAGTACTGCGCTCAAAACATGCAGCCCTGAGGTCTCTCATGATAGCAGGTGGTTAAGTAGAAATTTGCCACTTGGCTGGCCCAGCAGGAGCAAACGTATGCCAAAAATGTACACAGAATGAGCTTTTCAGTGAATAGCAGCCAGGCACATTTTAGTTAGTTTTACTTGTAAGTGGGGTTGGAAACGCTTTTCAGGATCAGTACTGGGCTCAAAACATGCAGCCCTGAGGTCTCTCATGATAGCAGGTGGTTAAATAGAAATTCGCTGCTCAGCTGACCCGGCAGGAGCAAACGTATGCCAAAAATGTACGCAGAATGAGCTTTTCAGTGAAGAGCAGCCAGGCACATTTTAGCTAGTTTTACTTGTAAGTGGGGTTGGAAATGCTTTTCAGGCTCAGTACTGGGCTCAAAAGATGCAGCTCTGAGGTCTCTCCTGATAGGAGGTAGTTAAGTAGAACTTCGCTGCCCAGCTGACCCGGCAGGAGCAAATGTATGCCAAAAATGTACGCAGAATGAGCTTTTCAGTGAAGAGCAGCCTGGCACATTCTAGCAAGTTTTACTTGTAAGTGGGGTTGGAAACACTTTTCAGGCTCAGTACAGCGCTCAAAAGATGCAGCCCTGAGGTCTCTCATGATAGCAGGTGGTTAAGTAGAAATTTGCCACTTGGCTGACCCAGCAGGAGCAAACGTATGCCAAAAATGTACACAGAATGAGCTTTTCAGTGACTAGCATCCAGGCACATTTTAGCTAGTTTTACTTGTAAGTGGGGTTGGAAACGCTTTTCAGGATCAGTACAGGGCACAAAAACATGCAGCCCTGAGGTCTCTCATGATAGCAGGTTGTTAAATAGAAATTCGCTGCTCAGCTGACCCGGCAGGAGCAAACGTATGCCAAAAATGTACACAGAATGAGCTTTTCAGTGACTAGCAGCCAGGCACATTTTAGCTAGTTTTACTTGTAAGTGGGGTTGAAAACGCTTTTCAGGATCAGTACTGGGCTCAAAACATGCAGCCCTGAGGTCTCTCATGATAGCAGGTGGTTAAATAGAAATCTGCTGCTCAGCTGACCCGGCAGGAGCAAACGTATGCCAAAAATGTTCGCAGAATGAGCTTTTCAGTGAAGAGCAGCCAGGCACATTTTAGATAGTTTTACTTGTAAGTGGGGTTGGAAACGCTTTTCAGGCTCAGTACTGGGCTCAAAAGATGCAGCTCTGAGGTCTCTTCTGATAGGAGGTAGTTAAGTAGAACTTCGCTTCTCGGCTGACCCGGCAGGAGCAAATGTATGCCAAAAATGTACGCAGAATGAGCTTTTCAGTGAATAGCAGCCAGGCACATTTTAGCTAGTTTTACTTGTAAGTGGGGTTGGAAACGCTTTTCAGGATCAGTACTGGGCTCAAAACATGCAGCCCTGAGGTCTCTCATGATAGCAGGTGGTTAAATAGAAATTCGCTGCTCAGCTGACCCGGCAGGAGCAAACGTATGCCAAAAATGTACGCAGAATGAGCTTTTCAGTGAAGAGCAGCCAGGCACATTTTAGCTAGTTTTACTTGTAAGTGGGGTTGGAAATGCTTTTCAGGCTCAGTACTGGGCTCAAAACATGCAGCCCTGAGGTCTCTCATGATAGCAGGAGGTTAAATAGAAATTCGCTGCTCAGCTGACCCGGTAGGAGCAAACGTATGCCAAAAATTTACACAGAATGAGCTTTTCAGTGAATAGCAGCCAGGCACATTTTAGCTAGTTTTACTTGTAAGTGGGGTTGGAAACGCTTTACAGGATCAGTACTGGGCTCAAGACATGCAGCCCTGAGGTCTCTCATGATTGCAGGTGGTTAAATAGAAATTCGCTGCTCAGCTGACCCGGTAGGAGCAAACGTATGCCAAAAATGTAAGCAGAATGAGCTTTTCAGTGAATAGCAGTCAGGCACATTTTAGCTAGTTTTACTTGTAAGTGGGGTTGGAAATGCTTTTCAGGCTCAGTACTGGGCTCAAAAGATGCAGCTCTGAGGTCTCCCTGATAGGAGGTAGTTAAGTAGAACTTCGCTGCACAGCTGACCCGGCAGGAGCAAACGTATGCCAAAAATGTACGCAGAAAGAGCTTTTCAGTGAATAGCAGTCAGGCACATTTTAGCTAGTTTTACTTGTAAGTGGGGTTGGAAATGCTTTTCAGGCTCAGTACTGGGCTCAAAAGATGCAGCCCTGAGGTCTCTCATGATAGCAGGTGGTTAAACAGAAATTCGCTGCTCAGCTGACCCGGCAGGAGCAAACGTATGCCAAAAATGTACACAGAATGAGCTTTTCAGTGAATAGCAGCCAGGCACATTTTAGCTAGTTTTACTTGTAAGTGGGGTTGGAAACGCTTTTCAGGATCAGTACTGGGCTCAAAACATGCAGCCCTGAGGTCTCTCATGATAGCAGGTGGTTAAATAGAAATTCGCTGCTCAGCTGACCCGGTAGGAGCAAACGTATGCCAAAAATGTAAGCAGAATGAGCTTTTCTGTGAATAGCAGCCAGGCACATTTTAGCTAGTTTTACTTGTAAGTGGGGTTGGAAACGCTTTTCAGGCTCAGTACTGGGCTCAAAACATGCAGCCCTGAGGTCTCTCATGATTGCAGGTGGTTAAATAGAAATTCGCTGCTCAGCTGACCCGGTAGGAGCAAACGTATGCCAAAAATGTAAGCAGAATGAGCTTTTCAGTGAATAGCAGTCAGGCACATTTTAGCTAGTTTTACTTGTAAGTGGGGTTGGAAATGCTTTTCAGGCTCAGTACTGGGCTCAAAAGATGCAGCTCTGAGGTCTCTCCTGATAGGAGGTAGTTAAGTAGAACTTCGCTGAACAGCTGACCCGGCAGGAGCAAACGTATGCCAAAAATGTACGCAGAATGAGCTTTTCAGTGAAGAGCAGCCAGGCACATTTTAGCTAGTTTTACTTGTAAGTGGGGTTGGAAATGCTTTTCAGGCTCAGTACTGGGCTCAAAACATGCAGCCCTGAGGTCTCTCATGATAGCAGGAGGTTAAATAGAAATTCGCTGCTCAGCTGACCCGGTAGGAGCAAACGTATGCCAATAATGTAAGCAGAATGAGCTTTTCAGTGAATAGCAGCCAGGCACATTTTAGCTAGTTTTACTTGTAAGTGGGGTTGGAAATGCTTTTCAGGCTCAGTACAGGGATCAAAAGATGCAGCTCTGAGGTCTCTTCTGATAGGAGGTAGTTAAGTAGAACTTCGCTGCTTAGCTGACCAAGCAGGAGCAAACGTATGCCAAAAATGTACGCAGAATGATCTTTTCAGTGAATAGCAGCCAGGCACATTTTAGCTAGTTTTACTTGTAAGTGGGGTTGGAAACGCTTTTCAGGATCAGTACTGGGCTCAAAACATGCAGCCCTGAGGTCTCTCATGATAGCAGGTGGTTAAATAGAAATTCGCTGCTCAGCTGACCCGGTAGGAGCAAACGTATGCCAAAAATGTAAGCAGAATGAGCTTTTCTGTGAATAGCAGCCAGGCACATTTTAGCTAGTTTTACTTGTAAGTGGGGTTGGAAACGCTTTTCAGGCTCAGTACTGGGCTCAAAACATGCAGCCCTGAGGTCTCTCATGATTGCAGGTGGTTAAATAGAAATTCGCTGCTCAGCTGACCCGGTAGGAGCAAACGTATGCCAAAAATGTAAGCAGAATGAGCTTTTCAGTGAATAGCAGTCAGGCACATTTTAGCTAGTTTTACTTGTAAGTGGGGTTGGAAATGCTTTTCAGGCTCAGTACTGGGCTCAAAAGATGCAGCTCTGAGGTCTCTCCTGATAGGAGGTAGTTAAGTAGAACTTCGCTGAACAGCTGACCCGGCAGGAGCAAACGTATGCCAAAAATGTACGCAGAATGAGCTTTTCAGTGAAGAGCAGCCAGGCACATTTTAGCTAGTTTTACTTGTAAGTGGGGTTGGAAATGCTTTTCAGGCTCAGTACTGGGCTCAAAACATGCAGCCCTGAGGTCTCTCATGATAGCAGGAGGTTAAATAGAAATTCGCTGCTCAGCTGACCCGGTAGGAGCAAACGTATGCCAATAATGTAAGCAGAATGAGCTTTTCAGTGAATAGCAGCCAGGCACATTTTAGCTAGTTTTACTTGTAAGTGGGGTTGGAAATGCTTTTCAGGCTCAGTACAGGGATCAAAAGATGCAGCTCTGAGGTCTCTTCTGATAGGAGGTAGTTAAGTAGAACTTCGCTGCTTAGCTGACCAAGCAGGAGCAAACGTATGCCAAAAATGTACGCAGAATGATCTTTTCAGTGAATAGCAGCCAGGCACATTTTAGCTAGTTTTACTTGTAAGTGGGGTTGGAAACGCTTTTCAGGCTCAGTACTGCGCTCAAAACATGCAGCCCTGAGGTCTCTCATGATAGCAGGTGGTTAAGTAGAAATTTGCCACTTGGCTGACCCAGCAGGAGCAAACGTATGCCAAAAATGTACACAGAATGAGCTTTTCAGTGACTAGCATCCAGGCACATTTTAGCTAGTTTTAATTGTAAGTGGGGTTGGAAATGCTTTTCAGGCTCAGTACTGGGCTCAAAACATGCAGCCCTGAGGTCTCTCATGATAGCAGGAGGTTAAATAGAAATTCGCTGCTCAGCTGACCCGGTAGGAGCAAACGTATGCCAAAAATGTACACAGAATGAGCTTTTCAGTGAATAGCAGCCAGGCACATTTTAGCTAGTTTTACTTGTAAGTGGGGTTGGAAACGCTTTTCAGGATCAGTACTGGGCTCAAAACATGCAGCCCTGAGGTCTCTCATGATAGCAGGTGGTTAAATAGAAATTTGCTGCTCAGCTGACCCGGCAGGAGCAAACGTATGCCAAAAATGTACGCAGAATGAGCTTTTCAGTGAAGAGCAGCCAGGCACATTTTAGCTAGTTTTACTTGTAAGTGGGGTTGGAAATGCTTTTCAGGCTCAGTACTGCGCTCAAAAGATGCAGCCCTGAGGTCCCTCATGATAGCAGGTGGTTAAATAGAAATTCGCTGCTCAGCTGACCCGGCAGGAGCAAATGTATGCCAATAATGTACGCAGAATGATCTTTTCAGTGAATAGCAGCCAGGCATATTTTAGCTAGTTGTACTTGTAAGTGGGGTTGGAAACGCTTTTCAGGCTCAGTACTGCGCTCAAAACATGCAGCCCTGAGGTCTCTCATGATAGCAGGTGGTTAAGTAGAAATTTGCCACTTGGCTGACCCAGCAGGAGCAAACGTATGCCAAAAATGTACACAGAATGAGCTTTTCAGTGAATAGCAGCCAGGCACATTTTAGCTAGTTTTACTTGTAAGTGGGGTTGGAAACGCTTTTCAGGATCAGTACTGGGCTCAAAACATGCAGCCCTGAGGTCTCTCATGATAGCAGGTGGGTAAATAGAAATTTCGCTGCTCAGCTGACCCGGCAGGAGCAAACGTATGCCAAAAATGTACGCAGAATGAGCTTTTCAGTGAATAGCAGTCAGGCACATTTTAGCTAGTTTTACTTGTAAGTGGGGTTGGAAATGCTTTTCAGGCTCAGTACTGGGCTCAAAAGATGCAGCTCTGAGGTCTCTCCTGATAGGAGGTAGTTAAGTAGAACTTCGCTGAACAGCTGACCCGGCAGGAGCAAACGTATGCCAAAAATGTACGCAGAATGAGCTTTTCAGTGAAGAGCAGCCAGGCACATTTTAGCTAGTTTTACTTGTAAGTGGGGTTGGAAATGCTTTTCAGGCTCAGTACTGGGCTCAAAACATGCAGCCCTGAGGTCTCTCATGATAGCAGGAGGTTAAATAGAAATTCGCTGCTCAGCTGACCCGGTAGGAGCAAACGTATGCCAATAATGTAAGCAGAATGAGCTTTTCAGTGAATAGCAGCCAGGCACATTTTAGCTAGTTTTACTTGTAAGTGGGGTTGGAAATGCTTTTCAGGCTCAGTACTGCGCTCAAAACATGCAGCCCTGAGGTCTCTCATGATAGCAGGTGGTTAAGTAGAAATTTGCCACTTGGCTGACCCAGCAGGAGCAAACGTATGCCAAAAATGTACACAGAATGAGCTTTTCAGTGAATAGCAGCCAGGCACATTTTAGCTAGTTTTACTTGTAAGTGGGGTTGGAAACGCTTTTCAGGATCAGTACTGGGCTCAAAACATGCAGCCCTGAGGTCTCTCATGATAGCAGGTGGTTAAATAGAAATTCGCTGCTCAGCTGACCCGGCAGGAGCAAACGTATGCCAAAAATGTACGCAGAATGAGCTTTTCAGTGAAGAGCAGCCAGGCACATTTTAGCTAGTTTTACTTGTAAGTGGGGTTGGAAATGCTTTTCAGGCTCAGTACTGGGCTCAAAAGATGCAGCTCTGAGGTCTCTCCTGATAGGAGGTAGTTAAGTAGAACTTCGCTGCTCAGCTGACCCGGCAGGAGCAAATGTATGCCAAAAATGTACGCAGAATGAGCTTTTCAGTGAAGAGCAGCCTGGCACATTCTAGCAAGTTTTACTTGTAAGTGGGGTTGGAAACACTTTTCAGGCTCAGTACAGCGCTCAAAAGATGCAGCCCTGAGGTCTCTCATGATAGCAGGTGGTTAAGTAGAAATTTGCCACTTGGCTGACCCAGCAGGAGCAAACGTATGCCAAAAATGTACACAGAATGAGCTTTTCAGTGACTAGCATCCAGGCACATTTTAGCTAGTTTTACTTGTAAGTGGGGTTGGAAACGCTTTTCAGGATCAGTACAGGGCACAAAAACATGCAGCCCTGAGGTCTCTCATGATAGCAGGTTGTTAAATAGAAATTCGCTGCTCAGCTGACCCGGCAGGAGCAAACGTATGCCAAAAATGTACACAGAATGAGCTTTTCAGTGACTAGCAGCCAGGCACATTTTAGCTAGTTTTACTTGTAAGTGGGGTTGAAAACGCTTTTCAGGATCAGTACTGGGCTCAAAACATGCAGCCCTGAGGTCTCTCATGATAGCAGGTGGTTAAATAGAAATCTGCTGCTCAGCTGACCCGGCAGGAGCAAACGTATGCCAAAAATGTTCGCAGAATGAGCTTTTCAGTGAAGAGCAGCCAGGCACATTTTAGATAGTTTTACTTGTAAGTGGGGTTGGAAACGCTTTTCAGGCTCAGTACTGGGCTCAAAAGATGCAGCTCTGAGGTCTCTTCTGATAGGAGGTAGTTAAGTAGAACTTCGCTTCTCGGCTGACCCGGCAGGAGCAAATGTATGCCAAAAATGTACGCAGAATGAGCTTTTCAGTGAATAGCAGCCAGGCACATTTTAGCTAGTTTTACTTGTAAGTGGGGTTGGAAACGCTTTTCAGGATCAGTACTGGGCTCAAAACATGCAGCCCTGAGGTCTCTCATGATAGCAGGTGGTTAAATAGAAATTCGCTGCTCAGCTGACCCGGCAGGAGCAAACGTATGCCAAAAATGTACGCAGAATGAGCTTTTCAGTGAAGAGCAGCCAGGCACATTTTAGCTAGTTTTACTTGTAAGTGGGGTTGGAAATGCTTTTCAGGCTCAGTACTGGGCTCAAAACATGCAGCCCTGAGGTCTCTCATGATAGCAGGAGGTTAAATAGAAATTCGCTGCTCAGCTGACCCGGTAGGAGCAAACGTATGCCAAAAATGTACACAGAATGAGCTTTTCAGTGAATAGCAGCCAGGCACATTTTAGCTAGTTTTACTTGTAAGTGGGGTTGGAAACGCTTTACAGGATCAGTACTGGGCTCAAGACATGCAGCCCTGAGGTCTCTCATGATTGCAGGTGGTTAAATAGAAATTCGCTGCTCAGCTGACCCGGTAGGAGCAAACGTATGCCAAAAATGTAATCAGAATGAGCTTTTCAGTGAATAGCAGTCAGGCACATTTTAGCTAGTTTTACTTGTAAGTGGGGTTGGAAATGCTTTTCAGGCTCAGTACTGGGCTCAAAAGATGCAGCTCTGAGGTCTCCCTGATAGGAGGTAGTTAAGTAGAACTTCGCTGCACAGCTGACCCGGCAGGAGCAAACGTATGCCAAAAATGTACGCAGAAAGAGCTTTTCAGTGAATAGCAGTCAGGCACATTTTAGCTAGTTTTACTTGTAAGTGGGGTTGGAAATGCTTTTCAGGCTCAGTACTGGGCTCAAAAGATGCAGCCCTGAGGTCTCTCATGATAGCAGGTGGTTAAACAGAAATTCGCTGCTCAGCTGACCCGGCAGGAGCAAACGTATGCCAAAAATGTACACAGAATGAGCTTTTCAGTGAATAGCAGCCAGGCACATTTTAGCTAGTTTTACTTGTAAGTGGGGTTGGAAACGCTTTTCAGGATCAGTACTGGGCTCAAAACATGCAGCCCTGAGGTCTCTCATGATAGCAGGTGGTTAAATAGAAATTCGCTGCTCAGCTGACCCGGTAGGAGCAAACGTATGCCAAAAATGTAAGCAGAATGAGCTTTTCTGTGAATAGCAGCCAGGCACATTTTAGCTAGTTTTACTTGTAAGTGGGGTTGGAAACGCTTTTCAGGCTCAGTACTGGGCTCAAAACATGCAGCCCTGAGGTCTCTCATGATTGCAGGTGGTTAAATAGAAATTCGCTGCTCAGCTGACCCGGTAGGAGCAAACGTATGCCAAAAATGTAAGCAGAATGAGCTTTTCAGTGAATAGCAGTCAGGCACATTTTAGCTAGTTTTACTTGTAAGTGGGGTTGGAAATGCTTTTCAGGCTCAGTACTGGGCTCAAAAGATGCAGCTCTGAGGTCTCTCCTGATAGGAGGTAGTTAAGTAGAACTTCGCTGAACAGCTGACCCGGCAGGAGCAAACGTATGCCAAAAATGTACGCAGAATGAGCTTTTCAGTGAAGAGCAGCCAGGCACATTTTAGCTAGTTTTACTTGTAAGTGGGGTTGGAAATGCTTTTCAGGCTCAGTACTGGGCTCAAAACATGCAGCCCTGAGGTCTCTCATGATAGCAGGAGGTTAAATAGAAATTCGCTGCTCAGCTGACCCGGTAGGAGCAAACGTATGCCAATAATGTAAGCAGAATGAGCTTTTCAGTGAATAGCAGTCAGGCACATTTTAGCTAGTTTTACTTGTAAGTGGGGTTGGAAATGCTTTTCAGGCTCAGTACTGGGCTCAAAAGATGCAGCTCTGAGGTCTCCCTGATAGGAGGTAGTTAAGTAGAACTTCGCTGCACAGCTGACCCGGCAGGAGCAAACGTATGCCAAAAATGTACGCAGAAAGAGCTTTTCAGTGAATAGCAGTCAGGCACATTTTAGCTAGTTTTACTTGTAAGTGGGGTTGGAAATGCTTTTCAGGCTCAGTACTGGGCTCAAAACATGCAGCCCTGAGGTCTCTCATGATAGCAGGAGGTTAAATAGAAATTCGCTGCTCAGCTGACCCGGTAGGAGCAAACGTATGCCAAAAATGTACACAGAATGAGCTTTTCAGTGAATAGCAGCCAGGCACATTTTAGCTAGTTTTACTTGTAAGTGGGGTTGGAAACGCTTTACAGGATCAGTACTGGGCTCAAGACATGCAGCCCTGAGGTCTCTCATGATTGCAGGTGGTTAAATAGAAATTCGCTGCTCAGCTGACCCGGTAGGAGCAAACGTATGCCAAAAATGTAAGCAGAATGAGCTTTTCAGTGAATAGCAGTCAGGCACATTTTAGCTAGTTTTACTTGTAAGTGGGGTTGGAAATGCTTTTCAGGCTCAGTACTGGGCTCAAAAGATGCAGCTCTGAGGTCTCCCTGATAGGAGGTAGTTAAGTAGAACTTCGCTGCACAGCTGACCCGGCAGGAGCAAACGTATGCCAAAAATGTACGCAGAAAGAGCTTTTCAGTGAATAGCAGTCAGGCACATTTTAGCTAGTTTTACTTGTAAGTGGGGTTGGAAATGCTTTTCAGGCTCAGTACTGGGCTCAAAAGATGCAGCCCTGAGGTCTCTCATGATAGCAGGTGGTTAAACAGAAATTCGCTGCTCAGCTGACCCGGCAGGAGCAAACGTATGCCAAAAATGTACACAGAATGAGCTTTTCAGTGAATAGCAGCCAGGCACATTTTAGCTAGTTTTACTTGTAAGTGGGGTTGGAAACGCTTTTCAGGATCAGTACTGGGCTCAAAACATGCAGCCCTGAGGTCTCTCATGATAGCAGGTGGTTAAATAGAAATTCGCTGCTCAGCTGACCCGGTAGGAGCAAACGTATGCCAAAAATGTAAGCAGAATGAGCTTTTCTGTGAATAGCAGCCAGGCACATTTTAGCTAGTTTTACTTGTAAGTGGGGTTGGAAACGCTTTTCAGGCTCAGTACTGGGCTCAAAACATGCAGCCCTGAGGTCTCTCATGATTGCAGGTGGTTAAATAGAAATTCGCTGCTCAGCTGACCCGGTAGGAGCAAACGTATGCCAAAAATGTAAGCAGAATGAGCTTTTCAGTGAATAGCAGTCAGGCACATTTTAGCTAGTTTTACTTGTAAGTGGGGTTGGAAATGCTTTTCAGGCTCAGTACTGGGCTCAAAAGATGCAGCTCTGAGGTCTCTCCTGATAGGAGGTAGTTAAGTAGAACTTCGCTGAACAGCTGACCCGGCAGGAGCAAACGTATGCCAAAAATGTACGCAGAATGAGCTTTTCAGTGAAGAGCAGCCAGGCACATTTTAGCTAGTTTTACTTGTAAGTGGGGTTGGAAATGCTTTTCAGGCTCAGTACTGGGCTCAAAACATGCAGCCCTGAGGTCTCTCATGATAGCAGGAGGTTAAATAGAAATTCGCTGCTCAGCTGACCCGGTAGGAGCAAACGTATGCCAATAATGTAAGCAGAATGAGCTTTTCAGTGAATAGCAGCCAGGCACATTTTAGCTAGTTTTACTTGTAAGTGGGGTTGGAAATGCTTTTCAGGCTCAGTACAGGGATCAAAAGATGCAGCTCTGAGGTCTCTTCTGATAGGAGGTAGTTAAGTAGAACTTCGCTGCTTAGCTGACCAAGCAGGAGCAAACGTATGCCAAAAATGTACGCAGAATGATCTTTTCAGTGAATAGCAGCCAGGCACATTTTAGCTAGTTTTACTTGTAAGTGGGGTTGGAAACGCTTTTCAGGCTCAGTACTGCGCTCAAAACATGCAGCCCTGAGGTCTCTCATGATAGCAGGTGGTTAAGTAGAAATTTGCCACTTGGCTGACCCAGCAGGAGCAAACGTATGCCAAAAATGTACACAGAATGAGCTTTTCAGTGAATAGCAGCCAGGCACATTTTAGCTAGTTTTACTTGTAAGTGGGGTTGGAAACGCTTTTCAGGATCAGTACTGGGCTCAAAACATGCAGCCCTGAGGTCTCTCATGATAGCAGGTGGTTAAATAGAAATTCGCTGCTCAGCTGACCCGGCAGGAGCAAACGTATGCCAAAAATGTACGCAGAATGAGCTTTTCAGTGAAGAGCAGCCAGGCACATTTTAGCTAGTTTTACTTGTAAGTGGGGTTGGAAATGCTTTTCAGGCTCAGTACTGGGCTCAAAAGTTGCAGCTCTGAGGTCTATCCTGATAGGAGGTAGTTAAGTAGAACTTCGCTGCTCAGCTGACCCGGCAAGAGCAAATGTATGCCAAAAATGTACGCAGAATGAGCTTTTCAGTGAAGAGCAGCCTGGCACATTCTAGCAAGTTTTACTTGTAAGTGGGGTTGGAAACACTTTTCAGGCTCAGTACAGCGCTCAAAAGATGCAGCCCTGAGGTCTCTCATGATAGCAGGTGGTTAAGTAGAAATTTGCCACTTGGCTGACCCAGCAGGAGCAAACGTATGCCAAAAATGTACGCAGAATGAGCTTTTCAGTGAATAGCAGTCAGGCACATTTTAGCTAGTTTTACTTGTAAGTGGGGTTGGAAATGCTTTTCAGGCTCAGTACTGGGCTCAAAAGATGCAGCTCTGAGGTCTCTCCTGATAGGAGGTAGTTAAGTAGAACTTCGCTGAACAGCTGACCCGGCAGGAGCAAACGTATGCCAAAAATGTACGCAGAATGAGCTTTTCAGTGAAGAGCAGCCAGGCACATTTTAGCTAGTTTTACTTGTAAGTGGGGTTGGAAATGCTTTTCAGGCTCAGTACTGGGCTCAAAACATGCAGCCCTGAGGTCTCTCATGATAGCAGGAGGTTAAATAGAAATTTGCTGCTCAGCTGACCCGGTAGGAGCAAACGTATGCCAATAATGTAAGCAGAATGAGCTTTTCAGTGAATAGCAGCCAGGCACATTTTAGCTAGTTTTACTTGTAAGTGGGGTTGGAAATGCTTTTCAGGCTCAGTACTGCGCTCAAAACATGCAGCCCTGAGGTCTCTCATGATAGCAGGTGGTTAAGTAGAAATTTGCCACTTGGCTGACCCAGCAGGAGCAAACGTATGCCAAAAATGTACACAGAATGAGCTTTTCAGTGAATAGCAGCCAGGCACATTTTAGCTAGTTTTACTTGTAAGTGGGGTTGGAAACGCTTTTCAGGATCAGTACTGGGCTCAAAACATGCAGCCCTGAGGTCTCTCATGATAGCAGGTGGTTAAATAGAAATTCGCTGCTCAGCTGACCCGGCAGGAGCAAACGTATGCCAAAAATGTACGCAGAATGAGCTTTTCAGTGAAGAGCAGCCAGGCACATTTTAGCTAGTTTTACTTGTAAGTGGGGTTGGAAATGCTTTTCAGGCTCAGTACTGGGCTCAAAAGATGCAGCTCTGAGGTCTCTCCTGATAGGAGGTAGTTAAGTAGAACTTCGCTGCTCAGCTGACCCGGCAGGAGCAAATGTATGCCAAAAATGTACGCAGAATGAGCTTTTCAGTGAAGAGCAGCCTGGCACATTCTAGCAAGTTTTACTTGTAAGTGGGGTTGGAAACACTTTTCAGGCTCAGTACAGCGCTCAAAAGATGCAGCCCTGAGGTCTCTCATGATAGCAGGTGGTTAAGTAGAAATTTGCCACTTGGCTGACCCAGCAGGAGCAAACGTATGCCAAAAATGTACACAGAATGAGCTTTTCAGTGACTAGCATCCAGGCACATTTTAGCTAGTTTTACTTGTAAGTGGGGTTGGAAACGCTTTTCAGGATCAGTACAGGGCACAAAAACATGCAGCCCTGAGGTCTCTCATGATAGCAGGTTGTTAAATAGAAATTCGCTGCTCAGCTGACCCGGCAGGAGCAAACGTATGCCAAAAATGTACACAGAATGAGCTTTTCAGTGACTAGCAGCCAGGCACATTTTAGCTAGTTTTACTTGTAAGTGGGGTTGAAAACGCTTTTCAGGATCAGTACTGGGCTCAAAACATGCAGCCCTGAGGTCTCTCATGATAGCAGGTGGTTAAATAGAAATCTGCTGCTCAGCTGACCCGGCAGGAGCAAACGTATGCCAAAAATGTTCGCAGAATGAGCTTTTCAGTGAAGAGCAGCCAGGCACATTTTAGATAGTTTTACTTGTAAGTGGGGTTGGAAACGCTTTTCAGGCTCAGTACTGGGCTCAAAAGATGCAGCTCTGAGGTCTCTTCTGATAGGAGGTAGTTAAGTAGAACTTCGCTTCTCGGCTGACCCGGCAGGAGCAAATGTATGCCAAAAATGTACGCAGAATGAGCTTTTCAGTGAATAGCAGCCAGGCACATTTTAGCTAGTTTTACTTGTAAGTGGGGTTGGAAACGCTTTTCAGGATCAGTACTGGGCTCAAAACATGCAGCCCTGAGGTCTCTCATGATAGCAGGTGGTTAAATAGAAATTCGCTGCTCAGCTGACCCGGCAGGAGCAAACGTATGCCAAAAATGTACGCAGAATGAGCTTTTCAGTGAAGAGCAGCCAGGCACATTTTAGCTAGTTTTACTTGTAAGTGGGGTTGGAAATGCTTTTCAGGCTCAGTACTGGGCTCAAAACATGCAGCCTTGAGGTCTCTCATGATAGCAGGAGGTTAAATAGAAATTCGCTGCTCAGCTGACCCGGTAGGAGCAAACGTATGCCAAAAATGTACACAGAATGAGCTTTTCAGTGAATAGCAGCCAGGCACATTTTAGCTAGTTTTACTTGTAAGTGGGGTTGGAAACGCTTTACAGGATCAGTACTGGGCTCAAGACATGCAGCCCTGAGGTCTCTCATGATTGCAGGTGGTTAAATAGAAATTCGCTGCTCAGCTGACCCGGTAGGAGCAAACGTATGCCAAAAATGTAAGCAGAATGAGCTTTTCAGTGAATAGCAGTCAGGCACATTTTAGCTAGTTTTACTTGTAAGTGGGGTTGGAAATGCTTTTCAGGCTCAGTACTGGGCTCAAAAGATGCAGCTCTGAGGTCTCCCTGATAGGAGGTAGTTAAGTAGAACTTCGCTGCACAGCTGACCCGGCAGGAGCAAACGTATGCCAAAAATGTACGCAGAAAGAGCTTTTCAGTGAATAGCAGTCAGGCACATTTTAGCTAGTTTTACTTGTAAGTGGGGTTGGAAATGCTTTTCAGGCTCAGTACTGGGCTCAAAAGATGCAGCCCTGAGGTCTCTCATGATAGCAGGTGGTTAAACAGAAATTCGCTGCTCAGCTGACCCGGCAGGAGCAAACGTATGCCAAAAATGTACACAGAATGAGCTTTTCAGTGAATAGCAGCCAGGCACATTTTAGCTAGTTTTACTTGTAAGTGGGGTTGGAAACGCTTTTCAGGATCAGTACTGGGCTCAAAACATGCAGCCCTGAGGTCTCTCATGATAGCAGGTGGTTAAATAGAAATTCGCTGCTCAGCTGACCCGGTAGGAGCAAACGTATGCCAAAAATGTAAGCAGAATGAGCTTTTCTGTGAATAGCAGCCAGGCACATTTTAGCTAGTTTTACTTGTAAGTGGGGTTGGAAACGCTTTTCAGGCTCAGTACTGGGCTCAAAACATGCAGCCCTGAGGTCTCTCATGATTGCAGGTGGTTAAATAGAAATTCGCTGCTCAGCTGACCCGGTAGGAGCAAACGTATGCCAAAAATGTAAGCAGAATGAGCTTTTCAGTGAATAGCAGTCAGGCACATTATAGCTAGTTTTACTTGTAAGTGGGGTTGGAAATGCTTTTCAGGCTCAGTACTGGGCTCAAAAGATGCAGCTCTGAGGTCTCTCCTGATAGGAGGTAGTTAAGTAGAACTTCGCTGAACAGCTGACCCGGCAGGAGCAAACGTATGCCAAAAATGTACGCAGAATGAGCTTTTCAGTGAAGAGCAGCCAGGCACATTTTAGCTAGTTTTACTTGTAAGTGGGGTTGGAAATGCTTTTCAGGCTCAGTACTGGGCTCAAAACATGCAGCCCTGAGGTCTCTCATGATAGCAGGAGGTTAAATAGAAATTCGCTGCTCAGCTGACCCGGTAGGAGCAAACGTATGCCAATAATGTAAGCAGAATGAGCTTTTCAGTGAATAGCAGCCAGGCACATTTTAGCTAGTTTTACTTGTAAGTGGGGTTGGAAATGCTTTTCAGGCTCAGTACAGGGATCAAAAGATGCAGCTCTGAGGTCTCTTCTGATAGGAGGTAGTTAAGTAGAACTTCGCTGCTTAGCTGACCAAGCAGGAGCAAACGTATGCCAAAAATGTACGCAGAATGATCTTTTCAGTGAATAGCAGCCAGGCACATTTTAGCTAGTTTTACTTGTAAGTGGGGTTGGAAACGCTTTTCAGGCTCAGTACTGCGCTCAAAACATGCAGCCCTGAGGTCTCTCATGATAGCAGGTGGTTAAGTAGAAATTTGCCACTTGGCTGACCCAGCAGGAGCAAACGTATGCCAAAAATGTACACAGAATGAGCTTTTCAGTGAATAGCAGCCAGGCACATTTTAGCTAGTTTTACTTGTAAGTGGGGTTGGAAACGCTTTTCAGGATCAGTACTGGGCTCAAAACATGCAGCCCTGAGGTCTCTCATGATAGCAGGTGGTTAAATAGAAATTCGCTGCTCAGCTGACCCGGCAGGAGCAAACGTATGCCAAAAATGTACGCAGAATGAGCTTTTCAGTGAAGAGCAGCCAGGCACATTTTAGCTAGTTTTACTTGTAAGTGGGGTTGGAAATGCTTTTCAGGCTCAGTACTGGGCTCAAAAGTTGCAGCTCTGAGGTCTATCCTGATAGGAGGTAGTTAAGTAGAACTTCGCTGCTCAGCTGACCCGGCAAGAGCAAATGTATGCCAAAAATGTACGCAGAATGAGCTTTTCAGTGAAGAGCAGCCTGGCACATTCTAGCAAGTTTTACTTGTAAGTGGGGTTGGAAACACTTTTCAGGCTCAGTACAGCGCTCAAAAGATGCAGCCCTGAGGTCTCTCATGATAGCAGGTGGTTAAGTAGAAATTTGCCACTTGGCTGACCCAGCAGGAGCAAACGTATGCCAAAAATGTACACAGAATGAGCTTTTCAGTGACTAGCATCCAGGCACATTTTAGCTAGTTTTACTTGTAAGTGGGGTTGGAAACGCTTTTCAGGATCAGTACAGGGCACAAAAACATGCAGCCCTGAGGTGTCTCATGATAGCAGGTTGTTAAATAGAAATTCGCTGCTCAGCTGACCCGGCAGGAGCAAACGTATGCCAAAAATGTACACAGAATGAGCTTTTCAGTGACTAGCAGCCAGGCACATTTTAGCTAGTTTTACTTGTAAGTGGGGTTGAAAACGCTTTTCAGGATCAGTACTGGGCTCAAAACATGCAGCCCTGAGGTCTCTCATGATAGCAGGTGGTTAAATAGAAATCTGCTGCTCAGCTGACCCGGCAGGAGCAAACGTATGCCAAAAATGTTCGCAGAATGAGCTTTTCAGTGAAGAGCAGCCAGGCACATTTTAGATAGTTTTACTTGTAAGTGGGGTTGGAAATGCTTTTCAGGCTCAGTACTGGGCTCAAAAGATGCAGCTCTGAGGTCTCTTCTGATAGGAGGTAGTTAAGTAGAACTTCGCTTCTCGGCTGACCCGGCAGGAGCAAATGTATGCCAAAATGTACGCAGAATGAGCTTTTCAGTGAATAGCAGCCAGGCACATTTTAGCTAGTTTTAGTTGTAAGTGGGGTTGGAAACGCTTTTCAGGATCAGTACTGGGCTCAAAACATGCAGCCCTGAGGTCTCTCATGATAGCAGGTGGTTAAATAGAAATTCGCTGCTCAGCTGACCCGGCAGGAGCAAACGTATGCCAAAAATGTACGCAGAATGAGCTTTTCAGTGAAGAGCAGCCAGGCACATTTTAGCTAGTTTTACTTGTAAGTGGGGTTGGAAATGCTTTTCAGGCTCAGTACTGGGCTCAAAACATGCAGCCCTGAGGTCTCTCATGATAGCAGGAGGTTAAATAGAAATTCGCTGCTCAGCTGACCCGGTAGGAGCAAACGTATGCCAAAAATATACACAGAATGAGCTTTTCAGTGAATAGCAGCCAGGCACATTTTAGCTAGTTTTACTTGTAAGTGGGGTTGGAAACGCTTTACAGGATCAGTACTGGGCTAAAGACATGCAGCCCTGAGGTCTCTCATGATTGCAGGTGGTTAAATAGAAATTCCCTGCTCAGCTGACCCGGTAGGAGCAAACGTATGCCAAAAATGTAAGCAGAATGAGCTTTTCAGTGAATAGCAGTCAGGCACATTTTAGCTAGTTTTACTTGTAAGTGGGGTTGGAAATGCTTTTCAGGCTCAGTACTGGGCTCAAAAGATGCAGCTCTGAGGTCTCCCTGATAGGAGGTAGTTAAGTAGAACTTCGCTGCACAGCTGACCCGGCAGGAGCAAACGTATGCCAAAAATGTACGCAGAAAGAGCTTTTCAGTGAAGAGCAGCCAGGCACATTTTAGCTAGTTTTACTTGTAAGTGGGGTTGGAAATGCTTTTCAGGCTCAGTACTGGGCTCAAAACATGCAGCCCTGAGGTCTCTCATGATAGCAGGAGGTTAAATAGAAATTCGCTGCTCAGCTGACCCGGCAGGAGCAAACGTATGCCAAAAATGTACACAGAATGAGCTTTTCAGTGAATAGCATCCAGGCACATTTTAGCTAGTTTTACTTGTAAGTGGGGTTGGAAATGCTTTTCAGGCTCAGTACTGGGCTCAAAAGATGCAGCTCTGAGGTCTCTTCTGATAGGAGGTAGTTAAGTAGAACTTCGCTGCTCAGCTGACCAAGCAGGAGCAAACGTATGCCAAAAATGTACGCAGAATGATCTTTTCAGTGAATAGCAGCCAGGCACATTTTAGCTAGTTTTACTTGTAAGTGGGGTTGGAAACGCTTTTCAGGCTCAGTACTGCGCTCAAAACATGCAGCCCTGAGGTCTCTCATGATAGCAGGTGGTTAAGTAGAAATGTGCCACTTGGCTGACCCAGCAGGAGCAAAGGTATGCCAAAAATGTACACAGAATGAGCTTTTCAGTGAATAGCAGCCAGGCACATTTTAGCTAGTTTTACTTGTAAGTGAGGTTGGAAACGCTTTTCAGGATCAGTACTGGGCTCAAAACATGCAGCCCTGAGGTCTCTCATGATAGCAGGTGGTTAAATAGAAATTCGCTGCTCAGCTGACCCGGCAGGAGCAAACGTATGCCAAAAATGTACGCAGAATGAGCTTTTCAGTGAAGAGCAGCCAGGCACATTTTAGCTAGTTTTACTTGTAAGTGGGGTTGGAAATGCTTTTCAGGCTCAGTACTGGGCTCAAAACATGCAGCCCTGAGGTCTCTCATGATAGCAGGAGGTTAAATAGAAATTCGCTGCTCAGCTGACCGGTAGGAGCAAACGTATGCCAAAAATGTAAGCAGAATGAGCTTTTCAGTGAATAGCAGCCAGGCACATTTTAACTAGTTTTACTTGTAAGTGGGGTTGGAAACGCTTTTCAGGCTCAGTACTGGGCTCAAAAGATGCAGCTCTGAGGTCTCTTCTGATAGGAGGTAGTTAAGTAGAACTTCGCTGCTCAGCTGACCAAGCAGGAGCAAACGTATGCCAAAAATGTACGTAGAATGATCTTTTCAGTGAATAGCAGCCAGGCACATTTTAGCTAGTTTTACTTGTAAGTGGGGTTGGAAACGCTTTTCAGGCTCAGTACTGCGCTCAAAACATGCAGCCCTGAGGTCTCTCATGATAGCAGGTGGTTAAGTAGAAATTTGCCACTTGGCTGACCCAGCAGGAGCAAACGTATGCCAAAAATGTACACAGAATGAGCTTTTCAGTGACTAGCATTCTGGCACAATTTAGCTAGTTTTACTTGTAAGTGGGGTTGGAAACGCTTTCAGGATCAGTACTGGGCTCAAAACATGCAGCCCTGAGGTCTCTCATGATAGCAGGTGGTTAAATAGAAATTCGCTGCTCAGCTGACCCGGCAGGAGCAAACGTATACCAAAAATGTACGCAGAATGAGCTTTTCAGTGAAGAGCAGCCAGGCACATTTTAGCTAGTTTTACTTGTAAGTGGGGTTGGAAATGCTTTTCAGGCTCAGTACTGGGCTCAAAAGATGCTGCTCTGAGGTCTCTCCTGATAGGAGGTAGTTAAGTAGAACTTCGCTGCTCAGCTGACCCGGCAGGAGCAAATGTATGCCAAAAATGTACGCAGAATGAGCTTTTCAGTGAAGAGCAGCCTGGCACATTCTAGCAAGTTTTACTTGTAAGTGGGGTTGGAAACACTTTTCAGGCTCAGTACTGCGCTCAAAAGATGCAGCCCTGAGGTCTCTCCATGATAGCAGGTGGTTAAGTAGAAATTTGTCACTTGGCTGACCCAGCAGGAGCAAACGTATGCCAAAAATGTACACAGAATGAGCTTTTCAGTGACTAGCATTCAGGCACATTTTAGCTAGTTTTACTTGTAAGTGGGGTTGGAAACGCTTTTCAGGATCAGTACAGGGCTCAAAACATGCAGCCCTGAGGTCTCTCATGATAGCAGCTGGTTAAATAGAAATTCGCTGCTCAGCTGACCCGGCAGGAGCAAACGTATGCCAAAAATGTACACAGAATGAGCTTTTCAGTGACTAGCAGCCAGGCACATTTTAGCTAGTTTTACTTGTAAGTGGGGTTGGAAACGCTTTTCAGGATGAGTACTGGGCTCAAAACATGCAGCCCTGAGGTCTCTTCTGATAGGAGGTAGTTAAGTAGAACTTCGCTTCTCAGCTGACCCGGCAGGAGCAAATGTATGCCAAAAATGTACGCAGAATGAGCTTTTCAGTGAATAGCAGCCAGGCACATTTTAGCTAGTTTTACTTGTAAGTAGGGTTGGAAACGCTTTTCAGGATCAGTACTGGGCTCAAAACATGCAGCCCTGAGGTCTCTCATGATAGCAGGAGGTTAAATAGAAATTCGCTGCTCAGCTGACCCGGTAGGAGCAAACGTATGCCAAAAATGTACACAGAATGAGCTTTTCAGTGAATAGCAGCCAGGCACATTTTAGCTAGTTTTACTTGTAAGTGGGGTTGGAAACGCTTTTCAGGATCAGTACTGGGCTCAAAACATGCAGCCCTGAGGTCTCTCATGATAGCAGGTGGTTAAATAGAAATTCGCTGCTCAGCTGACCCGGCAGGAGCAAACGTATGCCAAAAATGTACGCAGAATGAGCTTTTCAGTGAAGAGCAGCCAGGCACATTTTAGCTAGTTTTACTTGTAAGTGGGGTTGGAAATGCTTTTCAGGCTCAGTACTGCGCTCAAAAGATGCAGCTCTGAGGTCTCTCATGATAGCAGGTGGTTAAGTAGAAATTTGCCACTTGGCTGACCCAGCAGGAGCAAACGTATGCCAAAAATGTACACAGAATGAGCTTTTCAGTGACTAGCATCCAGGCACATTTTAGCTAGTTTTACTTGTAAGTGGGGTTGGAAACGCTTTTCAGGCTCAGTACTACGCTCAAAAGATGCAGCCCTGAGGTCCCTCATGATATCAGGTGGTTAAATAGAAATTCGCTGCTCAGCTGACCCGGCAGGAGCAAATGTATGCCAAAAATGTACGCAGAATGATCTTTTCAGTGAATAGCAGCCAGGCACATTTTAGCTATTTTTACTTGTAAGTGGGGTTGGAAACGCTTTTCAGGCTCAGTACTGCGCTCAAAACATGCAGCCCTGAGGTCTCTCATGATAGCAGGTGGTTAAGTAGAAATTCGCTGCTCAGCTGACCCGGCAGGAGCAAACGTATGCCAAAAATGTACGCAGAATGAGCTTTTCAGTGAAGAGCAGGCAGGCATATTTTAGCTAGTTTTACTTGTAAGTGGGGTTGGAAATGCTTTTCAGGCTCAGTACTGCGCTCAAAAGATGCGGCGCTGAGGTCTCTCATGATAGCAGGTGGTTAAGTAGAAATTTGCCACTTGGCTGACCCAGCAGGAGCAAACGTATGCCAAAAATGTACACAGAATGAGCTTTTCAGTGACTAGCATTCAGGCACATTTTAGCTAGTTTTACTTGTAAGTGGGGTTGGAAACGCTTTTCAGGATCAGTACAGGGCTCAAAACATGCAGCCCTGAGGTCTCTCGTGATAGCAGCTGGTTAAATAGAAATTCGCTGCTCAGCTGACCCGGCAGGAGCAAACGTATGCCAAAAATGTACACAGAATGAGCTTTTCAGTGACTAGCAGCCAGGCACATTTTAGCTAGTTTTACTTGTAAGTGGGGTTGGAAACGCTTTTCAGGATCAGTACTGGGCTCAAAACATGCAGCCCTGAGGTCTCTTCTGATAGGAGGTAGTTAAGTAGAACTTCGCTTCTCAGCTGACCCGGCAGGAGCAAATGTATGCCAAAAATGTACGCAGAATGAGCTTTTCAGTGAATAGCAGCCAGGCACATTTTAGCTAGTTTTACTTGTAAGTGGGGTTGGAAACGCTTTTCAGGATCAGTACTGGGCTCAAAACATGCAGCCCTGAGGTCTCTCATGATAGCAGGTGGTTAAATAGAAATTCGCTGCTCAGCTGACCCGGCAGGAGCAAACGTATGCCAAAAATGTACGCAGAATGAGCTTTTCAGTGACTAGCATCCAGGCACATTTTAGCTAGTTTTACTTGTAAGTGGGGTTGGAAACGCTTTTCAGGATCAGTACTGGGCTCAAAACGTGCAGCCCTGAGGTCTCTCATGATAGCAGGTGGTTAAATAGAAATTTGCTGCTCAGCTGACCCGGCAGGAGCAAACGTATGCCAAAAATGTTCGCAGCATGAGCTTTTCAGTGACTAGCATCCAGGCACATTTTAGCTAGTTTTAATTGTAAGTGGGGTTGGAAATGCTTTTCAGGCTCAGTACTGGGCTCAAAACATGCAGCCCTGAGGTCTCTCATGATAGCAGGAGGTTAAATAGAAATTCGCTGCTCAGCTGACCCGGTAGGAGCAAACGTATGCCAAAAATGTACACAGAATGAGCTTTTCAGTGAATAGCAGCCAGGCACATTTTAGCTAGTTTTACTTGTAAGTGTGGTTGGAAACGCTTTTCAGGATCAGTACTGGGCTCAAAACATGCAGCCCTGAGGTCTCTCATGATAGCAGGTGGTTAAATAGAAATTCGCTGCTCAGCTGACCCGGCAGGAGCAAACGTATGCCAAAAATGTACGCAGAATGAGCTTTTCAGTGAAGAGCAGCCAGGCACATTTTAGCTAGTTTTACTTGTAAGTGGGGTTGGAAATGCTTTTCAGGCTCAGTACTGCGCTCAAAAGATGCAGCCCTGAGGTCCCTCATGATAGCAGGTGGTTAAGTAGAAATTTGCCACTTGGCTGACCCAGCAGGAGCAAACGTATGCCAAAAATGTGCACAGAATGAGCTTTTCAGTGACTAGCATCCAGGCACATTTTAGCTAGTTTTACTTGTAAGTGGGGTTGGAAACGCTTTTCAGGCTCAGTACTACGCTCAAAAGATGCAGCCCTGAGGTCCCTCATGATATCAGGTGGTTAAATAGAAATTCGCTGCTCAGCTGACCCGGCAGGAGCAAATGTATGCCAAAAATGTACGCAGAATGATCTTTTCAGTGAATAGCAGCCAGGCATATTTTAGCTAGTTGTACTTGTAAGTGGGGTTGGAAACGCTTTTCAGGCTCAGTACTGCGCTCAAAACATGCAGCCCTGAGGTCTCTCATGATAGCAGGTGGTTAAGTAGAAATTTGCCACTTGGCTGACCCAGCAGGAGCAAACGTATGCCAAAAATGTACACAGAATGAGCTTTTCAGTGAATAGCAGCCAGGCACATTTGAGCTAGTTTTACTTGTAAGTGGGGTTGGAAATGCTTTTCAGGCTCAGTACTGGGCTCAAAAGATGCAGCTCTGAGGTCTCTTCTGATAGGAGGTAGTTAAGTAGAACTTCGCTGCTCAGCTGACCAAGCAGGAGCAAACGTATGCCAAAAATGTACGCAGAATGATCTTTTCAGTGAATAGCAGCCAGGCACATTTTAGCTAGTTTTACTTGTAAGTGGGGTTGGAAACGCTTTTCAGGCTCAGTACTGCGCTCAAAACATGCAGCCCTGAGGTCTCTCATGATAGCAGGTGGTTAAGTAGAAATTTGCCACTTGGCTGACCCAGCAGGAGCAAACGTATGCCAAAAATGTACACAGAATGATCTTTTCAGTGAATAGCAGCCAGGCACATTTTAGCTAGTTTTACTTGTAAGTGGGGTTGGAAACGCTTTTCAGGATCAGTACTGGGCTCAAAACATGCAGCCCTGAGGTCTCTCATGATAGCAGGTGGTTAAATAGAAATTCGCTGCTCAGCTGACCCGGCACGAGCAAACGTATGCCAAAAATGTACGCAGAATGAGCTTTTCAGTGAAGAGCAGCCAGGCACATTTTAGCTAGTTTTACTTGTAAGTGGGGTTGGAAATGCTTTTCAGGCTCAGTACTGGGCTCAAAAGATGCAGCTCTGAGGTCTCTCCTGATAGGAGGTAGTTAAGTAGAACTTCGCTGCTCAGCTGACCCGACAGGAGCAAATGTATGCCAAAAATGTACGCAGAATGAGCTTTTCAGTGAAGAGCAGCCTGGCACATTCTAGCAAGTTTTACTTGTAAGTGGGGTTGGAAACACTTTTCAGGCTCAGTACAGCGCTCAAAAGATGCAGCCCTGAGGTCTCTCATGATAGCAGGTGGTTAAGTAGAAATTTGCCACTTGGCTGACCCAGCAGGAGCAAACGTATGCCAAAAATGTACACAGAATGAGCTTTTCAGTGACTAGCATCCAGGCACATTTTAGCTAGTTTTACTTGTAAGTGGGGTTGGAAACGCTTTTCAGGATCAGTACAGGGCACAAAAACATGCAGCCCTGAGGTCTCTCATGATAGCAGGTTGTTAAATAGAAATTCGCTGCTCAGCTGACCCGGCAGGAGCAAACGTATGCCAAAAATGTACACAGAATGAGCTTTTCAGTGACTAGCAGCCAGGCACATTTTAGCTAGTTTTACTTGTAAGTGGGGTTGAAAACGCTTTTCAGGATCAGTACTGGGCTCAAAACATGCAGCCCTGAGGTCTCTCATGATAGCAGGTGGTTAAATAGAAATCTGCTGCTCAGCTGACCCGGCAGGAGCAAACGTATGCCAAAAATGTTCGCAGAATGAGCTTTTCAGTGAAGAGCAGCCAGGCACATTTTAGATAGTTTTACTTGTAAGTGGGGTTGGAAACGCTTTTCAGGCTCAGTACTGGGCTCAAAAGATGCAGCTCTGAGGTCTCTTCTGATAGGAGGTAGTTAAGTAGAACTTCGCTTCTCGGCTGACCCGGCAGGAGCAAATGTATGCCAAAAATGTACGCAGAATGAGCTTTTCAGTGAATAGCAGCCAGGCACATTTTAGCTAGTTTTACTTGTAAGTGGGGTTGGAAACGCTTTTCAGGATCAGTACTGGGCTCAAAACATGCAGCCCTGAGGTCTCTCATGATAGCAGGTGGTTAAATAGAAATTCGCTGCTCAGCTGACCCGGTAGGAGCAAACGTATGCCAAAAATGTAAGCAGAATGAGCTTTTCTGTGAATAGCAGCCAGGCACATTTTAGCTAGTTTTACTTGTAAGTGGGGTTGGAAACGCTTTTCAGGCTCAGTACTGGGCTCAAAACATGCAGCCCTGAGGTCTCTCATGATTGCAGGTGGTTAAATAGAAATTCGCTGCTCAGCTGACCCGGTAGGAGCAAACGTATGCCAAAAATGTAAGCAGAATGAGCTTTTCAGTGAATAGCAGTCAGGCACATTTTAGCTAGTTTTACTTGTAAGTGGGGTTGGAAATGCTTTTCAGGCTCAGTACTGGGCTCAAAAGATGCAGCTCTGAGGTCTCTCCTGATAGGAGGTAGTTAAGTAGAACTTCGCTGAACAGCTGACCCGGCAGGAGCAAACGAATGCCAAAAATGTACGCAGAATGAGCTTTTCAGTGAAGAGCAGCCAGGCACATTTTAGCTAGTTTTACTTGTAAGTGGGGTTGGAAATGCTTTTCAGGCTCAGTACTGGGCTCAAAACATGCAGCCCTGAGGTCTCTCATGATAGCAGGAGGTTAAATAGAAATTCGCTGCTCAGCTGACCCGGTAGGAGCAAACGTATGCCAATAATGTAAGCAGAATGAGCTTTTCAGGTAATAGCAGCCAGGCACATTTTAGCTAGTTTTACTTGTAAGTGGGGTTGGAAATGCTTTTCAGGCTCAGTACTGGGCTCAAAAGATGCAGCTCTGAGGTCTCTTCTGATAGGAGGTAGTTAAGTAGAACTTCGCTGCTCAGCTGACCAAGCAGGAGCAAACGTATGCCAAAAATGTACGCAGAATGATCTTTTCAGTGAATAGCAGCCAGGCACATTTTAGCTAGTTTTACTTGTAAGTGGGGTTGGAAACGCTTTTCAGGCTCAGTACTGCGCTCAAAACATGCAGCCCTGAGGTCTCTCATGATAGCAGGTGGTTAAGTAGAAATTTGCCACTTGGCTGACCCAGCAGGAGCAAACGTATGCCAAAAATGTACACAGAATGAGCTTTTCAGTGAATAGCAGCCAGGCACATTTTAGCTAGTTTTACTTGTAAGTGGGGTTGGAAACGCTTTTCAGGATCAGTACTGGGCTCAAAACATGCAGCCCTGAGGTCTCTCATGATAGCAGGTGGTTAAATAGAAATTCGCTGCTCAGCTGACCCGGCAGGAGCAAACGTATGCCAAAAATGTACGCAGAATGAGCTTTTCAGTGAAGAGCAGCCAGGCACATTTTAGCTAGTTTTACTTGTAAGTGGGGTTGGAAATGCTTTTCAGGCTCAGTACTGGGCTCAAGACATGCAGCCCTGAGGTCTCTCATGATTGCAGGTGGTTAAATAGAAATTCGCTGCTCAGCTGACCCGGTAGGAGCAAACGTATGCCAAAAATGTAAGCAGAATGAGCTTTTCAGTGAATAGCAGTCAGGCACATTTTAGCTAGTTTTACTTGTAAGTGGGGTTGGAAATGCTTTTCAGGCTCAGTACTGGGCTCAAAAGATGCAGCTCTGAGGTCTCCCTGATAGGAGGTAGTTAAGTAGAACTTCGCTGCACAGCTGACCCGGCAGGAGCAAACGTATGCCAAAAATGTACGCAGAAAGAGCTTTTCAGTGAATAGCAGTCAGGCACATTTTAGCTAGTTTTACTTGTAAGTGGGGTTGGAAATGCTTTTCAGGCTCAGTACTGGGCTCAAAAGATGCAGCCCTGAGGTCTCTCATGATAGCAGGTGGTTAAACAGAAATTCGCTGCTCAGCTGACCCGGCAGGAGCAAACGTATGCCAAAAATGTACACAGAATGAGCTTTTCAGTGAATAGCAGCCAGGCACATTTTAGCTAGTTTTACTTGTAAGTGGGGTTGGAAACGCTTTTCAGGATCAGTACTGGGCTCAAAACATGCAGCCCTGAGGTCTCTCATGATAGCAGGTGGTTAAATAGAAATTCGCTGCTCAGCTGACCCGGTAGGAGCAAACGTATGCCAAAAATGTAAGCAGAATGAGCTTTTCTGTGAATAGCAGCCAGGCACATTTTAGCTAGTTTTACTTGTAAGTGGGGTTGGAAACGCTTTTCAGGCTCAGTACTGGGCTCAAAACATGCAGCCCTGAGGTCTCTCATGATTGCAGGTGGTTAAATAGAAATTCGCTGCTCAGCTGACCCGGTAGGAGCAAACGTATGCCAAAAATGTAAGCAGAATGAGCTTTTCAGTGAATAGCAGTCAGGCACATTTTAGCTAGTTTTACTTGTAAGTGGGGTTGGAAATGCTTTTCAGGCTCAGTACTGGGCTCAAAAGATGCAGCTCTGAGGTCTCTCCTGATAGGAGGTAGTTAAGTAGAACTTCGCTGAACAGCTGACCCGGCAGGAGCAAACGTATGCCAAAAATGTACGCAGAATGAGCTTTTCAGTGAAGAGCAGCCAGGCACATTTTAGCTAGTTTTACTTGTAAGTGGGGTTGGAAATGCTTTTCAGGCTCAGTACTGGGCTCAAAACATGCAGCCCTGAGGTCTCTCATGATAGCAGGAGGTTAAATAGAAATTCGCTGCTCAGCTGACCCGGTAGGAGCAAACGTATGCCAATAATGTAAGCAGAATGAGCTTTTCAGTGAATAGCAGCCAGGCACATTTTAGCTAGTTTTACTTGTAAGTGGGGTTGGAAATGCTTTTCAGGCTCAGTACAGGGATCAAAAGATGCAGCTCTGAGGTCTCTTCTGATAGGAGGTAGTTAAGTAGAACTTCGCTGCTTAGCTGACCAAGCAGGAGCAAACGTATGCCAAAAATGTACGCAGAATGATCTTTTCAGTGAATAGCAGCCAGGCACATTTTAGCTAGTTTTACTTGTAAGTGGGGTTGGAAACGCTTTTCAGGATCAGTACTGGGCTCAAAACATGCAGCCCTGAGGTCTCTCATGATAGCAGGTGGTTAAATAGAAATTCGCTGCTCAGCTGACCCGGTAGGAGCAAACGTATGCCAAAAATGTAAGCAGAATGAGCTTTTCTGTGAATAGCAGCCAGGCACATTTTAGCTAGTTTTACTTGTAAGTGGGGTTGGAAACGCTTTTCAGGCTCAGTACTGGGCTCAAAACATGCAGCCCTGAGGTCTCTCATGATTGCAGGTGGTTAAATAGAAATTCGCTGCTCAGCTGACCCGGTAGGAGCAAACGTATGCCAAAAATGTAAGCAGAATGAGCTTTTCAGTGAATAGCAGTCAGGCACATTTTAGCTAGTTTTACTTGTAAGTGGGGTTGGAAATGCTTTTCAGGCTCAGTACTGGGCTCAAAAGATGCAGCTCTGAGGTCTCTCCTGATAGGAGGTAGTTAAGTAGAACTTCGCTGAACAGCTGACCCGGCAGGAGCAAACGTATGCCAAAAATGTACGCAGAATGAGCTTTTCAGTGAAGAGCAGCCAGGCACATTTTAGCTAGTTTTACTTGTAAGTGGGGTTGGAAATGCTTTTCAGGCTCAGTACTGGGCTCAAAACATGCAGCCCTGAGGTCTCTCATGATAGCAGGAGGTTAAATAGAAATTCGCTGCTCAGCTGACCCGGTAGGAGCAAACGTATGCCAATAATGTAAGCAGAATGAGCTTTTCAGTGAATAGCAGCCAGGCACATTTTAGCTAGTTTTACTTGTAAGTGGGGTTGGAAATGCTTTTCAGGCTCAGTACTGGGCTCAAAACATGCAGCCCTGAGGTCTCTTCTGATAGGAGGTAGTTAAGTAGAACTTCGCTTCTCAGCTGACCCGGCAGGAGCAAATGTATGCCAAAAATGTACGCAGAATGAGCTTTTCAGTGAATAGCAGCCAGGCACATTTTAGCTAGTTTTACTTGTAAGTGGGGTTGGAAACGCTTTTCAGGATCAGTACTGGGCTCAAAACATGCAGCCCTGAGGTCTCTCATGATAGCAGGTGGTTAAATAGAAATTCGCTGCTCAGCTGACCCGGCAGGAGCAAACGTATGCCAAAAATGTACGCAGAATGAGCTTTTCAGTGACTAGCATCCAGGCACATTTTAGCTAGTTTTACTTGTAAGTGGGGTTGGAAACGCTTTTCAGGATCAGTACTGGGCTCAAAACGTGCAGCCCTGAGGTCTCTCATGATAGCAGGTGGTTAAATAGAAATTTGCTGCTCAGCTGACCCGGCAGGAGCAAACGTATGCCAAAAATGTTCGCAGCATGAGCTTTTCAGTGACTAGCATCCAGGCACATTTTAGCTAGTTTTAATTGTAAGTGGGGTTGGAAATGCTTTTCAGGCTCAGTACTGGGCTCAAAACATGCAGCCCTGAGGTCTCTCATGATAGCAGGAGGTTAAATAGAAATTCGCTGCTCAGCTGACCCGGTAGGAGCAAACGTATGCCAAAAATGTACACAGAATGAGCTTTTCAGTGAATAGCAGCCAGGCACATTTTAGCTAGTTTTACTTGTAAGTGGGGTTGGAAACGCTTTTCAGGATCAGTACTGGGCTCAAAACATGCAGCCCTGAGGTCTCTCATGATAGCAGGTGGTTAAATAGAAATTCGCTGCTCAGCTGACCCGGCAGGAGCAAACGTATGCCAAAAATGTACGCAGAATGAGCTTTTCAGTGAAGAGCAGCCAGGCACATTTTAGCTAGTTTTACTTGTAAGTGGGGTTGGAAATGCTTTTCAGGCTCAGTACTGCGCTCAAAAGATGCAGCCCTGAGGTCCCTCATGATAGCAGGTGGTTAAGTAGAAATTTGCCACTTGGCTGACCCAGCAGGAGCAAACGTATGCCAAAAATGTGCACAGAATGAGCTTTTCAGTGACTAGCATCCAGGCACATTTTAGCTAGTTTTACTTGTAAGTGGGGTTGGAAACGCTTTTCAGGCTCAGTACTACGCTCAAAAGATGCAGCCCTGAGGTCCCTCATGATATCAGGTGGTTAAATAGAAATTCGCTGCTCAGCTGACCCGGCAGGAGCAAATGTATGCCAAAAATGTACGCAGAATGATCTTTTCAGTGAATAGCAGCCAGGCATATTTTAGCTAGTTGTACTTGTAAGTGGGGTTGGAAACGCTTTTCAGGCTCAGTACTGCGCTCAAAACATGCAGCCCTGAGGTCTCTCATGATAGCAGGTGGTTAAGTAGAAATTTGCCACTTGGCTGACCCAGCAGGAGCAAACGTATGCCAAAAATGTACACAGAATGAGCTTTTCAGTGAATAGCAGCCAGGCACATTTGAGCTAGTTTTACTTGTAAGTGGGGTTGGAAATGCTTTTCAGGCTCAGTACTGGGCTCAAAAGATGCAGCTCTGAGGTCTCTTCTGATAGGAGGTAGTTAAGTAGAACTTCGCTGCTCAGCTGACCAAGCAGGAGCAAACGTATGCCAAAAATGTACGCAGAATGATCTTTTCAGTGAATAGCAGCCAGGCACATTTTAGCTAGTTTTACTTGTAAGTGGGGTTGGAAACGCTTTTCAGGCTCAGTACTGCGCTCAAAACATGCAGCCCTGAGGTCTCTCATGATAGCAGGTGGTTAAGTAGAAATTTGCCACTTGGCTGACCCAGCAGGAGCAAACGTATGCCAAAAATGTACACAGAATGATCTTTTCAGTGAATAGCAGCCAGGCACATTTTAGCTAGTTTTACTTGTAAGTGGGGTTGGAAACGCTTTTCAGGATCAGTACTGGGCTCAAAACATGCAGCCCTGAGGTCTCTCATGATAGCAGGTGGTTAAATAGAAATTCGCTGCTCAGCTGACCCGGCACGAGCAAACGTATGCCAAAAATGTACGCAGAATGAGCTTTTCAGTGAAGAGCAGCCAGGCACATTTTAGCTAGTTTTACTTGTAAGTGGGGTTGGAAATGCTTTTCAGGCTCAGTACTGGGCTCAAAAGATGCAGCTCTGAGGTCTCTCCTGATAGGAGGTAGTTAAGTAGAACTTCGCTGCTCAGCTGACCCGACAGGAGCAAATGTATGCCAAAAATGTACGCAGAATGAGCTTTTCAGTGAAGAGCAGCCTGGCACATTCTAGCAAGTTTTACTTGTAAGTGGGGTTGGAAACACTTTTCAGGCTCAGTACAGCGCTCAAAAGATGCAGCCCTGAGGTCTCTCATGATAGCAGGTGGTTAAGTAGAAATTTGCCACTTGGCTGACCCAGCAGGAGCAAACGTATGCCAAAAATGTACACAGAATGAGCTTTTCAGTGACTAGCATCCAGGCACATTTTAGCTAGTTTTACTTGTAAGTGGGGTTGGAAACGCTTTTCAGGATCAGTACAGGGCACAAAAACATGCAGCCCTGAGGTCTCTCATGATAGCAGGTTGTTAAATAGAAATTCGCTGCTCAGCTGACCCGGCAGGAGCAAACGTATGCCAAAAATGTACACAGAATGAGCTTTTCAGTGACTAGCAGCCAGGCACATTTTAGCTAGTTTTACTTGTAAGTGGGGTTGAAAACGCTTTTCAGGATCAGTACTGGGCTCAAAACATGCAGCCCTGAGGTCTCTCATGATAGCAGGTGGTTAAATAGAAATCTGCTGCTCAGCTGACCCGGCAGGAGCAAACGTATGCCAAAAATGTTCGCAGAATGAGCTTTTCAGTGAAGAGCAGCCAGGCACATTTTAGATAGTTTTACTTGTAAGTGGGGTTGGAAACGCTTTTCAGGCTCAGTACTGGGCTCAAAAGATGCAGCTCTGAGGTCTCTTCTGATAGGAGGTAGTTAAGTAGAACTTCGCTTCTCGGCTGACCCGGCAGGAGCAAATGTATGCCAAAAATGTACGCAGAATGAGCTTTTCAGTGAATAGCAGCCAGGCACATTTTAGCTAGTTTTACTTGTAAGTGGGGTTGGAAACGCTTTTCAGGATCAGTACTGGGCTCAAAACATGCAGCCCTGAGGTCTCTCATGATAGCAGGTGGTTAAATAGAAATTCGCTGCTCAGCTGACCCGGTAGGAGCAAACGTATGCCAAAAATGTAAGCAGAATGAGCTTTTCTGTGAATAGCAGCCAGGCACATTTTAGCTAGTTTTACTTGTAAGTGGGGTTGGAAACGCTTTTCAGGCTCAGTACTGGGCTCAAAACATGCAGCCCTGAGGTCTCTCATGATTGCAGGTGGTTAAATAGAAATTCGCTGCTCAGCTGACCCGGTAGGAGCAAACGTATGCCAAAAATGTAAGCAGAATGAGCTTTTCAGTGAATAGCAGTCAGGCACATTTTAGCTAGTTTTACTTGTAAGTGGGGTTGGAAATGCTTTTCAGGCTCAGTACTGGGCTCAAAAGATGCAGCTCTGAGGTCTCTCCTGATAGGAGGTAGTTAAGTAGAACTTCGCTGAACAGCTGACCCGGCAGGAGCAAACGAATGCCAAAAATGTACGCAGAATGAGCTTTTCAGTGAAGAGCAGCCAGGCACATTTTAGCTAGTTTTACTTGTAAGTGGGGTTGGAAATGCTTTTCAGGCTCAGTACTGGGCTCAAAACATGCAGCCCTGAGGTCTCTCATGATAGCAGGAGGTTAAATAGAAATTCGCTGCTCAGCTGACCCGGTAGGAGCAAACGTATGCCAATAATGTAAGCAGAATGAGCTTTTCAGGTAATAGCAGCCAGGCACATTTTAGCTAGTTTTACTTGTAAGTGGGGTTGGAAATGCTTTTCAGGCTCAGTACTGGGCTCAAAAGATGCAGCTCTGAGGTCTCTTCTGATAGGAGGTAGTTAAGTAGAACTTCGCTGCTCAGCTGACCAAGCAGGAGCAAACGTATGCCAAAAATGTACGCAGAATGATCTTTTCAGTGAATAGCAGCCAGGCACATTTTAGCTAGTTTTACTTGTAAGTGGGGTTGGAAACGCTTTTCAGGCTCAGTACTGCGCTCAAAACATGCAGCCCTGAGGTCTCTCATGATAGCAGGTGGTTAAGTAGAAATTTGCCACTTGGCTGACCCAGCAGGAGCAAACGTATGCCAAAAATGTACACAGAATGAGCTTTTCAGTGAATAGCAGCCAGGCACATTTTAGCTAGTTTTACTTGTAAGTGGGGTTGGAATCGCTTTTCAGGATCAGTACTGGGCTCAAAACATGCAGCCCTGAGGTCTCTCATGATAGCAGGTGGTTAAATAGAAATTCGCTGCTCAGCTGACCCGGCAGGAGCAAACGTATGCCAAAAATGTACGCAGAATGAGCTTTTCAGTGAAGAGCAGCCAGGCACATTTTAGCTAGTTTTACTTGTAAGTGGGGTTGGAAATGCTTTTCAGGCTCAGTACTGGGCTCAAGACATGCAGCCCTGAGGTCTCTCATGATTGCAGGTGGTTAAATAGAAATTCGCTGCTCAGCTGACCCGGTAGGAGCAAACGTATGCCAAAAATGTAAGCAGAATGAGCTTTTCAGTGAATAGCAGTCAGGCACATTTTAGCTAGTTTTACTTGTAAGTGGGGTTGGAAATGCTTTTCAGGCTCAGTACTGGGCTCAAAAGATGCAGCTCTGAGGTCTCCCTGATAGGAGGTAGTTAAGTAGAACTTCGCTGCACAGCTGACCCGGCAGGAGCAAACGTATGCCAAAAATGTACGCAGAAAGAGCTTTTCAGTGAATAGCAGTCAGGCACATTTTAGCTAGTTTTACTTGTAAGTGGGGTTGGAAATGCTTTTCAGGCTCAGTACTGGGCTCAAAAGATGCAGCCCTGAGGTCTCTCATGATAGCAGGTGGTTAAACAGAAATTCGCTGCTCAGCTGACCCGGCAGGAGCAAACGTATGCCAAAAATGTACACAGAATGAGCTTTTCAGTGAATAGCAGCCAGGCACATTTTAGCTAGTTTTACTTGTAAGTGGGGTTGGAAACGCTTTTCAGGATCAGTACTGGGCTCAAAACATGCAGCCCTGAGGTCTCTCATGATAGCAGGTGGTTAAATAGAAATTCGCTGCTCAGCTGACCCGGTAGGAGCAAACGTATGCCAAAAATGTAAGCAGAATGAGCTTTTCTGTGAATAGCAGCCAGGCACATTTTAGCTAGTTTTACTTGTAAGTGGGGTTGGAAACGCTTTTCAGGCTCAGTACTGGGCTCAAAACATGCAGCCCTGAGGTCTCTCATGATTGCAGGTGGTTAAATAGAAATTCGCTGCTCAGCTGACCCGGTAGGAGCAAACGTATGCCAAAAATGTAAGCAGAATGAGCTTTTCAGTGAATAGCAGTCAGGCACATTTTAGCTAGTTTTACTTGTAAGTGGGGTTGGAAATGCTTTTCAGGCTCAGTACTGGGCTCAAAAGATGCAGCTCTGAGGTCTCTCCTGATAGGAGGTAGTTAAGTAGAACTTCGCTGAACAGCTGACCCGGCAGGAGCAAACGTATGCCAAAAATGTACGCAGAATGAGCTTTTCAGTGAAGAGCAGCCAGGCACATTTTAGCTAGTTTTACTTGTAAGTGGGGTTGGAAATGCTTTTCAGGCTCAGTACTGGGCTCAAAACATGCAGCCCTGAGGTCTCTCATGATAGCAGGAGGTTAAATAGAAATTCGCTGCTCAGCTGACCCGGTAGGAGCAAACGTATGCCAATAATGTAAGCAGAATGAGCTTTTCAGTGAATAGCAGCCAGGCACATTTTAGCTAGTTTTACTTGTAAGTGGGGTTGGAAATGCTTTTCAGGCTCAGTACAGGGATCAAAAGATGCAGCTCTGAGGTCTCTTCTGATAGGAGGTAGTTAAGTAGAACTTCGCTGCTTAGCTGACCAAGCAGGAGCAAACGTATGCCAAAAATGTACGCAGAATGATCTTTTCAGTGAATAGCAGCCAGGCACATTTTAGCTAGTTTTACTTGTAAGTGGGGTTGGAAACGCTTTTCAGGATCAGTACTGGGCTCAAAACATGCAGCCCTGAGGTCTCTCATGATAGCAGGTGGTTAAATAGAAATTCGCTGCTCAGCTGACCCGGTAGGAGCAAACGTATGCCAAAAATGTAAGCAGAATGAGCTTTTCTGTGAATAGCAGCCAGGCACATTTTAGCTAGTTTTACTTGTAAGTGGGGTTGGAAACGCTTTTCAGGCTCAGTACTGGGCTCAAAACATGCAGCCCTGAGGTCTCTCATGATTGCAGGTGGTTAAATAGAAATTCGCTGCTCAGCTGACCCGGTAGGAGCAAACGTATGCCAAAAATGTAAGCAGAATGAGCTTTTCAGTGAATAGCAGTCAGGCACATTTTAGCTAGTTTTACTTGTAAGTGGGGTTGGAAATGCTTTTCAGGCTCAGTACTGGGCTCAAAAGATGCAGCTCTGAGGTCTCTCCTGATAGGAGGTAGTTAAGTAGAACTTCGCTGAACAGCTGACCCGGCAGGAGCAAACGTATGCCAAAAATGTACGCAGAATGAGCTTTTCAGTGAAGAGCAGCCAGGCACATTTTAGCTAGTTTTACTTGTAAGTGGGGTTGGAAATGCTTTTCAGGCTCAGTACTGGGCTCAAAACATGCAGCCCTGAGGTCTCTCATGATAGCAGGAGGTTAAATAGAAATTCGCTGCTCAGCTGACCCGGTAGGAGCAAACGTATGCCAATAATGTAAGCAGAATGAGCTTTTCAGTGAATAGCAGCCAGGCACATTTTAGCTAGTTTTACTTGTAAGTGGGGTTGGAAATGCTTTTCAGGCTCAGTACAGGGATCAAAAGATGCAGCTCTGAGGTCTCTTCTGATAGGAGGTAGTTAAGTAGAACTTCGCTGCTTAGCTGACCAAGCAGGAGCAAACGTATGCCAAAAATGTACGCAGAATGATCTTTTCAGTGAATAGCAGCCAGGCACATTTTAGCTAGTTTTACTTGTAAGTGGGGTTGGAAACGCTTTTCAGGCTCAGTACTGCGCTCAAAACATGCAGCCCTGAGGTCTCTCATGATAGCAGGTGGTTAAGTAGAAATTTGCCACTTGGCTGACCCAGCAGGAGCAAACGTATGCCAAAAATGTACACAGAATGAGCTTTTCAGTGACTAGCATCCAGGCACATTTTAGCTAGTTTTAATTGTAAGTGGGGTTGGAAATGCTTTTCAGGCTCAGTACTGGGCTCAAAACATGCAGCCCTGAGGTCTCTCATGATAGCAGGAGGTTAAATAGAAATTCGCTGCTCAGCTGACCCGGTAGGAGCAAACGTATGCCAAAAATGTACACAGAATGAGCTTTTCAGTGAATAGCAGCCAGGCACATTTTAGCTAGTTTTACTTGTAAGTGGGGTTGGAAACGCTTTTCAGGATCAGTACTGGGCTCAAAACATGCAGCCCTGAGGTCTCTCATGATAGCAGGTGGTTAAATAGAAATTTGCTGCTCAGCTGACCCGGCAGGAGCAAACGTATGCCAAAAATGTACGCAGAATGAGCTTTTCAGTGAAGAGCAGCCAGGCACATTTTAGCTAGTTTTACTTGTAAGTGGGGTTGGAAATGCTTTTCAGGCTCAGTACTGCGCTCAAAAGATGCAGCCCTGAGGTCCCTCATGATAGCAGGTGGTTAAATAGAAATTCGCTGCTCAGCTGACCCGGCAGGAGCAAATGTATGCCAATAATGTACGCAGAATGATCTTTTCAGTGAATAGCAGCCAGGCATATTTTAGCTAGTTGTACTTGTAAGTGGGGTTGGAAACGCTTTTCAGGCTCAGTACTGCGCTCAAAACATGCAGCCCTGAGGTCTCTCATGATAGCAGGTGGTTAAGTAGAAATTTGCCACTTGGCTGACCCAGCAGGAGCAAACGTATGCCAAAAATGTACACAGAATGAGCTTTTCAGTGAATAGCAGCCAGGCACATTTTAGCTAGTTTTACTTGTAAGTGGGGTTGGAAACGCTTTTCAGGATCAGTACTGGGCTCAAAACATGCAGCCCTGAGGTCTCTCATGATAGCAGGTGGGTAAATAGAAATTTCGCTGCTCAGCTGACCCGGCAGGAGCAAACGTATGCCAAAAATGTACGCAGAATGAGCTTTTCAGTGAATAGCAGTCAGGCACATTTTAGCTAGTTTTACTTGTAAGTGGGGTTGGAAATGCTTTTCAGGCTCAGTACTGGGCTCAAAAGATGCAGCTCTGAGGTCTCTCCTGATAGGAGGTAGTTAAGTAGAACTTCGCTGAACAGCTGACCCGGCAGGAGCAAACGTATGCCAAAAATGTACGCAGAATGAGCTTTTCAGTGAAGAGCAGCCAGGCACATTTTAGCTAGTTTTACTTGTAAGTGGGGTTGGAAATGCTTTTCAGGCTCAGTACTGGGCTCAAAACATGCAGCCCTGAGGTCTCTCATGATAGCAGGAGGTTAAATAGAAATTCGCTGCTCAGCTGACCCGGTAGGAGCAAACGTATGCCAATAATGTAAGCAGAATGAGCTTTTCAGTGAATAGCAGCCAGGCACATTTTAGCTAGTTTTACTTGTAAGTGGGGTTGGAAATGCTTTTCAGGCTCAGTACTGCGCTCAAAACATGCAGCCCTGAGGTCTCTCATGATAGCAGGTGGTTAAGTAGAAATTTGCCACTTGGCTGACCCAGCAGGAGCAAACGTATGCCAAAAATGTACACAGAATGAGCTTTTCAGTGAATAGCAGCCAGGCACATTTTAGCTAGTTTTACTTGTAAGTGGGGTTGGAAACGCTTTTCAGGATCAGTACTGGGCTCAAAACATGCAGCCCTGAGGTCTCTCATGATAGCAGGTGGTTAAATAGAAATTCGCTGCTCAGCTGACCCGGCAGGTATCAAACGTATGCCAAAAATGTACGCAGAATGAGCTTTTCAGTGAAGAGCAGCCAGGCACATTTTAGCTAGTTTTACTTGTAAGTGGGGTTGGAAATGCTTTTCAGGCTCAGTACTGGGCTCAAAAGATGCAGCTCTGAGGTCTCTCCTGATAGGAGGTAGTTAAGTAGAACTTCGCTGCTCAGCTGACCCGGCAGGAGCAAATGTATGCCAAAAATGTACGCAGAATGAGCTTTTCAGTGAAGAGCAGCCTGGCACATTCTAGCAAGTTTTACTTGTAAGTGGGGTTGGAAACACTTTTCAGGCTCAGTACAGCGCTCAAAAGATGCAGCCCTGAGGTCTCTCATGATAGCAGGTGGTTAAGTAGAAATTTGCCACTTGGCTGACCCAGCAGGAGCAAACGTATGCCAAAAATGTACACAGAATGAGCTTTTCAGTGACTAGCATCCAGGCACATTTTAGCTAGTTTTACTTGTAAGTGGGGTTGGAAACGCTTTTCAGGATCAGTACAGGGCACAAAAACATGCAGCCCTGAGGTCTCTCATGATAGCAGGTTGTTAAATAGAAATTCGCTGCTCAGCTGACCCGGCAGGAGCAAACGTATGCCAAAAATGTACACAGAATGAGCTTTTCAGTGACTAGCAGCCAGGCACATTTTAGCTAGTTTTACTTGTAAGTGGGGTTGAAAACGCTTTTCAGGATCAGTACTGGGCTCAAAACATGCAGCCCTGAGGTCTCTCATGATAGCAGGTGGTTAAATAGAAATCTGCTGCTCAGCTGACCCGGCAGGAGCAAACGTATGCCAAAAATGTTCGCAGAATGAGCTTTTCAGTGAAGAGCAGCCAGGCACATTTTAGATAGTTTTACTTGTAAGTGGGGTTGGAAACGCTTTTCAGGCTCAGTACTGGGCTCAAAAGATGCAGCTCTGAGGTCTCTTCTGATAGGAGGTAGTTAAGTAGAACTTCGCTTCTCGGCTGACCCGGCAGGAGCAAATGTATGCCAAAAATGTACGCAGAATGAGCTTTTCAGTGAATAGCAGCCAGGCACATTTTAGCTAGTTTTACTTGTAAGTGGGGTTGGAAACGCTTTTCAGGATCAGTACTGGGCTCAAAACATGCAGCCCTGAGGTCTCTCATGATAGCAGGTGGTTAAATAGAAATTCGCTGCTCAGCTGACCCGGCAGGAGCAAACGTATGCCAAAAATGTACGCAGAATGAGCTTTTCAGTGAAGAGCAGCCAGGCACATTTTAGCTAGTTTTACTTGTAAGTGGGGTTGGAAATGCTTTTCAGGCTCAGTACTGGGCTCAAAACATGCAGCCCTGAGGTCTCTCATGATAGCAGGAGGTTAAATAGAAATTCGCTGCTCAGCTGACCCGGTAGGAGCAAACGTATGCCAAAAATGTACACAGAATGAGCTTTTCAGTGAATAGCAGCCAGGCACATTTTAGCTAGTTTTACTTGTAAGTGGGGTTGGAAACGCTTTACAGGATCAGTACTGGGCTCAAGACATGCAGCCCTGAGGTCTCTCATGATTGCAGGTGGTTAAATAGAAATTCGCTGCTCAGCTGACCCGGTAGGAGCAAACGTATGCCAAAAATGTAATCAGAATGAGCTTTTCAGTGAATAGCAGTCAGGCACATTTTAGCTAGTTTTACTTGTAAGTGGGGTTGGAAATGCTTTTCAGGCTCAGTACTGGGCTCAAAAGATGCAGCTCTGAGGTCTCCCTGATAGGAGGTAGTTAAGTAGAACTTCGCTGCACAGCTGACCCGGCAGGAGCAAACGTATGCCAAAAATGTACGCAGAAAGAGCTTTTCAGTGAATAGCAGTCAGGCACATTTTAGCTAGTTTTACTTGTAAGTGGGGTTGGAAATGCTTTTCAGGCTCAGTACTGGGCTCAAAAGATGCAGCCCTGAGGTCTCTCATGATAGCAGGTGGTTAAACAGAAATTCGCTGCTCAGCTGACCCGGCAGGAGCAAACGTATGCCAAAAATGTACACAGAATGAGCTTTTCAGTGAATAGCAGCCAGGCACATTTTAGCTAGTTTTACTTGTAAGTGGGGTTGGAAACGCTTTTCAGGATCAGTACTGGGCTCAAAACATGCAGCCCTGAGGTCTCTCATGATAGCAGGTGGTTAAATAGAAATTCGCTGCTCAGCTGACCCGGTAGGAGCAAACGTATGCCAAAAATGTAAGCAGAATGAGCTTTTCTGTGAATAGCAGCCAGGCACATTTTAGCTAGTTTTACTTGTAAGTGGGGTTGGAAACGCTTTTCAGGCTCAGTACTGGGCTCAAAACATGCAGCCCTGAGGTCTCTCATGATTGCAGGTGGTTAAATAGAAATTCGCTGCTCAGCTGACCCGGTAGGAGCAAACGTATGCCAAAAATGTAAGCAGAATGAGCTTTTCAGTGAATAGCAGTCAGGCACATTTTAGCTAGTTTTACTTGTAAGTGGGGTTGGAAATGCTTTTCAGGCTCAGTACTGGGCTCAAAAGATGCAGCTCTGAGGTCTCTCCTGATAGGAGGTAGTTAAGTAGAACTTCGCTGAACAGCTGACCCGGCAGGAGCAAACGTATGCCAAAAATGTACGCAGAATGAGCTTTTCAGTGAAGAGCAGCCAGGCACATTTTAGCTAGTTTTACTTGTAAGTGGGGTTGGAAATGCTTTTCAGGCTCAGTACTGGGCTCAAAACATGCAGCCCTGAGGTCTCTCATGATAGCAGGAGGTTAAATAGAAATTCGCTGCTCAGCTGACCCGGTAGGAGCAAACGTATGCCAATAATGTAAGCAGAATGAGCTTTTCAGTGAATAGCAGTCAGGCACATTTTAGCTAGTTTTACTTGTAAGTGGGGTTGGAAATGCTTTTCAGGCTCAGTACTGGGCTCAAAAGATGCAGCTCTGAGGTCTCCCTGATAGGAGGTAGTTAAGTAGAACTTCGCTGCACAGCTGACCCGGCAGGAGCAAACGTATGCCAAAAATGTACGCAGAAAGAGCTTTTCAGTGAATAGCAGTCAGGCACATTTTAGCTAGTTTTACTTGTAAGTGGGGTTGGAAATGCTTTTCAGGCTCAGTACTGGGCTCAAAACATGCAGCCCTGAGGTCTCTCATGATAGCAGGAGGTTAAATAGAAATTCGCTGCTCAGCTGACCCGGTAGGAGCAAACGTATGCCAAAAATGTACACAGAATGAGCTTTTCAGTGAATAGCAGCCAGGCACATTTTAGCTAGTTTTACTTGTAAGTGGGGTTGGAAACGCTTTACAGGATCAGTACTGGGCTCAAGACATGCAGCCCTGAGGTCTCTCATGATTGCAGGTGGTTAAATAGAAATTCGCTGCTCAGCTGACCCGGTAGGAGCAAACGTATGCCAAAAATGTAAGCAGAATGAGCTTTTCAGTGAATAGCAGTCAGGCACATTTTAGCTAGTTTTACTTGTAAGTGGGGTTGGAAATGCTTTTCAGGCTCAGTACTGGGCTCAAAAGATGCAGCTCTGAGGTCTCCCTGATAGGAGGTAGTTAAGTAGAACTTCGCTGCACAGCTGACCCGGCAGGAGCAAACGTATGCCAAAAATGTACGCAGAAAGAGCTTTTCAGTGAATAGCAGTCAGGCACATTTTAGCTAGTTTTACTTGTAAGTGGGGTTGGAAATGCTTTTCAGGCTCAGTACTGGGCTCAAAAGATGCAGCCCTGAGGTCTCTCATGATAGCAGGTGGTTAAACAGAAATTCGCTGCTCAGCTGACCCGGCAGGAGCAAACGTATGCCAAAAATGTACACAGAATGAGCTTTTCAGTGAATAGCAGCCAGGCACATTTTAGCTAGTTTTACTTGTAAGTGGGGTTGGAAACGCTTTTCAGGATCAGTACTGGGCTCAAAACATGCAGCCCTGAGGTCTCTCATGATAGCAGGTGGTTAAATAGAAATTCGCTGCTCAGCTGACCCGGTAGGAGCAAACGTATGCCAAAAATGTAAGCAGAATGAGCTTTTCTGTGAATAGCAGCCAGGCACATTTTAGCTAGTTTTACTTGTAAGTGGGGTTGGAAACGCTTTTCAGGCTCAGTACTGGGCTCAAAACATGCAGCCCTGAGGTCTCTCATGATTGCAGGTGGTTAAATAGAAATTCGCTGCTCAGCTGACCCGGTAGGAGCAAACGTATGCCAAAAATGTAAGCAGAATGAGCTTTTCAGTGAATAGCAGTCAGGCACATTTTAGCTAGTTTTACTTGTAAGTGGGGTTGGAAATGCTTTTCAGGCTCAGTACTGGGCTCAAAAGATGCAGCTCTGAGGTCTCTCCTGATAGGAGGTAGTTAAGTAGAACTTCGCTGAACAGCTGACCCGGCAGGAGCAAACGTATGCCAAAAATGTACGCAGAATGAGCTTTTCAGTGAAGAGCAGCCAGGCACATTTTAGCTAGTTTTACTTGTAAGTGGGGTTGGAAATGCTTTTCAGGCTCAGTACTGGGCTCAAAACATGCAGCCCTGAGGTCTCTCATGATAGCAGGAGGTTAAATAGAAATTCGCTGCTCAGCTGACCCGGTAGGAGCAAACGTATGCCAATAATGTAAGCAGAATGAGCTTTTCAGTGAATAGCAGCCAGGCACATTTTAGCTAGTTTTACTTGTAAGTGGGGTTGGAAATGCTTTTCAGGCTCAGTACAGGGATCAAAAGATGCAGCTCTGAGGTCTCTTCTGATAGGAGGTAGTTAAGTAGAACTTCGCTGCTTAGCTGACCAAGCAGGAGCAAACGTATGCCAAAAATGTACGCAGAATGATCTTTTCAGTGAATAGCAGCCAGGCACATTTTAGCTAGTTTTACTTGTAAGTGGGGTTGGAAACGCTTTTCAGGCTCAGTACTGCGCTCAAAACATGCAGCCCTGAGGTCTCTCATGATAGCAGGTGGTTAAGTAGAAATTTGCCACTTGGCTGACCCAGCAGGAGCAAACGTATGCCAAAAATGTACACAGAATGAGCTTTTCAGTGAATAGCAGCCAGGCACATTTTAGCTAGTTTTACTTGTAAGTGGGGTTGGAAACGCTTTTCAGGATCAGTACTGGGCTCAAAACATGCAGCCCTGAGGTCTCTCATGATAGCAGGTGGTTAAATAGAAATTCGCTGCTCAGCTGACCCGGCAGGAGCAAACGTATGCCAAAAATGTACGCAGAATGAGCTTTTCAGTGAAGAGCAGCCAGGCACATTTTAGCTAGTTTTACTTGTAAGTGGGGTTGGAAATGCTTTTCAGGCTCAGTACTGGGCTCAAAAGTTGCAGCTCTGAGGTCTATCCTGATAGGAGGTAGTTAAGTAGAACTTCGCTGCTCAGCTGACCCGGCAAGAGCAAATGTATGCCAAAAATGTACGCAGAATGAGCTTTTCAGTGAAGAGCAGCCTGGCACATTCTAGCAAGTTTTACTTGTAAGTGGGGTTGGAAACACTTTTCAGGCTCAGTACAGCGCTCAAAAGATGCAGCCCTGAGGTCTCTCATGATAGCAGGTGGTTAAGTAGAAATTTGCCACTTGGCTGACCCAGCAGGAGCAAACGTATGCCAAAAATGTACGCAGAATGAGCTTTTCAGTGAATAGCAGTCAGGCACATTTTAGCTAGTTTTACTTGTAAGTGGGGTTGGAAATGCTTTTCAGGCTCAGTACTGGGCTCAAAAGATGCAGCTCTGAGGTCTCTCCTGATAGGAGGTAGTTAAGTAGAACTTCGCTGAACAGCTGACCCGGCAGGAGCAAACGTATGCCAAAAATGTACGCAGAATGAGCTTTTCAGTGAAGAGCAGCCAGGCACATTTTAGCTAGTTTTACTTGTAAGTGGGGTTGGAAATGCTTTTCAGGCTCAGTACTGGGCTCAAAACATGCAGCCCTGAGGTCTCTCATGATAGCAGGAGGTTAAATAGAAATTTGCTGCTCAGCTGACCCGGTAGGAGCAAACGTATGCCAATAATGTAAGCAGAATGAGCTTTTCAGTGAATAGCAGCCAGGCACATTTTAGCTAGTTTTACTTGTAAGTGGGGTTGGAAATGCTTTTCAGGCTCAGTACTGCGCTCAAAACATGCAGCCCTGAGGTCTCTCATGATAGCAGGTGGTTAAGTAGAAATTTGCCACTTGGCTGACCCAGCAGGAGCAAACGTATGCCAAAAATGTACACAGAATGAGCTTTTCAGTGAATAGCAGCCAGGCACATTTTAGCTAGTTTTACTTGTAAGTGGGGTTGGAAACGCTTTTCAGGATCAGTACTGGGCTCAAAACATGCAGCCCTGAGGTCTCTCATGATAGCAGGTGGTTAAATAGAAATTCGCTGCTCAGCTGACCCGGCAGGAGCAAACGTATGCCAAAAATGTACGCAGAATGAGCTTTTCAGTGAAGAGCAGCCAGGCACATTTTAGCTAGTTTTACTTGTAAGTGGGGTTGGAAATGCTTTTCAGGCTCAGTACTGGGCTCAAAAGATGCAGCTCTGAGGTCTCTCCTGATAGGAGGTAGTTAAGTAGAACTTCGCTGCTCAGCTGACCCGGCAGGAGCAAATGTATGCCAAAAATGTACGCAGAATGAGCTTTTCAGTGAAGAGCAGCCTGGCACATTCTAGCAAGTTTTACTTGTAAGTGGGGTTGGAAACACTTTTCAGGCTCAGTACAGCGCTCAAAAGATGCAGCCCTGAGGTCTCTCATGATAGCAGGTGGTTAAGTAGAAATTTGCCACTTGGCTGACCCAGCAGGAGCAAACGTATGCCAAAAATGTACACAGAATGAGCTTTTCAGTGACTAGCATCCAGGCACATTTTAGCTAGTTTTACTTGTAAGTGGGGTTGGAAACGCTTTTCAGGATCAGTACAGGGCACAAAAACATGCAGCCCTGAGGTCTCTCATGATAGCAGGTTGTTAAATAGAAATTCGCTGCTCAGCTGACCCGGCAGGAGCAAACGTATGCCAAAAATGTACACAGAATGAGCTTTTCAGTGACTAGCAGCCAGGCACATTTTAGCTAGTTTTACTTGTAAGTGGGGTTGAAAACGCTTTTCAGGATCAGTACTGGGCTCAAAACATGCAGCCCTGAGGTCTCTCATGATAGCAGGTGGTTAAATAGAAATCTGCTGCTCAGCTGACCCGGCAGGAGCAAACGTATGCCAAAAATGTTCGCAGAATGAGCTTTTCAGTGAAGAGCAGCCAGGCACATTTTAGATAGTTTTACTTGTAAGTGGGGTTGGAAACGCTTTTCAGGCTCAGTACTGGGCTCAAAAGATGCAGCTCTGAGGTCTCTTCTGATAGGAGGTAGTTAAGTAGAACTTCGCTTCTCGGCTGACCCGGCAGGAGCAAATGTATGCCAAAAATGTACGCAGAATGAGCTTTTCAGTGAATAGCAGCCAGGCACATTTTAGCTAGTTTTACTTGTAAGTGGGGTTGGAAACGCTTTTCAGGATCAGTACTGGGCTCAAAACATGCAGCCCTGAGGTCTCTCATGATAGCAGGTGGTTAAATAGAAATTCGCTGCTCAGCTGACCCGGCAGGAGCAAACGTATGCCAAAAATGTACGCAGAATGAGCTTTTCAGTGAAGAGCAGCCAGGCACATTTTAGCTAGTTTTACTTGTAAGTGGGGTTGGAAATGCTTTTCAGGCTCAGTACTGGGCTCAAAACATGCAGCCTTGAGGTCTCTCATGATAGCAGGAGGTTAAATAGAAATTCGCTGCTCAGCTGACCCGGTAGGAGCAAACGTATGCCAAAAATGTACACAGAATGAGCTTTTCAGTGAATAGCAGCCAGGCACATTTTAGCTAGTTTTACTTGTAAGTGGGGTTGGAAACGCTTTACAGGATCAGTACTGGGCTCAAGACATGCAGCCCTGAGGTCTCTCATGATTGCAGGTGGTTAAATAGAAATTCGCTGCTCAGCTGACCCGGTAGGAGCAAACGTATGCCAAAAATGTAAGCAGAATGAGCTTTTCAGTGAATAGCAGTCAGGCACATTTTAGCTAGTTTTACTTGTAAGTGGGGTTGGAAATGCTTTTCAGGCTCAGTACTGGGCTCAAAAGATGCAGCTCTGAGGTCTCCCTGATAGGAGGTAGTTAAGTAGAACTTCGCTGCACAGCTGACCCGGCAGGAGCAAACGTATGCCAAAAATGTACGCAGAAAGAGCTTTTCAGTGAATAGCAGTCAGGCACATTTTAGCTAGTTTTACTTGTAAGTGGGGTTGGAAATGCTTTTCAGGCTCAGTACTGGGCTCAAAAGATGCAGCCCTGAGGTCTCTCATGATAGCAGGTGGTTAAACAGAAATTCGCTGCTCAGCTGACCCGGCAGGAGCAAACGTATGCCAAAAATGTACACAGAATGAGCTTTTCAGTGAATAGCAGCCAGGCACATTTTAGCTAGTTTTACTTGTAAGTGGGGTTGGAAACGCTTTTCAGGATCAGTACTGGGCTCAAAACATGCAGCCCTGAGGTCTCTCATGATAGCAGGTGGTTAAATAGAAATTCGCTGCTCAGCTGACCCGGTAGGAGCAAACGTATGCCAAAAATGTAAGCAGAATGAGCTTTTCTGTGAATAGCAGCCAGGCACATTTTAGCTAGTTTTACTTGTAAGTGGGGTTGGAAACGCTTTTCAGGCTCAGTACTGGGCTCAAAACATGCAGCCCTGAGGTCTCTCATGATTGCAGGTGGTTAAATAGAAATTCGCTGCTCAGCTGACCCGGTAGGAGCAAACGTATGCCAAAAATGTAAGCAGAATGAGCTTTTCAGTGAATAGCAGTCAGGCACATTATAGCTAGTTTTACTTGTAAGTGGGGTTGGAAATGCTTTTCAGGCTCAGTACTGGGCTCAAAAGATGCAGCTCTGAGGTCTCTCCTGATAGGAGGTAGTTAAGTAGAACTTCGCTGAACAGCTGACCCGGCAGGAGCAAACGTATGCCAAAAATGTACGCAGAATGAGCTTTTCAGTGAAGAGCAGCCAGGCACATTTTAGCTAGTTTTACTTGTAAGTGGGGTTGGAAATGCTTTTCAGGCTCAGTACTGGGCTCAAAACATGCAGCCCTGAGGTCTCTCATGATAGCAGGAGGTTAAATAGAAATTCGCTGCTCAGCTGACCCGGTAGGAGCAAACGTATGCCAATAATGTAAGCAGAATGAGCTTTTCAGTGAATAGCAGCCAGGCACATTTTAGCTAGTTTTACTTGTAAGTGGGGTTGGAAATGCTTTTCAGGCTCAGTACAGGGATCAAAAGATGCAGCTCTGAGGTCTCTTCTGATAGGAGGTAGTTAAGTAGAACTTCGCTGCTTAGCTGACCAAGCAGGAGCAAACGTATGCCAAAAATGTACGCAGAATGATCTTTTCAGTGAATAGCAGCCAGGCACATTTTAGCTAGTTTTACTTGTAAGTGGGGTTGGAAACGCTTTTCAGGCTCAGTACTGCGCTCAAAACATGCAGCCCTGAGGTCTCTCATGATAGCAGGTGGTTAAGTAGAAATTTGCCACTTGGCTGACCCAGCAGGAGCAAACGTATGCCAAAAATGTACACAGAATGAGCTTTTCAGTGAATAGCAGCCAGGCACATTTTAGCTAGTTTTACTTGTAAGTGGGGTTGGAAACGCTTTTCAGGATCAGTACTGGGCTCAAAACATGCAGCCCTGAGGTCTCTCATGATAGCAGGTGGTTAAATAGAAATTCGCTGCTCAGCTGACCCGGCAGGAGCAAACGTATGCCAAAAATGTACGCAGAATGAGCTTTTCAGTGAAGAGCAGCCAGGCACATTTTAGCTAGTTTTACTTGTAAGTGGGGTTGGAAATGCTTTTCAGGCTCAGTACTGGGCTCAAAAGTTGCAGCTCTGAGGTCTATCCTGATAGGAGGTAGTTAAGTAGAACTTCGCTGCTCAGCTGACCCGGCAAGAGCAAATGTATGCCAAAAATGTACGCAGAATGAGCTTTTCAGTGAAGAGCAGCCTGGCACATTCTAGCAAGTTTTACTTGTAAGTGGGGTTGGAAACACTTTTCAGGCTCATTACAGCGCTCAAAAGATGCAGCCCTGAGGTCTCTCATGATAGCAGGTGGTTAAGTAGAAATTTGCCACTTGGCTGACCCAGCAGGAGCAAACGTATGCCAAAAATGTACACAGAATGAGCTTTTCAGTGACTAGCATCCAGGCACATTTTAGCTAGTTTTACTTGTAAGTGGGGTTGGAAACGCTTTTCAGGATCAGTACATGGCACAAAAACATGCAGCCCTGAGGTGTCTCATGATAGCAGGTTGTTAAATAGAAATTCGCTGCTCAGCTGACCCGGCAGGAGCAAACGTATGCCAAAAATGTACACAGAATGAGCTTTTCAGTGACTAGCAGCCAGGCACATTTTAGCTAGTTTTACTTGTAAGTGGGGTTGAAAACGCTTTTCAGGATCAGTACTGGGCTCAAAACATGCAGCCCTGAGGTCTCTCATGATAGCAGGTGGTTAAATAGAAATCTGCTGCTCAGCTGACCCGGCAGGAGCAAACGTATGCCAAAAATGTTCGCAGAATGAGCTTTTCAGTGAAGAGCAGCCAGGCACATTTTAGATAGTTTTACTTGTAAGTGGGGTTGGAAATGCTTTTCAGGCTCAGTACTGGGCTCAAAAGATGCAGCTCTGAGGTCTCTTCTGATAGGAGGTAGTTAAGTAGAACTTCGCTTCTCGGCTGACCCGGCAGGAGCAAATGTATGCCAAAATGTACGCAGAATGAGCTTTTCAGTGAATAGCAGCCAGGCACATTTTAGCTAGTTTTAGTTGTAAGTGGGGTTGGAAACGCTTTTCAGGATCAGTACTGGGCTCAAAACATGCAGCCCTGAGGTCTCTCATGATAGCAGGTGGTTAAATAGAAATTCGCTGCTCAGCTGACCCGGCAGGAGCAAACGTATGCCAAAAATGTACGCAGAATGAGCTTTTCAGTGAAGAGCAGCCAGGCACATTTTAGCTAGTTTTACTTGTAAGTGGGGTTGGAAATGCTTTTCAGGCTCAGTACTGGGCTCAAAACATGCAGCCCTGAGGTCTCTCATGATAGCAGGAGGTTAAATAGAAATTCGCTGCTCAGCTGACCCGGTAGGAGCAAACGTATGCCAAAAATATACACAGAATGAGCTTTTCAGTGAATAGCAGCCAGGCACATTTTAGCTAGTTTTACTTGTAAGTGGGGTTGGAAACGCTTTACAGGATCAGTACTGGGCTAAAGACATGCAGCCCTGAGGTCTCTCATGATTGCAGGTGGTTAAATAGAAATTCCCTGCTCAGCTGACCCGGTAGGAGCAAACGTATGCCAAAAATGTAAGCAGAATGAGCTTTTCAGTGAATAGCAGTCAGGCACATTTTAGCTAGTTTTACTTGTAAGTGGGGTTGGAAATGCTTTTCAGGCTCAGTACTGGGCTCAAAAGATGCAGCTCTGAGGTCTCCCTGATAGGAGGTAGTTAAGTAGAACTTCGCTGCACAGCTGACCCGGCAGGAGCAAACGTATGCCAAAAATGTACGCAGAAAGAGCTTTTCAGTGAAGAGCAGCCAGGCACATTTTAGCTAGTTTTACTTGTAAGTGGGGTTGGAAATGCTTTTCAGGCTCAGTACTGGGCTCAAAACATGCAGCCCTGAGGTCTCTCATGATAGCAGGAGGTTAAATAGAAATTCGCTGCTCAGCTGACCCGGCAGGAGCAAACGTATGCCAAAAATGTACACAGAATGAGCTTTTCAGTGAATAGCATCCAGGCACATTTTAGCTAGTTTTACTTGTAAGTGGGGTTGGAAATGCTTTTCAGGCTCAGTACTGGGCTCAAAAGATGCAGCTCTGAGGTCTCTTCTGATAGGAGGTAGTTAAGTAGAACTTCGCTGCTCAGCTGACCAAGCAGGAGCAAACGTATGCCAAAAATGTACGCAGAATGATCTTTTCAGTGAATAGCAGCCAGGCACATTTTAGCTAGTTTTACTTGTAAGTGGGGTTGGAAACGCTTTTCAGGCTCAGTACTGCGCTCAAAACATGCAGCCCTGAGGTCTCTCATGATAGCAGGTGGTTAAGTAGAAATTTGCCACTTGGCTGACCCAGCAGGAGCAAAGGTATGCCAAAAATGTACACAGAATGAGCTTTTCAGTGAATAGCAGCCAGGCACATTTTAGCTAGTTTTACTTGTAAGTGAGGTTGGAAACGCTTTTCAGGATCAGTACTGGGCTCAAAACATGCAGCCCTGAGGTCTCTCATGATAGCAGGTGGTTAAATAGAAATTCGCTGCTCAGCTGACCCGGCAGGAGCAAACGTATGCCAAAAATGTACGCAGAATGAGCTTTTCAGTGAAGAGCAGCCAGGCACATTTTAGCTAGTTTTACTTGTAAGTGGGGTTGGAAATGCTTTTCAGGCTCAGTACTGGGCTCAAAACATGCAGCCCTGAGGTCTCTCATGATAGCAGGAGGTTAAATAGAAATTCGCTGCTCAGCTGACCGGTAGGAGCAAACGTATGCCAAAAATGTAAGCAGAATGAGCTTTTCAGTGAATAGCAGCCAGGCACATTTTAACTAGTTTTACTTGTAAGTGGGGTTGGAAACGCTTTTCAGGCTCAGTACTGGGCTCAAAAGATGCAGCTCTGAGGTCTCTTCTGATAGGAGGTAGTTAAGTAGAACTTCGCTGCTCAGCTGACCAAGCAGGAGCAAACGTATGCCAAAAATGTACGTAGAATGATCTTTTCAGTGAATAGCAGCCAGGCACATTTTAGCTAGTTTTACTTGTAAGTGGGGTTGGAAACGCTTTTCAGGCTCAGTACTGCGCTCAAAACATGCAGCCCTGAGGTCTCTCATGATAGCAGGTGGTTAAGTAGAAATTTGCCACTTGGCTGACCCAGCAGGAGCAAACGTATGCCAAAAATGTACACAGAATGAGCTTTTCAGTGACTAGCATTCTGGCACAATTTAGCTAGTTTTACTTGTAAGTGGGGTTGGAAACGCTTTCAGGATCAGTACTGGGCTCAAAACATGCAGCCCTGAGGTCTCTCATGATAGCAGGTGGTTAAATAGAAATTCGCTGCTCAGCTGACCCGGCAGGAGCAAACGTATACCAAAAATGTACGCAGAATGAGCTTTTCAGTGAAGAGCAGCCAGGCACATTTTAGCTAGTTTTACTTGTAAGTGGGGTTGGAAATGCTTTTCAGGCTCAGTACTGGGCTCAAAAGATGCAGCTCTGAGGTCTCTCCTGATAGGAGGTAGTTAAGTAGAACTTCGCTGCTCAGCTGACCCGGCAGGAGCAAATGTATGCCAAAAATGTACGCAGAATGAGCTTTTCAGTGAAGAGCAGCCTGGCACATTCTAGCAAGTTTTACTTGTAAGTGGGGTTGGAAACACTTTTCAGGCTCAGTACTGCGCTCAAAAGATGCAGCCCTGAGGTCTCTCCATGATAGCAGGTGGTTAAGTAGAAATTTGTCACTTGGCTGACCCAGCAGGAGCAAACGTATGCCAAAAATGTACACAGAATGAGCTTTTCAGTGACTAGCATTCAGGCACATTTTAGCTAGTTTTACTTGTAAGTGGGGTTGGAAACGCTTTTCAGGATCAGTACAGGGCTCAAAACATGCAGCCCTGAGGTCTCTCATGATAGCAGCTGGTTAAATAGAAATTCGCTGCTCAGCTGACCCGGCAGGAGCAAACGTATGCCAAAAATGTACAGAATGAGCTTTTCAGAGAAGAGCAGCCAGGCACATTTTAGCTAGTTTTACTTGTAAGTGGGGTTGGAAATGCTTTTCAGGCTCAGTACTGGGCTCAAAACATGCAGCCCTGAGGTCTCTCATGATAGCAGGTGGTTAAATAGAAATTCGCTGCTCAGCTGACCCGGCAGGAGCAAACGTATGCCAAAAATGTACACAGAATGAGCTTTTCAGTGAATAGCATCCAGGCACATTTTAGCTAGTTTTACTTGTAAGTGGGGTTGGAAATGATTTTCAGGCTCAGTACTGGGCTCAAAAGATGCAGCTCTGAGGTCTCTTCTGATAGGAGGTAGTTAAGTAGAACTTCGCTGCTCAGCTGACCAAGCAGGAGCAAACGTATGCCAAAAATGTACGCAGAATGATCTTTTCAGTGAATAGCAGCCAGGCACATTTTAGCTAGTTTTACTTGTAAGTGGGGTTGGAAACGCTTTTCAGGCTCAGTACTGCGCTCAAAACATGCAGCCCTGAGGTCTCTCATGATAGCAGGTGGTTAAGTAGAAATTTGCCACTTGGCTGACCCAGCAGGAGCAAAGGTATGCCAAAAATGTACACAGAATGAGCTTTTCAGTGAATAGCAGCCAGGCACATTTTAGCTAGTTTTACTTGTAAGTGGGGTTGGAAACGCTTTTCAGGATCAGTACTGGGCTCAAAACATGCAGCCCTGAGGTCTCTCATGATAGCAGGTGGTTAAATAGAAATTCGCTGCTCAGCTGACCCGGCAGGAGCAAACGTATGCCAAAAATGTACGCAGAATGAGCTTTTCAGTGAAGAGCAGCCAGGCACATTTTAGCTAGTTTTACTTGTAAGTGGGGTTGGAAACGCTTTTCGGGCTCAGTACTGGGCTCAAACATGCAGCCCTGAGGTCTCTCATGATAGCAGGTGGTTAAACAGAAATTCGCTGCTCAGCTGACCCGGCAGGAGCAAACGTATGCCAAAAATGTAAGCAGAATGAGCTTTTCTGTGAATAGCAGCCAGGCACATTTTAGCTAGTTTTACTTGTAAGTGGGGTTGGAAACGCTTTTCAGGATCAGTACTGGGCTCAAAACATGCAGCCCTGAGGTCTCTCATGATAGCAGGTGGTTAAATAGAAATTCGCTGCTCAGCTGACCCGGTAGGAGCAAACATATGCCAAAAATGTAAGCAGAATGAGCTTTTCTGTGAATAGCAGCCAGGCACATTTTAGCTAGTTTTACTTGTAAGTGGGGTTGGAAACGCTTTTCAGGATCAGTACTGGGCTCAAAACATGCAGCCCTGAGGTCTCTCATGATAGCAGGTGGTTAAATAGAAATTCGCTGCTCAGCTGACCCGGTAGGAGCAAACGTATGCCAAAAATGTAAGCAGAATGAGCTTTTCAGTGAATAGCAGTCAGGCACATTTTAGCTAGTTTTACTTGTAAGTGGGGTTGGAAATGCTTTTCAGGCTCAGTACTGGGCTCAAAAGATGCAGCTCTGAGGTCTCTCCTGATAGGAGGTAGTTAAGTAGAACTTCGCTGAACAGCTGACCCGGCAGGAGCAAACGTATGCCAAAAATGTACGCAGAATGAGCTTTTCAGTGAAGAGCAGCCAGGCACATTTTAGCTAGTTTTACTTGTAAGTGGGATTGGAAATGCTTTTCAGGCTCAGTACTGGGCTCAAAACATGCAGCCCTGAGGTCTCTCATGATAGCAGGAGGTTAAATAGAAATTCGCTGCTCAGCTGACCCGGTAGGAGCAAACGTATGCCAATAATGTAAGCAGAATGAGCTTTTCAGTGAATAGCAGCCAGGCACATTTTAGCTAGTTTTACTTGTAAGTGGGGTTGGAAATGCTTTTCAGGCTCAGTACTGGGCTCAAAAGATGCAGCTCTGAGGTCTCTTCTGATAGGAGGTAGTTAAGTAGAACTTCGCTGCTCAGCTGACCAAGCAGGAGCAAACGTATGCCAAAAATGTACGCAGAATGATCTTTTCAGTGAATAGCAGCCAGGCACATTTTAGCTAGTTTTACTTGTAAGTGGGGTTGGAAACGCTTTTCAGGCTCAGTACTGCGCTCAAAACATGCAGCCCTGAGGTCTCTCATGATAGCAGGTGGTTAAGTAGAAATTTGCCACTTGGCTGACCCAGCAGGAGCAAACGTATGCCAAAAATGTACACAGAATGAGCTTTTCAGTGAATAGCAGCCAGGCACATTTTAGCTAGTTTTACTTGTAAGTGGGGTTGGAAACGCTTTTCAGGATCAGTACTGGGCTCAAAACATGCAGCCCTGAGGTCTCTCATGATAGCAGGTGGTTAAATAGAAATTCGCTGCTCAGCTGACCCGGCAGGAGCAAATGTATGCCAAAAATGTACGCAGAATGAGCTTTTCAGTGAAGAGCAGCCTGGCACATTCTAGCAAGTTTTACTTGTAAGTGGGGTTGGAAACACTTTTCAGGCTCAGTACAGCGCTCAAAAGATGCAGCCCTGAGGTCTCTCATGATAGCAGGTGGTTAAGTAGAAATTTGCCACTTGGCTGACCCAGCAGGAGCAAACGTATGCCAAAAATGTACACAGAATGAGCTTTTCAGTGACTAGCAGCCAGGCACATTTTAGCTAGTTTTACTTGTAAGTGGGGTTGAAAACGCTTTTCAGGATCAGTACTGGGCTCAAAACATGCAGCCCTGAGGTCTCTCATGATAGCAGGTGGTTAAATAGAAATCTGCTGCTCAGCTGACCCGGCAGGAGCAAACGTATGCCAAAAATGTTCGCAGAATGAGCTTTTCAGTGAAGAGCAGCCAGGCACATTTTAGATAGTTTTACTTGTAAGTGGGGTTGGAAACGCTTTTCAGGCTCAGTACTGGGCTCAAAGATGCAGCTCTGAGGTCTCTTCTGATAGGAGGTAGTTAAGTAGAACTTCGCTTCTCGGCTGACCCGGCAGGAGCAAAAGTATGCCAAAAATGTACGCAGAATGAGCTTTTCAGTGAATAGCAGCCAGGCACATTTTAGCTAGTTTTACTTGTAAGTGGGGTTGGAAACGCTTTACAGGATCAGTACTGGGCTCAAGACATGCAGCCCTGAGGTCTCTCATGATTGCAGGTGGTTAAATAGAAATTCGCTGCTCAGCTGACCCGGCAGGAGCAAACGTATGCCAAAAATGTACGCAGAATGAGCTTTTCAGTGAAGAGCAGCCAGGCACATTTTAGCTAATTTTACTTGTAAGTGGGGTTGGAAATGCTTTTCAGGCTCAGTACTGGGCTCAAAAGATGCAGCTCTGAGGTCTCTCCTGATAGGAGGTAGTTAAGTAGAACTTCGCTGCTCAGCTGACCCGGCAGGAGCAAATGTATGCCAAAAATGTACGCAGAATGAGCTTTTCAGTGAAGAGCAGCCTGGCACATTCTAGCAAGTTTTACTTGTAAGTGGGGTTGGAAACACTTTTCAGGCTCAGTACAGCGCTCAAAAGATGCAGCCCTGAGGTCTCTCATGATAGCAGGTGGTTAAGTAGAAATTTGCCACTTGGCTGACCCAGCAGGAGCAAACGTATGCCAAAAATGTACACAGAATGAGCTTTTCAGTGACTAGCAGCCAGGCACATTTTAGCTAGTTTTACTTGTAAGTGGGGTTGAAAACGCTTTTCAGGATCAGTACTGGGCTCAAAACATGCAGCCCTGAGGTCTCTCATGATAGCAGGTGGTTAAATAGAAATCTGCTGCTCAGCTGACCCGGCAGGAGCAAACGTATGCCAAAAATGTTCGCAGAATGAGCTTTTCAGTGAAGAGCAGCCAGGCACATTTTAGATAGTTTTACTTGTAAGTGGGGTTGGAAACGCTTTTCAGGCTCAGTACTGGGCTCAAAAGATGCAGCTCTGAGGTCTCTTCTGATAGGAGGTAGTTAAGTAGAACTTCGCTTCTCGGCTGACCCGGCAGGAGCAAAAGTATGCCAAAAATGTACGCAGAATGAGCTTTTCAGTGAATAGCAGCCAGGCACATTTTAGCTAGTTTTACTTGTAAGTGGGGTTGGAAACGCTTTACAGGATCAGTACTGGGCTCAAGACATGCAGCCCTGAGGTCTCTCATGATTGCAGGTGGTTAAATAGAAATTCGCTGCTCAGCTGACCCGGCAGGAGCAAACGTATGCCAAAAATGTACGCAGAATGAGCTTTTCAGTGAAGAGCAGCCAGGCACATTTTAGCTAGTTTTACTTGTAAGTGGGGTTGGAAATGCTTTTCAGGCTCAGTACTGGGCTCAAAAGATGCAGCTCTGAGGTCTCTCCTGATAGGAGGTAGTTAAGTAGAACTTCGCTGCTCAGCTGACCCGGCAGGAGCAAATGTATGCCAAAAATGTACGCAGAATGAGCTTTTCAGTGAAGAGCAGCCTGGCACATTCTAGCAAGTTGTACTTGTAAGTGGGGTTGGAAACACTTTCAGGCTCAGTACTGCGCTCAAAAGATGCAGCCCTGAGGTCTCTCATGATAGCAGGTGGTTAAGTAGAAATTTGCCACTTGGCTGACCCAGCAGGAGCAAACGTATGCCAAAAATGTACACAGAATGAGCTTTTCAGTGACTAGCATTCAGGCACATTTTAGCTAGTTTTACTTGTAAGTGGGGTTGGAAACGCTTTTCAGGATCAGTACAGGGCTCAAAACATGCAGCCCTGAGGTCTCTCATGATAGCAGCTGGTTAAATAGAAATTCGCTGCTCAGCTGACCCGGCAGGAGCAAACGTATGCCAAAAATGTACACAGAATGAGCTTTTCAGTGAAGAGCAGCCAGGCACATTTTAGCTAGTTTTACTTGTAAGTGGGGTTGGAAATGCTTTTCAGGCTCAGTACTGGGCTCAAAACATGCAGCCCTGAGGTCTCTCATGATAGCAGGAGGTTAAATAGAAATTCGCTGCTCAGCTGACCCGGCAGGAGCAAACGTATGTCAAAAATGTACACAGAATGAGCTTTTCAGTGAATAGCATCCAGGCACATTTTAGCTAGTTTTACTTGTAAGTGGGCTTGGAAATGCTTTTCAGGCTCAGTACTGGGCTCAAAAGATGCAGCTCTGAGGTCTCTTCTGATAGGAGGTAGTTAAGTAGAACTTCGCTGCTCAGCTGACCAAGCAGGAGCAAACGTATGCCAAAAATGTACGCAGAATGATCTTTTCAGTGAATAGCAGCCAGGCACATTTTAGCTAGTTTTACTTGTAAGTGGGGTTGGAAACGCTTTTCAGGCTCAGTACTGCGCTCAAAACATGCAGCCCTGAGGTCTCTCATGATAGCAGGTGGTTAAGTAGAAATTTGCCACTTGGCTGACCCAGCAGGAGCAAAGGTATGCCAAAAATGTACACAGAATGAGCTTTTCAGTGAATAGCAGCCAGGCACATTTTAGCTAGTTTTACTTGTAAGTGGGGTTGGAAACGCTTTTCAGGATCAGTACTGGGCTCAAAACATGCAGCCCTGAGGTCTCTCATGATAGCAGGTGGTTAAATAGAAATTCGCTGCTCAGCTGACCCGGTAGGAGCAAACGTATGCCAAAAATGTAAGCAGAATGAGCTTTTCAGTGAATAGCAGCCAGGCACATTTTAGCTAGTTTTACTTGTAAGTGGGGTTGGAAACGCTTTTCAGGCTCAGTACTGGGCTCAAAAGATGCAGCTCTGAGGTCTCTTCTGATAGGAGGTAGTTAAGTAGAACTTCGCTGCTCAGCTGACCAAGCAGGAGCAAACGTATGCCAAAAATGTACGTAGAATGATCTTTTCAGTGAATAGCAGCCAGGCACATTTTAGCTAGTTTTACTTGTAAGTGGGGTTGGAAACGCTTTTCAGGCTCAGTACTGCGCTCAAAACATGCAGCCCTGAGGTCTCTCATGATAGCAGGTGGTTAAGTAGAAATTTGCCACTTGGCTGACCCAGCAGGAGCAAACGTATGCCAAAAATGTACACAGAATGAGCTTTTCAGTGAATAGCAGCCAGGCACATTTTAGCTAGTTTTACTTGTAAGTGGGGTTGGAAACGCTTTTCAGGATCAGTACTGGGCTCAAACATGCAGCCCTGAGGTCTCTCATGATAGCAGGTGGTTAAACAGAAATTCGCTGCTCAGCTGACCCGGCAGGAGCAAACGTATGCCAAAAATGTACACAGAATGAGCTTTTCAGTGAATAGCAGCCAGGCACATTTTAGCTAGTTTTACTTGTAAGTGGGGTTGGAAACGCTTTTCAGGATCAGTACTGGGCTCAAAACATGCAGCCCTGAGGTCTCTCATGATAGCAGGTGGTTAAATAGAAATTCGCTGCTCAGCTGACCCGGTAGGAGCAAACGTATGCCAAAAATGTAAGCAGAATGAGCTTTTCTGTGAATAGCAGCCAGGCACATTTTAGCTAGTTTTACATGTAAGTGGGGTTGGAAACGCTTTTCAGGCTCAGTACTGGGCTCAAAACATGCAGCCCTGAGGTCTCTCATGATTGCAGGTGGTTAAATAGAAATTCGCTGCTCAGCTGACCCGGTAGGAGCAAACGTATGCCAAAAATGTAAGCAGAATGAGCTTTTCAGTGAATAGCAGTCAGGCACATTTTAGCTAGTTTTACTTGTAAGTGGGGTTGGAAATGCTTTTCAGGCTCAGTACTGGGCTCAAACGATGCAGCTCTGAGGTCTCTCCTGATAGGAGGTAGTTAAGTAGAACTTCGCTGAACAGCTGACCCGGCAGGAGCAAACGTATGCCAAAAATGTACGCAGAATGAGCTTTTCAGTGAAGAGCAGCCAGGCACATTTTAGCTAGTTTTACTTGTAAGTGGGGTTGGAAATGCTTTTCAGGCTCAGTACTGTGCTCAAAACATGCAGCCCTGAGGTCTCTCATGATAGCAGGAGGTTAAATAGAAATTCGCTGCTCAGCTGACCCGGTAGGAGCAAACGTATGCCAATAATGTAAGCAGAATGAGCTTTTCAGTGAATAGCAGCCAGGCACATTTTAGCTAGTTTTACTTGTAAGTGGGGTTGGAAATGCTTTTCAGGCTCAGTACTGGGCTCAAAAGATGCAGCTCTGAGGTCTCTTCTGATAGGAGGTAGTTAAGTAGAACTTCGCTGCTCAGCTGACCAAGCAGGAGCAAACGTATGCCAAAAATGTACGCAGAATGATCTTTTCAGTGAATAGCAGCCAGGCACATTTTAGCTAGTTTTACTTGTAAGTGGGGTTGGAAACGCTTTTCAGGCTCAGTACTGCGCTCAAAACATGCAGCCCTGAGGTCTCTCATGATAGCAGGTGGTTAAATAGAAATTCGCTGCTCAGCTGACCCGGCAGGAGCAAACGTATGCCAAAAATGTACGCAGAATGAGCTTTTCAGTGAAGAGCAGCCAGGCACATTTTAGCTAGTTTTACTTGTAAGTGGGGTTGGAAATGCTTTTCAGGCTCAGTACTGGGCTCAAAACATGCAGCCCTGAGGTCTCTCATGATAGCAGGAGGTTAAATAGAAATTCGCTGCTCAGCTGACCCGGTAGGAGCAAACGTATGCCAAAAATGTAAGCAGAATGAGCTTTTCAGTGAATAGCAGCCAGGCACATTTTAGCTAGTTTTACTTGTAAGTGGGGTTGGAAACGCTTTTCAGGCTCAGTACTGGGCTCAAAAGATGCAGCTCTGAGGTCTCTTCTGATAGGAGGTAGTTAAGTAGAACTTCGCTGCTCAGCTGACCAAGCAGGAGCAAACGTATGCCAAAAATGTACGTAGAATGATCTTTTCAGTGAATAGCAGCCAGGCACATTTTAGCTAGTTTTACTTGTAAGTGGGGTTGGAAACGCTTTTCAGGCTCAGTACTGCGCTCAAAACATGCAGCCCTGAGGTCTCTCATGATAGCAGGTGGTTAAGTAGAAATTTGCCACTTGGCTGACCCAGCAGGAGCAAACGTATGCCAAAAATGTACACAGAATGAGCTTTTCAGTGAATAGCAGCCAGGCACATTTTAGCTAGTTTTACTTGTAAGTGAGGTCGGAAACACTTTTCAGGAGCAGTACTGGGCTCAAACATGCAGCCCTGAGGTCTCTCATGATAGCAGGTGGTTAAACAGAAATTCGCTGCTCAGCTGACCCGGCAGGAGCAAACGTATGCCAAAAATGTACACAGAATGAGCTTTTCAGTGAATAGCAGCCAGGCACATTTTAGCTAGTTTTACTTGTAAGTGGGGTTGGAAACGCTTTTCAGGATCAGTACTGGGCTCAAAACATGCAGCCCTGAGGTCTCTCATGATAGCAGGTGGTTAAATAGAAATTCGCTGCTCAGCTGACCCGGTAGGAGCAAACGTATGCCAAAAATGTAAGCAGAATGAGCTTTTCTGTGAATAGCAGCCAGGCACATTTTAGCTAGTTTTACTTGTAAGTGGGGTTGGAAACGCTTTTCAGGCTCAGTACTGGGCTCAAAACATGCAGCCCTGAGGTCTCTCATGATTGCAGGTGGTTAAATAGAAATTCGCTGCTCAGCTGACCCGGTAGGAGCAAACGTATGCCAAAAATTTAAGCAGAATGAGCTTTTCAGTGAATAGCAGTCAGGCACATTTTAGCTAGTTTTACTTGTAAGTGGGGTTGGAAATGCTTTTCAGGCTCAGTACTGGGCTCAAAAGATGCAGCTCTGAGGTCTCTCCTGATAGGAGGTAGTTAAGTAGAACTTCGCTGAACAGCTGACCCGGCAGGAGCAAACGTATGCCAAAAATGTACGCAGAATGAGCTTTTCAGTGAAGAGCAGCCAGGCACATTTTAGCTAGTTTTACTTGTAAGTGGGGTTGGAAATGCTTTTCAGGCTCAGTACTGGGCTCAAAACATGCAGCCCTGAGGTCTCTCATGATAGCAGGAGGTTAAATAGAAATTCGCTGCTCAGCTGACCCGGTAGGAGCAAACGTATGCCAATAATGTAAGCAGAATGAGCTTTTCAGTGAATAGCAGCCAGGCACATTTTAGCTAGTTTTACTTGTAAGTGGGGTTGGAAATGCTTTTCAGGCTCAGTACTGGGCTCAAAAGATGCAGCTCTGAGGTCTCTTCTGATAGGAGGTAGTTAAGTAGAACTTCGCTGCTCAGCTGACCAAGCAGGAGCAAACGTATGCCAAAAATGTACGCAGAATGATCTTTTCAGTGAATAGCAGCCAGGCACATTTTAGCTAGTTTTACTTGTAAGTGGGGTTGGAAACGCTTTTCAGGCTCAGTACTGCGCTCAAAACATGCAGCCCTGAGGTCTCTCGTGATAGCAGGTGGTTAAGTAGAAATTTGCCACTTGGCTGACCCAGCAGGAGCAAACGTATGCCAAAAATGTACACAGAATGAGCTTTTCAGTGAATAGCAGCCAGGCACATTTTAGCTAGTTTTACTTGTAAGTGGGGTTGGAAACGCTTTTCAGGATCAGTACTGGGCTCAAAACATGCAGCCCTGAGGTCTCTCATGATAGCTGGTGGTTAAATAGAAATTCGCTGCTCAGCTGACCCGGCAGGAGCAAATGTATGCCAAAAATGTACGCAGAATGAGCTTTTCAGTGAAGAGCAGCCTGGCACATTCTAGCAAGTTTTACTTGTAAGTGGGGTTGGAAACACTTTTCAGGCTCAGTACAGCACTCAAAAGATGCAGCCCTGAGGTCTCTCATGATAGCAGGTGGTTAAGTAGAAATTTGCCACTTGGCTGACCCAGCAGGAGCAAACGTATGCCAAAAATGTACACAGAATGAGCTTTTCAGTGACTAGCAGCCAGGCACATTTTAGCTAGTTTTACTTGTAAGTGGGGTTGAAAACGCTTTTCAGGATCAGTACTGGGCTCAAAACATGCAGCCCTGAGGTCTCTCATGATAGCAGGTGGTTAAATAGAAATCTGCTGCTCAGCTGACCCGGCAGGAGCAAACGTATGCCAAAAATGTTCGCAGAATGAGCTTTTCAGTGAAGAGCAGCCAGGCACATTTTAGATAGTTTTACTTGTAAGTGGGGTTGGAAACGCTTTTCAGGCTCAGTACTGGGCTCAAAAGATGCAGCTCTGAGGTCTCTTCTGATAGGAGGTAGATAAGTAGAACTTCGCTTCTCGGCTGACCCGGCAGGAGCAAAAGTATGCAAAAAATGTACGCAGAATGAGCTTTTCAGTGAATAGCAGCCAGGCATATTTTAGCTAGTTTTACTTGTAAGTGGGGTTGGAAACGCTTTACAGGATCAGTACTGGGCTCAAGACATGCAGCCCTGAGGTCTCTCATGATTGCAGGTGGTTAAATAGAAATTCGCTGCTCAGCTGACCCGGCAGGAGCAAACGTATGCCAAAAATGTACGCAGAATGAGCTTTTCAGTCAAGAGCAGCCAGGCACATTTTAGCTAGTTTTACTTGTAAGTGGGGTTGGAAATGCTTTTCAGGCTCAGTACTGGGCTCAAAAGATGCAGCTCTGAGGTCTCTTCTGATAGGAGGTAGTTAAGTAGAACTTCGCTGCTCAGCTGACCAAGCAGGAGCAAACGTATGCCAAAAATGTACGTAGAATGATCTTTTCAGTGAATAGCAGCCAGGCACATTTTAGCTAGTTTTACTTGTAAGTGGGGTTGGAAACGCTTTTCAGGCTCAGTACTGCGCTCAAAACATGCAGCCCTGAGGTCTCTCATGATAGCAGGTGGTTAAGTAGAAATTTGCCACTTGGCTGACCCAGCAGGAGCAAACGTATGCCAAAAATGTACACAGAATGAGCTTTTCAGTGAATAGCAGCCAGGCACATTTTAGCTAGTTTTACTTGTAAGTGGGGTTGGAAACGCTTTTCAGGATCAGTACTGGGCTCAAAACATGCAGCCCTGAGGATTCTCATGATAGCAGGTGGTTAAATAGAAATTCGCTGCTCAGCTGACCCGGCAGGAGCAAACGTATACCAAAAATGTACGCAGAATGAGCTTTTCAGTGAAGAGCAGCCAGGCACATTTTAGCTAGTTTTACTTGTAAGTGGGGTTGGAAATGCTTTTCAGGCTCAGTACTGGGCTCAAAAGATGCAGCTCTGAGGTCTCTCCTGATAGGAGGTAGTTAAGTAGAACTTCGCTGCTCAGCTGACCCGGCAGGAGCAAATGTATGCCAAAAATGTACGCAGAATGAGCTTTTCAGTGAAGAGCAGCCTGGCACATTCTAGCAAGTTTTACTTGTAAGTGGGGTTGGAAACACTTTTCAGGCTCAGTACTGCGCTCAAAAGATGCAGCCCTGAGGTCTCTCATGATAGCAGGTGGTTAAGTAGAAATTTGCCACTTGGCTGACCCAGCAGGAGCAAACGTATGCCAAAAATGTACACAGAATGAGCTTTTCAGTGACTAGCATTCAGGCACATTTTAGCTAGTTTTACTTGTAAGTGGGGTTGGAAACGCTTTTCAGGATCAGTACAGGGCTCAAAACATGCAGCCCTGAGGTCTCTCATGATAGCAGCTGGTTAAATAGAAATTCGCTGCTCGGCTGACCCGGCAGGAGCAAACGTATGCCAAAAATGTACACAGAATGAGCTTTTCAGTGAAGAGCAGCCAGGCACATTTTAGCTAGTTTTACTTGTAAGTGGGGTTGGAAATGCTTTTCAGGCTCAGTACTGGGCTCAAAACATGCAGCCCTGAGGTCTCTCATGATAGCAGGAGGTTAAATAGAAATTCGCTGCTCAGCTGACCCGGCAGGAGCAAACGTATGCCAAAAATGTACACAGAATGAGCTTTTCAGTGAATAGCATCCAGGCACATTTTAGCGAGTTTTACTTGTAAGTGGGGTTGGAAATGCTTTTCAGGCTCAGTACTGGGCTCAAAAGATGCAGCTCTGAGGTCTCTTCTGATAGGAGGTAGTTAAGTAGAACTTCGCTGCTCAGCTGACCAAGCAGGAGCAAACGTATGCCAAAAATGTACGCAGAATGATCTTTTCAGTGAATAGCAGCCAGGCACATTTTAGCTAGTTTTACTTGTAAGTGGGGTTGGAAACGCTTTTCAGGCTCAGTACTGCGCTCAAAACATGCAGCCCTGAGGTCTCTCATGATAGCAGGTGGTTAAGTAGAAATTTGCCACTTGGCTGACCCAGCAGGAGCAAAGGTATGCCAAAAATGTACACAGAATGAGCTTTTCAGTGAATAGCAGCCAGGCACATTTTAGCTAGTTTTACTTGTAAGTGGGGTTGGAAACGCTTTTCAGGATCAGTACTGGGCTCAAAACATGCAGCCCTGAGGTCTCTCATGATAGCAGGTGGTTAAATAGAAATTCGCTGCTCAGCTGACCCGGCAGGAGCAAACGTATGCCAAAAATGTACGCAGAATGAGTTTTTCAGTGAAGAGCAGCCAGGCACATTTTAGCTAGTTTTACTTGTAAGTGGGGTTGGAAATGCTTTTCAGGCTCAGTACTGGGCTCAAAACATGCAGCCCTGAGGTCTCTCATGATAGCAGGAGGTTAAATAGAAATTCGCTGCTCAGCTGACCCGGTAGGAGCAAACGTATGCCAAAAATGTAAGCAGAATGAGCTTTTCAGTGAATAGCAGCCAGGCACATTTTAGCTAGTTTTACTTGTAAGTGGGGTTGGAAACGCTTTTCAGGCTCAGTACTGGGCTCAAAAGATGCAGCTCTGAGGTCTCTTCTGATAGGAGGTAGTTAAGTAGAACTTCGCTGCTCAGCTGACCAAGCAGGAGCAAACGTATGCCAAAAATGTACGTAGAATGATCTTTTCAGTGAATAGCAGCCAGGCACATTTTAGCTAGTTTTACTTGTAAGTGGGGTTGGAAACGCTTTTCAGGCTCAGTACTGCGCTCAAAACATGCAGCCCTGAGGTCTCTCATGATAGCAGGTGGTTAAGTAGAAATTTGCCACTTGGCTGACCCAGCAGGAGCAAACGTATGCCAAAAATGTACACAGAATGAGCTTTTCAGTGAATAGCAGCCAGGCACATTTTAGCTAGTTTTACTTGTAAGTGGGGTTGGAAACGCTTTTCAGGATCAGTACTGGGCTCAAAACATGCAGCCCTGAGGTCTCTCATGATAGCAGGTGGTTAAATAGAAATTCGCTGCTCAGCTGACCCGGCAGGAGCAAACGTATACCAAAAATGTACGCAGAATGAGCTTTTCAGTGAAGAGCAGCCAGGCACATTTTAGCTAGTTTTACTTGTAAGTGGGGTTGGAAATGCTTTTCAGGCTCAGTACTGGGCTCAAAAGATGCAGCTCTGAGGTCTCTCCTGATAGGAGGTAGTTAAGTAGAACTTCGCTGCTCAGCTGACCCGGCAGGAGCAAATGTATGCCAAAAATGTACGCAGAATGAGCTTTTCAGTGAAGAGCAGCCTGGCACATTCTAGCAAGTTTTACTTGTAAGTGGGGTTGGAAACACTTTTCAGGCTCAGTACTGCGCTCAAAAGATGCAGCCCTGAGGTCTCTCATGATAGCAGGTGGTTAAGTAGAAATTTGCCACTTGGCTGACCCAGCAGTAGCAAACGTATGCCAAAAATGTACACAGAATGAGCTTTTCAGTGAATAGCATCCAGGCACATTTTAGCTAGTTTTACTTGTAAGTGGGGTTGGAAATGCTTTTCAGGCTCAGTACTGGGCTCAAAAGATGCAGCTCTGAGGTCTCTCCTGATAGGAGGTAGTTAAGTAGAACTTCGCTGCTCAGCTGACCCGGCAGGAGCAAACTATGCCAAAAATGTACACAGAATGAGCTTTTCAGTGAAGAGCAGCCAGGCACATTTTAGCTAGTTTTACTTGTAAGTGGGGTTGGAAATGCTTTTCAGGCTCAGTACTGGGCTCAAAACATGCAGCCCTGAGGTCTCTCATGATAGCAGGTGGTTAAATAGAAATTCGCTGCTCAGCTGACCCGGCAGGAGCAAACGTATACCAAAAATGTACGCAGAATGATCTTTTCAGTGAATAGCAGCCAGGCACATTTTAGCTAGTTTTACTTGTAAGTGGGGTTGGAAACGCTTTTCAGGCTCAGTACTGCGCTCAAAACATGCAGCCCTGAGGTCTCTCATGATAGCAGGTGGTTAAGTAGAAATTTGCCACTTGGCTGACCCAGCAGGAGCAAAGGTATGCCAAAAATGTACACAGAATGAGCTTTTCAGTGAATAGCAGCCAGGCACATTTTAGCTAGTTTTACTTGTAAGTGGGGTTGGAAACGCTTTTCAGGATCAGTACTGGGCTCAAAACATGCAGCCCTGAGGTCTCTCATGATAGCAGGTGGTTAAATAGAAATTCGCTGCTCAGCTGACCCGGCAGGAGCAAACGTATGCCAAAAATGTACGCAGAATGAGCTTTTCAGTGAAGAGCAGCCAGGCACATTTTAGCTAGTTTTACTTGTAAGTGGGGTTGGAAACGCTTTTCGGGCTCAGTACTGGGCTCAAACATGCAGCCCTGAGGTCTCTCATGATAGCAGGTGGTTAAACAGAAATTCGCTGCTCAGCTGACCCGGCAGGAGCAAACGTATGCCAAAAATGTACACAGAATGAGCTTTTCAGTGAATAGCAGCCAGGCACATTTTAGCTAGTTTTACTTGTAAGTGGGGTTGGAAACGCTTTTCAGGATCAGTACTGGGCTCAAAACATGCAGCCCTGAGGTCTCTCATGATAGCAGGTGGTTAAATAGAAATTCGCTGCTCAGCTGACCCGGTAGGAGCAAACGTATGCCAAAAATGTAAGCAGAATGAGCTTTTCAGTGAATAGCAGTCAGGCACATTTTAGCTAGTTTTACTTGTAAGTGGGGTTGGAAATGCTTTTCAGGCTCAGTACTGGGCTCAAAAGATGCAGTTCTGAGGTCTCTTCTGATAGGAGGTAGTTAAGTAGAACTTCGCTGCTCAGCTGACCAAGCAGGAGCAAACGTATGCCAAAAATGTACGCAGAATGATCTTTTCAGTGAATAGCAGCCAGGCACATTTTAGCTAGTTTTACTTGTAAGTGGGGTTGGAAACGCTTTTCAGGCTCAGTACTGCGCTCAAAACATGCAGCCCTGAGGTCTCTCATGATAGCAGGTGGTTAAGTAGAAATTTGCCACTTGGCTGACCCAGCAGGAGCAAACGTATGCCAAAAATGTACACAGAATGAGCTTTTCAGTGAATAGCAGCCAGGCACATTTTAGCTAGTTTTACTTGTAAGTGGGGTTGGAAACGCTTTTCAGGATCAGTACTGGGCTCAAAACATGCAGCCCTGAGGTCTCTCATGATAGCAGGTGGTTAAATAGAAATTCGCTGCTCAGCTGACCCGGCAGGAGCAAATGTATGCCAAAAATGTACGCAGAATGAGCTTTTCAGTGAAGAGCAGCCTGGCACATTCTAGCAAGTTTTACTTGTAAGTGGGGTTGGAAACACTTTTCAGGCTCAGTACAGCGCTCAAAAGATGCAGCCCTGAGGTCTCTCATGATAGCAGGTGGTTAAGTAGAAATTTGCCACTTGGCTGACCCAGCAGGAGCAAACGTATGCCAAAAATGTACACAGAATGAGCTTTTCAGTGACTAGCAGCCAGGCACATTTTAGCTAGTTTTACTTGTAAGTGGGGTTGAAAACGCTTTTCAGGATCAGTACTGGGCTCAAAACATGCAGCCCTGAGGTCTCTCATGATAGCAGGTGGTTAAATAGAAATCTGCTGCTCAGCTGACCCGGCAGGAGCAAACGTATGCCAAAAATGTTCGCAGAATGAGCTTTTCAGTGAAGAGCAGCCAGGCACATTTTAGATAGTTTTACTTGTAAGTGGGGTTGGAAACGCTTTTCAGGCTCAGTACTGGGCTCAAAAGATGCAGCTCTGAGGTCTCTTCTGATAGGAGGTAGTTAAGTAGAACTTCGCTTCTTGGCTGACCCGGCAGGAGCAAAAGTATGCCAAAAATGTACGCAGAATGAGCTTTTCAGTGAATAGCAGCCAGGCACATTTTAGCTAGTTTTACTTGTAAGTGGGGTTGGAAATGCTTTACAGGATCAGTACTGGGCTCAAGACATGCAGCCCTGAGGTCTCTCATGATTGCAGGTGGTTAAATAGAAATTCGCTGCTCAGCTGACCCGGCAGGAGCAAACGTATGCCAAAAATGTACGCAGAATGAGCTTTTCAGTGAAGAGCAGCCAGGCACATTTTAGCTAGTTTTACTTGTAAGTGGGGTTGGAAATGCTTTTCAGGCTCAGTACTGGGCTCAAAAGATGCAGCTCTGAGGTCTCTCCTGATAGGAGGTAGTTAAGTAGAACTTCGCTGCTCAGCTGACCCGGCAGGAGCAAATGTATGCCAAAAATGTACGCAGAATGAGCTTTTCAGTGAAGAGCAGCCTGGCACATTCTAGCAAGTTGTACTTGTAAGTGGGGTTGGAAACACTTTCAGGCTCAGTACTGCGCTCAAAAGATGCAGCCCTGAGGTCTCTCATGATAGCAGGTGGTTAAGTAGAAATTTGCCACTTGGCTGACCCAGCAGGAGCAAACGTATGCCAAAAATGTACACAGAATGAGCTTTTCAGTGACTAGCATTCAGGCACATTTTAGCTAGTTTTACTTGTAAGTGGGGTTGAAAACGCTTTTCAGGATCAGTACTGGGCTCAAAACATGCAGCCCTGAGGTCTCTCATGATAGCAGGTGGTTAAATAGAAATTCGCTGCTCAGCTGACCCGGCAGGAGCAAACGTATGCCAAAAATGTACGCAGAATGAGCTTTTCAGTGAAGAGCAGCCAGGCACATTTTAGCTAGTTTTACTTGTAAGTGGGGTTGGAAATGCTTTTCAGGCTCAGTACTGGGCTCAAAACATGCAGCCCTGAGGTCTCTCATGATAGCAGGAGGTTAAATAGAAATTCGCTGCTCAGCTGACCCGGTAGGAGCAAACGTATGCCAAAAATGTAAGCAGAATGAGCTTTTCAGTGAATAGCAGCCAGGCACATTTTAGCTAGTTTTACTTGTAAGTGGGGTTGGAAACGCTTTTCAGGCTCAGTACTGGGCTCAAAAGATGCAGCTCTGAGGTCTCTTCTGATAGGAGGTAGTTAAGTAGAACTTCGCTGCTCAGCTGACCAAGCAGGAGCAAACGTATGCCAAAAATGTACGTAGAATGATCTTTTCAGTGAATAGCAGCCAGGCACATTTTAGCTAGTTTTACTTGTAAGTGGGGTTGGAAACGCTTTTCAGGCTCAGTACTGCGCTCAAAACATGCAGCCCTGAGGTCTCTCATGATAGCAGGTGGTTAAGTAGAAATTTGCCACTTGGCTGACCCAGCAGGAGCAAACGTATGCCAAAAATGTACACAGAATGAGCTTTTCAGTGAATAGCAGCCAGGCACATTTTAGCTAGTTTTACTTGTAAGTGGGGTTGGAAACGCTTTTCAGGATCAGTACTGGGCTCAAACATGCAGCCCTGAGGTCTCTCATGATAGCAGGTGGTTAAACAGAAATTCGCTGCTCAGCTGACCCGGCAGGAGCAAACGTATGCCAAAAATGTACACAGAATGAGCTTTTCAGTGAATAGCAGCCAGGCACATTTTAGCTAGTTTTACTTGTAAGTGGGGTTGGAAACGCTTTTCAGGATCAGTACTGGGCTCAAAACATGCAGCCCTGAGGTCTCTCATGATAGCAGGTGGTTAAATAGAAATTCGCTGCTCAGCTGACCCGGTAGGAGCAAACGTATGCCAAAAATGTAAGCAGAATGAGCTTTTCTGTGAATAGCAGCCAGGCACATTTTAGCTAGTTTTACTTGTAAGTGGGGTTGGAAACGCTTTTCAGGCTCAGTACTGGGCTCAAAACATGCAGCCCTGAGGTCTCTCATGATTGCAGGTGGTTAAATAGAAATTCGCTGCTCAGCTGACCCGGTAGGAGCAAACGTATGCCAAAAATGTAAGCAGAATGAGCTTTTCAGTGAATAGCAGTCAGGCACATTTTAGCTAGTTTTACTTGTAAGTGGGGTTGGAAATGCTTTTCAGGCTCAGTACTGGGCTCAAAAGATGCAGCTCTGAGGTCTCTCCTGATAGGAGGTAGTTAAGTAGAACTTCGCTGAACAGCTGACCCGGCAGGAGCAAACGTATGCCAAAAATGTACGCAGAATGAGCTTTTCAGTGAAGAGCAGCCAGGCACATTTTAGCTAGTTTTACTTGTAAGTGGGGTTGGAAATGCTTTTCAGGCTCAGTACTGGGCTCAAAACATGCAGCCCTGAGGTCTCTCATGATAGCAGGAGGTTAAATAGAAATTCGCTGCTCAGCTGACCCGGTAGGAGCAAACGTATGCCAATAATGTAAGCAGAATGAGCTTTTCAGTGAATAGCAGCCAGGCACATTTTAGCTAGTTTTACTTGTAAGTGGGGTTGGAAATGCTTTTCAGGCTCAGTACTGGGCTCAAAAGATGCAGCTCTGAGGTCTCTTCTGATAGGAGGTAGTTAAGTAGAACTTCGCTGCTCAGCTGACCAAGCAGGAGCAAACGTATGCCAAAAATGTACGCAGAATGATCTTTTCAGTGAATAGCAGCCAGGCACATTTTAGCTAGTTTTACTTGTAAGTGGGGTTGGAAACGCTTTTCAGGCTCAGTACTGCGCTCAAAACATGCAGCCCTGAGGTCTCTCATGATAGCAGGTGGTTAAGTAGAAATTTGCCACTTGGCTGACCCAGCAGGAGCAAACGTATGCCAAAAATGTACACAGAATGAGCTTTTCAGTGAATAGCAGCCAGGCACATTTTAGCTAGTTTTACTTGTAAGTGGGGTTGGAAACGCTTTTCAGGCTCAGTACTGGGCTCAAAAGATGCAGCTCTGAGGTCTCTTCTGATAGGAGGTAGTTAAGTAGAACTTCGCTGCTCAGCTGACCAAGCAGGAGCAAACGTATGCCAAAAATGTACGTAGAATGATCTTTTCAGTGAATAGCAGCCAGGCACATTTTAGCTAGTTTTACTTGTAAGTGGGGTTGGAAACGCTTTTCAGGCTCAGTACTGCGCTCAAAACATGCAGCCCTGAGGTCTCTCATGATAGCAGGTGGTTAAGTAGAAATTTGCCACTTGGCTGACCCAGCAGGAGCAAACGTATGCCAAAAATGTACACAGAATGAGCTTTTCAGTGAATAGCAGCCAGGCACATTTTAGCTAGTTTTACTTGTAAGTGGGGTTGGAAACGCTTTTCAGGATCAGTACTGGGCTCAAACATGCAGCCCTGAGGTCTCTCATGATAGCAGGTGGTTAAACAGAAATTCGCTGCTCAGCTGACCCGGCAGGAGCAAACGTATGCCAAAAATGTACACAGAATGAGCTTTTCAGTGAATAGCAGCCAGGCACATTTTAGCTAGTTTTACTTGTAAGTGGGGTTGGAAACGCTTTTCAGGATCAGTACTGGGCTCAAAACATGCAGCCCTGAGGTCTCTCATGATAGCAGGTGGTTAAATAGAAATTCGCTGCTCAGCTGACCCGGTAGGAGCAAACGTATGCCAAAAATGTAAGCAGAATGAGCTTTTCTGTGAATAGCAGCCAGGCACATTTTAGCTAGTTTTACTTGTAAGTGGGGTTGGAAACGCTTTTCAGGCTCAGTACTGGGCTCAAAACATGCAGCCCTGAGGTCTCTCATGATTGCAGGTGGTTAAATAGAAATTCGCTGCTCAGCTGACCCGGTAGGAGCAAACGTATGCCAAAAATGTAAGCAGAATGAGCTTTTCAGTGAATAGCAGTCAGGCACATTTTAGCTAGTTTTACTTGTAAGTGGGGTTGGAAATGCTTTTCAGGCTCAGTACTGGGCTCAAAAGATGCAGCTCTGAGGTCTCTCCTGATAGGAGGTAGTTAAGTAGAACTTCGCTGAACAGCTGACCCGGCAGGAGCAAACGTATGCCAAAAATGTACGCAGAATGAGCTTTTCAGTGAAGAGCAGCCAGGCACATTTTAGCTAGTTTTACTTGTAAGTGGGGTTGGAAATGCTTTTCAGGCTCAGTACTGGGCTCAAAACATGCAGCCCTGAGGTCTCTCATGATAGCAGGAGGTTAAATAGAAATTCGCTGCTCAGCTGACCCGGTAGGAGCAAACGTATGCCAATAATGTAAGCAGAATGAGCTTTTCAGTGAATAGCAGCCAGGCACATTTTAGCTAGTTTTACTTGTAAGTGGGGTTGGAAATGCTTTTCAGGCTCAGTACTGGGCTCAAAAGATGCAGCTCTGAGGTCTCTTCTGATAGGAGGTAGTTAAGTAGAACTTCGCTGCTCAGCTGACCAAGCAGGAGCAAACGTATGCCAAAAATGTACGCAGAATGATCTTTTCAGTGAATAGCAGCCAGGCACATTTTAGCTAGTTTTACTTGTAAGTGGGGTTGGAAACGCTTTTCAGGCTCAGTACTGCGCTCAAAACATGCAGCCCTGAGGTCTCTCATGATAGCAGGTGGTTAAGTAGAAATTTGCCACTTGGCTGACCCAGCAGGAGCAAACGTATGCCAAAAATGTACACAGAATGAGCTTTTCAGTGAATAGCAGCCAGGCACATTTTAGCTAGTTTTACTTGTAAGTGGGGTTGGAAACGCTTTTCAGGCTCAGTACTGGGCTCAAAAGATGCAGCTCTGAGGTCTCTTCTGATAGGAGGTAGTTAAGTAGAACTTCGCTGCTCAGCTGACCAAGCAGGAGCAAACGTATGCCAAAAATGTACGTAGAATGATCTTTTCAGTGAATAGCAGCCAGGCACATTTTAGCTAGTTTTACTTGTAAGTGGGGTTGGAAACGCTTTTCAGGCTCAGTACTGCGCTCAAAACATGCAGCCCTGAGGTCTCTCATGATAGCAGGTGGTTAAGTAGAAATTTGCCACTTGGCTGACCCAGCAGGAGCAAACGTATGCCAAAAATGTACACAGAATGAGCTTTTCAGTGAATAGCAGCCAGGCACATTTTAGCTAGTTTTACTTGTAAGTGGGGTTGGAAACGCTTTTCAGGATCAGTACTGGGCTCAAACATGCAGCCCTGAGGTCTCTCATGATAGCAGGTGGTTAAACAGAAATTCGCTGCTCAGCTGACCCGGCAGGAGCAAACGTATGCCAAAAATGTACACAGAATGAGCTTTTCAGTGAATAGCAGCCAGGCACATTTTAGCTAGTTTTACTTGTAAGTGGGGTTGGAAACGCTTTTCAGGATCAGTACTGGGCTCAAAACATGCAGCCCTGAGGTCTCTCATGATAGCAGGTGGTTAAATAGAAATTCGCTGCTCAGCTGACCCGGTAGGAGCAAACGTATGCCAAAAATGTAAGCAGAATGAGCTTTTCTGTGAATAGCAGCCAGGCACATTTTAGCTAGTTTTACTTGTAAGTGGGGTTGGAAACGCTTTTCAGGCTCAGTACTGGGCTCAAAACATGCAGCCCTGAGGTCTCTCATGATTGCAGGTGGTTAAATAGAAATTCGCTGCTCAGCTGACCCGGTAGGAGCAAACGTATGCCAAAAATGTAAGCAGAATGAGCTTTTCAGTGAATAGCAGTCAGGCACATTTTAGCTAGTTTTACTTGTAAGTGGGGTTGGAAATGCTTTTCAGGCTCAGTACTGGGCTCAAAAGATGCAGCTCTGAGGTCTCTCCTGATAGGAGGTAGTTAAGTAGAACTTCGCTGAACAGCTGACCCGGCAGGAGCAAACGTATGCCAAAAATGTACGCAGAATGAGCTTTTCAGTGAAGAGCAGCCAGGCACATTTTAGCTAGTTTTACTTGTAAGTGGGGTTGGAAATGCTTTTCAGGCTCAGTACTGGGCTCAAAACATGCAGCCCTGAGGTCTCTCATGATAGCAGGAGGTTAAATAGAAATTCGCTGCTCAGCTGACCCGGTAGGAGCAAACGTATGCCAATAATGTAAGCAGAATGAGCTTTTCAGTGAATAGCAGCCAGGCACATTTTAGCTAGTTTTACTTGTAAGTGGGGTTGGAAATGCTTTTCAGGCTCAGTACTGGGCTCAAAAGATGCAGCTCTGAGGTCTCTTCTGATAGGAGGTAGTTAAGTAGAACTTCGCTGCTCAGCTGACCAAGCAGGAGCAAACGTATGCCAAAAATGTACGCAGAATGATCTTTTCAGTGAATAGCAGCCAGGCACATTTTAGCTAGTTTTACTTGTAAGTGGGGTTGGAAACGCTTTTCAGGCTCAGTACTGCGCTCAAAACATGCAGCCCTGAGGTCTCTCATGATAGCAGGTGGTTAAGTAGAAATTTGCCACTTGGCTGACCCAGCAGGAGCAAACGTATGCCAAAAATGTACACAGAATGAGCTTTTCAGTGAATAGCAGCCAGGCACATTTTAGCTAGTTTTACTTGTAAGTGGGGTTGGAAACGCTTTTCAGGATCAGTACTGGGCTCAAAACATGCAGCCCTGAGGTCTCTCATGATAGCAGGTGGTTAAATAGAAATTCGCTGCTCAGCTGACCCGGCAGGAGCAAATGTATGCCAAAAATGTACGCAGAATGAGCTTTTCAGTGAAGAGCAGCCTGGCACATTCTAGCAAGTTTTACTTGTAAGTGGGGTTGGAAACACTTTTCAGGCTCAGTACAGCGCTCAAAAGATGCAGCCCTGAGGTCTCTCATGATAGCAGGTGGTTAAGTAGAAATTTGCCACTTGGCTGACCCAGCAGGAGCAAACGTATGCCAAAAATGTACACAGAATGAGCTTTTCAGTGACTAGCAGCCAGGCACATTTTAGCTAGTTTTACTTGTAAGTGGGGTTGAAAACGCTTTTCAGGATCAGTACTGGGCTCAAAACATGCAGCCCTGAGGTCTCTCATGATAGCAGGTGGTTAAATAGAAATCTGCTGCTCAGCTGACCCGGCAGGAGCAAACGTATGCCAAAAATGTTCGCAGAATGAGCTTTTCAGTGAAGAGCAGCCAGGCACATTTTAGATAGTTTTACTTGTAAGTGGGGTTGGAAACGCTTTTCAGGCTCAGTACTGGGCTCAAAAGATGCAGCTCTGAGGTCTCTTCTGATAGGAGGTAGTTAAGTAGAACTTCGCTTCTCGGCTGACCCGGCAGGAGCAAAAGTATGCCAAAAATGTACGCAGAATGAGCTTTTCAGTGAATAGCAGCCAGGCATATTTTAGCTAGTTTTACTTGTAAGTGGGGTTGGAAACGCTTTACAGGATCAGTACTGGGCTCAAGACATGCAGCCCTGAGGTCTCTCATGATTGCAGGTGGTTAAATAGAAATTCGCTGCTCAGCTGACCCGGCAGGAGCAAACGTATGCCAAAAATGTACGCAGAATGAGCTTTTCAGTGAAGAGCAGCCAGGCACATTTTAGCTAGTTTTACTTGTAAGTGGGGTTGGAAATGCTTTTCAGGCTCAGTACTGGGCTCAAAAGATGCAGCTCTGAGGTCTCTTCTGATAGGAGGTAGTTAAGTAGAACTTCGCTGCTCAGCTGACCAAGCAGGAGCAAACGTATGCCAAAAATGTACGTAGAATTATCTTTTCAGTGAATAGCAGCCAGGCACATTTTAGCTAGTTTTACTTGTAAGTGGGGTTGGAAACGCTTTTCAGGCTCAGTACTGCGCTCAAAACATGCAGCCCTGAGGATTCTCATGATAGCAGGTGGTTAAATAGAAATTCGCTGCTCAGCTGACCCGGCAGGAGCAAACGTATACCAAAAATGTACGCAGAATGAGCTTTTCAGTGAAGAGCAGCCAGGCACATTTTAGCTAGTTTTACTTGTAAGTGGGGTTGGAAATGCTTTTCAGGCTCAGTACTGGGCTCAAAAGATGCAGCTCTGAGGTCTCTCCTGATAGGAGGTAGTTAAGTAGAACTTCGCTGCTCAGCTGACCCGGCAGGAGCAAATGTATGCCAAAAATGTACGCAGAATGAGCTTTTCAGTGAAGAGCAGCCTGGCACATTCTAGCAAGTTTTACTTGTAAGTGGGGTTGGAAACACTTTTCAGGCTCAGTACTGCGCTCAAAAGATGCAGCCCTGAGGTCTCTCATGATAGCAGGTGGTTAAGTAGAAATTTGCCACTTGGCTGACCCAGCAGGAGCAAACGTATGCCAAAAATGTACACAGAATGAGCTTTTCAGTGACTAGCATTCAGGCACATTTTAGCTAGTTTTACTTGTAAGTGGGTTGGAAACGCTTTTCAAGATCAGTACAGGGCTCAAAACATGCAGCCCTGAGGTCTCTCATGATAGCAGCTGGTTAAATAGAAATTCGCTGCTCAGCTGACCCGGCAGGAGCAAACGTATGCCAAAAATGTACACAGAATGAGCTTTTCAGTGAAGAGCAGCCAGGCACATTTTAGCTAGTTTTACTTGTAAGTGGGGTTGGAAATGCTTTTCAGGCTCAGTACTGGGCTCAAAACATGCAGCCCTGAGGTCTTTCATGATAGCAGGAGGTTAAATAGAAATTCGCTGCTCAGCTGACCCGGCAGGAGCAAACGTATGCCAAAAATGTACACAGAATGAGCTTTTCAGTGAATAGCATCCAGGCACATTTTAGCTAGTTTTACTTGTAAGTGGGGTTGGAAATGCTTTTCAGGCTCAGTACTGGGCTCAAAAGATGCAGCTCTGAGGTCTCTTCTGATAGGAGGTAGTTAAGTAGAACTTCGCTGCTCAGCTGACCAAGCAGGAGCAAACGTATGCCAAAAATGTACGCAGAATGATCTTTTCAGTGAATAGCAGCCAGGCACATTTTAGCTAGTTTTACTTGTAAGTGGGGTTGGAAACGCTTTTCAGGCTCAGTACTGCGCTCAAAACATGCAGCCCTGAGGTCTCTCATGATAGCAGGTGGTTAAGTAGAAATTTGCCACTTGGCTGACCCAGCAGGAGCAAAGGTATGCCAAAAATGTACACAGAATGAGCTTTTCAGTGAATAGCAGCCAGGCACATTTTAGCTAGTTTTACTTGTAAGTGGGGTTGGAAACGCTTTTCAGGATCAGTACTGGGCTCAAAACATGCAGCCCTGAGGTCTCTCATGATAGCAGGTGGTTAAATAGAAATTCGCTGCTCAGCTGACCCGGCAGGAGCAAACGTATGCCAAAAATGTACGCAGAATGAGTTTTTCAGTGAAGAGCAGCCAGGCACATTTTAGCTAGTTTTACTTGTAAGTGGGGTTGGAAATGCTTTTCAGGCTCAGTACTGGGCTCAAAACATGCAGCCCTGAGGTCTCTCATGATAGCAGGAGGTTAAATAGAAATTCGCTGCTCAGCTGACCCGGTAGGAGCAAACGTATGCCAAAAATGTAAGCAGAATGAGCCTTTCAGTGAATAGCAGCCAGGCACATTTTAGCTAGTTTTACTTGTAAGTGGGGTTGGAAACGCTTTTCAGGCTCAGTACTGGGCTCAAAAGATGCAGCTCTGAGGTCTCTTCTGATAGGAGGTAGTTAAGTAGAACTTCGCTGCTCAGCTGACCAAGCAGGAGCAAACGTATGCCAAAAATGTACGTAGAATGATCTTTTCAGTGAATAGCAGCCAGGCACATTTTAGCTAGTTTTACTTGTAAGTGGGGTTGGAAACGCTTTTCAGGCTCAGTACTGCGCTCAAAACATGCAGCCCTGAGGTCTCTCATGATAGCAGGTGGTTAAGTAGAAATTTGCCACTTGGCTGACCCAGCAGGAGCAAAGGTATGCCAAAAATGTACACAGAATGAGCTTTTCAGTGAATAGCAGCCAGGCACATTTTAGCTAGTTTTACTTGTAAGTGGGGTTGGAAACGCTTTTCAGGATCAGTACTGGGCTCAAAACATGCAGCCCTGAGGTCTCTCATGATAGCAGGTGGTTAAATAGAAATTCGCTGCTCAGCTGACCCGGCAGGAGCAAACGTATGCCAAAAATGTACGCAGAATGAGTTTTTCAGTGAAGAGCAGCCAGGCACATTTTAGCTAGTTTTACTTGTAAGTGGGGTTGGAAATGCTTTTCAGGCTCAGTACTGGGCTCAAAACATGCAGCCCTGAGGTCTCTCATGATAGCAGGAGGTTAAATAGAAATTCGCTGCTCAGCTGACCCAGTAGGAGCAAACGTATGCCAAAAATGTAAGCAGAATGAGCTTTTCAGTGAATAGCAGCCAGGCACATTTTAGCTAGTTTTACTTGTAAGTGGGGTTGGAAACGCTTTTCAGGCTCAGTACTGGGCTCAAAAGATGCAGCTCTGAGGTCTCTTCTGATAGGAGGTAGTTAAGTAGAACTTCGCTGCTCAGCTGACCAAGCAGGAGCAAACGTATGCCAAAAATGTACGTAGAATGATCTTTTCAGTGAATAGCAGCCAGGCACATTTTAGCTAGTTTTACTTGTAAGTGGGGTTGGAAACGCTTTTCAGGCTCATTACTGCGCTCAAAACATGCAGCCCTGAGGTCTCTCATGATAGCAGGTGGTTAAGTAGAAATTTGCCACTTGGCTGACCCAGCAGGAGCAAACGTATGCCAAAAATGTACACAGAATGAGCTTTTCAGTGAATAGCAGCCAGGCACATTTTAGCTAGTTTTACTTGTAAGTGGGGTTGGAAACGCTTTTCAGGATCAGTACTGGGCTCAAAACATGCAGCCCTGAGGTCTCTCATGATAGCAGGTGGTTAAATAGAAATTCGCTGCTCAGCTGACCCGGCAGGAGCAAACGTATACCAAAAATGTACGCAGAATGAGCTTTTCAGTGAAGAGCAGCCAGGCACATTTTAGCTAGTTTTACTTGTAAGTGGGGTTGGAAATGCTTTTCAGGCTCAGTACTGGGCTCAAAAGATGCAGCTCTGAGGTCTCTCCTGATAGGAGGTAGTTAAGTAGAACTTCGCTGCTCAGCTGACCCGGCAGGAGCAAATGTATGCCAAAAATGTACGCAGAATGAGCTTTTCAGTGAAGAGCAGCCTGGCACATTCTAGCAAGTTTTACTTGTAAGTGGGGTTGGAAACACTTTTCAGGCTCAGTACTGCGCTCAAAAGATGCAGCCCTGAGGTCTCTCATGATAGCAGGTGGTTAAGTAGAAATTTGCCACTTGGCTGACCCAGCAGGAGCAAACGTATGCCAAAAATGTACACAGAATGAGCTTTTCAGTGAATAGCATCCAGGCACATTTTAGCTAGTTTTACTTGTAAGTGGGGTTGGAAATGCTTTTCAGGCTCAGTACTGGGCTCAAAAGATGCAGCTCTGAGGTCTCTCCTGATAGGAGGTAGTTAAGTAGAACTTCGCTGCTCAGCTGACCCGGCAGGAGCAAATGTATGCCAAAAATGTACGCAGAATGAGCTTTTCAGTGAAGAGCAGCCTGGCACATTCTAGCAAGGTTTACTTGTAAGTGGGGTTGGAAACACTTTCAGGCTCAGTACTGCGATCAAAAGATGCAGCCCTGAGGTCTCTCATGATAGCAGGTGGTTAAGTAGAAATTTGCCACTTGGCTGACCCAGCAGGAGCAAACGTATGCCAAAAATGTACACATAATGAGCTTTTCAGTGACTAGCATTCAGGCACATTTTAGCTAGTTTTACTTGTAAGTGGGGTTGAAAACGCTTTTCAGGATCAGTACTGGGCTCAAAACATGCAGCCCTGAGGTCTCTCATGATAGCAGGTGGTTAAATAGAAATCTGCTGCTCAGCTGACCCGGCAGGAGCAAACGTATGCCAAAAATGTTCGCAGAATGAGCTTTTCAGTGAAGAGCAGCCAGGCACATTTTAGATAGTTTTACTTGTAAGTGGGGTTGGAAACGCTTTTCAGGCTCAGTACTGGGCTCAAAAGATGCAGCTCTGAGGTCTCTTCTGATAGGAGGTAGTTAAGTAGAACTTCGCTTCTCGGCTGACCCGGCAGGAGCAAAAGTATGCCAAAAATGTACGCAGAATGAGCTTTTCAGTGAATAGCAGCCAGGCATATTTTAGCTAGTTTTACTTGTAAGTGGGGTTGGAAACGCTTTACAGGATCAGTACTGGGCTCAAGACATGCAGCCCTGAGGTCTCTCATGATTGCAGGTGGTTAAATAGAAATTCGCTGCTCAGCTGACCCGGCAGGAGCAAACGTATGCCAAAAATGTACGCAGAATGAGCTTTTCAGTGAAGAGCAGCCAGGCACATTTTAGCTAGTTTTACTTGTAAGTGGGGTTGGAAATGCTTTTCAGGCTCAGTACTGGGCTCAAAAGATGCAGCTCTGAGGTCTCTTCTGATAGGAGGTAGTTAAGTAGAACTTCGCTGCTCAGCTGACCAAGCAGGAGCAAACGTATGCCAAAAATGTACGTAGAATGATCTTTTCAGTGAATAGCAGCCAGGCACATTTTAGCTAGTTTTACTTGTAAGTGGGGTTGGAAACGCTTTTCAGGCTCAGTACTGCGCTCAAAACATGCAGCCCTGAGGTCTCTCATGATAGCAGGTGGTTAAGTAGAAATTTGCCACTTGGCTGACCCAGCAGGAGCAAACGTATGCCAAAAATGTACACAGAATGAGCTTTTCAGTGAATAGCAGCCAGGCACATTTTAGCTAGTTTTACTTGTAAGTGGGGTTGGAAACGCTTTTCAGGATCAGTACTGGGCTCAAAACATGCAGCCCTGAGGATTCTCATGATAGCAGGTGGTTAAATAGAAATTCGCTGCTCAGCTGACCCGGCAGGAGCAAACGTATACCAAAAATGTACGCAGAATGAGCTTTTCAGTGAAGAGCAGCCAGGCACATTTTAGCTAGTTTTACTTGTAAGTGGGGTTGGAAATGCTTTTCAGGCTCAGTACTGGGCTCAAAAGATGCAGCTCTGAGGTCTCTCCTGATAGGAGGTAGTTAAGTAGAACTTCGCTGCTCAGCTGACCCGGCAGGAGCAAATGTATGCCAAAAATGTACGCAGAATGAGCTTTTCAGTGAAGAGCAGCCTGGCACATTCTAGCAAGTTTTACTTGTAAGTGGGGTTGGAAACACTTTTCAGGCTCAGTACTGCGCTCAAAAGATGCAGCCCTGAGGTCTCTCATGATAGCAGGTGGTTAAGTAGAAATTTGCCACTTGGCTGACCCAGCAGGAGCAAACGTATGCCAAAAATGTACACAGAATGAGCTTTTCAGTGACTAGCATTCAGGCACATTTTAGCTAGTTTTACTTGTAAGTGGGGTTGGAAACGCTTTTCAGGATCAGTACAGGGCTCAAAACATGCAGCCCTGAGGTCTCTCATGATAGCAGCTGGTTAAATAGAAATTCGCTGCTCAGCTGACCCGGCAGGAGCAAACGTATGCCAAAAATGTACGCAGAATGAGCTTTTCAGTGAATAGCAGCCAGGCACATTTTAGCTAGTTTTACTTGTAAGTGGGGTTGGAAACGCTTTTCAGGCTCAGTACTGCGCTCAAAAGATGCAGCCCTGAGGTCTCTCATGATAGCAGGTGGTTAAGTAGAAGTTTGCCACTTGGCTGACCCAGCAGGAGCAAACGTATGCCAAAAATGTACACAGAATGAGCTTTTCAGTGAATAGCAGCGAGGCACATTTTAGCTAGTTTTACTTGTGAGTGGGGTTGGAAACGCTTTTCAGGATCAGTACTGGCCTCAAAACATGCAGCCCTGAGGTCTTCCATGATAGCAGGTGGTTAAATAGAAATTCGCTGCTCAGCTGACCCGGCAGGAGCAAACGTATGCCAAAAATGTACGCAGAATGAGCTTTTCAGTGAAGAGCAGCCAGGCACATTTTAGCTAGTTTTACTTGTAAGTGGGGTTGGAACTGCTTTTCAGGCTCAGTACTGGGCTCAAAAGATGCACCTCTGAGGTCTCTCATGATAGCAGGTGGTTAAGTAGAAGTTTGCCACTTGGCTGACCCAGCAGGAGCAAACGTATGCCAAAAATGTACACAGAATGAGCTTTTCAGTGAATAGCAGCCAGGCACATTTTAGCTTGTTTTACTTGTAAGTGGGGTTGGAAATGCTTTACAGGATCAGTACTGGGCTCAAGACATGCAGCCCTGAGGTCTCTCATGATAGCAGGTGGTTAAATAGATATTCGCTGCTCAGCTGACCCTGTAGGAGCAAACGTATGCCAAACATGTACGCAGAATGAGCTTTTCAGTGAAGAGCAGCCAGGCACATTCTAGCAAGTTTTACTTGTAAGTGGGGTTGGAAACGCTTTTCAGGCTCAGTACTGCGCTCAAAAGATGCAGCCCTGAGGTCTCTCATGATAGCAGGTGGTTAAGTAGAAGTTTGTCCACTTGGCTGACCCAGCAGGAGCAAACGTATGCCAAAAATGTACACAGCATGAGCTTTTCAGTGAATAGCAGCCAGGCACATTTTAGCTAGTTTTACTTGTAAGTGGGGTTGGAAACGCTTTTCAGGATCAGTACTGGCCTCAAAACATGCAGCCCTGAGGTCTTCAATGATAGCAGGTGGTTAAATAGAAATTCGCTGCTCAGCTGACCCGGCAGGAGCAAACGTATGCCAAAAATGTACACAGAATGAGCTTTTCAGTGAATAGCAGCCAGGTACATTTTAGCTAGTTTTACTTGTAAGTGGGGTTGGAAACGCTTTTCAGGATCAGTACTGGGCTCAAAACATGCAGCCCTGAGGTCTCTCGTGATAGCAGGTGGTTAAATAGAAATTAGCTGCTCAGCTGACCCGGCAGGAGCAAAGGTATGCCAAAAATGTACGCAGAATGAGCTTTTCAGTGAAGAGCAGCCAGGCACATTTTAGCTAGTTTTACTTGTAAGTGGGGTTGGAAATGCTTTTCAGGCTCAGTACTGGGCTCAAAAGATGCAGCTCTGAGGTCTCTCCTGATAGGAGGTAGTTAAGTAGAACTTCGCTGCTCAACTGACCCGGCAGGAGCAAATGTATGCCAAAAATGTACGCAGAATGAGCTTTTCAGTGAAGAGCAGCCTGGCACATTCTAGCAAGTTTTACTTGTAAGTGGGGTTGGAAACACTTTTCAGGCTCAGTACTGCGCTCAAAAGATGCAGCCCTGAGGTCTCTCATGATAGCAGGTGGTTAAGTAGAAATTTGCCACTTGGCTGACCCAGCAGGAGCAAACGTATGCCAAAAATGTACACAGAATGAGCTTTTCAGTGACTAGCATCCAGGCACATTTTAGCTAGTTTTACTTGTAAGTGGGGTTGGAAACGCTTTTCAGGATCAGTACTGGGCTCAAAACATGCAGCCCTGAGGTCTCTCATGATAGCAGGTGGTTAAATAGAAATTCGCTGCTCAGCTGACCCGGCAGGAGCAAACGTATGCCAAAAATGTACACAGAATGAGCTTTTCAGTGACTAGCAGCCAGGCACATTTTAGCTTGTTTTACTTGTAAGTGCGGTTGGAAACGCTTTTCAGGATCAGTACTGGGCTCAAAACATGCAGCGCTGAGGTCTCTCATGATAGCAGGTGGTTAAATAGAAATTCGCTGCTCAGCTGACCCGGCAGGAGCAAACGTATGCCAAAAATGTTCGCAGAATGATCTTTTCAGTGAAGAGCAGCCAGGCACATTTTAGCTAGTTTTACTTGTAAGTGGGGTTGGAAACGCTTTTCAGGCTCAGTACTGGGCTCAAAAGATGCAGCTCTGAGGTCTCTTCTGATAGGAGGTAGTTAAGTAGAACTTCGCTTCTCAGCTGACCCGGCAGGAGCAAATGTATGCCAAAAATGTACGCAGAATGAGCTTTTCAGTGAATAGCAGCCAGGCACATTTTAGCTAGTTTTACTTGTAAGTGGGGTTGGAAACGCTTTTCAGGAACAGTACTGGGCTCAAAACATGCAGCCCTGAGGTCTCTCATGATAGCAGGAGGTTAAATAGAAATTCGCTGCTCAGCTGACCCAGTAGGAGCAAACGTATGCCAAAAATGTAAGCAGAATGAGCTTTTCAGTGAATAGCAGCCAGGCACATTTTAGCTAGTTTTACTTGTAAGTGGGGTTGGAAATGCTTTTCAGGCTCAGTACTGGGCTCAAAAGATGCAGCTCTGAGGTCTCTTCTGATAGGAGGTAGTCAAGTAGAACTTCGCTGCTAAGCTGACCAAGCAGGAGCAAACGTATGCCAAAAATGTACGCGAATGATCTTTTCAGTGAATAGCAGCCAGGCACATTTTAACTAGTTTTACTTGTAAGTGGGGTTGGAAACACTTTTCAGGCTCAGTACTGCGCTCAAAACATGCAGCCCTGAGGTCTCTCATGATAGCAGGTGGTTAAGTAGAAATTTGCCACTTGGCTGACCCAGCAGGAGCAAACGTATGCCAAAAATGTACACAGAATGAGCTTTTCAGTGAATAGCAGCCAGGCACATTTTAGCTAGTTTTACTCGTAAGTGGGGTTGGAAACGCTTTACAGGATCAGTACTGGGCTCAAAACATGCAGCCCTGAGGTCTCTCATGATAGCAGGTGGTTAAATAGAAATTCGCTGCTCAGCTAACCCGGCAGGAGCAAACGTATGCCAAAAATGTTCGCAGAATGAGCTTTTCAATGAAGAGCAGCCAGGCACATTTTAGCTAGTTTTACTTGTAAGTGGGGTTGGAAACCTTTTCAGGCTCAGTACTGGGCTCAAAAGATGCAGCTCTGAGGTCTCTTCTGATAGGAGGTAGTTAAGTAGAACTTCGCTTCTCAGCTGACCCGGCAGGAGCAAATGTATGTCAAAAATGTACGCAGAATGAGCTTTTCTGTGAATAGCAGCCAGGCACATTTTAGCTAGTTTTACTTGTAAGTGGGGTTGGAAACGCTTTTCAGGATCAGTACTGGGCTCAAAACATGCAGCCCTGAGGTCTCTTATGATAGCAGGTGGTTAAATAGAAATTCGCTGCTCAGCTGACCAAGCAGGAGCAAACGTATGCCAAAAATGTACGCCGAATGAGCTTTTCAGTGAAGAGCAGCCAGGGACATTCTAGCAAGTTTTACTTGTAAGTGGGGTTGGAAACGCTATTCAGGCTCAGTACTGCGCTCAAAAGATGCAGCCCTGAGGTCTCTCATGATAGCAGGTGGTTAAGTAGAAATTTGCCTTGGATGACCCAGCAGGAGCAAACGTATGCTAAAAATGTACACAGAATGAGCTTTTCAGTGAATAGCAGCCAGGCACATTTTAGCTAGTTTTACTTGTAAGTGGGGTTGGAAACGCTTTTCAGGATCAGTACTGGGCTCAAAACATGCAGCCCTGAGGTCTCTCATGATAGCAGGTGGTTAAATAGAAATTCGCTGCTCAGCTGACCCAGTAGGAGCAAACGTATGCCAAAAATGTAAGCAGAATGAGCTTTTCTGTGAATAGCAGCCAGGCACATTTTAGCTAGTTTTACTTGTAAGTGGGGTTGGAAACGCTTTTCAGGCTCAGTATTGGGCTCAAAACATGCAGCCCTGAGGTCTCTCATGATTGCAGGTGGTTAAATAGAAATTCGCTGCTCAGCTAACCCGGCAGGAGCAAACGTATGCCAAAAATGTTCGCAGAATGAGCTTTTCAATGAAGAGCAGCCAGGCACATTTTAGCTAGTTTTACTTGTAAGTGGGGTTGGAAACCTTTTCAGGCTCAGTACTGGGCTCAAAAGATGCAGCTCTGAGGTCTCTTCTGATAGGAGGTAGTTAAGTAGAACTTCGCTTCTCAGCTGACCCGGCAGGAGCAAATGTATGTCAAAAATGTACGCAGAATGAGCTTTTCTGTGAATAGCAGCCAGGCACATTTTAGCTAGTTTTACTTGTAAGTGGGGTTGGAAACGCTTTTCAGGATCAGTACTGGGCTCAAAACATGCAGCCCTGAGGTCTCTCATGATAGCAGGTGGTTAAATAGAAATTCGCTGCTCACCTGACCAAGCAGGAGCAAACGTATGCCAAAAATGTACGCCGAATGAGCTTTTCAGTGAAGAGCAGCCAGGGACATTCTAGCAAGTTTTACTTGTAAGTGGGGTTGGAAACGCTATTCAGGCTCAGTACTGCGCTCAAAAGATGCAGCCCTGAGGTCTCTCATGATAGCAGGTGGTTAAGTAGAAATTTGCCTTGGATGACCCAGCAGGAGCAAACGTATGCCAAAAATGTACACAGAATGAGCTTTTCAGTGAATAGCAGCCAGGCACATTTTAGCTAGTTTTACTTGTAAGTGGGGTTGGAAACGCTTTTCAGGATCAGTACTGGGCTCAAAACATGCAGCCCTGAGGTCTCTCATGATAGCAGGTGGTTAAATAGAAATTCGCTGCTCAGCTGACCCAGTAGGAGCAAACGTATGCCAAAAATGTAAGCAGAATGAGCTTTTCTGTGAATAGCAGCCAGGCACATTTTAGCTAGTTTTACTTGTAAGTGGGGTTGGAAACGCTTTTCAGGCTCAGTATTGGGCTCAAAACATGCAGCCCTGAGGTCTCTCATGATTGCAGGTGGTTAAATAGAAATTCGCTGCTCAGCTGACCCGGTAGGAGCAAACGTATGCCAAAAATGTAAGCAGAATGAGCTTTTCAGTGAATAGCAGTCAGGCACATTTTAGCTAGTTTTACTTGTAAGTGGGGTTGGAAATGCTTTTCAGGCTCAGTACTGGGCTCAAAAGATGCAGCTCTGAGGTCTCTCCTGATAGGAGGTAGTTAAGTAGAACTTCGCTGCACAGCTGACCGGGCAGGAGCAAACGTATGCCAAAAATGTACGCAGAATGATCTTTTCAGTGAAGAGCAGCCAGGCACATTTTAGCTAGTTTTACTTGTAAGTGGGGTTGGAAATGCTTTTCAGGCTCAGTACTGGGCTCAAAACATGCAGCCCTGAGGGCTCTCATGATAGCAGGAGGTTAAATAGAAATTCGCTGCTCAGCTGACCCGGTAGGAGCAAACGTATGCCAAAAATGTAAGCAGAATGAGCTTTTCAGTGAATAGCAGCCAGGCACATTTTAGCTAGTTTTACTTGTAAGTGGGGTTGGAAATGCTTTTCAGGCTCAGTACTGGGCTCAAAAGATGCAGCTCTGAGGTCTCTTCTGATAGGAGGTAGTTAAGTAGAACTTCGCTGCTCAGCTGACCAAGCAGGACCAAACGTATGCCAAAAATGTACGCAGAATGATCTTTTCAGTGAATAGCAGCCAGGCACATTTTAGCTAGTTTTACTTGTAAGTGGGGTTGGAAACGCTTTTCAGGATCAGTACTGGGCTCAAACCATGCAGCCCTGAGGTCTCTCATGATAGCAGGTGGTTAAATAGAAATTCGCTGCTCAGCTGACCCGGCAGGAGCAAACGTATGCCAAAAATGTACGCAGAATGAGCTTTTCAGTGAAGAGCAGCCAGGCACATTTTAGCTAGTTTTACTTGTAAGTGGGGTTGGAAATGCTTTTCAGGCTCAGTACTGGGCTCAAAAGATGCAGCTCTGAGGTCTCTCCTGATAGGAGGTAGTTAAGTAGAACTTCGCTGCTCAGCTGACCCGGCAGGAGCAAATGTATGCCAAAAATGTACGCAGAATGAGCTTTTCAGTAAAGAGCAGCCTGGCACATTCTAGCAAGTTTTACTTGTAAGTGGGGTTGGAAACACTTTTCAGGCTCAGTACTGCGCTCAAAAGATGCAGCCCTGAGGTCTCTCATGATAGCAGGTGGTTAAGTAGAAATTTGCCACTTGGCTGACCCAGCAGGAGCAAACGTATGCCAAAAATGTACACAGAATGAGCTTTTCAGTAACTAGCATCCAGGCACATTTTAGCTAGTTTTACTTGTAAGTGGGGTTGGAAACGCTTTTCAGGATCAGTACAGGGCTCAAAACATGCAGCCCTGAGGTCTCTCATGATAGCAGGTGGTTAAATAGAAATTTGCTGCTCAGCTGACCCGGTAGGAGCAAACGTATGCCAAAAATGTATGCAGAATGAGCTTTTCAGTGAAGAGCAGCCAGGCACATTTTAAGCTAGTTTTACTTGTAAGTGGGGTTGGAAACGCTTTTCAGGCTCAGTACTGCGCTCAAAAGATGCAGCCCTGAGGTCTCTCATGATAGCAGGTGGTTAAGTAGAAGTTTGCCACTTGGCTGACCCAGCAGGAGCAAACGTATGCCAAAAATGTACACAGAATGAGCTTTTCAGTGAATAGCAGCGAGGCACATTTTAGCTAGTTTTACTTGTAAGTGGGGTTGGAAACGCTTTTCAGGATCAGTACTGGCCTCAAAACATGCAGCCCTGAGGTCTTCCATGATAGCAGGTGGTTAAATAGAAATTCGCTGCTCAGCTGACCCGGCAGGAGCAAACGTATGCCAAAAATGTACGCAGAATGAGCTTTTCAGTGAAGAGCAGCCAAGCACATTTTAGCTAGTTTTACTTGTAAGTGGGGTTGGAACTGCTTTTCAGGCTCAGTACTGGGCTCAAAAGATGCACCTCTGAGGTCTCTCATGATAGCAGGTGGTTAAGTAGAAGTTTGCCACTTGGCTGACCCAGCAGGAGCAAACGTATGCCAAAAATGTACACAGAATGAGCTTTTCAGTGAATAGCAGCCAGGCACATTTTAGCTTGTTTTACTTGTAAGTGGGGTTGGAAACGCTTTACAGGATCAGTACTGGGCTCAAGACATGCAGCCCTGAGGTCTCTCATGATAGCAGGTGGTTAAATAGAAATTCGCTGCTCAGCTGACCCTGTAGGAGCAAACGTATGCCAAAAATGTACGCAGAATGAGCTTTTCAGTGAAGAGCAGCCAGGCACATTCTAGCAAGTTTTACTTGTAAGTGGGGTTGGAAACGCTTTTCAGGCTCAGTACTGCGCTCAAAAGATGCAGCCCTGAGGTCTCTCATGATAGCAGGTGGTTAAGTAGAAGTTTGTCCACTTGGCTGACCCAGCAGGAGCAAACGTATGCCAAAAATGTACACAGCATGAGCTTTTCAGTGAATAGCAGCCAGGCACATTTGAGCTAGTTTTACTTGTAAGTGGGGTTGGAAACGCTTTTCAGGATCAGTACTGGCCTCAAAACATGCAGCCCTGAGGTCTTCAATGATAGCAGGTGGTTAAATAGAAATTCGCTGCTCAGCTGACCCGGCAGGAGCAAACGTATGCCAAAAATGTACACAGAATGAGCTTTTCAGTGAATAGCAGCCAGGTACATTTTAGCTAGTTTTACTTGTAAGTGGGGTTGGAAACGCTTTTCAGGATCAGTACTGGGCTCAAAACATGCAGCCCTGAGGTCTCTCGTGATAGCAGGTGGTTAAATAGAAATTCGCTGCTCAGCTGACCCGGCAGGAGCAAAGGTATGCCAAAAATGTACGCAGAATGAGCTTTTCAGTGAAGAGCAGCCAGGCACATTTTAGCTAGTTTTACTTGTAAGTGGGGTTGGAAATGCTTTTCAGGCTCAGTACTGGGCTCAAAAAATGCAGCTCTGAGGTCTCTCCTGATAGGAGGTAGTTAAGTAGAACTTCGCTGCTCAGCTGACCCGGCAGGAGCAAATGTATGCCAAAAATGTACGCAGAATGAGCTTTTCAGTGAAGAGCAGCCTGGCACATTCTAGCAAGTTTTACTTGTAAGTGGGGTTGGAAACACTTTTCAGGCTCAGTACTGCGCTCAAAAGATGCAGCCCTGAGGTCTCTCATGATAGCAGGTGGTTAAGTAGAAATTTGCCACTTGGCTGACCCAGCAGGAGCAAACGTATGCCAAAAATGTACACAGAATGAGCTTTTCAGTGAATAGCAGCCAGGCACATTTTAGCTAGTTTTACTTGTAAGTGCGGTTGGAAACGCTTTTCAGGATCAGTACTGGGCTCAAAACATGCAGCGCTGAGGTCTCTCATGATAGCAGGTGGTTAAATAGAAATTCGCTGCTCAGCTGACCCGGCAGGAGCAAACGTATGCCAAAAATGTTCGCAGAATGAGCTTTTCAGTGAAGAGCAGCCAGGCACATTTTAGCTAGTTTTACTTGTAAGTGGGGTTGGAAACGCTTTTCAGGCTCAGTACTGGGCTCAAAAGATGCAGCTCTGAGGTCTCTTCTGATAGGAGGTAGTTAAGTAGAACTTCGCTTCTCAGCTGACCCGGCAGGAGCAAATGTATGCCAAAAATGTACGCAGAATGAGCTTTTCAGTGAATAGCAGCCAGGCACATTTTAGCTAGTTTTACTTGTAAGTGGGGTTGGAAACGCTTTTCAGGCTCAGTACTGCGCTCAAAAGATGCAGCCCTGAGGTCTCTCATGATAGCAGGTGGTTAAGTAGAAGTTTGCCACTTGGCTGACCCAGCAGGAGCAAACGTATGCCAAAAATGTACACAGAATGAGCTTTTCAGTGAATAGCAGCGAGGCACATTTTAGCTAGTTTTACTTGTAAGTGGGGTTGGAAACGCTTTTCAGGATCAGTACTGGCCTCAAAACATGCAGCCCTGAGGTCTTCCATGATAGCAGGTGGTTAAATAGAAATTCGCTGCTCAGCTGACCCGGCAGGAGCAAACGTATGCCAAAAATGTACGCAGAATGAGCTTTTCAGTGAAGAGCAGCCAGGCACATTTTAGCTAGTTTTACTTGTAAGTGGGGTTGGAACTGCTTTTCAGGCTCAGTACTGGGCTCAAAAGATGCACCTCTGAGGTCTCTCATGATAGCAGGTGGTTAAGTAGAAGTTTGCCACTTGGCTGACCCAGCAGGAGCAAACGTATGCCAAAAATGTACACAGAATGAGCTTTTCAGTGAATAGCAGCCAGGCACATTTTAGCTTGTTTTACTTGTAAGTGGGGTTGGAAACGCTTTACAGGATCAGTACTGGGCTCAAGACATGCAGCCCTGAGGTCTCTCATGATAGCAGGTGGTTAAATAGATATTCGCTGCTCAGCTGACCCTGTAGGAGCAAACGTATGCCAAAAATGTACGCAGAATGAGCTTTTCAGTGAAGAGCAGCCAGGCACATTCTAGCAAGTTTTACTTGTAAGTGGGGTTGGAAACGCTTTTCAGGCTCAGTACTGCGCTCAAAAGATGCAGCCCTGAGGTCTCTCATGATAGCAGGTGGTTAAGTAGAAGTTTGTCCACTTGGCTGACCCAGCAGGAGCAAACGTATGCCAAAAATGTACACAGCATGAGCTTTTCAGTGAATAGCAGCCAGGCACATTTTAGCTAGTTTTACTTGTAAGTGGGGTTGGAAACGCTTTTCAGGATCAGTACTGGCCTCAAAACATGCAGCCCTGAGGTCTTCAATGATAGCAGGTGGTTAAATAGAAATTCGCTGCTCAGCTGACCCGGCAGGAGCAAACGTATGCCAAAAATGTACACAGAATGAGCTTTTCAGTGAATAGCAGCCAGGTACATTTTAGCTAGTTTTACTTGTAAGTGGGGTTGGAAACGCTTTTCAGGATCAGTACTGGGCTCAAAACATGCAGCCCTGAGGTCTCTCGTGATAGCAGGTGGTTAAATAGAAATTAGCTGCTCAGCTGACCCGGCAGGAGCAAAGGTATGCCAAAAATGTACGCAGAATGAGCTTTTCAGTGAAGAGCAGCCAGGCACATTTTAGCTAGTTTTACTTGTAAGTGGGGTTGGAAATGCTTTTCAGGCTCAGTACTGGGCTCAAAAGATGCAGCTCTGAGGTCTCTCCTGATAGGAGGTAGTTAAGTAGAACTTCGCTGCTCAACTGACCCGGCAGGAGCAAATGTATGCCAAAAATGTACGCAGAATGAGCTTTTCAGTGAAGAGCAGCCTGGCACATTCTAGCAAGTTTTACTTGTAAGTGGGGTTGGAAACACTTTTCAGGCTCAGTACTGCGCTCAAAAGATGCAGCCCTGAGGTCTCTCATGATAGCAGGTGGTTAAGTAGAAATTTGCCACTTGGCTGACCCAGCAGGAGCAAACGTATGCCAAAAATGTACACAGAATGAGCTTTTCAGTGACTAGCATCCAGGCACATTTTAGCTAGTTTTACTTGTAAGTGGGGTTGGAAACGCTTTTCAGGATCAGTACTGGGCTCAAAACATGCAGCCCTGAGGTCTCTCATGATAGCTGGTGGTTAAATAGAAATTCGCTGCTCAGCTGACCCGGCAGGAGCAAACGTATGCCAAAAATGTACACAGAATGAGCTTTTCAGTGACTAGCAGCCAGGCACATTTTAGCTAGTTTTACTTGTAAGTGCGGTTGGAAACGCTTTTCAGGATCAGTACTGGGCTCAAAACATGCAGCGCTGAGGTCTCTCATGATAGCAGGTGGTTAAATAGAAATTCGCTGCTCAGCTGACCCGGCAGGAGCAAACGTATGCCAAAAATGTTCGCAGAATGATCTTTTCAGTGAAGAGCAGCCAGGCACATTTTAGCTAGTTTTACTTGTAAGTGGGGTTGGAAACGCTTTTCAGGCTCAGTACTGCGCTCAAAACATGCAGCCCTGAGGTCTCTCATGATAGCAGGTGGTTAAGTAGAAATTTGCCACTTGGCTGACCCAGCAGGAGCAAACGTATGCCAAAAATGTACACAGAATGAGCTTTTCAGTGAATAGCAGCCAGGCACATTTTAGCTAGTTTTACTCGTAAGTGGGGTTGGAAACGCTTTACAGGATCAGTACTGGGCTCAAAACATGCAGCCCTGACGTCTCTCATGATAGCAGGTGGTTAAATAGAAATTCGCTGCTCAGCTAACCCGGCAGGAGCAAACGTATGCCAAAAATGTTCGCAGAATGAGCTTTTCAATGAAGAGCAGCCAGGCACATTTTAGCTAGTTTTACTTGTAAGTGGGGTTGGAAACCTTTTCAGGCTCAGTACTGGGCTCAAAAGATGCAGCTCTGAGGTCTCTTCTGATAGGAGGTAGTTAAGTAGAACTTCGCTTCTCAGCTGACCCGGCAGGAGCAAATGTATGTCAAAAATGTACGCAGAATGAGCTTTTCTGTGAATAGCAGCCAGGCACATTTTAGCTAGTTTTACTTGTAAGTGGGGTTGGAAACGCTTTTCAGGATCAGTACTGGGCTCAAAACATGCAGCCCTGAGGTCTCTTATGATAGCAGGTGGTTAAATAGAAATTCGCTGCTCAGCTGACCAAGCAGGAGCAAACGTATGCCAAAAATGTACGCCGAATGAGCTTTTCAGTGAAGAGCAGCCAGGGACATTCTAGCAAGTTTTACTTGTAAGTGGGGTTGGAAACGCTATTCAGGCTCAGTACTGCGCTCAAAAGATGCAGCCTTGAGGTCTCTCATGATAGCAGGTGGTTAAGTAGAAATTTGCCTTGGATGACCCAGCAGGAGCAAACGTATGCCAAAAATGTACACAGAATGAGCTTTTCAGTGAATAGCAGCCAGGCACATTTTAGCTAGTTTTACTTGTAAGTGGGGTTGGAAACGCTTTTCAGGATCAGTACTGGGCTCAAAACATGCAGCCCTGAGGTCTCTCATGATAGCAGGTGGTTAAATAGAAATTCGCTGCTCAGCTGACCCAGTAGGAGCAAACGTATGCCAAAAATGTAAGCAGAATGAGCTTTTCTGTGAATAGCAGCCAGGCACATTTTAGCTAGTTTTACTTGTAAGTGGGGTTGGAAACGCTTTTCAGGCTCAGTATTGGGCTCAAAACATGCAGCCCTGAGGTCTCTCATGATTGCAGGTGGTTAAATAGAAATTCGCTGCTCAGCTGACCCGGTAGGAGCAAACGTATGCCAAAAATGTAAGCAGAATGAGCTTTTCAGTGAATAGCAGTCAGGCACATTTTAGCTAGTTTTACTTGTAAGTGGGGTTGGAAATGCTTTTCAGGCTCAGTACTGGGCTCAAAAGATGCAGCTCTGAGGTCTCTCCTGATAGGAGGTAGTTAAGTAGAACTTCGCTGCACAGCTGACCGGGCAGGAGCAAACGTATGCCAAAAATGTACGCAGAATGAGCTTTTCAGTGAAGAGCAGCCAGGCACATTTTAGCTAGTTTTACTTGTAAGTGGGGTTGGAAATGCTTTTCAGGCTCAGTACTGGGCTCAAAACATGCAGCCCTGAGGTCTCTCATGATAGCAGGAGGTTAAATAGAAATTCGCTGCTCAGCTGACCCGGTAGGAGCAAACGTATGCCAAAAATGTAAGCAGAATGAGCTTTTCTGTGAATAGCAGCCACGCACATTTTAGCTAGTTTTACTTGTAAGTGGGGTTGGAAACGCTTTTCAGGCTCAGTATTGGGCTCAAAACATGCAGCCCTGAGGTCTCTCATGATTGCAGGTGGTTAAATAGAAATTCGCTGCTCAGCTGACCCGGTAGGAGCAAACGTATGCCAAAAATGTAAGCAGAATGAGCTTTTCAGTGAATAGCAGTCAGGCACATTTTAGCTAGTTTTACTTGTAAGTGGGGTTGGAAATGCTTTTCAGGCTCAGTACTGGGCTCAAAAGATGCAGCTCTGAGGTCTCTCCTGATAGGAGGTAGTTAAGTAGAACTTCGCTGCACAGCTGACCGGGCAGGAGCAAACGTATGCCAAAAATGTACGCAGAATGAGCTTTTCAGTGAAGAGCAGCCAGGCACATTTTAGCTAGTTTTACTTGTAAGTGGGGTTGGAAATGCTTTTCAGGCTCAGTACTGGGCTCAAAACATGCAGCCCTGAGGTCTCTCATGATAGCAGGAGGTTAAATAGAAATTCGCTGCTCAGCTGACCCGGTAGGAGCAAACGTATGCCAAAAATGTAAGCAGAATGAGCTTTTCAGTGAATAGCAGCCAGGCACATTTTAGCTAGTTTTACTTGTAAGTGGGGTTGGAAATGCTTTTCAGGCTCAGTACTGGGCTCAAAAGATGCAGCTCTGAGGTCTCTTCTGATAGGAGGTAGTTAAGTAGAACTTCGCTGCTCAGCTGACCAAGCAGGACCAAACGTATGCCAAAAATGTACGCAGAATGATCTTTTCAGTGAATAGCAGCCAGGCACATTTTAGCTAGTTTTACTTGTAAGTGGGGTTGGAAACCTTTTCAGGCTCAGTACTGGGCTCAAAAGATGCAGCTCTGAGGTCTCTTCTGATAGGAGGTAGTTAAGTAGAACTTCGCTTCTCAGCTGACCCGGCAGGAGCAAATGTATGTCAAAAATGTACGCAGAATGAGCTTTTCTGTGAATAGCAGCCAGGCACATTTTAGCTAGTTTTACTTGTAAGTGGGGTTGGAAACGCTTTTCAGGATCAGTACTGGGCTCAAAACATGCAGCCCTGAGGTCTCTTATGATAGCAGGTGGTTAAATAGAAATTCGCTGCTCAGCTGACCAAGCAGGAGCAAACGTATGCCAAAAATGTACGCCGAATGAGCTTTTCAGTGAAGAGCAGCCAGGGACATTCTAGCAAGTTTTACTTGTAAGTGGGGTTGGAAACGCTATTCAGGCTCAGTACTGCGCTCAAAAGATGCAGCCCTGAGGTCTCTCATGATAGCAGGTGGTTAAGTAGAAATTTGCCTTGGATGACCCAGCAGGAGCAAACGTATGCCAAAAATGTACACAGAATGAGCTTTTCAGTGAATAGCAGCCAGGCACATTTTAGCTAGTTTTACTTGTAAGTGGGGTTGGAAACGCTTTTCAGGATCAGTACTGGGCTCAAAACATGCAGCCCTGAGGTCTCTCATGATAGCAGGTGGTTAAATAGAAATTCGCTGCTCAGCTGACCCAGTAGGAGCAAACGTATGCCAAAAATGTAAGCAGAATGAGCTTTTCTGTGAATAGCAGCCAGGCACATTTTAGCTAGTTTTACTTGTAAGTGGGGTTGGAAACGCTTTTCAGGCTCAGTATTGGGCTCAAAACATGCAGCCCTGAGGTCTCTCATGATTGCAGGTGGTTAAATAGAAATTCGCTGCTCAGCTAACCCGGTAGGAGCAAACGTATGCCAAAAATGTTCGCAGAATGAGCTTTTCAATGAAGAGCAGCCAGGCACATTTTAGCTAGTTTTACTTGTAAGTGGGGTTGGAAACCTTTTCAGGCTCAGTACTGGGCTCAAAAGATGCAGCTCTGAGGTCTCTTCTGATAGGAGGTAGTTAAGTAGAACTTCGCTTCTCAGCTGACCCGGCAGGAGCAAATGTATGTCAAAAATGTACGCAGAATGAGCTTTTCTGTGAATAGCAGCCAGGCACATTTTAGCTAGTTTTACTTGTAAGTGGGGTTGGAAACGCTTTTCAGGATCAGTACTGGCCTCAAAACATGCAGCCCTGAGGTCTTCAATGATAGCAGGTGGTTAAATAGAAATTCGCTGCTCAGCTGACCCGGCAGGAGCAAACGTATGCCAAAAATGTACACAGAATGAGCTTTTCAGTGAATAGCAGCCAGGTACATTTTAGCTAGTTTTACTTGTAAGTGGGGTTGGAAACGCTTTTCAGGATCAGTACTGGGCTCAAAACATGCAGCCCTGAGGTCTCTCGTGATAGCAGGTGGTTAAATAGAAATTAGCTGCTCAGCTGACCCGGCAGGAGCAAAGGTATGCCAAAAATGTACGCAGAATGAGCTTTTCAGTGAAGAGCAGCCAGGCACATTTTAGCTAGTTTTACTTGTAAGTGGGGTTGGAAATGCTTTTCAGGCTCAGTACTGGGCTCAAAAGATGCAGCTCTGAGGTCTCTCCTGATAGGAGGTAGTTAAGTAGAACTTCGCTGCTCAACTGACCCGGCAGGAGCAAATGTATGCCAAAAATGTACGCAGAATGAGCTTTTCAGTGAAGAGCAGCCTGGCACATTCTAGCAAGTTTTACTTGTAAGTGGGGTTGGAAACACTTTTCAGGCTCAGTACTGCGCTCAAAAGATGCAGCCCTGAGGTCTCTCATGATAGCAGGTGGTTAAGTAGAAATTTGCCACTTGGCTGACCCAGCAGGAGCAAACGTATGCCAAAAATGTACACAGAATGAGCTTTTCAGTGACTAGCATCCAGGCACATTTTAGCTAGTTTTACTTGTAAGTGGGGTTGGAAACGCTTTTCAGGATCAGTACTGGGCTCAAAACATGCAGCCCTGAGGTCTCTCATGATAGCAGGTGGTTAAATAGAAATTCGCTGCTCAGCTGACCCGGCAGGAGCAAACGTATGCCAAAAATGTACACAGAATGAGCTTTTCAGTGACTAGCAGCCAGGCACATTTTAGCTAGTTTTACTTGTAAGTGCGGTTGGAAACGCTTTTCAGGATCAGTACTGGGCTCAAAACATGCAGCGCTGAGGTCTCTCATGATAGCAGGTGGTTAAATAGAAATTCGCTGCTCAGCTGACCCGGCAGGAGCAAACGTATGCCAAAAATGTTCGCAGAATGATCTTTTCAGTGAAGAGCAGCCAGGCACATTTTAGCTAGTTTTACTTGTAAGTGGGGTTGGAAACGCTTTTCAGGCTCAGTACTGCGCTCAAAACATGCAGCCCTGAGGTCTCTCATGATAGCAGGTGGTTAAGTAGAAATTTGCCACTTGGCTGACCCAGCAGGAGCAAACGTATGCCAAAAATGTACACAGAATGAGCTTTTCAGTGAATAGCAGCCAGGCACATTTTAGCTAGTTTTACTCGTAAGTGGGGTTGGAAACGCTTTACAGGATCAGTACTGGGCTCAAAACATGCAGCCCTGAGGTCTCTCATGATAGCAGGTGGTTAAATAGAAATTCGCTGCTCAGCTAACCCGGCAGAGCAAACGTATGCCAAAAATGTTCGCAGAATGAGCTTTTCAATGAAGAGCAGCCAGGCACATTTTAGCTTGTTTTACTTGTAAGTGGGGTTGGAAACCTTTTCAGGCTCAGTACTGGGCTCAAAAGATGCAGCTCTGAGGTCTCTTCTGATAGGAGGTAGTTAAGTAGAACTTCGCTTCTCAGCTGACCCGGCAGGAGCAAATGTATGTCAAAAATGTACGCAGAATGAGCTTTTCTGTGAATAGCAGCCAGGCACATTTTAGCTAGTTTTACTTGTAAGTGGGGTTGGAAACGCTTTTCAGGATCAGTACTGGGCTCAAAACATGCAGCCCTGAGGTCTCTTATGATAGCAGGTGGTTAAATAGAAATTCGCTGCTCAGCTGACCAAGCAGGAGCAAACGTATGCCAAAAATGTACGCCGAATGAGCTTTTCAGTGAAGAGCAGCCAGGGACATTCTAGCAAGTTTTACTTGTAAGTGGGGTTGGAAACGCTATTCAGGCTCAGTACTGCGCTCAAAAGATGCAGCCCTGAGGTCTCTCATGATAGCAGGTGGTTAAGTAGAAATTTGCCTTGGATGACCCAGCAGGAGCAAACGTATGCCAAAAATGTACACAGAATGAGCTTTTCAGTGAATAGCAGCCAGGCACATTTTAGCTAGTTTTACTTGTAAGTGGGGTTGGAAACGCTTTTCAGGATCAGTACTGGGCTCAAAACATGCAGCCCTGAGGTCTCTCATGATAGCAGGTGGTTAAATAGAAATTCGCTGCTCAGCTGACCCAGTAGGAGCAAACGTATGCCAAAAATGTAAGCAGAATGAGCTTTTCTGTGAATAGCAGCCAGGCACATTTTAGCTAGTTTTACTTGTAAGTGGGGTTGGAAACGCTTTTCAGGCTCAGTATTGGGCTCAAAACATGCAGCCCTGAGGTCTCTCATGATTGCAGGTGGTTAAATAGAAATTCGCTGCTCAGCTGACCCGGTAGGAGCAAACGTATGCCAAAAATGTAAGCAGAATGAGCTTTTCAGTGAATAGCAGTCAGGCACATTTTAGCTAGTTTTACTTGTAAGTGGGGTTGGAAATGCTTTTCAGGCTCAGTACTGGGCTCAAAAGATGCAGCTCTGAGGTCTCTCCTGATAGGAGGTAGTTAAGTAGAACTTCGCTGCACAGCTGACCGGGCAGGAGCAAACGTATGCCAAAAATGTACGCAGAATGAGCTTTTCAGTGAAGAGCAGCCAGGCACATTTTAGCTAGTTTTACTTGTAAGTGGGGTTGGAAATGCTTTTCAGGCTCAGTACTGGGCTCAAAACATGCAGCCCTGAGGTCTCTCATGATAGCAGGAGGTTAAATAGAAATTCGCTGCTCAGCTGACCCGGTAGGAGCAAACGTATGCCAAAAATGTAAGCAGAATGAGCTTTTCTGTGAATAGCAGCCAGGCACATTTTAGCTAGTTTTACTTGTAAGTGGGGTTGGAAACGCTTTTCAGGCTCAGTATTGGGCTCAAAACATGCAGCCCTGAGGTCTCTCATGATTGCAGGTGGTTAAATAGAAATTCGCTGCTCAGCTGACCCGGTAGGAGCAAACGTATGCCAAAAATGTAAGCAGAATGAGCTTTTCAGTGAATAGCAGTCAGGCACATTTTAGCTAGTTTTACTTGTAAGTGGGGTTGGAAATGCTTTTCAGGCTCAGTACTGGGCTCAAAAGATGCAGCTCTGAGGTCTCTCCTGATAGGAGGTAGTTAAGTAGAACTTCGCTGCACAGCTGACCGGGCAGGAGCAAACGTATGCCAAAAATGTACGCAGAATGAGCTTTTCAGTGAAGAGCAGCCAGGCACATTTTAGCTAGTTTTACTTGTAAGTGGGGTTGGAAATGCTTTTCAGGCTCAGTACTGGGCTCAAAACATGCAGCCCTGAGGTCTCTCATGATAGCAGGAGGTTAAATAGAAATTCGCTGCTCAGCTGACCCGGTAGGAGCAAACGTATGCCAAAAATGTAAGCAGAATGAGCTTTTCAGTGAATAGCAGCCAGGCACATTTTAGCTAGTTTTACTTGTAAGTGGGGTTGGAAATGCTTTTCAGGCTCAGTACTGGGCTCAAAAGATGCAGCTCTGAGGTCTCTTCTGATAGGAGGTAGTTAAGTAGAACTTCGCTGCTCAGCTGACCAAGCAGGACCAAACGTATGCCAAAAATGTACGCAGAATGATCTTTTCAGTGAATAGCAGCCAGGCACATTTTAGCTAGTTTTACTTGTAAGTGGGGTTGGAAACCTTTTCAGGCTCAGTACTGGGCTCAAAAGATGCAGCTCTGAGGTCTCTTCTGATAGGAGGTAGTTAAGTAGAACTTCGCTTCTCAGCTGACCCGGCAGGAGCAAATGTATGTCAAAAATGTACGCAGAATGAGCTTTTCTGTGAATAGCAGCCAGGCACATTTTAGCTAGTTTTACTTGTAAGTGGGGTTGGAAACGCTTTTCAGGATCAGTACTGGGCTCAAAACATGCAGCCCTGAGGTCTCTTATGATAGCAGGTGGTTAAATAGAAATTCGCTGCTCAGCTGACCAAGCAGGAGCAAACGTATGCCAAAAATGTACGCCGAATGAGCTTTTCAGTGAAGAGCAGCCAGGGACATTCTAGCAAGTTTTACTTGTAAGTGGGGTTGGAAACGCTATTCAGGCTCAGTACTGCGCTCAAAAGATGCAGCCCTGAGGTCTCTCATGATAGCAGGTGGTTAAGTAGAAATTTGCCTTGGATGACCCAGCAGGAGCAAACGTATGCCAAAAATGTACACAGAATGAGCTTTTCAGTGAATAGCAGCCAGGCACATTTTAGCTAGTTTTACTTGTAAGTGGGGTTGGAAACGCTTTTCAGGATCAGTACTGGGCTCAAAACATGCAGCCCTGAGGTCTCTCATGATAGCAGGTGGTTAAATAGAAATTCGCTGCTCAGCTGACCCAGTAGGAGCAAACGTATGCCAAAAATGTAAGCAGAATGAGCTTTTCTGTGAATAGCAGCCAGGCACATTTTAGCTAGTTTTACTTGTAAGTGGGGTTGGAAACGCTTTTCAGGCTCAGTATTGGGCTCAAAACATGCAGCCCTGAGGTCTCTCATGATTGCAGGTGGTTAAATAGAAATTCGCTGCTCAGCTAACCCGGCAGGAGCAAACGTATGCCAAAAATGTTCGCAGAATGAGCTTTTCAATGAAGAGCAGCCAGGCACATTTTAGCTAGTTTTACTTGTAAGTGGGGTTGGAAACCTTTTCAGGCTCAGTACTGGGCTCAAAAGATGCAGCTCTGAGGTCTCTTCTGATAGGAGGTAGTTAAGTAGAACTTCGCTTCTCAGCTGACCCGGCAGGAGCAAATGTATGTCAAAAATGTACGCAGAATGAGCTTTTCTGTGAATAGCAGCCAGGCACATTTTAGCTAGTTTTACTTGTAAGTGGGGTTGGAAACGCTTTTCAGGATCAGTACTGGGCTCAAAACATGCAGCCCTGAGGTCTCTCATGATAGCAGGTGGTTAAATAGAAATTCGCTGCTCAGCTGACCAAGCAGGAGCAAACGTATGCCAAAAATGTACGCCGAATGAGCTTTTCAGTGAAGAGCAGCCAGGGACATTCTAGCAAGTTTTACTTGTAAGTGGGGTTGGAAACGCTATTCAGGCTCAGTACTGCGCTCAAAAGATGCAGCCCTGAGGTCTCTCATGATAGCAGGTGGTTAAGTAGAAATTTGCCTTGGATGACCCAGCAGGAGCAAACGTATGCCAAAAATGTACACAGAATGAGCTTTTCAGTGAATAGCAGCCAGGCACATTTTAGCTAGTTTTACTTGTAAGTGGGGTTGGAAACGCTTTTCAGGATCAGTACTGGGCTCAAAACATGCAGCCCTGAGGTCTCTCATGATAGCAGGTGGTTAAATAGAAATTCGCTGCTCAGCTGACCCAGTAGGAGCAAACGTATGCCAAAAATGTAAGCAGAATGAGCTTTTCTGTGAATAGCAGCCAGGCCCATTTTAGCTAGTTTTACTTGTAAGTGGGGTTGGAAACGCTTTTCAGGCTCAGTATTGGGCTCAAAACATGCAGCCCTGAGGTCTCTCATGATTGCAGGTGGTTAAATAGAAATTCGCTGCTCAGCTGACCCGGTAGGAGCAAACGTATGCCAAAAATGTAAGCAGAATGAGCTTTTCAGTGAATAGCAGTCAGGCACATTTTAGCTAGTTTTACTTGTAAGTGGGGTTGGAAATGCTTTTCAGGCTCAGTACTGGGCTCAAAAGATGCAGCTCTGAGGTCTCTCCTGATAGGAGGTAGTTAAGTAGAACTTCGCTGCACAGCTGACCGGGCAGGAGCAAACGTATGCCAAAAATGTACGCAGAATGAGCTTTTCAGTGAAGAGCAGCCAGGCACATTTTAGCTAGTTTTACTTGTAAGTGGGGTTGGAAATGCTTTTCAGGCTCAGTACTGGGCTGAAAACATGCAGCCCTGAGGTCTCTCATGATAGCAGGAGGTTAAATAGAAATTCGCTGCTCAGCTGACCCGGTAGGAGCAAACGTATGCCAAAAATGTAAGCAGAATGAGCTTTTCAGTGAATAGCAGCCAGGCACATTTTAGCTAGTTTTACTTGTAAGTGGGGTTGGAAATGCTTTTCAGGCTCAGTACTGGGCTCAAAAGATGCAGCTCTGAGGTCTCTTCTGATAGGAGGTAGTTAAGTAGAACTTCGCTTCTCAGCTGACCCGGCAGGAGCAAATGTATGCCAAAAATGTACGCAGAATGAGCTTTTCTGTGAATAGCAGCCAGGCACATTTTAGCTAGTTTTACTTGTAAGTGGGGTTGGAAACGCTTTTCAGGATCAGTACTGGGCTCAAAACATGCAGCCCTGAGGTCTCTCATGATAGCAGGTGGTTAAATAGAAATTCGCTGCTCAGCTGACCAAGCAGGAGCAAACGTATGCCAAAAATGTACGCCGAATGAGCTTTTCAGTGAAGAGCAGCCAGGCACATTCTAGCAAGTTTTACTTGTAAGTGGGGTTGGAAACGCTTTTCAGGCTCAGTACTGCGCTCAAAAGATGCAGCCCTGAGGTCTCTCATGATAGCAGGTGGTTAAGTAGAAATTTGCCTTGGATGACCCAGCAGGAGCAAACGTATGCCAAAAATGTACACAGAATGAGCTTTTCAGTGAATAGCAGCCAGGCACATTTTAGCTAGTTTTACTTGTAAGTGGGGTTGGAAACGCTTTTCAGGATCAGTACTGGGCTCAAAACATGCAGCCCTGAGGTCTCTCATGATAGCAGGTGGTTAAATAGAAATTCGCTGCTCAGCTGACCCGGTAGGAGCAAACGTATGCCAAAAATGTAAGCAGAATGAGCTTTTCTGTGAATAGCAGCCAGGCACATTTTAGCTAGTTTTACTTGTAAGTGGGGTTGGAAACGCTTTTCAGGCTCAGTACTGGGCTCAAAACATGCAGCCCTGAGGTCTCTCATGATTGCAGGTGGTTAAATAGAAATTCGCTGCTCAGCTGACCCGGTAGGAGCAAACGTATGCCAAAAATGTAAGCAGAATGAGCTTTTCAGTGAATAGCAGTCAGGCACATTTTAGCTAGTTTTACTTGTAAGTGGGGTTGGAAATGCTTTTCAGGCTCAGTACTGGGCTCAAAAGATGCAGCTCTGAGGTCTCTCCTGATAGGAGGTAGTTAAACTTCGCTGCACAGCTGACCGGGCAGGAGCAAACGTATGCCAAAAATGTACGCAGAATGAGCTTTTCAGTGAAGAGCAGCCAGGCACATTTTAGCTAGTTTTACTTGTAAGTGGGGTTGGAAATGCTTTTCAGGCTCAGTACTGGGCTCAAAACATGCAGCCCGAGGTCTCTCATGATAGCAGGAGGTTAAATAGAAATTCGCTGCTCAGCTGACCCGGTAGGAGCAAACGTATGCCAAAAATGTAAGCAGAATGAGCTTTTCAGTGAATAGCAGCCAGGCACATTTTAGCTAGTTTTACTTGTAAGTGGGGTTGGAAATGCTTTTCAGGCTTAGTACTGGGCTCAAAAGATGCAGCTCTGAAGTCTCTTCTGATAGGAGGTAGTTAAGTAGAACTTCGCTGCTCAGCTGACCAAGCAGGACCAAACGTATGCCAAAAATGTACGCAGAATGATCTTTTCAGTGAATAGCAGCGAGGCACATTTTAGCTAGTTTTACTTGTAAGTGGGGTTGGAAACGCTTTTCAGGATCAGTACTGGGCTCAAAACATGCAGCCCTGAGGTCTCTCGTGATAGCAGGTGGTTAAATAGAAATTCGCTGCTCAGCTGACCCGGTAGGAGCAAACGTATGCCAAAAATGTAAGCAGAATGAGCTTTTCAGTGAATAGCAGCCAGGCACATTTTAGCTAGTTTTACTTGTAAGTGGGGTTGGAAATGCTTTTCAGGCTCAGTACTGGGCTCAAAAGATGCAGCTCTGAGGTCTCTTCTGATAGGAGGTAGTTAAGTAGAACTTCGCTGCTCAGCTGACCAAGCAGGACCAAACGTATGCCAAAAATGTACGCAGAATGATCTTTTCAGTGAATAGCAGCGAGGCACATTTTAGCTAGTTTTACTTGTAAGTGGGGTTGGAAACGCTTTTCAGGATCAGTACTGGGCTCAAACCATGCAGCCCTGAGGTCTCTCATGATAGCAGGTGGTTAAATAGAAATTCGCTGCTCAGCTGACCCGGCAGGAGCAAACGTATGCCAAAAATGTACGCAGAATGAGCTTTTCAGTGAAGAGCAGCCAGGCACATTTTAGCTAGTTTTACTTGTAAGTGGGGTTGGAAATGCTTTTCAGGCTCAGTACTGGGCTCAAAAGATGCAGCTCTGAGGTCTCTCCTGATAGGAGGTAGTTAAGTAGAACTTCGCTGCTCAGCTGACCCGGCAGGAGCAAATGTATGCCAAAAATGTACGCAGAATGAGCTTTTCAGTGAAGAGCAGCCTGGCACATTCTAGCAAGTTTTACTTGTAAGTGGGGTTGGAAACACTTTTCAGGCTCAGTACTGCGCTCAAAAGATGCAGCCCTGAGGTCTCTCATGATAGCAGGTGGTTAAGTAGAAATTTGCCATTTGGCTGACCCAGCAGGAGCAAACGTATGCCAAAAATGTACACAGAATGAGCTTTTCAGTAACTAGCATCCAGGCACATTTTAGCTAGTTTTACTTGTAAGTGGGGTTGGAAACGCTTTTCAGGATCAGTACAGGGCTCAAAACATGCAGCCCTGAGGTCTCTCATGATAGCAGGTGGTTAAATAGAAATTTGCTGCTCAGCTGACCCGGTAGGAGCAAACGTATGCCAAAAATGTATGCAGAATGAGCTTTTCAGTGAAGAGCAGCCAGGCACATTTTAAGCTAGTTTTACTTGTAAGTGGGGTTGGAAACGCTTTTCAGGCTCAGTACTGCGCTCAAAAGATGCAGCCCTGAGGTCTCTCATGATAGCAGGTGGTTAAGTAGAAGGCTGCCACTTGGCTGACCCAGCAGGAGCAAACGTATGCCAAAAATGTACACAGAATGAGCTTTTCAGTGAATAGCAGCGAGGCACATTTTAGCTAGTTTTACTTGTAAGTGGGGTTGGAAACGCTTTTCAGGATCAGTACTGGCCTCAAAACATGCAGCCCTGAGGTCTTCCATGATAGCAGGTGGTTAAATAGAAATTCGCTGCTCAGCTGACCCGGCAGGAGCAAACGTATGCCAAAAATGTACGCAGAATGAGCTTTTCAGTGAAGAGCAGCCAAGCACATTTTAGCTAGTTTTACTTGTAAGTGGGGTTGGAACTGCTTTTCAGGCTCAGTACTGGGCTCAAAAGATGCACCTCTGAGGTCTCTCATGATAGCAGGTGGTTAAGTAGAAGTTTGCCACTTGGCTGACCCAGCAGGAGCAAACGTATGCCAAAAATGTACACAGAATGAGCTTTTCAGTGAATAGCAGCCAGGCACATTTTAGCTTGTTTTACTTGTAAGTGGGGTTGGAAACGCTTTACAGGATCAGTACTGGGCTCAAGACATGCAGCCCTGAGGTCTCTCATGATAGCAGGTGGTTAAATAGAAATTCGCTGCTCAGCTGACCCTGTAGGAGCAAACGTATGCCAAAAATGTACGCAGAATGAGCTTTTCAGTGAAGAGCAGCCAGGCACATTCTAGCAAGTTTTACTTGTAAGTGGGGTTGGAAACGCTTTTCAGGCTCAGTACTGCGCTCAAAAGATGCAGCCCTGAGGTCTCTCATGATAGCAGGTGGTTAAGTAGAAGTTTGTCCACTTGGCTGACCCAGCAGGAGCAAACGTATGCCAAAAATGTACACAGCATGAGCTTTTCAGTGAATAGCAGCCAGGCACATTTGAGCTAGTTTTACTTGTAAGTGGGGTTGGAAACGCTTTTCAGGATCAGTACTGGCCTCAAAACATGCAGCCCTGAGGTCTTCAATGATAGCAGGTGGTTAAATAGAAATTCGCTGCTCAGCTGACCCGGCAGGAGCAAACGTATGCCAAAAATGTACACAGAATGAGCTTTTCAGTGAATAGCAGCCAGGTACATTTTAGCTAGTTTTACTTGTAAGTGGGGTTGGAAACGCTTTTCAGGATCAGTACTGGGCTCAAAACATGCAGCCCTGAGGTCTCTCGTGATAGCAGGTGGTTAAATAGAAATTCGCTGCTCAGCTGACCCGGCAGGAGCAAAGGTATGCCAAAAATGTACGCAGAATGAGCTTTTCAGTGAAGAGCAGCCAGGCACATTTTAGCTAGTTTTACTTGTAAGTGGGGTTGGAAATGCTTTTCAGGCTCAGTACTGGGCTCAAAAGATGCAGCTCTGAGGTCTCTCCTGATAGGAGGTAGTTAAGTAGAACTTCGCTGCTCAGCTGACCCGGCAGGAGCAAATGTATGCCAAAAATGTACGCAGAATGAGCTTTTCAGTGAAGAGCAGCCTGGCACATTCTAGCAAGTTTTACTTGTAAGTGGGGTTGGAAACACTTTTCAGGCTCAGTACTGCGCTCAAAAGATGCAGCCCTGAGGTCTCTCATGATAGCAGGTGGTTAAGTAGAAATTTGCCACTTGGCTGACCCAGCAGGAGCAAACGTATGCCAAAAATGTACACAGAATGAGCTTTTCAGTGACTAGCATCCAGGCACATTTTAGCTAGTTTTACTTGTAAGTGGGGTTGGAAACACTTTTCAGGATCAGTACTGGGCTCAAAACATGCAGCGCTGAGGTCTCTCATGATAGCAGGTGGTTAAATAGAAATTCGCTGCTCAGCTGACCCGGCAGGAGCAAACGTATGCCAAAAATGTTCGCAGAATGAGCTTTTCAGTGAAGAGCAGCCAGGCACATTTTAGCTAGTTTTACTTGTAAGTGGGGTTGGAAACGCTTTTCAGGCTCAGTACTGGGCTCAAAAGATGCAGCCCTGAGGTCTCTCATGATAGCAGGTGGTTAAATAGAAATTCGCTGCTCAGCTGACCCGGCAGGAGCAAATGTATGCCAAAAATGTACGCAGAATCAGCTTTTCAGTGAAGAGCAGCCAGGCACATGTTAGCTAGTTTTACCTGTAAGTGGGGTTGGAAACGCTTTTCAGGATCAGTACTGGGCTCAAAACATGCAGCCCTGAGGTCTCTCATGATAGCAGGTGGTTAAAAGAAATTCGCTGCTCAGCTAACCCGGCAGGAGCAAACGTATGCCAAAAATGTACGCCGAATGAGCTTTTCAGTGAAGAGCAGCCAGGCACATTCTAGCAAGTTTTACTTGTAAGTGGGGTTGGAAACGCTTTTCAGGCTCAGTACTGCGCTCAAAAGATGCAGCCCTGAGGTCTCTCATGATAGCAGGTGGTTAAGTAGAAATTTGCCACTTGGCTGACCCAGCAGGAGCAAACGTATGCCAAAAATGTACACAGAATGAGCTTTTCAGTGAATAGCAGCCAGGCACATTTTAGCTAGTTTTACTTGTAAGTGGGGTTGGAAACGCTTTTCAGGAACAGTACTGGACTCAAAACATGCAGCCCTGAGGTCTCTCAAGATAGCAGGTGGTTAAACAGAAATTCGCTGCTCAGCTGACCCGGCAGGAGCAAACGTATGCCAAAAATGTACGCAGAATGAGCTTTTCAGTGAAGAGCAGCCAGGCACATTTTAGCTAGTTTTACTTGTAAGTGGGGTTGGAAACGCTTTTCAGGATCAGTACTGCGCTCAAAAGATGCAGCCCTGAGGTCTCTCATGATAGCAGGTGGTTAAGTAGAAATTTGCCACTTGGCTGACCCAGCAGGAGCAAACGTATGCCAAAAATGTACACAGAATGAGCTTTTCAGTGAATAGCAGCCAGGCACATTTTAGCTAGTTTTACTTGTAAGTGGGGTTGGAAACGCTTTTCAGGAACAGTACTGGACTCAAAACATGCAGCCCTGAGGTCTCTCAAGATAGCAGGTGGTTAAACAGAAATTTGCTGCTCAGCTGACCCAGCAGGAGCAAACGTATGCCAAAAATGTACGCAGAATGAGCTTTTCAGTGAAGAGCAGCCAGGCACATTTTAGCTAGTTTTACTTGTAAGTGGGGTTGGAAACACTTTTCAGGATCAGTACTGCGCTCAAAAGATGCAGCCCTGAGGTCTCTCATGATAGCAGGTGGTTAAGTAGAAATTTGCCACTTGGCTGACCCAGCAGGAGCAAACGTATGCCAAAAAACGTACATAGAATGAGCTTTTCAGTGAATAGCAGCCAGGCATATTTTAGCTAGTTTTACTTGTAAGTGGGGTTGGAAACGCTTTTCAGGATCAGTACTGGGCTCAAAACATGCAGCCCTGAGGTCTCTCATGATAGCAGGTGGTTAAATAGAAATTCGCTGCTCAGCTGACCCGGTAGGAGCAAACGTATGCCAAAAATGTAAGCAGAATGAGCTTTTCTGTGAATAGCAGCCAGGCACATTTTAGCTAGTTTTACTTGTAAGTGGGGTTGGAAACGCTTTTCAGGCTCAGTACTGGGCTCAAAACATGCAGCCCTGAGGTCTCTCATGATTGCAGGTGGTTAAATAGAAATTCGCTGCTCAGCTGACCCGGTAGGAGCAAACGTATGCCAAAAATGTAAGCAGAATGAGCTTTTCAGTGAATAGCAGTCAGGCACATTTTAGCTAGTTTTACTTGTAAGTGGGGTTGGAAATGCTTTTCAGGCTCAGTACTGGGCTCAAAAGATGCAGCTCTGAGGTCTCTCCTGATAGGAGGTAGTTAAGTAGAACTTCGCTGCACAGCTGACCGGGCAGGAGCAAAGGTATGCCAAAAATGTACGCAGAATGAGCTTTTCAGTGAAAAGCAGCCAGGCACATTTTAGCTAGTTTTACTTGTAAGTGGGGTTGGAAACGCTTTTCAGGATCAGTACTGGGCTCAAAACATGCAGCCCTGAGGTCTCTCGTGATAGCAGGTGGTTAAATAGAAATTCGCTGCTCAGCTGACCCGGTAGGAGCAAACGTATGCCAAAAATGTAAGCAGAATGAGCTTTTCAGTGAATAGCAGCCAGGCACATTTTAGCTAGTTTTACTTGTAAGTGGGGTTGGAAATGCTTTTCAGGCTCAGTACTGGGCTCAAAATATGCAGCTCTGAGGTCTCTTCTGATAGGAGGTAGTTAAGTAGAACTTCGCTGCTCAGCTGACCAAGCAGGACCAAACGTATGCCAAAAATGTACGCAGAATGATCTTTTCAGTGAATAGCAGCGAGGCACATTTTAGCTAGTTTTACTTGTAAGTGGGGTTGGAAACGCTTTTCAGGATCAGTACTGGGCTCAAACCATGCAGCCCTGAGGTCTCTCATGATAGCAGGTGGTTAAATAGAAATTCGCTGCTCAGCTGACCCGGCAGGAGCAAACGTATGCCAAAAATGTACGCAGAATGAGCTTTTCAGTGAAGAGCAGCCAGGCACATTTTAGCTAGTTTTACTTGTAAGTGGGGTTGGAAATGCTTTTCAGGCTCAGTACTGGGCTCAAAAGATGCAGCTCTGAGGTCTCTCCTGATAGGAGGTAGTTAAGTAGAACTTCGCTGCTCAGCTGACCCGGCAGGAGCAAATGTATGCCAAAAATGTACGCAGAATGAGCTTTTCAGTGAAGAGCAGCCTGGCACATTCTAGCAAGTTTTACTTGTAAGTGGGGTTGGAAACACTTTTCAGGCTCAGTACTGCGCTCAAAAGATGCAGCCCTGAGGTCTCTCATGATAGCAGGTGGTTAAGTAGAAATTTGCCACTTGGCTGACCCAGCAGGAGCAAACGTATGCCAAAAATGTACACAGAATGAGCTTTTCAGTAACTAGCATCCAGGCACATTTTAGCTAGTTTTACTTGTAAGTGGGGTTGGAAACGCTTTTCAGGATCAGTACAGGGCTCAAAACATGCAGCCCTGAGGTCTCTCATGATAGCAGGTGGTTAAATAGAAATTTGCTGCTCAGCTGACCCGGTAGGAGCAAACGTATGCCAAAAATGTACGCAGAATGAGCTTTTCAGTGAAGAGCAGCCAGGCACATTTTAAGCTAGTTTTACTTGTAAGTGGGGTTGGAAACGCTTTTCAGGCTCAGTACTGCGCTCAAAAGATGCAGCCCTGAGGTCTCTCATGATAGCAGGTGGTTAAGTAGAAGTTTGCCACTTGGCTGACCCAGCAGGAGCAAACGTATGCCAAAAATGTACACAGAATGAGCTTTTCAGTGAATAGCAGCGAGGCACATTTTAGCTAGTTTTACTTGTAAGTGGGTTTGGAAACGCTTTTCAGGATCAGTACTGGCCTCAAAACATGCAGCCCTGAGGTCTTCCATGATAGCAGGTGGTTAAATAGAAAATCGCTGCTCAGCTGACCCGGCAGGAGCAAACGTATGCCAAAAATGTACGCAGAATGAGCTTTTCAGTGAAGAGCAGCCAGGCACATTTTAGCTAGTTTTACTTGTAAGTGGGGTTGGAACTGCTTTTCAGGCTCAGTACTGGGCTCAAAAGATGCACCTCTGAGGTCTCTCATGATAGCAGGTGGTTAAGTAGAAGTTTGCCACTTGGCTGACACAGCAGGAGCAAACGTATGCCAAAAATGTACACAGAATGAGCTTTTCAGTGAATAGCAGCCAGGCACATTTTAGCTAGTTTTACTTGTAAGTGGGGTTGGAAACGCTTTTCAGGATCAGTACAGGGCTCAAAACATGCAGCCCTGAGGTCTCTCATGATAGCAGGTGGTTAAATAGAAATTTGCTGCTCAGCTGACCCGGTAGGAGCAAACGTATGCCAAAAATGTATGCAGAATGAGCTTTTCAGTGAAGAGCAGCCAGGCACGATTTAAGCTAGTTTTACTTGTAAGTGGGGTTGGAAATGCTTTTCAGGCTCAGTACTGCGCTCAAAAGATGCAGCCCTGAGGTCTCTCATGATAGCAGGTGGTTAAGTAGAAGTTTGCCACTTGGCTGACCCAGCAGGAGCAAACGTATGCCAAAAATGTACACAGAATGAGCTTTTCAGTGAATAGCAGCGAGGCACATTTTAGCTAGTTTTACTTGTAAATGGGGTTGGAAACGCTTTTCAGGATCAGTACTGGCCTCAAAACATGCAGCCCTGAGGTCTTCCATGATAGCAGGTGGTTAAATAGAAATTCGCTGCTCAGCTGACCCGGCAGGAGCAAACGTATGCCAAAAATGTACGCAGAATGAGCTTTTCAGTGAAGAGCAGCCAAGCACATTTTAGCTAGTTTTACTTGTAAGTGGGGTTGGAACTGCTTTTCAGGCTCAGTACTGGGCTCAAAAGATGCACCTCTGAGGTCTCTCATGATAGCAGGTGGTTAAGTAGAAGTTTGCCACTTGGCTGACCCAGCAGGAGCAAACGTATGCCAAAAATGTACACAGAATGAGCTTTTCAGTGAATAGCAGCCAGGCACATTTTAGCTTGTTTTACTTGTAAGTGGGGTTGGAAACGCTTTACAGGATCAGTACTGGGCTCAAGACATGCAGCCCTGAGGTCTCTCATGATAGCAGGTGGTTAAATAGAAATTCGCTGCTCAGCTGACCCTGTAGGAGCAAACGTATGCCAAAAATGTACGCAGAATGAGCTTTTCAGTGAAGAGCAGCCAGGCACATTCTAGCAAGTTTTACTTGTAAGTGGGGTTGGAAACGCTTTTCAGGCTCAGTACTGCGCTCAAAAGATGCAGCCCTGAGGTCTCTCATGATAGCAGGTGGTTAAGTAGAAGTTTGTCCACTTGGCTGACCCAGCAGGAGCAAACGTATGCCAAAAATGTACACAGCATGAGCTTTTCAGTGAATAGCAGCCAGGCACATTTGAGCTAGTTTTACTTGTAAGTGGGGTTGGAAACGCTTTTCAGGATCAGTACTGGCCTCAAAACATGCAGCCCTGAGGTCTTCAATGATAGCAGGTGGTTAAATAGAAATTCGCTGCTCAGCTGACCCGGCAGGAGCAAACGTATGCCAAAAATGTACACAGAATGAGCTTTTCAGTGAATAGCAGCCAGGTACATTTTAGCTAGTTTTACTTGTAAGTGGGGTTGGAAACGCTTTTCAGGATCAGTACTGGGCTCAAAACATGCAGCCCTGAGGTCTCTCGTGATAGCAGGTGGTTAAATAGAAATTCGCTGCTCAGCTGACCCGGCAGGAGCAAAGGTATGCCAAAAATGTACGCAGAATGAGCTTTTCAGTGAAGAGCAGCCAGGCACATTTTAGCTAGTTTTACTTGTAAGTGGGGTTGGAAATGCTTTTCAGGCTCAGTACTGGGCTCAAAAGATGCAGCTCTGAGGTCTCTCCTGATAGGAGGTAGTTAAGTAGAACTTCGCTGCTCAGCTGACCCGGCAGGAGCAAATGTATGCCAAAAATGTACGCAGAATGAGCTTTTCAGTGAAGAGCAGCCTGGCACATTCTAGCAAGTTTTACTTGTAAGTGGGGTTGGAAACACTTTTCAGGCTCAGTACTGCGCTCAAAAGATGCAGCCCTGAGGTCTCTCATGATAGCAGGTGGTTAAGTAGAAATTTGCCACTTGGCTGACCCAGCAGGAGCAAACGTATGCCAAAAATGTACACAGAATGAGCTTTTCAGTGACTAGCATCCAGGCACATTTTAGCTAGTTTTACTTGTAAGTGGGGTTGGAAACACTTTTCAGGATCAGTACTGGGCTCAAAACATGCAGCGCTGAGGTCTCTCATGATAGCAGGTGGTTAAATAGAAATTCGCTGCTCAGCTGACCCGGCAGGAGCAAACGTATGCCAAAAATGTTCGCAGAATGAGCTTTTCAGTGAAGAGCAGCCAGGCACATTTTAGCTAGTTTTACTTGTAAGTGGGGTTGGAAACGCTTTTCAGGCTCAGTACTGGGCTCAAAAGATGCAGCCCTGAGGTCTCTCATGATAGCAGGTGGTTAAATAGAAATTCGCTGCTCAGCTGACCCGGCAGGAGCAAATGTATGCCAAAAATGTACGCAGAATCAGCTTTTCAGTGAAGAGCAGCCAGGCACATGTTAGCTAGTTTTACCTGTAAGTGGGGTTGGAAACGCTTTTCAGGATCAGTACTGGGCTCAAAACATGCAGCCCTGAGGTCTCTCATGATAGCAGGTGGTTAAAAGAAATTCGCTGCTCAGCTAACCCGGCAGGAGCAAACGTATGCCAAAAATGTACGCCGAATGAGCTTTTCAGTGAAGAGCAGCCAGGCACATTCTAGCAAGTTTTACTTGTAAGTGGGGTTGGAAACGCTTTTCAGGCTCAGTACTGCGCTCAAAAGATGCAGCCCTGAGGTCTCTCATGATAGCAGGTGGTTAAGTAGAAATTTGCCACTTGGCTGACCCAGCAGGAGCAAACGTATGCCAAAAATGTACACAGAATGAGCTTTTCAGTGACTAGCATCCAGGCACATTTTAGCTAGTTTTACTTGTAAGTGGGGTTGGAAACGCTTTTCAGGATCAGTACTGGGCTCAAAACATGCAGCCCTGAGGTCTCTCATGATAGCAGGTGGTTAAATAGAAATTCGCTGCTCAGCTGACCCGGCAGGAGCAAACGTATGCCAAAAATGTACACAGAATGAGCTTTTCAGTGACTAGCAGCCAGGCACATTTTAGCTAGTTTTACTTGTAAGTGCGGTTGGAAACGCTTTTCAGGATCAGTACTGGGCTCAAAACATGCAGCGCTGAGGTCTCTCATGATAGCAGGTGGTTAAATAGAAATTCGCTGCTCAGCTGACCCGGCAGGAGCAAACGTATGCCAAAAATGTTCGCAGAATGATCTTTTCAGTGAAGAGCAGCCAGGCACATTTTAGCTAGTTTTACTTGTAAGTGGGGTTGGAAACGCTTTTCAGGCTCAGTACTGCGCTCAAAACATGCAGCCCTGAGGTCTCTCATGATAGCAGGTGGTTAAGTAGAAATTTGCCACTTGGCTGACCCAGCAGGAGCAAACGTATGCCAAAAATGTACACAGAATGAGCTTTTCAGTGAATAGCAGCCAGGCACATTTTAGCTAGTTTTACTCGTAAGTGGGGTTGGAAACGCTTTACAGGATCAGTACTGGGCTCAAAACATGCAGCCCTGAGGTCTCTCATGATAGCAGGTGGTTAAATAGAAATTCGCTGCTCAGCTAACCCGGCAGGAGCAAACGTATGCCAAAAATGTTCGCAGAATGAGCTTTTCAATGAAGAGCAGCCAGGCACATTTTAGCTAGTTTTACTTGTAAGTGGGGTTGGAAACCTTTTCAGGCTCAGTACTGGGCTCAAAAGATGCAGCTCTGAGGTCTCTTCTGATAGGAGGTAGTTAAGTAGAACTTCGCTTCTCAGCTGACCCGGCAGGAGCAAATGTATGTCAAAAATGTACGCAGAATGAGCTTTTCTGTGAATAGCAGCCAGGCACATTTTAGCTAGTTTTACTTGTAAGTGGGGTTGGAAACGCTTTTCAGGATCAGTACTGGGCTCAAAACATGCAGCCCTGAGGTCTCTTATGATAGCAGGTGGTTAAATAGAAATTCGCTGCTCAGCTGACCAAGCAGGAGCAAACGTATGCCAAAAATGTACGCCGAATGAGCTTTTCAGTGAAGAGCAGCCAGGGACATTCTAGCAAGTTTTACTTGTAAGTGGGGTTGGAAACGCTATTCAGGCTCAGTACTGCGCTCAAAAGATGCAGCCCTGAGGTCTCTCATGATAGCAGGTGGTTAAGTAGAAATTTGCCTTGGATGACCCAGCAGGAGCAAACGTATGCCAAAAATGTACACAGAATGAGCTTTTCAGTGAATAGCAGCCAGGCACATTTTAGCTAGTTTTACTTGTAAGTGGGGTTGGAAACGCTTTTCAGGATCAGTACTGGGCTCAAAACATGCAGCCCTGAGGTCTCTCATGATAGCAGGTGGTTAAATAGAAATTCGCTGCTCAGCTGACCCAGTAGGAGCAAACGTATGCCAAAAATGTAAGCAGAATGAGCTTTTCTGTGAATAGCAGCCAGGCACATTTTAGCTAGTTTTACTTGTAAGTGGGGTTGGAAACGCTTTTCAGGCTCAGTATTGGGCTCAAAACATGCAGCCCTGAGGTCTCTCATGATTGCAGGTGGTTAAATAGAAATTCGCTGCTCAGCTGACCCGGTAGGAGCAAACGTATGCCAAAAATGTAAGCAGAATGAGCTTTTCAGTGAATAGCAGTCAGGCACATTTTAGCTAGTTTTACTTGTAAGTGGGGTTGGAAATGCTTTTCAGGCTCAGTACTGGGCTCAAAAGATGCAGCTCTGAGGTCTCTCCTGATAGGAGGTAGTTAAGTAGAACTTCGCTGCACAGCTGACCGGGCAGGAGCAAAGGTATGCCAAAAATGTACGCAGAATGAGCTTTTCAGTGAAAAGCAGCCAGGCACATTTTAGCTAGTTTTACTTGTAAGTGGGGTTGGAAACGCTTTTCAGGATCAGTACTGGGCTCAAAACATGCAGCCCTGAGGTCTCTCGTGATAGCAGGTGGTTAAATAGAAATTCGCTGCTCAGCTGACCCGGTAGGAGCAAACGTATGCCAAAAATGTAAGCAGAATGAGCTTTTCAGTGAATAGCAGCCAGGCACATTTTAGCTAGTTTTACTTGTAAGTGGGGTTGGAAATGCTTTTCAGGCTCAGTACTGGGCTCAAAATATGCAGCTCTGAGGTCTCTTCTGATAGGAGGTAGTTAAGTAGAACTTCGCTGCTCAGCTGACCAAGCAGGACCAAACGTATGCCAAAAATGTACGCAGAATGATCTTTTCAGTGAATAGCAGCGAGGCACATTTTAGCTAGTTTTACTTGTAAGTGGGGTTGGAAACGCTTTTCAGGATCAGTACTGGGCTCAAACCATGCAGCCCTGAGGTCTCTCATGATAGCAGGTGGTTAAATAGAAATTCGCTGCTCAGCTGACCCGGCAGGAGCAAACGTATGCCAAAAATGTACGCAGAATGAGCTTTTCAGTGAAGAGCAGCCAGGCACATTTTAGCTAGTTTTACTTGTAAGTGGGGTTGGAAATGCTTTTCAGGCTCAGTACTGGGCTCAAAAGATGCAGCTCTGAGGTCTCTCCTGATAGGAGGTAGTTAAGTAGAACTTCGCTGCTCAGCTGACCCGGCAGGAGCAAATGTATGCCAAAAATGTACGCAGAATGAGCTTTTCAGTGAAGAGCAGCCTGGCACATTCTAGCAAGTTTTACTTGTAAGTGGGGTTGGAAACACTTTTCAGGCTCAGTACTGCGCTCAAAAGATGCAGCCCTGAGGTCTCTCATGATAGCAGGTGGTTAAGTAGAAATTTGCCACTTGGCTGACCCAGCAGGAGCAAACGTATGCCAAAAATGTACACAGAATGAGCTTTTCAGTAACTAGCATCCAGGCACATTTTAGCTAGTTTTACTTGTAAGTGGGGTTGGAAACGCTTTTCAGGATCAGTACAGGGCTCAAAACATGCAGCCCTGAGGTCTCTCATGATAGCAGGTGGTTAAATAGAAATTTGCTGCTCAGCTGACCCGGTAGGAGCAAACGTATGCCAAAAATGTACGCAGAATGAGCTTTTCAGTGAAGAGCAGCCAGGCACATTTTAAGCTAGTTTTACTTGTAAGTGGGGTTGGAAACGCTTTTCAGGCTCAGTACTGCGCTCAAAAGATGCAGCCCTGAGGTCTCTCATGATAGCAGGTGGTTAAGTAGAAGTTTGCCACTTGGCTGACCCAGCAGGAGCAAACGTATGCCAAAAATGTACACAGAATGAGCTTTTCAGTGAATAGCAGCGAGGCACATTTTAGCTAGTTTTACTTGTAAGTGGGTTTGGAAACGCTTTTCAGGATCAGTACTGGCCTCAAAACATGCAGCCCTGAGGTCTTCCATGATAGCAGGTGGTTAAATAGAAAATCGCTGCTCAGCTGACCCGGCAGGAGCAAACGTATGCCAAAAATGTACGCAGAATGAGCTTTTCAGTGAAGAGCAGCCAGGCACATTTTAGCTAGTTTTACTTGTAAGTGGGGTTGGAACTGCTTTTCAGGCTCAGTACTGGGCTCAAAAGATGCACCTCTGAGGTCTCTCATGATAGCAGGTGGTTAAGTAGAAGTTTGCCACTTGGCTGACACAGCAGGAGCAAACGTATGCCAAAAATGTACACAGAATGAGCTTTTCAGTGAATAGCAGCCAGGCACATTTTAGCTAGTTTTACTTGTAAGTGGGGTTGGAAACGCTTTTCAGGATCAGTACAGGGCTCAAAACATGCAGCCCTGAGGTCTCTCATGATAGCAGGTGGTTAAATAGAAATTTGCTGCTCAGCTGACCCGGTAGGAGCAAACGTATGCCAAAAATGTATGCAGAATGAGCTTTTCAGTGAAGAGCAGCCAGGCACGATTTAAGCTAGTTTTACTTGTAAGTGGGGTTGGAAATGCTTTTCAGGCTCAGTACTGCGCTCAAAAGATGCAGCCCTGAGGTCTCTCATGATAGCAGGTGGTTAAGTAGAAGTTTGCCACTTGGCTGACCCAGCAGGAGCAAACGTATGCCAAAAATGTACACAGAATGAGCTTTTCAGTGAATAGCAGCGAGGCACATTTTAGCTAGTTTTACTTGTAAATGGGGTTGGAAACGCTTTTCAGGATCAGTACTGGCCTCAAAACATGCAGCCCTGAGGTCTTCCATGATAGCAGGTGGTTAAATAGAAATTTGCTGCTCAGCTGACCCGGCAGGAGCAAACGTATGCCAAAAATGTACGCAGAATGAGCTTTTCAGTGAAGAGCAGCCAAGCACATTTTAGCTAGTTTTACTTGTAAGTGGGGTTGGAACTGCTTTTCAGGCTCAGTACTGGGCTCAAAAGATGCACCTCTGAGGTCTCTCATGATAGCAGGTGGTTAAGTAGAAGTTTGCCACTTGGCTGACCCAGCAGGAGCAAACGTATGCCAAAAATGTACACAGAATGAGCTTTTCAGTGAATAGCAGCCAGGCACATTTTAGCTTGTTTTACTTGTAAGTGGGGTTGGAAACGCTTTACAGGATCAGTACTGGGCTCAAGACATGCAGCCCTGAGGTCTCTCATGATAGCAGGTGGTTAAATAGAAATTCGCTGCTCAGCTGACCCTGTAGGAGCAAACGTATGCCAAAAATGTACGCAGAATGAGCTTTTCAGTGAAGAGCAGCCAGGCACATTCTAGCAAGTTTTACTTGTAAGTGGGGTTGGAAACGCTTTTCAGGCTCAGTACTGCGCTCAAAAGATGCAGCCCTGAGGTCTCTCATGATAGCAGGTGGTTAAGTAGAAGTTTGTCCACTTGGCTGACCCAGCAGGAGCAAACGTATGCCAAAAATGTACACAGCATGAGCTTTTCAGTGAATAGCAGCCAGGCACATTTGAGCTAGTTTTACTTGTAAGTGGGGTTGGAAACGCTTTTCAGGATCAGTACTGGCCTCAAAACATGCAGCCCTGAGGTCTTCAATGATAGCAGGTGGTTAAATAGAAATTCGCTGCTCAGCTGACCCGGCAGGAGCAAACGTATGCCAAAAATGTACACAGAATGAGCTTTTCAGTGAATAGCAGCCAGGTACATTTTAGCTAGTTTTACTTGTAAGTGGGGTTGGAAACGCTTTTCAGGATCAGCACTGGGCTCAAAACATGCAGCCCTGAGGTCTCTCGTGATAGCAGGTGGTTAAATAGAAATTCGCTGCTCAGCTGACCCGGCAGGAGCAAAGGTATGCCAAAAATGTACGCAGAATGAGCTTTTCAGTGAAGAGCAGCCAGGCACATTTTAGCTAGTTTTACTTGTAAGTGGGGTTGGAAATGCTTTTCAGGCTCAGTACTGGGCTCAAAAGATGCAGCTCTGAGGTCTCTCCTGATAGGAGGTAGTTAAGTAGAACTTCGCTGCTCAGCTGACCCGGCAGGAGCAAATGTATGCCAAAAATGTACGCAGAATGAGCTTTTCAGTGAAGAGCAGCCTGGCACATTCTAGCAAGTTTTACTTGTAAGTGGGGTTGGAAACACTTTTCAGGCTCAGTACTGCGCTCAAAAGATGCAGCCCTGAGGTCTCTCATGATAGCAGGTGGTTAAGTAGAAATTTGCCACTTGGCTGACCCAGCAGGAGCAAACGTATGCCAAAAATGTACACAGAATGAGCTTTTCAGTGACTACCATCCAGGCACATTTTAGCTAGTTTTACTTGTAAGTGGGGTTGGAAACACTTTTCAGGATCAGTACTGGGCTCAAAACATGCAGCGCTGAGGTCTCTCATGATAGCAGGTGGTTAAATAGAAATTCGCTGCTCAGCTGACCCGGCAGGAGCAAACGTATGCCAAAAATGTTCGCAGAATGAGCTTTTCAGTGAAGAGCAGCCAGGCACATTTTAGCTAGTTTTACTTGTAAGTGGGGTTGGAAACGCTTTTCAGGATCAGTACTGGGCTCAAAACATGCAGCCCTGAGGTCTCTTATGATAGCAGGTGGTTAAATAGAAATTCGCTGCTCAGCTGACCAAGCAGGAGCAAACGTATGCCAAAAATGTACGCCGAATGAGCTTTTCAGTGAAGAGCAGCCAGGGACATTCTAGCAAGTTTTACTTGTAAGTGGGGTTGGAAACGCTATTCAGGCTCAGTACTGCGCTCAAAAGATGCAGCCCTGAGGTCTCTCATGATAGCAGGTGGTTAAGTAGAAATTTGCCTTGGATGACCCAGCAGGAGCAAACGTATGCCAAAAATGTACACAGAATGAGCTTTTCAGTGAATAGCAGCCAGGCACATTTTAGCTAGTTTTACTTGTAAGTGGGGTTGGAAACGCTTTTCAGGATCAGTACTGGGCTCAAAACATGCAGCCCTGAGGTCTCTCATGATAGCAGGTGGTTAAATAGAAATTCGCTGCTCAGCTGACCCAGTAGGAGCAAACGTATGCCAAAAATGTAAGCAGAATGAGCTTTTCTGTGAATAGCAGCCAGGCACATTTTAGCTAGTTTTACTTGTAAGTGGGGTTGGAAACGCTTTTCAGGCTCAGTATTGGGCTCAAAACATGCAGCCCTGAGGTCTCTCATGATTGCAGGTGGTTAAATAGAAATTCGCTGCTCAGCTGACCCGGTAGGAGCAAACGTATGCCAAAAATGTAAGCAGAATGAGCTTTTCAGTGAATAGCAGTCAGGCACATTTTAGCTAGTTTTACTTGTAAGTGGGGTTGGAAATGCTTTTCAGGCTCAGTACTGGGCTCAAAAGATGCAGCTCTGAGGTCTCTCCTGATAGGAGGTAGTTAAGTAGAACTTCGCTGCACAGCTGACCGGGCAGGAGCAAAGGTATGCCAAAAATGTACGCAGAATGAGCTTTTCAGTGAAAAGCAGCCAGGCACATTTTAGCTAGTTTTACTTGTAAGTGGGGTTGGAAACGCTTTTCAGGATCAGTACTGGGCTCAAAACATGCAGCCCTGAGGTCTCTCGTGATAGCAGGTGGTTAAATAGAAATTCGCTGCTCAGCTGACCCGGTAGGAGCAAACGTATGCCAAAAATGTAAGCAGAATGAGCTTTTCAGTGAATAGCAGCCAGGCACATTTTAGCTAGTTTTACTTGTAAGTGGGGTTGGAAATGCTTTTCAGGCTCAGTACTGGGCTCAAAATATGCAGCTCTGAGGTCTCTTCTGATAGGAGGTAGTTAAGTAGAACTTCGCTGCTCAGCTGACCAAGCAGGACCAAACGTATGCCAAAAATGTACGCAGAATGATCTTTTCAGTGAATAGCAGCGAGGCACATTTTAGCTAGTTTTACTTGTAAGTGGGGTTGGAAACGCTTTTCAGGATCAGTACTGGGCTCAAACCATGCAGCCCTGAGGTCTCTCATGATAGCAGGTGGTTAAATAGAAATTCGCTGCTCAGCTGACCCGGCAGGAGCAAACGTATGCCAAAAATGTACGCAGAATGAGCTTTTCAGTGAAGAGCAGCCAGGCACATTTTAGCTAGTTTTACTTGTAAGTGGGGTTGGAAATGCTTTTCAGGCTCAGTACTGGGCTCAAAAGATGCAGCTCTGAGGTCTCTCCTGATAGGAGGTAGTTAAGTAGAACTTCGCTGCTCAGCTGACCCGGCAGGAGCAAATGTATGCCAAAAATGTACGCAGAATGAGCTTTTCAGTGAAGAGCAGCCTGGCACATTCTAGCAAGTTTTACTTGTAAGTGGGGTTGGAAACACTTTTCAGGCTCAGTACTGCGCTCAAAAGATGCAGCCCTGAGGTCTCTCATGATAGCAGGTGGTTAAGTAGAAATTTGCCACTTGGCTGACCCAGCAGGAGCAAACGTATGCCAAAAATGTACACAGAATGAGCTTTTCAGTAACTAGCATCCAGGCACATTTTAGCTAGTTTTACTTGTAAGTGGGGTTGGAAACGCTTTTCAGGATCAGTACAGGGCTCAAAACATGCAGCCCTGAGGTCTCTCATGATAGCAGGTGGTTAAATAGAAATTTGCTGCTCAGCTGACCCGGTAGGAGCAAACGTATGCCAAAAATGTACGCAGAATGAGCTTTTCAGTGAAGAGCAGCCAGGCACATTTTAAGCTAGTTTTACTTGTAAGTGGGGTTGGAAACGCTTTTCAGGCTCAGTACTGCGCTCAAAAGATGCAGCCCTGAGGTCTCTCATGATAGCAGGTGGTTAAGTAGAAGTTTGCCACTTGGCTGACCCAGCAGGAGCAAACGTATGCCAAAAATGTACACAGAATGAGCTTTTCAGTGAATAGCAGCGAGGCACATTTTAGCTAGTTTTACTTGTAAGTGGGTTTGGAAACGCTTTTCAGGATCAGTACTGGCCTCAAAACATGCAGCCCTGAGGTCTTCCATGATAGCAGGTGGTTAAATAGAAATTCGCTGCTCAGCTGACCCGGCAGGAGCAAAGGTATGCCAAAAATGTACGCAGAATGAGCTTTTCAGTGAAGAGCAGCCAGGCACATTTTAGCTAGTTTTACTTGTAAGTGGGGTTGGAAATGCTTTTCAGGCTCAGTACTGGGCTCAAAAGATGCAGCTCTGAGGTCTCTCCTGATAGGAGGTAGTTAAGTAGAACTTCGCTGCTCAGCTGACCCGGCAGGAGCAAATGTATGCCAAAAATGTACGCAGAATGAGCTTTTCAGTGAAGAGCAGCCTGGCACATTCTAGCAAGTTTTACTTGTAAGTGGGGTTGGAAACACTTTTCAGGCTCAGTACTGCGCTCAAAAGATGCAGCCCTGAGGTCTCTCATGATAGCAGGTGGTTAAGTAGAAATTTGCCACTTGGCTGACCCAGCAGGAGCAAACGTATGCCAAAAATGTACACAGAATGAGCTTTTCAGTGACTAGCATCCAGGCACATTTTAGCTAGTTTTACTTGTAAGTGGGGTTGGAAACACTTTTCAGGATCAGTACTGGGCTCAAAACATGCAGCGCTGAGGTCTCTCATGATAGCAGGTGGTTAAATAGAAATTCGCTGCTCAGCTGACCCGGCAGGAGCAAACGTATGCCAAAAATGTTCGCAGAATGAGCTTTTCAGTGAAGAGCAGCCAGGCACATTTTAGCTAGTTTTACTTGTAAGTGGGGTTGGAAACGCTTTTCAGGCTCAGTACTGGGCTCAAAAGATGCAGCCCTGAGGTCTCTCATGATAGCAGGTGGTTAAATAGAAATTCGCTGCTCAGCTGACCCGGCAGGAGCAAATGTATGCCAAAAATGTACGCAGAATCAGCTTTTCAGTGAAGAGCAGCCAGGCACATGTTAGCTAGTTTTACCTGTAAGTGGGGTTGGAAACGCTTTTCAGGATCAGTACTGGGCTCAAAACATGCAGCCCTGAGGTCTCTCATGATAGCAGGTGGTTAAAAGAAATTTGCTGCTCAGCTAACCCGGCAGGAGCAAACGTATGCCAAAAATGTACGCCGAATGAGCTTTTCAGTGAAGAGCAGCCAGGCACATTCTAGCAAGTTTTACTTGTAAGTGGGGTTGGAAACGCTTTTCAGGCTCAGTACTGCGCTCAAAAGATGCAGCCCTGAGGTCTCTCATGATAGCAGGTGGTTAAGTAGAAATTTGCCACTTGGCTGACCCAGCAGGAGCAAACGTATGCCAAAAATGTACACAGAATGAGCTTTTCAGTGACTAGCATCCAGGCACATTTTAGCTAGTTTTACTTGTAAGTGGGGTTGGAAACGCTTTTCAGGATCAGTACTGGGCTCAAAACATGCAGCCCTGAGGTCTCTCATGATAGCAGGTGGTTAAATAGAAATTCGCTGCTCAGCTGACCCGGCAGGAGCAAACGTATGCCAAAAATGTACACAGAATGAGCTTTTCAGTGACTAGCAGCCAGGCACATTTTAGCTAGTTTTACTTGTAAGTGCGGTTGGAAACGCTTTTCAGGATCAGTACTGGGCTCAAAACATGCAGCGCTGAGGTCTCTCATGATAGCAGGTGGTTAAATAGAAATTCGCTGCTCAGCTGACCCGGCAGGAGCAAACGTATGCCAAAAATGTTCGCAGAATGATCTTTTCAGTGAAGAGCAGCCAGGCACATTTTAGCTAGTTTTACTTGTAAGTGGGGTTGGAAACGCTTTTCAGGCTCAGTACTGCGCTCAAAACATGCAGCCCTGAGGTCTCTCATGATAGCAGGTGGTTAAGTAGAAATTTGCCACTTGGCTGACCCAGCAGGAGCAAACGTATGCCAAAAATGTACACAGAATGAGCTTTTCAGTGAATAGCAGCCAGGCACATTTTAGCTAGTTTTACTCGTAAGTGGGGTTGGAAACGCTTTACAGGATCAGTACTGGGCTCAAAACATGCAGCCCTGAGGTCTCTCATGATAGCAGGTGGTTAAATAGAAATTCGCTGCTCAGCTAACCCGGCAGGAGCAAACGTATGCCAAAAATGTTCGCAGAATGAGCTTTTCAATGAAGAGCAGCCAGGCACATTTTAGCTAGTTTTACTTGTAAGTGGGGTTGGAAACCTTTTCAGGCTCAGTACTGGGCTCAAAAGATGCAGCTCTGAGGTCTCTTCTGATAGGAGGTAGTTAAGTAGAACTTCGCTTCTCAGCTGACCCGGCAGGAGCAAATGTATGTCAAAAATGTACGCAGAATGAGCTTTTCTGTGAATAGCAGCCAGGCACATTTTAGCTAGTTTTACTTGTAAGTGGGGTTGGAAACGCTTTTCAGGATCAGTACTGGGCTCAAAACATGCAGCCCTGAGGTCTCTTATGATAGCAGGTGGTTAAATAGAAATTCGCTGCTCAGCTGACCAAGCAGGAGCAAACGTATGCCAAAAATGTACGCCGAATGAGCTTTTCAGTGAAGAGCAGCCAGGGACATTCTAGCAAGTTTTACTTGTAAGTGGGGTTGGAAACGCTATTCAGGCTCAGTACTGCGCTCAAAAGATGCAGCCCTGAGGTCTCTCATGATAGCAGGTGGTTAAGTAGAAATTTGCCTTGGATGACCCAGCAGGAGCAAACGTATGCCAAAAATGTACACAGAATGAGCTTTTCAGTGAATAGCAGCCAGGCACATTTTAGCTAGTTTTACTTGTAAGTGGGGTTGGAAACGCTTTTCAGGATCAGTACTGGGCTCAAAACATGCAGCCCTGAGGTCTCTCATGATAGCAGGTGGTTAAATAGAAATTCGCTGCTCAGCTGACCCAGTAGGAGCAAACGTATGCCAAAAATGTAAGCAGAATGAGCTTTTCTGTGAATAGCAGCCAGGCACATTTTAGCTAGTTTTACTTGTAAGTGGGGTTGGAAACGCTTTTCAGGCTCAGAATTGGGCTCAAAACATGCAGCCCTGAGGTCTCTCATGATTGCAGGTGGTTAAATAGAAATTCGCTGCTCAGCTGACCCGGTAGGAGCAAACGTATGCCAAAAATGTAAGCAGAATGAGCTTTTCAGTGAATAGCAGTCAGGCACATTTTAGCTAGTTTTACTTGTAAGTGGGGTTGGAAATGCTTTTCAGGCTCAGTACTGGGCTCAAAAGATGCAGCTCTGAGGTCTCTCCTGATAGGAGGTAGTTAAGTAGAACTTCGCTGCACAGCTGACCGGGCAGGAGCAAACGTATGCCAAAAATGTACGCAGAATGAGCTTTTCAGTGAAGAGCAGCCAGGCACATTTTAGCTAGTTTTACTTGTAAGTGGGGTTGGAAATGCTTTTCAGGCTCAGTACTGGGCTCAAAACATGCAGCCCTGAGGTCTCTCATGATAGCAGGAGGTTAAATAGAAATTCGCTGCTCAGCTGACCCGGTAGGAGCAAACGTATGCCAAAAATGTAAGCAGAATGAGCTTTTCTGTGAATAGCAGCCAGGCACATTTTAGCTAGTTTTACTTGTAAGTGGGGTTGGAAACGCTTTTCAGGCTCAGTATTGGGCTCAAAACATGCAGCCCTGAGGTCTCTCATGATTGCAGGTGGTTAAATAGAAATTCGCTGCTCAGCTGACCCGGTAGGAGCAAACGTATGCCAAAAATGTAAGCAGAATGAGCTTTTCAGTGAATAGCAGCCAGGCACATTTTAGCTAGTTTTACTTGTAAGTGGGGTTGGAAATGCTTTTCAGGCTCAGTACTGGGCTCAAAAGATGCAGCTCTGAGGTCTCTCCTGATAGGAGGTAGTTAAGTAGAACTTCGCTGCACAGCTGACCGGGCAGGAGCAAACGTATGCCAAAAATGTACGCAGAATGAGCTTTTCAGTGAAGAGCAGCCAGGCACATTTTAGCTAGTTTTACTTGTAAGTGGGGTTGGAAATGCTTTTCAGGCTCAGTACTGGGCTCAAAACATGCAGCCCTGAGGTCTCTCATGATAGCAGGAGGTTAAATAGAAATTCGCTGCTCAGCTGACCCGGTAGGAGCAAACGTATGCCAAAAATGTAAGCAGAATGAGCTTTTCAGTGAATAGCAGCCAGGCACATTTTAGCTAGTTTTACTTGTAAGTGGGGTTGGAAATGCTTTTCAGGCTCAGTACTGGGCTCAAAAGATGCAGCTCTGAGGTCTCTTCTGATAGGAGGTAGTTAAGTAGAACTTCGCTGCTCAGCTGACCAAGCAGGACCAAACGTATGCCAAAAATGTACGCAGAATGATCTTTTCAGTGAATAGCAGCCAGGCACATTTTAGCTAGTTTTACTTGTAAGTGGGGTTGGAAACCTTTTCAGGCTCAGTACTGGGCTCAAAAGATGCAGCTCTGAGGTCTCTTCTGATAGGAGGTAGTTAAGTAGAACTTCGCTTCTCAGCTGACCCGGCAGGAGCAAATGTATGTCAAAAATGTACGCAGAATGAGCTTTTCTGTGAATAGCAGCCAGGCACATTTTAGCTAGTTTTACTTGTAAGTGGGGTTGGAAACGCTTTTCAGGATCAGTACTGGGCTCAAAACATGCAGCCCTGAGGTCTCTCATGATAGCAGGTGGTTAAATAGAAATTCGCTGCTCAGCTGACCAAGCAGGAGCAAACGTATGCCAAAAATGTACGCCGAATGAGCTTTTCAGTGAAGAGCAGCCAGGGACATTCTAGCAAGTTTTACTTGTAAGTGGGGTTGGAAACGCTATTCAGGCTCAGTACTGCGCTCAAAAGATGCAGCCCTGAGGTCTCTCATGATAGCAGGTGGTTAAGTAGAAATTTGCCTTGGATGACCCAGCAGGAGCAAACGTATGCCAAAAATGTACACAGAATGAGCTTTTCAGTGAATAGCAGCCAGGCACATTTTAGCTAGTTTTACTTGTAAGTGGGGTTGGAAACGCTTTTCAGGATCAGTACTGGGCTCAAAACATGCAGCCCTGAGGTCTCTCATGATAGCAGGTGGTTAAATAGAAATTCGCTGCTCAGCTGACCCAGTAGGAGCAAACGTATGCCAAAAATGTAAGCAGAATGAGCTTTTCTGTGAATAGCAGCCAGGCACATTTTAGCTAGTTTTACTTGTAAGTGGGGTTGGAAACGCTTTTCAGGCTCAGTATTGGGCTCAAAACATGCAGCCCTGAGGTCTCTCATGATTGCAGGTGGTTAAATAGAAATTCGCTGCTCAGCTGACCCGGTAGGAGCAAACGTATGCCAAAAATGTAAGCAGAATGAGCTTTTCAGTGAATAGCAGTCAGGCACATTTTAGCTAGTTTTACTTGTAAGTGGGGTTGGAAATGCTTTTCAGGCTCAGTACTGGGCTCAAAAGATGCAGCTCTGAGGTCTCTCCTGATAGGAGGTAGTTAAGTAGAACTTCGCTGCACAGCTGACCGGGCAGGAGCAAACGTATGCCAAAAATGTACGCAGAATGAGCTTTTCAGTGAAGAGCAGCCAGGCACATTTTAGCTAGTTTTACTTGTAAGTGGGGTTGGAAATGCTTTTCAGGCTCAGTACTGGGCTGAAAACATGCAGCCCTGAGGTCTCTCATGATAGCAGGAGGTTAAATAGAAATTCGCTGCTCAGCTGACCCGGTAGGAGCAAACGTATGCCAAAAATGTAAGCAGAATGAGCTTTTCAGTGAATAGCAGCCAGGCACATTTTAGCTAGTTTTACTTGTAAGTGGGGTTGGAAATGCTTTTCAGGCTCAGTACTGGGCTCAAAAGATGCAGCTCTGAGGTCTCTTCTGATAGGAGGTAGTTAAGTAGAACTTCGCTTCTGAGCTGACCCGGCAGGAGCAAATGTATGCCAAAAATGTACGCAGAATGAGCTTTTCTGTGAATAGCAGCCAGGCACATTTTAGCTAGTTTTACTTGTAAGTGGGGTTGGAAACGCTTTTCAGGATCAGTACTGGGCTCAAAACATGCAGCCCTGAGGTCTCTCATGATAGCAGGTGGTTAAATAGAAATTCGCTGCTCAGCTGACCAAGCAGGAGCAAACGTATGCCAAAAATGTACGCCGAATGAGCTTTTCAGTGAAGAGCAGCCAGGCACATTCTAGCAAGTTTTACTTGTAAGTGGGGTTGGAAACGCTTTTCAGGCTCAGTACTGCGCTCAAAAGATGCAGCCCTGAGGTCTCTCATGATAGCAGGTGGTTAAGTAGAAATTTGCCTTGGATGACCCAGCAGGAGCAAACGTATGCCAAAAATGTACACAGAATGAGCTTTTCAGTGAATAGCAGCCAGGCACATTTTAGCTAGTTTTACTTGTAAGTGGGGTTGGAAACGCTTTTCAGGATCAGTACTGGGCTCAAAACATGCAGCCCTGAGGTCTCTCATGATAGCAGGTGGTTAAATAGAAATTCGCTGCTCAGCTGACCCGGTAGGAGCAAACGTATGCCAAAAATGTAAGCAGAATGAGCTTTTCTGTGAATAGCAGCCAGGCACATTTTAGCTAGTTTTACTTGTAAGTGGGGTTGGAAACGCTTTTCAGGCTCAGTACTGGGCTCAAAACATGCAGCCCTGAGGTCTCTCATGATTGCAGGTGGTTAAATAGAAATTCGCTGCTCAGCTGACCCGGTAGGAGCAAACGTATGCCAAAAATGTAAGCAGAATGAGCTTTTCAGTGAATAGCAGTCAGGCACATTTTAGCTAGTTTTACTTGTAAGTGGGGTTGGAAATGCTTTTCAGGCTCAGTACTGGGCTCAAAAGATGCAGCTCTGAGGTCTCTCCTGATAGGAGGTAGTTAAACTTCGCTGCACAGCTGACCGGGCAGGAGCAAACGTATGCCAAAAATGTACGCAGAATGAGCTTTTCAGTGAAGAGCAGCCAGGCACATTTTAGCTAGTTTTACTTGTAAGTGGGGTTGGAAATGCTTTTCAGGCTCAGTACTGGGCTCAAAACATGCAGCCCTGAGGTCTCTCATGATAGCAGGAGGTTAAATAGAAATTCGCTGCTCAGCTGACCCGGTAGGAGCAAACGTATGCCAAAAATGTAAGCAGAATGAGCTTTTCAGTGAATAGCAGCCAGGCACATTTTAGCTAGTTTTACTTGTAAGTGGGGTTGGAAATGCTTTTCAGGCTCAGTACTGGGCTCAAAAGATGCAGCTCTGAAGTCTCTTCTGATAGGAGGTAGTTAAGTAGAACTTCGCTGCTCAGCTGACCAAGCAGGACCAAACGTATGCCAAAAATGTACGCAGAATGATCTTTTCAGTGAATAGCAGCGAGGCACATTTTAGCTAGTTTTACTTGTAAGTGGGGTTGGAAACACTTTTCAGGATCAGTACTGGGCTCAAAACATGCAGCCCTGAGGTCTCTCGTGATAGCAGGTGGTTAAATAGAAATTCGCTGCTCAGCTGACCCGGTAGGAGCAAACGTATGCCAAAAATGTAAGCAGAATGAGCTTTTCAGTGAATAGCAGCCAGGCACATTTTAGCTAGTTTTACTTGTAAGTGGGGTTGGAAATGCTTTTCAGGCTCAGTACTGGGCTCAAAAGATGCAGCTCTGAGGTCTCTTCTGATAGGAGGTAGTTAAGTAGAACTTCGCTGCTCAGCTGACCAAGCAGGACCAAACGTATGCCAAAAATGTACGCAGAATGATCTTTTCAGTGAATAGCAGCGAGGCACATTTTAGCTAGTTTTACTTGTAAGTGGGGTTGGAAACGCTTTTCAGGATCAGTACTGGGCTCAAACCATGCAGCCCTGAGGTCTCTCATGATAGCAGGTGGTTAAATAGAAATTCGCTGCTCAGCTGACCCGGCAGGAGCAAACGTATGCCAAAAATGTACGCAGAATGAGCTTTTCAGTGAAGAGCAGCCAGGCACATTTTAGCTAGTTTTACTTGTAAGTGGGGTTGGAAATGCTTTTCAGGCTCAGTACTGGGCTCAAAAGATGCAGCTCTGAGGTCTCTCCTGATAGGAGGTAGTTAAGTAGAACTTCGCTGCTCAGCTGACCCGGCAGGAGCAAATGTATGCCAAAAATGTACGCAGAATGAGCTTTTCAGTGAAGAGCAGCCTGGCACATTCTAGCAAGTTTTACTTGTAAGTGGGGTTGGAAACACTTTTCAGGCTCAGTACTGCGCTCAAAAGATGCAGCCCTGAGGTCTCTCATGATAGCAGGTGGTTAAGTAGAAATTTGCCATTTGGCTGACCCAGCAGGAGCAAACGTATGCCAAAAATGTACACAGAATGAGCTTTTCAGTAACTAGCATCCAGGCACATTTTAGCTAGTTTTACTTGTAAGTGGGGTTGGAAACGCTTTTCAGGATCAGTACAGGGCTCAAAACATGCAGCCCTGAGGTCTCTCATGATAGCAGGTGGTTAAATAGAAATTTGCTGCTCAGCTGACCCGGTAGGAGCAAACGTATGCCAAAAATGTATGCAGAATGAGCTTTTCAGTGAAGAGCAGCCAGGCACATTTTAAGCTAGTTTTACTTGTAAGTGGGGTTGGAAACGCTTTTCAGGCTCAGTACTGCGCTCAAAAGATGCAGCCCTGAGGTCTCTCATGATAGCAGGTGGTTAAGTAGAAGGCTGCCACTTGGCTGACCCAGCAGGAGCAAACGTATGCCAAAAATGTACACAGAATGAGCTTTTCAGTGAATAGCAGCGAGGCACATTTTAGCTAGTTTTACTTGTAAGTGGGGTTGGAAACGCTTTTCAGGATCAGTACTGGCCTCAAAACATGCAGCCCTGAGGTCTTCCATGATAGCAGGTGGTTAAATAGAAATTCGCTGCTCAGCTGACCCGGCAGGAGCAAACGTATGCCAAAAATGTACGCAGAATGAGCTTTTCAGTGAAGAGCAGCCAAGCACATTTTAGCTAGTTTTACTTGTAAGTGGGGTTGGAACTGCTTTTCAGGCTCAGTACTGGGCTCAAAAGATGCACCTCTGAGGTCTCTCATGATAGCAGGTGGTTAAGTAGAAGTTTGCCACTTGGCTGACCCAGCAGGAGCAAACGTATGCCAAAAATGTACACAGAATGAGCTTTTCAGTGAATAGCAGCCAGGCACATTTTAGCTTGTTTTACTTGTAAGTGGGGTTGGAAACGCTTTACAGGATCAGTACTGGGCTCAAGACATGCAGCCCTGAGGTCTCTCATGATAGCAGGTGGTTAAATAGAAATTCGCTGCTCAGCTGACCCTGTAGGAGCAAACGTATGCCAAAAATGTACGCAGAATGAGCTTTTCAGTGAAGAGCAGCCAGGCACATTCTAGCAAGTTTTACTTGTAAGTGGGGTTGGAAACGCTTTTCAGGCTCAGTACTGCGCTCAAAAGATGCAGCCCTGAGGTCTCTCATGATAGCAGGTGGTTAAGTAGAAGTTTGTCCACTTGGCTGACCCAGCAGGAGCAGACGTATGCCAAAAATGTACACAGCATGAGCTTTTCAGTGAATAGCAGCCAGGCACATTTGAGCTAGTTTTACTTGTAAGTAGGGTTGGAAACGCTTTTCAGGATCAGTACTGGCCTCAAAACATGCAGCCCTGAGGTCTTCAATGATAGCAGGTGGTTAAATAGAAATTCGCTGCTCAGCTGACCCGGCAGGAGCAAACGTATGCCAAAAATGTACACAGAATGAGCTTTTCAGTGAATAGCAGCCAGGTACATTTTAGCTAGTTTTACTTGTAAGTGGGGTTGGAAACGCTTTTCAGGATCAGTACTGGGCTCAAAACATGCAGCCCTGAGGTCTCTCGTGATAGCAGGTGGTTAAATAGAAATTCGCTGCTCAGCTGACCCGGCAGGAGCAAAGGTATGCCAAAAATGTACGCAGAATGAGCTTTTCAGTGAAGAGCAGCCAGGCACATTTTAGCTAGTTTTACTTGTAAGTGGGGTTGGAAATGCTTTTCAGGCTCAGTACTGGGCTCAAAAGATGCAGCTCTGAGGTCTCTCCTGATAGGAGGTAGTTAAGTAGAACTTCGCTGCTCAGCTGACCCGGCAGGAGCAAATGTATGCCAAAAATGTACGCAGAATGAGCTTTTCAGTGAAGAGCAGCCTGGCACATTCTAGCAAGTTTTACTTGTAAGTGGGGTTGGAAACACTTTTCAGGCTCAGTACTGCGCTCAAAAGATGCAGCCCTGAGGTCTCTCATGATAGCAGGTGGTTAAGTAGAAATTTGCCACTTGGCTGACCCAGCAGGAGCAAACGTATGCCAAAAATGTACACAGAATGAGCTTTTCAGTGACTAGCATCCAGGCACATTTTAGCTAGTTTTACTTGTAAGTGGGGTTGGAAACACTTTTCAGGATCAGTACTGGGCTCAAAACATGCAGCGCTGAGGTCTCTCATGATAGCAGGTGGTTAAATAGAAATTCGCTGCTCAGCTGACCCGGCAGGAGCAAACGTATGCCAAAAATGTTCGCAGAATGAGCTTTTCAGTGAAGAGCAGCCAGGCACATTTTAGCTAGTTTTACTTGTAAGTGGGGTTGGAAACGCTTTTCAGGCTCAGTACTGGGCTCAAAAGATGCAGCCCTGAGGTCTCTCATGATAGCAGGTGGTTAAATAGAAATTCGCTGCTCAGCTGACCCGGCAGGAGCAAATGTATGCCAAAAATGTACGCAGAATCAGCTTTTCAGTGAAGAGCAGCCAGGCACATGTTAGCTAGTTTTACCTGTAAGTGGGGTTGGAAACGCTTTTCAGGATCAGTACTGGGCTCAAAACATGCAGCCCTGAGGTCTCTCATGATAGCAGGTGGTTAAAAGAAATTCGCTGCTCAGCTAACCCCGCAGGAGCAAACGTATGCCAAAAATGTACGCCGAATGAGCTTTTCAGTGAAGAGCAGCCAGGCACATTCTAGCAAGTTTTACTTGTAAGTGGGGTTGGAAACGCTTTTCAGGCTCAGTACTGCGCTCAAAAGATGCAGCCCTGAGGTCTCTCATGATAGCAGGTGGTTAAGTAGAAATTTGCCACTTGGCTGACCCAGCAGGAGCAAACGTATGCCAAAAATGTACACAGAATGAGCTTTTCAGTGAATAGCAGCCAGGCACATTTTAGCTAGTTTTACTTGTAAGTGGGGTTGGAAACGCTTTTCAGGAACAGTACTGGACTCAAAACATGCAGCCCTGAGGTCTCTCAAGATAGCAGGTGGTTAAACAGAAATTCGCTGCTCAGCTGACCCGGCAGGAGAAAACGTATGCCAAAAATGTACGCAGAATGAGCTTTTCAGTGAAGAGCAGCCAGGCACATTTTAGCTAGTTTTACTTGTAAGTGGGGTTGGAAACGCTTTTCAGGATCAGTACTGCGCTCAAAAGATGCAGCCCTGAGGTCTCTCATGATAGCAGGTGGTTAAGTAGAAATTTGCCACTTGGCTGACCCAGCAGGAGCAAACGTATGCCAAAAATGTACACAGAATGAGCTTTTCAGTGAATAGCAGCCAGGCACATTTTAGCTAGTTTTACTTGTAAGTGGGGTTGGAAACGCTTTTCAGGAACAGTACTGGACTCAAAACATGCAGCCCTGAGGTCTCTCAAGATAGCAGGTGGTTAAACAGAAATTTGCTGCTCAGCTGACCCAGCAGGAGCAAACGTATGCCAAAAATGTACGCAGAATGAGCTTTTCAGTGAAGAGCAGCCAGGCACATTTTAGCTAGTTTTACTTGTAAGTGGGGTTGGAAACACTTTTCAGGATCAGTACTGCGCTCAAAAGATGCAGCCCTGAGGTCTCTCATGATAGCAGGTGGTTAAGTAGAAATTTGCCACTTGGCTGACCCAGCAGGAGCAAACGTATGCCAAAAAACGTACATAGAATGAGCTTTTCAGTGAATAGCAGCCAGGCATATTTTAGCTAGTTTTACTTGTAAGTGGGGTTGGAAACGCTTTTCAGGATCAGTACTGGGCTCAAAACATGCAGCCCTGAGGTCTCTCATGATAGCAGGTGGTTAAATAGAAATTCGCTGCTCAGCTGACCCGGTAGGAGCAAACGTATGCCAAAAATGTAAGCAGAATGAGCTTTTCTGTGAATAGCAGCCAGGCACATTTTAGCTAGTTTTACTTGTAAGTGGGGTTGGAAACGCTTTTCAGGCTCAGTACTGGGCTCAAAACATGCAGCCCTGAGGTCTCTCATGATTGCAGGTGGTTAAATAGAAATTCGCTGCTCAGCTGACCCGGTAGGAGCAAACGTATGCCAAAAATGTAAGCAGAATGAGCTTTTCAGTGAATAGCAGTCAGGCACATTTTAGCTAGTTTTACTTGTAAGTGGGGTTGGAAATGCTTTTCAGGCTCAGTACTGGGCTCAAAAGATGCAGCTCTGAGGTCTCGCCTGATAGGAGGTAGTTAAGTAGAACTTCGCTGCACAGCTGACCGGGCAGGAGCAAAGGTATGCCAAAAATGTACGCAGAATGAGCTTTTCAGTGAAAAGCAGCCAGGCACATTTTAGCTAGTTTTACTTGTAAGTGGGGTTGGAAACGCTTTTCAGGATCAGTACTGGGCTCAAAACATGCAGCCCTGAGGTCTCTCGTGATAGCAGGTGGTTAAATAGAAATTCGCTGCTCAGCTGACCCGGTAGGAGCAAACGTATGCCAAAAATGTAAGCAGAATGAGCTTTTCAGTGAATAGCAGCCAGGCACATTTTAGCTAGTTTTACTTGTAAGTGGGGTTGGAAATGCTTTTCAGGCTCAGTACTGGGCTCAAAATATGCAGCTCTGAGGTCTCTTCTGATAGGAGGTAGTTAAGTAGAACTTCGCTGCTCAGCTGACCAAGCAGGACCAAACGTATGCCAAAAATGTACGCAGAATGATCTTTTCAGTGAATAGCAGCGAGGCACATTTTAGCTAGTTTTACTTGTAAGTGGGGTTGGAAACGCTTTTCAGGATCAGTACTGGGCTCAAACCATGCAGCCCTGAGGTCTCTCATGATAGCAGGTGGTTAAATAGAAATTCGCTGCTCAGCTGACCCGGCAGGAGCAAACGTATGCCAAAAATGTACGCAGAATGAGCTTTTCAGTGAAGAGCAGCCAGGCACATTTTAGCTAGTTTTACTTGTAAGTGGGGTTGGAAATGCTTTTCAGGCTCAGTACTGGGCTCAAAAGATGCAGCTCTGAGGTCTCTCCTGATAGGAGGTAGTTAAGTAGAACTTCGCTGCTCAGCTGACCCGGCAGGAGCAAATGTATGCCAAAAATGTACGCAGAATGAGCTTTTCAGTGAAGAGCAGCCTGGCACATTCTAGCAAGTTTTACTTGTAAGTGGGGTTGGAAACACTTTTCAGGCTCAGTACTGCGCTCAAAAGATGCAGCCCTGAGGTCTCTCATGATAGCAGGTGGTTAAGTAGAAATTTGCCACTTGGCTGACCCAGCAGGAGCAAATGTATGCCAAAAATGTACACAGAATGAGCTTTTCAGTAACTAGCATCCAGGCACATTTTAGCTAGTTTTACTTGTAAGTGGGGTTGGAAACGCTTTTCAGGATCAGTACAGGGCTCAAAACATGCAGCCCTGAGGTCTCTCATGATAGCAGGTGGTTAAATAGAAATTTGCTGCTCAGCTGACCCGGTAGGAGCAAACGTATGCCAAAAATGTACGCAGAATGAGCTTTTCAGTGAAGAGCAGCCAGGCACATTTTAAGCTAGTTTTACTTGTAAGTGGGGTTGGAAACGCTTTTCAGGCTCAGTACTGCGCTCAAAAGATGCAGCCCTGAGGTCTCTCATGATAGCAGGTGGTTAAGTAGAAGTTTGCCACTTGGCTGACCCAGCAGGAGCAAACGTATGCCAAAAATGTACACAGAATGAGCTTTTCAGTGAATAGCAGCGAGGCACATTTTAGCTAGTTTTACTTGTAAGTGGGTTTGGAAACGCTTTTCAGGATCAGTACTGGCCTCAAAACATGCAGCCCTGAGGTCTTCCATGATAGCAGGTGGTTAAATAGAAAATTGCTGCTCAGCTGACCCGGCAGGAGCAAACGTATGCCAAAAATGTACGCAGAATGAGCTTTTCAGTGAAGAGCAGCCAGGCACATTTTAGCTAGTTTTACTTGTAAGTGGGGTTGGAACTGCTTTTCAGGCTCAGTACTGGGCTCAAAAGATGCACCTCTGAGGTCTCTCATGATAGCAGGTGGTTAAGTAGAAGTTTGCCACTTGGCTGACACAGCAGGAGCAAACGTATGCCAAAAATGTACACAGAATGAGCTTTTCAGTGAATAGCAGCCAGGCACATTTTAGCTAGTTTTACTTGTAAGTGGGGTTGGAAACGCTTTTCAGGATCAGTACAGGGCTCAAAACATGCAGCCCTGAGGTCTCTCATGATAGCAGGTGGTTAAATAGAAATTTGCTGCTCAGCTGACCCGGTAGGAGCAAACGTATGCCAAAAATGTATGCAGAATGAGCTTTTCAGTGAAGAGCAGCCAGGCACGATTTAAGCTAGTTTTACTTGTAAGTGGGGTTGGAAATGCTTTTCAGGCTCAGTACTGCGCTCAAAAGATGCAGCCCTGAGGTCTCTCATGATAGCAGGTGGTTAAGTAGAAGTTTGCCACTTGGCTGACCCAGCAGGAGCAAACGTATGCCAAAAATGTACACAGAATGAGCTTTTCAGTGAATAGCAGCGAGGCACATTTTAGCTAGTTTTACTTGTAAATGGGGTTGGAAACGCTTTTCAGGATCAGTACTGGCCTCAAAACATGCAGCCCTGAGGTCTTCCATGATAGCAGGTGGTTAAATAGAAATTCGCTGCTCAGCTGACCCGGCAGGAGCAAACGTATGCCAAAAATGTACGCAGAATGAGCTTTTCAGTGAAGAGCAGCCAAGCACATTTTAGCTAGTTTTACTTGTAAGTGGGGTTGGAACTGCTTTTCAGGCTCAGTACTGGGCTCAAAAGATGCACCTCTGAGGTCTCTCATGATAGCAGGTGGTTAAGTAGAAGTTTGCCACTTGGCTGACCCAGCAGGAGCAAACGTATGCCAAAAATGTACACAGAATGAGCTTTTCAGTGAATAGCAGCCAGGCACATTTTAGCTTGTTTTACTTGTAAGTGGGGTTGGAAACGCTTTACAGGATCAGTACTGGGCTCAAGACATGCAGCCCTGAGGTCTCTCATGATAGCAGGTGGTTAAATAGAAATTCGCTGCTCAGCTGACCCTGTAGGAGCAAACGTATGCCAAAAATGTACGCAGAATGAGCTTTTCAGTGAATAGCAGCCAGGCACATTCTAGCAAGTTTTACTTGTAAGTGGGGTTGGAAACGCTTTTCAGGCTCAGTACTGCGCTCAAAAGATGCAGCCCTGAGGTCTCTCATGATAGCAGGTGGTTAAGTAGAAGTTTGTCCACTTGGCTGACCCAGCAGGAGCAAACGTATGCCAAAAATGTACACAGCATGAGCTTTTCAGTGAATAGCAGCCAGGCACATTTGAGCTAGTTTTACTTGTAAGTGGGGTTGGAAACGCTTTTCAGGATCAGTACTGGCCTCAAAACATGCAGCCCTGAGGTCTTCAATGATAGCAGGTGGTTAAATAGAAATTCGCTGCTCAGCTGACCCGGCAGGAGCAAACGTATGCCAAAAATGTACACAGAATGAGCTTTTCAGTGAATAGCAGCCAGGTACATTTTAGCTAGTTTTACTTGTAAGTGGGGTTGGAAACGCTTTTCAGGATCAGTACTGGGCTCAAAACATGCAGCCCTGAGGTCTCTCGTGATAGCAGGTGGTTAAATAGAAATTCGCTGCTCAGCTGACCCGGCAGGAGCAAAGGTATGCCAAAAATGTACGCAGAATGAGCTTTTCAGTGAAGAGCAGCCAGGCACATTTTAGCTAGTTTTACTTGTAAGTGGGGTTGGAAATGCTTTTCAGGCTCAGTACTGGGCTCAAAAGATGCAGCTCTGAGGTCTCTCCTGATAGGAGGTAGTTAAGTAGAACTTCGCTGCTCAGCTGACCCGGCAGGAGCAAATGTATGCCAAAAATGTACGCAGAATGAGCTTTTCAGTGAAGAGCAGCCTGGCACATTCTAGCAAGTTTTACTTGTAAGTGGGGTTGGAAACACTTTTCAGGCTCAGTACTGCGCTCAAAAGATGCAGCCCTGAGGTCTCTCATGATAGCAGGTGGTTAAGTAGAAATTTGCCACTTGGCTGACCCAGCAGGAGCAAACGTATGCCAAAAATGTACACAGAATGAGCTTTTCAGTGACTAGCATCCAGGCACATTTTAGCTAGTTTTACTTGTAAGTGGGGTTGGAAACACTTTTCAGGATCAGTACTGGGCTCAAAACATGCAGCGCTGAGGTCTCTCATGATAGCAGGTGGTTAAATAGAAATTCGCTGCTCAGCTGACCCGGCAGGAGCAAACGTATGCCAAAAATGTTCGCAGAATGAGCTTTTCAGTGAAGAGCAGCCAGGCACATTTTAGCTAGTTTTACTTGTAAGTGGGGTTGGAAACGCTTTTCAGGCTCAGTACTGGGCTCAAAAGATGCAGCCCTGAGGTCTCTCATGATAGCAGGTGGTTAAATAGAAATTCGCTGCTCAGCTGACCCGGCAGGAGCAAATGTATGCCAAAAATGTACGCAGAATCAGCTTTTCAGTGAAGAGCAGCCAGGCACATGTTAGCTAGTTTTACCTGTAAGTGGGGTTGGAAACGCTTTTCAGGATCAGTACTGGGCTCAAAACATGCAGCCCTGAGGTCTCTCATGATAGCAGGTGGTTAAAAGAAATTCGCTGCTCAGCTAACCCGGCAGGAGCAAACGTATGCCAAAAATGTACGCCGAATGAGCTTTTCAGTGAAGAGCAGCCAGGCACATTCTAGCAAGTTTTACTTGTAAGTGGGGTTGGAAACGCTTTTCAGGCTCAGTACTGCGCTCAAAAGATGCAGCCCTGAGGTCTCTCATGATAGCAGGTGGTTAAGTAGAAATTTGCCACTTGGCTGACCCAGCAGGAGCAAACGTATGCCAAAAATGTACACAGAATGAGCTTTTCAGTGACTAGCATCCAGGCACATTTTAGCTAGTTTTACTTGTAAGTGGGGTTGGAAACGCTTTTCAGGATCAGTACTGGGCTCAAAACATGCAGCCCTGAGGTCTCTCATGATAGCAGGTGGTTAAATAGAAATTCGCTGCTCAGCTGACCCGGCAGGAGCAAACGTATGCCAAAAATGTACACAGAATGAGCTTTTCAGTGACTAGCAGCCAGGCACATTTTAGCTAGTTTTACTTGTAAGTGCGGTTGGAAACGCTTTTCAGGATCAGTACTGGGCTCAAAACATGCAGCGCTGAGGTCTCTCATGATAGCAGGTGGTTAAATAGAAATTCGCTGCTCAGCTGACCCGGCAGGAGCAAACGTATGCCAAAAATGTTCGCAGAATGATCTTTTCAGTGAAGAGCAGCCAGGCACATTTTAGCTAGTTTTACTTGTAAGTGGGGTTGGAAACGCTTTTCAGGCTCAGTACTGCGCTCAAAACATGCAGCCCTGAGGTCTCTCATGATAGCAGGTGGTTAAGTAGAAATTTGCCACTTGGCTGACCCAGCAGGAGCAAACGTATGCCAAAAATGTACACAGAATGAGCTTTTCAGTGAATAGCAGCCAGGCACATTTTAGCTAGTTTTACTCGTAAGTGGGGTTGGAAACGCTTTACAGGATCAGTACTGGGCTCAAAACATGCAGCCCTGAGGTCTCTCATGATAGCAGGTGGTTAAATAGAAATTCGCTGCTCAGCTAACCCGGCAGGAGCAAACGTATGCCAAAAATGTTCGCAGAATGAGCTTTTCAATGAAGAGCAGCCAGGCACATTTTAGCTAGTTTTACTTGTAAGTGGGGTTGGAAACCTTTTCAGGCTCAGTACTGGGCTCAAAAGATGCAGCTCTGAGGTCTCTTCTGATAGGAGGTAGTTAAGTAGAACTTCGCTTCTCAGCTGACCCGGCAGGAGCAAATGTATGTCAAAAATGTACGCAGAATGAGCTTTTCTGTGAATAGCAGCCAGGCACATTTTAGCTAGTTTTACTTGTAAGTGGGGTTGGAAACGCTTTTCAGGATCAGTACTGGGCTCAAAACATGCAGCCCTGAGGTCTCTTATGATAGCAGGTGGTTAAATAGAAATTCGCTGCTCAGCTGACCAAGCAGGAGCAAACGTATGCCAAAAATGTACGCCGAATGAGCTTTTCAGTGAAGAGCAGCCAGGGACATTCTAGCAAGTTTTACTTGTAAGTGGGGTTGGAAACGCTATTCAGGCTCAGTACTGCGCTCAAAAGATGCAGCCCTGAGGTCTCTCATGATAGCAGGTGGTTAAGTAGAAATTTGCCTTGGATGACCCAGCAGGAGCAAACGTATGCCAAAAATGTACACAGAATGAGCTTTTCAGTGAATAGCAGCCAGGCACATTTTAGCTAGTTTTACTTGTAAGTGGGGTTGGAAACGCTTTTCAGGATCAGTACTGGGCTCAAAACATGCAGCCCTGAGGTCTCTCATGATAGCAGGTGGTTAAATAGAAATTCGCTGCTCAGCTGACCCAGTAGGAGCAAACGTATGCCAAAAATGTAAGCAGAATGAGCTTTTCTGTGAATAGCAGCCAGGCACATTTTAGCTAGTTTTACTTGTAAGTGGGGTTGGAAACGCTTTTCAGGCTCAGTATTGGGCTCAAAACATGCAGCCCTGAGGTCTCTCATGATTGCAGGTGGTTAAATAGAAATTCGCTGCTCAGCTGACCCGGTAGGAGCAAACGTATGCCAAAAATGTAAGCAGAATGAGCTTTTCAGTGAATAGCAGTCAGGCACATTTTAGCTAGTTTTACTTGTAAGTGGGGTTGGAAATGCTTTTCAGGCTCAGTACTGGGCTCAAAAGATGCAGCTCTGAGGTCTCTCCTGATAGGAGGTAGTTAAGTAGAACTTCGCTGCACAGCTGACCGGGCAGGAGCAAACGTATGCCAAAAATGTACGCAGAATGAGCTTTTCAGTGAAGAGCAGCCAGGCACATTTTAGCTAGTTTTACTTGTAAGTGGGGTTGGAAATGCTTTTCAGGCTCAGTACTGGGCTCAAAACATGCAGCCCTGAGGTCTCTCATGATAGCAGGAGGTTAAATAGAAATTCGCTGCTCAGCTGACCCGGTAGGAGCAAACGTATGCCAAAAATGTAAGCAGAATGAGCTTTTCTGTGAATAGCAGCCAGGCACATTTTAGCTAGTTTTACTTGTAAGTGGGGTTGGAAACGCTTTTCAGGCTCAGTATTGGGCTCAAAACATGCAGCCCTGAGGTCTCTCATGATTGCAGGTGGTTAAATAGAAATTCGCTGCTCAGCTGACCCGGTAGGAGCAAACGTATGCCAAAAATGTAAGCAGAATGAGCTTTTCAGTGAATAGCAGTCAGGCACATTTTAGCTAGTTTTACTTGTAAGTGGGGTTGGAAATGCTTTTCAGGCTCAGTACTGGGCTCAAAAGATGCAGCTCTGAGGTCTCTCCTGATAGGAGGTAGTTAAGTAGAACTTCGCTGCACAGCTGACCGGGCAGGAGCAAACGTATGCCAAAAATGTACGCAGAATGAGCTTTTCAGTGAAGAGCAGCCAGGCACATTTTAGCTAGTTTTACTTGTAAGTGGGGTTGGAAATGCTTTTCAGGCTCAGTACTGGGCTCAAAACATGCAGCCCTGAGGTCTCTCATGATAGCAGGAGGTTAAATAGAAATTCGCTGCTCAGCTGACCCGGTAGGAGCAAACGTATGCCAAAAATGTAAGCAGAATGAGCTTTTCAGTGAATAGCAGCCAGGCACATTTTAGCTAGTTTTACTTGTAAGTGGGGTTGGAAATGCTTTTCAGGCTCAGTACTGGGCTCAAAAGATGCAGCTCTGAGGTCTCTTCTGATAGGAGGTAGTTAAGTAGAACTTCGCTGCTCAGCTGACCAAGCAGGACCAAACGTATGCCAAAAATGTACGCAGAATGATCTTTTCAGTGAATAGCAGCCAGGCACATTTTAGCTAGTTTTACTTGTAAGTGGGGTTGGAAACCTTTTCAGGCTCAGTACTGGGCTCAAAAGATGCAGCTCTGAGGTCTCTTCTGATAGGAGGTAGTTAAGTAGAACTTCGCTTCTCAGCTGACCCGGCAGGAGCAAATGTATGTCAAAAATGTACGCAGAATGAGCTTTTCTGTGAATAGCAGCCAGGCACATTTTAGCTAGTTTTACTTGTAAGTGGGGTTGGAAACGCTTTTCAGGATCAGTACTGGGCTCAAAACATGCAGCCCTGAGGTCTCTTATGATAGCAGGTGGTTAAATAGAAATTCGCTGCTCAGCTGACCAAGCAGGAGCAAACGTATGCCAAAAATGTACGCCGAATGAGCTTTTCAGTGAAGAGCAGCCAGGGACATTCTAGCAAGTTTTACTTGTAAGTGGGGTTGGAAACGCTATTCAGGCTCAGTACTGCGCTCAAAAGATGCAGCCCTGAGGTCTCTCATGATAGCAGGTGGTTAAGTAGAAATTTGCCTTGGATGACCCAGCAGGAGCAAACGTATGCCAAAAATGTACACAGAATGAGCTTTTCAGTGAATAGCAGCCAGGCACATTTTAGCTAGTTTTACTTGTAAGTGGGGTTGGAAACGCTTTTCAGGCTCAGTATTGGGCTCAAAACATGCAGCCCTGAGGTCTCTCATGATTGCAGGTGGTTAAATAGAAATTCGCTGCTCAGCTAACCCGGCAGGAGCAAACGTATGCCAAAAATGTTCGCAGAATGAGCTTTTCAATGAAGAGCAGCCAGGCACATTTTAGCTAGTTTTACTTGTAAGTGGGGTTGGAAACCTTTTCAGGCTCAGTACTGGGCTCAAAAGATGCAGCTCTGAGGTCTCTTCTGATAGGAGGTAGTTAAGTAGAACTTCGCTTCTCAGCTGACCCGGCAGGAGCAAATGTATGTCAAAAATGTACGCAGAATGAGCTTTTCTGTGAATAGCAGCCAGGCACATTTTAGCTAGTTTTACTTGTAAGTGGGGTTGGAAACGCTTTTCAGGATCAGTACTGGGCTCAAAACATGCAGCCCTGAGGTCTCTCATGATAGCAGGTGGTTAAATAGAAATTCGCTGCTCAGCTGACCAAGCAGGAGCAAACGTATGCCAAAAATGTACGCCGAATGAGCTTTTCAGTGAAGAGCAGCCAGGGACATTCTAGCAAGTTTTACTTGTAAGTGGGGTTGGAAACGCTATTCAGGCTCAGTACTGCGCTCAAAAGATGCAGCCCTGAGGTCTCTCATGATAGCAGGTGGTTAAGTAGAAATTTGCCTTGGATGACCCAGCAGGAGCAAACGTATGCCAAAAATGTACACAGAATGAGCTTTTCAGTGAATAGCAGCCAGGCACATTTTAGCTAGTTTTACTTGTAAGTGGGGTTGGAAACGCTTTTCAGGATCAGTACTGGGCTCAAAACATGCATCCCTGAGGTCTCTCATGATAGCAGGTGGTTAAATAGAAATTCGCTGCTCAGCTGACCCAGTAGGAGCAAACGTATGCCAAAAATGTAAGCAGAATGAGCTTTTCTGTGAATAGCAGCCAGGCACATTTTAGCTAGTTTTACTTGTAAGTGGGGTTGGAAACGCTTTTCAGGCTCAGTATTGGGCTCAAAACATGCAGCCCTGAGGTCTCTCATGATTGCAGGTGGTTAAATAGAAATTCGCTGCTCAGCTGACCCGGTAGGAGCAAACGTATGCCAAAAATGTAAGCAGAATGAGCTTTTCAGTGAATAGCAGTCAGGCACATTTTAGCTAGTTTTACTTGTAAGTGGGGTTGGAAATGCTTTTCAGGCTCAGTACTGGGCTCAAAAGATGCAGCTCTGAGGTCTCTCCTGATAGGAGGTAGTTAAGTAGAACTTCGCTGCACAGCTGACCGGGCAGGAGCAAACGTATGCCAAAAATGTACGCAGAATGAGCTTTTCAGTGAAGAGCAGCCAGGCACATTTTAGCTAGTTTTACTTGTAAGTGGGGTTGGAAATGCTTTTCAGGCTCAGTACTGGGCTGAAAACATGCAGCCCTGAGGTCTCTCATGATAGCAGGAGGTTAAATAGAAATTCGCTGCTCAGCTGACCCGGTAGGAGCAAACGTATGCCAAAAATGTAAGCAGAATGAGCTTTTCAGTGAATAGCAGCCAGGCACATTTTAGCTAGTTTTACTTGTAAGTGGGGTTGGAAATGCTTTTCAGGCTCAGTACTGGGCTCAAAAGATGCAGCTCTGAGGTCTCTTCTGATAGGAGGTAGTTAAGTAGAACTTCGCTTCTCAGCTGACCCGGCAGGAGCAAATGTATGCCAAAAATGTACGCAGAATGAGCTTTTCTGTGAATAGCAGCCAGGCACATTTTAGCTAGTTTTACTTGTAAGTGGGGTTGGAAACGCTTTTCAGGATCAGTACTGGGCTCAAAACATGCAGCCCTGAGGTCTCTCATGATAGCAGGTGGTTAAATAGAAATTCGCTGCTCAGCTGACCAAGCAGGAGCAAACGTATGCCAAAAATGTACGCCGAATGAGCTTTTCAGTGAAGAGCAGCCAGGCACATTCTAGCAAGTTTTACTTGTAAGTGGGGTTGGAAACGCTTTTCAGGCTCAGTACTGCGCTCAAAAGATGCAGCCCTGAGGTCTCTCATGATAGCAGGTGGTTAAGTAGAAATTTGCCTTGGATGACCCAGCAGGAGCAAACGTATGCCAAAAATGTACACAGAATGAGCTTTTCAGTGAATAGCAGCCAGGCACATTTTAGCTAGTTTTACTTGTAAGTGGGGTTGGAAACGCTTTTCAGGATCAGTACTGGGCTCAAAACATGCAGCCCTGAGGTCTCTCATGATAGCAGGTGGTTAAATAGAAATTCGCTGCTCAGCTGACCCGGTAGGAGCAAACGTATGCCAAAAATGTAAGCAGAATGAGCTTTTCTGTGAATAGCAGCCAGGCACATTTTAGCTAGTTTTACTTGTAAGTGGGGTTGGAAACGCTTTTCAGGCTCAGTACTGGGCTCAAAACATGCAGCCCTGAGGTCTCTCATGATTGCAGGTGGTTAAATAGAAATTCGCTGCTCAGCTGACCCGGTAGGAGCAAACGTATGCCAAAAATGTAAGCAGAATGAGCTTTTCAGTGAATAGCAGTCAGGCACATTTTAGCTAGTTTTACTTGTAAGTGGGGTTGGAAATGCTTTTCAGGCTCAGTACTGGGCTCAAAAGATGCAGCTCTGAGGTCTCTCCTGATAGGAGGTAGTTAAACTTCGCTGCACAGCTGACCGGGCAGGAGCAAACGTATGCCAAAAATGTACGCAGAATGAGCTTTTCAGTGAAGAGCAGCCAGGCACATTTTAGCTAGTTTTACTTGTAAGTGGGGTTGGAAATGCTTTTCAGGCTCAGTACTGGGCTCAAAACATGCAGCCCTGAGGTCTCTCATGATAGCAGGAGGTTAAATAGAAATTCGCTGCTCAGCTGACCCGGTAGGAGCAAACGTATGCCAAAAATGTAAGCAGAATGAGCTTTTCAGTGAATAGCAGCCAGGCACATTTTAGCTAGTTTTACTTGTAAGTGGGGTTGGAAATGCTTTTCAGGCTCAGTACTGGGCTCAAAAGATGCAGCTCTGAAGTCTCTTCTGATAGGAGGTAGTTAAGTAGAACTTCGCTGCTCAGCTGACCAAGCAGGACCAAACGTATGCCAAAAATGTACGCAGAATGATCTTTTCAGTGAATAGCAGCGAGGCACATTTTAGCTAGTTTTACTTGTAAGTGGGGTTGGAAACGCTTTTCAGGATCAGTACTGGGCTCAAAACATGCAGCCCTGAGGTCTCTCGTGATAGCAGGTGGTTAAATAGAAATTCGCTGCTCAGCTGACCCGGTAGGAGCAAACGTATGCCAAAAATGTAAGCAGAATGAGCTTTTCAGTGAATAGCAGCCAGGCACATTTTAGCTAGTTTTACTTGTAAGTGGGGTTGGAAATGCTTTTCAGGCTCAGTACTGGGCTCAAAAGATGCAGCTCTGAGGTCTCTTCTGATAGGAGGTAGTTAAGTAGAACTTCGCTGCTCAGCTGACCAAGCAGGACCAAACGTATGCCAAAAATGTACGCAGAATGATCTTTTCAGTGAATAGCAGCGAGGCACATTTTAGCTAGTTTTACTTGTAAGTGGGGTTGGAAACGCTTTTCAGGATCAGTACTGGGCTCAAACCATGCAGCCCTGAGGTCTCTCATGATAGCAGGTGGTTAAATAGAAATTCGCTGCTCAGCTGACCCGGCAGGAGCAAACGTATGCCAAAAATGTACGCAGAATGAGCTTTTCAGTGAAGAGCAGCCAGGCACATTTTAGCTAGTTTTACTTGTAAGTGGGGTTGGAAATGCTTTTCAGGCTCAGTACTGGGCTCAAAAGATGCAGCTCTGAGGTCTCTCCTGATAGGAGGTAGTTAAGTAGAACTTCGCTGCTCAGCTGACCCGGCAGGAGCAAATGTATGCCAAAAATGTACGCAGAATGAGCTTTTCAGTGAAGAGCAGCCTGGCACATTCTAGCAAGTTTTACTTGTAAGTGGGGTTGGAAACACTTTTCAGGCTCAGTACTGCGCTCAAAAGATGCAGCCCTGAGGTCTCTCATGATAGCAGGTGGTTAAGTAGAAATTTGCCATTTGGCTGACCCAGCAGGAGCAAACGTATGCCAAAAATGTACACAGAATGAGCTTTTCAGTAACTAGCATCCAGGCACATTTTAGCTAGTTTTACTTGTAAGTGGGGTTGGAAACGCTTTTCAGGATCAGTACAGGGCTCAAAACATGCAGCCCTGAGGTCTCTCATGATAGCAGGTGGTTAAATAGAAATTTGCTGCTCAGCTGACCCGGTAGGAGCAAACGTATGCCAAAAATGTATGCAGAATGAGCTTTTCAGTGAAGAGCAGCCAGGCACATTTTAAGCTAGTTTTACTTGTAAGTGGGGTTGGAAACGCTTTTCAGGCTCAGTACTGCGCTCAAAAGATGCAGCCCTGAGGTCTCTCATGATAGCAGGTGGTTAAGTAGAAGGCTGCCACTTGGCTGACCCAGCAGGAGCAAACGTATGCCAAAAATGTACACAGAATGAGCTTTTCAGTGAATAGCAGCGAGGCACATTTTAGCTAGTTTTACTTGTAAGTGGGGTTGGAAACGCTTTTCAGGATCAGTACTGGCCTCAAAACATGCAGCCCTGAGGTCTTCCATGATAGCAGGTGGTTAAATAGAAATTCGCTGCTCAGCTGACCCGGCAGGAGCAAACGTATGCCAAAAATGTACGCAGAATGAGCTTTTCAGTGAAGAGCAGCCAAGCACATTTTAGCTAGTTTTACTTGTAAGTGGGGTTGGAACTGCTTTTCAGGCTCAGTACTGGGCTCAAAAGATGCACCTCTGAGGTCTCTCATGATAGCAGGTGGTTAAGTAGAAGTTTGCCACTTGGCTGACCCAGCAGGAGCAAACGTATGCCAAAAATGTACACAGAATGAGCTTTTCAGTGAATAGCAGCCAGGCACATTTTAGCTTGTTTTACTTGTAAGTGGGGTTGGAAACGCTTTACAGGATCAGTACTGGGCTCAAGACATGCAGCCCTGAGGTCTCTCATGATAGCAGGTGGTTAAATAGAAATTCGCTGCTCAGCTGACCCTGTAGGAGCAAACGTATGCCAAAAATGTACGCAGAATGAGCTTTTCAGTGAAGAGCAGCCAGGCACATTCTAGCAAGTTTTACTTGTAAGTGGGGTTGGAAACGCTTTTCAGGCTCAGTACTGCGCTCAAAAGATGCAGCCCTGAGGTCTCTCATGATAGCAGGTGGTTAAGTAGAAGTTTGTCCACTTGGCTGACCCAGCAGGAGCAAACGTATGCCAAAAATGTACACAGCATGAGCTTTTCAGTGAATAGCAGCCAGGCACATTTGAGCTAGTTTTACTTGTAAGTGGGGTTGGAAACGCTTTTCAGGATCAGTACTGGCCTCAAAACATGCAGCCCTGAGGTCTTCAATGATAGCAGGTGGTTAAATAGAAATTCGCTGCTCAGCTGACCCGGCAGGAGCAAACGTATGCCAAAAATGTACACAGAATGAGCTTTTCAGTGAATAGCAGCCAGGTACATTTTAGCTAGTTTTACTTGTAAGTGGGGTTGGAAACGCTTTTCAGGATCAGTACTGGGCTCAAAACATGCAGCCCTGAGGTCTCTCGTGATAGCAGGTGGTTAAATAGAAATTCGCTGCTCAGCTGACCCGGCAGGAGCAAAGGTATGCCAAAAATGTACGCAGAATGAGCTTTTCAGTGAAGAGCAGCCAGGCACATTTTAGCTAGTTTTACTTGTAAGTGGGGTTGGAAATGCTTTTCAGGCTCAGTACTGGGCTCAAAAGATGCAGCTCTGAGGTCTCTCCTGATAGGAGGTAGTTAAGTAGAACTTCGCTGCTCAGCTGACCCGGCAGGAGCAAATGTATGCCAAAAATGTACGCAGAATGAGCTTTTCAGTGAAGAGCAGCCTGGCACATTCTAGCAAGTTTTACTTGTAAGTGGGGTTGGAAACACTTTTCAGGCTCAGTACTGCGCTCAAAAGATGCAGCCCTGAGGTCTCTCATGATAGCAGGTGGTTAAGTAGAAATTTGCCACTTGGCTGACCCAGCAGGAGCAAACGTATGCCAAAAATGTACACAGAATGAGCTTTTCAGTGACTAGCATCCAGGCACATTTTAGCTAGTTTTACTTGTAAGTGGGGTTGGAAACACTTTTCAGGATCAGTACTGGGCTCAAAACATGCAGCGCTGAGGTCTCTCATGATAGCAGGTGGTTAAATAGAAATTCGCTGCTCAGCTGACCCGGCAGGAGCAAACGTATGCCAAAAATGTTCGCAGAATGAGCTTTTCAGTGAAGAGCAGCCAGGCACATTTTAGCTAGTTTTACTTGTAAGTGGGGTTGGAAACGCTTTTCAGGCTCAGTACTGGGCTCAAAAGATGCAGCCCTGAGGTCTCTCATGATAGCAGGTGGTTAAATAGAAATTCGCTGCTCAGCTGACCCGGCAGGAGCAAATGTATGCCAAAAATGTACGCAGAATCAGCTTTTCAGTGAAGAGCAGCCAGGCACATGTTAGCTAGTTTTACCTGTAAGTGGGGTTGGAAACGCTTTTCAGGATCAGTACTGGGCTCCAAACATGCAGCCCTGAGGTCTCTCATGATAGCAGGTGGTTAAAAGAAATTCGCTGCTCAGCTAACCCGGCAGGAGCAAACGTATGCCAAAAATGTACGCCGAATGAGCTTTTCAGTGAAGAGCAGCCAGGCACATTCTAGCAAGTTTTACTTGTAAGTGGGGTTGGAAACGCTATTCAGGCTCAGTACTGCGCTCAAAAGATGCAGCCCTGAGGTCTCTCATGATAGCAGGTGGTTAAGTAGAAATTTGCCACTTGGCTGACCCAGCAGGAGCAAACGTATGCCAAAAATGTACACAGAATGAGCTTTTCAGTGAATAGCAGCCAGGCACATTTTAGCTAGTTTTACTTGTAAGTGGGGTTGGAAACGCTTTTCAGGAACAGTACTGGACTCAAAACATGCAGCCCTGAGGTCTCTCAAGATAGCAGGTGGTTAAACAGAAATTCGCTGCTCAGCTGACCCGGCAGGAGCAAACGTATGCCAAAAATGTACGCAGAATGAGCTTTTCAGTGAAGAGCAGCCAGGCACATTTTAGCTAGTTTTACTTGTAAGTGGGGTTGGAAACGCTTTTCAGGATCAGTACTGCGCTCAAAAGATGCAGCCCTGAGGTCTCTCATGATAGCAGGTGGTTAAGTAGAAATTTGCCACTTGGCTGACCCAGCAGGAGCAAACGTATGCCAAAAATGTACACAGAATGAGCTTTTCAGTGAATAGCAGCCAGGCACATTTTAGCTAGTTTTACTTGTAAGTGGGGTTGGAAACGCTTTTCAGGAACAGTACTGGACTCAAAACATGCAGCCCTGAGGTCTCTCAAGATAGCAGGTGGTTAAACAGAAATTCGCTGCTCAGCTGACCCAGCAGGAGCAAACGTATGCCAAAAATGTACGCAGAATGAGCTTTTCAGTGAAGAGCAGCCAGGCACATTTTAGCTAGTTTTACTTGTAAGTGGGGTTGGAAACACTTTTCAGGATCAGTACTGCGCTCAAAAGATGCAGCCCTGAGGTCTCTCATGATAGCAGGTGGTTAAGTAGAAATTTGCCACTTGGCTGACCCAGCAGGAGCAAACGTATGCCAAAAAACGTACATAGAATGAGCTTTTCAGTGAATAGCAGCCAGGCATATTTTAGCTAGTTTTACTTGTAAGTGGGGTTGGAAACGCTTTTCAGGATCAGTACTGGGCTCAAAACATGCAGCCCTGAGGTCTCTCATGATAGCAGGTGGTTAAATAGAAATTCGCTGCTCAGCTGACCCGGTAGGAGCAAACGTATGCCAAAAATGTAAGCAGAATGAGCTTTTCTGTGAATAGCAGCCAGGCACATTTTAGCTAGTTTTACTTGTAAGTGGGGTTGGAAACGCTTTTCAGGCTCAGTACTGGGCTCAAAACATGCAGCCCTGAGGTCTCTCATGATTGCAGGTGGTTAAATAGAAATTCGCTGCTCAGCTGACCCGGTAGGAGCAAACGTATGCCAAAAATGTAAGCAGAATGAGCTTTTCAGTGAATAGCAGTCAGGCACATTTTAGCTAGTTTTACTTGTAAGTGGGGTTGGAAATGCTTTTCAGGCTCAGTACTGGGCTCAAAAGATGCAGCTCTGAGGTCTCTCCTGATAGGAGGTAGTTAAGTAGAACTTCGCTGCACAGCTGACCGGGCAGGAGCAAAGGTATGCCAAAAATGTACGCAGAATGAGCTTTTCAGTGAAAAGCAGCCAGGCACATTTTAGATAGTTTTACTTGTAAGTGGGGTTGGAAACGCTTTTCAGGATCAGTACTGGGCTCAAAACATGCAGCCCTGAGGTCTCTCGTGATAGCAGGTGGTTAAATAGAAATTCGCTGCTCAGCTGACCCGGTAGGAGCAAACGTATGCCAAAAATGTAAGCAGAATGAGCTTTTCAGTGAATAGCAGCCAGGCACATTTTAGCTAGTTTTACTTGTAAGTGGGGTTGGAAATGCTTTTCAGGCTCAGTACTGGGCTCAAAATATGCAGCTCTGAGGTCTCTTCTGATAGGAGGTAGTTAAGTAGAACTTCGCTGCTCAGCTGACCAAGCAGGACCAAACGTATGCCAAAAATGTACGCAGAATGATCTTTTCAGTGAATAGCAGCGAGGCACATTTTAGCTAGTTTTACTTGTAAGTGGGGTTGGAAACGCTTTTCAGGATCAGTACTGGGCTCAAACCATGCAGCCCTGAGGTCTCTCATGATAGCAGGTGGTTAAATAGAAATTCGCTGCTCAGCTGACCCGGCAGGAGCAAACGTATGCCAAAAATGTACGCAGAATGAGCTTTTCAGTGAAGAGCAGCCAGGCACATTTTAGCTAGTTTTACTTGTAAGTGGGGTTGGAAATGCTTTTCAGGCTCAGTACTGGGCTCAAAAGATGCAGCTCTGAGGTCTCTCCTGATAGGAGGTAGTTAAGTAGAACTTCGCTGCTCAGCTGACCCGGCAGGAGCAAATGTATGCCAAAAATGTACGCAGAATGAGCTTTTCAGTGAAGAGCAGCCTGGCACATTCTAGCAAGTTTTACTTGTAAGTGGGGTTGGAAACACTTTTCAGGCTCAGTACTGTGCTCAAAAGATGCAGCCCTGAGGTCTCTCATGATAGCAGGTGGTTAAGTAGAAATTTGCCACTTGGCTGACTCAGCAGGAGCAAACGTATGCCAAAAATGTACACAGAATGAGCTTTTCAGTAACTAGCATCCAGGCACATTTTAGCTAGTTTTACTTGTAAGTGGGGTTGGAAACGCTTTTCAGGATCAGTACAGGGCTCAAAACATGCAGCCCTGAGGTCTCTCATGATAGCAGGTGGTTAAATAGAAATTTGCTGCTCAGCTGACCCGGTAGGAGCAAACGTATGCCAAAAATGTACGCAGAATGAGCTTTTCAGTGAAGAGCAGCCAGGCACATTTTAAGCTAGTTTTACTTGTAAGTGGGGTTGGAAACGCTTTTCAGGCTCAGTACTGCGCTCAAAAGATGCAGCCCTGAGGTCTCTCATGATAGCAGGTGGTTAAGTAGAAGTTTGCCACTTGGCTGACCCAGCAGGAGCAAACGTATGCCAAAAATGTACACAGAATGAGCTTTTCAGTGAATAGCAGCGAGGCACATTTTAGCTAGTTTTACTTGTAAGTGGGTTTGGAAACGCTTTTCAGGATCAGTACTGGCCTCAAAACATGCAGCCCTGAGGTCTTCCATGATAGCAGGTGGTTAAATAGAAAATCGCTGCTCAGCTGACCCGGCAGGAGCAAACGTATGCCAAAAATGTACGCAGAATGAGCTTTTCAGTGAAGAGCAGCCAGGCACATTTTAGCTAGTTTTACTTGTAAGTGGGGTTGGAACTGCTTTTCAGGCTCAGTACTGGGCTCAAAAGATGCACCTCTGAGGTCTCTCATGATAGCAGGTGGTTAAGTAGAAGTTTGCCACTTGGCTGACACAGCAGGAGCAAACGTATGCCAAAAATGTACACAGAATGAGCTTTTCAGTGAATAGCAGCCAGGCACATTTTAGCTAGTTTTACTTGTAAGTGGGGTTGGAAACGCTTTTCAGGATCAGTACAGGGCTCAAAACATGCAGCCCTGAGGTCTCTCATGATAGCAGGTGGTTAAATAGAAATTTGCTGCTCAGCTGACCCGGTAGGAGCAAACGTATGCCAAAAATGTATGCAGAATGAGCTTTTCAGTGAAGAGCAGCCAGGCACGATTTAAGCTAGTTTTACTTGTAAGTGGGGTTGGAAATGCTTTTCAGGCTCAGTACTGCGCTCAAAAGATGCAGCCCTGAGGTCTCTCATGATAGCAGGTGGTTAAGTAGAAGTTTGCCACTTGGCTGACCCAGCAGGAGCAAACGTATGCCAAAAATGTACACAGAATGAGCTTTTCAGTGAATAGCAGCGAGGCACATTTTAGCTAGTTTTACTTGTAAATGGGGTTGGAAACGCTTTTCAGGATCAGTACTGGCCTCAAAACATGCAGCCCTGAGGTCTTCCATGATAGCAGGTGGTTAAATAGAAATTCGCTGCTCAGCTGACCCGGCAGGAGCAAACGTATGCCAAAAATGTACGCAGAATGAGCTTTTCAGTGAAGAGCAGCCAAGCACATTTTAGCTAGTTTTACTTGTAAGTGGGGTTGGAACTGCTTTTCAGGCTCAGTACTGGGCTCAAAAGATGCACCTCTGAGGTCTCTCATGATAGCAGGTGGTTAAGTAGAAGTTTGCCACTTGGCTGACCCAGCAGGAGCAAACGTATGCCAAAAATGTACACAGAATGAGCTTTTCAGTGAATAGCAGCCAGGCACATTTTAGCTTGTTTTACTTGTAAGTGGGGTTGGAAACGCTTTACAGGATCAGTACTGGGCTCAAGACATGCAGCCCTGAGGTCTCTCATGATAGCAGGTGGTTAAATAGAAATTCGCTGCTCAGCTGACCCTGTAGGAGCAAACGTATGCCAAAAATGTACGCAGAATGAGCTTTTCAGTGAAGAGCAGCCAGGCACATTCTAGCAAGTTTTACTTGTAAGTGGGGTTGGAAACGCTTTTCAGGCTCAGTACTGCGCTCAAAAGATGCAGCCCTGAGGTCTCTCATGATAGCAGGTGGTTAAGTAGAAGTTTGTCCACTTGGCTGACCCAGCAGGAGCAAACGTATGCCAAAAATGTACACAGCATGAGCTTTTCAGTGAATAGCAGCCAGGCACATTTGAGCTAGTTTTACTTGTAAGTGGGGTTGGAAACGCTTTTCAGGATCAGTACTGGCCTCAAAACATGCAGCCCTGAGGTCTTCAATGATAGCAGGTGGTTAAATAGAAATTCGCTGCTCAGCTGACCCGGCAGGAGCAAACGTATGCCAAAAATGTACACAGAATGAGCTTTTCAGTGAATAGCAGCCAGGTACATTTTAGCTAGTTTTACTTGTAAGTGGGGTTGGAAACGCTTTTCAGGATCAGTACTGGGCTCAAAACATGCAGCCCTGAGGTCTCTCGTGATAGCAGGTGGTTAAATAGAAATTCGCTGCTCAGCTGACCCGGCAGGAGCAAAGGTATGCCAAAAATGTACGCAGAATGAGCTTTTCAGTGAAGAGCAGCCAGGCACATTTTAGCTAGTTTTACTTGTAAGTGGGGTTGGAAATGCTTTTCAGGCTCAGTACTGGGCTCAAAAGATGCAGCTCTGAGGTCTCTCCTGATAGGAGGTAGTTAAGTAGAACTTCGCTGCTCAGCTGACCCGGCAGGAGCAAATGTATGCCAAAAATGTACGCAGAATGAGCTTTTCAGTGAAGAGCAGCCTGGCACATTCTAGCAAGTTTTACTTGTAAGTGGGGTTGGAAACACTTTTCAGGCTCAGTACTGCGCTCAAAAGATGCAGCCCTGAGGTCTCTCATGATAGCAGGTGGTTAAGTAGAAATTTGCCACTTGGCTGACCCAGCAGGAGCAAACGTATGCCAAAAATGTACACAGAATGAGCTTTTCAGTGACTAGCATCCAGGCACATTTTAGCTAGTTTTACTTGTAAGTGGGGTTGGAAACACTTTTCAGGATCAGTACTGGGCTCAAAACATGCAGCGCTGAGGTCTCTCATGATAGCAGGTGGTTAAATAGAAATTCGCTGCTCAGCTGACCCGGCAGGAGCAAACGTATGCCAAAAATGTTCGCAGAATGAGCTTTTCAGTGAAGAGCAGCCAGGCACATTTTAGCTAGTTTTACTTGTAAGTGGGGTTGGAAACGCTTTTCAGGCTCAGTACTGGGCTCAAAAGATGCAGCCCTGAGGTCTCTCATGATAGCAGGTGGTTAAATAGAAATTCGCTGCTCAGCTGACCCGGCAGGAGCAAATGTATGCCAAAAATGTACGCAGAATCAGCTTTTCAGTGAAGAGCAGCCAGGCACATGTTAGCTAGTTTTACCTGTAAGTGGGGTTGGAAACGCTTTTCAGGATCAGTACTGGGCTCAAAACATGCAGCCCTGAGGTCTCTCATGATAGCAGGTGGTTAAAAGAAATTCGCTGCTCAGCTAACCCGGCAGGAGCAAACGTATGCCAAAAATGTACGCCGAATGAGCTTTTCAGTGAAGAGCAGCCAGGCACATTCTAGCAAGTTTTACTTGTAAGTGGGGTTGGAAACGCTTTTCAGGCTCAGTACTGCGCTCAAAAGATGCAGCCCTGAGGTCTCTCATGATAGCAGGTGGTTAAGTAGAAATTTGCCACTTGGCTGACCCAGCAGGAGCAAACGTATGCCAAAAATGTACACAGAATGAGCTTTTCAGTGAATAGCAGCCAGGCACATTTTAGCTAGTTTTACTTGTAAGTGGGGTTGGAAACGCTTTTCAGGAACAGTACTGGACTCAAAAGATGCAGCCCTGAGGTCTCTCAAGATAGCAAGTGGTTAAACAGAAATTCGCTGCTCAGCTGACCCGGCAGGAGCAAACGTATGCCAAAAATGTACGCAGAATGAGCTTTTCAGTGAAGAGCAGCCAGGCACATTTTAGCTAGTTTTACTTGTAAGTGGGGTTGGAAACGCTTTTCAGGATCAGTACTGCGCTCAAAAGATGCAGCCCTGAGGTCTCTCATGATAGCAGGTGGTTAAGTAGAAATTTGCCACTTGGCTGACCCAGCAGGAGGAAACGTATGCCAAAAATGTACGCAGAATGAGCTTTTCAGTGAATAGCAGCCAGGCACATTTTAGCTAGTTTTACTTGTAAGTGGGGTTGGAAACGCTTTTCAGGAACAGTACTGGACTCAAAACATGCAGCCCTGAGGTCTCTCAAGATAGCAGGTGGTTAAACAGAAATTCGCTGCTCAGCTGACCCGGCAGGAGCAAACGTATGCCAAAAATGTACGCAGAATGAGCTTTTCAGTGAAGAGCAGCCAGGCACATTTTAGCTAGTTTTACTTGTAAGTGGGGTTGGAAACGCTTTTCAGGATCAGTACTGCGCTCAAAAGATGCAGCCCTGAGGTCTCTCATGATAGCAGGTGGTTAAGTAGAAATTTGCCACTTGGCTGACCCAGCAGGAGCAAACGTATGCCAAAAAACGTACATAGAATGAGCTTTTCAGTGAATAGCAGCCAGGCACATTTTAGCTAGTTTTACTTGTAAGTGGGGTTGGAAACGCTTTTCAGGATCAGTACTGGGCTCAAAACATGCAGCCCTGAGGTCTCTCATGATAGCAGGTGGTTAAATAGAAATTCGCTGCTCAGCTGACCCGGTAGGAGCAAACGTATGCCAAAAATGTAAGCAGAATGAGCTTTTCTGTGAATAGCAGCCAGGCACATTTTAGCTAGTTTTACTTGTAAGTGGGGTTGGAAACGCTTTTCAGGCTCAGTACTGGGCTCAAAACATGCAGCCCTGAGGTCTCTCATGATTGCAGGTGGTTAAATAGAAATTCGCTGCTCAGCTGACCCGGTAGGAGCAAACGTATGCCAAAAATGTAAGCAGAATGAGCTTTTCAGGATCAGTACTGCGCTCAAAAGATGCAGCCCTGAGGTCTCTCATGATAGCAGGTGGTTAAGTAGAAATTTGCCACTTGGCTGACCCAGCAGGAGCAAACGTATGCCAAAAAACGTACATAGAATGAGCTTTTCAGTGAATAGCAGCCAGGCACATTTTAGCTAGTTTTACTTGTAAGTGGGGTTGGAAACGCTTTTCAGGATCAGTACTGGGCTCAAAACATGCAGCCCTGAGGTCTCTCATGATAGCAGGTGGTTAAATAGAAATTCGCTGCTCAGCTGACCCGGTAGGAGCAAACGTATGCCAAAAATGTAAGCAGAATGAGCTTTTCTCTGAATAGCAGCCAGTGAATAGCAGCCAGGCACATTTTAGCTAGTTTTACTTGTAAGTGGGGTTGGAAATGCTTTTCAGGCTCAGTACTGGGCTCAAAAGATGCAGCTCTGAGGTCTCTCCTGATAGGAGATAGTTAAGTAGAACTTCGCTGCACAGCTGACCGGGCAGGAGCAAACGTATGCCAAAAATGTACGCAGAATGAGCTTTTCAGTGAAAAGCAGCCAGGCACATTTTAGCTAGTTTTACTTGTAAGTGGGGTTGGAAACGCTTTTCAGGATCAGTACTGGGCTCAAAACATGCAGCCCTGAGGTCTCTCGTGATAGCAGGTGGTTAAATAGAAATTCGCTGCTCAGCTGACCCGGTAGGAGCAAACGTATGCCAAAAATGTAAGCAGAATGAGCTTTTCAGTGAATAGCAGCCAGGCACATTTTAGCTAGTTTTACTTGTAAGTGGGGTTGGAAATGCTTTTCAGGCTCAGTACTGGGCTCAAAAGATGCAGCTCTGAGGTCTCTTCTGATAGGAGGTAGTTAAGTAGAACTTCGCTGCTCAGCTGACCAAGCAGGACCAAACGTATGCCAAAAATGTACGCAGAATGATCTTTTCAGTGAATAGCAGCGAGGCACATTTTAGCTAGTTTTACTTGTAAGTGGGTTGGAAACGCTTTTCAGGATCAGTACTGGGCTCAAACCATGCAGCCCTGAGGTCTCTCATGATAGCAGGTGGTTAAATAGAAATTCGCTGCTCAGCTGACCCGGCAGGAGCAAACGTATGCCAAAAATGTACGCAGAATTAGCTTTTCAGTGAAGAGCAGCCAGGCACATTTTAGCTAGTTTTACTTGTAAGTGGGGTTGGAAATGCTTTTCAGGCTCAGTACTGGGCTCAAAAGATGCAGCTCTGAGGTCTCTCCTGATAGGAGGTAGTTAAGTAGAACTTCGCTGCTCAGCTGACCCGGCAGGAGCAAATGTATGCCAAAAATGTACGCAGAATGAGCTTTTCAGTGAAGAGCAGCCTGGCACATTCTAGCAAGTTTTACTTGTAAGTGGGGTTGGAAACACTTTTCAGGCTCAGTACTGCGCTCAAAAGATGCAGCCCTGAGGTCTCTCATGATAGCAGGTGGTTAAGTAGAAATTTGCCACTTGGCTGACCCAGCAGGAGCAAACGTATGCCAAAAATGTACACAGAATGACCTTTTCAGTAACTAGCATCCAGGCACATTTTAGCTAGTTTTACTTGTAAGTGGGGTTGGAAACGCTTTTCAGGATCAGTACAGGGCTCAAAACATGCAGCCCTGAGGTCTCTCATGATAGCAGGTGGTTAAATAGAAATTTGCTGCTCAGCTGACCCGGTAGGAGCAAACGTATGCCAAAAATGTACGCAGAATGAGCTTTTCAGTGAAAAGCAGCCAGGCACATTTTAGCTAGTTTTACTTGTAAGTGGGGTTGGAAACGCTTTTCAGGATCAGTACTGGGCTCAAAACATGCAGCCCTGAGGTCTCTCGTGATAGCAGGTGGTTAAATAGAAATTCGCTGCTCAGCTGACCCGGTAGGAGCAAACGTATGCCAAAAATGTAAGCAGAATGAGCTTTTCAGTGAATAGCAGCCAGGCACATTTTAGCTAGTTTTACTTGTAAGTGGGGTTGGAAATGCTTTTCAGGCTCAGTACTGGGCTCAAAAGATGCAGCTCTGAGGTCTCTTCTGATAGGAGGTAGTTAAGTAGAACTTCGCTGCTCAGCTGACCAAGCAGGACCAAACGTATGCCAAAAATGTACGCAGAATGATCTTTTCAGTGAATAGCAGCGAGGCACATTTTAGCTAGTTTTACTTGTAAGTGGGGTTGGAAACGCTTTTCAGGATCAGTACTGGGCTCAAACCATGCAGCCTTGAGGTCTCTCATGATAGCAGGTGGTTAAATAGAAATTCGCTTCTCAGCTGACCCGGCAGGAGCAAACGTATGCCAAAAATGTACGCAGAATTAGCTTTTCAGTGAAGAGCAGCCAGGCACATTTTAGCTAGTTTTACTTGTAAGTGGGGTTGGAAATGCTTTTCAGGCTCAGTACTGGGCTCAAAAGATGCAGCTCTGAGGTCTCTCCTGATAGGAGGTAGTTAAGTAGAACTTCGCTGCTCAGCTGACCCGGCAGGAGCAAATGTATGCCAAAAATGTACGCAGAATTAGCTTTTCAGTGAAGAGCAGCCTGGCACATTCTAGCAAGTTTTACTTGTAAGTGGGGTTGGAAACACTTTTCAGGCTCAGTACTGCGCTCAAAAGATGCAGCCCTGAGGTCTCTCATGATAGCAGGTGGTTAAGTAGAAATTTGCCACTTGGCTGACCCAGCAGGAGCAAACGTATGCCAAAAATGTACACAGAATGAGCTTTTCAGTAACTAGCATCCAGGCACATTTTAGCTAGTTTTACTTGTAAGTGGGGTTGGAAACGCTTTTCAGGATCAGTACAGGGCTCAAAACATGCAGCCCTGAGGTCTCTCATGATAGCAGGTGGTTAAATAGAAATTTGCTGCTCAGCTGACCCGGTAGGAGCAAACGTATGCCAAAAATGTACGCAGAATGAGCTTTTCAGTGAAGAGCAGCCAGGCACATTTTAAGCTAGTTTTACTTGTAAGTGGGGTTGGAAACGCTTTTCAGGCTCAGTACTGGGCTCAAAAGATGCAGCCCTGAGGTCTCTCATGATAGCAGGTGGTTAAGTAGAAGTTTGCCACTTGGCTGACCCAGCAGGAGCAAACGTATGCCAAAAATGTACACAGAATGAGCTTTTCAGTGAATAGCAGCGAGGCACATTTTAGCTAGTTTTACTTGTAAGTGGGGTTGGAAACGCTTTTCAGGATCAGTACTGGCCTCAAAACATGCAGCCCTGAGGTCTTCCATGATAGCAGGTGGTTAAATAGAAATTCGCTGCTCAGCTGACCCGGCAGGAGCAAACGTATGCCAAAAATGTACGCAGAATGAGCTTTTCAGTGAAGAGCAGCCAGGCACATTTTAGCTAGTTTTACTTGTAAGTGGGGTTGGAACTGCTTTTCAGGCTCAGTACTGGGCTCAAAAGATGCACCTCTGAGGTCTCTCATGATAGCAGGTGGTTAAGTAGAAGTTTGCCACTTGGCTGACCCAGCAGGAGCAAACGTATGCCAAAAATGTACACAGAATGAGCTTTTCAGTGAATAGCAGCCAGGCACATTTTAGCTTGTTTTACTTGTAAGTGGGGTTGGAAACGCTTTACAGGATCAGTACTGGGGTCAAGACATGCAGCCCTGAGGTCTCTCATGATAGCAGGTGGTTAAATAGAAATTCGCTGCTCAGCTGACCCTGTGGGAGCAAACGTATGCCAAAAATGTACGCAGAATGAGCTTTTCAGTGAAGAGCAGCCAGTCACATTCTAGCAAGTTTTACTTGTAAGTGGGGTTGGAAACGCTTTTCAGGCTCAGTACTGCGCTCAAAAGATGCAGCCCTGAGGTCTCTCATGATAGCAGGTGGTTAAGTAGAAGTTTGTCCACTTGGCTGACCCAGCAGGAGCAAACGTATGCCAAAAATGTACACAGCATGAGCTTTTCAGTGAATAGCAGCCAGGCACATTTTAGCTAGTTTTACTTGTAAGTGGGGTTGGAAACGCTTTTCAGGATCAGTACTGGCCTCAAAACATGCAGCCCTGAGGTCTTCAATGATAGCAGGTGGTTAAATAGAAATTCGCTGCTCAGCAGACCCGGCAGGAGCAAACGTATGCCAAAAATGTACACAGAATGAGCTTTTCAGTGAATAGCAGCCAGGTACATTTTAGCTAGTTTTACTTGTAAGTGGGGTTGGAAACACTTTTCAGGATCAGTACTGGGCTCAAAACATGCAGCCCTGAGGTCTCTCGTGATAGCAGGTGGTTAAATAGAAATTCGCTGCTCAGCTGACCCGGCAGGAGCAAAGGTATGCCAAAAATGTACGCAGAATGAGCTTTTCAGTGAAGAGCAGCCAGGCACATTTTAGCTAGTTTTACTTGTAAGTGGGGTTGGAAATGCTTTTCAGGCTCAGTACTGGGCTCAAAAGATGCAGCTCTGAGGTCTCTCCTGATAGGAGGTAGTTAAGTAGAACTTCGCTACTCAGCTGACCCGGCAGGAGCAAATGTATGCCAAAAATGTACGCAGAATGAGCTTTTCAGTGAAGAGCAGCCTGGCACATTCTAGCAAGTTTTACTTGTAAGTGGGGTTGGAAACACTTTTCAGGCTCAGTACTGCGCTCAAAAGATGCAGCCCTGAGGTCTCTCATGATAGCAGGTGGTTAAGTAGAAATTTGCCACTTGGCTGACCCAGCAGGAGCAAACGTATGCCAAAAATGTACACAGAATGAGCTTTTCAGTGACTAGCATCCAGGCACATTTTAGCTAGTTTTACTTGTAAGTGGGGTTGGAAACGCTTTTCAGGATCAGTACTGGGCTCAAAACATGCAGCCCTGAGGTCTCTCATGATAGCAGGTGGTTAAATAGAAATTCGCTGCTCAGCTGACCCGGCAGGAGCAAATGTATGCCAAAAATGTACGCAGAATGAGCTTTTCAGTGAAGAGCAGCCTGGCACATTCTAGCAAGTTTTACTTGTAAGTGGGGTTGGAAACACTTTTCAGGCTCAGTACTGCGCTCAAAAGATGCAGCCCTGAGGTCTCTCATGATAGCAGGTGGTTAAGTAGAAATTTGCCACTTGGCTGACCCAGCAGGAGCAATCGTATGCCAAAAATGTACACAGAATGAGCTTTTCAGTAACTAGCATCCAGGCACATTTTAGCTAGTTTTACTTGTAAGTGGGGTTGGAAACGCTTTTCAGGATCAGTACAGGGCTCAAAACATGCAGCCCTGAGGTCTCTCATGATAGCAGGTGGTTAAATAGAAATTTGCTGCTCAGCTGACCCGGTAGGAGCAAACGTATGCCAAAAATGTACGCAGAATGAGCTTTTCAGTGAAGAGCAGCCAGGCACATTTTAAGCTAGTTTTACTTGTAAGTGGGGTTGGAAACGCTTTTCAGGCTCAGTACTGCGCTCAAAAGATGCAGCCCTGAGGTCTCTCATGATAGCAGGTGGTTAAGTAGAAGTTTGCCACTTGGCTGACCCAGCAGGAGCAAACGTATGCCAAAAATGTACACAGAATGAGCTTTTCAGTGAATAGCAGCGAGGCACATTTTAGCTAGTTTTACTTGTAAGTGGGGTTGGAAACGCTTTTCAGGATCAGTACTGGCCTCAAAACATGCAGCCCTGAGGTCTTCCATGATAGCAGGTGGTTAAATAGAAATTCGCTGCTCAGCTGACCCGGCAGGAGCAAACGTATGCCAAAAATGTACGCAGAATGAGCTTTTCAGTGAAGAGCAGCCAGGCACATTTTAGCTAGTTTTACTTGTAAGTGGGGTTGGAACTGCTTTTCAGGCTCAGTACTGGGCTCAAAAGATGCACCTCTGAGGTCTCTCATGATAGCAGGTGGTTAAGTAGAAGTTTGCCACTTGGCTGACCCAGCAGGAGCAAACGTATGCCAAAAATGTACACAGAATGAGCTTTTCAGTGAATAGCAGCCAGGCACATTTTAGCTTGTTTTACTTGTAAGTGGGGTTGGAAACGCTTTACAGGATCAGTACTGGGCTCAAGACATGCAGCCCTGAGGTCTCTCATGATAGCAGGTGGTTAAATAGAAATTCGCTGCTCAGCTGACCCTGTGGGAGCAAACGTATGCCAAAAATGTACGCAGAATGAGCTTTTCAGTGAACAGCAGCCAGTCACATTCTAGCAAGTTTTACTTGTAAGTGGGGTTGGAAACGCTTTTCAGGCTCAGTACTGCGCTCAAAAGATGCAGCCCTGAGGTCTCTCATGATAGCAGGTGGTTAAGTAGAAGTTTGTCCACTTGGCTGACCCAGCAGGAGCAAACGTATGCCAAAAATGTACACAGCATGAGCTTTTCAGTGAATAGCAGCCAGGCACATTTTAGCTAGTTTTACTTGTAAGTGGGGTTGGAAACGCTTTTCAGGATCAGTACTGGCCTCAAAACATGCAGCCCTGAGGTCTTCAATGATAGCAGGTGGTTAAATAGAAATTCGCTGCTCAGCAGACCCGGCAGGAGCAAACGTATGCCAAAAATGTACACAGAATGAGCTTTTCAGTGAATAGCAGCCAGGTACATTTTAGCTAGTTTTACTTGTAAGTGGGGTTGGAAACGCTTTTCAGGATCAGTACTGGGCTCAAAACATGCAGCCCTGAGGTCTCTCGTGATAGCAGGTGGTTAAATAGAAATTCGCTGCTCAGCTGACCCGGCAGGAGCAAAGGTATGCCAAAAATGTACGCAGAATGAGCTTTTCAGTGAAGAGCAGCCAGGCACATTTTAGCTAGTTTTACTTGTAAGTGGGGTTGGAAATGCTTTTCAGGCTCAGTACTGGCCTCAAAACATGCAGCCCTGAGGTCTTCCATGATAGCAGGTGGTTAAATAGAAATTCGCTGCTCAGCTGACCCGGCAGGAGCAAACGTATGCCAAAAATGTACGCAGAATGAGCTTTTCAGTGAAGAGCAGCCAGGCACATTTTAGCTAGTTTTACTTGTAAGTGGGGTTGGAACTGCTTTTCAGGCTCAGTACTGGGCTCAAAAGATGCACCTCTGAGGTCTCTCATGATAGCAGGTGGTTAAGTAGAAGTTTGCCACTTGGCTGACCCAGCAGGAGCAAACGTATGCCAAAAATGTACACAGAATGAGCTTTTCAGTGAATAGCAGCCAGGCACATTTTAGCTTGTTTTACTTGTAAGTGGGGTTGGAAACGCTTTACAGGATCAGTACTGGGCTCAAGACATGCAGCCCTGAGGTCTCTCATGATAGCAGGTGGTTAAATAGAAATTCGCTGCTCAGCTGACCCTGTGGGAGCAAACGTATGCCAAAAATGTACGCAGAATGAGCTTTTCAGTGAAGAGCAGCCAGTCACATTCTAGCAAGTTTTACTTGTAAGTGGGGTTGGAAACGCTTTTCAGGCTCAGTACTGCGCTCAAAAGATGCAGCCCTGAGGTCTCTCATGATAGTAGGTGGTTAAGTAGAAGTTTGTCCACTTGGCTGACCCAGCAGGAGCAAACGTATGCCAAAAATGTACACAGCATGAGCTTTTCAGTGAATAGCAGCCAGGCACATTTTAGCTAGTTTTACTTGTAAGTGGGGTTGGAAACGCTTTTCAGGATCAGTACTGGCCTCAAAACATGCAGCCCTGAGGTCTTCAATGATAGCAGGTGGTTAAATAGAAATTCGCTGCTCAGCTGACCCGGCAGGAGCAAACGTATGCCAAAAATGTACACAGAATGAGCTTTTCAGTGAATAGCAGCCAGGTACATTTTAGCTAGTTTTACTTGTAAGTGGGGTTGGAAACGCTTTTCAGGATCTGTACTGGGCTCAAAACATGCATCCCTGAGGTCTCTCGTGATAGCAGGTGGTTAAATAGAAATTCGCTGCTCAGCTGACCCGGCAGGAGCAAAGGTATGCCAAAAATGTACGCAGAATGAGCTTTTCAGTGAAGAGCAGCCAGGCACATTTTAGCTAGTTTTACTTGTAAGTGGGGTTGGAAATGCTTTTCAGGCTCAGTACTGGGCTCAAAAGATGCAGCTCTGAGGTCTCGCCTGATAGGAGGTAGTTAAGTAGAACTTCGCTGCTCAGCTGACCCGGCAGGAGCAAATGTATGCCAAAAATGTACGCAGAATGAGCTTTTCAGTGAAGAGCAGCCTTGCACATTCTAGCAAGTTTTACTTGTAAGTGGGGTTGGGAACACTTTTCAGGCTCAGTACTGCGCTCAAAAGATGCAGCCCTGAGGTCTCTCATGATAGCAGGTGGTTAAGTAGAAATTTGCCACTTGGCTGACCCAGCAGGAGCAAACGTATGCCAAAAATGTACACAGAATGAGCTTTTCAGTGACTAGCATCCAGGCACATTTTAGCTAGTTTTACTTGTAAGTGGGGTTGGAAACGCTTTTCAGGATCAGTACTGGGCTCAAAACATGCAGCCCTGAGGTCTCTCATGATAGCAGGTGGTTAAATAGAAATTCGCTGCTCAGCTGACCCGGCAGGAGCAAACGTATGCCAAAAATGTACACAGAATGAGCTTTTCAGTGACTAGCAGCCAGGCACATTTTAGCTAGTTTTACTTGTAAGTGCGGTTGGAAACGCTTTTCAGGATCAGTACTGGGCTCAAAACATGCAGCGCTGAGGTCTCTCATGATAGCAGGTGGTTAAATAGAAATTCGCTGCTCAGCTGACCCGGCAGGAGCAAACGTATGCCAAAAATGTTCGCAGAATGAGCTTTTCAGTGAAGAGCAGCCAGGCACATTTTAGCTAGTTTTACTTGTAAGTGGGGTTGGAAACGCTTTTCAGGCTCAGTACTGGGCTCAAAAGATTCAGCTCTGAGGTCTCTTCTGATAGGAGGTAGTTAAGTAGAACTTCGCTTCTCAGCTGACCCGGCAGGAGCAAATGTATGCCAAAAATGTACGCAGAATGAGCTTTTCAGTGAATAGCAGCCAGGCACATTTTAGCTAGTTTTACTTGTAAGTGGGGTTGGAAACGCTTTTCAGGAACAGTACTGGGCTCAAAACATGCAGCCCTGAGGTCTCTCATGATAGCAGGAGGTTAAATAGAAATTCGCTGCTCAGCTGACCCAGTAGGAGCAAACGTATGCCAAAAATGTACGCAGAATGAGCTTTTCAGTGAAGAGCAGCCAGTCACATTCTAGCAAGTTTTACTTGTAAGTGGGGTTGGAAACGCTTTTCAGGCTCAGTACTGCGCTCAAAAGATGCAGCCCTGAGGTCTCTCATGATAGCAGGTGGTTAAGTAGAAGTTTGTCCACTTGGCTGACCCAGCAGGAGCAAACGTATGCCAAAAATGTACACAGCATGAGCTTTTCAGTGAATAGCAGCCAGGCACATTTTAGCTAGTTTTACTTGTAAGTGGGGTTGGAAACGCTTTTCAGGATCAGTACTGGCCTCAAAACATGCAGCCCTGAGGTCTTCAATGATAGCAGGTGGTTAAATAGAAATTCGCTGCTCAGCTGACCCGGCAGGAGCAAACGTATGCCAAAAATGTACACAGAATGAGCTTTTCAGTGAATAGCAGCCAGGTACATTTTAGCTAGTTTTACTTGTAAGTGGGGTTGGAAACGCTTTTCAGGATCAGTACTGGGCTCAAAACATGCAGCCCTGAGGTCTCTCGTGATAGCAGGTGGTTAAATAGAAATTCGCTGCTCAGCTGACCCGGCAGGAGCAAAGGTATGCCAAAAATGTACGCAGAATGAGCTTTTCAGTGAAGAGCAGCCAGGCACATTTTAGCTAGTTTTACTTGTAAGTGGGGTTGGAAATGCTTTTCAGGCTCAGTACTGGGCTCAAAAGATACAGCTCTGAGGTCTCTCCTGATAGGAGGTAGTTAAGTAGAACTTCGCTGCTCAGCTGACCCGGCAGGAGCAAATGTATGCCAAAAATGCACGCAGAATGAGCTTTTCAGTGAAGAGCAGCCTGGCACATTCTAGCAAGTTTTACTTGTAAGTGGGGTTGGAAACACTTTTCAGGCTCAGTACTGCGCTCAAAAGATGCAGCCCTGAGGTCTCTCATGATAGCAGGTGGTTAAATAGAAATTCGCTGCTCAGCTGACCCGGCAGGAGCAAATGTATGCCAAAAATGTACGCAGAATGAGCTTTTCAGTGAAGAGCAGCCTGGCACATTCTAGCAAGTTTTACTTGTAAGTGGGGTTGGAAACACTTTTCAGGCTCAGTACTGCGCTCAAAAGATGCAGCCCTGAGGTCTCTCATGATAGCAGGTGGTTAAGTAGAAATTTGCCACTTGGCTGACCCAGCAGGAGCAAACGTATGCCAAAAATGTACACAGAATGAGCTTTTCAGTAACTAGCATCCAGGCACATTTTAGCTAGTTTTACTTGTAAGTGGGGTTGGAAACGCTTTTCAGGATCAGTACAGGGCTCAAAACATGCAGCCCTGAGGTCTCTCATGATAGCAGGTGGTTAAATAGAAATTTGCTGCTCAGCTGACCCGGTAGGAGCAAACGTATGCCAAAAATGTACGCGAATGAGCTTTTCAGTGAAGAGCAGCCAGGCACATTTTAAGCTAGTTTTACTTGTAAGTGGGGTTGGAAACGCTTTTCAGGCTCAGTACTGCGCTCAAAAGATGCAGCCCTGAGGTCTTTCATGATAGCAGGTGGTTAAGTAGAAGTTTGCCACTTGGCTGACCCAGCAGGAGCAAACGTATGCCAAAAATGTACACAGAATGAGCTTTTCAGTGAATAGCAGCGAGGCACATTTTAGCTAGTTTTACTTGTAAGTGGGGTTGGAAACGCTTTTCAGGATCAGTACTGGCCTCAAAACATGCAGCCCTGAGGTCTTCCATGATAGCAGGTGGTTAAATAGAAATTCGCTGCTCAGCTGACCCGGCAGGAGCAAACGTATGCCAAAAATGTACGCAGAATGAGCTTTTCAGTGAAGAGCAGCCAGGCACATTTTAGCTAGTTTTACTTGTAAGTGGGGTTGGAACTGCTTTTCAGGCTCAGTACTGGGCTCAAAAGATGCACCTCTGAGGTCTCTCATGATAGCAGGTGGTTAAGTAGAAGTTTGCCACTTGGCTGACCCAGCAGGAGCAAACGTATGCCAAAAATGTACACAGAATGAGCTTTTCAGTGAATAGCAGCCAGGCACATTTTAGCTTGTTTTACTTGTAAGTGGGGTTGGAAACGCTTTACAGGATCAGTACTGGGCTCAAGACATGCAGCCCTGAGGTCTCTCATGATAGCAGGTGGTTAAATAGAAATTCGCTGCTCAGCTGACCCTGTGGGAGCAAACGTATGCCAAAAATGTACGCAGAATGAGCTTTTCAGTGAAGAGCAGCCAGTCACATTCTAGCAAGTTTTACTTGTAAGTGGGGTTGGAAACGCTTTTCAGGCTCAGTACTGCGCTCAAAAGATGCAGCCCTGAGGTCTCTCATGATAGCAGGTGGTTAAGTAGAAGTTTGTCCACTTGGCTGACCCAGCAGGAGCAAACGTATGCCAAAAATGTACACAGCATGAGCTTTTCAGTGAATAGCAGCCAGGCACATTTTAGCTAGTTTTACTTGTAAGTGGGGTTGGAAACGCTTTTCAGGATCAGTACTGGCCTCAAAACATGCAGCCCTGAGGTCTTCAATGATAGCAGGTGGTTAAATAGAAATTCGCTGCTCAGCTGACCCGGCAGGAGCAAACGTATGCCAAAAATGTACACAGAATGAGCTTTTCAGTGAATAGCAGCCAGGTACATTTTAGCTAGTTTTACTTGTAAGTGGGGTTGGAAACGCTTTTCAGGATCAGTACTGGGCTCAAAACATGCAGCCCTGAGGTCTCTCGTGATAGCAGGTGGTTAAATAGAAATTCGCTGCTCAGCTGACCCGGCAGGAGCAAAGGTATGCCAAAAATGTACGCAGAATGAGCTTTTCAGTGAAGAGCAGCCAGGCACATTTTAGCTAGTTTTACTTGTAAGTGGGGTTGGAAATGCTTTTCAGGCTCAGTACTGGGCTCAAAAGATGCAGCTCTGAGGTCTCTCCTGATAGGAGGTAGTTAAGTAGAACTTCGCTGCTCAGCTGACCCGGCAGGAGCAAATGTATGCCAAAAATGTACGCAGAATGAGCTTTTCAGTGACTAGCAGCCTGGCACATTCTAGCAAGTTTTACTTGTAAGTGGGGTTGGAAACACTTTTCAGGCTCAGTACTGCGCTCAAAAGATGCAGCCCTGAGGTCTCTCATGATAGCAGGTGGTTAAGTAGAAATTTGCCACTTGGCTGACCCAGCAGGAACAAACGTATGCCAAAAATGTACACAGAATGAGCTTTTCAGTGACTAGCATCCAGGCACATTTTAGCTAGTTTTACTTGTAAGTGGGGTTGGAAACGCTTTTCAGGATCAGTACTGGGCTCAAAACATGCAGCCCTGAGGTCTCTCATGATAGCAGGTGGTTAAATAGAAATTCGCTGCTCAGCTGACCCGGCAGGAGCAAACGTATGCCAAAAATGTACACAGAATGAGCTTTTCAGTGACTAGCAGCCAGGCACATTTTAGCTAGTTTTACTTGTAAGTGCGGTTGGAAACGCTTTTCAGGATCAGTACTGGGCTCAAAACATGCAGCGCTGAGGTCTCTCATGATAGCAGGTGGTTAAATAGAAATTCGCTGCTCAGCTGACCCGGCAGGAGCAAACGTATGCCAAAAATGTTCGCAGAATGAGCTTTTCAGTGAAGAGCAGCCAGGCACATTTTAGCTAGTTTTACTTGTAAGTGGGGTTGGAAACGCTTTTCAGGCTCAGTACTGGGCTCAAAAGATGCAGCTCTGAGGTCTCTTCTGATAGGAGGTATTTAAGTAGAACTTCGCTTCTCAGCTGACCCGGCAGGAGCAAATGTATGCCAAAAATGTACGCAGAATGAGCTTTTCAGTGAATAGCAGCCAGGCACATTTTAGCTAGTTTTACTTGTAAGTGGGGTTGGAAACGCTTTTCAGGAACAGTACTGGGCTCAAAACATGCAGCCCTGAGGTCTCTCATGATAGCAGGAGGTTAAATAGAAATTCGCTGCTCAGCTGACCCGGTAGGAGCAACGTATGCCAAAAATGTAAGCAGAATGAGCTTTTCAGTGAATAGCAGCCAGGCACATTTTAGCTAGTTTTACTTGTAAGTGGGGTTGGAAATGCTTTTCAGGCTCAGTACTGGGCTCAAAAGATGCAGCTCTGAGGTCTCTTCTGATAGGAGGTAGTCAAGTAGAACTTCGCTGCTAAGCTGACCAAGCAGGAGCAAACGTATGCCAAAAATGTACGCAGAATGATCTTTTCAGTGAATAGCAGCCAGGCACATTTTAACTAGTTTTACTTGTAAGTGGGGTTGGAAACGCTTTTCAGGCTCAGTACTGCGCTCAAAACATGCAGCCCTGAGGTCTCTCATGATAGCAGGTGGTTAAGTAGAAATTTGCCACTTGGCTGACCCAGCAGGAGCAAACGTATGCCAAAAATGTACACAGAATGAGCTTTTCAGTGACTAGCATCCAGGCACATTTTAGCTAGTTTTACTTGTAAGTGGGGTTGGAAACGCTTTTCAGGATCAGTACTGGGCTCAAAATATGCAGCCCTGAGGTCTCTCATGATAGCAGGTGGTTAAATAGAAATTCGCTGCTCAGCTGACCCGGCAGGAGCAAATGTATGCCAAAAATGTACGCAGAATGAGCTTTTCAGTGAAGAGCAGCCTGGCACATTCTAGCAAGTTTTACTTGTAAGTGGGGTTGGAAACACTTTTCAGGCTCAGTACTGCGCTCAAAAGATGCAGCCCTGAGGTCTCTCATGATAGCAGGTGGTTAAGTAGAAATTTGCCACTTGGCTGACCCAGCAGGAGCAATCGTATGCCAAAAATGTACACAGAATGAGCTTTTCAGTAACTAGCATCCAGGCACATTTTAGCTAGTTTTACTTGTAAGTGGGGTTGGAAACGCTTTTCAGGATCAGTACAGGGCTCAAAACATGCAGCCCTGAGGTCTCTCATGATAGCAGGTGGTTAAATAGAAATTTGCTGCTCAGCTGACCCGGTAGGAGCAAACGTATGCCAAAAATGTACGCAGAATGACCTTTTCAGTGAAGAGCAGCCAGGCACATTTTAAGCTAGTTTTACTTGTAAGTGGGGTTGGAAACGCTTTTCAGGCTCAGTACTGCGCTCAAAAGATGCAGCCCTGAGGTCTCTCATGATAGCAGGTGGTTAAGTAGAAGTTTGCCACTTGGCTGACCCAGCAGGAGCAAACGTATGCCAAAAATGTACACAGAATGAGCTTTTCAGTGAATAGCAGCGAGGCACATTTTAGCTAGTTTTACTTGTAAGTGGGGTTGGAAACGCTTTTCAGGATCAGTACTGGCCTCAAAACATGCAGCCCTGAGGTCTTCCATGATAGCAGGTGGTTAAATAGAAATTCGCTGCTCAGCTGACCCGGCAGGAGCAAACATATGCCAAAAATGTACGCAGAATGAGCTTTTCAGTGAAGAGCAGCCAGGCACATTTTAGCTAGTTTTACTTGTAAGTGGGGTTGGAACTGCTTTTCAGGCTCAGTACTGGGCTCAAAAGATGCACCTCTGAGGTCTCTCATGATAGCAGGTGGTTAAGTAGAAGTTTGCCACTTGGCTGACCCAGCAGGAGCAAACGTATGCCAAAAATGTACACAGAATGAGCTTTTCAGTGAATAGCAGCCAGGCACATTTTAGCTTGTTTTACTTGTAAGTGGGGTTGGAAACGCTTTACAGGATCAGTACTGGGCTCAAAAGATTCAGCTCTGAGGTCTCTTCTGATAGGAGGTAGTTAAGTAGAACTTCGCTTCTCAGCTGACCCGGCAGGAGCAAATGTATGCCAAAAATGTACGCAGAATGAGCTTTTCAGTGAATAGCAGCCAGGCACATTTTAGCTAGTTTTACTTGTAAGTGGGGTTGGAAACGCTTTTCAGGAACAGTACTGGGCTCAAAACATGCAGCCCTGAGGTCTCTCATGATAGCAGGAGGTTAAATAGAAATTCGCTGCTCAGCTGACCCAGTAGGAGCAAACGTATGCCAAAAATGTACGCAGAATGAGCTTTTCAGTGAAGAGCAGCCAGTCACATTCTAGCAAGTTTTACTTGTAAGTGGGGTTGGAAACGCTTTTCAGGCTCAGTACTGCGCTCAAAAGATGCAGCCCTGAGGTCTCTCATGATAGCAGGTGGTTAAGTAGAAGTTTGTCCACTTGGCTGACCCAGCAGGAGCAAACGTATGCCAAAAATGTACACAGCATGAGCTTTTCAGTGAATAGCAGCCAGGCACATTTTAGCTAGTTTTACTTGTAAGTGGGGTTGGAAACGCTTTTCAGGATCAGTACTGGCCTCAAAACATGCAGCCCTGAGGTCTTCAATGATAGCAGGTGGTTAAATAGAAATTCGCTGCTCAGCTGACCCGGCAGGAGCAAACGTATGCCAAAAATGTACACAGAATGAGCTTTTCAGTGAATAGCAGCCAGGTACATTTTAGCTAGTTTTACTTGTAAGTGGGGTTGGAAACGCTTTTCAGGATCAGTACTGGGCTCAAAACATGCAGCCCTGAGGTCTCTCGTGATAGCAGGTGGTTAAATAGAAATTCGCTGCTCAGCTGACCCGGCAGGAGCAAAGGTATGCCAAAAATGTACGCAGAATGAGCTTTTCAGTGAAGAGCAGCCAGGCACATTTTAGCTAGTTTTACTTGTAAGTGGGGTTGGAAATGCTTTTCAGGCTCAGTACTGGGCTCAAAAGATGCAGCTCTGAGGTCTCTCCTGATAGGAGGTAGTTAAGTAGAACTTCGCTGCTCAGCTGACCCGGCAGGAGCAAATGTATGCCAAAAATGTACGCAGAATGAGCTTTTCAGTGAAGAGCAGCCTGGCACATTCTAGCAAGTTTTACTTGTAAGTGGGGTTGGAAACACTTTTCAGGATTAGTACTGCGCTCAAAAGATGCAGCCCTGAGGTCTCTCATGATAGCAGGTGGTTAAGTAGAAATTTGCCACTTGGCTGACCCAGCAGGAGCAAACGTATGCCAAAAATGTACACAGAATGAGCTTTTCAGTGACTAGCATCCAGGCACATTTTAGCTAGTTTTACTTGTAAGTGGGGTTGGAAACGCTTTTCAGGATCAGTACTGGGCTCAAAACATGCAGCCCTGAGGTCTCTCATGATAGCAGGTGGTTAAATAGAAATTCGCTGCTCAGCTGACCCGGCAGGAGCAAATGTATGCCAAAAATGTACCCAGAATGAGCTTTTCAGTGAAGAGCAGCCTGGCACATTCTAGCAAGTTTTACTTGTAAGTGGGGTTGGAAACACTTTTCAGGCTCAGTACTGCGCTCAAAAGATGCAGCCCTGAGGTCTCTCATGATAGCAGGTGGTTAAGTAGAAATTTGCCACTTGGCTGACCCAGCAGGAGCAAACGTATGCCAAAAATGTACACAGAATGAGCTTTTCAGTAACTAGCATCCAGGCACATTTTAGCTAGTTTTACTTGTAAGTGGGGTTGGAAACGCTTTTCAGGATCAGTACAGGGCTCAAAACATGCAGCCCTGAGGTCTCTCATGATAGCAGGTGGTTAAATAGAAATTTGCTGCTCAGCTGACCCGGTAGGAGCAAACGTATGCCAAAAATGTACGCAGAATGAGCTTTTCAGTGAAGAGCAGCCAGGCACATTTTAAGCTAGTTTTACTTGTAAGTGGGGTTGGAAACGCTTTTCAGGCTCAGTACTGCGCTCAAAAGATGCAGCCCTGAGGTCTCTCATGATAGCAGGTGGTTAAATAGAAATTTGCTGCTCAGCTGACCCGGTAGGAGCAAACGTATGCCAAAAATGTACGCAGAATGAGCTTTTCAGTGAAAAGCAGCCAGGCACATTTTAGCTAGTTTTACTTGTAAGTGGGGTTGGAAACGCTTTTCAGGATCAGTACTGGGCTCAAAACATGCAGCCCTGAGGTCTCTCGTGATAGCAGGTGGTTAAATAGAAATTCGCTGCTCAGCTGACCCGGTAGGAGCAAACGTATGCCAAAAATGTAAGCAGAATGAGCTTTTCAGTGAATAGCAGCCAGGCACATTTTATCTAGTTTTACTTGTAAGTGGGGTTGGAAATGCTTTTCAGGCTCAGTACTGGGCTCAAAAGATGCAGCTCTGAGGTCTCTTCTGATAGGAGGTAGTTAAGTAGAACTTCGCTGCTCAGGTGACCAAGCAGGACCAAACGTATGCCAAAAATGTACGCAGAATGATCTTTTCAGTGAATAGCAGCGAGGCACATTTTAGCTAGTTTTACTTGTAAGTGGGGTTGGAAACGCTTTTCAGGATCAGTACTGGGCTCAAACCATGCAGCCCTGAGGTCTCTCATGATAGCAGGTGGTTAAATAGAAATTCGCTTCTCAGCTGACCCGGCAGGAGCAAACGTATGCCAAAAATGTACGCAGAATTAGCTTTTCAGTGAAGAGCAGCCAGGCACATTTTAGCTAGTTTTACTTGTAAGTGGGGTTGGAAATGCTTTTCAGGCTCAGTACTGGGCTCAAAAGATGCAGCTCTGAGGTCTCTCCTGATAGGAGGTAGTTAAGTAGAACTTCGCTGCTCAGCTGACCCGGCAGGAGCAAATGTATGCCAAAAATGTACGCAGAATTAGCTTTTCAGTGAAGAGCAGCCTGGCACATTCATAGCAAGTTTTACTTGTAAGTGGGGTTGGAAACACTTTTCAGGCTCAGTACTGCGCTCAAAAGATGCAGCCCTGAGGTCTCTCATGATAGCAGGTGGTTAAGTAGAAATTTGCCACTTGGCTGACCCAGCAGGAGCAAACGTATGCCAAAAATGTACACAGAATGAGCTTTTCAGTAACTAGCATCCAGGCACATTTTAGCTAGTTTTACTTGTAAGTGGGGTTGGAAACGCTTTTCAGGATCAGTACAGGGCTCAAAACATGCAGCCCTGAGGTCTCTCATGATAGCAGGTGGTTAAATAGAAATTTGCTGCTCAGCTGACCCGGTAGGAGCAAACGTATGCCAAAAATGTACGCAGAATGAGCTTTTCAGTGAAGAGCAGCCAGGCACATTTTAAGCTAGTTTTACTTGTAAGTGGGGTTGGAAACGCTTTTCAGGCTCAGTACTGCGCTCAAAAGATGCAGCCCTGAGGTCTCTCATGATAGCAGGTGGTTAAGTAGAAGTTTGCCACTTGGCTGACCCAGCAGGAGCAAACGTATGCCAAAAATGTACACAGAATGAGCTTTTCAGTGAATAGCAGCGAGGCACATTTTAGCTAGTTTTACTTGTAAGTGGGGTTGGAAACGCTTTTCAGGATCAGTACTGGCCTCAAAACATGCAGCCCTGAGGTCTTCCATGATAGCAGGTGGTTAAATAGAAATTCGCTGCTCAGCTGACCCGGCAGGAGCAAACGTATGCCAAAAATGTACGCAGAATGAGCTTTTCAGTGAAGAGCAGCCAGGCACATTTTAGCTAGTTTTACTTGTAAGTGGGGTTGGAACTGCTTTTCAGGCTCAGTACTGGGCTCAAAAGATGCACCTCTGAGGTCTCTCATGATAGCAGGTGGTTAAGTAGAAGTTTGCCACTTGGCTGACCCAGCAGGAGCAAACGTATGCCAAAAATGTACACAGAATGAGCTTTTCAGTGAATAGCAGCCAGGCACATTTTAGCTTGTTTTACTTGTAAGTGGGGTTGGAAACGCTTTACAGGATCAGTACTGGGCTCAAGACATGCAGCCCTGAGGTCTCTCATGATAGCAGGTGGTTAAATAGAAATTCGCTGCTCAGCTGACCCTGTGGGAGCAAACGTATGCCAAAAATGTACGCAGAATGAGCTTTTCAGTGAACAGCAGCCAGTCACATTCTAGCAAGTTTTACTTGTAAGTGGGGTTGGAAACGCTTTTCAGGCTCAGTACTGCGCTCAAAAGATGCAGCCCTGAGGTCTCTCATGATAGCAGGTGGTTAAGTAGAAGTTTGTCCACTTGGCTGACCCAGCAGGAGCAAACGTATGCCAAAAATGTACACAGCATGAGCTTTTCAGTGAATAGCAGCCAGGCACATTTTAGCTAGTTTTACTTGTAAGTGGGGTTGGAAACGCTTTTCAGGATCAGTACTGGCCTCAAAACATGCAGCCCTGAGGTCTTCAATGATAGCAGGTGGTTAAATAGAAATTCGCTGCTCAGCAGACCCGGCAGGAGCAAACGTATGCCAAAAATGTACACAGAATGAGCTTTTCAGTGAATAGCAGCCAGGTACATTTTAGCTAGTTTTACTTGTAAGTGGGGTTGGAAACGCTTTTCAGGATCAGTACTGGGCTCAAAACATGCAGCCCTGAGGTCTCTCGTGATAGCAGGTGGTTAAATAGAAATTCGCTGCTCAGCTGACCCGGCAGGAGCAAAGGTATGCCAAAAATGTACGCAGAATGAGCTTTTCAGTGAAGAGCAGCCAGGCACATTTTAGCTAGTTTTACTTGTAAGTGGGGTTGGAAATGCTTTTCAGGCTCAGTACTGGCCTCAAAACATGCAGCCCTGAGGTCTTCCATGATAGCAGGTGGTTAAATAGAAATTCGCTGCTCAGCTGACCCGGCAGGAGCAAACGTATGCCAAAAATGTACGCAGAATGAGCTTTTCAGTGAAGAGCAGCCAGGCACATTTTAGCTAGTTTTACTTGTAAGTGGGGTTGGAACTGCTTTTCAGGCTCAGTACTGGGCTCAAAAGATGCACCTCTGAGGTCTCTCATGATAGCAGGTGGTTAAGTAGAAGTTTGCCACTTGGCTGACCCAGCAGGAGCAAACGTATGCCAAAAATGTACACAGAATGAGCTTTTCAGTGAATAGCAGCCAGGCACATTTTAGCTTGTTTTACTTGTAAGTGGGGTTGGAAACGCTTTACAGGATCAGTACTGGGCTCAAGACATGCAGCCCTGAGGTCTCTCATGATAGCAGGTGGTTAAATAGAAATTCGCTGCTCAGCTGACCCTGTGGGAGCAAACGTATGCCAAAAATGTACGCAGAATGAGCTTTTCAGTGAAGAGCAGCCAGTCACATTCTAGCAAGTTTTACTTGTAAGTGGGGTTGGAAACGCTTTTCAGGCTCAGTACTGCGCTCAAAAGATGCAGCCCTGAGGTCTCTCATGATAGTAGGTGGTTAAGTAGAAGTTTGTCCACTTGGCTGACCCAGCAGGAGCAAACGTATGCCAAAAATGTACACAGCATGAGCTTTTCAGTGAATAGCAGCCAGGCACATTTTAGCTAGTTTTACTTGTAAGTGGGGTTGGAAACGCTTTTCAGGATCAGTACTGGCCTCAAAACATGCAGCCCTGAGGTCTTCAATGATAGCAGGTGGTTAAATAGAAATTCGCTGCTCAGCTGACCCGGCAGGAGCAAACGTATGCCAAAAATGTACACAGAATGAGCTTTTCAGTGAATAGCAGCCAGGTACATTTTAGCTAGTTTTACTTGTAAGTGGGGTTGGAAACGCTTTTCAGGATCTGTACTGGGCTCAAAACATGCATCCCTGAGGTCTCTCGTGATAGCAGGTGGTTAAATAGAAATTCGCTGCTCAGCTGACCCGGCAGGAGCAAATGTATGCCAAAAATGTACGCAGAATGAGCTTTTCAGTGAAGAGCAGCCTTGCACATTCTAGCAAGTTTTACTTGTAAGTGGGGTTGGGAACACTTTTCAGGCTCAGTACTGCGCTCAAAAGATGCAGCCCTGAGGTCTCTCATGATAGCAGGTGGTTAAGTAGAAATTTGCCACTTGGCTGACCCAGCAGGAGCAAACGTATGCCAAAAATGTACACAGAATGAGCTTTTCAGTGACTAGCATCCAGGCACATTTTAGCTAGTTTTACTTGTAAGTGGGGTTGGAAACGCTTTTCAGGATCAGTACTGGGCTCAAAACATGCAGCCCTGAGGTCTCTCATGATAGCAGGTGGTTAAATAGAAATTCGCTGCTCAGCTGACCCGGCAGGAGCAAACGTATGCCAAAAATGTACACAGAATGAGCTTTTCAGTGACTAGCAGCCAGGCACATTTTAGCTAGTTTTACTTGTAAGTGCGGTTGGAAACGCTTTTCAGGATCAGTACTGGGCTCAAAACATGCAGCGCTGAGGTCTCTCATGATAGCAGGTGGTTAAATAGAAATTCGCTGCTCAGCTGACCCGGCAGGAGCAAACGTATGCCAAAAATGTTCGCAGAATGAGCTTTTCAGTGAAGAGCAGCCAGGCACATTTTAGCTAGTTTTACTTGTAAGTGGGGTTGGAAACGCTTTTCAGGCTCAGTACTGGGCTCAAAAGATTCAGCTCTGAGGTCTCTTCTGATAGGAGGTAGTTAAGTAGAACTTCGCTTCTCAGCTGACCCGGCAGGAGCAAATGTATGCCAAAAATGTACGCAGAATGAGCTTTTCAGTGAATAGCAGCCAGGCACATTTTAGCTAGTTTTACTTGTAAGTGGGGTTGGAAACGCTTTTCAGGAACAGTACTGGGCTCAAAACATGCAGCCCTGAGGTCTCTCATGATAGCAGGAGGTTAAATAGAAATTCGCTGCTCAGCTGACCCAGTAGGAGCAAACGTATGCCAAAAATGTACGCAGAATGAGCTTTTCAGTGAAGAGCAGCCAGTCACATTCTAGCAAGTTTTACTTGTAAGTGGGGTTGGAAACGCTTTTCAGGCTCAGTACTGCGCTCAAAAGATGCAGCCCTGAGGTCTCTCATGATAGCAGGTGGTTAAGTAGAAGTTTGTCCACTTGGCTGACCCAGCAGGAGCAAACGTATGCCAAAAATGTACACAGCATGAGCTTTTCAGTGAATAGCAGCCAGGCACATTTTAGCTAGTTTTACTTGTAAGTGGGGTTGGAAACGCTTTTCAGGATCAGTACTGGCCTCAAAACATGCAGCCCTGAGGTCTTCAATGATAGCAGGTGGTTAAATAGAAATTCGCTGCTCAGCTGACCCGGCAGGAGCAAACGTATGCCAAAAATGTACACAGAATGAGCTTTTCAGTGAATAGCAGCCAGGTACATTTTAGCTAGTTTTACTTGTAAGTGGGGTTGGAAACGCTTTTCAGGATCAGTACTGGGCTCAAAACATGCAGCCCTGAGGTCTCTCGTGATAGCAGGTGGTTAAATAGAAATTCGCTGCTCAGCTGACCCGGCAGGAGCAAAGGTATGCCAAAAATGTACGCAGAATGAGCTTTTCAGTGAAGAGCAGCCAGGCACATTTTAGCTAGTTTTACTTGTAAGTGGGGTTGGAAATGCTTTTCAGGCTCAGTACTGGGCTCAAAAGATACAGCTCTGAGGTCTCTCCTGATAGGAGGTAGTTAAGTAGAACTTCGCTGCTCAGCTGACCCGGCAGGAGCAAATGTATGCCAAAAATGCACGCAGAATGAGCTTTTCAGTGAAGAGCAGCCTGGCACATTCTAGCAAGTTTTACTTGTAAGTGGGGTTGGAAACACTTTTCAGGCTCAGTACTGCGCTCAAAAGATGCAGCCCTGAGGTCTCTCATGATAGCAGGTGGTTAAATAGAAATTCGCTGCTCAGCTGACCCGGCAGGAGCAAATGTATGCCAAAAATGTACGCAGAATGAGCTTTTCAGTGAAGAGCAGCCTGGCACATTCTAGCAAGTTTTACTTGTAAGTGGGGTTGGAAACACTTTTCAGGCTCAGTACTGCGCTCAAAAGATGCAGCCCTGAGGTCTCTCATGATAGCAGGTGGTTAAGTAGAAATTTGCCACTTGGCTGACCCAGCAGGAGCAAACGTATGCCAAAAATGTACACAGAATGAGCTTTTCAGTAACTAGCATCCAGGCACATTTTAGCTAGTTTTACTTGTAAGTGGGGTTGGAAACGCTTTTCAGGATCAGTACAGGGCTCAAAACATGCAGCCCTGAGGTCTCTCATGATAGCAGGTGGTTAAATAGAAATTTGCTGCTCAGCTGACCCGGTAGGAGCAAACGTATGCCAAAAATGTACGCGAATGAGCTTTTCAGTGAAGAGCAGCCAGGCACATTTTAAGCTAGTTTTACTTGTAAGTGGGGTTGGAAACGCTTTTCAGGCTCAGTACTGCGCTCAAAAGATGCAGCCCTGAGGTCTTTCATGATAGCAGGTGGTTAAGTAGAAGTTTGCCACTTGGCTGACCCAGCAGGAGCAAACGTATGCCAAAAATGTACACAGAATGAGCTTTTCAGTGAATAGCAGCGAGGCACATTTTAGCTAGTTTTACTTGTAAGTGGGGTTGGAAACGCTTTTCAGGATCAGTACTGGCCTCAAAACATGCAGCCCTGAGGTCTTCCATGATAGCAGGTGGTTAAATAGAAATTCGCTGCTCAGCTGACCCGGCAGGAGCAAACGTATGCCAAAAATGTACGCAGAATGAGCTTTTCAGTGAAGAGCAGCCAGGCACATTTTAGCTAGTTTTACTTGTAAGTGGGGTTGGAACTGCTTTTCAGGCTCAGTACTGGGCTCAAAAGATGCACCTCTGAGGTCTCTCATGATAGCAGGTGGTTAAGTAGAAGTTTGCCACTTGGCTGACCCAGCAGGAGCAAACGTATGCCAAAAATGTACACAGAATGAGCTTTTCAGTGAATAGCAGCCAGGCACATTTTAGCTTGTTTTACTTGTAAGTGGGGTTGGAAACGCTTTACAGGATCAGTACTGGGCTCAAGACATGCAGCCCTGAGGTCTCTCATGATAGCAGGTGGTTAAATAGAAATTCGCTGCTCAGCTGACCCTGTGGGAGCAAACGTATGCCAAAAATGTACGCAGAATGAGCTTTTCAGTGAAGAGCAGCCAGTCACATTCTAGCAAGTTTTACTTGTAAGTGGGGTTGGAAACGCTTTTCAGGCTCAGTACTGCGCTCAAAAGATGCAGCCCTGAGGTCTCTCATGATAGCAGGTGGTTAAGTAGAAGTTTGTCCACTTGGCTGACCCAGCAGGAGCAAACGTATGCCAAAAATGTACACAGCATGAGCTTTTCAGTGAATAGCAGCCAGGCACATTTTAGCTAGTTTTACTTGTAAGTGGGGTTGGAAACGCTTTTCAGGATCAGTACTGGCCTCAAAACATGCAGCCCTGAGGTCTTCAATGATAGCAGGTGGTTAAATAGAAATTCGCTGCTCAGCTGACCCGGCAGGAGCAAACGTATGCCAAAAATGTACACAGAATGAGCTTTTCAGTGAATAGCAGCCAGGTACATTTTAGCTAGTTTTACTTGTAAGTGGGGTTGGAAACGCTTTTCAGGATCAGTACTGGGCTCAAAACATGCAGCCCTGAGGTCTCTCGTGATAGCAGGTGGTTAAATAGAAATTCGCTGCTCAGCTGACCCGGCAGGAGCAAAGGTATGCCAAAAATGTACGCAGAATGAGCTTTTCAGTGAAGAGCAGCCAGGCACATTTTAGCTAGTTTTACTTGTAAGTGGGGTTGGAAATGCTTTTCAGGCTCAGTACTGGGCTCAAAAGATGCAGCTCTGAGGTCTCTCCTGATAGGAGGTAGTTAAGTAGAACTTCGCTGCTCAGCTGACCCGGCAGGAGCAAATGTATGCCAAAAATGTACGCAGAATGAGCTTTTCAGTGACTAGCAGCCTGGCACATTCTAGCAAGTTTTACTTGTAAGTGGGGTTGGAAACACTTTTCAGGCTCAGTACTGCGCTCAAAAGATGCAGCCCTGAGGTCTCTCATGATAGCAGGTGGTTAAGTAGAAATTTGCCACTTGGCTGACCCAGCAGGAACAAACGTATGCCAAAAATGTACACAGAATGAGCTTTTCAGTGACTAGCATCCAGGCACATTTTAGCTAGTTTTACTTGTAAGTGGGGTTGGAAACGCTTTTCAGGATCAGTACTGGGCTCAAAACATGCAGCCCTGAGGTCTCTCATGATAGCAGGTGGTTAAATAGAAATTCGCTGCTCAGCTGACCCGGCAGGAGCAAACGTATGCCAAAAATGTACACAGAATGAGCTTTTCAGTGACTAGCAGCCAGGCACATTTTAGCTAGTTTTACTTGTAAGTGCGGTTGGAAACGCTTTTCAGGATCAGTACTGGGCTCAAAACATGCAGCGCTGAGGTCTCTCATGATAGCAGGTGGTTAAATAGAAATTCGCTGCTCAGCTGACCCGGCAGGAGCAAACGTATGCCAAAAATGTTCGCAGAATGAGCTTTTCAGTGAAGAGCAGCCAGGCACATTTTAGCTAGTTTTACTTGTAAGTGGGGTTGGAAACGCTTTTCAGGCTCAGTACTGGGCTCAAAAGATGCAGCTCTGAGGTCTCTTCTGATAGGAGGTATTTAAGTAGAACTTCGCTTCTCAGCTGACCCGGCAGGAGCAAATGTATGCCAAAAATGTACGCAGAATGAGCTTTTCAGTGAATAGCAGCCAGGCACATTTTAGCTAGTTTTACTTGTAAGTGGGGTTGGAAACGCTTTTCAGGAACAGTACTGGGCTCAAAACATGCAGCCCTGAGGTCTCTCATGATAGCAGGAGGTTAAATAGAAATTCGCTGCTCAGCTGACCCGGTAGGAGCAACGTATGCCAAAAATGTAAGCAGAATGAGCTTTTCAGTGAATAGCAGCCAGGCACATTTTAGCTAGTTTTACTTGTAAGTGGGGTTGGAAATGCTTTTCAGGCTCAGTACTGGGCTCAAAAGATGCAGCTCTGAGGTCTCTTCTGATAGGAGGTAGTCAAGTAGAACTTCGCTGCTAAGCTGACCAAGCAGGAGCAAACGTATGCCAAAAATGTACGCAGAATGATCTTTTCAGTGAATAGCAGCCAGGCACATTTTAACTAGTTTTACTTGTAAGTGGGGTTGGAAACGCTTTTCAGGCTCAGTACTGCGCTCAAAACATGCAGCCCTGAGGTCTCTCATGATAGCAGGTGGTTAAGTAGAAATTTGCCACTTGGCTGACCCAGCAGGAGCAAACGTATGCCAAAAATGTACACAGAATGAGCTTTTCAGTGACTAGCATCCAGGCACATTTTAGCTAGTTTTACTTGTAAGTGGGGTTGGAAACGCTTTTCAGGATCAGTACTGGGCTCAAAATATGCAGCCCTGAGGTCTCTCATGATAGCAGGTGGTTAAATAGAAATTCGCTGCTCAGCTGACCCGGCAGGAGCAAATGTATGCCAAAAATGTACGCAGAATGAGCTTTTCAGTGAAGAGCAGCCTGGCACATTCTAGCAAGTTTTACTTGTAAGTGGGGTTGGAAACACTTTTCAGGCTCAGTACTGCGCTCAAAAGATGCAGCCCTGAGGTCTCTCATGATAGCAGGTGGTTAAGTAGAAATTTGCCACTTGGCTGACCCAGCAGGAGCAATCGTATGCCAAAAATGTACACAGAATGAGCTTTTCAGTAACTAGCATCCAGGCACATTTTAGCTAGTTTTACTTGTAAGTGGGGTTGGAAACGCTTTTCAGGATCAGTACAGGGCTCAAAACATGCAGCCCTGAGGTCTCTCATGATAGCAGGTGGTTAAATAGAAATTTGCTGCTCAGCTGACCCGGTAGGAGCAAACGTATGCCAAAAATGTACGCAGAATGACCTTTTCAGTGAAGAGCAGCCAGGCACATTTTAAGCTAGTTTTACTTGTAAGTGGGGTTGGAAACGCTTTTCAGGCTCAGTACTGCGCTCAAAAGATGCAGCCCTGAGGTCTCTCATGATAGCAGGTGGTTAAGTAGAAGTTTGCCACTTGGCTGACCCAGCAGGAGCAAACGTATGCCAAAAATGTACACAGAATGAGCTTTTCAGTGAATAGCAGCGAGGCACATTTTAGCTAGTTTTACTTGTAAGTGGGGTTGGAAACGCTTTTCAGGATCAGTACTGGCCTCAAAACATGCAGCCCTGAGGTCTTCCATGATAGCAGGTGGTTAAATAGAAATTCGCTGCTCAGCTGATCCGGCAGGAGCAAACGTATGCCAAAAATGTACGCAGAATGAGCTTTTCAGTGAAGAGCAGCCAGGCACATTTTAGCTAGTTTTACTTGTAAGTGGGGTTGGAACTGCTTTTCAGGCTCAGTACTGGGCTCAAAAGATGCACCTCTGAGGTCTCTCATGATAGCAGGTGGTTAAGTAGAAGTTTGCCACTTGGCTGACCCAGCAGGAGCAAACGTATGCCAAAAATGTACACAGAATGAGCTTTTCAGTGAATAGCAGCCAGGCACATTTTAGCTTGTTTTACTTGTAAGTGGGGTTGGAAACGCTTTACAGGATCAGTACTGGGCTCAAAAGATTCAGCTCTGAGGTCTCTTCTGATAGGAGGTAGTTAAGTAGAACTTCGCTTCTCAGCTGACCCGGCAGGAGCAAATGTATGCCAAAAATGTACGCAGAATGAGCTTTTCAGTGAATAGCAGCCAGGCACATTTTAGCTAGTTTTACTTGTAAGTGGGGTTGGAAACGCTTTTCAGGAACAGTACTGGGCTCAAAACATGCAGCCCTGAGGTCTCTCATGATAGCAGGAGGTTAAATAGAAATTCGCTGCTCAGCTGACCCAGTAGGAGCAAACGTATGCCAAAAATGTACGCAGAATGAGCTTTTCAGTGAAGAGCAGCCAGTCACATTCTAGCAAGTTTTACTTGTAAGTGGGGTTGGAAACGCTTTTCAGGCTCAGTACTGCGCTCAAAAGATGCAGCCCTGAGGTCTCTCATGATAGCAGGTGGTTAAGTAGAAGTTTGTCCACTTGGCTGACCCAGCAGGAGCAAACGTATGCCAAAAATGTACACAGCATGAGCTTTTCAGTGAATAGCAGCCAGGCACATTTTAGCTAGTTTTACTTGTAAGTGGGGTTGGAAACGCTTTTCAGGATCAGTACTGGCCTCAAAACATGCAGCCCTGAGGTCTTCAATGATAGCAGGTGGTTAAATAGAAATTCGCTGCTCAGCTGACCCGGCAGGAGCAAACGTATGCCAAAAATGTACACAGAATGAGCTTTTCAGTGAATAGCAGCCAGGTACATTTTAGCTAGTTTTACTTGTAAGTGGGGTTGGAAACGCTTTTCAGGATCAGTACTGGGCTCAAAACATGCAGCCCTGAGGTCTCTCGTGATAGCAGGTGGTTAAATAGAAATTCGCTGCTCAGCTGACCCGGCAGGAGCAAAGGTATGCCAAAAATGTACGCAGAATGAGCTTTTCAGTGAAGAGCAGCCAGGCACATTTTAGCTAGTTTTACTTGTAAGTGGGGTTGGAAATGCTTTTCAGGCTCAGTACTGGGCTCAAAAGATGCAGCTCTGAGGTCTCTCCTGATAGGAGGTAGTTAAGTAGAACTTCGCTGCTCAGCTGACCCGGCAGGAGCAAATGTATGCCAAAAATGTACGCAGAATGAGCTTTTCAGTGAAGAGCAGCCTGGCACATTCTAGCAAGTTTTACTTGTAAGTGGGGTTGGAAACACTTTTCAGGATTAGTACTGCGCTCAAAAGATGCAGCCCTGAGGTCTCTCATGATAGCAGGTGGTTAAGTAGAAATTTGCCACTTGGCTGACCCAGCAGGAGCAAACGTATGCCAAAAATGTACACAGAATGAGCTTTTCAGTGACTAGCATCCAGGCACATTTTAGCTAGTTTTACTTGTAAGTGGGGTTGGAAACGCTTTTCAGGATCAGTACTGGGCTCAAAACATGCAGCCCTGAGGTCTCTCATGATAGCAGGTGGTTAAATAGAAATTCGCTGCTCAGCTGACCCGGCAGGAGCAAATGTATGCCAAAAATGTACCCAGAATGAGCTTTTCAGTGAAGAGCAGCCTGGCACATTCTAGCAAGTTTTACTTGTAAGTGGGGTTGGAAACACTTTTCAGGCTCAGTACTGCGCTCAAAAGATGCAGCCCTGAGGTCTCTCATGATAGCAGGTGGTTAAGTAGAAATTTGCCACTTGGCTGACCCAGCAGGAGCAAACGTATGCCAAAAATGTACACAGAATGAGCTTTTCAGTAACTAGCATCCAGGCACATTTTAGCTAGTTTTACTTGTAAGTGGGGTTGGAAACGCTTTTCAGGATCAGTACAGGGCTCAAAACATGCAGCCCTGAGGTCTCTCATGATAGCAGGTGGTTAAATAGAAATTTGCTGCTCAGCTGACCCGGTAGGAGCAAACGTATGCCAAAAATGTACGCAGAATGAGCTTTTCAGTGAAGAGCAGCCAGGCACATTTTAAGCTAGTTTTACTTGTAAGTGGGGTTGGAAACGCTTTTCAGGCTCAGTACTGCGCTCAAAAGATGCAGCCCTGAGGTCTCTCATGATAGCAGGTGGTTAAATAGAAATTTGCTGCTCAGCTGACCCGGTAGGAGCAAACGTATGCCAAAAATGTACGCAGAATGAGCTTTTCAGTGAAAAGCAGCCAGGCACATTTTAGCTAGTTTTACTTGTAAGTGGGGTTGGAAACGCTTTTCAGGATCAGTACTGGGCTCAAAACATGCAGCCCTGAGGTCTCTCGTGATAGCAGGTGGTTAAATAGAAATTCGCTGCTCAGCTGACCCGGTAGGAGCAAACGTATGCCAAAAATGTAAGCAGAATGAGCTTTTCAGTGAATAGCAGCCAGGCACATTTTAGCTAGTTTTACTTGTAAGTGGGGTTGGAAATGCTTTTCAGGCTCAGTACTGGGCTCAAAAGATGCAGCTCTGAGGTCTCTTCTGATAGGAGGTAGTTAAGTAGAACTTCGCTGCTCAGCTGACCAAGCAGGACCAAACGTATGCCAAAAATGTACGCAGAATGATCTTTTCAGTGAATAGCAGCGAGGCACATTTTAGCTAGTTTTACTTGTAAGTGGGGTTGGAAACGCTTTTCAGGATCAGTACTGGGCTCAAACCATGCAGCCCTGAGGTCTCTCATGATAGCAGGTGGTTAAATAGAAATTCGCTTCTCAGCTGACCCGGCAGGAGCAAACGTATGCCAAAAATGTACGCAGAATTAGCTTTTCAGTGAAGAGCAGCCAGGCACATTTTAGCTAGTTTTACTTGTAAGTGGGGTTGGAAATGCTTTTCAGGCTCAGTACTGGGCTCAAAAGATGCAGCTCTGAGGTCTCTCCTGATAGGAGGTAGTTAAGTAGAACTTCGCTGCTCAGCTGACCCGGCAGGAGCAAATGTATGCCAAAAATGTACGCAGAATTAGCTTTTCAGTGAAGAGCAGCCTGGCACATTCATAGCAAGTTTTACTTGTAAGTGGGGTTGGAAACACTTTTCAGGCTCAGTACTGCGCTCAAAAGATGCAGCCCTGAGGTCTCTCATGATAGCAGGTGGTTAAGTAGAAATTTGCCACTTGGCTGACCCAGCAGGAGCAAACGTATGCCAAAAATGTACACAGAATGAGCTTTTCAGTAACTAGCATCCAGGCACATTTTAGCTAGTTTTACTTGTAAGTGGGGTTGGAAACGCTTTTCAGGATCAGTACAGGGCTCAAAACATGCAGCCCTGAGGTCTCTCATGATAGCAGGTGGTTAAATAGAAATTTGCTGCTCAGCTGACCCGGTAGGAGCAAACGTATGCCAAAAATGTACGCAGAATGAGCTTTTCAGTGAAGAGCAGCCAGGCACATTTTAAGCTAGTTTTACTTGTAAGTGGGGTTGGAAACGCTTTTCAGGCTCAGTACTGCGCTCAAAAGATGCAGCCCTGAGGTCTCTCATGATAGCAGGTGGTTAAGTAGAAGTTTGCCACTTGGCTGACCCAGCAGGAGCAAACGTATGCCAAAAATGTACACAGAATGAGCTTTTCAGTGAATAGCAGCGAGGCACATTTTAGCTAGTTTTACTTGTAAGTGGGGTTGGAAACGCTTTTCAGGATCAGTACTGGCCTCAAAACATGCAGCCCTGAGGTCTTCCATGATAGCAGGTGGTTAAATAGAAATTCGCTGCTCAGCTGACCCGGCAGGAGCAAACGTATGCCAAAAATGTACGCAGAATGAGCTTTTCAGTGAAGAGCAGCCAGGCACATTTTAGCTAGTTTTACTTGTAAGTGGGGTTGGAACTGCTTTTCAGGCTCAGTACTGGGCTCAAAAGATGCACCTCTGAGGTCTCTCATGATAGCAGGTGGTTAAGTAGAAGTTTGCCACTTGGCTGACCCAGCAGGAGCAAACGTATGCCAAAAATGTACACAGAATGAGCTTTTCAGTGAATAGCAGCCAGGCACATTTTAGCTTGTTTTACTTGTAAGTGGGGTTGGAAACGCTTTACAGGATCAGTACTGGGCTCAAGACATGCAGCCCTGAGGTCTCTCATGATAGCAGGTGGTTAAATAGAAATTCGCTGCTCAGCTGACCCTGTGGGAGCAAACGTATGCCAAAAATGTACGCAGAATGAGCTTTTCAGTGAAGAGCAGCCAGTCACATTCTAGCAAGTTTTACTTGTAAGTGGGGTTGGAAACGCTTTTCAGGCTCAGTACTGCGCTCAAAAGATGCAGCCCTGAGGTCTCTCATGATAGCAGGTGGTTAAGTAGAAGTTTGTCCACTTGGCTGACCCAGCAGGAGCAAACGTATGCCAAAAATGTACACAGCATGAGCTTTTCAGTGAATAGCAGCCAGGCACATTTTAGCTAGTTTTACTTGTAAGTGGGGTTGGAAACACTTTTCAGGATTAGTACTGCGCTCAAAAGATGCAGCCCTGAGGTCTCTCATGATAGCAGGTGGTTAAGTAGAAATTTGCCACTTGGCTGACCCAGCAGGAGCAAACGTATGCCAAAAATGTACACAGAATGAGCTTTTCAGTGACTAGCATCCAGGCACATTTTAGCTAGTTTTACTTGTAAGTGGGGTTGGAAACGCTTTTCAGGATCAGTACTGGGCTCAAAACATGCAGCCCTGAGGTCTCTCATGATAGCAGGTGGTTAAATAGAAATTCGCTGCTCAGCTGACCCGGCAGGAGCAAATGTATGCCAAAAATGTACCCAGAATGAGCTTTTCAGTGAAGAGCAGCCTGGCACATTCTAGCAAGTTTTACTTGTAAGTGGGGTTGGAAACACTTTTCAGGCTCAGTACTGCGCTCAAAAGATGCAGCCCTGAGGTCTCTCATGATAGCAGGTGGTTAAGTAGAAATTTGCCACTTGGCTGACCCAGCAGGAGCAAACGTATGCCAAAAATGTACACAGAATGAGCTTTTCAGTAACTAGCATCCAGGCACATTTTAGCTAGTTTTACTTGTAAGTGGGGTTGGAAACGCTTTTCAGGATCAGTACAGGGCTCAAAACATGCAGCCCTGAGGTCTCTCATGATAGCAGGTGGTTAAATAGAAATTTGCTGCTCAGCTGACCCGGTAGGAGCAAACGTATGCCAAAAATGTACGCAGAATGAGCTTTTCAGTGAAGAGCAGCCAGGCACATTTTAAGCTAGTTTTACTTGTAAGTGGGGTTGGAAACGCTTTTCAGGCTCAGTACTGCGCTCAAAAGATGCAGCCCTGAGGTCTCTCATGATAGCAGGTGGTTAAATAGAAATTTGCTGCTCAGCTGACCCGGTAGGAGCAAACGTATGCCAAAAATGTACGCAGAATGAGCTTTTCAGTGAAAAGCAGCCAGGCACATTTTAGCTAGTTTTACTTGTAAGTGGGGTTGGAAACGCTTTTCAGGATCAGTACTGGGCTCAAAACATGCAGCCCTGAGGTCTCTCGTGATAGCAGGTGGTTAAATAGAAATTCGCTGCTCAGCTGACCCGGTAGGAGCAAACGTATGCCAAAAATGTAAGCAGAATGAGCTTTTCAGTGAATAGCAGCCAGGCACATTTTAGCTAGTTTTACTTGTAAGTGGGGTTGGAAATGCTTTTCAGGCTCAGTACTGGGCTCAAAAGATGCAGCTCTGAGGTCTCTTCTGATAGGAGGTAGTTAAGTAGAACTTCGCTGCTCAGCTGACCAAGCAGGACCAAACGTATGCCAAAAATGTACGCAGAATGATCTTTTCAGTGAATAGCAGCGAGGCACATTTTAGCTAGTTTTACTTGTAAGTGGGGTTGGAAACGCTTTTCAGGATCAGTACTGGGCTCAAACCATGCAGCCCTGAGGTCTCTCATGATAGCAGGTGGTTAAATAGAAATTCGCTTCTCAGCTGACCCGGCAGGAGCAAACGTATGCCAAAAATGTACGCAGAATTAGCTTTTCAGTGAAGAGCAGCCAGGCACATTTTAGCTAGTTTTACTTGTAAGTGGGGTTGGAAATGCTTTTCAGGCTCAGTACTGGGCTCAAAAGATGCAGCTCTGAGGTCTCTCCTGATAGGAGGTAGTTAAGTAGAACTTCGCTGCTCAGCTGACCCGGCAGGAGCAAATGTATGCCAAAAATGTACGCAGAATTAGCTTTTCAGTGAAGAGCAGCCTGGCACATTCATAGCAAGTTTTACTTGTAAGTGGGGTTGGAAACACTTTTCAGGCTCAGTACTGCGCTCAAAAGATGCAGCCCTGAGGTCTCTCATGATAGCAGGTGGTTAAGTAGAAATTTGCCACTTGGCTGACCCAGCAGGAGCAAACGTATGCCAAAAATGTACACAGAATGAGCTTTTCAGTAACTAGCATCCAGGCACATTTTAGCTAGTTTTACTTGTAAGTGGGGTTGGAAACGCTTTTCAGGATCAGTACTGGCCTCAAAACATGCAGCCCTGAGGTCTTCCATGATAGCAGGTGGTTAAATAGAAATTCGCTGCTCAGCTGACCCGGCAGGAGCAAACGTATGCCAAAAATGTACGCAGAATGAGCTTTTCAGTGAAGAGCAGCCAGGCACATTTTAGCTAGTTTTACTTGTAAGTGGGGTTGGAACTGCTTTTCAGGCTCAGTACTGGGCTCAAAAGATGCACCTCTGAGGTCTCTCATGATAGCAGGTGGTTAAGTAGAAGTTTGCCACTTGGCTGACCCAGCAGGAGCAAACGTATGCCAAAAATGTACACAGAATGAGCTTTTCAGTGAATAGCAGCCAGGCACATTTTAGCTTGTTTTACTTGTAAGTGGGGTTGGAAACGCTTTACAGGATCAGTACTGGGCTCAAGACATGCAGCCCTGAGGTCTCTCATGATAGCAGGTGGTTAAATAGAAATTCGCTGCTCAGCTGACCCTGTGGGAGCAAACGTATGCCAAAAATGTACGCAGAATGAGCTTTTCAGTGAAGAGCAGCCAGTCACATTCTAGCAAGTTTTACTTGTAAGTGGGGTTGGAAACGCTTTTCAGGCTCAGTACTGCGCTCAAAAGATGCAGCCCTGAGGTCTCTCATGATAGCAGGTGGTTAAGTAGAAGTTTGTCCACTTGGCTGACCCAGCAGGAGCAAACGTATGCCAAAAATGTACACAGCATGAGCTTTTCAGTGAATAGCAGCCAGGCACATTTTAGCTAGTTTTACTTGTAAGTGGGGTTGGAAACGCTTTTCAGGATCAGTACTGGCCTCAAAACATGCAGCCCTGAGGTCTTCAATGATAGCAGGTGGTTAAATAGAAATTCGCTGCTCAGCAGACCCGGCAGGAGCAAACGTATGCCAAAAATGTACACAGAATGAGCTTTTCAGTGAATAGCAGCCAGGTACATTTTAGCTAGTTTTACTTGTAAGTGGGGTTGGAAACGCTTTTCAGGATCAGTACTGGGCTCAAAACATGCAGCCCTGAGGTCTCTCGTGATAGCAGGTGGTTAAATAGAAATTCGCTGCTCAGCTGACCCGGCAGGAGCAAAGGTATGCCAAAAATGTACGCAGAATGAGCTTTTCAGTGAAGAGCAGCCAGGCACATTTTAGCTAGTTTTACTTGTAAGTGGGGTTGGAAATGCTTTTCAGGCTCAGTACTGGGCTCAAAAGATGCAGCTCTGAGGTCTCTCCTGATAGGAGGTAGTTAAGTAGAACTTCGCTACTCAGCTGACCCGGCAGGAGCAAATGTATGCCAAAAATGTACGCAGAATGAGCTTTTCAGTGAAGAGCAGCCTGGCACATTCTAGCAAGTTTTACTTGTAAGTGGGGTTGGAAACACTTTTCAGGCTCAGTACTGCGCTCAAAAGATGCAGCCCTGAGGTCTCTCATGATAGCAGGTGGTTAAGTAGAAATTTGCCACTTGGCTGACCCAGCAGGAGCAAACGTATGCCAAAAATGTACACAGAATGAGCTTTTCAGTGACTAGCATCCAGGCACATTTTAGCTAGTTTTACTTGTAAGTGGGGTTGGAAACGCTTTTCAGGATCAGTACTGGGCTCAAAACATGCAGCCCTGAGGTCTCTCATGATAGCAGGTGGTTAAATAGAAATTCGCTGCTCAGCTGACCCGGCAGGAGCAAATGTATGCCAAAAATGTACGCAGAATGAGCTTTTCAGTGAAGAGCAGCCTGGCACATTCTAGCAAGTTTTACTTGTAAGTGGGGTTGGAAACACTTTTCAGGCTCAGTACTGCGCTCAAAAGATGCAGCCCTGAGGTCTCTCATGATAGCAGGTGGTTAAGTAGAAATTTGCCACTTGGCTGACCCAGCAGGAGCAATCGTATGCCAAAAATGTACACAGAATGAGCTTTTCAGTAACTAGCATCCAGGCACATTTTAGCTAGTTTTACTTGTAAGTGGGGTTGGAAACGCTTTTCAGGATCAGTACAGGGCTCAAAACATGCAGCCCTGAGGTCTCTCATGATAGCAGGTGGTTAAATAGAAATTTGCTGCTCAGCTGACCCGGTAGGAGCAAACGTATGCCAAAAATGTACGCAGAATGAGCTTTTCAGTGAAGAGCAGCCAGGCACATTTTAAGCTAGTTTTACTTGTAAGTGGGGTTGGAAACGCTTTTCAGGCTCAGTACTGCGCTCAAAAGATGCAGCCCTGAGGTCTCTCATGATAGCAGGTGGTTAAGTAGAAGTTTGCCACTTGGCTGACCCAGCAGGAGCAAACGTATGCCAAAAATGTACACAGAATGAGCTTTTCAGTGAATAGCAGCGAGGCACATTTTAGCTAGTTTTACTTGTAAGTGGGGTTGGAAACGCTTTTCAGGATCAGTACTGGCCTCAAAACATGCAGCCCTGAGGTCTTCCATGATAGCAGGTGGTTAAATAGAAATTCGCTGCTCAGCTGACCCGGCAGGAGCAAACGTATGCCAAAAATGTACGCAGAATGAGCTTTTCAGTGAAGAGCAGCCAGGCACATTTTAGCTAGTTTTACTTGTAAGTGGGGTTGGAACTACTTTTCAGGCTCAGTACTGGGCTCAAAAGATGCACCTCTGAGGTCTCTCATGATAGCAGGTGGTTAAGTAGAAGTTTGCCACTTGGCTGACCCAGCAGGAGCAAACGTATGCCAAAAATGTACACAGAATGAGCTTTTCAGTGAATAGCAGCCAGGCACATTTTAGCTTGTTTTACTTGTAAGTGGGGTTGGAAACGCTTTACAGGATCAGTACTGGGCTCAAGACATGCAGCCCTGAGGTCTCTCATGATAGCAGGTGGTTAAATAGAAATTCGCTGCTCAGCTGACCCTGTGGGAGCAAACGTATGCCAAAAATGTACGCAGAATGAGCTTTTCAGTGAACAGCAGCCAGTCACATTCTAGCAAGTTTTACTTGTAAGTGGGGTTGGAAACACTTTTCAGGCTCAGTACTGCGCTCAAAAGATGCAGCCCTGAGGTCTCTCATGATAGCAGGTGGTTAAGTAGAAATTTGCCACTTGGCTGACCCAGCAGGAGCAAACGTATGCCAAAAATGTACACAGAATGAGCTTTTCAGTGACTAGCATCCAGGCACATTTTAGCTAGTTTTACTTGTAAGTGGGGTTGGAAACGCTTTTCAGGATCAGTACTGGGCTCAAAACATGCAGCCCTGAGGTCTCTCATGATAGCAGGTGGTTAAATAGAAATTCGCTGCTCAGCTGACCCGGCAGGAGCAAATGTATGCCAAAAATGTACGCAGAATGAGCTTTTCAGTGAAGAGCAGCCTGGCACATTCTAGCAAGTTTTACTTGTAAGTGGGGTTGGAAACACTTTTCAGGCTCAGTACTGCGCTCAAAAGATGCAGCCCTGAGGTCTCTCATGATAGCAGGTGGTTAAGTAGAAATTTGCCACTTGGCTGACCCAGCAGGAGCAATCGTATGCCAAAAATGTACACAGAATGAGCTTTTCAGTAACTAGCATCCAGGCACATTTTAGCTAGTTTTACTTGTAAGTGGGGTTGGAAACGCTTTTCAGGATCAGTACAGGGCTCAAAACATGCAGCCCTGAGGTCTCTCATGATAGCAGGTGGTTAAATAGAAATTTGCTGCTCAGCTGACCCGGTAGGAGCAAACGTATGCCAAAAATGTACGCAGAATGAGCTTTTCAGTGAAGAGCAGCCAGGCACATTTTAAGCTAGTTTTACTTGTAAGTGGGGTTGGAAACGCTTTTCAGGCTCAGTACTGCGCTCAAAAGATGCAGCCCTGAGGTCTCTCATGATAGCAGGTGGTTAAGTAGAAGTTTGCCACTTGGCTGACCCAGCAGGAGCAAACGTATGCCAAAAATGTACACAGAATGAGCTTTTCAGTGAATAGCAGCGAGGCACATTTTAGCTAGTTTTACTTGTAAGTGGGGTTGGAAACGCTTTTCAGGATCAGTACTGGCCTCAAAACATGCAGCCCTGAGGTCTTCCATGATAGCAGGTGGTTAAATAGAAATTCGCTGCTCAGCTGACCCGGCAGGAGCAAACGTATGCCAAAAATGTACGCAGAATGAGCTTTTCAGTGAAGAGCAGCCAGGCACATTTTAGCTAGTTTTACTTGTAAGTGGGGTTGGAACTACTTTTCAGGCTCAGTACTGGGCTCAAAAGATGCACCTCTGAGGTCTCTCATGATAGCAGGTGGTTAAGTAGAAGTTTGCCACTTGGCTGACCCAGCAGGAGCAAACGTATGCCAAAAATGTACACAGAATGAGCTTTTCAGTGAATAGCAGCCAGGCACATTTTAGCTTGTTTTACTTGTAAGTGGGGTTGGAAACGCTTTACAGGATCAGTACTGGGCTCAAGACATGCAGCCCTGAGGTCTCTCATGATAGCAGGTGGTTAAATAGAAATTCGCTGCTCAGCTGACCCTGTGGGAGCAAACGTATGCCAAAAATGTACGCAGAATGAGCTTTTCAGTGAACAGCAGCCAGTCACATTCTAGCAAGTTTTACTTGTAAGTGGGGTTGGAAACGCTTTTCAGGCTCAGTACTGCGCTCAAAAGATGCAGCCCTGAGGTCTCTCATGATAGCAGGTGGTTAAGTAGAAGTTTGTCCACTTGGCTGACCCAGCAGGAGCAAACGTATGCCAAAAATGTACACAGCATGAGCTTTTCAGTGAATAGCAGCCAGGCACATTTTAGCTAGTTTTACTTGTAAGTGGGGTTGGAAACGCTTTTCAGGATCAGTACTGGCCTCAAAACATGCAGCCCTGAGGTCTTCAATGATAGCAGGTGGTTAAATAGAAATTCGCTGCTCAGCAGACCCGGCAGGAGCAAACGTATGCCAAAAATGTACACAGAATGAGCTTTTCAGTGAATAGCAGCCAGGTACATTTTAGCTAGTTTTACTTGTAAGTGGGGTTGGAAACGCTTTTCAGGATCAGTACTGGGCTCAAAACATGCAGCCCTGAGGTCTCTCGTGATAGCAGGTGGTTAAATAGAAATTCGCTGCTCAGCTGACCCGGCAGGAGCAAAGGTATGCCAAAAATGTACGCAGAATGAGCTTTTCAGTGAAGAGCAGCCAGGCACATTTTAGCTAGTTTTACTTGTAAGTGGGGTTGGAAATGCTTTTCAGGCTCAGTACTGGCCTCAAAACATGCAGCCCTGAGGTCTTCCATGATAGCAGGTGGTTAAATAGAAATTCGCTGCTCAGCTGACCCGGCAGGAGCAAACGTATGCCAAAAATGTACGCAGAATGAGCTTTTCAGTGAAGAGCAGCCAGGCACATTTTAGCTAGTTTTACTTGTAAGTGGGGTTGGAACTGCTTTTCAGGCTCAGTACTGGGCTCAAAAGATGCACCTCTGAGGTCTCTCATGATAGCAGGTGGTTAAGTAGAAGTTTGCCACTTGGCTGACCCAGCAGGAGCAAACGTATGCCAAACATGTACACAGAATGAGCTTTTCAGTGAATAGCAGCCAGGCACATTTTAGCTTGTTTTACTTGTAAGTGGGGTTGGAAACGCTTTACAGGATCAGTACTGGGCTCAAGACATGCAGCCCTGAGGTCTCTCATGATAGCAGGTGGTTAAATAGAAATTCGCTGCTCAGCTGACCCTGTGGGAGCAAACGTATGCCAAAAATGTACGCAGAATGAGCTTTTCAGTGAAGAGCAGCCAGTCACATTCTAGCAAGTTTTACTTGTAAGTGGGGTTGGAAACGCTTTTCAGGCTCAGTACTGCGCTCAAAAGATGCAGCCCTGAGGTCTCTCATGATAGTAGGTGGTTAAGTAGAAGTTTGTCCACTTGGCTGACCCAGCAGGAGCAAACGTATGCCAAAAATGTACACAGCATGAGCTTTTCAGTGAATAGCAGCCAGGCACATTTTAGCTAGTTTTACTTGTAAGTGGGGTTGGAAACGCTTTTCAGGATCAGTACTGGCCTCAAAACATGCAGCCCTGAGGTCTTCAATGATAGCAGGTGGTTAAATAGAAATTCGCTGCTCAGCTGACCCGGCAGGAGCAAACGTATGCCAAAAATGTACACAGAATGAGCTTTTCAGTGAATAGCAGCCAGGTACATTTTAGCTAGTTTTACTTGTAAGTGGGGTTGGAAACGCTTTTCAGGATCTGTACTGGGCTCAAAACATGCATCCCTGAGGTCTCTCGTGATAGCAGGTGGTTAAATAGAAATTCGCTGCTCAGCTGACCCGGCAGGAGCAAAGGTATGCCAAAAATGTACGCAGAATGAGCTTTTCAGTGAAGAGCAGCCAGGCACATTTTAGCTAGTTTTACTTGTAAGTGGGGTTGGAAATGCTTTTCAGGCTCAGTACTGGGCTCAAAAGATGCAGCTCTGAGGTCTCGCCTGATAGGAGGTAGTTAAGTAGAACTTCGCTGCTCAGCTGACCCGGCAGGAGCAAATGTATGCCAAAAATGTACGCAGAATGAGCTTTTCAGTGAAGAGCAGCCTGGCACATTCTAGCAAGTTTTACTTGTAAGTGGGGTTGGAAACACTTTTCAGGCTCAGTACTGCGCTCAAAAGATGCAGCCCTGAGGTCTCTCATGATAGCAGGTGGTTAAGTAGAAATTTGCCACTTGGCTGACCCAGCAGGAGCAAACGTATGCCAAAAATGTACACAGAATGAGCTTTTCAGTGACTAGCATCCAGGCACATTTTAGCTAGTTTTACTTGTAAGTGGGGTTGGAAACGCTTTTCAGGATCAGTACTGGGCTCAAAACATGCAGCCCTGAGGTCTCTCATGATAGCAGGTGGTTAAATAGAAATTCGCTGCTCAGCTGACCCGGCAGGAGCAAACGTATGCCAAAAATGTACACAGAATGAGCTTTTCAGTGACTAGCAGCCAGGCACATTTTAGCTAGTTTTACTTGTAAGTGCGGTTGGAAACGCTTTTCAGGATCAGTACTGGGCTCAAAACATGCAGCGCTGAGGTCTCTCATGATAGCAGGTGGTTAAATAGAAATTCGCTGCTCAGCTGACCCGGCAGGAGCAAACGTATGCCAAAAATGTTCGCAGAATGAGCTTTTCAGTGAAGAGCAGCCAGGCACATTTTAGCTAGTTTTACTTGTAAGTGGGGTTGGAAACGCTTTTCAGGCTCAGTACTGGGCTCAAAAGATTCAGCTCTGAGGTCTCTTCTGATAGGAGGTAGTTAAGTAGAACTTCGCTTCTCAGCTGACCCGGCAGGAGCAAATGTATGCCAAAAATGTACGCAGAATGAGCTTTTCAGTGAATAGCAGCCAGGCACATTTTAGCTAGTTTTACTTGTAAGTGGGGTTGGAAACGCTTTTCAGGAACAGTACTGGGCTCAAAACATGCAGCCCTGAGGTCTCTCATGATAGCAGGAGGTTAAATAGAAATTCGCTGCTCAGCTGACCCAGTAGGAGCAAACGTATGCCAAAAATGTACGCAGAATGAGCTTTTCAGTGAAGAGCAGCCAGTCACATTCTAGCAAGTTTTACTTGTAAGTGGGGTTGGAAACGCTTTTCAGGCTCAGTACTGCGCTCAAAAGCTGCAGCCCTGAGGTCTCTCATGATAGCAGGTGGTTAAGTAGAAGTTTGTCCACTTGGCTGACCCAGCAGGAGCAAACGTATGCCAAAAATGTACACAGCATGAGCTTTTCAGTGAATAGCAGCCAGGCACATTTTAGCTAGTTTTACTTGTAAGTGGGGTTGGAAACGCTTTTCAGGATCAGTACTGGCCTCAAAACATGCAGCCCTGAGGTCTTCAATGATAGCAGGTGATTAAATAGAAATTCGCTGCTCAGCTGACCCGGCAGGAGCAAACGTATGCCAAAAATGTACACAGAATGAGCTTTTCAGTGAATAGCAGCCAGGTACATTTTAGCTAGTTTTACTTGTAAGTGGGGTTGGAAACGCTTTTCAGGATCAGTACTGGGCTCAAAACATGCAGCCCTGAGGTCTCTCGTGATAGCAGGTGGTTAAATAGAAATTCGCTGCTCAGCTGACCCGGCAGGAGCAAAGGTATGCCAAAAATGTACGCAGAATGAGCTTTTCAGTGAAGAGCAGCCAGGCACATTTTAGCTAGTTTTACTTGTAAGTGGGGTTGGAAATGCTTTTCAGGCTCAGTACTGGGCTCAAAAGATACAGCTCTGAGGTCTCTCCTGATAGGAGGTAGTTAAGTAGAACTTCGCTGCTCAGCTGACCCGGCAGGAGCAAATGTATGCCAAAAATGCACGCAGAATGAGCTTTTCAGTGAAGAGCAGCCTGGCACATTCTAGCAAGTTTTACTTGTAAGTGGGGTTGGAAACACTTTTCAGGCTCAGTACTGCGCTCAAAAGATGCAGCCCTGAGGTCTCTCATGATAGCAGGTGGTTAAGTAGAAATTTGCCACTTGGCTGACCCAGCAGGAGCAAACGTATGCCAAAAATGTACACAGAATGAGCTTTTCAGTGACTAGCATCCAGGCACATTTTAGCTAGTTTTAACTTGTAAGTGGGGTTGGAAACGCTTTTCAGGATCAGTACTGGGCTCAAAACATGCAGCCCTGAGGTCTCTCATGATAGCAGGTGGTTAAATAGAAATTCGCTGCTCAGCTGACCCGGCAGGAGCAAATGTATGCCAAAAATGTACGCAGAATGAGCTTTTCAGTGAAGAGCAGCCTGGCACATTCTAGCAAGTTTTACTTGTAAGTGGGGTTGGAAACACTTTTCAGGCTCAGTACTGCGCTCAAAAGATGCAGCCCTGAGGTCTCTCATGATAGCAGGTGGTTAAGTAGAAATTTGCCACTTGGCTGACCCAGCAGGAGCAAACGTATGCCAAAAATGTACACAGAATGAGCTTTTCAGTAACTAGCATCCAGGCACATTTTAGCTAGTTTTACTTGTAAGTGGGGTTGGAAACGCTTTTCAGGATCAGTACTGGGCTCAAGACATGCAGCCCTGAGGTCTCTCATGATAGCAGGTGGTTAAATAGAAATTCGCTGCTCAGCTGACCCTGTGGGAGCAAACGTATGCCAAAAATGTACGCAGAATGAGCTTTTCAGTGAAGAGCAGCCAGTCACATTCTAGCAAGTTTTACTTGTAAGTGGGGTTGGAAACGCTTTTCAGGCTCAGTACTGCGCTCAAAAGATGCAGCCCTGAGGTCTCTCATGATAGCAGGTGGTTAAGTAGAAGTTTGTCCACTTGGCTGACCCAGCAGGAGCAAACGTATGCCAAAAATGTACACAGCATGAGCTTTTCAGTGAATAGCAGCCAGGCACATTTTAGCTAGTTTTACTTGTAAGTGGGGTTGGAAACGCTTTTCAGGATCAGTACTGGCCTCAAAACATGCAGCCCTGAGGTCTTCAATGATAGCAGGTGGTTAAATAGAAATTCGCTGCTCAGCTGACCCGGCAGGAGCAAACGTATGCCAAAAATGTACACAGAATGAGCTTTTCAGTGAATAGCAGCCAGGTACATTTTAGCTAGTTTTACTTGTAAGTGGGGTTGGAAACGCTTTTCAGGATCAGTACTGGGCTCAAAACATGCAGCCCTGAGGTCTCTCGTGATAGCAGGTGGTTAAATAGAAATTCGCTGCTCAGCTGACCCGGCAGGAGCAAAGGTATGCCAAAAATGTACGCAGAATGAGCTTTTCAGTGAAGAGCAGCCAGGCACATTTTAGCTAGTTTTACTTGTAAGTGGGGTTGGAAATGCTTTTCAGGCTCAGTACTGGGCTCAAAAGATGCAGCTCTGAGGTCTCTCCTGATAGGAGGTAGTTAAGTAGAACTTCGCTGCTCAGCTGACCCGGCAGGAGCAAATGTATGCCAAAAATGTACGCAGAATGAGCTTTTCAGTGACTAGCAGCCTGGCACATTCTAGCAAGTTTTACTTGTAAGTGGGGTTGGAAACACTTTTCAGGCTCAGTACTGCGCTCAAAAGATGCAGCCCTGAGGTCTCTCATGATAGCAGGTGGTTAAGTAGAAATTTGCCACTTGGCTGACCCAGCAGGAACAAACGTATGCCAAAAATGTACACAGAATGAGCTTTTCAGTGACTAGCATCCAGGCACATTTTAGCTAGTTTTACTTGTAAGTGGGGTTGGAAACGCTTTTCAGGATCAGTACTGGGCTCAAAACATGCAGCCCTGAGGTCTCTCATGATAGCAGGTGGTTAAATAGAAATTCGCTGCTCAGCTGACCCGGCAGGAGCAAACGTATGCCAAAAATGTACACAGAATGAGCTTTTCAGTGACTAGCAGCCAGGCACATTTTAGCTAGTTTTACTTGTAAGTGCGGTTGGAAACGCTTTTCAGGATCAGTACTGGGCTCAAAACATGCAGCGCTGAGGTCTCTCATGATAGCAGGTGGTTAAATAGAAATTCGCTGCTCAGCTGACCCGGCAGGAGCAAACGTATGCCAAAAATGTTCGCAGAATGAGCTTTTCAGTGAAGAGCAGCCAGGCACATTTTAGCTAGTTTTACTTGTAAGTGGGGTTGGAAACGCTTTTCAGGCTCAGTACTGGGCTCAAAAGATGCAGCTCTGAGGTCTCTTCTGATAGGAGGTAGTTAAGTAGAACTTCGCTTCTCAGCTGACCCGGCAGGAGCAAATGTATGCCAAAAATGTACGCAGAATGAGCTTTTCAGTGAATAGCAGCCAGGCACATTTTAGCTAGTTTTACTTGTAAGTGGGGTTGGAAACGCTTTTCAGGAACAGTACTGGGCTCAAAACATACAGCCCTGAGGTCTCTCATGATAGCAGGAGGTTAAATAGAAATTCGCTGCTCAGCTGACCCGGTAGGAGCAACGTATGCCAAAAATGTAAGCAGAATGAGCTTTTCAGTGAATAGCAGCCAGGCACATTTTAGCTAGTTTTACTTGTAAGTGGGGTTGGAAATGCTTTTCAGGCTCAGTACTGGGCTCAAAAGATGCAGCTCTGAGGTCTCTTCTGATAGGAGGTAGTCAAGTAGAACTTCGCTGCTAAGCTGACCAAGCAGGAGCAAACGTATGCCAAAAATGTACGCAGAATGATCTTTTCAGTGAATAGCAGCCAGGCACATTTTAACTAGTTTTACTTGTAAGTGGGGTTGGAAACGCTTTTCAGGCTCAGTACTGCGCTCAAAACATGCAGCCCTGAGGTCTCTCATGATAGCAGGTGGTTAAGTAGAAATTTGCCACTTGGCTGACCCAGCAGGAGCAAACGTATGCCAAAAATGTACACAGAATGAGCTTTTCAGTGACTAGCATCCAGGCACATTTTAGCTAGTTTTACTTGTAAGTGGGGTTGGAAACGCTTTTCAGGATCAGTACTGGGCTCAAAACATGCAGCCCTGAGGTCTCTCATGATAGCAGGTGGTTAAATAGAAATTCGCTGCTCAGCTGACCCGGCAGGAGCAAATGTATGCCAAAAATGTACGCAGAATGAGCTTTTCAGTGAAGAGCAGCCTGGCACATTCTAGCAAGTTTTACTTGTAAGTGGGGTTGGAAACACTTTTCAGGCTCAGTACTGCGCTCAAAAGATGCAGCCCTGAGGTCTCTCATGATAGCAGGTGGTTAAGTAGAAATTTGCCACTTGGCTGACCCAGCAGGAGCAATCGTATGCCAAAAATGTACACAGAATGAGCTTTTCAGTAACTAGCATCCAGGCACATTTTAGCTAGTTTTACTTGTAAGTGGGGTTGGAAACGCTTTTCAGGATCAGTACAGGGCTCAAAACATGCAGCCCTGAGGTCTCTCATGATAGCAGGTGGTTAAATAGAAATTTGCTGCTCAGCTGACCCGGTAGGAGCAAACGTATGCCAAAAATGTACGCAGAATGACCTTTTCAGTGAAGAGCAGCCAGGCACATTTTAAGCTAGTTTTACTTGTAAGTGGGGTTGGAAACGCTTTTCAGGCTCAGTACTGCGCTCAAAAGATGCAGCCCTGAGGTCTCTCATGATAGCAGGTGGTTAAGTAGAAGTTTGCCACTTGGCTGACCCAGCAGGAGCAAACGTATGCCAAAAATGTACACAGAATGAGCTTTTCAGTGAATAGCAGCGAGGCACATTTTAGCTAGTTTTACTTGTAAGTGGGGTTGGAAACGCTTTTCAGGATCAGTACTGGCCTCAAAACATGCAGCCCTGAGGTCTTCCATGATAGCAGGTGGTTAAATAGAAATTCGCTGCTCAGCTGACCCGGCAGGAGCAAACGTATGCCAAAAATGTACGCAGAATGAGCTTTTCAGTGAAGAGCAGCCAGGCACATTTTAGCTAGTTTTACTTGTAAGTGGGGTTGGAACTGCTTTTCAGGCTCAGTACTGGGCTCAAAAGATGCACCTCTGAGGTCTCTCATGATAGCAGGTGGTTAAGTAGAAGTTTGCCACTTGGCTGACCCAGCAGGAGCAAACGTATGCCAAAAATGTACACAGAATGAGCTTTTCAGTGAATAGCAGCCAGGCACATTTTAGCTTGTTTTACTTGTAAGTGGGGTTGGAAACGCTTTACAGGATCAGTACTGGGCTCAAAAGATTCAGCTCTGAGGTCTCTTCTGATAGGAGGTAGTTAAGTAGAACTTCGCTTCTCAGCTGACCCGGCAGGAGCAAATGTATGCCAAAAATGTACGCAGAATGAGCTTTTCAGTGAATAGCAGCCAGGCACATTTTAGCTAGTTTTACTTGTAAGTGGGGTTGGAAACGCTTTTCAGGAACAGTACTGGGCTCAAAACATGCAGCCCTGAGGTCTCTCATGATAGCAGGAGGTTAAATAGAAATTCGCTGCTCAGCTGACCCAGTAGGAGCAAACGTATGCCAAAAATGTACGCAGAATGAGCTTTTCAGTGAAGAGCAGCCAGTCACATTCTAGCAAGTTTTACTTGTAAGTGGGGTTGGAAACGCTTTTCAGGCTCAGTACTGCGCTCAAAAGATGCAGCCCTGAGGTCTCTCATGATAGCAGGTGGTTAAGTAGAAGTTTGTCCACTTGGCTGACCCAGCAGGAGCAAACGTATGCCAAAAATGTACACAGCATGAGCTTTTCAGTGAATAGCAGCCAGGCACATTTTAGCTAGTTTTACTTGTAAGTGGGGTTGGAAACGCTTTTCAGGATCAGTACTGGCCTCAAAACATGCAGCCCTGAGGTCTTCAATGATAGCAGGTGGTTAAATAGAAATTCGCTGCTCAGCTGACCCGGCAGGAGCAAACGTATGCCAAAAATGTACACAGAATGAGCTTTTCAGTGAATAGCAGCCAGGTACATTTTAGCTAGTTTTACTTGTAAGTGGGGTTGGAAACGCTTTTCAGGATCAGTACTGGGCTCAAAACATGCAGCCCTGAGGTCTCTCGTGATAGCAGGTGGTTAAATAGAAATTCGCTGCTCAGCTGACCCGGCAGGAGCAAAGGTATGCCAAAAATGTACGCAGAATGAGCTTTTCAGTGAAGAGCAGCCAGGCACATTTTAGCTAGTTTTACTTGTAAGTGGGGTTGGAAATGCTTTTCAGGCTCAGTACTGGGCTCAAAAGATGCAGCTCTGAGGTCTCTCCTGATAGGAGGTAGTTAAGTAGAACTTCGCTGCTCAGCTGACCCGGCAGGAGCAAATGTATGCCAAAAATGTACGCAGAATGAGCTTTTCAGTGAAGAGCAGCCTGGCACATTCTAGCAAGTTTTACTTGTAAGTGGGGTTGGAAACACTTTTCAGGATTAGTACTGCGCTCAAAAGATGCAGCCCTGAGGTCTCTCATGATAGCAGGTGGTTAAGTAGAAATTTGCCACTTGGCTGACCCAGCAGGAGCAAACGTATGCCAAAAATGTACACAGAATGAGCTTTTCAGTGACTAGCATCCAGGCACATTTTAGCTAGTTTTACTTGTAAGTGGGGTTGGAAACGCTTTTCAGGATCAGTACTGGGCTCAAAACATGCAGCCCTGAGGTCTCTCATGATAGCAGGTGGTTAAATAGAAATTCGCTGCTCAGCTGACCCGGCAGGAGCAAATGTATGCCAAAAATGTACCCAGAATGAGCTTTTCAGTGAAGAGCAGCCTGGCACATTCTAGCAAGTTTTACTTGTAAGTGGGGTTGGAAACACTTTTCAGGCTCAGTACTGCGCTCAAAAGATGCAGCCCTGAGGTCTCTCATGATAGCAGGTGGTTAAATAGAAATTTGCTGCTCAGCTGACCCGGTAGGAGCAAACGTATGCCAAAAATGTACGCAGAATGAGCTTTTCAGTGAAGAGCAGCCAGGCACATTTTAAGCTAGTTTTACTTGTAAGTGGGGTTGGAAACGCTTTTCAGGCTCAGTACTGCGCTCAAAAGATGCAGCCCTGAGGTCTCTCATGATAGCAGGTGGTTAAATAGAAATTTGCTGCTCAGCTGACCCGGTAGGAGCAAATGTATGCCAAAAATGTACGCAGAATGAGCTTTTCAGTGAAAAGCAGCCAGGCACATTTTAGCTAGTTTTACTTGTAAGTGGGGTTGGAAACGCTTTTCAGGATCAGTACTGGGCTCAAAACATGCAGCCCTGAGGTCTCTCGTGATAGCAGGTGGTTAAATAGAAATTCGCTGCTCAGCTGACCCGGTAGGAGCAAACGTATGCCAAAAATGTAAGCAGAATGAGCTTTTCAGTGAATAGCAGCCAGGCACATTTTAGCTAGTTTTACTTGTAAGTGGGGTTGGAAATGCTTTTCAGGCTCAGTACTGGGCTCAAAAGATGCAGCTCTGAGGTCTCTTCTGATAGGAGGTAGTTAAGTAGAACTTCGCTGCTCAGCTGACCAAGCAGGACCAAACGTATGCCAAAAATGTACGCAGAATGATCTTTTCAGTGAATAGCAGCGAGGCACATTTTAGCTAGTTTTACTTGTAAGTGGGGTTGGAAACGCTTTTCAGGATCAGTACTGGGCTCAAACCATGCAGCCCTGAGGTCTCTCATGATAGCAGGTGGTTAAATAGAAATTCACTTCTCAGCTGACCCGGCAGGAGCAAACGTATGCCAAAAATGTACGCAGAATTAGCTTTTCAGTGAAGAGCAGCCAGGCACATTTTAGCTAGTTTTACTTGTAAGTGGGGTTGGAAATGCTTTTCAGGCTCAGTACTGGGCTCAAAAGATGCAGCTCTGAGGTCTCTCCTGATAGGAGGTAGTTAAGTAGAACTTCGCTGCTCAGCTGACCCGGCAGGAGCAAATGTATGCCAAAAATGTACGCAGAATTAGCTTTTCAGTGAAGAGCAGCCTGGCACATTCATAGCAAGTTTTACTTGTAAGTGGGGTTGGAAACACTTTTCAGGCTCAGTACTGCGCTCAAAAGATGCAGCCCTGAGGTCTCTCATGATAGCAGGTGGTTAAGTAGAAATTTGCCACTTGGCTGACCCAGCAGGAGCAAACGTATGCCAAAAATGTACACAGAATGAGCTTTTCAGTAACTAGCATCCAGGCACATTTTAGCTAGTTTTACTTGTAAGTGGGGTTGGAAACGCTTTTCAGGATCAGTACAGGGCTCAAAACATGCAGCCCTGAGGTCTCTCATGATAGCAGGTGGTTAAATAGAAATTTGCTGCTCAGCTGACCCGGTAGGAGCAAACGTATGCCAAAAATGTACGCAGAATGAGCTTTTCAGTGAAGAGCAGCCAGGCACATTTTAAGCTAGTTTTACTTGTAAGTGGGGTTGGAAACGCTTTTCAGGCTCAGTACTGCGCTCAAAAGATGCAGCCCTGAGGTCTCTCATGATAGCAGGTGGTTAAGTAGAAGTTTGCCACTTGGCTGACCCAGCAGGAGCAAACGTATGCCAAAAATGTACACAGAATGAGCTTTTCAGTGAATAGCAGCGAGGCACATTTTAGCTAGTTTTACTTGTAAGTGGGGTTGGAAACGCTTTTCAGGATCAGTACTGGCCTCAAAACATGCAGCCCTGAGGTCTTCCATGATAGCAGGTGGTTAAATAGAAATTCGCTGCTCAGCTGACCCGGCAGGAGCAAACGTATGCCAAAAATGTACGCAGAATGAGCTTTTCAGTGAAGAGCAGCCAGGCACATTTTAGCTAGTTTTACTTGTAAGTGGGGTTGGAACTGCTTTTCAGGCTCAGTACTGGGCTCAAAAGATGCACCTCTGAGGTCTCTCATGATAGCAGGTGGTTAAGTAGAAGTTTGCCACTTGGCTGACCCAGCAGGAGCAAACGTATGCCAAAAATGTACACAGAATGAGCTTTTCAGTGAATAGCAGCCAGGCACATTTTAGCTTGTTTTACTTGTAAGTGGGGTTGGAAACGCTTTACAGGATCAGTACTGGGCTCAAGACATGCAGCCCTGAGGTCTCTCATGATAGCAGGTGGTTAAATAGAAATTCGCTGCTCAGCTGACCCTGTGGGAGCAAACGTATGCCAAAAATGTACGCAGAATGAGCTTTTCAGTGAAGAGCAGCCAGTCACATTCTAGCAAGTTTTACTTGTAAGTGGGGTTGGAAACGCTTTTCAGGCTCAGTACTGCGCTCAAAAGATGCAGCCCTGAGGTCTCTCATGATAGCAGGTGGTTAAGTAGAAGTTTGTCCACTTGGCTGACCCAGCAGGAGCAAACGTATGCCAAAAATGTACACAGCATGAGCTTTTCAGTGAATAGCAGCCAGGCACATTTTAGCTAGTTTTACTTGTAAGTGGGGTTGGAAACGCTTTTCAGGATCAGTACTGGCCTCAAAACATGCAGCCCTGAGGTCTTCAATGATAGCAGGTGGTTAAATAGAAATTCGCTGCTCAGCAGACCCGGCAGGAGCAAACGTATGCCAAAAATGTACACAGAATGAGCTTTTCAGTGAATAGCAGCCAGGTACATTTTAGCTAGTTTTACTTGTAAGTGGGGTTGGAAACGCTTTTCAGGATCAGTACTGGGCTCAAAACATGCAGCCCTGAGGTCTCTCGTGATAGCAGGTGGTTAAATAGAAATTCGCTGCTCAGCTGACCCGGCAGGAGCAAAGGTATGCCAAAAATGTACGCAGAATGAGCTTTTCAGTGAAGAGCAGCCAGGCACATTTTAGCTAGTTTTACTTGTAAGTGGGGTTGGAAATGCTTTTCAGGCTCAGTACTGGGCTCAAAAGATGCAGCTCTGAGGTCTCTCCTGATAGGAGGTAGTTAAGTAGAACTTCGCTACTCAGCTGACCCGGCAGGAGCAAATGTATGCCAAAAATGTACGCAGAATGAGCTTTTCAGTGAAGAGCAGCCTGGCACATTCTAGCAAGTTTTACTTGTAAGTGGGGTTGGAAACACTTTTCAGGCTCAGTACTGCGCTCAAAAGATGCAGCCCTGAGGTCTCTCATGATAGCAGGTGGTTAAGTAGAAATTTGCCACTTGGCTGACCCAGCAGGAGCAAACGTATGCCAAAAATGTACACAGAATGAGCTTTTCAGTGACTAGCATCCAGGCACATTTTAGCTAGTTTTACTTGTAAGTGGGGTTGGAAACGCTTTTCAGGATCAGTACTGGGCTCAAAACATGCAGCCCTGAGGTCTCTCATGATAGCAGGTGGTTAAATAGAAATTCGCTGCTCAGCTGACCCGGCAGGAGCAAATGTATGCCAAAAATGTACGCAGAATGAGCTTTTCAGTGAAGAGCAGCCTGGCACATTCTAGCAAGTTTTACTTGTAAGTGGGGTTGGAAACACTTTTCAGGCTCAGTACTGCGCTCAAAAGATGCAGCCCTGAGGTCTCTCATGATAGCAGGTGGTTAAGTAGAAATTTGCCACTTGGCTGACCCAGCAGGAGCAATCGTATGCCAAAAATGTACACAGAATGAGCTTTTCAGTAACTAGCATCCAGGCACATTTTAGCTAGTTTTACTTGTAAGTGGGGTTGGAAACGCTTTTCAGGATCAGTACAGGGCTCAAAACATGCAGCCCTGAGGTCTCTCATGATAGCAGGTGGTTAAATAGAAATTTGCTGCTCAGCTGACCCGGTAGGAGCAAACGTATGCCAAAAATGTACGCAGAATGAGCTTTTCAGTGAAGAGCAGCCAGGCACATTTTAAGCTAGTTTTACTTGTAAGTGGGGTTGGAAACGCTTTTCAGGCTCAGTACTGCGCTCAAAAGATGCAGCCCTGAGGTCTCTCATGATAGCAGGTGGTTAAGTAGAAGTTTGCCACTTGGCTGACCCAGCAGGAGCAAACGTATGCCAAAAATGTACACAGAATGAGCTTTTCAGTGAATAGCAGCGAGGCACATTTTAGCTAGTTTTACTTGTAAGTGGGGTTGGAAACGCTTTTCAGGATCAGTACTGGCCTCAAAACATGCAGCCCTGAGGTCTTCCATGATAGCAGGTGGTTAAATAGAAATTCGCTGCTCAGCTGACCCGGCAGGAGCAAACGTATGCCAAAAATGTACGCAGAATGAGCTTTTCAGTGAAGAGCAGCCAGGCACATTTTAGCTAGTTTTACTTGTAAGTGGGGTTGGAACTGCTTTTCAGGCTCAGTACTGGGCTCAAAAGATGCACCTCTGAGGTCTCTCATGATAGCAGGTGGTTAAGTAGAAGTTTGCCACTTGGCTGACCCAGCAGGAGCAAACGTATGCCAAAAATGTACACAGAATGAGCTTTTCAGTGAATAGCAGCCAGGCACATTTTAGCTTGTTTTACTTGTAAGTGGGGTTGGAAACGCTTTACAGGATCAGTACTGGGCTCAAGACATGCAGCCCTGAGGTCTCTCATGATAGCAGGTGGTTAAATAGAAATTCGCTGCTCAGCTGACCCTGTGGGAGCAAACGTATGCCAAAAATGTACGCAGAATGAGCTTTTCAGTGAACAGCAGCCAGTCACATTCTAGCAAGTTTTACTTGTAAGTGGGGTTGGAAACGCTTTTCAGGCTCAGTACTGCGCTCAAAAGATGCAGCCCTGAGGTCTCTCATGATAGCAGGTGGTTAAGTAGAAGTTTGTCCACTTGGCTGACCCAGCAGGAGCAAACGTATGCCAAAAATGTACACAGCATGAGCTTTTCAGTGAATAGCAGCCAGGCACATTTTAGCTAGTTTTACTTGTAAGTGGGGTTGGAAACGCTTTTCAGGATCAGTACTGGCCTCAAAACATGCAGCCCTGAGGTCTTCAATGATAGCAGGTGGTTAAATAGAAATTCGCTGCTCAGCAGACCCGGCAGGAGCAAACGTATGCCAAAAATGTACACAGAATGAGCTTTTCAGTGAATAGCAGCCAGGTACATTTTAGCTAGTTTTACTTGTAAGTGGGGTTGGAAACGCTTTTCAGGATCAGTACTGGGCTCAAAACATGCAGCCCTGAGGTCTCTCGTGATAGCAGGTGGTTAAATAGAAATTCGCTGCTCAGCTGACCCGGCAGGAGCAAAGGTATGCCAAAAATGTACGCAGAATGAGCTTTTCAGTGAAGAGCAGCCAGGCACATTTTAGCTAGTTTTACTTGTAAGTGGGGTTGGAAATGCTTTTCAGGCTCAGTACTGGCCTCAAAACATGCAGCCCTGAGGTCTTCCATGATAGCAGGTGGTTAAATAGAAATTCGCTGCTCAGCTGACCCGGCAGGAGCAAACGTATGCCAAAAATGTACGCAGAATGAGCTTTTCAGTGAAGAGCAGCCAGGCACATTTTAGCTAGTTTTACTTGTAAGTGGGGTTGGAACTGCTTTTCAGGCTCAGTACTGGGCTCAAAAGATGCACCTCTGAGGTCTCTCATGATAGCAGGTGGTTAAGTAGAAGTTTGCCACTTGGCTGACCCAGCAGGAGCAAACGTATGCCAAAAATGTACACAGAATGAGCTTTTCAGTGAATAGCAGCCAGGCACATTTTAGCTTGTTTTACTTGTAAGTGGGGTTGGAAACGCTTTACAGGATCAGTACTGGGCTCAAGACATGCAGCCCTGAGGTCTCTCATGATAGCAGGTGGTTAAATAGAAATTCGCTGCTCAGCTGACCCTGTGGGAGCAAACGTATGCCAAAAATGTACGCAGAATGAGCTTTTCAGTGAAGAGCAGCCAGTCACATTCTAGCAAGTTTTACTTGTAAGTGGGGTTGGAAACGCTTTTCAGGCTCAGTACTGCGCTCAAAAGATGCAGCCCTGAGGTCTCTCATGATAGTAGGTGGTTAAGTAGAAGTTTGTCCACTTGGCTGACCCAGCAGGAGCAAACGTATGCCAAAAATGTACACAGCATGAGCTTTTCAGTGAATAGCAGCCAGGCACATTTTAGCTAGTTTTACTTGTAAGTGGGGTTGGAAACGCTTTTCAGGATCAGTACTGGCCTCAAAACATGCAGCCCTGAGGTCTTCAATGATAGCAGGTGGTTAAATAGAAATTCGCTGCTCAGCTGACCCGGCAGGAGCAAACGTATGCCAAAAATGTACACAGAATGAGCTTTTCAGTGAATAGCAGCCAGGTACATTTTAGCTAGTTTTACTTGTAAGTGGGGTTGGAAACGCTTTTCAGGATCTGTACTGGGCTCAAAACATGCATCCCTGAGGTCTCTCGTGATAGCAGGTGGTTAAATAGAAATTCGCTGCTCAGCTGACCCGGCAGGAGCAAAGGTATGCCAAAAATGTACGCAGAATGAGCTTTTCAGTGAAGAGCAGCCAGGCACATTTTAGCTAGTTTTACTTGTAAGTGGGGTTGGAAATGCTTTTCAGGCTCAGTACTGGGCTCAAAAGATGCAGCTCTGAGGTCTCGCCTGATAGGAGGTAGTTAAGTAGAACTTCGCTGCTCAGCTGACCCGGCAGGAGCAAATGTATGCCAAAAATGTACGCAGAATGAGCTTTTCAGTGAAGAGCAGCCTGGCACATTCTAGCAAGTTTTACTTGTAAGTGGGGTTGGAAACACTTTTCAGGCTCAGTACTGCGCTCAAAAGATGCAGCCCTGAGGTCTCTCATGATAGCAGGTGGTTAAGTAGAAATTTGCCACTTGGCTGACCCAGCAGGAGCAAACGTATGCCAAAAATGTACACAGAATGAGCTTTTCAGTGACTAGCATCCAGGCACATTTTAGCTAGTTTTACTTGTAAGTGGGGTTGGAAACGCTTTTCAGGATCAGTACTGGGCTCAAAACATGCAGCCCTGAGGTCTCTCATGATAGCAGGTGGTTAAATAGAAATTCGCTGCTCAGCTGACCCGGCAGGAGCAAACGTATGCCAAAAATGTACACAGAATGAGCTTTTCAGTGACTAGCAGCCAGGCACATTTTAGCTAGTTTTACTTGTAAGTGCGGTTGGAAACGCTTTTCAGGATCAGTACTGGGCTCAAAACATGCAGCGCTGAGGTCTCTCATGATAGCAGGTGGTTAAATAGAAATTCGCTGCTCAGCTGACCCGGCAGGAGCAAACGTATGCCAAAAATGTTCGCAGAATGAGCTTTTCAGTGAAGAGCAGCCAGGCACATTTTAGCTAGTTTTACTTGTAAGTGGGGTTGGAAACGCTTTTCAGGCTCAGTACTGGGCTCAAAAGATTCAGCTCTGAGGTCTCTTCTGATAGGAGGTAGTTAAGTAGAACTTCGCTTCTCAGCTGACCCGGCAGGAGCAAATGTATGCCAAAAATGTACGCAGAATGAGCTTTTCAGTGAATAGCAGCCAGGCACATTTTAGCTAGTTTTTACTTGTAAGTACTTAACTACCTCCAATCAGGAGAGACCTCAGAGCTGCATCTTTTGAGCCCAGTACTGAGCCTGAAAAGCATTTCCAACCCCACTTACAAGTAAAACTAGCTAAAATGTGCCTGACTGCTATTCACTGAAAAGCTCATTCTGCTTACATTTTTGGCATACGTTTGCTCCTACCGGGTCAGCTGAGCAGCGAATTTCTATTTAACCACCTGCAATCATGAGAGACCTCAGGGCTGCATGTTTTGAGCCCAGTACTGAGCCTGAAAAGCGTTTCCAACCCCACTTACAAGTAAAACTAGCTAAAATGTGCCTGGCTGCTATTCACAGAAAAGCTCATTCTGCTTACATTTTTGGCATACGTTTGCTCCTACCGGGTCAGCTGAGCAGCGAATTTCTATTTAACCACCTGCAATCATGAGAGACCTCAGGGCTGCATGTTTTGAGCCCAGTACTGAGCCTGAAAAGCGTTTCCAACCCCACTTACAAGTAAAACTAGCTAAAATGTGCCTGGCTGCTATTCACAGAAAAGCTCATTCTGCTTACATTTTTGGCATACGTTTGCTCCTACCGGGTCAGCTGAGCAGCGAATTTCTGTTTAACCACCTGCTATCATGAGAGACCTCAGGGCTGCATGTTTTGAGCCCAGTACTGTTCCTGAAAAGCGTTTCCAACCCCACTTACAAGTAAAACTAGCTAAAATGTGCCTCGCTGCTATTCACTGAAAAGCTCATTCTGTGTACATTTTTGGCATACGTTTGCTCCTGCTGGGTCATCCAAGGCAAATTTCTACTTAACCACCTGCTATCATGAGAGACCTCAGGGCTGCATCTTTTGAGCCCAGTACTGATCCTGAAAAGCGTTTCCAACCCCACTTACAAGTAAAACTAGCTAAAATGTGCCTGGCTGCTATTCACTGAAAAGCTCATTCTGCTTACATTTTTGGCATACGTTTGCTCCTACCGGGTCAGCTGAGCAGCGAATTTCTATTTAACCACCTGCAATCATGAGAGACCTCAGGGCTGCATGTTTTGAGCCCAGTACTGAGCCTGAAAAGCGTTTCCAACCCCACTTACAAGTAAAACTAGCTAAAATGTGCCTGGCTGCTATTCACAGAAAAGCTAATTCTGCTTACATTTTTGGCATACGTTTGCTCCTACCGGGTCAGCTGAGCAGCGAATTTCTGTTTAACCACCTGCTATCATGAGAGACCTCAGGGCTGCATGTTTTGAGCCCAGTACTGTTCCTGAAAAGCGTTTCCAACCCCACTTACAAGTAAAACTAGCTAAAATGTGCCTGGCTGCTCTTCACTGAAAAGCTCATTCTGCGTACATTTTTGGCATACGTTTGCTCCTGCCGGGTCAGCTGAGCAGCGAATTTCTATTTAACCACCTGCTATCATGAGAGACCTCAGGGCTGCATGTTTTGAGCCCAGTACTGATCCTGAAAAGCGTTTCCAACCCCACTTACAAGTAAAACTAGCTAAAATGTGCCTGGCTGCTATTCACTGAAAAGATCATTCTGCGTACATTTTTGGCATACGTTTGCTCCTGCTTGGTCAGCTGAGCAGCGAAGTTCTACTTAACTACCTCCTATCAGAAGAGACCTCAGAGCTGCATCTTTTGAGCCCAGTACTGAGCCTGAAAAGCATTTCCAACCCCACTTACAAGTAAAACTAGCTAAAATGTGCCTGGCTGCTGTTCACTGAAAAGCTCATTCTGCTTACATTTTTGGCATACGTTTGCTCCTACCGGGTCAGCTGAGCAGCGAATTTCTATTTAACCTCCTGCTATCATGAGAGACCTCAGGGCTGCATGTTTTGAGCCCAGTACTGAGCCTGAAAAGCATTTCCAACCCCACTTACAAGTAAAACTAGCTAAAATGTGCCTGGCTGCTCTTCACTGAAAAGCTCATTCTGCGTACATTTTTGGCATACGTTTGCTCCTGCCGGGTCAGCTGTGCAGCGATGTTCTACTTAACTACCTCCAATCAGGAGAGACCTCAGAGCTGCATCTTTTGAGCCCAGTACTGAGCCTGAAAAGCATTTCCAACCCCACTTACAAGTAAAACTAGCTAAAATGTGCCTGGCTGCTATTCACAGAAAAGCTCATTCTGCTTACATTTTTGGCATACGTTTGCTCCTACCGGGTCAGCTGAGCAGCGAATTTCTATTTAACCACCTGCTATCATGAGAGACCTCAGGGCTGCATGTTTTGAGCCCAGTACTGATCCTGAAAAGCGTTTCCAACCCCACTTACAAGTAAAACTAGCTAAAATGTGCCTGACTGCTATTCACTGAAAAGCTCATTCTGCTTACATTTTTGGCATACGTTTGCTCCTACCGGGTCAGCTGAGCAGCGAATTTCTATTTAACCACCTGCAATCATGAGAGACCTCAGGGCTGCATGTTTTGAGCCCAGTACTGATCCTGAAAAGCGTTTCCAACCCCACTTACAAGTAAAACTAGCTAAAATGTGCCTGACTGCTATTCACTGAAAAGCTCATTCTGCTTACATTTTTGGCATACGTTTGCTCCTACCGGGTCAGCTGAGCAGCGAATTTCTATTTAACCACCTGCAATCATGAGAGACCTCAGGGCTGCATGTTTTGAGCCCAGTACTGAGCCTGAAAAGCGTTTCCACTTACAAGTAAAACTAGCTAAAATGTGCCTCGCTGCTATTCACTGAAAAGCTCATTCTGTGTACATTTTTGGCATACGTTTGCTCCTGCTGGGTCATCCAAGGCAAATTTCTACTTAACCACCTGCTATCATGAGAGACCTCAGGGCTGCATCTTTTGAGCGCAGTACTGAGCCTGAAAAGCGTTTCCAACCCCACTTACAAGTAAAACTTGCTAGAATGTGCCTGGCTGCTCTTCACTGAAAAGCTCATTCGGCGTACATTTTTGGCATACGTTTGCTCCTGCTTGGTCAGCTGAGCAGCGAATTTCTATTTAACCACCTGCTATCATGAGAGACCTCAGGGCTGCATGTTTTGAGCCCAGTACTGATCCTGAAAAGCGTTTCCAACCCCACTTACAAGTAAAACTAGCTAAAATGTGCCTGGCTGCTATTCACTGAAAAGCTCATTCTGCGTACATTTTTGGCATACATTTGCTCCTGCCGGGTCAGCTGAGCAGCGAAGTTCTACTTGACTACCTCCTATCAGGAGAGACCTCAGAGCTGCATCTTTTGAGCCCAGTACTGAGCCTGAAAAGCATTTCCAACCCCACTTACAAGTAAAACTAGCTAAAATGTGCCTGGCTGCTCTTCACTGAAAAGCTCATTCTGCGAACATTTTTGGCATACGTTTGCTCCTGCCGGGTCAGCTGAGCAGCAAATTTCTATTTAACTACCTGCTATCATGAGAGACATCAGGGCTGCACGTTTTGAGCCCAGTACTGATCCTGAAAAGCGTTTCCAACCCCACTTACAAGTAAAACTAGCTAAAATGTGCCTGGATGCTAGTCACTGAAAAGCTCATTCTGCGTAAATTTTTGGCATACGTTTGCTCCTGCCGGGTCAGCTGAGAAGCGAATTTCTATTTAACCACCTGCTATCATGAGAGACATCAGGGCTGCATGTTTTGAGCCCAGTACTGATCCTGAACAGCGTTTCCAACCCCACTTACAAGTAAAACTAGCTAAAATGTGCCTGGCTGCTATTCACTGAAAAGCTAATTCTGCGTACATTTTTGGCATACATTTGCTCCTGCCGGGTCAGCTGAGAAGCGAATTTCTATTTAACCACCTGCTATCATGAGAGACCTCAGGGCTGCATGTTTTGAGCCCTGTACTGATCCTGAAAAGCGTTTCCAACCCCACTTACAAGTAAAACTAGCTAAAATGTGCCTGGATGCTATTCACTGAAAAGCTCATTCTGTGTACATTTTTGGCATACGTTTGCTCCTGCTGGGTCAGCCAAGTGGCAAATTTCTACTTAACCACCTGCTATCATGAGAGACCTCAGGGCTGCATCTTTTGAGCGCAGTACTGAGCCTGAAAAGTGTTTCCAACCCCACTTACAAGTAAAACTTGCTAGAATGTGCCAGGCTGCTCTTCACTGAAAAGCTCATTCTGCGTACATTTTTGGCATACATTTGCTCCTGCCGGGTCAGCTGAGCAGCGAAGTTCTACTTAACTACCTCCTATCAGGAGAGACCTCAGAGCTGCATCTTTTGAGCCCAGTACTGAGCCTGAAAAGCATTTCCAACCCCACTTACAAGTAAAACTAGCTAAAATGTGCCTGGCTGCTATTCACTGAAAAGCTCATTCTGTGTACATTTTTGGCATACGTTTGCTCCTGCTGGGTCAGCCAAGTGGCAAATTTCTACTTAACCACCTGCTATCATGAGAGACCTCAGGGCTGCATGTTTTGAGCGCAGTACTGAGCCTGAAAAGCGTTTCCAACCCCACTTACAAGTCAAACTAGCTAAAATGTGCCTGGCTGCTATTCACTGAAAAGATCATTCTGCATACATTTTTGGCATACGTTTGCTCCTGCTTGGTCAGCTGAGCAGCGAAGTTCTACTTAACTACCTCCTATCAGAAGAGACCTCAGAGCTGCATCTTATGAGCCCAGTACTGAGCCTGAAAAGCATTTCCAACCCCACTTACAAGTAAAAGTAGCTAAAATGTGCCTGGCTGCTATTCACTGAAAAGCTCATTCTGCTTACATTTTTGGCATACGTTTGCTCCTACCGGATCAGCTGAGCAGCGAATTTCTATTTAACCTCCTGCTATCATGAGAGACCTCAGGGCTGCACGTTTTGAGCCCAGTACTGATCCTGAAAAGCGTTTCCAACCCCACTTACAAGTAAAACTAGCTAAAATGTGCCTGGATGCTAGTCACTGAAAAGCTCATTCTGCGTAAATTTTTGGCATACGTTTGCTCCTGCCGGGTCAGCTGAGAAGCGAATTTCTATTTAACCACCTGCTATCATGAGAGACATCAGGGCTGCATGTTTTGAGCCCAGTACTGATCCTGAACAGCGTTTCCAACCCCACTTACAAGTAAAACTAGCTAAAATGTGCCTGGCTGCTATTCACTGAAAAGCTCATTCTGCGTACATTTTTGGCATACATTTGCTCCTGCCGGGTCAGCTGAGAAGCGAATTTCTATTTAACCACCTGCTATCATGAGAGACCTCAGGGCTGCATGTTTTGAGCCCTGTACTGATCCTGAAAAGCGTTTCCAACCCCACTTACAAGTAAAACTAGCTAAAATGTGCCTGGATGCTAGTCACTGAAAAGCTCATTCTGTGTACATTTTTGGCATACGTTTGCTCCTGCTGGGTCAGCCAAGTGGCAAATTTCTACTTAACCACCTGCTATCATGAGAGACCTCAGGGCTGCATCTTTTGAGCGCAGTACTGAGCCTGAAAAGTGTTTCCAACCCCACTTACAAGTAAAACTTGCTAGAATGTGCCTGGCTGCTATTCACTGAAAAGATCATTCTGCATACATTATTGGCATACGTTTGCTCCTGCTTGGTCAGCTGAGCAGCGAAGTTCTACTTAACTACCTCCTATCAGAAGAGACCTCAGAGCTGCATCTTTTGAGCCCAGTACTGAGCCTGAAAAGCATTTCCAACCCCACTTACAAGTAAAAGTAGCTAAAATGTGCCTGGCTGCTATTCACTGAAAAGCTCATTCTGCTTACATTTTTGGCATACGTTTGCTCCTACCGGGTCAGCTGAGCAGCGAATTTCTATTTAACCTCCTGCTATCATGAGAGACCTCAGGGCTGCATGTTTTGAGCCCAGTACTAAGCCTGAAAAGCATTTCCAACCCCACTTACAAGTAAAACTAGCTAAAATGTGCCTGGCTGCTCTTCACTGAAAAGCTCATTCTGCGTACATTTTTGGCATACGTTTGCTCCTGCTGGGTCAGCCAAGTGGCAAATTTCTACTTAACCACCTACTATCATGAGAGACCTCAGGCTGCATGTTTTGAGCGCAGTACTGAGCCTGAAAAGCGTTTCCAACCCCACTTACAAGTAAAACTAGCTAAAATGTGCCTGGCTGCTATTCACTAAAAAGATCATTCTGCGTACATTTTTGGCATACGTTTGCTCCTGCTTGGTCAGCTGAGCAGCGAAGTTCTACTTAACTACCTCCTATCAGAAGAGACCTCAGAGCTGCATCTTTTGAGCCCAGTACTGAGCCTGAAAAGCATTTCCAACCCCACTTACAAGTAAAACTAGCTAAAATGTGCCTGGCTGCTGTTCACTGAAAAGCTCATTCTGCTTACATTTTTGGCATACGTTTGCTCCTACCGGGTCAGCTGAGCAGCGAATTTCTATTTAACCACCTGCTATCATGAGAGACCTCAGGGCTGCATGTTTTGAGCCCAGTACTGAGCCTGAAAAGCATTTCCAACCCCACTTACAAGTAAAACTAGCTAAAATGTGCCTGGCTGCTCTTCACTGAAAAGCTCATTCTGCGTACATTTTTGGCATACGTTTGCTCCTGCCGGGTCAGCTGTGCAGCGATGTTCTACTTAACTACCTCCAATCAGGAGAGACCTCAGAGCTGCATCTTTTGAGCCCAGTACTGAGCCTGAAAAGCATTTCCAACCCCACTTACAAGTAAAACTAGCTAAAATGTGCCTGACTGCTATTCACTGAAAAGCTCATTCTGCTTACATTTTTGGCATACGTTTGCTCCTACCGGGTCAGCTGAGCAGCGAATTTCTATTTAACCACCTGCAATCATGAGAGACCTCAGGGCTGCATGTTTTGAGCCCAGTACTGAGCCTGAAAAGCGTTTCCAACCCCACTTACAAGTAAAACTAGCTAAAATGTGCCTGGCTGCTATTCACAGAAAAGCTCATTCTGCTTACATTTTTGGCATACGTTTGCTCCTACCGGGTCAGCTGAGCAGCGAATTTCTATTTAACCACCTGCAATCATGAGAGACCTCAGGGCTGCATGTTTTGAGCCCAGTACTGAGCCTGAAAAGCGTTTCCAACCCCACTTACAAGTAAAACTAGCTAAAATGTGCCTGGCTGCTATTCACAGAAAAGCTCATTCTGCTTACATTTTTGGCATACGTTTGCTCCTACCGGGTCAGCTGAGCAGCGAATTTCTGTTTAACCACCTGCTATCATGAGAGACCTCAGGGCTGCATGTTTTGAGCCCAGTACTGTTCCTGAAAAGCGTTTCCAACCCCACTTACAAGTAAAACTAGCTAAAATGTGCCTCGCTGCTATTCACTGAAAAGCTCATTCTGTGTACATTTTTGGCATACGTTTGCTCCTGCTGGGTCATCCAAGGCAAATTTCTACTTAACCACCTGCTATCATGAGAGACCTCAGGGCTGCATCTTTTGAGCCCAGTACTGATCCTGAAAAGCGTTTCCAACCCCACTTACAAGTAAAACTAGCTAAAATGTGCCTGGCTGCTATTCACTGAAAAGCTCATTCTGCTTACATTTTTGGCATACGTTTGCTCCTACCGGGTCAGCTGAGCAGCGAATTTCTATTTAACCACCTGCAATCATGAGAGACCTCAGGGCTGCATGTTTTGAGCCCAGTACTGAGCCTGAAAAGCGTTTCCAACCCCACTTACAAGTAAAACTAGCTAAAAAGTGCCTGGCTGCTATTCACAGAAAAGCTAATTCTGCTTACATTTTTGGCATACGTTTGCTCCTACCGGGTCAGCTGAGCAGCGAATTTCTGTTTAACCACCTGCTATCATGAGAGACCTCAGGGCTGCATGTTTTGAGCCCAGTACTGTTCCTGAAAAGCGTTTCCAACCCCACTTACAAGTAAAACTAGCTAAAATGTGCCTGGCTGCTCTTCACTGAAAAGCTCATTCTGCGTACATTTTTGGCATACGTTTGCTCCTGCCGGGTCAGCTGAGCAGCGAATTTCTATTTAACCACCTGCTATCATGAGAGACCTCAGGGCTGCATGTTTTGAGCCCAGTACTGATCCTGAAAAGCGTTTCCAACCCCACTTACAAGTAAAACTAGCTAAAATGTGCCTGGCTGCTATTCACTGAAAAGCTCATTCTGTGTACATTTTTGGCATACGTTTGCTCCTGCTGGGTCAGCCAAGTGGCAAATTTATACTTAACCACCTGCTATCATGAGAGACCTCAGGGCTGCATCTTTTGAGCCCAGTACTGAGCCTGAAAAGCATTTCCAACCCCACTTACAAGTAAAACTAGCTAAAATGTGCCTGACTGCTATTCACTGAAAAGCTCATTCTGCTTACATGTTTGGCATACGTTTGCTCCTACCGGGTCAGCTGAGCAGCGAATTTCTATTTAACCACCTGCAATCATGAGAGACCTCAGGGCTGCATGTTTTGAGCCCAGTACTGAGCCTGAAAAGCGTTTCCAACCCCACTTACAAGTAAAACTAGCTAAAATGTGCCTGGCTGCTATTCACAGAAAAGCTCATTCTGCTTACATTTTTGGCATACGTTTGCTCCTACCGGGTCAGCTGAGCAGCGAATTTCTATTTAACCTCCTGCTATCATGAGAGACCTCAGGGATGCATGTTTTGAGCCCAGTACTGAGCCTGAAAAGCATTTCCAACCCCACTTACAAGTAAAACTAGCTAAAATGTGCCTGGCTGCTCTTCACTGAAAAGCTCATTCTGCGTACATTTTTGGCATACGTTTGCTCCTGCCGGGTCAGCTGAGCAGTGAATTTCTATTTAACCACCTGCTATCATGAGAAACCTCAGGGCTGCATGTTTTGAGCCCAGTACTGATCCTGAAAAGCGTTTCCAACCCCACTTACAAGTAAAACTAGCTAAAATGTGCCTGGCTGCTATTCACTGAAAAGCTCATTCTGTGTACATTTTTGGCATACGTTTGCTCCTGCTGGGTCAGCCAAGTGGCAAATTTCTACTTAACCACCTACTATCACGAGAGACCTCAGGCTGCATGTTTTGAGCGCAGTACTGAGCCTGAAAAGCATTTCCAACCCCACTTACAAGTAAAACTAGCTAAAATATGCCTGACTGCTATTCACTGAAAAGCTCATTCTGCTTACATTTTTGGCATACGTTTGCTCCTACCGGGTCAGCTGAGCAGCGAATTTCTATTTAACCACCTGCAATCATGAGAGACCTCAGGGAGCCCAGTACTGAGCCTGAAAAGCGTTTCCAACCCCACACACAAGTAAAACTAGCTAAAATGTGCCTGGCTGCTATTCACAGAAAAGCTCATTCTGCTTACATTTTTGGCATACGTTTGCTCCTACCGGGTCAGCTGAGCAGCGAATTTCTATTTAACCTCCTGCTATCATGAGAGACCTCAGGGATGCATGTTTTGAGCCCAGTACTGAGCCTGAAAAGCATTTCCAACCCCACTTACAAGTAAAACTAGCTAAAATGTGCCTGGCTGCTCTTCACTGAAAAGCTCATTCTGCGTACATTTTTGGCATACGTTTGCTCCTGCCGGGTCAGCTGAGCAGCAAATTTCTATTTAACCACCTGCTATCATGAGAAACCTCAGGGCTGCATGTTTTGAGCCCAGTACTGATCCTGAAAAGCGTTTCCAACCCCACTTACAAGTAAAACTAGCTAAAATGTGCCTGGCTGCTATTCACTGAAAAGCTCATTCTGCTTACATTTTTGGCATACGTTTGCTCCTACTGGGTCAGCTGAGCAGCGAATTTCTATTTAACCTCCTGCTATCATGAGAAACCTCAGGGCTGCATGTTTTGAGCCCAGTACTGTTCCTGAAAAGCGTTTCCAACCCCACTTACAAGTAAAACTAGCTAAAATGTGCCTGGCTGCTATTCACTGAAAAGCTCATTCTGCGTACATTTTTGGCATACATTTGCTCCTGCCGGGTCAGCTGAGAAGCGAAGTTCTACTTAACTACCTGCTATCATGAGAGACCTCAGCGCTGCATGTTTTGAGCCCAGTACTGATCCTGAAAAGCGTTTCCAACCCCACTTACAAGTAAAACTAGCTAAAATGTACCTGGCTGCTATTCACTGAAAAGCTCATTCTGTGTACATTTTTGGCATACGTTTGCTCCTGCCGGGTCAGCTGAGCAGCGAATTTCTATTTAACCACCTGCTATCATTGAAGACCTCAGGGCTGCATGTTTTGAGCGCAGTACTGAGCCTGAAAAGTGTATCCAACCCCACTTACAAGTAAAACTTGCTAGAATGTGCCAGGCTGCTCTTCACTGAAAAGCTCATTCTGCGTACATTTTTGGCATACATTTGCTCCTGCCGGGTCAGCTGAGCAGCGAAGTTCTACTTAACTACCTCCTATCAGGAGAGACCTCAGAGCTGCATCTTTTGAGCCCAGTAGTGAGCCTGAAAAGCATTTCCAACCCCACTTACAAGTAAAACTAGCTAAAATGTGCCTGGCTGCTCTTCACTGAAAAGCTCATTCTGCGTACATTTTTGGCATACCTTTGCTCCTGCCGGGTCAGCTGAGCAGCGAATTTCTATTTAACCACCTGCTATCACGAGAGACCTCAGGGCTGCATGTTTTGAGCCCAGTACTGATCCTGAAAAGCGTTTCCAACCCCACTTACAAGTAAAACTAGCTAAAATGTACCTGGCTGCTATTCACTGAAAAGCTCATTCTGTGTACATTTTTGGCATACGTTTGCTCCTGCCGGGTCAGCTGAGCAGCGAATTTCTATTTAACCACCTGCTATCATTGAAGACCTCAGGGCTGCATGTTTTGAGGCCAGTACTGATCCTGAAAAGCGTTTCCAACCCCACTTACAAGTAAAACTAGCTAAAATGTGCCTGGCTGCTGTTCACTGAAAAGCTCATGCTGTGTACATTTTTGGCATACGTTTGCTCCTGCTGGGTCAGCCAAGTGGACAAACTTCTACTTAACCACCTGCTATCATGAGAGACCTCAGGGCTGCATCTTTTGAGCGCAGTACTGAGCCTGAAAAGCGTTTCCAACCCCACTTACAAGTAAAACTAGCTAAAATGTGCCTGGCTGCTCTCCACTGAAAAGCTCATTCTGCGTACATTTTTGGCATACGTTTGCTCCTGCCGGGTCAGCTGAGCAGCGAAGTACTACTTAACTACCTCCTATCAGGAGAGACCTCAGAGGTGCATCTTTTGAGCCCAGTACTGAGCCTGAAAAGCATTTCCAATCCCACTTACAAGTAAAACTAGCTAAAATGTGCCTGGCTGCTCTCCACTGAAAAGCTCATTCTGCGTACATTTTTGGCATACGTTTGCTCCTGCCGGGTCAGCTGAGCAGCGAATTTCTATTTAACAACCTGCTATCATGGAAGACCTCAGGGCTGCATGTTTTGAGGCCAGTACTGATCCTGAAAAGCGTTTCCTACCCCACTTACAAGTAAAACTAGCTAAAATGTGCCTGGCTGCTATTCACTGAAAAGCTCATTCTGTGTACATTTTTGGCATACGTTTGCTCCTGCTGGGTCAGCCAAGTGGCAAACTTTTACTTAACCACCTGCTATCATGAGAGACCTCAGGGCTGCATCTTTTGAGCGCAGTACTGAGCCTGAAAAGCGTTTCCAACCCCACTTACAAGTAAAACTAGCTAAAATGTGCCTGGCTGCTATTCACAGAAAAGCTCATTCTGCTTACATTTTTGGCATACGTTTGCTCCTACCGGGTCAGCTGAGAAGCGAATTTCTGTTTAACCACCTGCTATCATGAGAGACCTCAGGGCTGCATGTTTTGAGCCCAGTACTGAGCCTGAAAAGCGTTTCCAACCCCACTTACAAGTAAAACTAGCTAAAATGTGCCTGGCTGCTATTCACTGAAAAGCTCATTCTGCTTACATTTTTAGCATACGTTTGCTCCTACCGGGTCAGCTGAGCAGCGAATTTCTATTTAACCACCTGCAATCATGAGAGACCTCAGGGCTGCATGTTTTGAGCCCAGTACTGAGCCTGAAAAGCGTTTCCAACCCCACTTACAAGTAAAACTAGCTAAAATGTGCCTGGCTGCTATTCACAGAAAAGCTCATTCTGCTTACATTTTTGGCATACGTTTGCTCCTACCGGGTCAGCTGAGAAGCGAATTTCTGTTTAACCACCTGCTATCATGAGAGACCTCAGGGCTGCATGTTTTGAGCCCAGTAATGTTCCTGAAAAGCGTTTCCAACCCCACTTACAAGTAAAACTAGCTAAAATGTGCCTCGCTGCTATTCACTGAAAAGCTCATTCTGTGTACATTTTTGGCATACGTTTGCTCCTGCTGGGTCATCCAAGGCAAATTTCTACTTAACCACCTGCTATCATGAGAGACCTCAGGGCTGCATCTTTTGAGCCCAGTACTGATCCTGAAAAGCGTTTCCAACCCCACTTACAAGTAAAACTAGCTAAAATGTGCCTGGCTGCTATTCACTGAAAAGCTCATTCTGTGTACATTTTTGGCATACGTTTGCTCCTGCTGGGTCAGCCAAGTGGCAAATTTCTACTTAACCACCTGCTATCATGAGAGACCTCAGGGCTGCATCTTTTGAGCCCAGTACTGAGCCTGAAAAGCATTTCCAACCCCACTTACAAGTAAAACTAGCTAAAATATGCCTGACTGCTATTCACTGAAAAGCTCATTCTGCTTACATTTTTGGCATACGTTTGCTCCTACCGGGTCAGCTGAGCAGCGAATTTCTATTTAACCACCTGCAATCATGAGAGACCTCAGGGCTGCATGTTTTGAGCCCAGTACTGAGCCTGAAAAGCGTTTCCAACCCCATTTACAAGTAAAACTAGCTAAAATGTGCCTGGCTGCTATTCACAGAAAAGCTCATTCTGCTTACATTTTTGGCATACGTTTGCTCCTACCGGGTCAGCTGAGCAGCGAATTTCTATTTAACCTCCTGCTATCATGAGAGACCTCAGGGATGCATGTTTTGAGCCCAGTACTGAGCCTGAAAAGCATTTCCAACCCCACTTACAAGTAAAACTAGCTAAAATGTGCCTGGCTGCTCTTCACTGAAAAGCTCATTCTGCGTACATTTTTGGCATACGTTTGCTCCTGCCGGGTCAGCTGAGCAGCAAATTTCTATTTAACCACCTGCTATCATGAGAAACCTCAGGGCTGCATGTTTTGAGCCCAGTACTGATCCTGAAAAGCGTTTCCAACCCCACTTACAAGTAAAACTAGCTAAAATGTGCCTGGCTGCTATTCACTGAAAAGCTCATTCTGCTTACATTTTTGGCATACGTTTGCTCCTACTGGGTCAGCTGAGCAGCGAATTTCTATTTAACCTCCTGCTATCATGAGAAACCTCAGGGCTGCATGTTTTGAGCCCAGTACTGTTCCTGAAAAGCGTTTCCAACCCCACTTACAAGTAAAACTAGCTAAAATGTGCCTGGCTGCTATTCACTGAAAAGCTCCTTCTGCGTACATTTTTGGCATACATTTGCTCCTGCCGGGTCAGCTGAGAAGCGAAGTTCTACTTAACTACCTGCTATCATGAGAGACCTCAGCGCTGTGTGTTTTGAGCCCAGTACTGATCCTGAAAAGCGTTTCCAACCCCACTTACAAGTAAAACTAGCTAAAATGTACCTGGCTGCTATTCACTGAAAAGCTCATTCTGTGTACATTTTTGGCATACGTTTGCTCCTGCCGGGTCAGCTGAGAAGCGAATTTCTATTTAACCACCTGCTATCATTGAAGACCTCAGGGCTGCATGTTTTGAGCGCAGTACTGAGCCTGAAAAGTGTATCCAACCCCACTTACAAGTAAAACTTGCTAGAATGTGCCAGGCTGCTCTTCACTGAAAAGCTCATTCTGCGTACATTTTTGGCATACATTTGCTCCTGCCGGGTCAGCTGAGCAGCGAAGTTCTACTTAACTACCTCCTATCAGGAGAGACCTCAGAGCTGCATCTTTTGAGCCCAGTACTGAGCCTGAAAAGCATTTCCAACCCCACTTACAAGTAAAACTAGCTAAAATGTGCCTGGCTGCTCTTCACTGAAAAGCTCATTCTGCGTACATTTTTGGCATACCTTTGCTCCTGCCGGGTCAGCTGAGCAGCGAATTTCTATTTAACCACCTGCTATCACGAGAGACCTCAGGGCTGCATGTTTTGAGCCCAGTACTGATCCTGAAAAGCGTTTCCAACCCCACTTAAAAGTAAAACTAGCTAAAATGTACCTGGCTGCTATTCACTGAAAAGCTCATTCTGTGTACATTTTTGGCATACGTTTGCTCCTGCCGGGTCAGCTGAGCAGCGAATTTCTATTTAACCACCTGCTATCATTGAAGATCTCAGGGCTGCATGTTTTGAGGCCAGTACTGATCCTGAAAAGCGTTTCCAACCCCACTTACAAGTAAAACTAGCTAAAATGTGCCTGGCTGCTGTTCACTGAAAAGCTCATGCTGTGTACATTTTTGGCATACGTTTGCTCCTGCTGGGTCAGCCAAGTGGACAAACTTCTACTTAACCACCTGCTATCATGAGAGACCTCAGGGCTGCATCTTTTGAGCGCAGTACTGAGCCTGAAAAGCGTTTCCAACCCCACTTACAAGTAAAACTTGCTAGAATGTGCCTGGCTGCTCTTCACTGAAAAGCTCATTCTGCGTACATTTTTGGCATACGTTTGCTCCTACAGGGTCAGCTGAGCAGCGAATTTCTATTTAACCACCTGCTATCATGAGAGACCTCAGGGCTGCATGTCTTGAGCCCAGTACTGATCCTGTAAAGCGTTTCCAACCCCACTTACAAGTAAAACAAGCTAAAATGTGCCTGGCTGCTATTCACTGAAAAGCTCATTCTGTGTACATTTTTGGCATACGTTTGCTCCTGCTGGGTCAGCCAAGTGGCAAACTTCTACTTAACCACCTGCTATCATGAGAGACCTCAGGGCTGCATCTTTTGAGCGCAGTACTGAGCCTGAAAAGCGTTTCCAACCCCACTTACAAGTAAAACTTGCTAGAATGTGCCTGGCTGCTCTTCACTGAAAAGCTCATTCTGCGTACATTTTTGGCATACATTTGCTCCTGCCGGGTCAGCTGAGCAGCGAAGTACTACTTAACTACCTCCTATCAGGAGAGACCTCAGAGGTGCATCTTTTGAGCCCAGTACTGAGCCTGAAAAGCATTTCCAATCCCACTTACAAGTAAAACTAGCTAAAATGTGCCTGGCTGCTCTCCACTGAAAAGCTCATTCTGCGTACATTTTTGGCATACGTTTGCTCCTGCCGGGTCAGCTGAGCAGCGAATTTCTATTTAACAACCTGCTATCATGGAAGACCTCAGGGCTGCATGTTTTGAGGCCAGTACTGATCCTGAAAAGCGTTTCCTACCCCACTTACAAGTAAAACTAGCTAAAATGTGCCTGGCTGCTATTCACTGAAAAGCTCATTCTGTGTACATTTTTGGCATACGTTTGCTCCTGCTGGGTCAGCCAAGTGGCAAACTTTTACTTAACCACCTGCTATCATGAGAGACCTCAGGGCTGCATCTTTTGAGCGCAGTACTGAGCCTGAAAAGCGTTTCCAACCCCACTTACAAGTAAAACTAGCTTCAAATGTGCCTGGCGCTCTTCACTGAAAAGCTCATTCTGTGTACATTTTTGGCATACGTTTGCTCCTACCGGGTCAGCTGAGCAGCGAATTTCTATTTAACCTTCTGCTATCATGAGAGACCTCAGGGCTGCATGTTTTGAGCCCAGTACTGAGCCTGAAAAGCATTTCCAACCCCACTTACAAGTAAAACTAGCTAAAATGTGCCTGGCTGCTCTTCACTGAAAAGCTCATTCTGCGTACATTTTTGGCATACGTTTGCTCCTGCCGGGTCAGCTGAGCAGCGAATTTCTATTTAACCACCTGCTATCATGAGAGACATCAGGGCTGCATGTTTTGAGCCCAGTACTGATCCTGAACAGCGTTTCCAACCCCACTTACAAGTAAAACTAGCTAAAATGTGCCTGGCTGCTATTCACTGAAAAGCTCATTCTGCGTACATTTTTGGCATACATTTGCTCCTGCCGGGTCAGCTGAGAAGCGAATTTCTATTTAACCACCTGCTATCATGAGAGACCTCAGGGCTGCATGTTTTGAGCCCTGTACTGATCCTGAAAAGCGTTTCCAACCCCACTTACAAGTAAAACTAGCTAAAATGTGCCTGGATGCTAGTCACTGAAAAGCTCATTCTGTGTACATTTTTGGCATACGTTTGCTCCTGCTGGGTCAGCCAAGTGGCAAATTTCTACTTAACCACCTGCTATCATGAGAGACCTCAGGGCTGCATCTTTTGAGCGCAGTACTGAGCCTGAAAAGTGTTTCCAACCCCACTTACAAGTAAAACTTGCTAGAATGTGCCTGGCTGCTATTCACTGAAAAGATCATTCTGCATACATTATTGGCATACGTTTGCTCCTGCTTGGTCAGCTGAGCAGCGAAGTTCTACTTAACTACCTCCTATCAGAAGAGACCTCAGAGCTGCATCTTTTGAGCCCAGTACTGAGCCTGAAAAGCATTTCCAACCCCACTTACAAGTAAAAGTAGCTAAAATGTGCCTGGCTGCTATTCACTGAAAAGCTCATTCTGCTTACATTTTTGGCATACGTTTGCTCCTACCGGGTCAGCTGAGCAGCGAATTTCTATTTAACCTCCTGCTATCATGAGAGACCTCAGGGCTGCATGTTTTGAGCCCAGTACTAAGCCTGAAAAGCATTTCCAACCCCACTTACAAGTAAAACTAGCTAAAATGTGCCTGGCTGCTCTTCACTGAAAAGCTCATTCTGCGTACATTTTTGGCATACGTTTGCTCCTGCTGGGTCAGCCAAGTGGCAAATTTCTACTTAACCACCTACTATCATGAGAGACCTCAGGCTGCATGTTTTGAGCGCAGTACTGAGCCTGAAAAGCGTTTCCAACCCCACTTACAAGTAAAACTAGCTAAAATGTGCCTGGCTGCTATTCACTAAAAAGATCATTCTGCGTACATTTTTGGCATACGTTTGCTCCTGCTTGGTCAGCTGAGCAGCGAAGTTCTACTTAACTACCTCCTATCAGAAGAGACCTCAGAGCTGCATCTTTTGAGCCCAGTACTGAGCCTGAAAAGCATTTCCAACCCCACTTACAAGTAAAACTAGCTAAAATGTGCCTGGCTGCTGTTCACTGAAAAGCTCATTCTGCTTACATTTTTGGCATACGTTTGCTCCTACCGGGTCAGCTGAGCAGCGAATTTCTATTTAACCACCTGCTATCATGAGAGACCTCAGGGCTGCATGTTTTGAGCCCAGTACTGAGCCTGAAAAGCATTTCCAACCCCACTTACAAGTAAAACTAGCTAAAATGTGCCTGGCTGCTCTTCACTGAAAAGCTCATTCTGCGTACATTTTTGGCATACGTTTGCTCCTGCCGGGTCAGCTGTGCAGCGATGTTCTACTTAACTACCTCCAATCAGGAGAGACCTCAGAGCTGCATCTTTTGAGCCCAGTACTGAGCCTGAAAAGCATTTCCAACCCCACTTACAAGTAAAACTAGCTAAAATGTGCCTGACTGCTATTCACTGAAAAGCTCATTCTGCTTACATTTTTGGCATACGTTTGCTCCTACCGGGTCAGCTGAGCAGCGAATTTCTATTTAACCACCTGCAATCATGAGAGACCTCAGGGCTGCATGTTTTGAGCCCAGTACTGAGCCTGAAAAGCGTTTCCAACCCCACTTACAAGTAAAACTAGCTAAAATGTGCCTGGCTGCTATTCACAGAAAAGCTCATTCTGCTTACATTTTTGGCATACGTTTGCTCCTACCGGGTCAGCTGAGCAGCGAATTTCTATTTAACCACCTGCAATCATGAGAGACCTCAGGGCTGCATGTTTTGAGCCCAGTACTGAGCCTGAAAAGCGTTTCCAACCCCACTTACAAGTAAAACTAGCTAAAATGTGCCTGGCTGCTATTCACAGAAAAGCTCATTCTGCTTACATTTTTGGCATACGTTTGCTCCTACCGGGTCAGCTGAGCAGCGAATTTCTGTTTAACCACCTGCTATCATGAGAGACCTCAGGGCTGCATGTTTTGAGCCCAGTACTGTTCCTGAAAAGCGTTTCCAACCCCACTTACAAGTAAAACTAGCTAAAATGTGCCTCGCTGCTATTCACTGAAAAGCTCATTCTGTGTACATTTTTGGCATACGTTTGCTCCTGCTGGGTCATCCAAGGCAAATTTCTACTTAACCACCTGCTATCATGAGAGACCTCAGGGCTGCATCTTTTGAGCCCAGTACTGATCCTGAAAAGCGTTTCCAACCCCACTTACAAGTAAAACTAGCTAAAATGTGCCTGGCTGCTATTCACTGAAAAGCTCATTCTGCTTACATTTTTGGCATACGTTTGCTCCTACCGGGTCAGCTGAGCAGCGAATTTCTATTTAACCACCTGCAATCATGAGAGACCTCAGGGCTGCATGTTTTGAGCCCAGTACTGAGCCTGAAAAGCGTTTCCAACCCCACTTACAAGTAAAACTAGCTAAAATGTGCCTGGCTGCTATTCACAGAAAAGCTAATTCTGCTTACATTTTTGGCATACGTTTGCTCCTACCGGGTCAGCTGAGCAGCGAATTTCTGTTTAACCACCTGCTATCATGAGAGACCTCAGGGCTGCATGTTTTGAGCCCAGTACTGTTCCTGAAAAGCGTTTCCAACCCCACTTACAAGTAAAACTAGCTAAAATGTGCCTGGCTGCTCTTCACTGAAAAGCTCATTCTGCGTACATTTTTGGCATACGTTTGCTCCTGCCGGGTCAGCTGAGCAGCGAATTTCTATTTAACCACCTGCTATCATGAGAGACCTCAGGGCTGCATGTTTTGAGCCCAGTACTGATCCTGAAAAGCGTTTCCAACCCCACTTACAAGTAAAACTAGCTAAAATGTGCCTGGCTGCTATTCACTGAAAAGCTCATTCTGTGTACATTTTTGGCATACGTTTGCTCCTGCTGGGTCAGCCAAGTGGCAAATTTATACTTAACCACCTGCTATCATGAGAGACCTCAGGGCTGCATCTTTTGAGCCCAGTACTGAGCCTGAAAAGCATTTCCAACCCCACTTACAAGTAAAACTAGCTAAAATGTGCCTGACTGCTATTCACTGAAAAGCTCATTCTGCTTACATTTTTGGCATACGTTTGCTCCTACCGGGTCAGCTGAGCAGCGAATTTCTATTTAACCACCTGCAATCATGAGAGACCTCAGGGCTGCATGTTTTGAGCCCAGTACTGAGCCTGAAAAGCGTTTCCAACCCCACTTACAAGTAAAACTAGCTAAAATGTGCCTGGCTGCTATTCACAGAAAAGCTCATTCTGCTTACATTTTTGGCATACGTTTGCTCCTACCGGGTCAGCTGAGCAGCGAATTTCTATTTAACCTCCTGCTATCATGAGAGACCTCAGGGATGCATGTTTTGAGCCCAGTACTGAGCCTGAAAAGCATTTCCAACCCCACTTACAAGTAAAACTAGCTAAAATGTGCCTGGCTGCTCTTCACTGAAAAGCTCATTCTGCGTACATTTTTGGCATACGTTTGCTCCTGCCGGGTCAGCTGAGCAGTGAATTTCTATTTAACCACCTGCTATCATGAGAAACCTCAGGGCTGCATGTTTTGAGCCCAGTACTGATCCTGAAAAGCGTTTCCAACCCCACTTACAAGTAAAACTAGCTAAAATGTGCCTGGCTGCTATTCACTGAAAAGCTCATTCTGTGTACATTTTTGGCATACGTTTGCTCCTGCTGGGTCAGCCAAGTGGCAAATTTCTACTTAACCACCTACTATCACGAGAGACCTCAGGCTGCATGTTTTGAGCGCAGTACTGAGCCTGAAAAGCGTTTCCAACCCCACTTACAAGTAAAACTAGCTAAAATGTGCCTGGCTGCTATTCACTAAAAAGATCATTCTGCGTACATTTTTGGCATACGTTTGCTCCTGCTTGGTCAGCTGAGCAGCGAAGTTCTACTTAACTACCTCCTATCAGAAGAGACCTCAGAGCTGCATCTTTTGAGCCCAGTACTGAGCCTGAAAAGCATTTCCAACCCCACTTACAAGTAAAACTAGCTAAAATGTGCCTGGCTGCTGTTCACTGAAAAGCTCATTCTGCTTACATTTTTGGCATACGTTTGCTCCTACCGGGTCAGCTGAGCAGCGAATTTCTATTTAACCTCCTGCTATCATGAGAGACCTCAGGGCTGCATGTTTTGAGCCCAGTACTGAGCCTGAAAAGCATTTCCAACCCCACTTACAAGTAAAACTAGCTAAAATGTGCCTGGCTGCTCTTCACTGAAAAGCTCATTCTGCGTACATTGTTGGCATACGTTTGCTCCTGCCGGGTCAGCTGTGCAGCGATGTTCTACTTAACTACCTCCAATCAGGAGAGACCTCAGAGCTGCATCTTTTGAGCCCAGTACTGAGCCTGAAAAGCATTTCCAACCCCACTTACAAGTAAAACTAGCTAAAATGTGCCTGACTGCTATTCACTGAAAAGCTCATTCTGCTTAAATTTTTGGCATACGTTTGCTCCTACCGGGTCAGCTGAGCAGCGAATTTCTATTTAACCACCTGCAATCATGAGAGACCTCAGGGCTGCATGTTTTGAGCCCAGTACTGAGCCTGAAAAGCGTTTCCAACCCCACTTACAAGTAAAACTAGCTAAAATGTGCCTGGCTGCTATTCACAGAAAAGCTCATTCTGCTTACATTTTTGGCATACGTTTGCTCCTACCGGGTCAGCTGAGCAGCGAATTTCTATTTAACCACCTGCTATCATGAGAGACCTCAGGGCTGCATGTTTTGAGCCCAGTACTGATCCTGAAAAGCGTTTCCAACCCCACTTACAAGTAAAACTAGCTAAAATGTGCCTGACTGCTATTCACTGAAAAGCTCATTCTGCTTACATTTTTGGCATACGTTTGCTCCTTCCGGGTCAGCTGAGCAGCGAATTTCTATTTAACCACCTGCAATCATGAGAGACCTCAGAGCTGCATCTTTTGAGCCCAGTACTGAGCCTGAAAAGCATTTCCAACCCCACTTACAAGTAAAACTAGCTAAAATGTGCCTGACTGCTATTCACTGAAAAGCTCATTCTGCTTACATTTTTGGCATACGTTTGCTCCTACCGGGTCAGCTGAGCAGCGAATTTCTATTTAACCACCTGCAATCATGAGAGACGTCAGGGCTGCATGTTTTGAGCCCAGTACTGAGCCTGAAAAGCGTTTCCAACCCCACTTACAAGTAAAACTAGCTAAAATGTGCCTGGCTGCTATTCACAGAAAAGCTCATTCTGCTTACATTTTTGGCATACGTTTGCTCCTACCGGGTCAGCTGAGCAGCGAATTTCTATTTAACCACCTGCTATCATGAGAGACCTCAGGGCTGCATGTTTTGAGCCCAGTACTGATCCTGAAAAGCGTTTCCAACCCCACTTACAAGTAAAACTAGCTAAAATGTGCCTGACTGCTATTCACTGAAAAGCTCATTCTGCTTACATTTTTGGCATACGTTTGCTCCTACCGGGTCAGCTGAGCAGCGAATTTCTATTTAACCACCTGCAATCATGAGAGACCTCAGGGCTGCATGTTTTGAGCCCAGTACTGAGCCTGAAAAGCGTTTCCAACCCCACTTACAAGTAAAACTAGCTAAAATGTGCCTGGCTGCTATTCACTAAAAAGATCATTCTGCGTACATTTTTGGCATACGTTTGCTCCTGCTTGGTCAGCTGAGCAGCGAAGTTCTACTTAACTACCTCCTATCAGAAGAGACCTCAGAGCTGCATCTTTTGAGCCCAGTACTGAGCCTGAAAAGCATTTCCAACCCCACTTACAAGTAAAACTAGCTAAAATGTGCCTGGCTGCTCTTCACTGAAAAGCTCATTCTGCTTACATTTTTGGCATACGTTTGCTCCTACCGGGTCAGCTGAGCAGCGAATTTCTTTTAACCTCCTGCTATCATGAGAGACCTCAGGGCTGCATGTTTTGAGCCCAGTACTGATCCTGAAAAGCGTTTCCAACCCCACTTACAAGTAAAACTAGCTAAAATGTGCCTGACTGCTATTCACTGAAAAGCTCATTCTGCTTACATTTTTAGCCTACGTTTGCTCCTACCGGGTCAGCTGAGCAGCGAATTTCTATTTAACCACCTGCAATCATGAGAGACCTCAGGGCTGCATGTTTTGAGCCCAGTACTGAGCCTGAAAAGCGTTTCCAACCCCACTTACAAGTAAAACTAGCTAAAATGTGCCTGGCTGCTATTCACAGAAAAGCTCATTCTGCTTACATTTTTGGCATACGTTTGCTCCTACCGGGTCAGCTGAGCAGCAAATTTCTGTTTAACCACCTGCTATCATGAGAGACCTCAGGGCTGCATGTTTTGAGCCCAGTAATGTTCCTGAAAAGCGTTTCCAACCCCACTTACAAGTAAAACTAGCTAAAATGTGCCTCGCTGCTATTCACTGAAAAGCTCATTCTGTGTACATTTTTGGCATACGTTTGCTCCTGCTGGGTCATCCAAGGCAAATTTCTACTTAACCACCTGCTATCATGAGAGACCTCAGGGCTGCATCTTTTGAGCCCAGTACTGATCCTGAAAAGCGTTTCCAACCCCACTTACAAGTAAAACTAGCTAAAATGTGCCTGGCTGCTATTCACTGAAAAGCTCATTCTGTGTACATTTTTGGCATACGTTTGCTCCTGCTGGGTCAGCCAAGTGGCAAATTTCTACTTAACCACCTGCTATCATGAGAGACCTCAGGGCTGCATCTTTTGAGCCCAGTACTGAGCCTGAAAAGCATTTCCAACCCCACTTACAAGTAAAACTAGCTAAAATATGCCTGACTGCTATTCACTGAAAAGCTCATTCTGCTTACATTTTTGGCATACGTTTGCTCCTACCGGGTCAGCTGAGCAGCGAATTTCTATTTAACCACCTGCAATCATGAGAGACCTCAGGGCTGCATGTTTTGAGCCCAGTACTGAGCCTGAAAAGCGTTTCCAACCCCACTTACAAGTAAAACTAGCTAAAATGTGCCTGGCTGCTATTCACAGAAAAGCTCATTCTGCTTACATTTTTGGCATACGTTTGCTCCTACCGGGTCAGCTGAGCAGCGAATTTCTATTTAACCTCCTGCTATCATGAGAGACCTCAGGGATGCATGTTTTGAGCCCAGTACTGAGCCTGAAAAGCATTTCCAACCCCACTTACAAGTAAAACTAGCTAAAATGTGCCTGGCTGCTCTTCACTGAAAAGCTCATTCTGCGTACATTTTTGGCATACGTTTGCTCCTGCCGGGTCAGCTGAGCAGCAAATTTCTATTTAACCACCTGCTATCATGAGAAACCTCAGGGCTGCATGTTTTGAGCCCAGTACTGATCCTGAAAAGCGTTTCCAACCCCACTTACAAGTAAAACTAGCTAAAATGTGCCTGGCTGCTATTCACTGAAAAGCTCATTCTGCTTACATTTTTGGCATACGTTTGCTCCTACTGGGTCAGCTGAGCAGCGAATTTCTATTTAACCTCCTGCTATCATGAGAAACCTCAGGGCTGCATGTTTTGAGCCCAGTACTGTTCCTGAAAAGCGTTTCCAACCCCACTTACAAGTAAAACTAGCTAAAATGTGCCTGGCTGCTATTCACTGAAAAGCTCATTCTGCGTACATTTTTGGCATACATTTGCTCCTGCCGGGTCAGCTGAGAAGCGAAGTTCTACTTAACTACCTGCTATCATGAGAGACCTCAGCGCTGCATGTTTTGAGCCCAGTACTGATCCTGAAAAGCGTTTCCAACCCCACTTACAAGTAAAACTAGCTAAAATGTACCTGGCTGCTATTCACTGAAAAGCTCATTCTGTGTACATTTTTGGCATACGTTTGCTCCTGCCGGGTCAGCTGAGCAGCGAATTTCTATTTAACCACCTGCTATCATTGAAGACCTCAGGGCTGCATGTTTTGAGCGCAGTACTGAGCCTGAAAAGTGTATCCAACCCCACTTACAAGTAAAACTTGCTAGAATGTGCCAGGCTGCTCTTCACTGAAAAGCTCATTCTGCGTGCATTTTTGGCATACATTTGCTCCTGCCGGGTCAGCTGAGCAGCGAAGTTCTACTTAACTACCTCCTATCAGGAGAGACCTCAGAGCTGCATCTTTTGAGCCCAGTACTGAGCCTGAAAAGCATTTCCAACCCCACTTACAAGTAAAACTAGCTAAAATGTGCCTGGCTGCTCTTCACTGAAAAGCTCATTCTGCGTACATTTTTGGCATACCTTTGCTCCTGCCGGGTCAGCTGAGCAGCGAATTTCTATTTAACCACGTGCTATCACGAGAGACCTCAGGGCTGCATGTTTTGAGCCCAGTACTGATCCTGAAAAGCGTTTCCAACCCCACTTACAAGTAAAACTAGCTAAAATGTACCTGGCTGCTATTCACTGAAAAGCTCATTCTGTGTACATTTTTGGCATACGTTTGCTCCTGCCGGGTCAGCTGAGCAGCGAATTTCTATTTAACCACCTGCTATCATTGAAGACCTCAGGGCTGCATGTTTTGAGGCCAGTACTGATCCTGAAAAGCGTTTCCAACCCCACTTACAAGTAAAACTAGCTAAAATGTGCCTGGCTGCTGTTCACTGAAAAGCTCATGCTGTGTACATTTTTGGCATACGTTTGCTCCTGCTGGGTCAGCCAAGTGGACAAACTTCTACTTAACCACCTGCTATCATGAGAGACCTCAGGGCTGCATCTTTTGAGCGCAGTACTGAGCCTGAAAAGCGTTTCCAACCCCACTTACAAGTAAAACTAGCTAAAATGTGCCTGGCTGCTCTCCACTGAAAAGCTCATTCTGCGTACATTTTTGGCATACGTTTGCTCCTGCCGGGTCAGCTGAGCAGCGAAGTACTACTTAACTACCTCCTATCATGAGAGACCTCAGAGGTGCATCTTTTGAGCCCAGTACTGAGCCTGAAAAGCATTTCCAATCCCACTTACAAGTAAAACTAGCTAAAATGTGCCTGGCTGCTCTCCACTGAAAAGCTCATTCTGCGTACATTTTTGGCATACGTTTGCTCCTGCCGGGTCAGCTGAGCAGCGAATTTCTATTTAACAACCTGCTATCATGGAAGACCTCAGGGCTGCATGTTTTGAGGCCAGTACTGATCCTGAAAAGCGTTTCCTACCCCACTTACAAGTAAAACTAGCTAAAATGTGCCTGGCTGCTATTCACTGAAAAGCTCATTCTGTGTACATTTTTGGCATACGTTTGCTCCTGCTGGGTCAGCCAAGTGGCAAACTTTTACTTAACCACCTGCTATCATGAGAGACCTCAGGGCTGCATCTTTTGAGCGCAGTACTGAGCCTGAAAAGCGTTTCCAACCCCACTTACAAGTAAAACTAGCTAAAATGTGCCTGACTGCTATTCACTGAAAAGCTCATTCTGCTTACATTTTTAGCATACGTTTGCTCCTACCGGGTCAGCTGAGCAGCGAATTTCTATTTAACCACCTGCAATCATGAGAGACCTCAGGGCTGCATGTTTTGAGCCCAGTACTGAGCCTGAAAAGCGTTTCCAACCCCACTTACAAGTAAAACTAGCTAAAATGTGCCTGGCTGTTATTCACAGAAAAGCTCATTCTGCTTACATTTTTGGCATACGTTTGCTCCTACCGGGTCAGCTGAGCAGCGAATTTCTGTTTAACCACCTGCTATCATGAGAGACCTCAGGGCTGCATGTTTTGAGCCCAGTAATGTTCCTGAAAAGCGTTTCCAACCCCACTTACAAGTAAAACTAGCTAAAATGTGCCTCGCTGCTATTCACTGAAAAGCTCATTCTGTGTACATTTTTGGCATACGTTTGCTCCTGCTGGGTCATCCAAGGCAAATTTCTACTTAACCACCTGCTATCATGAGAGACCTCAGGGCTGCATCTTTTGAGCCCAGTACTGATCCTGAAAAGCGTTTCCAACCCCACTTACAAGTAAAACTAGCTAAAATGTGCCTGGCTGCTATTCACTGAAAAGCTCATTCTGTGTACATTTTTGGCATACGTTTGCTCCTGCTGGGTCAGCCAAGTGGCAAATTTCTACTTAACCACCTGCTATCATGAGAGACCTCAGGGCTGCATCTTTTGAGCCCAGTACTGAGCCTGAAAAGCATTTCCAACCCCACTTACAAGTAAAACTAGCTAAAATATGCCTGACTGCTATTCACTGAAAAGCTCATTCTGCTTACATTTTTGGCATACGTTTGCTCCTACCGGGTCAGCTGAGCAGCGAATTTCTATTTAACCACCTGCAATCATGAGAGACCTCAGGGAGCCCAGTACTGAGCCTGAAAAGCGTTTCCAACCCCACACACAAGTAAAACTAGCTAAAATGTGCCTGGCTGCTATTCACAGAAAAGCTCATTCTGCTTACATTTTTGGCATACGTTTGCTCCTACCGGGTCAGCTGAGCAGCGAATTTCTATTTAACCTCCTGCTATCATGAGAGACCTCAGGGATGCATGTTTTGAGCCCAGTACTGAGCCTGAAAAGCATTTCCAACCCCACTTACAAGTAAAACTAGCTAAAATGTGCCTGGCTGCTCTTCACTGAAAAGCTCATTCTGCGTACATTTTTGGCATACGTTTGCTCCTGCCGGGTCAGCTGAGCAGCAAATTTCTATTTAACCACCTGCTATCATGAGAAACCTCAGGGCTGCATGTTTTGAGCCCAGTACTGATCCTGAAAAGCGTTTCCAACCCCACTTACAAGTAAAACTAGCTAAAATGTGCCTGGCTGCTATTCACTGAAAAGCTCATTCTGCTTACATTTTTGGCATACGTTTGCTCCTACTGGGTCAGCTGAGCAGCGAATTTCTATTTAACCTCCTGCTATCATGAGAAACCTCAGGGCTGCATGTTTTGAGCCCAGTACTGTTCCTGAAAAGCGTTTCCAACCCCACTTACAAGTAAAACTAGCTAAAATGTGCCTGGCTGCTATTCACTGAAAAGCTCATTCTGCGTACATTTTTGGCATACATTTGCTCCTGCCGGGTCAGCTGAGAAGCGAAGTTCTACTTAACTACCTGCTATCATGAGAGACCTCAGCGCTGCATGTTTTGAGCCCAGTACTGATCCTGAAAAGCGTTTCCAACCCCACTTACAAGTAAAACTAGCTAAAATGTACCTGGCTGCTATTCACTGAAAAGCTCATTCTGTGTACATTTTTGGCATACGTTTGCTCCTGCCGGGTCAGCTGAGCAGCGAATTTCTATTTAACCACCTGCTATCATTGAAGACCTCAGGGCTGCATGTTTTGAGCGCAGTACTGAGCCTGAAAAGTGTATCCAACCCCACTTACAAGTAAAACTTGCTAGAATGTGCCAGGCTGCTCTTCACTGAAAAGCTCATTCTGCGTACATTTTTGGCATACATTTGCTCCTGCCGGGTCAGCTGAGCAGCGAAGTTCTACTTAACTACCTCCTATCAGGAGAGACCTCAGAGCTGCATCTTTTGAGCCCAGTAGTGAGCCTGAAAAGCATTTCCAACCCCACTTACAAGTAAAACTAGCTAAAATGTGCCTGGCTGCTCTTCACTGAAAAGCTCATTCTGCGTACATTTTTGGCATACCTTTGCTCCTGCCGGGTCAGCTGAGCAGCGAATTTCTATTTAACCACCTGCTATCACGAGAGACCTCAGGGCTGCATGTTTTGAGCCCAGTACTGATCCTGAAAAGCGTTTCCAACCCCACTTACAAGTAAAACTAGCTAAAATGTACCTGGCTGCTATTCACTGAAAAGCTCATTCTGTGTACATTTTTGGCATACGTTTGCTCCTGCCGGGTCAGCTGAGCAGCGAATTTCTATTTAACCACCTGCTATCATTGAAGACCTCAGGGCTGCATGTTTTGAGGCCAGTACTGATCCTGAAAAGCGTTTCCAACCCCACTTACAAGTAAAACTAGCTAAAATGTGCCTGGCTGCTGTTCACTGAAAAGCTCATGCTGTGTACATTTTTGGCATACGTTTGCTCCTGCTGGGTCAGCCAAGTGGACAAACTTCTACTTAACCACCTGCTATCATGAGAGACCTCAGGGCTGCATCTTTTGAGCGCAGTACTGAGCCTGAAAAGCGTTTCCAACCCCACTTACAAGTAAAACTAGCTAAAATGTGCCTGGCTGCTCTCCACTGAAAAGCTCATTCTGCGTACATTTTTGGCATACGTTTGCTCCTGCCGGGTCAGCTGAGCAGCGAAGTACTACTTAACTACCTCCTATCAGGAGAGACCTCAGAGGTGCATCTTTTGAGCCCAGTACTGAGCCTGAAAAGCATTTCCAATCCCACTTACAAGTAAAACTAGCTAAAATGTGCCTGGCTGCTCTCCACTGAAAAGCTCATTCTGCGTACATTTTTGGCATACGTTTGCTCCTGCCGGGTCAGCTGAGCAGCGAATTTCTATTTAACAACCTGCTATCATGGAAGACCTCAGGGCTGCATGTTTTGAGGCCAGTACTGATCCTGAAAAGCGTTTCCTACCCCACTTACAAGTAAAACTAGCTAAAATGTGCCTGGCTGCTATTCACTGAAAAGCTCATTCTGTGTACATTTTTGGCATACGTTTGCTCCTGCTGGGTCAGCCAAGTGGCAAACTTTTACTTAACCACCTGCTATCATGAGAGACCTCAGGGCTGCATCTTTTGAGCGCAGTACTGAGCCTGAAAAGCGTTTCCAACCCCACTTACAAGTAAAACTAGCTAAAATGTGCCTGGCTGCTATTCACAGAAAAGCTCATTCTGCTTACATTTTTGGCATACGTTTGCTCCTACCGGGTCAGCTGAGAAGCGAATTTCTGTTTAACCACCTGCTATCATGAGAGACCTCAGGGCTGCATGTTTTGAGCCCAGTACTGAGCCTGAAAAGCGTTTCCAACCCCACTTACAAGTAAAACTAGCTAAAATGTGCCTGGCTGCTATTCACTGAAAAGCTCATTCTGCTTACATTTTTAGCATACGTTTGCTCCTACCGGGTCAGCTGAGCAGCGAATTTCTATTTAACCACCTGCAATCATGAGAGACCTCAGGGCTGCATGTTTTGAGCCCAGTACTGAGCCTGAAAAGCGTTTCCAACCCCACTTACAAGTAAAACTAGCTAAAATGTGCCTGGCTGCTATTCACAGAAAAGCTCATTCTGCTTACATTTTTGGCATACGTTTGCTCCTACCGGGTCAGCTGAGAAGCGAATTTCTGTTTAACCACCTGCTATCATGAGAGACCTCAGGGCTGCATGTTTTGAGCCCAGTAATGTTCCTGAAAAGCGTTTCCAACCCCACTTACAAGTAAAACTAGCTAAAATGTGCCTCGCTGCTATTCACTGAAAAGCTCATTCTGTGTACATTTTTGGCATACGTTTGCTCCTGCTGGGTCATCCAAGGCAAATTTCTACTTAACCACCTGCTATCATGAGAGACCTCAGGGCTGCATCTTTTGAGCCCAGTACTGATCCTGAAAAGCGTTTCCAACCCCACTTACAAGTAAAACTAGCTAAAATGTGCCTGGCTGCTATTCACTGAAAAGCTCATTCTGTGTACATTTTTGGCATACGTTTGCTCCTGCTGGGTCAGCCAAGTGGCAAATTTCTACTTAACCACCTGCTATCATGAGAGACCTCAGGGCTGCATCTTTTGAGCCCAGTACTGAGCCTGAAAAGCATTTCCAACCCCACTTACAAGTAAAACTAGCTAAAATATGCCTGACTGCTATTCACTGAAAAGCTCATTCTGCTTACATTTTTGGCATACGTTTGCTCCTACCGGGTCAGCTGAGCAGCGAATTTCTATTTAACCACCTGCAATCATGAGAGACCTCAGGGCTGCATGTTTTGAGCCCAGTACTGAGCCTGAAAAGCGTTTCCAACCCCATTTACAAGTAAAACTAGCTAAAATGTGCCTGGCTGCTATTCACAGAAAAGCTCATTCTGCTTACATTTTTGGCATACGTTTGCTCCTACCGGGTCAGCTGAGCAGCGAATTTCTATTTAACCTCCTGCTATCATGAGAGACCTCAGGGATGCATGTTTTGAGCCCAGTACTGAGCCTGAAAAGCATTTCCAACCCCACTTACAAGTAAAACTAGCTAAAATGTGCCTGGCTGCTCTTCACTGAAAAGCTCATTCTGCGTACATTTTTGGCATACGTTTGCTCCTGCCGGGTCAGCTGAGCAGCAAATTTCTATTTAACCACCTGCTATCATGAGAAACCTCAGGGCTGCATGTTTTGAGCCCAGTACTGATCCTGAAAAGCGTTTCCAACCCCACTTACAAGTAAAACTAGCTAAAATGTGCCTGGCTGCTATTCACTGAAAAGCTCATTCTGCTTACATTTTTGGCATACGTTTGCTCCTACTGGGTCAGCTGAGCAGCGAATTTCTATTTAACCTCCTGCTATCATGAGAAACCTCAGGGCTGCATGTTTTGAGCCCAGTACTGTTCCTGAAAAGCGTTTCCAACCCCACTTACAAGTAAAACTAGCTAAAATGTGCCTGGCTGCTATTCACTGAAAAGCTCCTTCTGCGTACATTTTTGGCATACATTTGCTCCTGCCGGGTCAGCTGAGAAGCGAAGTTCTACTTAACTACCTGCTATCATGAGAGACCTCAGCGCTGTGTGTTTTGAGCCCAGTACTGATCCTGAAAAGCGTTTCCAACCCCACTTACAAGTAAAACTAGCTAAAATGTACCTGGCTGCTATTCACTGAAAAGCTCATTCTGTGTACATTTTTGGCATACGTTTGCTCCTGCCGGGTCAGCTGAGAAGCGAATTTCTATTTAACCACCTGCTATCATTGAAGACCTCAGGGCTGCATGTTTTGAGCGCAGTACTGAGCCTGAAAAGTGTATCCAACCCCACTTACAAGTAAAACTTGCTAGAATGTGCCAGGCTGCTCTTCACTGAAAAGCTCATTCTGCGTACATTTTTGGCATACATTTGCTCCTGCCGGGTCAGCTGAGCAGCGAAGTTCTACTTAACTACCTCCTATCAGGAGAGACCTCAGAGCTGCATCTTTTGAGCCCAGTACTGAGCCTGAAAAGCATTTCCAACCCCACTTACAAGTAAAACTAGCTAAAATGTGCCTGGCTGCTCTTCACTGAAAAGCTCATTCTGCGTACATTTTTGGCATACCTTTGCTCCTGCCGGGTCAGCTGAGCAGCGAATTTCTATTTAACCACCTGCTATCACGAGAGACCTCAGGGCTGCATGTTTTGAGCCCAGTACTGATCCTGAAAAGCGTTTCCAACCCCACTTAAAAGTAAAACTAGCTAAAATGTACCTGGCTGCTATTCACTGAAAAGCTCATTCTGTGTACATTTTTGGCATACGTTTGCTCCTGCCGGGTCAGCTGAGCAGCGAATTTCTATTTAACCACCTGCTATCATTGAAGATCTCAGGGCTGCATGTTTTGAGGCCAGTACTGATCCTGAAAAGCGTTTCCAACCCCACTTACAAGTAAAACTAGCTAAAATGTGCCTGGCTGCTGTTCACTGAAAAGCTCATGCTGTGTACATTTTTGGCATACGTTTGCTCCTGCTGGGTCAGCCAAGTGGACAAACTTCTACTTAACCACCTGCTATCATGAGAGACCTCAGGGCTGCATCTTTTGAGCGCAGTACTGAGCCTGAAAAGCGTTTCCAACCCCACTTACAAGTAAAACTTGCTAGAATGTGCCTGGCTGCTCTTCACTGAAAAGCTCATTCTGCGTACATTTTTGGCATACGTTTGCTCCTACAGGGTCAGCTGAGCAGCGAATTTCTATTTAACCACCTGCTATCATGAGAGACCTCAGGGCTGCATGTCTTGAGCCCAGTACTGATCCTGTAAAGCGTTTCCAACCCCACTTACAAGTAAAACAAGCTAAAATGTGCCTGGCTGCTATTCACTGAAAAGCTCATTCTGTGTACATTTTTGGCATACGTTTGCTCCTGCTGGGTCAGCCAAGTGGCAAACTTCTACTTAACCACCTGCTATCATGAGAGACCTCAGGGCTGCATCTTTTGAGCGCAGTACTGAGCCTGAAAAGCATTTCCAACCCCACTTACAAGTAAAACTTGCTAGAATGTGCCTGGCTGCTCTTCACTGAAAAGCTCATTCTGCGTACATTTTTGGCATACATTTGCTCCTGCCGGGTCAGCTGAGCAGCGAAGTACTACTTAACTACCTCCTATCAGGAGAGACCTCAGAGGTGCATCTTTTGAGCCCAGTACTGAGCCTGAAAAGCATTTCCAATCCCACTTACAAGTAAAACTAGCTAAAATGTGCCTGGCTGCTCTCCACTGAAAAGCTCATTCTGCGTACATTTTTGGCATACGTTTGCTCCTGCCGGGTCAGCTGAGCAGCGAATTTCTATTTAACAACCTGCTATCATGGAAGACCTCAGGGCTGCATGTTTTGAGGCCAGTACTGATCCTGAAAAGCGTTTCCTACCCCACTTACAAGTAAAACTAGCTAAAATGTGCCTGGCTGCTATTCACTGAAAAGCTCATTCTGTGTACATTTTTGGCATACGTTTGCTCCTGCTGGGTCAGCCAAGTGGCAAACTTTTACTTAACCACCTGCTATCATGAGAGACCTCAGGGCTGCATCTTTTGAGCGCAGTACTGAGCCTGAAAAGCGTTTCCAACCCCACTTACAAGTAAAACTAGCTTCAAATGTGCCTGGCGCTCTTCACTGAAAAGCTCATTCTGTGTACATTTTTGGCATACGTTGCTCCTACCGGGTCAGCTGAGCAGCGAATTTCTATTTAACCTTCTGCTATCATGAGAGACCTCAGGGCTGCATGTTTTGAGCCCAGTACTGAGCCTGAAAAGCATTTCCAACCCCACTTACAAGTAAAACTAGCTAAAATGTGCCTGGCTGCTCTTCACTGAAAAGCTCATTCTGCGTACATTTTTGGCATACGTTTGCTCCTGCCGGGTCAGCTGAGCAGCGAATTTCTATTTAACCACCTGCTATCATGAGAGACATCAGGGCTGCATGTTTTGAGCCCAGTACTGATCCTGAACAGCGTTTCCAACCCCACTTACAAGTAAAACTAGCTAAAATGTGCCTGGCTGCTATTCACTGAAAAGCTCATTCTGCGTACATTTTTGGCATACATTTGCTCCTGCCGGGTCAGCTGAGAAGCGAATTTCTATTTAACCACCTGCTATCATGAGAGACCTCAGGGCTGCATGTTTTGAGCCCTGTACTGATCCTGAAAAGCGTTTCCAACCCCACTTACAAGTAAAACTAGCTAAAATGTGCCTGGATGCTAGTCACTGAAAAGCTCATTCTGTGTACATTTTTGGCATACGTTTGCTCCTGCTGGGTCAGCCAAGTGGCAAATTTCTACTTAACCACCTGCTATCATGAGAGACCTCAGGGCTGCATCTTTTGAGCGCAGTACTGAGCCTGAAAAGTGTTTCCAACCCCACTTACAAGTAAAACTAGCTAAAATGTGCCTGGCTGCTATTCACTGAAAAGATCATTCTGCATACATTTTTGGCATACGTTTGCTCCTGCTTGGTCAGCTGAGCAGCGAAGTTCTACTAACTACCTCCTATCAGAAGAGACCTCAGAGCTGCATCTTTTGAGCCCAGTACTGAGCCTGAAAAGCATTTCCAACCCCACTTACAAGTAAAAGTAGCTAAAATGTGCCTGGCTGCTATTCACTGAAAAGCTCATTCTGCTTACATTTTTGGCATACGTTTGCTCCTACCGGGTCAGCTGAGCAGCGAATTTCTATTTAACCTCCTGCTATCATGAGAGACCTCAGGGCTGCATGTTTTGAGCCCAGTACTGAGCCTGAAAAGCATTTCCAACCCCACTTACAAGTAAAACTAGCTAAAATGTGCCTGGCTGCTCTTCACTGAAAAGCTCATTCTGCGTACATTTTTGGCATACGTTTGCTCCTGCCGGGTCAGCTGAGCAGCGAATTTCTATTTAACCACCTGCTATCATGAGAAACCTCAGGGCTGCATGTTTTGAGCCCAGTACTGATCCTGAAAAGCGTTTCCAACCCCACTTACAAGTAAAACTAGCTAAAATGTGCCTGGCTGCTATTCACTGAAAAGCTCATTCTGTGTACATTTTTGGCATACGTTTGCTCCTGCTGGGTCAGCCAAGTGGCAAATTTCTACTTAACCACCTACTATCATGAGAGACCTCAGGCTGCATGTTTTGAGCGCAGTACTGAGCCTGAAAAGCGTTTCCAACCCCACTTACAAGTAAAACTAGCTAAAATGTGCCTGGCTGCTATTCACTAAAAAGATCATTCTGCGTACATTTTTGGCATACGTTTGCTCCTGCTTGGTCAGCTGAGCAGCGAAGTTCTACTTAACTACCTCCTATCAGAAGAGACCTCAGAGCTGCATCTTTTGAGCCCAGTACTGAGCCTGAAAAGCATTTCCAACCCCACTTACAAGTAAAACTTGCTAGAATGTGTCTGGCTGCTCTTCACTGAAAAGCTCATTCGGCGTACATTTTTGGCATACGTTTGCTCCTGCTTGGTCAGCTGAGCAGCGAATTTCTATTTAACCACCTACTATCATGAGAGACCTCAGGGCTGCATGTTTTGAGCCCAGTACTGATCCTGAAAAGCGTTTCCAACCCCACTTACAAGTAAAACTAGCTAAAATGTGCCTGGCTGCTATTCACTGAAAAGCTCATTCTGCTTACATTTTTGGCATACGTTTGCTCCTACCGGGTCAGCTGAGCAGCGAATTTCTATTTAACCACCTGCAATCATGAGAGACCTCAGGGCTGCATGTTTTGAGCCCAGTACTGAGCCTGAAAAGCGTTTCCAACCCCACTTACAAGTAAAACTAGCTAAAATGTGCCTGGCTGCTATTCACAGAAAAGCTAATTCTGCTTACATTTTTGGCATACGTTTGCTCCTACCGGGTCAGCTGAGCAGCGAATTTCTATTTAACCACCTGCTATCATGAGAGACCTCAGGGCTGCATGTTTTGAGCCCAGTACTGATCCTGAAAAGCGTTTCCAACCCCCACTTACAAGTAAAACTAGCTAAAATGTGCCTGGCTGCTATTCACTGAAAAGCTCATTCTGTGTACATTTTTGGCATACGTTTGCTCCTGCTGGGTCATCCAAGGCAAATTTCTACTTAACCACCTGCTATCATGAGAGACCTCAGGGCTGCATCTTTTGAGCGCAGTACTGAGCCTGAAAAGCGTTTCCAACCCCACTTACAAGTAAAACTTGCTAGAATGTGCTGGCTGCTCTTCACTGAAAAGCTCATTCGGCGTACATTTTTGGCATACGTTTGCTCCTGCTTGGTCAGCTGAGCAGCGAATTTCTATTTAACCACCTGCTATCATGAGAGACCTCAGGGCTGCATGTTTTGAGCCCAGTACTGGTCCTGAAAAGCGTTTCCAACCCCACTTACAAGTAAAACTAGCTAAAATGTGCCTGGCTGCTATTCACTGAAAAGCTCATTCTGCGTACATTTTTGGCATACATTTGCTCCTGCCGGGTCAGCTGAGCAGCGAAGTTCTACTTAACTACCTCCTATCAGGAGAGACCTCAGAGCTGCATCTTTTGAGCCCAGTACTGAGCCTGAAAAGCATTTCCAACCCCACTTACAAGTAAAACTAGCTAAAATGTGCCTGGCTGCTATTCACTGAAAAGCTCATTCTGCGTACATTTTTGGCATACATTTGCTCCTGCCGGGTCAGCTGAGAAGCGAATTTCTATTTAACCACCTGCTATCTAGAGAGACCTCAGGGCTGCATGTTTTGAGCCCTGTACTGATCCTGAAAAGCGTTTCCAACCCCACTTACAAGTAAAACTAGCTAAAATGTGCCTGGATGCTAGTCACTGAAAAGCTCATTCTGTGTACATTTTTGGCATACGTTTGCTCCTGCTGGGTCAGCCAAGTGGGAAATTTCTACTTAACCACCTGCTATCATGAGAGACCTCAGGGCTGCATCTTTTGAGCGCAGTACTGAGCCTGAAAAGCGTTTCCAACCCCACTTACAAGTAAAACTAGCTAAAATGTGCCTGGCTGCTATTCACTAAAAAGATCATTCTGCGTACATTTTTGGCATACGTTTGCTCCTGCTTGGTCAGCTGAGCAGCGAAGTTCTACTTAACTACCTCCTATCAGAAGAGACCTCAGAGCTGCATCTTTTGAGCCCAGTACTGAGCCTGAAAAGCATTTCCAACCCCACTTACAAGTAAAACTAGCTAAAATGTGCCTGGCTGCTGTTCACTGAAAAGCTCATTCTGCTCACATTTTTGGCATACGTTTGCTCCTACCGGGTCAGCTGAGCAGCGAATTTCTATTTAACCTCCTGCTATCATGAGAGACCTCAGGGCTGCATGTTTTGAGCCCAGTACTGAGCCTGAAAAGCATTTCCAACCCCACTTACAAGTAAAACTAGCTAAAATGTGCCTGGCTGCTCTTCACTGAAAAGCTCATTCTGCGTACATTTTTGGCATACGTTTGCTCCTGCCGGGTCAGCTGTGCAGCGAAGTTCTACTTAACTACCTCCTATCGGGAGAGACCTCAGAGCTGCATCTTTTGAGCCCAGTACTGAGCCTGAAAAGCATTTCCAACCCCACTTACAAGTAAAACTAGCTAAAATGTGCCTGACTGCTATTCACTGAAAAGCTCATTCTGCGTACATTTTTGGCATACGTTTGCTCCTACCGGGTCAGCTGAGCAGCGAATTTCTATTTAACCACCTGCAATCATGAGACACCTCAGGGCTGCATGTTTTGAGCCCAGTACTGAGCCTGAAAAGCGTTTCCAACCCCACTTACAAGTAAAACTAGCTAAAATGTGCCTGGCTGCTATTCACAGAAAAGCTCATTCTGCTTACATTTTTGGCATACGTTTGCTCCTACCGGGTCAGCTGAGCAGCGAATTTCTATTTAACCACCTGCTATCATGAGAGACCTCAGGGCTGCATGTTTTGAGCCCAGTACTGATCCTGAAAAGCGTTTCCAACCCCCACTTACAAGTAAAACTAGCTAAAATGTGCCTGGCTGCTCTTCACTGAAAAGCTCATTCGGCGTACATTTTTGGCATACGTTTGCTCCTGCTTGGTCAGCTGAGCAGCGAATTTCTATTTAACCACCTGCTATCATGAGAGACCTCAGGGCTGCATGTTTTGAGCCCAGTACTGATCCTGAAAAGCGTTTCCAACCCCACTTACAAGTAAAACTAGCTAAAATGTGCCTGGCTGCTATTCACTGAAAAGCTCATTCTGTGTACATTTTTGGCATACATTTGCTCCTGCCGGGTCAGCTGAGCAGCGAAGTTCTACTTAACTACCTCCTATCAGGAGAGACCTCAGAGCTGCATCTTTTGAGCCCAGTACTGAGCCTGAAAAGCATTTCCAACCCCACTTACAAGTAAAACTAGCTAAAATGTGCCTGGCTGCTCTTCACTGAAAAGCTCATTCTGCGAACATTTTTGGCATACGTTTGCTCCTGCCGGGTCAGCTGAGCAGCAAATTTCTATTTAACCACCTGCTATCATGAGAGACATCAGGGCTGCACGTTTTGAGCCCAGTACTGATCCTGAAAAGCGTTTCCAACCCCACTTACAAGTAAAACTAGCTAAAATGTGCCTGGATGCTAGTCACTGAAAAGCTCATTCTGCGTAAATTTTTGGCATACGTTTGCTCCTGCCGGGTCAGCTGAGCAGCGAATTTCTATTTAACCACCTGCTATCATGAGAGACATCAGGGCTGCATGTTTTGAGCCCAGTACTGATCCTGAACAGCGTTTCCAACCCCACTTACAAGTAAAACTAGCTAAAATGTGCCTGGCTGCTATTCACTGAAAAGCTCATTCTGCGTACATTTTTGGCATACATTTGCTCCTGCCGGGTCAGCTGAGAAGCGAATTTCTATTTAACCACCTGCTATCATGAGAGACCTCAGGGCTGTATGTTTTGAGCCCTGTACTGATCCTGAAAAGAGTTTCCAACCCCACTTACAAGTAAAACTAGCTAAAATGTGCCTGGATGCTATTCACTGAAAAGATCATTCTGCATACATTTTTGGCATACGTTTGCTCCTGCTTGGTCAGCTGAGCAGCGAAGTTCTACTTAACTACCTCCTATCAGAAGAGACCTCAGAGCTGCATCTTTTGAGCCCAGTACTGAGCCTGAAAAGCATTTCCAACCCCACTTACAAGTAAAAGTAGCTAAAATGTGCCTGGCTGCTATTCACTGAAAAGCTCATTCTGCTTACATTTTTGGCATACGTTTGCTCCTACCGGGTCAGCTGAGCAGCGAATTTCTATTTAACCTCCTGCTATCATGAGAGACCTCAGGGCTGCATGTTTTGAGCCCAGTACTGAGCCTGAAAAGCATTTCCAACCCCACTTACAAGTAAAACTAGCTAAAATGTGCCTGGATGCTCTTCACTGAAAAGCTCATTCTGCGTACATTTTTGGCATACGTTTGCTCCTGCCGGGTCAGCTGAGCAGCGAATTTCTATTTAACCACCTGCTATCATGAGAAACCTCAGAGCTGCATGTTTTGAGCCCAGTACTGATCCTGAAAAGCGTTTCCAACCCCACTTACAAGTAAAACTAGCTAAAATGTGCCTGGCTGCTATTCACTGAAAAGCTCATTCTGTGTACATTTTTGGCATACGTTTGCTCCTGCTGGGTCAGCCAAGTGGCAAATTTCTACTTAACCACCTACTATCATGAGAGACCTCAGGGCTGCATGTTTTGAGCGCAGTACTGAGCCTGAAAAGCGTTTCCAACCCCACTTACAAGTAAAACTAGCTAAAATGTGCCTGGCTGCTATTCACTAAAAAGATCATTCTGCGTACATTTTTGGCATACGTTTGCTCCTGCTTGGTCAGCTGAGCAGCGAAGTTCTACTTAACTACCTCCTATCAGAAGAGACCTCAGAGCTGCATCTTTTGAGCCCAGTACTGAGCCTGAAAAGCATTTCCAACCCCACTTACAAGTAAAACTAGCTAAAATGTGCCTGGCTGCTGTTCACTGAAAAGCTCATTCTGCTCACATTTTTGGCATACGTTTGCTCCTACCGGGTCAGCTGAGCAGCGAATTTCTATTTAACCTCCTGCTATCATGAGAGACCTCAGGGCTGCATGTTTTGAGCCCAGTACTGAGCCTGAAAAGCATTTCCAACCCCACTTACAAGTAAAACTAGCTAAAATGTGCCTGGCTGCTCTTCACTGAAAAGCTCATTCTGCGTACATTTTTGGCATACGTTTGCTCCTGCCGGGTCAGCTGTGCAGCGAAGTTCTACTTAACTACCTCCTATCAGGAGAGACCTCAGAGCTGCATCTTTTGAGCCCAGTACTGAGCCTGAAAAGCATTTCCAACCCCACTTACAAGTAAAACTAGCTAAAATGTGCCTGACTGCTATTCACTGAAAAGCTCATTCTGCGTACATTTTTGGCATACGTTTGCTCCTACCGGGTCAGCTGAGCAGCGAATTTCTATTTAACCACCTGCAATCATGAGACACCTCAGGGCTGCATGTTTTGAGCCCAGTACTGAGCCTGAAAAGCGTTTCCAACCCCACTTACAAGTAAAACTAGCTAAAATGTGCCTGGCTGCTATTCACAGAAAAGCTCATTCTGCTTACATTTTTGGCATACGTTTGCTCCTACCGGGTCAGCTGAGCAGCGAATTTCTATTTAACCACCTGCTATCATGAGAGACCTCAGGGCTGCATGTTTTGAGCCCAGTACTGATCCTGAAAAGCGTTTCCAACCCCCACTTACAAGTAAAACTAGCTAAAATGTGCCTGGCTGCTCTTCACTGAAAAGCTCATTCGGCGTACATTTTTGGCATACGTTTGCTCCTGCTTGGTCAGCTGAGCAGCGAATTTCTATTTAACCACCTGCTATCATGAGAGACCTCAGGGCTGCATGTTTTGAGCCCAGTACTGATCCTGAAAAGCGTTTCCAACCCCACTTACAAGTAAAACTAGCTAAAATGTGCCTGGCTGCTATTCACTGAAAAGCTCATTCTGCGTACATTTTTGGCATACATTTGCTCCTGCCGGGTCAGCTGAGAAGCGAAGTTCTACTTAACTACCTGCTATCATGAGAGACCTCAGCGCTGCATGTTTTGAGCCCAGTACTGATCCTGAAAAGCGTTTCCAACCCCACTTACAAGTAAAACTAGCTAAAATGTGCCTGGCTGCTGTTCACTGAAAAGCTCATTCTGCTTACATTTTTGGCATACGTTTGCTCCTACCGGGTCAGCTGAGCAGCGAATTTCTATTTAACCTCCTGCTATCATGAGAGACCTCAGGGCTGCATGTTTTGAGCCCAGTACTGAGCCTGAAAAGCATTTCCAACCCCACTTACAAGTAAAACTAGCTAAAATGTGCCTGGCTGCTCTTCACTGAAAAGCTCATTCTGCGTACATTTTTGGCATACGTTTGCTCCTGCCGGGTCAGCTGTGCAGCGATGTTCTACTTAACTACCTCCAATCAGGAGAGACCTCAGAGCTGCATCTTTTGAGCCCAGTACTGAGCCTGAAAAGCATTTCCAACCCCACTTACAAGTAAAACTAGCTAAAATGTGCCTGACTGCTATTCACTGAAAAGCTCATTCTGCTTACATTTTTGGCATACGTTTGCTCCTACCGGGTCAGCTGAGCAGCGAATTTCTATTTAACCACCTGCAATCATGAGAGACCTCAGGGCTGCATGTTTTGAGCCCAGTACTGAGCCTGAAAAGCGTTTCCAACCCCACTTACAAGTAAAACTAGCTAAAATGTGCCTGGCTGCTATTCACAGAAAAGCTCATTCTGCTTACATTTTTGGCATACGTTTGCTCCTACCGGGTCAGCTGAGCAGCGAATTTCTATTTAACCACCTGCAATCATGAGAGACCTCAGGGCTGCATGTTTTGAGCCCAGTACTGAGCCTGAAAAGCGTTTCCAACCCCACTTACAAGTAAAACTAGCTAAAATGTGCCTGGCTGCTATTCACAGAAAAGCTCATTCTGCTTACATTTTTGGCATACGTTTGCTCCTACCGGGTCAGCTGAGCAGCGAATTTCTGTTTAACCACCTGCTATCATGAGAGACCTCAGGGCTGCATGTTTTGAGCCCAGTACTGTTCCTGAAAAGCGTTTCCAACCCCACTTACAAGTAAAACTAGCTAAAATGTGCCTCGCTGCTATTCACTGAAAAGCTCATTCTGTGTACATTTTTGGCATACGTTTGCTCCTGCTGGGTCATCCAAGGCAAATTTCTACTTAACCACCTGCTATCATGAGAGACCTCAGGGCTGCATCTTTTGAGCCCAGTACTGATCCTGAAAAGCGTTTCCAACCCCACTTACAAGTAAAACTAGCTAAAATGTGCCTGGCTGCTATTCACTGAAAAGCTCATTCTGCTTACATTTTTGGCATACGTTTGCTCCTACCGGGTCAGCTGAGCAGCGAATTTCTATTTAACCACCTGCAATCATGAGAGACCTCAGGGCTGCATGTTTTGAGCCCAGTACTGAGCCTGAAAAGCGTTTCCAACCCCACTTACAAGTAAAACTAGCTAAAATGTGCCTGGCTGCTCTTCACTGAAAAGCTCATTCTGCGTACATTTTTGGCATACGTTTGCTCCTGCCGGGTCAGCTGAGCAGCGAATTTCTATTTAACCACCTGCTATCATGAGAGACCTCAGGGCTGCATGTTTTGAGCCCAGTACTGATCCTGAAAAGCGTTTCCAACCCCACTTACAAGTAAAACTAGCTAAAATGTGCCTGGCTGCTATTCACTGAAAAGCTCATTCTGTGTACATTTTTGGCATACGTTTGCTCCTGCTGGGTCAGCCAAGTGGCAAATTTATACTTAACCACCTGCTATCATGAGAGACCTCAGGGCTGCATCTTTTGAGCCCAGTACTGAGCCTGAAAAGCATTTCCAACCCCACTTACAAGTAAAACTAGCTAAAATGTGCCTGACTGCTATTCACTGAAAAGCTCATTCTGCTTACATTTTTGGCATACGTTTGCTCCTACCGGGTCAGCTGAGCAGCGAATTTCTATTTAACCACCTGCAATCATGAGAGACCTCAGGGCTGCATGTTTTGAGCCCAGTACTGAGCCTGAAAAGCGTTTCCAACCCCACTTACAAGTAAAACTAGCTAAAATGTGCCTGGCTGCTATTCACAGAAAAGCTCATTCTGCTTACATTTTTGGCATACGTTTGCTCCTACCGGGTCAGCTGAGCAGCGAATTTCTATTTAACCTCCTGCTATCATGAGAGACCTCAGGGATGCATGTTTTGAGCCCAGTACTGAGCCTGAAAAGCATTTCCAACCCCACTTACAAGTAAAACTAGCTAAAATGTGCCTGGCTGCTCTTCACTGAAAAGCTCATTCTGCGTACATTTTTGGCATACGTTTGCTCCTGCCGGGTCAGCTGAGCAGCGAATTTCTATTTAACCACCTGCTATCATGAGAAACCTCAGGGCTGCATGTTTTGAGCCCAGTACTGATCCTGAAAAGCGTTTCCAACCCCACTTACAAGTAAAACTAGCTAAAATGTGCCTGGCTGCTATTCACTGAAAAGCTCATTCTGTGTACATTTTTGGCATACGTTTGCTCCTGCTGGGTCAGCCAAGTGGCAAATTTCTACTTAACCACCTACTATCATGAGAGACCTCAGGCTGCATGTTTTGAGCGCAGTACTGAGCCTGAAAAGCGTTTCCAACCCCACTTACAAGTAAAACTAGCTAAAATGTGCCTGGCTGCTATTCACTAAAAAGATCATTCTGCGTACATTTTTGGCATACGTTTGCTCCTGCTTGGTCAGCTGAGCAGCGAAGTTCTACTTAACTACCTCCTATCAGAAGAGACCTCAGAGCTGCATCTTTTGAGCCCAGTACTGAGCCTGAAAAGCATTTCCAACCCCACTTACAAGTAAAACTAGCTAAAATGTGCCTGGCTGCTGTTCACTGAAAAGCTCATTCTGCTTACATTTTTGGCATACGTTTGCTCCTACCGGGTCAGCTGAGCAGCGAATTTCTATTTAACCTCCTGCTATCATGAGAGACCTCAGGGCTGCATGTTTTGAGCCCAGTACTGAGCCTGAAAAGCATTTCCAACCCCACTTACAAGTAAAACTAGCTAAAATGTGCCTGGCTGCTCTTCACTGAAAAGCTCATTCTGCGTACATTTTTGGCATACGTTTGCTCCTGCCGGGTCAGCTGTGCAGCGATGTTCTACTTAACTACCTCCAATCAGGAGAGACCTCAGAGCTGCATCTTTTGAGCCCAGTACTGAGCCTGAAAAGCATTTCCAACCCCACTTACAAGTAAAACTAGCTAAAATGTGCCTGACTGCTATTCACTGAAAAGCTCATTCTGCTTACATTTTTGGCATACGTTTGCTCCTACCGGGTCAGCTGAGCAGCGAATTTCTATTTAACCACCTGCAATCATGAGAGACCTCAGGGCTGCATGTTTTGAGCCCAGTACTGAGCCTGAAAAGCGTTTCCAACCCCACTTACAAGTAAAACTAGCTAAAATGTGCCTGGCTGCTATTCACAGAAAAGCTCATTCTGCTTACATTTTTGGCATACGTTTGCTCCTACCGGGTCAGCTGAGCAGCGAATTTCTATTTAACCACCTGCTATCATGAGAGACCTCAGGGCTGCATGTTTTGAGCCCAGTACTGATCCTGAAAAGCGTTTCCAACCCCACTTACAAGTAAAACTAGCTAAAATGTGCCTGACTGCTATTCACTGAAAAGCTCATTCTGCTTACATTTTTGGCATACGTTTGCTCCTACCGGGTCAGCTGAGCAGCGAATTTCTATTTAACCACCTGCAATCATGAGAGACCTCAGGGCTGCATGTTTTGAGCCCAGTACTGAGCCTGAAAAGCGTTTCCAACCCCACTTACAAGTAAAACTAGCTAAAATGTGCCTGGCTGCTATTCACTAAAAAGATCATTCTGCGTACATTTTTGGCATACGTTTGCTCCTGCTTGGTCAGCTGAGCAGCGAAGTTCTACTTAACTACCTCCTATCAGAAGAGACCTCAGAGCTGCATCTTTTGAGCCCAGTACTGAGCCTGAAAAGCATTTCCAACCCCACTTACAAGTAAAACTAGCTAAAATGTGCCTGGCTGCTCTTCACTGAAAAGCTCATTCTGCTTACATTTTTGGCATACGTTTGCTCCTACCGGGTCAGCTGAGCAGCGAATTTCTTTTAACCTCCTGCTATCATGAGAGACCTCAGGGCTGCATGTTTTGAGCCCAGTACTGATCCTGAAAAGCGTTTCCAACCCCACTTACAAGTAAAACTAGCTAAAATGTGCCTGACTGCTATTCACTGAAAAGCTCATTCTGCTTACATTTTTAGCCTACGTTTGCTCCTACCGGGTCAGCTGAGCAGCGAATTTCTATTTAACCACCTGCAATCATGAGAGACCTCAGGGCTGCATGTTTTGAGCCCAGTACTGAGCCTGAAAAGCGTTTCCAACCCCACTTACAAGTAAAACTAGCTAAAATGTGCCTGGCTGCTATTCACAGAAAAGCTCATTCTGCTTACATTTTTGGCATACGTTTGCTCCTACCGGGTCAGCTGAGCAGCAAATTTCTGTTTAACCACCTGCTATCATGAGAGACCTCAGGGCTGCATGTTTTGAGCCCAGTAATGTTCCTGAAAAGCGTTTCCAACCCCACTTACAAGTAAAACTAGCTAAAATGTGCCTCGCTGCTATTCACTGAAAAGCTCATTCTGTGTACATTTTTGGCATACGTTTGCTCCTGCTGGGTCATCCAAGGCAAATTTCTACTTAACCACCTGCTATCATGAGAGACCTCAGGGCTGCATCTTTTGAGCCCAGTACTGATCCTGAAAAGCGTTTCCAACCCCACTTACAAGTAAAACTAGCTAAAATGTGCCTGGCTGCTATTCACTGAAAAGCTCATTCTGTGTACATTTTTGGCATACGTTTGCTCCTGCTGGGTCAGCCAAGTGGCAAATTTATACTTAACCACCTGCTATCATGAGAGACCTCAGGGCTGCATCTTTTGAGCCCAGTACTGAGCCTGAAAAGCATTTCCAACCCCACTTACAAGTAAAACTAGCTAAAATGTGCCTGACTGCTATTCACTGAAAAGCTCATTCTGCTTACATTTTTGGCATACGTTTGCTCCTACCGGGTCAGCTGAGCAGCGAATTTCTATTTAACCACCTGCAATCATGAGAGACCTCAGGGCTGCATGTTTTGAGCCCAGTACTGAGCCTGAAAAGCGTTTCCAACCCCACTTACAAGTAAAACTAGCTAAAATGTGCCTGGCTGCTATTCACAGAAAAGCTCATTCTGCTTACATTTTTGGCATACGTTTGCTCCTACCGGGTCAGCTGAGCAGCGAATTTCTATTTAACCTCCTGCTATCATGAGAGACCTCAGGGATGCATGTTTTGAGCCCAGTACTGAGCCTGAAAAGCATTTCCAACCCCACTTACAAGTAAAACTAGCTAAAATGTGCCTGGCTGCTCTTCACTGAAAAGCTCATTCTGCGTACATTTTTGGCATACGTTTGCTCCTGTCGGGTCAGCTGAGCAGCGAATTTCTATTTAACCACCTGCTATCATGAGAAACCTCAGGGCTGCATGTTTTGAGCCCAGTACTGATCCTGAAAAGCGTTTCCAACCCCACTTACAAGTAAAACTAGCTAAAATGTGCCTGGCTGCTATTCACTGAAAAGCTCATTCTGTGTACATTTTTGGCATACGTTTGCTCCTGCTGGGTCAGCCAAGTGGCAAATTTCTACTTAACCACCTACTATCATGAGAGACCTCAGGCTGCATGTTTTGAGCGCAGTACTGAGCCTGAAAAGCGTTTCCAACCCCACTTACAAGTAAAACTAGCTAAAATGTGCCTGGCTGCTATTCACTAAAAAGATCATTCTGCGTACATTTTTGGCATACGTTTGCTCCTGCTTGGTCAGCTGAGCAGCGAAGTTCTACTTAACTACCTCCTATCAGAAGAGACCTCAGAGCTGCATCTTTTGAGCCCAGTACTGAGCCTGAAAAGCATTTCCAACCCCACTTACAAGTAAAACTAGCTAAAATGTGCCTGGCTGCTGTTCACTGAAAAGCTCATTCTGCTTACATTTTTGGCATACGTTTGCTCCTACCGGGTCAGCTGAGCAGCGAATTTCTATTTAACCTCCTGCTATCATGAGAGACCTCAGGGCTGCATGTTTTGAGCCCAGTACTGAGCCTGAAAAGCATTTCCAACCCCACTTACAAGTAAAACTAGCTAAAATGTGCCTGGCTGCTCTTCACTGAAAAGCTCATTCTGCGTACATTTTTGGCATACGTTTGCTCCTGCCGGGTCAGCTGTGCAGCGATGTTCTACTTAACTACCTCCAATCAGGAGAGACCTCAGAGCTGCATCTTTTGAGCCCAGTACTGAGCCTGAAAAGCATTTCCAACCCCACTTACAAGTAAAACTAGCTAAAATGTGCCTGGCTGCTCTTCACTGAAAAGCTCATTCTGCGTACATTTTTGGCATACGTTTGCTCCTGCCGGGTCAGCTGTGCAGCGATGTTCTACTTAACTACCTCCAATCAGGAGAGACCTCAGAGCTGCATCTTTTGAGCCCAGTACTGAGCCTGAAAAGCATTTCCAACCCCACTTACAAGTAAAACTAGCTAAAATGTGCCTGACTGCTATTCACTGAAAAGCTCATTCTGCTTACATTTTTGGCATACGTTTGCTCCTACCGGGTCAGCTGAGCAGCGAATTTCTATTTAACCACCTGCAATCATGAGAGACCTCAGGGCTGCATGTTTTGAGCCCAGTACTGAGCCTGAAAAGCGTTTCCAACCCCACTTACAAGTAAAACTAGCTAAAATGTGCCTGGCTGCTATTCACAGAAAAGCTCATTCTGCTTACATTTTTGGCATACGTTTGCTCCTACCGGGTCAGCTGAGCAGCGAATTTCTATTTAACCACCTGCAATCATGAGAGACCTCAGGGCTGCATGTTTTGAGCCCAGTACTGAGCCTGAAAAGCGTTTCCAACCCCACTTACAAGTAAAACTAGCTAAAATGTGCCTGGCTGCTATTCACAGAAAAGCTCATTCTGCTTACATTTTTGGCATACGTTTGCTCCTACCGGGTCAGCTGAGCAGCGAATTTCTGTTTAACCACCTGCTATCATGAGAGACCTCAGGGCTGCATGTTTTGAGCCCAGTACTGTTCCTGAAAAGCGTTTCCAACCCCACTTACAAGTAAAACTAGCTAAAATGTGCCTCGCTGCTATTCACTGAAAAGCTCATTCTGTGTACATTTTTGGCATACGTTTGCTCCTGCTGGGTCATCCAAGGCAAATTTCTACTTAACCACCTGCTATCATGAGAGACCTCAGGGCTGCATCTTTTGAGCCCAGTACTGATCCTGAAAAGCGTTTCCAACCCCACTTACAAGTAAAACTAGCTAAAATGTGCCTGGCTGCTATTCACTGAAAAGCTCATTCTGCTTACATTTTTGGCATACGTTTGCTCCTACCGGGTCAGCTGAGCAGCGAATTTCTATTTAACCACCTGCAATCATGAGAGACCTCAGGGCTGCATGTTTTGAGCCCAGTACTGAGCCTGAAAAGCGTTTCCAACCCCACTTACAAGTAAAACTAGCTAAAATGTGCCTGGCTGCTATTCACAGAAAAGCTAATTCTGCTTACATTTTTGGCATACGTTTGCTCCTACCGGGTCAGCTGAGCAGCGAATTTCTGTTTAACCACCTGCTATCATGAGAGACCTCAGGGCTGCATGTTTTGAGCCCAGTACTGTTCCTGAAAAGCGTTTCCAACCCCACTTACAAGTAAAACTAGCTAAAATGTGCCTGGCTGCTCTTCACTGAAAAGCTCATTCTGCGTACATTTTTGGCATACGTTTGCTCCTGCCGGGTCAGCTGAGCAGCGAATTTCTATTTAACCACCTGCTATCATGAGAGACCTCAGGGCTGCATGTTTTGAGCCCAGTACTGATCCTGAAAAGCGTTTCCAACCCCACTTACAAGTAAAACTAGCTAAAATGTGCCTGGCTGCTATTCACTGAAAAGCTCATTCTGTGTACATTTTTGGCATACGTTTGCTCCTGCTGGGTCAGCCAAGTGGCAAATTTATACTTAACCACCTGCTATCATGAGAGACCTCAGGGCTGCATCTTTTGAGCCCAGTACTGAGCCTGAAAAGCATTTCCAACCCCACTTACAAGTAAAACTAGCTAAAATGTGCCTGACTGCTATTCACTGAAAAGCTCATTCTGCTTACATTTTTGGCATACGTTTGCTCCTACCGGGTCAGCTGAGCAGCGAATTTCTATTTAACCACCTGCAATCATGAGAGACCTCAGGGCTGCATGTTTTGAGCCCAGTACTGAGCCTGAAAAGCGTTTCCAACCCCACTTACAAGTAAAACTAGCTAAAATGTGCCTGGCTGCTATTCACAGAAAAGCTCATTCTGCTTACATTTTTGGCATACGTTTGCTCCTACCGGGTCAGCTGAGCAGCGAATTTCTATTTAACCTCCTGCTATCATGAGAGACCTCAGGGATGCATGTTTTGAGCCCAGTACTGAGCCTGAAAAGCATTTCCAACCCCACTTACAAGTAAAACTAGCTAAAATGTGCCTGGCTGCTCTTCACTGAAAAGCTCATTCTGCGTACATTTTTGGCATACGTTTGCTCCTGCCGGGTCAGCTGAGCAGCGAATTTCTATTTAACCACCTGCTATCATGAGAAACCTCAGGGCTGCATGTTTTGAGCCCAGTACTGATCCTGAAAAGCGTTTCCAACCCCACTTACAAGTAAAACTAGCTAAAATGTGCCTGGCTGCTATTCACTGAAAAGCTCATTCTGTGTACATTTTTGGCATACGTTTGCTCCTGCTGGGTCAGCCAAGTGGCAAATTTCTACTTAACCACCTACTATCATGAGAGACCTCAGGCTGCATGTTTTGAGCGCAGTACTGAGCCTGAAAAGCGTTTCCAACCCCACTTACAAGTAAAACTAGCTAAAATGTGCCTGGCTGCTATTCACTAAAAAGATCATTCTGCGTACATTTTTGGCATACGTTTGCTCCTGCTTGGTCAGCTGAGCAGCGAAGTTCTACTTAACTACCTCCTATCAGAAGAGACCTCAGAGCTGCATCTTTTGAGCCCAGTACTGAGCCTGAAAAGCATTTCCAACCCCACTTACAAGTAAAACTAGCTAAAATGTGCCTGGCTGCTGTTCACTGAAAAGCTCATTCTGCTTACATTTTTGGCATACGTTTGCTCCTACCGGGTCAGCTGAGCAGCGAATTTCTATTTAACCTCCTGCTATCATGAGAGACCTCAGGGCTGCATGTTTTGAGCCCAGTACTGAGCCTGAAAAGCATTTCCAACCCCACTTACAAGTAAAACTAGCTAAAATGTGCCTGGCTGCTCTTCACTGAAAAGCTCATTCTGCGTACATTTTTGGCATACGTTTGCTCCTGCCGGGTCAGCTGTGCAGCGATGTTCTACTTAACTACCTCCAATCAGGAGAGACCTCAGAGCTGCATCTTTTGAGCCCAGTACTGAGCCTGAAAAGCATTTCCAACCCCACTTACAAGTAAAACTAGCTAAAATGTGCCTGACTGCTATTCACTGAAAAGCTCATTCTGCTTACATTTTTGGCATACGTTTGCTCCTACCGGGTCAGCTGAGCAGCGAATTTCTATTTAACCACCTGCAATCATGAGAGACCTCAGGGCTGCATGTTTTGAGCCCAGTACTGAGCCTGAAAAGCGTTTCCAACCCCACTTACAAGTAAAACTAGCTAAAATGTGCCTGGCTGCTATTCACAGAAAAGCTCATTCTGCTTACATTTTTGGCATACGTTTGCTCCTACCGGGTCAGCTGAGCAGCGAATTTCTATTTAACCACCTGCTATCATGAGAGACCTCAGGGCTGCATGTTTTGAGCCCAGTACTGATCCTGAAAAGCGTTTCCAACCCCACTTACAAGTAAAACTAGCTAAAATGTGCCTGACTGCTATTCACTGAAAAGCTCATTCTGCTTACATTTTTGGCATACGTTTGCTCCTACCGGGTCAGCTGAGCAGCGAATTTCTATTTAACCACCTGCAATCATGAGAGACCTCAGGGCTGCATGTTTTGAGCCCAGTACTGAGCCTGAAAAGCGTTTCCAACCCCACTTACAAGTAAAACTAGCTAAAATGTGCCTGGCTGCTATTCACTAAAAAGATCATTCTGCGTACATTTTTGGCATACGTTTGCTCCTGCTTGGTCAGCTGAGCAGCGAAGTTCTACTTAACTACCTCCTATCAGAAGAGACCTCAGAGCTGCATCTTTTGAGCCCAGTACTGAGCCTGAAAAGCATTTCCAACCCCACTTACAAGTAAAACTAGCTAAAATGTGCCTGGCTGCTCTTCACTGAAAAGCTCATTCTGCTTACATTTTTGGCATACGTTTGCTCCTACCGGGTCAGCTGAGCAGCGAATTTCTTTTAACCTCCTGCTATCATGAGAGACCTCAGGGCTGCATGTTTTGAGCCCAGTACTGATCCTGAAAAGCGTTTCCAACCCCACTTACAAGTAAAACTAGCTAAAATGTGCCTGACTGCTATTCACTGAAAAGCTCATTCTGCTTACATTTTTAGCCTACGTTTGCTCCTACCGGGTCAGCTGAGCAGCGAATTTCTATTTAACCACCTGCAATCATGAGAGACCTCAGGGCTGCATGTTTTGAGCCCAGTACTGAGCCTGAAAAGCGTTTCCAACCCCACTTACAAGTAAAACTAGCTAAAATGTGCCTGGCTGCTATTCACAGAAAAGCTCATTCTGCTTACATTTTTGGCATACGTTTGCTCCTACCGGGTCAGCTGAGCAGCAAATTTCTGTTTAACCACCTGCTATCATGAGAGACCTCAGGGCTGCATGTTTTGAGCCCAGTAATGTTCCTGAAAAGCGTTTCCAACCCCACTTACAAGTAAAACTAGCTAAAATGTGCCTCGCTGCTATTCACTGAAAAGCTCATTCTGTGTACATTTTTGGCATACGTTTGCTCCTGCTGGGTCATCCAAGGCAAATTTCTACTTAACCACCTGCTATCATGAGAGACCTCAGGGCTGCATCTTTTGAGCCCAGTACTGATCCTGAAAAGCGTTTCCAACCCCACTTACAAGTAAAACTAGCTAAAATGTGCCTGGCTGCTATTCACTGAAAAGCTCATTCTGTGTACATTTTTGGCATACGTTTGCTCCTGCTGGGTCAGCCAAGTGGCAAATTTATACTTAACCACCTGCTATCATGAGAGACCTCAGGGCTGCATCTTTTGAGCCCAGTACTGAGCCTGAAAAGCATTTCCAACCCCACTTACAAGTAAAACTAGCTAAAATGTGCCTGACTGCTATTCACTGAAAAGCTCATTCTGCTTACATTTTTGGCATACCTTTGCTCCTACCGGGTCAGCTGAGCAGCGAATTTCTATTTAACCACCTGCAATCATGAGAGACCTCAGGGCTGCATGTTTTGAGCCCAGTACTGAGCCTGAAAAGCGTTTCCAACCCCACTTACAAGTAAAACTAGCTAAAATGTGCCTGGCTGCTATTCACAGAAAAGCTCATTCTGCTTACATTTTTGGCATACGTTTGCTCCTACCGGGTCAGCTGAGCAGCGAATTTCTATTTAACCTCCTGCTATCATGAGAGACCTCAGGGATGCATGTTTTGAGCCCAGTACTGAGCCTGAAAAGCATTTCCAACCCCACTTACAAGTAAAACTAGCTAAAATGTGCCTGGCTGCTCTTCACTGAAAAGCTCATTCTGCGTACATTTTTGGCATACGTTTGCTCCTGCCGGGTCAGCTGAGCAGCGAATTTCTATTTAACCACCTGCTATCATGAGAAACCTCAGGGCTGCATGTTTTGAGCCCAGTACTGATCCTGAAAAGCGTTTCCAACCCCACTTACAAGTAAAACTAGCTAAAATGTGCCTGGCTGCTATTCACTGAAAAGCTCATTCTGTGTACATTTTTGGCATACGTTTGCTCCTGCTGGGTCAGCCAAGTGGCAAATTTCTACTTAACCACCTACTATCATGAGAGACCTCAGGCTGCATGTTTTGAGCGCAGTACTGAGCCTGAAAAGCGTTTCCAACCCCACTTACAAGTAAAACTAGCTAAAATGTGCCTGGCTGCTATTCACTAAAAAGATCATTCTGCGTACATTTTTGGCATACGTTTGCTCCTGCTTGGTCAGCTGAGCAGCGAAGTTCTACTTAACTACCTCCTATCAGAAGAGACCTCAGAGCTGCATCTTTTGAGCCCAGTACTGAGCCTGAAAAGCATTTCCAACCCCACTTACAAGTAAAACTAGCTAAAATGTGCCTGGCTGCTGTTCACTGAAAAGCTCATTCTGCTTACATTTTTGGCATACGTTTGCTCCTACCGGGTCAGCTGAGCAGCGAATTTCTATTTAACCTCCTGCTATCATGAGAGACCTCAGGGCTGCATGTTTTGAGCCCAGTACTGAGCCTGAAAAGCATTTCCAACCCCACTTACAAGTAAAACTAGCTAAAATGTGCCTGGCTGCTCTTCACTGAAAAGCTCATTCTGCGTACATTTTTGGCATACGTTTGCTCCTGCCGGGTCAGCTGTGCAGCGATGTTCTACTTAACTACCTCCAATCAGGAGAGACCTCAGAGCTGCATCTTTTGAGCCCAGTACTGAGCCTGAAAAGCATTTCCAACCCCACTTACAAGTAAAACTAGCTAAAATGTGCCTGACTGCTATTCACTGAAAAGCTCATTCTGCTTACATTTTTGGCATACGTTTGCTCCTACCGGGTCAGCTGAGCAGCGAATTTCTATTTAACCACCTGCAATCATGAGAGACCTCAGGGCTGCATGTTTTGAGCCCAGTACTGAGCCTGAAAAGCGTTTCCAACCCCACTTACAAGTAAAACTAGCTAAAATGTGCCTGGCTGCTATTCACAGAAAAGCTCATTCTGCTTACATTTTTGGCATACGTTTGCTCCTACCGGGTCAGCTGAGCAGCGAATTTCTATTTAACCACCTGCTATCATGAGAGACCTCAGGGCTGCATGTTTTGAGCCCAGTACTGATCCTGAAAAGCGTTTCCAACCCCACTTACAAGTAAAACTAGCTAAAATGTGCCTGACTGCTATTCACTGAAAAGCTCATTCTGCTTACATTTTTGGCATACGTTTGCTCCTACCGGGTCAGCTGAGCAGCGAATTTCTATTTAACCACCTGCAATCATGAGAGACCTCAGGGCTGCATGTTTTGAGCCCAGTACTGAGCCTGAAAAGCGTTTCCAACCCCACTTACAAGTAAAACTAGCTAAAATGTGCCTGGCTGCTATTCACTAAAAAGATCATTCTGCGTACATTTTTGGCATACGTTTGCTCCTGCTTGGTCAGCTGAGCAGCGAAGTTCTACTTAACTACCTCCTATCAGAAGAGACCTCAGAGCTGCATCTTTTGAGCCCAGTACTGAGCCTGAAAAGCATTTCCAACCCCACTTACAAGTAAAACTAGCTAAAATGTGCCTGGCTGCTCTTCACTGAAAAGCTCATTCTGCTTACATTTTTGGCATACGTTTGCTCCTACCGGGTCAGCTGAGCAGCGAATTTCTTTTAACCTCCTGCTATCATGAGAGACCTCAGGGCTGCATGTTTTGAGCCCAGTACTGATCCTGAAAAGCGTTTCCAACCCCACTTACAAGTAAAACTAGCTAAAATGTGCCTGACTGCTATTCACTGAAAAGCTCATTCTGCTTACATTTTTAGCCTACGTTTGCTCCTACCGGGTCAGCTGAGCAGCGAATTTCTATTTAACCACCTGCAATCATGAGAGACCTCAGGGCTGCATGTTTTGAGCCCAGTACTGAGCCTGAAAAGCGTTTCCAACCCCACTTACAAGTAAAACTAGCTAAAATGTGCCTGGCTGCTATTCACAGAAAAGCTCATTCTGCTTACATTTTTGGCATACGTTTGCTCCTACCGGGTCAGCTGAGCAGCAAATTTCTGTTTAACCACCTGCTATCATGAGAGACCTCAGGGCTGCATGTTTTGAGCCCAGTAATGTTCCTGAAAAGCGTTTCCAACCCCACTTACAAGTAAAACTAGCTAAAATGTGCCTCGCTGCTATTCACTGAAAAGCTCATTCTGTGTACATTTTTGGCATACGTTTGCTCCTGCTGGGTCATCCAAGGCAAATTTCTACTTAACCACCTGCTATCATGAGAGACCTCAGGGCTGCATCTTTTGAGCCCAGTACTGATCCTGAAAAGCGTTTCCAACCCCACTTACAAGTAAAACTAGCTAAAATGTGCCTGGCTGCTATTCACTGAAAAGCTCATTCTGTGTACATTTTTGGCATACGTTTGCTCCTGCTGGGTCAGCCAAGTGGCAAATTTCTACTTAACCACCTGCTATCATGAGAGACCTCAGGGCTGCATCTTTTGAGCCCAGTACTGAGCCTGAAAAGCATTTCCAACCCCACTTACAAGTAAAACTAGCTAAAATATGCCTGACTGCTATTCACTGAAAAGCTCATTCTGCTTACATTTTTGGCATACGTTTGCTCCTACCGGGTCAGCTGAGCAGCGAATTTCTATTTAACCACCTGCAATCATGAGAGACCTCAGGGCTGCATGTTTTGAGCCCAGTACTGAGCCTGAAAAGCGTTTCCAACCCCACTTACAAGTAAAACTAGCTAAAATGTGCCTGGCTGCTATTCACAGAAAAGCTCATTCTGCTTACATTTTTGGCATACGTTTGCTCCTACCGGGTCAGCTGAGCAGCGAATTTCTATTTAACCTCCTGCTATCATGAGAGACCTCAGGGATGCATGTTTTGAGCCCAGTACTGAGCCTGAAAAGCATTTCCAACCCCACTTACAAGTAAAACTAGCTAAAATGTGCCTGGCTGCTCTTCACTGAAAAGCTCATTCTGCGTACATTTTTGGCATACGTTTGCTCCTGCCGGGTCAGCTGAGCAGCAAATTTCTATTTAACCACCTGCTATCATGAGAAACCTCAGGGCTGCATGTTTTGAGCCCAGTACTGATCCTGAAAAGCGTTTCCAACCCCACTTACAAGTAAAACTAGCTAAAATGTGCCTGGCTGCTATTCACTGAAAAGCTCATTCTGCTTACATTTTTGGCATACGTTTGCTCCTACTGGGTCAGCTGAGCAGCGAATTTCTATTTAACCTCCTGCTATCATGAGAAACCTCAGGGCTGCATGTTTTGAGCCCAGTACTGTTCCTGAAAAGCGTTTCCAACCCCACTTACAAGTAAAACTAGCTAAAATGTGCCTGGCTGCTATTCACTGAAAAGCTCATTCTGCGTACATTTTTGGCATACATTTGCTCCTGCCGGGTCAGCTGAGAAGCGAAGTTCTACTTAACTACCTGCTATCATGAGAGACCTCAGCGCTGCATGTTTTGAGCCCAGTACTGATCCTGAAAAGCGTTTCCAACCCCACTTACAAGTAAAACTAGCTAAAATGTACCTGGCTGCTATTCACTGAAAAGCTCATTCTGTGTACATTTTTGGCATACGTTTGCTCCTGCCGGGTCAGCTGAGCAGCGAATTTCTATTTAACCACCTGCTATCATTGAAGACCTCAGGGCTGCATGTTTTGAGCGCAGTACTGAGCCTGAAAAGTGTATCCAACCCCACTTACAAGTAAAACTTGCTAGAATGTGCCAGGCTGCTCTTCACTGAAAAGCTCATTCTGCGTGCATTTTTGGCATACATTTGCTCCTGCCGGGTCAGCTGAGCAGCGAAGTTCTACTTAACTACCTCCTATCAGGAGAGACCTCAGAGCTGCATCTTTTGAGCCCAGTACTGAGCCTGAAAAGCATTTCCAACCCCACTTACAAGTAAAACTAGCTAAAATGTGCCTGGCTGCTCTTCACTGAAAAGCTCATTCTGCGTACATTTTTGGCATACCTTTGCTCCTGCCGGGTCAGCTGAGCAGCGAATTTCTATTTAACCACGTGCTATCACGAGAGACCTCAGGGCTGCATGTTTTGAGCCCAGTACTGATCCTGAAAAGCGTTTCCAACCCCACTTACAAGTAAAACTAGCTAAAATGTACCTGGCTGCTATTCACTGAAAAGCTCATTCTGTGTACATTTTTGGCATACGTTTGCTCCTGCCGGGTCAGCTGAGCAGCGAATTTCTATTTAACCACCTGCTATCATTGAAGACCTCAGGGCTGCATGTTTTGAGGCCAGTACTGATCCTGAAAAGCGTTTCCAACCCCACTTACAAGTAAAACTAGCTAAAATGTGCCTGGCTGCTGTTCACTGAAAAGCTCATGCTGTGTACATTTTTGGCATACGTTTGCTCCTGCTGGGTCAGCCAAGTGGACAAACTTCTACTTAACCACCTGCTATCATGAGAGACCTCAGGGCAGCATCTTTTGAGCGCAGTACTGAGCCTGAAAAGCGTTTCCAACCCCACTTACAAGTAAAACTAGCTAAAATGTGCCTGGCTGCTCTCCACTGAAAAGCTCATTCTGCGTACATTTTTGGCATACGTTTGCTCCTGCCGGGTCAGCTGAGCAGCGAAGTACTACTTAACTACCTCCTATCATGAGAGACCTCAGAGGTGCATCTTTTGAGCCCAGTACTGAGCCTGAAAAGCATTTCCAATCCCACTTACAAGTAAAACTAGCTAAAATGTGCCTGGCTGCTCTCCACTGAAAAGCTCATTCTGCGTACATTTTTGGCATACGTTTGCTCCTGCCGGGTCAGCTGAGCAGCGAATTTCTATTTAACAACCTGCTATCATGGAAGACCTCAGGGCTGCATGTTTTGAGGCCAGTACTGATCCTGAAAAGCGTTTCCTACCCCACTTACAAGTAAAACTAGCTAAAATGTGCCTGGCTGCTATTCACTGAAAAGCTCATTCTGTGTACATTTTTGGCATACGTTTGCTCCTGCTGGGTCAGCCAAGTGGCAAACTTTTACTTAACCACCTGCTATCATGAGAGACCTCAGGGCTGCATCTTTTGAGCGCAGTACTGAGCCTGAAAAGCGTTTCCAACCCCACTTACAAGTAAAACTAGCTAAAATGTGCCTGACTGCTATTCACTGAAAAGCTCATTCTGCTTACATTTTTAGCATACGTTTGCTCCTACCGGGTCAGCTGAGCAGCGAATTTCTATTTAACCACCTGCAATCATGAGAGACCTCAGGGCTGCATGTTTTGAGCCCAGTACTGAGCCTGAAAAGCGTTTCCAACCCCACTTACAAGTAAAACTAGCTAAAATGTGCCTGGCTGTTATTCACAGAAAAGCTCATTCTGCTTACATTTTTGGCATACGTTTGCTCCTACCGGGTCAGCTGAGCAGCGAATTTCTGTTTAACCACCTGCTATCATGAGAGACCTCAGGGCTGCATGTTTTGAGCCCAGTAATGTTCCTGAAAAGCGTTTCCAACCCCACTTACAAGTAAAACTAGCTAAAATGTGCCTCGCTGCTATTCACTGAAAAGCTCATTCTGTGTACATTTTTGGCATACGTTTGCTCCTGCTGGGTCATCCAAGGCAAATTTCTACTTAACCACCTGCTATCATGAGAGACCTCAGGGCTGCATCTTTTGAGCCCAGTACTGATCCTGAAAAGCGTTTCCAACCCCACTTACAAGTAAAACTAGCTAAAATGTGCCTGGCTGCTATTCACTGAAAAGCTCATTCTGTGTACATTTTTGGCATACGTTTGCTCCTGCTGGGTCAGCCAAGTGGCAAATTTCTACTTAACCACCTGCTATCATGAGAGACCTCAGGGCTGCATCTTTTGAGCCCAGTACTGAGCCTGAAAAGCATTTCCAACCCCACTTACAAGTAAAACTAGCTAAAATATGCCTGACTGCTATTCACTGAAAAGCTCATTCTGCTTACATTTTTGGCATACGTTTGCTCCTACCGGGTCAGCTGAGCAGCGAATTTCTATTTAACCACCTGCAATCATGAGAGACCTCAGGGAGCCCAGTACTGAGCCTTAAAAGCGTTTCCAACCCCACACACAAGTAAAACTAGCTAAAATGTGCCTGGCTGCTATTCACAGAAAAGCTCATTCTGCTTACATTTTTGGCATACGTTTGCTCCTACCGGGTCAGCTGAGCAGCGAATTTCTATTTAACCTCCTGCTATCATGAGAGACCTCAGGGATGCATGTTTTGAGCCCAGTACTGAGCCTGAAAAGCATTTCCAACCCCACTTACAAGTAAAACTAGCTAAAATGTGCCTGGCTGCTCTTCACTGAAAAGCTCATTCTGCGTACATTTTTGGCATACGTTTGCTCCTGCCGGGTCAGCTGAGCAGCAAATTTCTATTTAACCACCTGCTATCATGAGAAACCTCAGGGCTGCATGTTTTGAGCCCAGTACTGATCCTGAAAAGCGTTTCCAACCCCACTTACAAGTAAAACTAGCTAAAATGTGCCTGGCTGCTATTCACTGAAAAGCTCATTCTGCTTACATTTTTGGCATACGTTTGCTCCTACTGGGTCAGCTGAGCAGCGAATTTCTATTTAACCTCCTGCTATCATGAGAAACCTCAGGGCTGCATGTTTTGAGCCCAGTACTGTTCCTGAAAAGCGTTTCCAACCCCACTTACAAGTAAAACTAGCTAAAATGTGCCTGGCTGCTATTCACTGAAAAGCTCATTCTGCGTACATTTTTGGCATACATTTGCTCCTGCCGGGTCAGCTGAGAAGCGAAGTTCTACTTAACTACCTGCTATCATGAGAGACCTCAGCGCTGCATGTTTTGAGCCCAGTACTGATCCTGAAAAGCGTTTCCAACCCCACTTACAAGTAAAACTAGCTAAAATGTACCTGGCTGCTATTCACTGAAAAGCTCATTCTGTGTACATTTTTGGCATACGTTTGCTCCTGCCGGGTCAGCTGAGCAGCGAATTTCTATTTAACCACCTGCTATCATTGAAGACCTCAGGGCTGCATGTTTTGAGCGCAGTACTGAGCCTGAAAAGTGTATCCAACCCCACTTACAAGTAAAACTTGCTAGAATGTGCCAGGCTGCTCTTCACTGAAAAGCTCATTCTGCGTACATTTTTGGCATACATTTGCTCCTGCCGGGTCAGCTGAGCAGCGAAGTTCTACTTAACTACCTCCTATCAGGAGAGACCTCAGAGCTGCATCTTTTGAGCCCAGTAGTGAGCCTGAAAAGCATTTCCAACCCCACTTACAAGTAAAACTAGCTAAAATGTGCCTGGCTGCTCTTCACTGAAAAGCTCATTCTGCGTACATTTTTGGCATACCTTTGCTCCTGCCGGGTCAGCTGAGCAGCGAATTTCTATTTAACCACCTGCTATCACGAGAGACCTCAGGGCTGCATGTTTTGAGCCCAGTACTGATCCTGAAAAGCGTTTCCAACCCCACTTACAAGTAAAACTAGCTAAAATGTACCTGGCTGCTATTCACTGAAAAGCTCATTCTGTGTACATTTTTGGCATACGTTTGCTCCTGCCGGGTCAGCTGAGCAGCGAATTTCTATTTAACCACCTGCTATCATTGAAGACCTCAGGGCTGCATGTTTTGAGGCCAGTACTGATCCTGAAAAGCGTTTCCAACCCCACTTACAAGTAAAACTAGCTAAAATGTGCCTGGCTGCTGTTCACTGAAAAGCTCATGCTGTGTACATTTTTGGCATACGTTTGCTCCTGCTGGGTCAGCCAAGTGGACAAACTTCTACTTAACCACCTGCTATCATGAGAGACCTCAGGGCTGCATCTTTTGAGCGCAGTACTGAGCCTGAAAAGCGTTTCCAACCCCACTTACAAGTAAAACTAGCTAAAATGTGCCTGGCTGCTCTCCACTGAAAAGCTCATTCTGCGTACATTTTTGGCATACGTTTGCTCCTGCCGGGTCAGCTGAGCAGCGAAGTACTACTTAACTACCTCCTATCAGGAGAGACCTCAGAGGTGCATCTTTTGAGCCCAGTACTGAGCCTGAAAAGCATTTCCAATCCCACTTACAAGTAAAACTAGCTAAAATGTGCCTGGCTGCTCTCCACTGAAAAGCTCATTCTGCGTACATTTTTGGCATACGTTTGCTCCTGCCGGGTCAGCTGAGCAGCGAATTTCTATTTAACAACCTGCTATCATGGAAGACCTCAGGGCTGCATGTTTTGAGGCCAGTACTGATCCTGAAAAGCGTTTCCTACCCCACTTACAAGTAAAACTAGCTAAAATGTGCCTGGCTGCTATTCACTGAAAAGCTCATTCTGTGTACATTTTTGGCATACGTTTGCTCCTGCTGGGTCAGCCAAGTGGCAAACTTTTACTTAACCACCTGCTATCATGAGAGACCTCAGGGCTGCATCTTTTGAGCGCAGTACTGAGCCTGAAAAGCGTTTCCAACCCCACTTACAAGTAAAACTAGCTAAAATGTGCCTGGCTGCTATTCACAGAAAAGCTCATTCTGCTTACATTTTTGGCATACGTTTGCTCCTACCGGGTCAGCTGAGAAGCGAATTTCTGTTTAACCACCTGCTATCATGAGAGACCTCAGGGCTGCATGTTTTGAGCCCAGTACTGAGCCTGAAAAGCGTTTCCAACCCCACTTACAAGTAAAACTAGCTAAAATGTGCCTGGCTGCTATTCACTGAAAAGCTCATTCTGCTTACATTTTTAGCATACGTTTGCTCCTACCGGGTCAGCTGAGCAGCGAATTTCTATTTAACCACCTGCAATCATGAGAGACCTCAGGGCTGCATGTTTTGAGCCCAGTACTGAGCCTGAAAAGCGTTTCCAACCCCACTTACAAGTAAAACTAGCTAAAATGTGCCTGGCTGCTATTCACAGAAAAGCTCATTCTGCTTACATTTTTGGCATACGTTTGCTCCTACCGGGTCAGCTGAGAAGCGAATTTCTGTTTAACCACCTGCTATCATGAGAGACCTCAGGGCTGCATGTTTTGAGCCCAGTAATGTTCCTGAAAAGCGTTTCCAACCCCACTTACAAGTAAAACTAGCTAAAATGTGCCTCGCTGCTATTCACTGAAAAGCTCATTCTGTGTACATTTTTGGCATACGTTTGCTCCTGCTGGGTCATCCAAGGCAAATTTCTACTTAACCACCTGCTATCATGAGAGACCTCAGGGCTGCATCTTTTGAGCCCAGTACTGATCCTGAAAAGCGTTTCCAACCCCACTTACAAGTAAAACTAGCTAAAATGTGCCTGGCTGCTATTCACTGAAAAGCTCATTCTGTGTACATTTTTGGCATACGTTTGCTCCTGCTGGGTCAGCCAAGTGGCAAATTTCTACTTAACCACCTGCTATCATGAGAGACCTCAGGGCTGCATCTTTTGAGCCCAGTACTGAGCCTGAAAAGCATTTCCAACCCCACTTACAAGTAAAACTAGCTAAAATATGCCTGACTGCTATTCACTGAAAAGCTCATTCTGCTTACATTTTTGGCATACGTTTGCTCCTACCGGGTCAGCTGAGCAGCGAATTTCTATTTAACCACCTGCAATCATGAGAGACCTCAGGGCTGCATGTTTTGAGCCCAGTACTGAGCCTGAAAAGCGTTTCCAACCCCATTTACAAGTAAAACTAGCTAAAATGTGCCTGGCTGCTATTCACAGAAAAGCTCATTCTGCTTACATTTTTGGCATACGTTTGCTCCTACCGGGTCAGCTGAGCAGCGAATTTCTATTTAACCTCCTGCTATCATGAGAGACCTCAGGGATGCATGTTTTGAGCCCAGTACTGAGCCTGAAAAGCATTTCCAACCCCACTTACAAGTAAAACTAGCTAAAATGTGCCTGGCTGCTCTTCACTGAAAAGCTCATTCTGCGTACATTTTTGGCATACGTTTGCTCCTGCCGGGTCAGCTGAGCAGCAAATTTCTATTTAACCACCTGCTATCATGAGAAACCTCAGGGCTGCATGTTTTGAGCCCAGTACTGATCCTGAAAAGCGTTTCCAACCCCACTTACAAGTAAAACTAGCTAAAATGTGCCTGGCTGCTATTCACTGAAAAGCTCATTCTGCTTACATTTTTGGCATACGTTTGCTCCTACTGGGTCAGCTGAGCAGCGAATTTCTATTTAACCTCCTGCTATCATGAGAAACCTCAGGGCTGCATGTTTTGAGCCCAGTACTGTTCCTGAAAAGCGTTTCCAACCCCACTTACAAGTAAAACTAGCTAAAATGTGCCTGGCTGCTATTCACTGAAAAGCTCCTTCTGCGTACATTTTTGGCATACATTTGCTCCTGCCGGGTCAGCTGAGAAGCGAAGTTCTACTTAACTACCTGCTATCATGAGAGACCTCAGCGCTGTGTGTTTTGAGCCCAGTACTGATCCTGAAAAGCGTTTCCAACCCCACTTACAAGTAAAACTAGCTAAAATGTACCTGGCTGCTATTCACTGAAAAGCTCATTCTGTGTACATTTTTGGCATACGTTTGCTCCTGCCGGGTCAGCTGAGCAGCGAATTTCTATTTAACCACCTGCTATCATTGAAGACCTCAGGGCTGCATGTTTTGAGCGCAGTACTGAGCCTGAAAAGTGTATCCAACCCCACTTACAAGTAAAACTTGCTAGAATGTGCCAGGCTGCTCTTCACTGAAAAGCTCATTCTGCGTACATTTTTGGCATACATTTGCTCCTGCCGGGTCAGCTGAGCAGCGAAGTTCTACTTAACTACCTCCTATCAGGAGAGACCTCAGAGCTGCATCTTTTGAGCCCAGTACTGAGCCTGAAAAGCATTTCCAACCCCACTTACAAGTAAAACTAGCTAAAATGTGCCTGGCTGCTCTTCACTGAAAAGCTCATTCTGCGTACATTTTTGGCATACCTTTGCTCCTGCCGGGTCAGCTGAGCAGCGAATTTCTATTTAACCACCTGCTATCACGAGAGACCTCAGGGCTGCATGTTTTGAGCCCAGTACTGATCCTGAAAAGCGTTTCCAACCCCACTTAAAAGTAAAACTAGCTAAAATGTACCTGGCTGCTATTCACTGAAAAGCTCATTCTGTGTACATTTTTGGCATACGTTTGCTCCTGCCGGGTCAGCTGAGCAGCGAATTTCTATTTAACCACCTGCTATCATTGAAGATCTCAGGGCTGCATGTTTTGAGGCCAGTACTGATCCTGAAAAGCGTTTCCAACCCCACTTACAAGTAAAACTAGCTAAAATGTGCCTGGCTGCTGTTCACTGAAAAGCTCATGCTGTGTACATTTTTGGCATACGTTTGCTCCTGCTGGGTCAGCCAAGTGGACAAACTTCTACTTAACCACCTGCTATCATGAGAGACCTCAGGGCTGCATCTTTTGAGCGCAGTACTGAGCCTGAAAAGCGTTTCCAACCCCACTTACAAGTAAAACTTGCTAGAATGTGCCTGGCTGCTCTTCACTGAAAAGCTCATTCTGCGTACATTTTTGGCATACGTTTGCTCCTACAGGGTCAGCTGAGCAGCGAATTTCTATTTAACCACCTGCTATCATGAGAGACCTCAGGGCTGCATGTCTTGAGCCCAGTACTGATCCTGTAAAGCGTTTCCAACCCCACTTACAAGTAAAACAAGCTAAAATGTGCCTGGCTGCTATTCACTGAAAAGCTCATTCTGTGTACATTTTTGGCATACGTTTGCTCCTGCTGGGTCAGCCAAGTGGCAAACTTCTACTTAACCACCTGCTATCATGAGAGACCTCAGGGCTGCATCTTTTGAGCGCAGTACTGAGCCTGAAAAGCGTTTCCAACCCCACTTACAAGTAAAACTTGCTAGAATGTGCCTGGCTGCTCTTCACTGAAAAGCTCATTCTGCGTACATTTTTGGCATACATTTGCTCCTGCCGGGTCAGCTGAGCAGCGAAGTACTACTTAACTACCTCCTATCAGGAGAGACCTCAGAGGTGCATCTTTTGAGCCCAGTACTGAGCCTGAAAAGCATTTCCAATCCCACTTACAAGTAAAACTAGCTAAAATGTGCCTGGCTGCTCTCCACTGAAAAGCTCATTCTGCGTACATTTTTGGCATACGTTTGCTCCTGCCGGGTCAGCTGAGCAGCGAATTTCTATTTAACAACCTGCTATCATGGAAGACCTCAGGGCTGCATGTTTTGAGGCCAGTACTGATCCTGAAAAGCGTTTCCTACCCCACTTACAAGTAAAACTAGCTAAAATGTGCCTGGCTGCTATTCACTGAAAAGCTCATTCTGTGTACATTTTTGGCATACGTTTGCTCCTGCTGGGTCAGCCAAGTGGCAAACTTTTACTTAACCACCTGCTATCATGAGAGACCTCAGGGCTGCATCTTTTGAGCGCAGTACTGAGCCTGAAAAGCGTTTCCAACCCCACTTACAAGTAAAACTAGCTTCAAATGTGCCTGGCGCTCTTCACTGAAAAGCTCATTCTGTGTACATTTTTGGCATACGTTTGCTCCTACCGGGTCAGCTGAGCAGCGAATTTCTATTTAACCTTCTGCTATCATGAGAGACCTCAGGGCTGCATGTTTTGAGCCCAGTACTGAGCCTGAAAAGCATTTCCAACCCCACTTACAAGTAAAACTAGCTAAAATGTGCCTGGCTGCTCTTCACTGAAAAGCTCATTCTGCGTACATTTTTGGCATACGTTTGCTCCTGCCGGGTCAGCTGAGCAGCGAATTTCTATTTAACCACCTGCTATCATGAGAGACATCAGGGCTGCATGTTTTGAGCCCAGTACTGATCCTGAACAGCGTTTCCAACCCCACTTACAAGTAATACTAGCTAAAATGTGCCTGGCTGCTATTCACTGAAAAGCTCATTCTGCGTACATTTTTGGCATACATTTGCTCCTGCCGGGTCAGCTGAGAAGCGAATTTCTATTTAACCACCTGCTATCATGAGAGACCTCAGGGCTGCATGTTTTGAGCCCTGTACTGATCCTGAAAAGCGTTTCCAACCCCACTTACAAGTAAAACTAGCTAAAATGTGCCTGGATGCTAGTCACTGAAAAGCTCATTCTGTGTACATTTTTGGCATACGTTTGCTCCTGCTGGGTCAGCCAAGTGGCAAATTTCTACTTAACCACCTGCTATCATGAGAGACCTCAGGGCTGCATCTTTTGAGCGCAGTACTGAGCCTGAAAAGTGTTTCCAACCCCACTTACAAGTAAAACTAGCTAAAATGTGCCTGGCTGCTATTCACTGAAAAGATCATTCTGCATACATTTTTGGCATACGTTTGCTCCTGCTTGGTCAGCTGAGCAGCGAAGTTCTACTAACTACCTCCTATCAGAAGAGACCTCAGAGCTGCATCTTTTGAGCCCAGTACTGAGCCTGAAAAGCATTTCCAACCCCACTTACAAGTAAAAGTAGCTAAAATGTGCCTGGCTGCTATTCACTGAAAAGCTCATTCTGCTTACATTTTTGGCATACGTTTGCTCCTACCGGGTCAGCTGAGCAGCGAATTTCTATTTAACCTCCTGCTATCATGAGAGACCTCAGGGCTGCATGTTTTGAGCCCAGTACTGAGCCTGAAAAGCATTTCCAACCCCACTTACAAGTAAAACTAGCTAAAATGTGCCTGGCTGCTCTTCACTGAAAAGCTCATTCTGCGTACATTTTTGGCATACGTTTGCTCCTGCCGGGTCAGCTGAGCAGCGAATTTCTATTTAACCACCTGCTATCATGAGAAACCTCAGGGCTGCATGTTTTGAGCCCAGTACTGATCCTGAAAAGCGTTTCCAACCCCACTTACAAGTAAAACTAGCTAAAATGTGCCTGGCTGCTATTCACTGAAAAGCTCATTCTGTGTACATTTTTGGCATACGTTTGCTCCTGCTGGGTCAGCCAAGTGGCAAATTTCTACTTAACCACCTACTATCATGAGAGACCTCAGGCTGCATGTTTTGAGCGCAGTACTGAGCCTGAAAAGCGTTTCCAACCCCACTTACAAGTAAAACTAGCTAAAATGTGCCTGGCTGCTATTCACTAAAAAGATCATTCTGCGTACATTTTTGGCATACGTTTGCTCCTGCTTGGTCAGCTGAGCAGCGAAGTTCTACTTAACTACCTCCTATCAGAAGAGACCTCAGAGCTGCATCTTTTGAGCCCAGTACTGAGCCTGAAAAGCATTTCCAACCCCACTTACAAGTAAAACTTGCTAGAATGTGTCTGGCTGCTCTTCACTGAAAAGCTCATTCGGCGTACATTTTTGGCATACGTTTGCTCCTGCTTGGTCAGCTGAGCAGCGAATTTCTATTTAACCACCTACTATCATGAGAGACCTCAGGGCTGCATGTTTTGAGCCCAGTACTGATCCTGAAAAGCGTTTCCAACCCCACTTACAAGTAAAACTAGCTAAAATGTGCCTGGCTGCTATTCACTGAAAAGCTCATTCTGCTTACATTTTTGGCATACGTTTGCTCCTACCGGGTCAGCTGAGCAGCGAATTTCTATTTAACCACCTGCAATCATGAGAGACCTCAGGGCTGCATGTTTTGAGCCCAGTACTGAGCCTGAAAAGCGTTTCCAACCCCACTTACAAGTAAAACTAGCTAAAATGTGCCTGGCTGCTATTCACAGAAAAGCTAATTCTGCTTACATTTTTGGCATACGTTTGCTCCTACCGGGTCAGCTGAGCAGCGAATTTCTATTTAACCACCTGCTATCATGAGAGACCTCAGGGCTGCATGTTTTGAGCCCAGTACTGATCCTGAAAAGCGTTTCCAACCCCCACTTACAAGTAAAACTAGCTAAAATGTGCCTGGCTGCTATTCACTGAAAAGCTCATTCTGTGTACATTTTTGGCATACGTTTGCTCCTGCTGGGTCATCCAAGGCAAATTTCTACTTAACCACCTGCTATCATGAGAGACCTCAGGGCTGCATCTTTTGAGCGCAGTACTGAGCCTGAAAAGCGTTTCCAACCCCACTTACAAGTAAAACTTGCTAGAATGTGCTGGCTGCTCTTCACTGAAAAGCTCATTCGGCGTACATTTTTGGCATACGTTTGCTCCTGCTTGGTCAGCTGAGCAGCGAATTTCTATTTAACCACCTGCTATCATGAGAGACCTCAGGGCTGCATGTTTTGAGCCCAGTACTGGTCCTGAAAAGCGTTTCCAACCCCACTTACAAGTAAAACTAGCTAAAATGTGCCTGGCTGCTATTCACTGAAAAGCTCATTCTGCGTACATTTTTGGCATACATTTGCTCCTGCCGGGTCAGCTGAGCAGCGAAGTTCTACTTAACTACCTCCTATCAGGAGAGACCTCAGAGCTGCATCTTTTGAGCCCAGTACTGAGCCTGAAAAGCATTTCCAACCCCACTTACAAGTAAAACTAGCTAAAATGTGCCTGGCTGCTATTCACTGAAAAGCTCATTCTGCGTACATTTTTGGCATACATTTGCTCCTGCCGGGTCAGCTGAGAAGCGAATTTCTATTTAACCACCTGCTATCTAGAGAGACCTCAGGGCTGCATGTTTTGAGCCCTGTACTGATCCTGAAAAGCGTTTCCAACCCCACTTACAAGTAAAACTAGCTAAAATGTGCCTGGATGCTAGTCACTGAAAAGCTCATTCTGTGTACATTTTTGGCATACGTTTGCTCCTGCTGGGTCAGCCAAGTGGGAAATTTCTACTTAACCACCTGCTATCATGAGAGACCTCAGGGCTGCATCTTTTGAGCGCAGTACTGAGCCTGAAAAGCGTTTCCAACCCCACTTACAAGTAAAACTAGCTAAAATGTGCCTGGCTGCTATTCACTAAAAAGATCATTCTGCGTACATTTTTGGCATACGTTTGCTCCTGCTTGGTCAGCTGAGCAGCGAAGTTCTACTTAACTACCTCCTATCAGAAGAGACCTCAGAGCTGCATCTTTTGAGCCCAGTACTGAGCCTGAAAAGCATTTCCAACCCCACTTACAAGTAAAACTAGCTAAAATGTGCCTGGCTGCTGTTCACTGAAAAGCTCATTCTGCTCACATTTTTGGCATACGTTTGCTCCTACCGGGTCAGCTGAGCAGCGAATTTCTATTTAACCTCCTGCTATCATGAGAGACCTCAGGGCTGCATGTTTTGAGCCCAGTACTGAGCCTGAAAAGCATTTCCAACCCCACTTACAAGTAAAACTAGCTAAAATGTGCCTGGCTGCTCTTCACTGAAAAGCTCATTCTGCGTACATTTTTGGCATACGTTTGCTCCTGCCGGGTCAGCTGTGCAGCGAAGTTCTACTTAACTACCTCCTATCGGGAGAGACCTCAGAGCTGCATCTTTTGAGCCCAGTACTGAGCCTGAAAAGCATTTCCAACCCCACTTACAAGTAAAACTAGCTAAAATGTGCCTGACTGCTATTCACTGAAAAGCTCATTCTGCGTACATTTTTGGCATACGTTTGCTCCTACCGGGTCAGCTGAGCAGCGAATTTCTATTTAACCACCTGCAATCATGAGACACCTCAGGGCTGCATGTTTTGAGCCCAGTACTGAGCCTGAAAAGCGTTTCCAACCCCACTTACAAGTAAAACTAGCTAAAATGTGCCTGGCTGCTATTCACAGAAAAGCTCATTCTGCTTACATTTTTGGCATACGTTTGCTCCTACCGGGTCAGCTGAGCAGCGAATTTCTATTTAACCACCTGCTATCATGAGAGACCTCAGGGCTGCATGTTTTGAGCCCAGTACTGATCCTGAAAAGCGTTTCCAACCCCCACTTACAAGTAAAACTAGCTAAAATGTGCCTGGCTGCTCTTCACTGAAAAGCTCATTCGGCGTACATTTTTGGCATACGTTTGCTCCTGCTTGGTCAGCTGAGCAGCGAATTTCTATTTAACCACCTGCTATCATGAGAGACCTCAGGGCTGCATGTTTTGAGCCCAGTACTGATCCTGAAAAGCGTTTCCAACCCCACTTACAAGTAAAACTAGCTAAAATGTGCCTGGCTGCTATTCACTGAAAAGCTCATTCTGCGTACATTTTTGGCATACATTTGCTCCTGCCGGGTCAGCTGAGCAGCGAAGTTCTACTTAACTACCTCCTATCAGGAGAGACCTCAGAGCTGCATCTTTTGAGCCCAGTACTGAGCCTGAAAAGCATTTCCAACCCCACTTACAAGTAAAACTAGCTAAAATGTGCCTGGCTGCTCTTCACTGAAAAGCTCATTCTGCGAACATTTTTGGCATACGTTTGCTCCTGCCGGGTCAGCTGAGCAGCAAATTTCTATTTAACCACCTGCTATCATGAGAGACATCAGGGCTGCACGTTTTGAGCCCAGTACTGATCCTGAAAAGCGTTTCCAACCCCACTTACAAGTAAAACTAGCTAAAATGTGCCTGGATGCTAGTCACTGAAAAGCTCATTCTGCGTAAATTTTTGGCATACGTTTGCTCCTGCCGGGTCAGCTGAGCAGCGAATTTCTATTTAACCACCTGCTATCATGAGAGACATCAGGGCTGCATGTTTTGAACCCAGTACTGATCCTGAACAGCGTTTCCAACCCCACTTACAAGTAAAACTAGCTAAAATGTGCCTGGCTGCTATTCACTGAAAAGCTCATTCTGCGTACATTTTTGGCATACATTTGCTCCTGCCGGGTCAGCTGAGAAGCGAATTTCTATTTAACCACCTGCTATCATGAGAGACCTCAGGGCTGTATGTTTTGAGCCCTGTACTGATCCTGAAAAGAGTTTCCAACCCCACTTACAAGTAAAACTAGCTAAAATGTGCCTGGATGCTATTCACTGAAAAGATCATTCTGCATACATTTTTGGCATACGTTTGCTCCTGCTTGGTCAGCTGAGCAGCGAAGTTCTACTTAACTACCTCCTATCAGAAGAGACCTCAGAGCTGCATCTTTTGAGCCCAGTACTGAGCCTGAAAAGCATTTCCAACCCCACTTACAAGTAAAAGTAGCTAAAATGTGCCTGGCTGCTATTCACTGAAAAGCTCATTCTGCTTACATTTTTGGCATACGTTTGCTCCTACCGGGTCAGCTGAGCAGCGAATTTCTATTTAACCTCCTGCTATCATGAGAGACCTCAGGGCTGCATGTTTTGAGCCCAGTACTGAGCCTGAAAAGCATTTCCAACCCCACTTACAAGTAAAACTAGCTAAAATGTGCCTGGATGCTCTTCACTGAAAAGCTCATTCTGCGTACATTTTTGGCATACGTTTGCTCCTGCCGGGTCAGCTGAGCAGCGAATTTCTATTTAACCACCTGCTATCATGAGAAACCTCAGAGCTGCATGTTTTGAGCCCAGTACTGATCCTGAAAAGCGTTTCCAACCCCACTTACAAGTAAAACTAGCTAAAATGTGCCTGGCTGCTATTCACTGAAAAGCTCATTCTGTGTACATTTTTGGCATACGTTTGCTCCTGCTGGGTCAGCCAAGTGGCAAATTTCTACTTAACCACCTACTATCATGAGAGACCTCAGGGCTGCATGTTTTGAGCGCAGTACTGAGCCTGAAAAGCGTTTCCAACCCCACTTACAAGTAAAACTAGCTAAAATGTGCCTGGCTGCTATTCACTAAAAAGATCATTCTGCGTACATTTTTGGCATACGTTTGCTCCTGCTTGGTCAGCTGAGCAGCGAAGTTCTACTTAACTACCTCCTATCAGAAGAGACCTCAGAGCTGCATCTTTTGAGCCCAGTACTGAGCCTGAAAAGCATTTCCAACCCCACTTACAAGTAAAACTAGCTAAAATGTGCCTGGCTGCTGTTCACTGAAAAGCTCATTCTGCTCACATTTTTGGCATACGTTTGCTCCTACCGGGTCAGCTGAGCAGCGAATTTCTATTTAACCTCCTGCTATCATGAGAGACCTCAGGGCTGCATGTTTTGAGCCCAGTACTGAGCCTGAAAAGCATTTCCAACCCCACTTACAAGTAAAACTAGCTAAAATGTGCCTGGCTGCTCTTCACTGAAAAGCTCATTCTGCGTACATTTTTGGCATACGTTTGCTCCTGCCGGGTCAGCTGTGCAGCGAAGTTCTACTTAACTACCTCCTATCAGGAGAGACCTCAGAGCTGCATCTTTTGAGCCCAGTACTGAGCCTGAAAAGCATTTCCAACCCCACTTACAAGTAAAACTAGCTAAAATGTGCCTGACTGCTATTCACTGAAAAGCTCATTCTGCGTACATTTTTGGCATACGTTTGCTCCTACCGGGTCAGCTGAGCAGCGAATTTCTATTTAACCACCTGCAATCATGAGACACCTCAGGGCTGCATGTTTTGAGCCCAGTACTGAGCCTGAAAAGCGTTTCCAACCCCACTTACAAGTAAAACTAGCTAAAATGTGCCTGGCTGCTATTCACAGAAAAGCTCATTCTGCTTACATTTTTGGCATACGTTTGCTCCTACCGGGTCAGCTGAGCAGCGAATTTCTATTTAACCACCTGCTATCATGAGAGACCTCAGGGCTGCATGTTTTGAGCCCAGTACTGATCCTGAAAAGCGTTTCCAACCCCCACTTACAAGTAAAACTAGCTAAAATGTGCCTGGCTGCTCTTCACTGAAAAGCTCATTCGGCGTACATTTTTGGCATACGTTTGCTCCTGCTTGGTCAGCTGAGCAGCGAATTTCTATTTAACCACCTGCTATCATGAGAGACCTCAGGGCTGCATGTTTTGAGCCCAGTACTGATCCTGAAAAGCGTTTCCAACCCCACTTACAAGTAAAACTAGCTAAAATGTGCCTGGCTGCTATTCACTGAAAAGCTCATTCTGCGTACATTTTTGGCATACATTTGCTCCTGCCGGGTCAGCTGAGCAGCGAAGTTCTACTTAACTACCTCCTATCAGGAGAGACCTCAGAGCTGCATCTTTTGAGCCCAGTACTGAGCCTGAAAAGCATTTCCAACCCCACTTACAAGTAAAACTAGCTAAAATGTGCCTGGCTGCTCTTCACTGAAAAGCTCATTCTGCGAACATTTTTGGCATACGTTTGCTCCTGCCGGGTCAGCTGAGCAGCAAATTTCTATTTAACCACCTGCTATCATGAGAGACATCAGGGCTGCACGTTTTGAGCCCAGTACTGATCCTGAAAAGCGTTTCCAACCCCACTTACAAGTAAAACTAGCTAAAATGTGCCTGGATGCTAGTCACTGAAAAGCTCATTCTGCGTAAATTTTTGGCATACGTTTGCTCCTGCCGGGTCAGCTGAGCAGCGAATTTCTATTTAACCACCTGCTATCATGAGAGACATCAGGGCTGCATGTTTTGAGCCCAGTACTGATCCTGAACAGCGTTTCCAACCCCACTTACAAGTAAAACTAGCTAAAATGTGCCTGGCTGCTATTCACTGAAAAGCTCATTCTGCGTACATTTTTGGCATACATTTGCTCCTGCCGGGTCAGCTGAGAAGCGAATTTCTATTTAACCACCTGCTATCATGAGAGACCTCAGGGCTGTATGTTTTGAGCCCTGTACTGATCCTGAAAAGAGTTTCCAACCCCACTTACAAGTAAAACTAGCTAAAATGTGCCTGGATGCTATTCACTGAAAAGATCATTCTGCATACATTTTTGGCATACGTTTGCTCCTGCTTGGTCAGCTGAGCAGCGAAGTTCTACTTAACTACCTCCTATCAGAAGAGACCTCAGAGCTGCATCTTTTGAGCCCAGTACTGAGCCTGAAAAGCATTTCCAACCCCACTTACAAGTAAAAGTAGCTAAAATGTGCCTGGCTGCTATTCACTGAAAAGCTCATTCTGCTTACATTTTTGGCATACGTTTGCTCCTACCGGGTCAGCTGAGCAGCGAATTTCTATTTAACCTCCTGCTATCATGAGAGACCTCAGGGCTGCATGTTTTGAGCCCAGTACTGAGCCTGAAAAGCATTTCCAACCCCACTTACAAGTAAAACTAGCTAAAATGTGCCTGGATGCTCTTCACTGAAAAGCTCATTCTGCGTACATTTTTGGCATACGTTTGCTCCTGCCGGGTCAGCTGAGCAGCGAATTTCTATTTAACCACCTGCTATCATGAGAAACCTCAGAGCTGCATGTTTTGAGCCCAGTACTGATCCTGAAAAGCGTTTCCAACCCCACTTACAAGTAAAACTAGCTAAAATGTGCCTGGCTGCTATTCACTGAAAAGCTCATTCTGTGTACATTTTTGGCATACGTTTGCTCCTGCTGGGTCAGCCAAGTGGCAAATTTCTACTTAACCACCTACTATCATGAGAGACCTCAGGGCTGCATGTTTTGAGCGCAGTACTGAGCCTGAAAAGCGTTTCCAACCCCACTTACAAGTAAAACTAGCTAAAATGTGCCTGGCTGCTATTCACTAAAAAGATCATTCTGCGTACATTTTTGGCATACGTTTGCTCCTGCTTGGTCAGCTGAGCAGCGAAGTTCTACTTAACTACCTCCTATCAGAAGAGACCTCAGAGCTGCATCTTTTGAGCCCAGTACTGAGCCTGAAAAGCATTTCCAACCCCACTTACAAGTAAAACTAGCTAAAATGTGCCTGGCTGCTGTTCACTGAAAAGCTCATTCTGCTCACATTTTTGGCATACGTTTGCTCCTACCGGGTCAGCTGAGCAGCGAATTTCTATTTAACCTCCTGCTATCATGAGAGACCTCAGGGCTGCATGTTTTGAGCCCAGTACTGAGCCTGAAAAGCATTTCCAACCCCACTTACAAGTAAAACTAGCTAAAATGTGCCTGGCTGCTCTTCACTGAAAAGCTCATTCTGCGTACATTTTTGGCATACGTTTGCTCCTGCCGGGTCAGCTGTGCAGCGAAGTTCTACTTAACTACCTCCTATCAGGAGAGACCTCAGAGCTGCATCTTTTGAGCCCAGTACTGAGCCTGAAAAGCATTTCCAACCCCACTTACAAGTAAAACTAGCTAAAATGTGCCTGACTGCTATTCACTGAAAAGCTCATTCTGCGTACATTTTTGGCATACGTTTGCTCCTACCGGGTCAGCTGAGCAGCGAATTTCTATTTAACCACCTGCAATCATGAGACACCTCAGGGCTGCATGTTTTGAGCCCAGTACTGAGCCTGAAAAGCGTTTCCAACCCCACTTACAAGTAAAACTAGCTAAAATGTGCCTGGCTGCTATTCACAGAAAAGCTCATTCTGCTTACATTTTTGGCATACGTTTGCTCCTACCGGGTCAGCTGAGCAGCGAATTTCTATTTAACCACCTGCTATCATGAGAGACCTCAGGGCTGCATGTTTTGAGCCCAGTACTGATCCTGAAAAGCGTTTCCAACCCCACTTACAAGTAAAACTAGCTAAAATGTGCCTGACTGCTATTCACTGAAAAGCTCATTCTGCTTACATTTTTGGCATACGTTTGCTCCTACCGGGTCAGCTGAGCAGCGAATTTCTATTTAACCACCTGCAATCATGAGAGACCTCAGGGCTGCATGTTTTGAGCCCAGTACTGAGCCTGAAAAGCGTTTCCAACCCCACTTACAAGTAAAACTAGCTAGAATGTGTCTGGCTGCTCTTCACTGAAAAGCTCATTCGGCGTACATTTTTGGCATACGTTTGCTCCTGCTTGGTCAGCTGAGCAGCGAATTTCTATTTAACCACCTACTATCATGAGAGACCTCAGGGCTGCATGTTTTGAGCCCAGTACTGATCCTGAAAAGCGTTTCCAACCCCACTTACAAGTAAAACTAGCTAAAATGTGCCTGGCTGCTATTCACTGAAAAGCTCATTCTGCTTACATTTTTGGCATACGTTTGCTCCTACCGGGTCAGCTGAGCAGCGAATTTCTATTTAACCACCTGCAATCATGAGAGACCTCAGGGCTGCATGTTTTGAGCCCAGTACTGAGCCTGAAAAGCGTTTCCAATCCCACTTACAAGTAAAACTAGCTAAAATGTGCCTGGCTGATATTCACAGAAAAGCTAATTCTGCTTACATTTTTGGCATACGTTTGCTCCTACCGGGTCAGCTGAGCAGCGAATTTCTATTTAACCACCTGCTATCATGAGAGACCTCAGGGCTGCATGTTTTGAGCCCAGTACTGATCCTGAAAAGCGTTTCCAACCCCCACTTACAAGTAAAACTAGCTAAAATGTGCCTGGCTGCTATTCACTGAAAAGCTCATTCTGTGTACATTTTTGGCATACGTTTGCTCCTGCTGGGTCATCCAAGGCAAATTTCTACTTAACCACCTGCTATCATGAGAGACCTCAGGGCTGCATCTTTTGAGCGCAGTACTGAGCCTGAAAAGCGTTTCCAACCCCACTTACAAGTAAAACTTGCTAGAATGTGCCTGGCTGCTCTTCACTGAAAAGCTCATTCGGCGTACATTTTTGGCATACGTTTGCTCCTGCTTGGTCAGCTGAGCAGCGAATTTCTATTTAACCACCTGCTATCATGAGAGACCTCAGGGCTGCATGTTTTGAGCCCAGTACTGATCCTGAAAAGCGTTTCCAACCCCACTTACAAGTAAAACTAGCTAAAATGTGCCTGGCTGCTATTCACTGAAAAGCTCATTCTGCGTACATTTTTGGCATACATTTGCTCCTGCCGGGTCAGCTGAGCAGCGAAGTTCTACTTAACTACCTCCTATCAGGAGAGACCTCAGAGCTGCATCTTTTGAGCCCAGTACTGAGCCTGAAAAGCATTTCCAACCCCACTTACAAGTAAAACTAGCTAAAATGTGCCTGGCTGCTCTTCACTGAAAAGCTCATTCTGCGAACATTTTTGGCATACGTTTGCTCCTGCCGGGTCAGCTGAGCAGCAAATTTCTATTTAACCACCTGCTATCATGAGAGACATCAGGGCTGCACGTTTTTAGCCCAGTACTGATCCTGAAAAGCGTTTCCAACCCCACTTACAAGTAAAACTAGCTAAAATGTGCCTGGATGCTAGTCACTGAAAAGCTCATTCTGCGTAAATTTTTGGCATACGTTTGCTCCTGCCGGGTCAGCTGAGCAGCGAATTTCTATTTAACCACCTGCTATCATGAGAGACATCAGGGCTGCATGTTTTGAGCCCAGTACTGATCCTGAACAGCGTTTCCAACCCCACTTACAAGTAAAACTAGCTAAAATGTGCCTGGCTGCTATTCACTGAAAAGCTCATTCTGCGTACATTTTTGGCATACATTTGCTCCTGCCGGGTCAGCTGAGAAGCGAATTTCTATTTAACCACCTGCTATCATGAGAGACCTCAGGGCTGTATGTTTTGAGCCCTGTACTGATCCTGAAAAGAGTTTCCAACCCCACTTACAAGTAAAACTAGCTAAAATGTGCCTGGATGCTAGTCACTGAAAAGCTCATCCTGTGTACATTTTTGGCATACGTTTGCTCCTGCTGGGTCAGCCAAGTGGCAAATTTCTACTTAACCACCTGCTATCATGAGAGACCTCAGGGCTGCATCTTTTGAGCGCAGTACTGAGCCTGAAAAGTGTTTCCAACCCCACTTACAAGTAAAACTTGCTAGAATGTGCCAGGCTGCTCTTCACTGAAAAGCTCATTCTGCGTACATTTTTGGCATACATTTGCTCCTGCCGGGTCAGCTGAGCAGCGAAGTTCTACTTAACTACCTCCTATCAGGAGAGACCTCAGAGCTGCATCTTTTGAGCCCAGTACTGAGCCTGAAAAGCATTTCCAACCCCACTTACAAGTAAAACTAGCTAAAATGTGCCTGGCTGCTATTCACTGAAAAGCTCATTCTGTGTACATTTTTGGCATACGTTTGCTCCTGCTGGGTCAGCCAAGTGGCAAATTTCTACTTAACCACCTGCTATCATGAGAGACCTCAGGGCTGCATGTTTTGAGCGCAGTACTGAGCCTGAAAAGCGTTTCCAACCCCACTTACAAGTAAAACTAGCTAAAATGTGCCTGGCTGCTATTCACTGAAAAGATCATTCTGCATACATTTTTGGCATACGTTTGCTCCTGCTTGGTCAGCTGAGCAGCGAAGTTCTACTTAACTACCTCCTATCAGAAGAGACCTCAGAGCTGCATCTTTTGAGCCCAGTACTGAGCCTGAAAAGCATTTCCAACCCCACTTACAAGTAAAACTAGCTAAAATGTGCCTGACTGCTATTCACTGAAAAGCTCATTCTGCTTACATTTTTGGCATACGTTTGCTCCTACCGGGTCAGCTGAGCAGCGAATTTCTATTTAACCACCTGCAATCATGAGAGACCTCAGGGCTGCATGTTTTGAGCCCAGTACTGAGCCTGAAAAGCGTTTCCAACCCCACTTACAAGTAAAACTAGCTAAAATGTGCCTGGCTGCTATTCACAGAAAAGCTCATTCTGCTTACATTTTTGGCATACGTTTGCTCCTACCGGGTCAGCTGAGCAGCGAATTTCTATTTAACCACCTGCTATCATGAGAGACCTCAGGGCTGCATGTTTTGAGCCCAGTACTGATCCTGAAAAGCGTTTCCAACCCCACTTACAAGTAAAACTAGCTAAAATGTGCCTGACTGCTATTCACTGAAAAGCTCATTCTGCTTACATTTTTGGCATACGTTTGCTCCTACCGGGTCAGCTGAGCAGCGAATTTCTATTTAACCACCTGCAATCATGAGAGACCTCAGGGCTGCATGTTTTGAGCCCAGTACTGAGCCTGAAAAGCGTTTCCAACCCCACTTACAAGTAAAACTAGCTAAAATGTGCCTGGCTGCTATTCACAGAAAAGCTCATTCTGCTTACATTTTTGGCATACGTTTGCTCCTACCGGGTCAGCTGAGCAGCGAATTTCTGTTTAACCACCTGCTATCATGAGAGACCTCAGGGCTGCATGTTTTGAGCCCAGTACTGTTCCTGAAAAGCGTTTCCAACCCCACTTACAAGTAAAACTAGCTAAAATGTGCCTCGCTGCTATTCACTGAAAAGCTCATTCTGTGTACATTTTTGGCATACGTTTGCTCCTGCTGGGTCATCCAAGGCAAATTTCTACTTAACCACCTGCTATCATGAGAGACCTCAGGGCTGCATCTTTTGAGCCCAGTACTGATCCTGAAAAGCGTTTCCAACCCCACTTACAAGTACAACTAGCTAAAATGTGCCTGGCTGCTATTCACTGAAAAGCTCATTCTGCTTACATTTTTGGCATACGTTTGCTCCTACTGGGTCAGCTGAGCAGTGAATTTCTATTTAACCACCTGCAATCATGAGAGACCTCAGGGCTGCATGTTTTGAGCCCAGTACTGAGCCTGAAAAGCGTTTCCAACCCCACTTACAAGTAAAACTAGCTAAAATGTGCCTGGCTGCTATTCACAGAAAAGCTAATTCTGCTTACATTTTTGGCATACGTTTGCTCCTACCGGGTCAGCTGAGCAGCGAATTTCTGTTTAACCACCTGCTATCATGAGGGACCTCAGGGCTGCATGTTTTGAGCCCAGTACTGTTCCTGAAAAGCGTTTCCAACCCCACTTACAAGTAAAACTAGCTAAAATGTGCCTGGCTGCTCTTCACTGAAAAGCTCATTCTGCGTACATTTTTGGCATACGTTTGCTCCTGCCGGGTCAGCTGAGCAGCGAATTTCTATTTAACCACCTGCTATCATGAGAGACCTCAGGGCTGCATGTTTTGAGCCCAGTACTGATCCTGAAAAGCGTTTCCAACCCCACTTACAAGTAAAACTAGCTAAAATGTGCCTGGCTGCTATTCACTGAAAAGCTCATTCTGTGTACATTTTTGGCATACGTTTGCTCCTGCTGGGTCAGCCAAGTGGCAAATTTCTACTTAACCACCTGCTATCATGAGAGACCTCAGGGCTGCATCTTTTGAGCCCAGTACTGAGCCTGAAAAGCATTTCCAACCCCACTTACAAGTAAAACTAGCTAAAATGTGCCTGACTGCTATTCACTGAAAAGCTCATTCTGCTTACATTTTTGGCATACGTTTGCTCCTACCGGGTCAGCTGAGCAGCGAATTTCTATTTAACCACCTGCAATCATGAGAGACCTCAGGGCTGCATGTTTTGAGCCCAGTACTGAGCCTGAAAAGCGTTTCCAACCCCACTTACAAGTAAAACTAGCTAAAATGTGCCTGGCTGCTATTCACAGAAAAGCTCATTCTGCTTACATTTTTGGCATACGTTTGCTCCTACCGGGTCAGCTGAGCAGCGAATTTCTATTTAACCTCCTGCTATCATGAGAGACCTCAGGGATGCATGTTTTGAGCCCAGTACTGAGCCTGAAAAGCATTTCCAACCCCACTTACAAGTAAAACTAGCTAAAATGTGCCTGGCTGCTCTTCACTGAAAAGCTCATTCTGCGTACATTTTTGGCATACGTTTGCTCCTGCCGGGTCAGCTGAGCAGCGAATTTCTATTTAACCACCTGCTATCATGAGAAACCTCAGGGCTGCATGTTTTGAGCCCAGTACTGATCCTGAAAAGCGTTTCCAACCCCACTTACAAGTAAAACTAGCTAAAATGTGCCTGGCTGCTATTCACTGAAAAGCTCATTCTGTGTACATTTTTGGCATACGTTTGCTCCTGCTGGGTCAGCCAAGTGGCAAATTTCTACTTAACCACCTACTATCATGAGAGACCTCAGGCTGCATGTTTTGAGCGCAGTACTGAGCCTGAAAAGCGTTTCCAACCCCACTTACAAGTAAAACTAGCTAAAATGTGCCTGGCTGCTATTCACTAAAAAGATCATTCTGCGTACATTTTTGGCATACGTTTGCTCCTGCTTGGTCAGCTGAACAGCGAAGTTCTACTTAACTACCTCCTATCAGAAGAGACCTCAGAGCTGCATCTTTTGAGCCCAGTACTGACCCTGAAAAGCATTTCCAACCCCACTTACAAGTAAAACTAGCTAAAATGTGCCTGGCTGCTGTTCACTGAAAAGCTCATTCTGCTTACATTTTTGGCATACGTTTGCTCCTACCGGGTCAGCTGAGCAGCGAATTTCTATTTAACCTCCTGCTATCATGAGAGACCTCAGGGCTGCATGTTTTGAGCCCAGTACTGAGCCTGAAAAGCATTTCCAACCCCACTTACAAGTAAAACTAGCTAAAATGTGCCTGGCTGCTCTTCACTGAAAAGCTCATTCTGCGTACATTTTTGGCATACGTTTGCTCCTGCCGGGTCAGCTGTGCAGCGATGTTCTACTTAACTACCTCCAATCAGGAGAGACCTCAGAGCTGCATCTTTTGAGCCCAGTACTGAGCCTGAAAAGCATTTCCAACCCCACTTACAAGTAAAACTAGCTAAAATGTGCCTGACTGCTATTCACTGAAAAGCTCATTCTGCTTACATTTTTGGCATACGTTTGCTCCTACCGGGTCAGCTGAGCAGCGAATTTCTATTTAACCATCGCAATCATGAGAGACCTCAGGGCTGCATGTTTTGAGCCCAGTACTGAGCCTGAAAAGCGTTTCCAACCCCACTTACAAGTAAAACTAGCTAAAATGTGCCTGGCTGCTATTCACAGAAAAGCTCATTCTGCTTACATTTTTGGCATACGTTTGCTCCTACCGGGTCAGCTGAGCAGCGAATTTCTATTTAACCACCTGCTATCATGAGAGACCTCAGGGCTGCATGTTTTGAGCCCAGTACTGATCCTGAAAAGCGTTTCCAACCCCACTTACAAGTAAAACTAGCTAAAATGTGCCTGACTGCTATTCACTGAAAAGCTCATTCTGCTTACATTTTTGGCATACGTTTGCTCCTACCGGGTCAGCTGAGCAGCGAATTTCTATTTAACCACCTGCAATCATGAGAGACCTCAGGGCTGCATGTTTTGAGCCCAGTACTGAGCCTGAAAAGCGTTTCCAACCCCACTTACAAGTAAAACTAGCTAAAATGTGCCTGGCTGCTATTCACAGAAAAGCTCATTCTGCTTACATTTTTGGCATACGTTTGCTCCTACCGGGTCAGCTGAGCAGCGAATTTCTGTTTAACCACCTGCTATCATGAGAGACCTCAGGGCTGCATGTTTTGAGCCCAGTACTGTTCCTGAAAAGCGTTTCCAACCCCACTTACAAGTAAAACTAGCTAAAATGTGCCTCGCTGCTATTCACTGAAAAGCTCATTCTGTGTACATTTTTGGCATACATTTGCTCCTGCCGGGTCAGCTGAGAAGCGAAGTTCTACTTAACTACCTGCTATCATGAGAGACCTCAGCGCTGCATGTTTTGAGCCCAGTACTGATCCTGAAAAGCGTTTCCAACCCCACTTACAAGTAAAACTAGCTAAAATGTACCTGGCTGCTATTCACTGAAAAGCTCATTCTGTGTACATTTTTGGCATACGTTTGCTCCTGCCGGGTCAGCTGAGCAGCAAATTTCTATTTAACCACCTGCTATCATTGAAGACCTCAGGGCTGCATGTTTTGAGCGCAGTACTGAGCCTGAAAAGTGTATCCAACCCCACTTACAAGTAAAACTTGCTAGAATGTGCCAGGCTGCTCTTCACTGAAAAGCTCATTCTGCGTACATTTTTGGCATACATTTGCTCCTGCCGGGTCAGCTGAGCAGCGAAGTTCTACTTAACTACCTCCTATCAGGAGAGACCTTAGAGCTGCATCTTTTGAGCCCAGTACTGATCCTGAAAAGCGTTTCCAACCCCACTTACAAGTAAAACTAGCTAAAATGTACCTGGCTGCTATTCACTGAAAAGCTCATTCTGTGTACATTTTTGGCATACGTTTGCTCCTGCCGGGTCAGCTGAGCAGCGAATTTCTATTTAACCACCTGCTATCATTGAAGACCTCAGGGCTGCATGTTTTGAGGCCAGTACTGATCCTGAAAAGCGTTTCCAACCCCACTTACAAGTAAAACTAGCTAAAATGTGCCTGGCTGCTGTTCACTGAAAAGCTCATGCTGTGTACATTTTTGGCATACGTTTGCTCCTGCTGGGTCAGCCAAGTGGCAAATTTCTACTTAACCACCTGCTATCATGAGAGACCTCAGGGCTGCATCTTTTGAGCCCAGTACTGAGCCTGAAAAGCATTTCCAACCCCACTTACAAGTAAAACTAGCTAAAATGTGCCTGACTGCTATTCACTGAAAAGCTCATTCTGCTTACATTTTTGGCATACGTTTGCTCCTACCGGGTCAGCTGAGCACCGAATTTCTATTTAACCACCTGCAATCATGAGAGACCTCAGGGCTGCATGTTTTGAGCCCAGTACTGAGCTTGAAAAGCGTTTCCAACCCCACTTACAAGTAAAACTAGCTAAAATGTGCCTGGCTGCAATTCACAGAAAAGCTCATTCTGCTTACATTTTTGGCATACGTTTGCTCCTACCGGGTCAGCTGAGCAGCGAATTTCTATTTAACCTCCTGCTATCATGAGAGACCTCAGGGATGCATGTTTTGAGCCCAGTACTGAGCCTGAAAAGCATTTCCAACCCCACTTACAAGTAAAACTAGCTAAAATGTGCCTGGCTGCTCTTCACTGAAAAGCTCATTCTGCGTACATTTTTGGCATACGTTTGCTCCTGCCAGGTCAGCTGAGCAGCAAATTTCTATTTAACCACCTGCTATCATGAGAAACCTCAGGGCTGCATGTTTTGAGCCCAGTACTGATCCTGAAAAGCGTTTCCAACCCCACTTACAAGTAAAACTAGCTAAAATGTGCCTGGCTGCTATTCACTGAAAAGCTCATTCTGCTTACATTTTTGGCATACGTTTGCTCCTACTGGGTCAGCTGAGCAGCGAATTTCTATTTAACCTCCTGCTATCATGAGAGACCTCAGGGCTGCATGTTTTGAGCCCAGTACTGTTCCTGAAAAGCGTTTCCAACCCCACTTACAAGTAAAACTAGCTAAAATGTGCCTGGCTGCTATTCACTGAAAAGCTCATTCTGCGTACATTTTTGGCATACATTTGCTCCTGCCGGGTCAGCTGAGAAGCGAAGTTCTACTTAACTACCTGCTATCATGAGAGACCTCAGCGCTGCATGTTTTGAGCCCAGTACTGATCCTGAAAAGCGTTTCCAACCCCACTTACAAGTAAAACTAGCTAAAATGTACCTGGCTGCTATTCACTGAAAAGCTCATTCTGTGTACATTTTTGGCATACGTTTGCTCCTGCCGGGTCAGCTGAGCAGCGAATTTCTATTTAACCACCTGCTATCATTGAAGACCTCAGGGCTGCATGTTTTGAGCGCAGTACTGAGCCTGAAAAGTGTATCCAACCCCACTTACAAGTAAAACTTTCTAGAATGTGCCAGGCTGCTCTTCACTGAAAAGCTCATTCTGCGTACATTTTTGGCATACATTTGCTCCTGCCGGGTCAGCTGAGCAGCGAAGTTCTACTTAACTACCTCCTATCAGGAGAGACCTCAGAGCTGCATCTTTTGAGCCCAGTACTGATCCTGAAAAGCGTTTCCAACCCCACTTACAAGTAAAACTAGCTAAAATGTACCTGGCTGCTATTCACTGAAAAGCTCATTCTGTGTACATTTTTGGCATACGTTTGCTCCTGCCGGGTCAGCTGAGCAGCGAATTTCTATTTAACCACCTGCTATCATTGAAGACCTCAGGGCTGCATGTTTTGAGGCCAGTACTGATCCTGAAAAGCGTTTCCAACCCCACTTACAAGTAAAACTAGCTAAAATGTGCCTGGCTGCTGTTCACTGAAAAGCTCATGCTGTGTACATTTTTGGCATACGTTTGCTCCTGCTGGGTCAGCCAAGTGGACAAACTTCTACTTAACCACCTGCTATCATGAGAGACCTCAGGGCTGCATCTTTTGAGCACAGTACTGAGCCTGAAAAGCGTTTCCAACCCCACTTACAAGTAAAACTTGCTAGAATGTGCCTGGCTGCTCTTCACTGAAAAGCTCATTCTGCGTACATTTTTGGCATACGTTTGCTCCTACAGGGTCAGCTGAGCAGCGAATTTCTATTTAACCACCTGCTATCATGAGAGACCTCAGGGCTGCATGTCTTGAGCCCAGTACTGATCCTGTAAAGCGTTTCCAACCCCACTTACAAGTAAAACAAGCTAAAATGTGCCTGGCTGCTATTCACTGAAAAGCTCATTCTGTGTACATTTTTGGCATACCTTTGCTCCTGCTGGGTCAGCCAAGTGGCAAACTTCTACTTAACCACCTGCTATCATGAGAGACCTCAGGGCTGCATCTTTTGAGCGCAGTACTGAGCCTGAAAAGCGTTTCCAACCCCACTTACAAGTAAAACTTGCTAGAATGTGCCTGGCTGCTCTTCACTGAAAAGCTCATTCTGCGTACATTTTTGGCATACATTTGCTCCTGCCGGGTCAGCTGAGCAGCGAAGTACTACTTAACTACCTCCTATCAGGAGAGACCTCAGAGGTGCATCTTTTGAGCCCAGTACTGAGCCTGAAAAGCATTTCCAATCCCACTTACAAGTAAAACTAGCTAAAATGTGCCTGGCTGCTCTCCACTGAAAAGCTCATTCTGCGTACATTTTTGGCATACGTTTGCTCCTGCCGGGTCAGCTGAGCAGCGAATTTCTATTTAACAACCTGCTATCATGGAAGACCTCAGGGCTGCATGTTTTGAGGCCAGTACTGATCCTGAAAAGCGTTTCCAACCCCACTTACAAGTAAAACTAGCTAAAATGTGCCTGGCTGCTATTCACTGAAAAGCTCATTCTGTGTACATTTTTGGCATACGTTTGCTCCTGCTGGGTCAGCCAAGTGGCAAACTTTTACTTAACCACCTGCTATCATGAGAGACCTCAGGGCTGCATCTTTTGAGCGCAGTACTGAGCCTGAAAAGCGTTTCCAACCCCACTTACAAGTAAAACTAGCTTCAAATGTGCCTGGCGCTCTTCACTGAAAAGCTCATTCTGTGTACATTTTTGGCATACGTTTGCTCCTACCGGGTCAGCTGAGCAGCGAATTTCTATTTAACCTCCTGCTATCATGAGAGACCTCAGGGCTGCATGTTTTGAGCCCAGTACTGATCCTGAAAAGCGTTTCCAACCCCACTTACAAGTAAAACTAGCTAAAATGTGCCTGGCTGCTATTCACTGAAAAGCTCATTCTGCGTACATTTTTGGCATACATTTGCTCCTGCCGGGTCAGCTGAGCAGCGAATTTCTATTTAACCACCTGCTATCATTGAAGACCTCAGGGCTGCATGTTTTGAGGCCAGTACTGATCCTGAAAAGCGTTTCCAACCCCACTTACAAGTAAAACTAGCTAAAATGTGCCTGGCTGCTGTTCACTGAAAAGCTCATGCTGTGTACATTTTTGGCATACGTTTGCTCCTGCTGGGTCAGCCAAGTGGCAAATTTCTACTTAACCACCTGCTATCATGAGAGACCTCAGGGCTGCATCTTTTGAGCCCAGTACTGAGCCTGAAAAGCATTTCCAACCCCACTTACAAGTAAAACTAGCTAAAATGTGCCTGACTGCTATTCACTGAAAAGCTCATTCTGCTTACATTTTTGGCATACGTTTGCTCCTACCGGGTCAGCTGAGCACCGAATTTCTATTTAACCACCTGCAATCATGAGAGACCTCAGGGCTGCATGTTTTGAGCCCAGTACTGAGCTTGAAAAGCGTTTCCAACCCCACTTACAAGTAAAACTAGCTAAAATGTGCCTGGCTGCTATTCACAGAAAAGCTCATTCTGCTTACATTTTTGGCATACGTTTGCTCCTACCGGGTCAGCTGAGCAGCGAATTTCTATTTAACCTCCTGCTATCATGAGAGACCTCAGGGCTGCATGTTTTGAGCCCAGTACTGAGCCTGAAAAGCGTTTCCAACCCCACTTACAAGTAAAACTAGCTAAAATGTGCCTGGCTGCTATTCACTAAAAAGATCATTCTGCGTACATTTTTGGCATACGTTTGCTCCTGCTTGGTCAGCTGAGCAGCGAAGTTCTACTTAACTACCTCCTATCAGAAGAGACCTCAGAGCTGCATCTTTTGAGCCCAGTACTGAGCCTGAAAAGCATTTCCAACCCCACTTACAAGTAAAACTAGCTAAAATGTGCCTGGCTGCTGTTCACTGAAAAGCTCATTCTGCTTACATTTTTGGCATACGTTTGCTCCTACCGGGTCAGCTGAGCAGCGAATTTCTATTTAACCACCTGCTATCATGAGAGACCTCAGGGCTGCATGTTTTGAGCCCAGTACTGATCCTGAAAAGCGTTTCCAACCCCACTTACAAGTAAAACTAGCTAAAATGTGCCTGACTGCTATTCACTGAAAAGCTCATTCTGCTTACATTTTTGGCATACGTTTGCTCCTACCGGGTCAGCTGAGCAGCGAATTTCTATTTAACCACCTGCAATCATGAGAGACCTCAGGGCTGCATGTTTTGAGCCCAGTACTGAGCCTGAAAAGCGTTTCCAACCCCACTTACAAGTAAAACTAGCTAAAATGTGCCTGGCTGCTATTCACAGAAAAGCTCATTCTGCTTACATTTTTGGCATACGTTTGCTCCTACGGGGTCAGCTGAGCAGCGAATTTCTATTTAACCACCTGCTATCATGAGAGACCTCAGGGCTGCATGTTTTGAGCCCAGTACTGATCCTGAAAAGCGTTTCCAACCCCACTTACAAGTAAAACTAGCTAAAATGTGCCTGACTGCTATTCACTGAAAAGCTCATTCTGCTTACATTTTTGGCATACGTTTGCTCCTACCGGGTCAGCTGAGCAGCGAATTTCTATTTAACCACCTGCAATCATGAGAGACCTCAGGGCTGCATGTTTTGAGCCCAGTACTGAGCCTGAAAAGCGTTTCCAACCCCACTTACAAGTAAAACTAGCTAAAATGTGCCTGGCTGCTATTCACAGAAAAGCTCATTCTGCTTACATTTTTGGCATACGTTTGCTCCTACCGGGTCAGCTGAGCAGCGAATTTCTGTTTAACCACCTGCTATCATGAGAGACCTCAGGGCTGCATGTTTTGAGCCCAGTACTGTTCCTGAAAAGCGTTTCCAACCCCACTTACAAGTAAAACTAGCTAAAATGTGCCTCGCTGCTATTCACTGAAAAGCTCATTCTGTGTACATTTTTGGCATACATTTGCTCCTGCCGGGTCAGCTGAGAAGCGAAGTTCTACTTAACTACCTGCTATCATGAGAGACCTCAGCGCTGCATGTTTTGAGCCCAGTACTGATCCTGAAAAGCGTTTCCAACCCCACTTACAAGTAAAACTAGCTAAAATGTACCTGGCTGCTATTCACTGAAAAGCTCATTCTGTGTACATTTTTGGCATACGTTTGCTCCTGCCGGGTCAGCTGAGCAGCAAATTTCTATTTAACCACCTGCTATCATTGAAGACCTCAGGGCTGCATGTTTTGAGCGCAGTACTGAGCCTGAAAAGTGTATCCAACCCCACTTACAAGTAAAACTTGCTAGAATGTGCCAGGCTGCTCTTCACTGAAAAGCTCATTCTGCGTACATTTTTGGCATACATTTGCTCCTGCCGGGTCAGCTGAGCAGCGAAGTTCTACTTAACTACCTCCTATCAGGAGAGACCTTAGAGCTGCATCTTTTGAGCCCAGTACTGATCCTGAAAAGCGTTTCCAACCCCACTTACAAGTAAAACTAGCTAAAATGTACCTGGCTGCTATTCACTGAAAAGCTCATTCTGTGTACATTTTTGGCATACGTTTGCTCCTGCCGGGTCAGCTGAGCAGCGAATTTCTATTTAACCACCTGCTATCATTGAAGACCTCAGGGCTGCATGTTTTGAGGCCAGTACTGATCCTGAAAAGCGTTTCCAACCCCACTTACAAGTAAAACTAGCTAAAATGTGCCTGGCTGCTGTTCACTGAAAAGCTCATGCTGTGTACATTTTTGGCATACGTTTGCTCCTGCTGGGTCAGCCAAGTGGCAAATTTCTACTTAACCACCTGCTATCATGAGAGACCTCAGGGCTGCATCTTTTGAGCCCAGTACTGAGCCTGAAAAGCATTTCCAACCCCACTTACAAGTAAAACTAGCTAAAATGTGCCTGACTGCTATTCACTGAAAAGCTCATTCTGCTTACATTTTTGGCATACGTTTGCTCCTACCGGGTCAGCTGAGCACCGAATTTCTATTTAACCACCTGCAATCATGAGAGACCTCAGGGCTGCATGTTTTGAGCCCAGTACTGAGCTTGAAAAGCGTTTCCAACCCCACTTACAAGTAAAACTAGCTAAAATGTGCCTGGCTGCAATTCACAGAAAAGCTCATTCTGCTTACATTTTTGGCATACGTTTGCTCCTACCGGGTCAGCTGAGCAGCGAATTTCTATTTAACCTCCTGCTATCATGAGAGACCTCAGGGATGCATGTTTTGAGCCCAGTACTGAGCCTGAAAAGCATTTCCAACCCCACTTACAAGTAAAACTAGCTAAAATGTGCCTGGCTGCTCTTCACTGAAAAGCTCATTCTGCGTACATTTTTGGCATACGTTTGCTCCTGCCAGGTCAGCTGAGCAGCAAATTTCTATTTAACCACCTGCTATCATGAGAAACCTCAGGGCTGCATGTTTTGAGCCCAGTACTGATCCTGAAAAGCGTTTCCAACCCCACTTACAAGTAAAACTAGCTAAAATGTGCCTGGCTGCTATTCACTGAAAAGCTCATTCTGCTTACATTTTTGGCATACGTTTGCTCCTACTGGGTCAGCTGAGCAGCGAATTTCTATTTAACCTCCTGCTATCATGAGAGACCTCAGGGCTGCATGTTTTGAGCCCAGTACTGTTCCTGAAAAGCGTTTCCAACCCCACTTACAAGTAAAACTAGCTAAAATGTACCTGGCTGCTATTCACTGAAAAGCTCATTCTGTGTACATTTTTGGCATACGTTTGCTCCTGCCGGGTCAGCTGAGCAGCGAATTTCTATTTAACCACCTGCTATCATTGAAGACCTCAGGGCTGCATGTTTTGAGCGCAGTACTGAGCCTGAAAAGTGTATCCAACCCCACTTACAAGTAAAACTTTCTAGAATGTGCCAGGCTGCTCTTCACTGAAAAGCTCATTCTGCGTACATTTTTGGCATACATTTGCTCCTGCCGGGTCAGCTGAGCAGCGAAGTTCTACTTAACTACCTCCTATCAGGAGAGACCTCAGAGCTGCATCTTTTGAGCCCAGTACTGATCCTGAAAAGCGTTTCCAACCCCACTTACAAGTATAACTAGCTAAAATGTACCTGGCTGCTATTCACTGAAAAGCTCATTCTGTGTACATTTTTGGCATACGTTTGCTCCTGCCGGGTCAGCTGAGCAGCGAATTTCTATTTAACCACCTGCTATCATTGAAGACCTCAGGGCTGCATGTTTTGAGGCCAGTACTGATCCTGAAAAGCGTTTCCAACCCCACTTACAAGTAAAACTAGCTAAAATGTGCCTGGCTGCTGTTCACTGAAAAGCTCATGCTGTGTACATTTTTGGCATACGTTTGCTCCTGCTGGGTCAGCCAAGTGGACAAACTTCTACTTAACCACCTGCTATCATGAGAGACCTCAGGGCTGCATCTTTTGAGCACAGTAATGAGCCTGAAAAGCGTTTCCAACCCCACTTACAAGTAAAACTTGCTAGAATGTGCCTGGCTGCTCTTCACTGAAAAGCTCATTCTGCGTACATTTTTGGCATACGTTTGCTCCTACAGGGTCAGCTGAGCAGCGAATTTCTATTTAACCACCTGCTATCATGAGAGACCTCAGGGCTGCATGTCTTGAGCCCAGTACTGATCCTGTAAAGCGTTTCCAACCCCACGTACAAGTAAAACAAGCTAAAATGTGCCTGGCTGCTATTCACTGAAAAGCTCATTCTGTGTACATTTTTGGCATACGTTTGCTCCTGCTGGGTCAGCCAAGTGGCAAACTTCTACTTAACCACCTGCTATCATGAGAGACCTCAGGGCTGCATCTTTTGAGCGCAGTACTGAGCCTGAAAAGCGTTTCCAACCCCACTTACAAGTAAAACTTGCTAGAATGTGCCTGGCTGCTCTTCACTGAAAAGCTCATTCTGCGTACATTTTTGGCATACATTTGCTCCTGCCGGGTCAGCTGAGCAGCGAAGTACTACTTAACTACCTCCTATCAGGAGAGACCTCAGAGGTGCATCTTTTGAGCCCAGTACTGAGCCTGAAAAGCATTTCCAATCCCACTTACAAGTAAAACTAGCTAAAATGTGCCTGGCTGCTCTCCACTGAAAAGCTCATTCTGCGTACATTTTTGGCATACGTTTGCTCCTGCCGGGTCAGCTGAGCAGCGAATTTCTATTTAACAACCTGCTATCATGGAAGACCTCAGGGCTGCATGTTTTGAGGCCAGTACTGATCCTGAAAAGCGTTTCCAACCCCACTTACAAGTAAAACTAGCTAAAATGTGCCTGGCTGCTATTCACTGAAAAGCTCATTCTGTGTACATTTTTGGCATACGTTTGCTCCTGCTGGGTCAGCCAAGTGGCAAACTTTTACTTAACCACCTGCTATCATGAGAGACCTCAGGGCTGCATCTTTTGAGCGCAGTACTGAGCCTGAAAAGCGTTTCCAACCCCACTTACAAGTAAAACTAGCTTCAAATGTGCCTGGCGCTCTTCACTGAAAAGCTCATTCTGTGTACATTTTTGGCATACGTTTGCTCCTACCGGGTCAGCTGAGCAGCGAATTTCTATTTAACCTCCTGCTATCATGAGAGACCTCAGGGCTGCATGTTTTGAGCCCAGTACTGATCCTGAAAAGCGTTTCCAACCCCACTTACAAGTAAAACTAGCTAAAATGTGCCTGGCTGCTATTCACTGAAAAGCTCATTCTGCGTACATTTTTGGCATACATTTGCTCCTGCCGGGTCAGCTGAGCAGCGAATTTCTATTTAACCACCTGCTATCATTGAAGACCTCAGGGCTGCATGTTTTGAGGCCAGTACTGATCCTGAAAAGCGTTTCCAACCCCACTTACAAGTAAAACTAGCTAAAATGTGCCTGGCTGCTGTTCACTGAAAAGCTCATGCTGTGTACATTTTTGGCATACGTTTGCTCCTGCTGGGTCAGCCAAGTGGCAAATTTCTACTTAACCACCTGCTATCATGAGAGACCTCAGGGCTGCATCTTTTGAGCCCAGTACTGAGCCTGAAAAGCATTTCCAACCCCACTTACAAGTAAAACTAGCTAAAATGTGCCTGACTGCTATTCACTGAAAAGCTCATTCTGCTTACATTTTTGGCATACGTTTGCTCCTACCGGGTCAGCTGAGCACCGAATTTCTATTTAACCACCTGCAATCATGAGAGACCTCAGGGCTGCATGTTTTGAGCCCAGTACTGAGCTTGAAAAGCGTTTCCAACCCCACTTACAAGTAAAACTAGCTAAAATGTGCCTGGCTGCTATTCACAGAAAAGCTCATTCTGCTTACATTTTTGGCATACGTTTGCTCCTACCGGGTCAGCTGAGCAGCGAATTTCTATTTAACCTCCTGCTATCATGAGAGACCTCAGGGATGCATGTTTTGAGCCCAGTACTGAGCCTGAAAAGCATTTCCAACCCCACTTACAAGTAAAACTAGCTAAAATGTGCCTGGCTGCTCTTCACTGAAAAGCTCATTCTGCGTACATTTTTGGCATACGTTTGCTCCTGCCAGGTCAGCTGAGCAGCAAATTTCTATTTAACCACCTGCTATCATGAGAAACCTCAGGGCTGCATGTTTTGAGCCCAGTACTGATCCTGAAAAGCGTTTCCAACCCCACTTACAAGTAAAACTAGCTAAAATGTGCCTGGCTGCTATTCACTGAAAAGCTCATTCTGCTTACATTTTTGGCATACGTTTGCTCCTACTGGGTCAGCTGAGCAGCGAATTTCTATTTAACCTCCTGCTATCATGAGAGACCTCAGGGCTGCATGTTTTGAGCCCAGTACTGTTCCTGAAAAGCGTTTCCAACCCCACTTACAAGTAAAACTAGCTAAAATGTGCCTGGCTGCTATTCACTGAAAAGCTCATTCTGCGTACATTTTTGGCATACATTTGCTCCTGCCGGGTCAGCTGAGAAGCGAAGTTCTACTTAACTACCTGCTATCATGAGAGACCTCAGCGCTGCATGTTTTGAGCCCAGTACTGATCCTGAAAAGCGTTTCCAACCCCACTTACAAGTAAAACTAGCTAAAATGTACCTGGCTGCTATTCACTGAAAAGCTCATTCTGTGTACATTTTTGGCATACGTTTGCTCCTGCCGGGTCAGCTGAGCAGCGAATTTCTATTTAACCACCTGCTATCATTGAAGACCTCAGGGCTGCATGTTTTGAGCGCAGTACTGAGCCTGAAAAGTGTATCCAACCCCACTTACAAGTAAAACTTTCTAGAATGTGCCAGGCTGCTCTTCACTGAAAAGCTCATTCTGCGTACATTTTTGGCATACATTTGCTCCTGCCGGGTCAGCTGAGCAGCGAAGTTCTACTTAACTACCTCCTATCAGGAGAGACCTCAGAGCTGCATCTTTTGAGCCCAGTACTGATCCTGAAAAGCGTTTCCAACCCCACTTACAAGTAAAACTAGCTAAAATGTACCTGGCTGCTATTCACTGAAAAGCTCATTCTGTGTACATTTTTGGCATACGTTTGCTCCTGCCGGGTCAGCTGAGCAGCGAATTTCTATTTAACCACCTGCTATCATTGAAGACCTCAGGGCTGCATGTTTTGAGGCCAGTACTGATCCTGAAAAGCGTTTCCAACCCCACTTACAAGTAAAACTAGCTAAAATGTGCCTGGCTGCTGTTCACTGAAAAGCTCATGCTGTGTACATTTTTGGCATACGTTTGCTCCTGCCGGGTCAGCCAAGTGGACAAACTTCTACTTAACCACCTGCTATCATGAGAGACCTCAGGGCTGCATCTTTTGAGCACAGTACTGAGCCTGAAAAGCGTTTCCAACCCCACTTACAAGTAAAACTTGCTAGAATGTGCCTGGCTGCTCTTCACTGAAAAGCTCATTCTGCGTACATTTTTGGCATACGTTTGCTCCTACAGGGTCAGCTGAGCAGCGAATTTCTATTTAACCACCTGCTATCATGAGAGACCTCAGGGCTGCATGTCTTGAGCCCAGTACTGATCCTGTAAAGCGTTTCCAACCCCACTTACAAGTAAAACAAGCTAAAATGTGCCTGGCTGCTATTCACTGAAAAGCTCATTCTGTGTACATTTTTGGCATACGTTTGCTCCTGCTGGGTCAGCCAAGTGGCAAACTTCTACTTAACCACCTGCTATCATGAGAGACCTCAGGGCTGCATCTTTTGAGCGCAGTACTGAGCCTGAAAAGCGTTTCCAACCCCACTTACAAGTAAAACTTGCTAGAATGTGCCTGGCTGCTCTTCACTGAAAAGCTCATTCTGCGTACATTTTTGGCATACATTTGCTCCTGCCGGGTCAGCTGAGCAGCGAAGTACTACTTAACTACCTCCTATCAGGAGAGACCTCAGAGGTGCATCTTTTGAGCCCAGTACTGAGCCTGAAAAGCATTTCCAATCCCACTTACAAGTAAAACTAGCTAAAATGTGCCTGGCTGCTCTCCACTGAAAAGCTCATTCTGCGTACATTTTTGGCATACGTTTGCTCCTGCCGGGTCAGCTGAGCAGCGAATTTCTATTTAACAACCTGCTATCATGGAAGACCTCAGGGCTGCATGTTTTGAGGCCAGTACTGATCCTGAAAAGCGTTTCCAACCCCACTTACAAGTAAAACTAGCTAAAATGTGCCTGGCTGCTATTCACTGAAAAGCTCATTCTGTGTACATTTTTGGCATACGTTTGCTCCTGCTGGGTCAGCCAAGTGGCAAACTTTTACTTAACCACCTGCTATCATGAGAGACCTCAGGGCTGCATCTTTTGAGCGCAGTACTGAGCCTGAAAAGCGTTTCCAACCCCACTTACAAGTAAAACTAGCTTCAAATGTGCCTGGCGCTCTTCACTGAAAAGCTCATTCTGTGTACATTTTTGGCATACGTTTGCTCCTACCGGGTCAGCTGAGCAGCGAATTTCTATTTAACCTCCTGCTATCATGAGAGACCTCAGGGCTGCATGTTTTGAGCCCAGTACTGATCCTGAAAAGCGTTTCCAACCCCACTTACAAGTAAAACTAGCTAAAATGTGCCTGGCTGCTATTCACTGAAAAGCTCATTCTGCGTACATTTTTGGCATACATTTGCTCCTGCCGGGTCAGCTGAGCAGCGAATTTCTATTTAACCACCTGCTATCATTGAAGACCTCAGGGCTGCATGTTTTGAGGCCAGTACTGATCCTGAAAAGCGTTTCCAACCCCACTTACAAGTAAAACTAGCTAAAATGTGCCTGGCTGCTGTTCACTGAAAAGCTCATGCTGTGTACATTTTTGGCATACGTTTGCTCCTGCTGGGTCAGCCAAGTGGCAAATTTCTACTTAACCACCTGCTATCATGAGAGACCTCAGGGCTGCATCTTTTGAGCCCAGTACTGAGCCTGAAAAGCATTTCCAACCCCACTTACAAGTAAAACTAGCTAAAATGTGCCTGACTGCTATTCACTGAAAAGCTCATTCTGCTTACATTTTTGGCATACGTTTGCTCCTACCGGGTCAGCTGAGCACCGAATTTCTATTTAACCACCTGCAATCATGAGAGACCTCAGGGCTGCATGTTTTGAGCCCAGTACTGAGCTTGAAAAGCGTTTCCAACCCCACTTACAAGTAAAACTAGCTAAAATGTGCCTGGCTGCTATTCACAGAAAAGCTCATTCTGCTTACATTTTTGGCATACGTTTGCTCCTACCGGGTCAGCTGAGCAGCGAATTTCTATTTAACCTCCTGCTATCATGAGAGACCTCAGGGATGCATGTTTTGAGCCCAGTACTGAGCCTGAAAAGCATTTCCAACCCCACTTACAAGTAAAACTAGCTAAAATGTGCCTGGCTGCTCTTCACTGAAAAGCTCATTCTGCGTACATTTTTGGCATACGTTTGCTCCTGCCAGGTCAGCTGAGCAGCAAATTTCTATTTAACCACCTGCTATCATGAGAAACCTCAGGGCTGCATGTTTTGAGCCCAGTACTGATCCTGAAAAGCGTTTCCAACCCCACTTACAAGTAAAACTAGCTAAAATGTGCCTGGCTGCTATTCACTGAAAAGCTCATTCTGCTTACATTTTTGGCATACGTTTGCTCCTACTGGGTCAGCTGAGCAGCGAATTTCTATTTAACCTCCTGCTATCATGAGAGACCTCAGGGCTGCATGTTTTGAGCCCAGTACTGTTCCTGAAAAGCGTTTCCAACCCCACTTACAAGTAAAACTAGCTAAAATGTGCCTGGCTGCTATTCACTGAAAAGCTCATTCTGCGTACATTTTTGGCATACATTTGCTCCTGCCGGGTCAGCTGAGAAGCGAAGTTCTACTTAACTACCTGCTATCATGAGAGACCTCAGCGCTGCATGTTTTGAGCCCAGTACTGATCCTGAAAAGCGTTTCCAACCCCACTTACAAGTAAAACTAGCTAAAATGTACCTGGCTGCTATTCACTGAAAAGCTCATTCTGTGTACATTTTTGGCATACGTTTGCTCCTGCCGGGTCAGCTGAGCAGCGAATTTCTATTTAACCACCTGCTATCATTGAAGACCTCAGGGCTGCATGTTTTGAGCGCAGTACTGAGCCTGAAAAGTGTATCCAACCCCACTTACAAGTAAAACTTGCTAGAATGTGCCAGGCTGCTCTTCACTGAAAAGCTCATTCTGCGTACATTTTTGGCATACATTTGCTCCTGCCGGGTCAGCTGAGCAGCGAAGTTCTACTTAACTACCTCCTATCAGGAGAGACCTCTGAGCTGCATCTTTTGAGCCCAGTACTGATCCTGAAAAGCGTTTCCAACCCCACTTACAAGTAAAACTAGCTAAAATGTACCTGGCTGCTATTCACTGAAAAGCTCATTCTGTGTACATTTTTGGCATACGTTTGCTCCTGCCGGGTCAGCTGAGCAGCGAATTTCTATTTAACCACCTGCTATCATTGAAGACCTCAGGGCTGCATGTTTTGAGGCCAGTACTGATCCTGAAAAGCGTTTCCAACCCCACTTACAAGTAAAACTAGCTAAAATGTGCCTGGCTGCTGTTCACTGAAAAGCTCATGCTGTGTACATTTTTGGCATACGTTTGCTCCTGCTGGGTCAGCCAAGTGGACAAACTTCTACTTAACCACCTGCTATCATGAGAGACCTCAGGGCTGCATCTTTTGAGCGCAGTACTGAGCCTGAAAAGCGTTTCCAACCCCACTTACAAGTAAAACTTGCTAGAATGTGCCTGGCTGCTCTTCACTGAAAAGCTCATTCTGCGTACATTTTTGGCATACGTTTGCTCCTACAGGGTCAGCTGAGCAGCGAATTTCTATTTAACCACCTGCTATCATGAGAGACCTCAGGGCTGCATGTCTTGAGCCCAGTACTGATCCTGTAAAGCGTTTCCAACCCCACTTACAAGTAAAACAAGCTAAAATGTGCCTGGCTGCTATTCACTGAAAAGCTCATTCTGTGTACATTTTTGGCATACGTTTGCTCCTGCTGGGTCAGCCAAGTGGCAAACTTCTACTTAACCACCTGCTATCATGAGAGACCTCAGGGCTGCATCTTTTGAGCGCAGTACTGAGCCTGAAAAGCGTTTCCAACCCCACTTACAAGTAAAACTTGCTAGAATGTGCCTGGCTGCTCTTCACTGAAAAGCTCATTCTGCGTACATTTTTGGCATACATTTGCTCCTGCCGGGTCAGCTGAGCAGCGAAGTACTACTTAACTACCTCCTATCAGGAGAGACCTCAGAGGTGCATCTTTTGAGCCCAGTACTGAGCCTGAAAAGCATTTCCAATCCCACTTACAAGTAAAACTAGCTAAAATGTGCCTGGCTGCTCTCCACTGAAAAGCTCATTCTGCGTACATTTTTGGCATACGTTTGCTCCTGCCGGGTCAGCTGAGCAGCGAATTTCTATTTAACAACCTGCTATCATGGAAGACCTCAGGGCTGCATGTTTTGAGGCCAGTACTGATCCTGAAAAGCGTTTCCAACCCCACTTACAAGTAAAACTAGCTAAAATGTGCCTGGCTGCTATTCACTGAAAAGCTCATTCTGTGTACATTTTTGGCATACGTTTGCTCCTGCTGGGTCAGCCAAGTGGCAAACTTTTACTTAACCACCTGCTATCATGAGAGACCTCAGGGCTGCATCTTTTGAGCGCAGTACTGAGCCTGAAAAGCGTTTCCAACCCCACTTACAAGTAAAACTAGCTTCAAATGTGCCTGGCGCTCTTCACTGAAAAGCTCATTCTGTGTACATTTTTGGCATACGTTTGCTCCTACCGGGTCAGCTGAGCAGCGAATTTCTATTTAACCTCCTGCTATCATGAGAGACCTCAGGGCTGCATGTTTTGAGCCCAGTACTGATCCTGAAAAGCGTTTCCAACCCCACTTACAAGTAAAACTAGCTAAAATGTGCCTGGCTGCTATTCACTGAAAAGCTCATTCTGCGTACATTTTTGGCATACATTTGCTCCTGCCGGGTCAGCTGAGCAGCGAAGTTCTACTTAACTACCTCCTATCAGGAGAGACCTCAGAGCTGCATCTTTTGAGCCCAGTACTGAGCCTGAAAAGCATTTCCAACCCCACTTACAAGTAAAACTAGCTAAAATGTGCCTGGCTGCTCTTCACTGAAAAGCTCATTCTGCGAACATTTTTGGCATACGTTTGCTCCTGCCGGGTCAGCTGAGCAGCAAATTTCTATTTAACCACCTGCTATCATGAGAGACATCAGGGCTGCACGTTTTGAGCCCAGTACTGATCCTGAAAAGCGTTTCCAACCCCACTTACAAGTAAAACTAGCTAAAATGTGCCTGGATGCTTGTCACTGAAAAGCTCATTCTGCGTAAATTTTTGGCATACGTTTGCTCCTGCCGGGTCAGCTGAGCAGCGAATTTCTATTTAACCACCTGCTATCATGAGAGACATCAGGGCTGCATGTTTTGAGCCCAGTACTGATCCTGAACAGCGTTTCCAACCCCACTTACAATTAAAACTAGCTAAAATGTGCCTGGCTGCTATTCACTGAAAAGCTCATTCTGCGTACATTTTTGGCATACATTTGCTCCTGCCGGGTCAGCTGAGAAGCGAATTTCTATTTAACCACCTGCTATCATGAGAGACCTCAGGGCTGCATGTTTTGAGCCCTGTACTGATCCTGAAAAGCGTTTCCAACCCCACTTACAAGTAAAACTAGCTAAAATGTGCCTGGATGCTAGTCACTGAAAAGCTCATTCTGTGTACATTTTTGGCATACGTTTGCTCCTGCTGGGTCAGCCAAGTGGCAAATTTCTACTTAACCACCTGCTATCATGAGAGACCTCAGGGCTGCATCTTTTGAGCGCAGTACTGAGCCTGAAAAGTGTTTCCAACCCCACTTACAAGTAAAACTAGCTAAAATGTGCCTGGCTGCTATTCACTGAAAAGATCATTCTGCATACATTTTTGGCATACGTTTGCTCCTGCTTGGTCAGCTGAGCAGCGAAGTTCTACTTAACTACCTCCTATCAGAAGAGACCTCAGAGCTGCATCTTTTGAGCCCAGTACTGAGCCTGAAAAGCATTTCCAACCCCACTTACAAGTAAAAGTAGCTAAAATGTGCCTGGCTGCTATTCACTGAAAAGCTCATTCTGCTTACATTTTTGGCATACGTTTGCTCCTACCGGGTCAGCTGAGCAGCGAATTTCTATTTAACCTCCTGCTATCATGAGAGACCTCAGGGCTGCATGTTTTGAGCCCAGTACTGAGCCTGAAAAGCATTTCCAACCCCACTTACAAGTAAAACTAGCTAAAATGTGCCTGGCTGCTCTTCACTGAAAAGCTCATTCTGCGTACATTTTTGGCATACGTTTGCTCCTGCCGGGTCAGCTGAGCAGCGAATTTCTATTTAACCACCTGCTATCATGAGAAACCTCAGGGCTGCATGTTTTGAGCCCAGTACTGATCCTGAAAAGCGTTTCCAACCCCACTTACAAGTAAAACTAGCTAAAATGTGCCTGGCTGCTATTCACTGAAAAGCTCATTCTGTGTACATTTTTGGCATACGTTTGCTCCTACTGGGTCAGCCAAGTGGCAAATTTCTACTTAACCACCTACTATCATGAGAGACCTCAGGCTGCATGTTTTGAGCGCAGTACTGAGCCTGAAAAGCGTTTCCAACCCCACTTACAAGTAAAACTAGCTAAAATGTGCCTGGCTGCTATTCACTAAAAAGATCATTCTGCGTACATTTTTGGCATACGTTTGCTCCTGCTTGGTCAGCTGAGCAGCGAAGTTCTACTTAACTACCTCCTATCAGAAGAGACCTCAGAGCTGCATCTTTTGAGCCCAGTACTGAGCCTGAAAAGCATTTCCAACCCCACTTACAAGTAAAACTAGCTAAAATGTGCCTGGCTGCTGTTCACTGAAAAGCTCATTCTGCTTACATTTTTGGCATACGTTTGCTCCTACCGGGTCAGCTGAGCAGCGAATTTCTATTTAACCTCCTGCTATCATGAGAGACCTCAGGGCTGCATGTTTTGAGCCCAGTACTGAGCCTGAAAAGCATTTCCAACCCCACTTACAAGTAAAACTAGCTAAAATGTGCCTGGCTGCTCTTCACTGAAAAGCTCATTCTGCGTACATTTTTGGCATACGTTTGCTCCTGCCGGGTCAGCTGTGCAGCGATGTTCTACTTAACTACCTCCAATCAGGAGAGACCTCAGAGCTGCATCTTTTGAGCCCAGTACTGAGCCTGAAAAGCATTTCCAACCCCACTTACAAGTAAAACTAGCTAAAATGTGCCTGACTGCTATTCACTGAAAAGCTCATTCTGCTTACATTTTTGGCATACGTTTGCTCCTACCGGGTCAGCTGAGCAGCGAATTTCTATTTAACCACCTGCAATCATGAGAGACCTCAGGGCTGCATGTTTTGAGCCTGGTACTGAGCCTGAAAAGCGTTTCCAACCCCACTTACAAGTAAAACTAGCTAAAATGTGCCTGGCTGCTATTCACAGAAAAGCTCATTCTGCTTACATTTTTGGCATACGTTTGCTCCTACTGGGTCAGCTGAGCAGCGAATTTCTATTTAACCACCTGCTATCATGAGAGACCTCAGGGCTGCATGTTTTGAGCCCATTACTGATCCTGAAAAGCGTTTCCAACCCCACTTACAAGTAAAACTAGCTAAAATGTGCCTGACTGCTATTCACTGAAAAGCTCATTCTGCTTACATTTTTGGCATACGTTTGCTCCTACCGGGTCAGCTGAGCAGCGAATTTCTATTTAACCACCTGCAATCATGAGAGACCTCAGGGCTGCATGTTTTGAGCCCAGTACTGAGCCTGAAAAGCGTTTCCAACCCCACTTACAAGTAAAACTAGCTAAAATGTGCCGGGCTGCTATTCACAGAAAAGCTCATTCTGCTTACATTTTTGGCATACGTTTGCTCCTACCGGGTCAGCTGAGCAGCGAATTTCTGTTTAACCACCTGCTATCATGAGAGACCTCAGGGCTGCATGTTTTGAGCCCAGTACTGTTCCTGAAAAGCGTTTCCAACCCCACTTACAAGTAAAACTAGCTAAAATGTGCCTCGCTGCTATTCACTGAAAAGCTCATTCTGTGTACATTTTTGGCATACGTTTGCTCCTGCTGGGTCATCCAAGGCAAATTTCTACTTAACCACCTGCTATCATGAGAGACCTCAGGGCTGCATCTTTTGAGCCCAGTACTGATCCTGAAAAGCGTTTCCAACCCCACTTACAAGTAAAACTAGCTAAAATGTGCCTGGCTGCTATTCACTGAAAAGCTCATTCTGCTTACATTTTTGGCATACGTTTGCTCCTACCGGGTCAGCTGAGCAGCGAATTTCTATGTAACCACCTGCAATCATGAGAGACCTCAGGGCTGCATGTTTTGAGCCCAGTACTGAGCCTGAAAAGTGTTTCCAACCCCACTTACAAGTAAAACTTGCTAGAATGTGCCAGGCTGCTCTTCACTGAAAAGCTCATTCTGTGTACATTTTTGGCATACGTTTGCTCCTGCTGGGTCAGCCAAGTGGCAAATTTCTACTTAACCACCTACTATCATGAGAGACCTCAGGCTGCATGTTTTGAGCGCAGTACTGAGCCTGAAAAGCGTTTCCAACCCCACTTACAAGTAAAACTAGCTAAAATGTGCCTGGCTGCTATTCACTAAAAAGATCATTCTGCGTACATTTTTGGCATACGTTTGCTCCTGCTTGGTCAGCTGAGCAGCGAAGTTCTACTTAACTACCTCCTATCAGAAGAGACCTCAGAGCTGCATCTTTTGAGCCCAGTACTGAGCCTGAAAAGCATTTCCAACCCCACTTACAAGTAAAACTAGCTAAAATGTGCCTGGCTGCTGTTCACTGAAAAGCTCATTCTGCTTACATTTTTGGCATACGTTTGCTCCTACCGGGTCAGCTGAGCAGCGAATTTCTATTTAACCTCCTGCTATCATGAGAGACCTCAGGGCTGCATGTTTTGAGCCCAGTACTGAGCCTGAAAAGCATTTCCAACCCCACTTACAAGTAAAACTAGCTAAAATGTGCCTGGCTGCTCTTCACTGAAAAGCTCATTCTGCGTACATTTTTGGCATACGTTTGCTCCTGCCGGGTCAGCTGTGCAGCGATGTTCTACTTAACTACCTCCAATCAGGAGAGACCTCAGAGCTGCATCTTTTGAGCCCAGTACTGAGCCTGAAAAGCATTTCCAACCCCACTTACAAGTAAAACTAGCTAAAATGTGCCTGACTGCTATTCACTGAAAAGCTCATTCTGCTTACATTTTTGGCATACGTTTGCTCCTACCGGGTCAGCTGAGCAGCGAATTTCTATTTAACCACCTGCAATCATGAGAGACCTCAGGGCTGCATGTTTTGAGCCTGGTACTGAGCCTGAAAAGCGTTTCCAACCCCACTTACAAGTAAAACTAGCTAAAATGTGCCTGGCTGCTATTCACAGAAAAGCTCATTCTGCTTACATTTTTGGCATACGTTTGCTCCTACTGGGTCAGCTGAGCAGCGAATTTCTATTTAACCACCTGCTATCATGAGAGACCTCAGGGCTGCATGTTTTGAGCCCAGTACTGATCCTGAAAAGCGTTTCCAACCCCACTTACAAGTAAAACTAGCTAAAATGTGCCTGACTGCTATTCACTGAAAAGCTCATTCTGCTTACATTTTTGGCATACGTTTGCTCCTACCGGGTCAGCTGAGCAGCGAATTTCTATTTAACCACCTGCAATCATGAGAGACCTCAGGGCTGCATGTTTTGAGCCCAGTACTGAGCCTGAAAAGCGTTTCCAACCCCACTTACAAGTAAAACTAGCTAAAATGTGCCGGGCTGCTATTCACAGAAAAGCTCATTCTGCTTACATTTTTGGCATACGTTTGCTCCTACTGGGTCAGCTGAGCAGCGAATTTCTGTTTAACCACCTGCTATCATGAGAGACCTCAGGGCTGCATGTTTTGAGCCCAGTACTGTTCCTGAAAAGCGTTTCCAACCCCACTTACAAGTAAAACTAGCTAAAATGTGCCTCGCTGCTATTCACTGAAAAGCTCATTCTGTGTACATTTTTGGCATACGTTTGCTCCTGCTGGGTCATCCAAGGCAAATTTCTACTTAACCACCTGCTATCATGAGAGACCTCAGGGCTGCATCTTTTGAGCCCAGTACTGATCCTGAAAAGCGTTTCCAACCCCACTTACAAGTAAAACTAGCTAAAATGTGCCTGGCTGCTATTCACTGAAAAGCTCATTCTGCTTACATTTTTGGCATACGTTTGCTCCTACCGGGTCAGCTGAGCAGCGAATTTCTGTTTAACCACCTGCTATCATGAGAGACCTCAGGGCTGCATGTTTTGAGCCCAGTACTGTTCCTGAAAAGCGTTTCCAACCCCACTTACAAGTAAAACTAGCTAAAATGTGCCTGGCTGCTCTTCACTGAAAAGCTCATTCTGCGTACATTTTTGGCATACGTTTGCTCCTGCCGGGTCAGCTGAGCAGCGAATTTCTATTTAACCACCTGCTATCATGAGAGACCTCAGGGCTGCATGTTTTGAGCCCAGTACTGATCCTGAAAAGCGTTTCCAACCCCACTTACAAGTAAAACTAGCTAAAATGTGCCTGGCTGCTATTCACTGAAAAGATCATTCTGCATACATTTTTGGCATACGTTTGCTCCTGCTTGGTCAGCTGAGCAGCGAAGTTCTACTTAACTACCTCCTATCAGAAGAGACCTCAGAGCTGCATCTTTTGAGCCCAGTACTGAGCCTGAAAAGCATTTCCAACCCCACTTACAAGTAAAAGTAGCTAAAATGTGCCTGGCTGCTATTCACTGAAAAGCTCATTCTGCTTACATTTTTGGCATACGTTTGCTCCTACCGGGTCAGCTGAGCAGCGAATTTCTATTTAACCTCCCGCTATCATGAGAGACCTCAGGGCTGCATGTTTTGAGCCCAGTACTGAGCCTGAAAAGCATTTCCAACCCCACTTACAAGTAAAACTAGCTAAAATGTGCCTGGCTGCTCTTCACTGAAAAGCTCATTCTGCGTACATTTTTGGCATACGTTTGCTCCTGCCGGGTCAGCTGAGCAGCGAATTTCTATTTAACCACCTGCTATCATGAGAAACCTCAGGGCTGCATGTTTTGAGCCCAGTACTGATCCTGAAAAGCGTTTCCAACCCCACTTAGAAGTAAAACTAGCTAAAATGTGCCTGGCTGCTATTCACTGAAAAGCTCATTCTGTGTACATTTTTGGCATACGTTTGCTCCTGCTGGGTCAGCCAAGTGGCAAATTTCTACTTAACCACCTACTATCATGAGAGACCTCAGGCTGCATGTTTTGAGCGCAGTACTGAGCCTGAAAAGCGTTTCCAACCCCACTTACAAGTAAAACTAGCTAAAATGTGCCTGGCTGCTATTCACTAAAAAGATCATTCTGCGTACATTTTTGGCATACGTTTGCTCCTGCTTGGTCAGCTGAGCAGCGAAGTTCTACTTAACTACCTCCTATCAGAAGAGACCTCAGAGCTGCATCTTTTGAGCCCAGTACTGAGCCTGAAAAGCATTTCCAACCCCACTTACAAGTAAAACTAGCTAAAATGTGCCTGGCTGCTGTTCACTGAAAAGCTCATTCTGCTTACATTTTTGGCATACGTTTGCTCCTACCGGGTCAGCTGAGCAGCGAATTTCTATTTAACCTCCTGCTATCATGAGAGACCTCAGGGCTGCATGTTTTGAGCCCAGTACTGAGCCTGAAAAGCATTTCCAACCCCACTTACAAGTAAAACTAGCTAAAATGTGCCTGGCTGCTCTTCACTGAAAAGCTCATTCTGCGTACATTTTTGGCATACGTTTGCTCCTGCCGGGTCAGCTGTGCAGCGATGTTCTACTTAACTACCTCCAATCAGGAGAGACCTCAGAGCTGCATCTTTTGAGCCCAGTACTGAGCCTGAAAAGCATTTCCAACCCCACTTACAAGTAAAACTAGCTAAAATGTGCCTGACTGCTATTCACTGAAAAGCTCATTCTGCTTACATTTTTGGCATACGTTTGCTCCTACCGGGTCAGCTGAGCAGCGAATTTCTATTTAACCACCTGCAATCATGAGAGACCTCAGGGCTGCATGTTTTGAGCCTGGTACTGAGCCTGAAAAGCGTTTCCAACCCCACTTACAAGTAAAACTAGCTAAAATGTGCCTGGCTGCTATTCACAGAAAAGCTCATTCTGCTTACATTTTTGGCATACGTTTGCTCCTACCGGGTCAGCTGAGCAGCGAATTTCTATTTAACCACCTGCTATCATGAGAGACCTCAGGGCTGCATGTTTTGAGCCCAGTACTGATCCTGAAAAGCGTTTCCAACCCCACTTACAAGTAAAACTAGCTAAAATGTGCCTGACTGCTATTCACTGAAAAGCTCATTCTGCTTACATTTTTGGCATACGTTTGCTCCTACCGGGTCAGCTGAGCAGCGAATTTCTATTTAACCACCTGCAATCATGAGAGACCTCAGGGCTGCATGTTTTGAGCCCAGTACTGAGCCTGAAAAGCATTTCCAACCCCACTTACAAGTAAAACTAGCTAAAATGTGCCTGGCTGCTATTCACAGAAAAGCTCATTCTGCTTACATTTTTGGCATACGTTTGCTCCTACCGGGTCAGCTGAGCAGCGAATTTCTGTTTAACCACCTGCTATCATGAGAGACCTCAGGGCTGCATGTTTTGAGCCCAGTACTGTTCCTGAAAAGCGTTTCCAACCCCACTTACAAGTAAAACTAGCTAAAATGTGCCTCGCTGCTATTCACTGAAAAGCTCATTCTGTGTACATTTTTGGCATACGTTTGCTCCTGCTGGGTCATCCAGGGCAAATTTCTACTTAACCACCTGCTATCATGAGAGACCTCAGGGCTGCATCTTTTGAGCCCAGTACTGATCCTGAAAAGCGTTTCCAACCCCACTTACAAGTAAAACTAGCTAAAATGTGCCTGGCTGCTATTCACTGAAAAGCTCATTCTGCTTACATTTTTGGTATACGTTTGCTCCTACCGGGTCAGCTGAGCAGCGAATTTCTATTTAACCACCTGCAATCATGAGAGACCTCAGGGCTGCATGTTTTGAGCCCAGTACTGAGCCTGAAAAGCGTTTCCAACCCCACTTACAAGTAAAACTAGCTAAAATGTGCCTGGCTGCTATTCACAGAAAAGCTAATTCTGCTTACATTTTTGGCATACGTTTGCTCCTACCGGGTCAGCTGAGCAGCGAATTTCTGTTTAACCACCTGCTATCATGAGAGACCTCAGGGCTGCATGTTTTGAGCCCAGTACTGTTCCTGAAAAGCGTTTCCAACCCCACTTACAAGTAAAACTAGCTAAAATGTGCCTGGCTGCTCTTCACTGAAAAGCTCATTCTGCGTACATTTTTGGCATACGTTTGCTCCTGCCGGGTCAGCTGAGCAGCGAATTTCTATTTAACCACCTGCTATCATGAGAGACCTCAGGGCTGCATGCTTTGAGCCCAGTACTGATCCTGAAAAGCGTTTCCAACCCCACTTACAAGTAAAACTAGCTAAAATGTGCCTGGCTGCTATTCACTGAAAAGCTCATTCTGTGTACATTTTTGGCATACGTTTGCTCCTGCTGGGTCAGCCAAGTGGCAAATTTCTACTTAACCACCTGCTATCATGAGAGACCTCAGGGCTGCATCTTTTGAGCCCAGTACTGAGCCTGAAAAGCATTTCCAACCCCACTTACAAGTAAAACTAGCTAAAATGTGCCTGACTGCTATTCACTGAAAAGCTCATTCTGCTTACATTTTTGGCATACGTTTGCTCCTACCGGGTCAGCTGAGCAGCGAAGTTCTACTTAACTACCTCCTATCAGAAGAGACCTCAGAGCTGCATCTTTTGAGCCCAGTACTGAGCCTATCATGAGAGACCTCAGGGCTGCATCTTTTGAGCCCAGTACTGATCCTGAAAAGCGTTTCCAACCCCACTTACAAGTAAAACTAGCTAAAATGTGCCTGGCTGCTATTCACTGAAAAGCTCATTCTGCTTACATTTTTGGCATACGTTTGCTCCTACCGGGTCAGCTGAGCAGCGAATTTCTATTTAACCACCTGCAATCATGAGAGACCTCAGGGCTGCATGTTTTGAGCCCAGTACTGAGCCTGAAAAGCGTTTCCAACCCCACTTACAAGTAAAACTAGCTAAAATGTGCCTGGCTGCTATTCACAGAAAAGCTAATTCTGCTTACATTTTTGGCATACGTTTGCTCCTACCGGGTCAGCTGAGCAGCGAATTTCTGTTTAACCACCTGCTATCATGAGAGACCTCAGGGCTGCATGTTTTGAGCCCAGTACTGTTCCTGAAAAGCGTTTCCAACCCCACTTACAAGTAAAACTAGCTAAAATGTGCCTGGCTGCTCTTCACTGAAAAGCTCATTCTGCGTACATTTTTGGCATACGTTTGCTCCTGCTGGGTCAGCCAAGTGGCAAATTTCTACTTAACCACCTGCTATCATGAGAGACCTCAGGGCTGCATCTTTTGAGCCCAGTACTGAGCCTGAAAAGCATTTCCAACCCCACTTACAAGTAAAACTAGCTAAAATGTGCCTGACTGCTATTCACTGAAAAGCTCATTCTGCTTACATTTTTGGCATACGTTTGCTCCTACCGGGTCAGCTGAGCAGCGAATTTCTATTTAACCACCTGCAATCATGAGAGACCTCAGGGCTGCATGTTTTGAGCCCAGTACTGAGCCTGAAAAGCGTTTCCAACCCCACTTACAAGTAAAACTAGCTAAAATGTGCCTGGCTGCTATTCACAGAAAACCTCATTCTGCTTACATTTTTGGCATACGTTTGCTCCTACCGGGTCAGCTGAGCAGCGAATTTCTATTTAACCTCCTGCTATCATGAGAGACCTCAGGGATGCATGTTTTGAGCCCAGTACTGAGCCTGAAAAGCATTTCCAACCCCACTTACAAGTAAAACTAGCTAAAATGTGCCTGGCTGCTCTTCACTGAAAAGCTCATTCTGCGTACATTTTTGGCATACGTTTGCTCCTGCCGGGTCAGCTGAGCAGCGAATTTCTATTTAACCACCTGCTATCATGAGAAACCTCAGGGCTGCATGTTTTGAGCCCAGTACTGATCCTGAAAAGCGTTTCCAACCCCACTTACAAGTAAAACTAGCTAAAATGTGCCTTGCTGCTATTCACTGAAAAGCTCATTCTGCTTACATTTTTGGCATACGTTTGCTCCTACCGGGTCAGCTGAGCAGCGAATTTCTATTTAACCACCTGCTATCATGAGAGACCTCAGGGCTGCATCTTTTGAGCCCAGTACTGATCCTGAAAAGCGTTTCCAACCCCACTTACAAGTAAAACTAGCTAAAATGTGCCTGGCTGCTATTCACTGAAAAGCTCATTCTGCTTACATTTTTGGCATACGTTTGCTCCTACCGGGTCAGCTGAGCAGCGAATTTCTATTTAACCACCTGCAATCATGAGAGACCTCAGGGCTGCATGTTTTGAGCCCAGTACTGAGCCTGAAAAGCGTTTCCAACCCCACTTACAAGTAAAACTAGCTAAAATGTGCCTGGCTGCTATTCACAGAAAAGCTAATTCTGCTTACATTTTTGGCATACGTTTGCTCCTACCGGGTCAGCTGAGCAGCGAATTTCTGTTTAACCACCTGCTATCATGAGAGACCTCAGGGCTGCATGTTTTGAGCCCAGTACTGAGCCTGAAAAGCATTTCCAACCCCACTTACAAGTAAAACTAGCTAAAATGTGCCTGGCTGCTCTTCACTGAAAAGCTCATTCTGCGTACATTTTTGGCATACGTTTGCTCCTGCCGGGTCAGCTGAGCAGCGAATTTCTATTTAACCACCTGCTATCATGAGAAACCTCAGGGCTGCATGTTTTGAGCCCAGTACTGAGCCTGAAAAGCGTTTCCAACCCCACTTACAAGTAAAACTAGCTAAAATGTGCCTGGCTGCTAGAAAAGCTCATTCTGCTTACATTTTTGGCATACGTTTGCTCCTACTGGGTCAGCTGAGCAGCGAATTTCTATTTAACCTCCTGCTATCATGAGAGACCTCAGGGCTGCATGTTTTGAGCCCAGTACTGTTCCTGAAAAGCGTTTCCAACCCCACTTACAAGTAAAACTAGCTAAAATGTGCCTGGCTGCTATTCACAGAAAAGCTAATTCTGCGTACATTTTTGGCATACGTTTGCTCCTACCGGGTCAGCTGAGCAGCGAATTTCTGTTTAACCACCTGCTATCATGAGAGACCTCAGGGCTGCATGTTTTGAGCCCAGTACTGAGCCTGAAAAGCATTTCCAACCCCACTTACAAGTAAAACTAGCTAAAATGTGCCTGGCTGCTCTTCACTGAAAAGCTCATTCTGTGTACATTTTTGGCATACGTTTGCTCCTGCCGGGTCAGCTGAGCAGCGAATTTCTATTTAACCACCTGCTATCATTGAAGACCTCAGGGCTGCATGTTTTGAGGCCAGTACTGATCCTGAAAAGCGTTTCCAACCCCACTTACAAGTAAAACTAGCTAAAATGTGCCTGGCTGCTATTCACTGAAAAGCTCATGCTGTGTACATTTTTGGCATACGTTTGCTCCTGCTGGGTCAGCCAAGTGGACAAACTTCTACTTAACCACCTGCTATCATGAGAGACCTCAGGGCTGCATCTTTTGAGCGCAGTACTGAGCCTGAAAAGCGTTTCCAACCCCACTTACAAGTAAAACTTGCTAGAATGTGCCTGGCTGCTCTTCACTGAAAAGCTCATTCTGCGTACATTTTTGGCATACGTTTGCTCCTACAGGGTCAGCTGAGCAGCGAATTTCTATTTAACCACCTGCTATCATGAGAGACCTCAGGGCTGCATGTTTTGAGCCCAGTACTGTTCCTGAAAAGCGTTTCCAACCCCACTTACAAGTAACTAGCTAAAATGTGCCTGGCTGCTCTTCACTGAAAAGCTCATTCTGCGTACATTTTTGGCATACGTTTGCTCCTGCCGGGTCAGCTGAGCAGCGAATTTCTATTTAACCACCTGCTATCATGAGAGACCTCAGGGCTGCATGTTTTGAGCCCAGTACTGATCCTGAAAAGCGTTTCCAACCCCACTTACAAGTAAAACTAGCTAAAATGTGCCTGGCTGCTATTCACTGAAAAGCTCATTCTGTGTACATTTTTGGCATACGTTTGCTCCTGCTGGGTCAGCCAAGTGGCAAATTTCTACTTAACCACCTGCTATCATGAGAGACCTCAGGGCTGCATCTTTTGAGCCCAGTACTGAGCCTGAAAAGCATTTCCAACCCCACTTACAAGTAAAACTAGCTAAAATGTGCCTGGCTGCTCTTCACTGAAAAGCTCATTCTGCGTACATTTTTGGCATACGTTTGCTCCTGCCGGGTCAGCTGAGCAGCGAATTTCTATTTAACCACCTGCTATCATGAGAAACCTCAGGGCTGCATGTTTTGAGCCCAGTACTGATCCTGAAAAGCGTTTCCAACCCCACTTACAAGTAAAACTAGCTAAAATGTGCCTGGCTGCTATTCACTGAAAAGCTCATTCTGCTTACATTTTTGGCATACGTTTGCTCCTACCGGGTCAGCTGAGCAGCGAATTTCTATTTAACCACCTGCAATCATGAGAGACCTCAGGGCTGCATGTTTTGAGCCCAGTACTGAGCCTGAAAAGCGTTTCCAACCCCACTTACAAGTAAAACTAGCTAAAATGTGCCTGGCTGCTATTCACAGAAAAGCTCATTCTGCTTACATTTTTGGCATACGTTTGCTCCTACCGGGTCAGCTGAGCAGCGAATTTCTATTTAACCACCTGCTATCATTGAAGACCTCAGGGCTGCATGTTTTGAGCGCAGTACTGAGCCTGAAAAGTGTATCCAACCCCACTTACAAGTAAAACTTGCTAGAATGTGCCAGGCTGCTCTTCACTGAAAAGCTCATTCTGCGTACATTTTTGGCATACATTTGCTCCTGCCGGGTCAGCTGAGCAGCGAATTTCTATTTAACCACCTGCTATCATGAGAAACCTCAGGGCTGCATGTTTTGAGCCCAGTACTGATCCTGAAAAGCGTTTCCAACCCCACTTACAAGTAAAACTAGCTAAAATGTGCCTGGCTGCTAGAAAAGCTCATTCTGCTTACATTTTTGGCATACGTTTGCTCCTACTGGGTCAGCTGAGCAGCGAATTTCTATTTAACCTCCTGCTATCATGAGAGACCTCAGGGCTGCATGTTTTGAGCCCAGTAGTGTTCCTGAAAAGCGTTTCCAACCCCACTTACAAGTAAAACTAGCTAAAATGTGCCTGGCTGCTATTCACTGAAAAGCTCATTCTGCGTACATTTTTGGCATACATTTGCTCCTGCCGGGTCAGCTGAGAAGCGAAGTTCTACTTAACTACCTGCTATCATGAGAGACCTCAGCGCTGCATGTTTTGAGCCCAGTACTGATCCTGAAAAGCGTTTCCAACCCCACTTACAAGTAAAACTAGCTAAAATGTGCCTGGCTGCTAGTCACTGAAAAGCTCATTCTGCGAACATTTTTGGCATACGTTTGCTCCTGCCGGGTCAGCTGAGCAGCGAATTTCTATTTAACCACCTGCTATCATGAGAGACCTCAGGGCTGCATGTTTTGAGCCCAGTACTGATCCTGAAAAGCGTTTCCAACCCCACTTACAAGTAAAACTAGCTAAAATGTACCTGGCTGCTATTCACTGAAAAGCTCATTCTGTGTACATTTTTGGCATACGTTTGCTCCTGCCGGGTCAGCTGAGCAGCGAGTTTCTATTTAACCACCTGCTATCATTGAAGACCTCAGGGCTGCATGTTTTGAGCGCAGTACTGAGCCTGAAAAGTGTATCCAACCCCACTTACAAGTAAAACTTGCTAGAATGTGCCAGGCTGCTCTTCACTGAAAAGCTCATTCTGCGTACATTTTTGGCATACATTTGCTCCTGCCGGGTCAGCTGAGCAGCGAAGTTCTACTTAACTACCTCCTATCAGGAGAGACCTCAGAGCTGCATCTTTTGAGCCCAGTACTGAGCCTAAAAGCATTTCCAACCCCACTTACAAGTAAAACTAGCTAAAATGTGCCTGGCTGCTCTTCACTGAAAAGCTCATTCTGCGTACATTTTTGGCATACCTTTGCTCCTGCCGGGTCAGCTGAGCAGCGAATTTCTATTTAACCACCTGCTATCACGAGAGACCTCAGGGCTGCATGTTTTGAGCCCAGTACTGATCCTGAAAAGCGTTTCCAACCCCACTTACAAGTAAAACTAGCTAAAATGTACCTGGCTGCTATTCACTGAAAAGCTCATTCTGTGTACATTTTTGGCATACGTTTGCTCCTGCCGGGTCAGCTGAGCAGCGAATTTCTATTTAACCACCTGCTATCATTGAAGACCTCAGGGCTGCATGTTTTGAGGCCAGTACTGATCCTGAAAAGCGTTTCCAACCCCACTTACAAGTAAAACTAGCTAAAATGTGCCTGGCTGCTATTCACTGAAAAGCTCATGCTGTGTACATTTTTGGCATACGTTTGCTCCTGCTGGGTCAGCCAAGTGGACAAACTTCTACTTAACCACCTGCTATCATGAGAGACCTCAGGGCTGCATCTTTTGAGCGCAGTACTGAGCCTGAAAAGCGTTTCCAACCCCACTTACAAGTAAAACTTGCTAGAATGTGCCTGGCTGCTCTTCACTGAAAAGCTCATTCTGCGTACATTTTTGGCATACGTTTGCTCCTACAGGGTCAGCTGAGCAGCGAATTTCTATTTAACCACCTGCTATCATGAGAGACCTCAGGGCTGCATGTCTTGAGCCCAGTACTGATCCTGTAAAGCGTTTCCAACCCCACTTACAAGTAAAACAAGCTAAAATGTGCCTGGCTGCTATTCACTGAAAAGCTCATTCTGTGTACATTTTTGGCATACGTTTGCTCCTGCTGGGTCAGCCAAGTGGCAAACTTCTACTTAACCACCTGCTATCATGAGAGACCTCAGGGCTGCATCTTTTGAGCGCAGTACTGAGCCTGAAAAGCGTTTCCAACCCCACTTACAAGTAAAACTTGCTAGAATGTGCCTGGCTGCTCTTCACTGAAAAGCTCATTCTGCGTACATTTTTGGCATACATTTGCTCCTGCCGGGTCAGCTGAGCAGCGAAGTACTACTTAACTACCTCCTATCAGGAGAGACCTCAGAGGTGCATCTTTTGAGCCCAGTACTGAGCCTGAAAAGCATTTCCAATCCCACTTACAAGTAAAACTAGCTAAAATGTGCCTGGCTGCTCTCCACTGAAAAGCTCATTCTGCGTACATTTTTGGCATACGTTTGCTCCTGCCGGGTCAGCTGAGCAGCGAATTTCTATTTAACAACCTGCTATCATGGAAGACCTCAGGGCTGCATGTTTTGAGGCCAGTACTGATCCTGAAAAGCGTTTCCAACCCCACTTACAAGTAAAACTAGCTAAAATGTGCCTGGCTGCTATTCACTGAAAAGCTCATTCTGTGTACATTTTTGGCATACGTTTGCTCCTGCTGGGTCAGCCAAGTGGCAAACTTCTACTTAACCACCTGCTATCATGAGAGACCTCAGGGCTGCATCTTTTGAGCGCAGTACTGAGCCTGAAAAGCGTTTCCAACCCCACTTACAAGTAAAACTAGCTTAAAATGTGCCTGGCGCTCTTCACTGAAAAGCTCATTCTGTGTACATTTTTGGCATACGTTTGCTCCTACCGGGTCAGCTGAGCAGCGAATTTCTATTTAACCTCCTGCTATCATGAGAGACCTCAGGGCTGCATGTTTTGAGCCCAGTACTGAGCCTGAAAAGCATTTCCAACCCCACTTACAAGTAAAACTAGCTAAAATGTGCCTGGCTGCTCTTCACTGAAAAGCTCATTCTGCGTACATTTTTGGCATACGTTTGCTCCTGCCGGGTCAGCTGAGCAGCGAATTTCTATTTAACCACCTGCTATCATGAGAGACATCAGGGCTGCATGTTTTGAGCCCAGTACTGATCCTGAACAGCGTTTCCAACCCCACTTACAAGTAAAACTAGCTAAAATGTGCCTGGCTGCTATTCATTGAAAAGCTCATTCTGCGTACATTTTTGGCATACATTTGCTCCTGCCGGGTCAGCTGAGAAGCGAATTTCTATTTAACCACCTGCTATCATGAGAGACCTCAGGGCTGCATGTTTTGAGCCCTGTACTGATCCTGAAAAGCGTTTCCAACCCCACTTACAAGTAAAACTAGCTAAAATGTGCCTGGATGCTAGTCACTGAAAAGCTCATTCTGTGTACATTTTTGGCATACGTTTGCTCCTGCTGGGTCAGCCAAGTGGCAAATTTCTACTTAACCACATGCTATCATGAGAGACCTCAGGGCTGCATCTTTTGAGCGCAGTACTGAGCCTGAAAAGTGTTTCCAACCCCACTTACAAGTAAAACTAGCTAAAATGTGCCTGGCTGCTATTCACTGAAAAGCTCATTCTGCTTACATTTTTGGCATACGTTTGCTCCTACCGGGTCAGCTGAGCAGCGAATTTCTATTTAACCACCTGCAATCATGAGAGACCTCAGGGCTGCATGTTTTGAGCCCAGTACTGAGCCTGAAAAGCGTTTCCAACCCCACTTACAAGTAAAACTAGCTAAAATGTGCCTGGCTGCTATTCACAGAAAAGCTAATTCTGCTTACATTTTTGGCATACGTTTGCTCCTACCGGGTCAGCTGAGCAGCGAATTTCTGTTTAACCACCTGCTATCATGAGAGACCTCAGGGCTGCATGTTTTGAGCCCAGTACTGAGCCTGAAAAGCATTTCCAACCCCACTTACAAGTAAAACTAGCTAAAATGTGCCTGGCTGCTCTTCACTGAAAAGCTCATTCTGCGTACATTTTTGGCATACGTTTGCTCCTGCCGGGTCAGCTGAGCAGCGAATTTCTATTTAACCACCTGCTATCATGAGAAACCTCAGGGCTGCATGTTTTGAGCCCAGTACTGAGCCTGAAAAGCGTTTCCAACCCCACTTACAAGTAAAACTAGCTAAAATGTGCCTGGCTGCTAGAAAAGCTCATTCTGCTTACATTTTTGGCATACGTTTGCTCCTACTGGGTCAGCTGAGCAGCGAATTTCTATTTAACCTCCTGCTATCATGAGAGACCTCAGGGCTGCATGTTTTGAGCCCAGTACTGTTCCTGAAAAGCGTTTCCAACCCCACTTACAAGTAAAACTAGCTAAAATGTGCCTGGCTGCTATTCACAGAAAAGCTAATTCTGCGTACATTTTTGGCATACGTTTGCTCCTACCGGGTCAGCTGAGCAGCGAATTTCTGTTTAACCACCTGCTATCATGAGAGACCTCAGGGCTGCATGTTTTGAGCCCAGTACTGAGCCTGAAAAGCATTTCCAACCCCACTTACAAGTAAAACTAGCTAAAATGTGCCTGGCTGCTCTTCACTGAAAAGCTCATTCTGTGTACATTTTTGGCATACGTTTGCTCCTGCCGGGTCAGCTGAGCAGCGAATTTCTATTTAACCACCTGCTATCATTGAAGACCTCAGGGCTGCATGTTTTGAGGCCAGTACTGATCCTGAAAAGCGTTTCCAACCCCACTTACAAGTAAAACTAGCTAAAATGTGCCTGGCTGCTATTCACTGAAAAGCTCATGCTGTGTACATTTTTGGCATACGTTTGCTCCTGCTGGGTCAGCCAAGTGGACAAACTTCTACTTAACCACCTGCTATCATGAGAGACCTCAGGGCTGCATCTTTTGAGCGCAGTACTGAGCCTGAAAAGCGTTTCCAACCCCACTTACAAGTAAAACTTGCTAGAATGTGCCTGGCTGCTCTTCACTGAAAAGCTCATTCTGCGTACATTTTTGGCATACGTTTGCTCCTACAGGGTCAGCTGAGCAGCGAATTTCTATTTAACCACCTGCTATCATGAGAGACCTCAGGGCTGCATGTTTTGAGCCCAGTACTGTTCCTGAAAAGCGTTTCCAACCCCACTTACAAGTAACTAGCTAAAATGTGCCTGGCTGCTCTTCACTGAAAAGCTCATTCTGCGTACATTTTTGGCATACGTTTGCTCCTGCCGGGTCAGCTGAGCAGCGAATTTCTATTTAACCACCTGCTATCATGAGAGACCTCAGGGCTGCATGTTTTGAGCCCAGTACTGATCCTGAAAAGCGTTTCCAACCCCACTTACAAGTAAAACTAGCTAAAATGTGCCTGGCTGCTATTCACTGAAAAGCTCATTCTGTGTACATTTTTGGCATACGTTTGCTCCTGCTGGGTCAGCCAAGTGGCAAATTTCTACTTAACCACCTGCTATCATGAGAGACCTCAGGGCTGCATCTTTTGAGCCCAGTACTGAGCCTGAAAAGCATTTCCAACCCCACTTACAAGTAAAACTAGCTAAAATGTGCCTGGCTGCTCTTCACTGAAAAGCTCATTCTGCGTACATTTTTGGCATACGTTTGCTCCTGCCGGGTCAGCTGAGCAGCGAATTTCTATTTAACCACCTGCTATCATGAGAAACCTCAGGGCTGCATGTTTTGAGCCCAGTACTGATCCTGAAAAGCGTTTCCAACCCCACTTACAAGTAAAACTAGCTAAAATGTGCCTGGCTGCTATTCACTGAAAAGCTCATTCTGCTTACATTTTTGGCATACGTTTGCTCCTACCGGGTCAGCTGAGCAGCGAATTTCTATTTAACCACCTGCAATCATGAGAGACCTCAGGGCTGCATGTTTTGAGCCCAGTACTGAGCCTGAAAAGCGTTTCCAACCCCACTTACAAGTAAAACTAGCTAAAATGTGCCTGGCTGCTATTCACAGAAAAGCTCATTCTGCTTACATTTTTGGCATACGTTTGCTCCTACCGGGTCAGCTGAGCAGCGAATTTCTATTTAACCACCTGCTATCATTGAAGACCTCAGGGCTGCATGTTTTGAGCGCAGTACTGAGCCTGAAAAGTGTATCCAACCCCACTTACAAGTAAAACTTGCTAGAATGTGCCAGGCTGCTCTTCACTGAAAAGCTCATTCTGCGTACATTTTTGGCATACATTTGCTCCTGCCGGGTCAGCTGAGCAGCGAATTTCTATTTAACCACCTGCTATCATGAGAAACCTCAGGGCTGCATGTTTTGAGCCCAGTACTGATCCTGAAAAGCGTTTCCAACCCCACTTACAAGTAAAACTAGCTAAAATGTGCCTGGCTGCTAGAAAAGCTCATTCTGCTTACATTTTTGGCATACGTTTGCTCCTACTGGGTCAGCTGAGCAGCGAATTTCTATTTAACCTCCTGCTATCATGAGAGACCTCAGGGCTGCATGTTTTGAGCCCAGTAGTGTTCCTGAAAAGCGTTTCCAACCCCACTTACAAGTAAAACTAGCTAAAATGTGCCTGGCTGCTATTCACTGAAAAGCTCATTCTGCGTACATTTTTGGCATACATTTGCTCCTGCCGGGTCAGCTGAGAAGCGAAGTTCTACTTAACTACCTGCTATCATGAGAGACCTCAGCGCTGCATGTTTTGAGCCCAGTACTGATCCTGAAAAGCGTTTCCAACCCCACTTACAAGTAAAACTAGCTAAAATGTGCCTGGCTGCTAGTCACTGAAAAGCTCATTCTGCGAACATTTTTGGCATACGTTTGCTCCTGCCGGGTCAGCTGAGCAGCGAATTTCTATTTAACCACCTGCTATCATGAGAGACCTCAGGGCTGCATGTTTTGAGCCCAGTACTGATCCTGAAAAGCGTTTCCAACCCCACTTACAAGTAAAACTAGCTAAAATGTACCTGGCTGCTATTCACTGAAAAGCTCATTCTGTGTACATTTTTGGCATACGTTTGCTCCTGCCGGGTCAGCTGAGCAGCGAGTTTCTATTTAACCACCTGCTATCATTGAAGACCTCAGGGCTGCATGTTTTGAGCGCAGTACTGAGCCTGAAAAGTGTATCCAACCCCACTTACAAGTAAAACTTGCTAGAATGTGCCAGGCTGCTCTTCACTGAAAAGCTCATTCTGCGTACATTTTTGGCATACATTTGCTCCTGCCGGGTCAGCTGAGCAGCGAAGTTCTACTTAACTACCTCCTATCAGGAGAGACCTCAGAGCTGCATCTTTTGAGCCCAGTACTGAGCCTAAAAGCATTTCCAACCCCACTTACAAGTAAAACTAGCTAAAATGTGCCTGGCTGCTCTTCACTGAAAAGCTCATTCTGCGTACATTTTTGGCATACCTTTGCTCCTGCCGGGTCAGCTGAGCAGCGAATTTCTATTTAACCACCTGCTATCACGAGAGACCTCAGGGCTGCATGTTTTGAGCCCAGTACTGATCCTGAAAAGCGTTTCCAACCCCACTTACAAGTAAAACTAGCTAAAATGTACCTGGCTGCTATTCACTGAAAAGCTCATTCTGTGTACATTTTTGGCATACGTTTGCTCCTGCCGGGTCAGCTGAGCAGCGAATTTCTATTTAACCACCTGCTATCATTGAAGACCTCAGGGCTGCATGTTTTGAGGCCAGTACTGATCCTGAAAAGCGTTTCCAACCCCACTTACAAGTAAAACTAGCTAAAATGTGCCTGGCTGCTATTCACTGAAAAGCTCATGCTGTGTACATTTTTGGCATACGTTTGCTCCTGCTGGGTCAGCCAAGTGGACAAACTTCTACTTAACCACCTGCTATCATCAGAGACCTCAGGGCTGCATCTTTTGAGCGCAGTACTGAGCCTGAAAAGCGTTTCCAACCCCACTTACAAGTAAAACTTGCTAGAATGTGCCTGGCTGCTCTTCACTGAAAAGCTCATTCTGCGTACATTTTTGGCATACGTTTGCTCCTACAGGGTCAGCTGAGCAGCGAATTTCTATTTAACCACCTGCTATCATGAGAGACCTCAGGGCTGCATGTCTTGAGCCCAGTACTGATCCTGTAAAGCGTTTCCAACCCCACTTACAAGTAAAACAAGCTAAAATGTGCCTGGCTGCTATTCACTGAAAAGCTCATTCTGTGTACATTTTTGGCATACGTTTGCTCCTGCTGGGTCAGCCAAGTGGCAAACTTCTACTTAACCACCTGCTATCATGAGAGACCTCAGGGCTGCATCTTTTGAGCGCAGTACTGAGCCTGAAAAGCGTTTCCAACCCCACTTACAAGTAAAACTTGCTAGAATGTGCCTGGCTGCTCTTCACTGAAAAGCTCATTCTGCGTACATTTTTGGCATACATTTGCTCCTGCCGGGTCAGCTGAGCAGCGAAGTACTACTTAACTACCTCCTATCAGGAGAGACCTCAGAGGTGCATCTTTTGAGCCCAGTACTGAGCCTGAAAAGCATTTCCAATCCCACTTACAAGTAAAACTAGCTAAAATGTGCCTGGCTGCTCTCCACTGAAAAGCTCATTCTGCGTACATTTTTGGCATACGTTTGCTCCTGCCGGGTCAGCTGAGCAGCGAATTTCTATTTAACAACCTGCTATCATGGAAGACCTCAGGGCTGCATGTTTTGAGGCCAGTACTGATCCTGAAAAGCGTTTCCAACCCCACTTACAAGTAAAACTAGCTAAAATGTGCCTGGCTGCTATTCACTGAAAAGCTCATTCTGTGTACATTTTTGGCATACGTTTGCTCCTGCTGGGTCAGCCAAGTGGCAAACTTCTACTTAACCACCTGCTATCATGAGAGACCTCAGGGCTGCATCTTTTGAGCGCAGTACTGAGCCTGAAAAGCGTTTCCAACCCCACTTACAAGTAAAACTAGCTTAAAATGTGCCTGGCGCTCTTCACTGAAAAGCTCATTCTGTGTACATTTTTGGCATACGTTTGCTCCTACCGGGTCAGCTGAGCAGCGAATTTCTATTTAACCTCCTGCTATCATGAGAGACCTCAGGGCTGCATGTTTTGAGCCCAGTACTGAGCCTGAAAAGCATTTCCAACCCCACTTACAAGTAAAACTAGCTAAAATGTGCCTGGCTGCTCTTCACTGAAAAGCTCATTCTGCGTACATTTTTGGCATACGTTTGCTCCTGCCGGGTCAGCTGAGCAGCGAATTTCTATTTAACCACCTGCTATCATGAGAGACATCAGGGCTGCATGTTTTGAGCCCAGTACTGATCCTGAACAGCGTTTCCAACCCCACTTACAAGTAAAACTAGCTAAAATGTGCCTGGCTGCTATTCATTGAAAAGCTCATTCTGCGTACATTTTTGGCATACATTTGCTCCTGCCGGGTCAGCTGAGAAGCGAATTTCTATTTAACCACCTGCTATCATGAGAGACCTCAGGGCTGCATGTTTTGAGCCCTGTACTGATCCTGAAAAGCGTTTCCAACCCCACTTACAAGTAAAACTAGCTAAAATGTGCCTGGATGCTAGTCACTGAAAAGCTCATTCTGTGTACATTTTTGGCATACGTTTGCTCCTGCTGGGTCAGCCAAGTGGCAAATTTCTACTTAACCACATGCTATCATGAGAGACCTCAGGGCTGCATCTTTTGAGCGCAGTACTGAGCCTGAAAAGTGTTTCCAACCCCACTTACAAGTAAAACTAGCTAAAATGTGCCTGGCTGCTATTCACTGAAAAGATCATTCTGCATACATTTTTGGCATACGTTTGCTCCTGCTTGGTCAGCTGAGCAGCGAAGTTCTACTTAACACTACCTCCTATCAGAAGAGACCTCAGAGCTGCATCTTTTGAGCCCAGTACTGAGCCTGAAAAGCATTTCCAACCCCACTTACAAGTAAAAGTAGCTAAAATGTGCCTGGCTGCTATTCACTGAAAAGCTCATTCTGCTTACATTTTTGGCATACGTTTGCTCCTACCGGGTCAGCTGAGCAGCGAAGTACTACTTAACTACCTCCTATCAGGAGAGACCTCAGAGGTGCATCTTTTGAGCCCAGTACTGAGCCTGAAAAGCATTTCCAATCCCACTTACAAGTAAAACTAGCTAAAATGTGCCTGGCTGCTCTCCACTGAAAAGCTCATTCTGCGTACATTTTTGGCATACGTTTGCTCCTGCCGGGTCAGCTGAGCAGCGAATTTCTATTTAACAACCTGCTATCATGGAAGACCTCAGGGCTGCATGTTTTGAGGCCAGTACTGATCCTGAAAAGCGTTTCCAACCCCACTTACAAGTAAAACTAGCTAAAATGTGCCTGGCTGCTATTCACTGAAAAGCTCATTCTGTGTACATTTTTGGCATACGTTTGCTCCTGCTGGGTCAGCCAAGTGGCAAACTTCTACTTAACCACCTGCTATCATGAGAGACCTCAGGGCTGCATCTTTTGAGCGCAGTACTGAGCCTGAAAAGCGTTTCCAACCCCACTTACAAGTAAAACTAGCTTAAAATGTGCCTGGCGCTCTTCACTGAAAAGCTCATTCTGTGTACATTTTTGGCATACGTTTGCTCCTACCGGGTCAGCTGAGCAGCGAATTTCTATTTAACCTCCTGCTATCATGAGAGACCTCAGGGCTGCATGTTTTGAGCCCAGTACTGAGCCTGAAAAGCATTTCCAACCCCACTTACAAGTAAAACTAGCTAAAATGTGCCTGGCTGCTCTTCACTGAAAAGCTCATTCTGCGTACATTTTTGGCATATGTTTGCTCCTGCCGGGTCAGCTGAGCAGCGAATTTCTATTTAACCACCTGCTATCATGAGAGACATCAGGGCTGCATGTTTTGAGCCCAGTACTGATCCTGAACAGCGTTTCCAACCCCACTTACAAGTAAAACTAGCTAAAATGTGCCTGGCTGCTATTCATTGAAAAGCTCATTCTGCGTACATTTTTGGCATACATTTGCTCCTGCCGGGTCAGCTGAGAAGCGAATTTCTATTTAACCACCTGCTATCATGAGAGACCTCAGGGCTGCATGTTTTGAGCCCTGTACTGATCCTGAAAAGCGTTTCCAACCCCACTTACAAGTAAAACTAGCTAAAATGTGCCTGGATGCTAGTCACTGAAAAGCTCATTCTGTGTACATTTTTGGCATACGTTTGCTCCTGCTGGGTCAGCCAAGTGGCAAATTTCTACTTAACCACCTGCTATCATGAGAGACCTCAGGGCTGCATCTTTTGAGCGCAGTACTGAGCCTGAAAAGTGTTTCCAACCCCACTTACAAGTAAAACTAGCTAAAATGTGCCTGGCTGCTATTCACTGAAAAGATCATTCTGCATACATTTTTGGCATACGTTTGCTCCTGCTTGGTCAGCTGAGCAGCGAAGTTCTACTTAACACTACCTCCTATCAGAAGAGACCTCAGAGCTGCATCTTTTGAGCCCAGTACTGAGCCTGAAAAGCATTTCCAACCCCACTTACAAGTAAAAGTAGCTAAAATGTGCCTGGCTGCTATTCACTGAAAAGCTCATTCTGCTTACATTTTTGGCATACGTTTGCTCCTACCGGGTCAGCTGAGCAGCGAATTTCTATTTAACCTCCTGCTATCATGAGAGACCTCAGGGCTGCATGTTTTGAGCCCAGTACTGAGCCTGAAAAGCATTTCCAACCCCACTTACAAGTAAAACTAGCTAAAATGTGCCTGGCTGCTCTTCACTGAAAAGCTCATTCTGCGTACATTTTTGGCATACGTTTGCTCCTGCCGGGTCAGCTGAGCAGCGAATTTCTATTTAAACACCTGCTATCATGAGAAACCTCAGGGCTGCATGTTTTGAGCCCAGTACTGATCCTGAAAAGCGTTTCCAACCCCACTTACAAGTAAAACTAGCTAAAATGTGCCTGGCTGCTATTCACTGAAAAGCTCATTCTGTGTACATTTTTGGCATACGTTTGCTCCTGCTGGGTCAGCCAAGTGGCAAATTTCTACTCAACCACCTACTATCATGAGAGACCTCAGGGCTGCATGTTTTGAGCGCAGTACTGAGCCTGAAAAGCGTTTCCAACCCCACTTACAAGTAAAACTAGCTAAAATGTGCCTGGCTGCTATTCACTAAAAAGATCATTCTGCGTACATTTTTGGCATACGTTTGCTCCTGCTTGGTCAGCTGAGCAGCGAAGTTCTACTTAACTACCTCCTATCAGAAGAGACCTCAGAGCTGCATCTTTTGAGCCCAGTACTGAGCCTGAAAAGCATTTCCAACCCCACTTACAAGTAAAACTAGCTAAAATGTGCCTGGCTGCTGTTCACTGAAAAGCTCATTCTGCTTACATTTTTGGCATACGTTTGCTCCTACCGGGTCAGCTGAGCAGCGAATTTCTATTTAACCTCCTGCTATCATGAGAGACCTCAGGGCTGCATGTTTTGAGCCCAGTACTGAGCCTGAAAAGCATTTCCAACCCCACTTACAAGTAAAACTAGCTAAAATGTGCCTGGCTGCTCTTCACTGAAAAGCTCATTCTGCGTACATTTTTGGCATACGTTTGCTCCTGCCGGGTCAGCTGTGCAGCGAAGTTCTACTTAACTACCTCCTATCAGGAGAGACCTCAGAGCTGCATCTTTTGAGCCCAGTACTGAGCCTGAAAAGCATTTCCAACCCCACTTACAAGTAGAACTAGCTAAAATGTGCCTGACTGCTATTCACTGAAAAGCTCATTCTGCTTACATTTTTGGCATACGTTTGCTCCTACCGGGTCAGCTGAGCAGCGAATTTCTATTTAACCACCTGCAATCATGAGAGACCTCAGGGCTGCATGTTTTGAGCCCAGTACTGAGCCTGAAAAGCGTTTCCAACCCCACTTACAAGTAAAACTAGCTAAAATGTGCCTGGCTGCTATTCACAGAAAAGCTCATTCTGCTTACATTTTTGGCATACGTTTGCTCCTACCGGGTCAGCTGAACAGCGAATTTCTATTTAACCACCTGCTATCATGAGAGACCTCAGGGCTGCATGTTTTGAGCCAAGTACTGATCCTGAAAAGCGTTTCCAACCCCACTTACAAGTAAAACTAGCTAAAATGTGCCTGACTGCTATTCACTGAAAAGCTCATTCTGCTTACATTTTTGGCATACGTTTGCTCCTACCGGGTCAGCTGAGCAGCGAATTTCTATTTAACCACCTGCAATCATGAGAGACCTCAGGGCTGCATGTTTTGAGCCCAGTACTGAGCCTGAAAAGCGTTTCCAACCCCACTTACAAGTAAAACTAGCTAAAATGTGCCTGGCTGCTATTCACAGAAAAGCTCATTCTGCTTACATTTTTGGCATACGTTTGCTCCTACCGGGTCAGCTGAGCAGCGAATTTCTGTTTAACCACCTGCTATCATGAGAGACCTCAGGGCTGCATGTTTTGAGCCCAGTACTGTTCCTGAAAAGCGTTTCCAACCCCACTTACAAGTAAAACTTGCTAGAATGTGTCTGGCTGCTCTTCACTGAAAAGCTCATTCGGCGTACATTTTTGGCATACGTTTGCTCCTGCTTGGTCAGCTGAGCAGCGAATTTCTATTTAACCACCTGCTATCATTGAAGACCTCAGGGCTGCATGTTTTGAGGCCAGTACTGATCCTGAAAAGCGTTTCCAACCCCACTTACAAGTAAAACTAGCTAAAATGTGCCTGGCTGCTATTCACTGAAAAGCTCATGCTGTGTACATTTTTGGCATACGTTTGCTCCTGCTGGGTCAGCCAAGTGGACAAACTTCTACTTAACCACCTGCTATCATGAGAGACCTCAGGGCTGCATCTTTTGAGCGCAGTACTGAGCCTGAAAAGCGTTTCCAACCCCACTTACAAGTAAAACTTGCTAGAATGTGCCTGGCTGCTCTTCACTGAAAAGCTCATTCTGCGTACATTTTTGGCATACGTTTGCTCCTACAGGGTCAGCTGAGCAGCGAATTTCTATTTAACCACCTGCTATCATGAGAGACCTCAGGGCTGCATGTTTTGAGCCCAGTACTGATCCTGAAAAGCGTATCCAACCCCACTTACAAGTAAAACTAGCTAAAATGTGCCTGGCTGCTATTCACTGAAAAGCTCATTCTGTGTACATTTTTGGCATACGTTTGCTCCTGCTGGGTCATCCAAGGCAAATTTCTACTTAACCACCTGCTATCATGAGAGACCTCAGGGCTGCATCTTTTGAGCGCAGTACTGAGCCTGAAAAGCGTTTCCAACCCCACTTACAAGTATAACTTGCTAGAATGTGCCTGGCTGCTCTTCACTGAAAAGCTCATTCGGTGTACATTTTTGGCATACGTTTGCTCCTGCTTGGTCAGCTGAGCAGCGAATTTCTATTTAACCACCTGCTATCATGAGAGACCTCAGGGCTGCATGTTTTGAGCCCAGTACTGATCCTGAAAAGCGTTTCCAACCCCACTTACAAGTAAAACTAGCTAAAATGTGCCTGGCTGCTATTCACTGAAAAGCTCATTCTGCGTACATTTTTAGCATACATTTGCTCCTGCCGGGTCAGCTGAGCAGCGAATTTCTATTTAACAACCTGCTATCATGGAAGACCTCAGGGCTGCATGTTTTGAGGCCAGTACTGATCCTGAAAAGCGTTTCCAACCCCACTTACAAGTAAAACTAGCTAAAATGTGCCTGGCTGCTATTCACTGAAAAGCTCATTCTGTGTACATTTTTGGCATACGTTTGCTCCTGCTGGGTCAGCCAAGTGGCAAACTTCTACTTAACCACCTGCTATCATGAGAGACCTCAGGGCTGCATCTTTTGAGCGCAGTACTGAGCCTGAAAAGCGTGTCCAACCCCACTTACAAGTAAAACTAGCTTAAAATGTGCCTGGCGCTCTTCACTGAAAAGCTCATTCTGTGTACATTTTTGGCATACGTTTGCTCCTACCGGGTCAGCTGAGCAGCGAATTTCTATTTAACCTCCTGCTATCATGAGAGACCTCAGGGCTGCATGTTTTGAGCCCAGTACTGAGCCTGAAAAGCATTTCCAACCCCACTTACAAGTAAAACTAGCTAAAATGTGCCTGGCTGCTCTTCACTGAAAAGCTCATTCTGCGTACATTTTTGGCATACGTTTGCTCCTGCCGGGTCAGCTGAGCAGCGAATTTCTATTTAACCACCTGCTATCATGAGAGACATCAGGGCTGCATGTTTTGAGCCCAGTACTGATCCTGAACAGCGTTTCCAACCCCACTTACAAGTAAAACTAGCTAAAATGTGCCTGGCTGCTATTCACTGAAAAGCTCATTCTGCGTACATTTTTGGCATACATTTGCTCCTGCCGGGTCAGCTGAGAAGCGAATTTCTATTTAACCACCTGCTATCATGAGAGACCTCAGGGCTGCATGTTTTGAGCCCTGTACTGATCCTGAAAAGCGTTTCCAACCCCACTTACAAGTAAAACTAGCTAAAATGTGCCTGGATGCTAGTCACTGAAAAGCTCATTCTGTGTACATTTTTGGCATACGTTTGCTCCTGCTGGGTCAGCCAAGTGGCAAATTTCTACTTAACCACCTGCTATCATGAGAGACCTCAGGGCTGCATCTTTTGAGCGCAGTACTGAGCCTGAAAAGTGTTTCCAACCCCACTTACAAGAAAAACTAGCTAAAATGTGCCTGGCTGCTATTCACTGAAAAGATCATTCTGCATACATTTTTGGCATACGTTTGCTCCTGCTTGGTCAGCTGAGCAGCGAAGTTCTACTTAACTACCTCCTATCAGAAGAGACCACAGAGCTGCATCTTTTGAGCCCAGTACTGAGCCTGAAAAGCATTTCCAACCCCACTTACAAGTAAAAGTAGCTAAAATGTGCCTGGCTGCTATTCACTGAAAAGCTCATTCTGCTTACATTTTTGGCATACGTTTGCTCCTACCGGGTCAGCTGAGCAGCGAATTTCTATTTAACCTCCTGCTATCATGAGAGACCTCAGGGCTGCATGTTTTGAGCCCAGTACTGAGCCTGAAAAGCATTTCCAACCCCACTTACAAGTAAAACTAGCTAAAATGTGCCTGGCTGCTCTTCACTGAAAAGCTCATTCTGCGTACATTTTTGGCATACGTTTGCTCCTGCCGGGTCAGCTGAGCAGCGAATTTCTATTTAAACACCTGCTATCATGAGAAACCTCAGGGCTGCATGTTTTGAGCCCAGTACTGATCCTGAAAAGTTTCCAACCCCACTTACAAGTAAAACTAGCTAAAATGTGCCTGGCTGCTATTCACTGAAAAGCTCATTCTGTGTACATTTTTGGCATACGTTTGCTCCTGCTGGGTCAGCCAAGTGGCAAATTTCTACTTAACCACCTACTATCATGAGAGACCTCAGGGCTGCATGTTTTGAGCGCAGTACTGAGCCTGAAAAGCGTTTCCAACCCCACTTACAAGTAAAACTAGCTAAAATGTGCCTGGCTGCTATTCACTAAAAAGATCATTCTGCGTACATTTTTGGCATACGTTTGCTCCTGCTTGGTCAGCTGAGCAGCGAAGTTCTACTTAACTACCTCCTATCAGAAGAGACCTCAGAGCTGCATCTTTTGAGCCCAGTACTGAGCCTGAAAAGCATTTCCAACCCCACTTACAAGTAAAACTAGCTAAAATGTGCCTGGCTGCTGTTCACTGAAAAGCTCATTCTGCTTACATTTTTGGCATACGTTTGCTCCTACCGGGTCAGCTGAGCAGCGAATTTCTATTTAACCTCCTGCTATCATGAGAGACCTCAGGGCTGCATGTTTTGAGCCCAGTACTGAGCCTGAAAAGCATTTCCAACCCCACTTACAAGTAAAACTAGCTAAAATGTGCCTGGCTGCTCTTCACTGAAAAGCTCATTCTGCGTACATTTTTGGCATACGTTTGCTCCTGCCGGGTCAGCTGTGCAGCGAAGTTCTACTTAACTACCTCCTATCAGGAGAGACCTCAGAGCTGCATCTTTTGAGCCCAGTACTGAGCCTGAAAAGCATTTCCAACCCCACTTACAAGTAAAACTAGCTAAAATGTGCCTGACTGCTATTCACTGAAAAGCTCATTCTGCTTACATTTTTGGCATACGTTTGCTCCTACCGGGTCAGCTGAGCAGCGAATTTCTATTTAACCACCTGCAATCATGAGAGACCTCAGGGCTGCATGTTTTGAGCCCAGTACTGAGCCTGAAAAGCGTTTCCAACCCCACTTACAAGTAAAACTAGCTAAAATGTGCCTGGCTGCTATTCACAGAAAAGCTCATTCTGCTTACATTTTTGGCATACGTTTGCTCCTACCGGGTCAGCTGAACAGCGAATTTCTATTTAACCACCTGCTATCATGAGAGACCTCAGGGCTGCATGTTTTGAGCCCAGTACTGATCCTGAAAAGTGTTTCCAACCCCACTTACAAGTAAAACTAGCTAAAATGTGCCTGACTGCTATTCACTGAAAAGCTCATTCTGCTTACATTTTTGGCATACGTTTGCTCCTACCGGGTCAGCTGAGCAGCGAATTTCTATTTAACCACCTGCAATCATGAGAGACCTCAGGGCTGCATGTTTTGAGCCCAGTACTGAGCCTGAAAAGCCTTTCCAACCCCACTTACAAGTAAAACTAGCTAAAATGTGCCTGGCTGCTATTCACAGAAAAGCTCATTCTGCTTACATTTTTGTCATACGTTTGCTCCTACCGGGTCAGCTGAGCAGCGAATTTCTGTTTAACCACCTGCTATCATGAGAGACCTCAGGGCTGCATGTTTTGAGCCCAGTACTGTTCCTGAAAAGCGTTTCCAACCCCACTTACAATAAAACTTGCTAGAATGTGTCTGGCTGCTCTTCACTGAAAAGCTCATTCGGCGTAGATTTTTGGCATACGTTTGCTCCTGCTTGGTCAGCTGAGCAGCGAATTTCTATTTAACCACCTACTATCATGAGAGACCTCAGGGCTGCATGTTTTGAGCCCAGTACTGATCCTGAAAAGCGTTTCCAACCCCACTTACTAGTAAAACTAGCTAAAATGTGCCTGGCTGCTATTCACTGAAAAGCTCATTCTGCTTACATTTTTGGCATACGTTTGCTCCTACCGGGTCAGCTGAGCAGCGAATTTCTATTTAACCACCTGCAATCATGAGAGACCTCAGGGCTGCATGTTTTGAGCCCAGTACTGAGCCTGAAAAGCGTTTCCAACCCCACTTACAAGTAAAACTAGCTAAAATGTGCCTGGCTGCTATTCACAGAAAAGCTAATTCTGCTTACATTTTTGGCATACGTTTGCTCCTACCGGGTCAGCTGAGCAGCGAATTTCTATTTAACCACCTGCTATCATGAGAGACCTCAGGGCTGCATGTTTTGAGCCCAGTACTGATCCTGAAAAGCGTTTCCAACCCCACTTACAAGTAAAACTAGCTAAAATGTGCCTGGCTGCTATTCACTGAAAAGCTCATTCTGTGTACATTTTTGGCATACGTTTGCTCCTGCTGGGTCATCCAAGGCAAATTTCTACTTAACCACCTGCTATCATGAGAGACCTCAGGGCTGCATCGTTTGAGCGCAGTACTGAGCCTGAAAAGCGTTTCCAACCCCACTTACAAGTAAAACTTGCTAGAATGTGCCTGGCTGCTCTTCACTGAAAAGCTCATTCGGCGTACATTTTTGGCATACGTTTGCTCCTGCTTGGTCAGCTGAGCAGCGAATTTCTATTTAACCACCTGCTATCATGAGAGACCTCAGGGCTGCATGTTTTGAGCCCAGTACTGATCCTGAAAAGCGTTTCCAACCCCACTTACAAGTAAAACTAGCTAAAATGTGCCTGGCTGCTATTCACTGAAAAGCTCATTCTGCGTACATTTTTAGCATACATTTGCTCCTACCGGGTCAGCTGAGCAGCGAATTTCTGTTTAACCACCTGCTATCATGAGAGACCTCAGGGCTGCATGTTTTGAGCCCAGTACTGTTCCTGAAAAGCGTTTCCAACCCCACTTACAATAAAACTTGCTAGAATGTGTCTGGCTGCTCTTCACTGAAAAGCTCATTCGGCGTAGATTTTTGGCATACGTTTGCTCCTGCTTGGTCAGCTGAGCAGCGAATTTCTATTTAACCACCTACTATCATGAGAGACCTCAGGGCTGCATGTTTTGAGCCCAGTACTGATCCTGAAAAGCGTTTCCAACCCCACTTACAAGTAAAACTAGCTAAAATGTGCCTGGCTGCTATTCACTGAAAAGCTCATTCTGCTTACATTTTTGGCATACGTTTGCTCCTACCGGGTCAGCTGAGCAGCGAATTTCTATTTAACCACCTGCAATCATGAGAGACCTCAGGGCTGCATGTTTTGAGCCCAGTACTGAGCCTGAAAAGCGTTTCCAACCCCACTTACAAGTAAAACTAGCTAAAATGTGCCTGGCTGCTATTCACAGAAAAGCTAATTCTGCTTACATTTTTGGCATACGTTTGCTCCTACCGGGTCAGCTGAGCAGCGAATTTCTATTTAACCACCTGCTATCATGAGAGACCTCAGGGCTGCATGTTTTGAGCCCAGTACTGATCCTGAAAAGCGTTTCCAACCCCACTTACAAGTAAAACTAGCTAAAATGTGCCTGGCTGCTATTCACTGAAAAGCTCATTCTGTGTACATTTTTGGCATACGTTTGCTCCTGCTGGGTCATCCAAGGCAAATTTCTACTTAACCACCTGCTATCATGAGAGACCTCAGGGCTGCATCTTTTGAGCGCAGTACTGAGCCTGAAAAGCGTTTCCAACCCCACTTACAAGTAAAACTTGCTAGAATGTGCCTGGCTGCTCTTCACTGAAAAGCTCATTCGGCGTACATTTTTGGCATACGTTTGCTCCTGCTTGGTCAGCTGAGCAGCGAATTTCTATTTAACCACCTGCTATCATGAGAGACCTCAGGGCTGCATGTTTTGAGCCCAGTACTGATCCTGAAAAGCGTTTCCAACCCCACTTACAAGTAAAACTAGCTAAAATGTGCCTGGCTGCTATTCACTGAAAAGCTCATTCTGCGTACATTTTTAGCATACATTTGCTCCTGCCGGGTCAGCTGAGCAGCGAAGTTCTACTTAACTACCTCCTATCAGGAGAGACCTCAGAGCTGCATCTTTTGAGCCCAGTACTGAGCCTGAAAAGCATTTCCAACCCCACTTACAAGTAAAACTAGCTAAAATGTGCCTGGCTGCTCTTCACTGAAAAGCTCATTCTGCGAACATTTTTGGCATACGTTTGCTCCTGCCGGGTCAGCTGAGCAGCAAATTTCTATTTAACCACCTGCTATCATGAGAGACATCAGGGCTGCACGTTTTGAGCCCAGTACTGATCCTGAAAAGCGTTTCCAACCCCACTTACAAGTAAAACTAGCTAAAATGTGCCTGGATGCTAGTCACTGAAAAGCTCATTCTGCGTACATTTTTGGCATACGTTTGCTCTTGCCGGGTCAGCTGAGCAGCGAATTTCTATTTAACCACCTGCTATCATGAGAGACATCAGGGCTGCATGTTTTGAGCCCAGTACTGATCCTGAACAGCGTTTCCAACCCCACTTACAAGTAAAACTAGCTAAAATGTGCCTGGCTGCTATTCACTGAAAAGCTCATTCTGTGTACATTTTTGGCATACGTTTGTTCCTGCTGGGTCAGCCAAGTGGCAAATTTCTACTTAACCACCTGCTATCATGAGAGACCTCAGGGCTGCATGTTTTGAGCGCAGTACTGAGCCTGAAAAGCGTTTCCAACCCCACTTACAAGTAAAACTAGCTAAAATGTGCCCGGCTGCTATTCACTGAAAAGATCATTCTGCATACATTTTTGGCATACGTTTGCTCCTGCTTGGTCAGCTGAGCAGCGAAGTTCTACTTAACTACCTCCTATCAGAAGAGACCTCAGAGCTGCATCTTTTGAGCCCAGTACTGAGCCTGAAAAGCATTTCCAACCCCACTTACAAGTAAAAGTAGCTAAAATGTGCCTGGCTGCTATTCACTGAAAAGCTCATTCTGCTTACATTTTTGGCATACGTTTGCTCCTACCGGGTCAGCTGAGCAGCGAATTTCTATTTAACCTCCTGCTATCATGAGAGACCTCAGGGCTGCATGTTTTGAGCCCAGTACTGAGCCTGAAAAGCATTTCCAACCCCACTTACAAGTAAAACTAGCTAAAATGTGCCTGGCTGCTCTTCACTGAAAAGCTCATTCTGCGTACATTTTTGGCATACGTTTGCTCCTGCCGGGTCAGCTGAGCAGCGAATTTCTATTTAACCACCTGCTATCATGAGAAACCTCAGGGCTGCATGTTTTGAGCCCAGTACTGATCCTGAAAAGCGTTTCCAACCCCACTTACAAGTAAAACTAGCTAAAATGTGCCTGGCTGCTATTCACTGAAAAGCTCATTCTGTGTACATTTTTGGCATACGTTTGCTCCTGCTGGGTCAGCCAAGTGGCAAATTTCTACTTAACCACCTACTATCAAGAGAGACCTCAGGGCTGCATGTTTTGAGCGCAGTACTGAGCCTGAAAAGCGTTTCCAACCCCACTTACAAGTAAAACTAGCTAAAATGTGCCTGGCTGCTATTCACTAAAAAGATCATTCTGCGTACATTTTTGGCATACGTTTGCTCCTGCTTGGTCAGCTGAGCAGCGAAGTTCTACTTAACTACCTCCTATCAGAAGAGACCTCAGAGCTGCATCTTTTGAGCCCAGTACTGAGCCTGAAAAGCATATCCAACCCCACTTACAAGTAAAACTAGCTAAAATGTGCCTGGCTGCTGTTCACTGAAAAGCTCATTCTGCTTACATTTTTGGCATACGTTTGCTCCTACCGGGTCAGCTGAGCAGCGAATTTCTATTTAACCTCCTGCTATCATGAGAGACCTCAGGGCTGCATGTTTTGAGCCCAGTACTGAGCCTGAAAAGCATTTCCAACCCCACTTACAAGTAAAACTAGCTAAAATGTGCCTGGCTGCTCTTCACTGAAAAGCTCATTCTGCGTACATTTTTGGCATACGTTTGCTCCTGCCGGGTCAGCTGTGCAGCGATGTTCTACTTAACTACCTCCTATCAGGAGAGACCTCAGAGCTGCATCTTTTGAGCCCAGTACTGAGCCTGAAAAGCATTTCCAACCCCACTTACAAGTAAAACTAGCTAAAATGTGCCTGACTGCTATTCACTGAAAAGCTCATTCTGCTTACATTTTTGGCATACGTTTGCTCCTACCGGGTCAGCTGAGCAGCGAATTTCTATTTAACCACCTGCAATCATGAGAGACCTCAGGGCTGCATGTTTTGAGCCCAGTACTGAGCCTGAAAAGCGTTTCCAACCCCACTTACAAGTAAAACTAGCTAAAATGTGCCTGGCTGCTATTCACAGAAAAGCTCATTCTGCTTACATTTTTGGCATACGTTTGCTCCTACCGGGTCAGCTGAGCAGCGAATTTCTGTTTAACCACCTGCTATCATGAGAGACCTCAGGGCTGCATGTTTTGAGCCCAGTACTGTTCCTGAAAAGCGTTTCCAACCCCACTTACAAGTAAAACTAGCTAAAATGTGCCTCGCTGCTATTCACTGAAAAGCTCATTCTGTGTACATTTTTGGCATACGTTTGCTCCTGCTGGGTCATCCAAGGCAAATTTCTACTTAACCACCTGCTATCATGAGAGACCTCAGGGCTGCATCTTTTGAGCGCAGTACTGAGCCTGAAAAGCGTTTCCAACCCCACTTACAAGTAAAACTTGCTAGAATGTGTCTGGCTGCTCTTCACTGAAAAGCTCATTCGGCGTACATTTTTGGCATACGTTTGCTCCTGCTTGGTCAGCTGAGCAGCGAATTTCTATTTAACCACCTGCTATCATGAGAGACCTCAGGGCTGCATGTTTTGAGCCAAGTACTGATCCTGAAAAGCGTTTCCAACCCCACTTACAAGTAAAACTAGCTAAAATGTGCCTGACTGCTATTCACTGAAAAGCTCATTCTGCTTACATTTTTGGCATACGTTTGCTCCTACCGGGTCAGCTGAGCAGCGAATTTCTATTTAACCACCTGCAATCATGAGAGACCTCAGGCTGCATGTTTTGAGCCCAGTACTGAGCCTGAAAAGCGTTTCCAACCCCACTTACAAGTAAAACTAGCTAAAATGTGCCTGGCTGCTATTCACAGAAAAGCTCATTCTGCTTACATTTTTGGCATACGTTTGCTCCTACCGGGTCAGCTGAGCAGCGAATTTCTGTTTAACCACCTGCTATCATGAGAGACCTCAGGGCTGCATGTTTTGAGCCCAGTACTGTTCCTGAAAAGCGTTTCCAACCCCACTTACAAGTAAAACTTGCTAGAATGTGTCTGGCTGCTCTTCACTGAAAAGCTCATTCGGCGTACATTTTTGGCATACGTTTGCTCCTGCTTGGTCTGCTGAGCAGCGAATTTCTATTTAACCACCTGCTATCATTGAAGACCTCAGGGCTGCATGTTTTGAGGCCAGTACTGATCCTGAAAAGCGTTTCCAACCCCACTTACAAGTAAAACTAGCTAAAATGTGCCTGGCTGCTATTCACTGAAAAGCTCATGCTGTGTACATTTTTGGCATACGTTTGCTCCTGCTGGGTCAGCCAAGTGGACAAACTTCTACTTAACCACCTGCTATCATGAGAGACCTCAGGGCTGCATCTTTTGAGCGCAGTACTGAGCCTGAAAAGCGTTTCCAACCCCACTTACAAGTAAAACTTGCTAGAATGTGCCTGGCTGCTCTTCACTGAAAAGCTCATTCTGCGTACATTTTTGGCATACGTTTGCTCCTACAGGGTCAGCTGAGCAGCGAATTTCTATTTAACCACCTGCTATCATGAGAGACCTCAGGGCTGCATGTTTTGAGCCCAGTACTGATCCTGAAAAGCGTTTCCAACCCCACTTACAAGTAAAACTAGCTAAAATGTGCCTGACTGCTATTCACTGAAAAGCTCATTCTGCTTACATTTTTGGCATACGTTTGCTCCTACCGGGTCAGCTGAGCAGCGAATTTCTATTTAACCACCTGCAATCATGAGAGACCTCAGGGCTGCATGTTTTGAGCCCAGTACTGAGCCTGAAAAGCGTTTCCAACCCCACTTACAAGTAAAACTAGCTAAAATGTGCCTGGCTGCTATTCACAGAAAAGCTCATTCTGCTTACATTTTTGGCATACGTTTGCTCCTACCGGGTCAGCTGAACAGCGAATTTCTATTTAACCACCTGCTATCATGAGAGACCTCAGGGCTGCATGTTTTGAGCCCAGTACTGATCCTGAAAAGCGTTTCCAACCCCACTTACAAGTAAAACTAGCTAAAATGTGCCTGACTGCTATTCACTGAAAAGCTCATTCTGCTTACATTTTTGGCATACGTTTGCTCCTACCGGGTCAGCTGAGCAGCGAATTTCTATTTAACCACCTGCAATCATGAGAGACCTCAGGGCTGCATGTTTTGAGCCCAGTACTGAGCCTGAAAAGCGTTTCCAACCCCACTTACAAGTAAAACTAGCTAAAATGTGCCTGGCTGCTATTCACAGAAAAGCTCATTCTGCTTACATTTTTGTCATACGTTTGCTCCTACCGGGTCAGCTGAGCAGCGAATTTCTGTTTAACCACCTGCTATCATGAGAGACCTCAGGGCTGCATGTTTTGAGCCCAGTACTGTTCCTGAAAAGCGTTTCCAACCCCACTTACAATAAAACTTGCTAGAATGTGTCTGGCTGCTCTTCACTGAAAAGCTCATTCGGCGTAGATTTTTGGCATACGTTTGCTCCTGCTTGGTCAGCTGAGCAGCGAATTTCTATTTAACCACCTACTATCATGAGAGACCTCAGGGCTGCATGTTTTGAGCCCAGTACTGATCCTGAAAAGCGTTTCCAACCCCACTTACAAGTAAAACTAGCTAAAATGTGCCTGGCTGCTATTCACTGAAAAGCTCATTCTGCTTACATTTTTGGCATACGTTTGCTCCTACCGGGTCAGCTGAGCAGCGAATTTCTATTTAACCACCTGCAATCATGAGAGACCTCAGGGCTGCATGTTTTGAGCCCAGTACTGAGCCTGAAAAGCGTTTCCAACCCCACTTACAAGTAAAACTAGCTAAAATGTGCCTGGCTGCTATTCACAGAAAAGCTAATTCTGCTTACATTTTTGGCATACGTTTGCTCCTACCGGGTCAGCTGAGCAGCGAATTTCTATTTAACCACCTGCTATCATGAGAGACCTCAGGGCTGCATGTTTTGAGCCCAGTACTGATCCTGAAAAGCGTTTCCAACCCCACTTACAAGTAAAACTAGCTAAAATGTGCCTGGCTGCTATTCACTGAAAAGCTCATTCTGTGTACATTTTTGGCATACGTTTGCTCCTGCTGGGTCATCCAAGGCAAATTTCTACTTAACCACCTGCTATCATGAGAGACCTCAGGGCTGCATCTTTTGAGCGCAGTACTGAGCCTGAAAAGCGTTTCCAACCCCACTTACAAGTAAAACTTGCTAGAATGTGCCTGGCTGCTCTTCACTGAAAAGCTCATTCGGCGTACATTTTTGGCATACGTTTGCTCCTGCTTGGTCAGCTGAGCAGCGAATTTCTATTTAACCACCTGCTATCATGAGAGACCTCAGGGCTGCATGTTTTGAGCCCAGTACTGATCCTGAAAAGCGTTTCCAACCCCACTTACAAGTAAAACTAGCTAAAATGTGCCTGGCTGCTATTCACTGAAAAGCTCATTCTGCGTACATTTTTAGCACACATTTGCTCCTGCCGGGTCAGCTGAGCAGCGAAGTTCTACTTAACTACCTCCTATCAGGAGAGACCTCAGAGCTGCATCTTTTGAGCCCAGTACTGAGCCTGAAAAGCATTTCCAACCCCACTTACAAGTAAAACTAGCTAAAATGTGCCTGGCTGCTCTTCACTGAAAAGCTAATTCTGCTTACATTTTTGGCATACGTTTGCTCCTACCGGGTCAGCTGAGCAGCGAATTTCTATTTAACCACCTGCAATCATGAGAGACCTCAGGGGTGCATGTTTTGAGCCCAGTACTGAGCCTGAAAAGCGTTTCCAACCCCACTTACAAGTAAAACTAGCTAAAATGTGCCTGGCTGCTATTCACAGAAAAGCTAATTCTGCTTACATTTTTGGCATACGTTTGCTCCTACCGGGTCAGCTGAGCAGCGAATTTCTATTTAACCACCTGCTATCATGAGAGACCTCAGGGCTGCATGTTTTGAGCCCAGTACTGATCCTGAAAAGCGTTTCCAACCCCACTTACAAGTAAAACTAGCTAAAATGTGCCTGGCTGCTATTCACTGAAAAGCTCATTCTGTGTACATTTTTGGCATACGTTTGCTCCTGCTGGGTCATCCAAGGCAAATTTCTACTTAACCACCTGCTATCATGAGAGACCTCAGGGCTGCATCTTTTGAGCGCAGTACTGAGCCTGAAAAGCGTTTCCAACCCCACTTACAAGTAAAACTTGCTAGAATGTGCCTGGCTGCTCTTCACTGAAAAGCTCATTCGGCGTACATTTTTGGCATACGTTTGCTCCTGCTTGGTCAGCTGAGCAGCAAATTTCTATTTAACCACCTGCTATCATGAGAGACCTCAGGGCTGCATGTTTTGAGCCCAGTACTGATCCTGAAAAGCGTTTCCAACCCCACTTACAAGTAAAACTAGCTAAAATGTGCCTGGCTGCTATTCACTGAAAAGCTCATTCTGCGTACATTTTTAGCACACATTTGCTCCTGCCGGGTCAGCTGAGCAGCGAAGTTCTACTTAACTACCTCCTATCAGGAGAGACCTCAGAGCTGCATCTTTTGAGCCCAGTACTGAGCCTGAAAAGCATTTCCAACCCCACTTACAAGTAAAACTAGCTAAAATGTGCCTGGCTGCTCTTCACTGAAAAGCTCATTCTGCGAACATTTTTGGCATACGTTTGCTCCTGCCGGGTCAGCTGAGCAGCAAATTTCTATTTAACCACCTGCTATCATGAGAGACATCAGGGCTGCACGTTTTGAGCCCAGTACTGATCCTGAAAAGCGTTTCCAACCCCACTTACAAGTAAAACTAGCTAAAATGTGCCTGGATGCTAGTCACTGAAAAGCTCATTCTGCGTACATTTTTGGCATACGTTTGCTCCTGCCGGGTCAGCTGAGCAGCGAATTTCTATTTAACCACCTGCTATCATGAGAGACATCAGGGCTGCATGTTTTGAGCCCAGTACTGATCCTGAACAGCGTTTCCAACCCCACTTACAAGTAAAACTAGCTAAAATGTGCCTGGCTGCTATTCACTGAAAAGCTCATTCTGCGTACATTTTTGGCATACATTTGCTCCTGCCGGGTCAGCTGAGAAGCGAATTTCTATTTAACCACCTGCTATCATGAGAGACCTCAGGGCTGCATGTTTTGAGCCCTGTACTGATCCTGAAAAGCGTTTCCAACCCCACTTACAAGTAAAACTAGCTAAAATGTGCCTGGATGCTAGTCACTGAAAAGCTCATTCTGTGTACATTTTTGGCATACGTTTGCTCCTGCTGGGTCAGCCAAGTGGCAAATTTCTACTTAACCACCTGCTATCATGAGAGACCTCAGGGCTGCATCTTTTGAGCGCAGTACTGAGCCTGAAAAGTGTTTCCAACCCCACTTACAAGTAAAACTTGCTAGAATGTGCCAGGCTGCTCTTCACTGAAAAGCTCATTCTGCGTACATTTTTGGCATACATTTGCTCCTGCCGGGTCAGCTGAGCAGCGAAGTTCTACTTAACTACCTCCTATCAGGAGAGACCTCAGAGTTGCATCTTTTGAGCCCAGTACTGAGCCTGAAAAGCATTTCCAACCCCACTTACAAGTAAAACTAGCTAAAATGTGCCTGGCTGCTATTCACTGAAAAGCTCATTCTGTGTACATTTTTGGCATACGTTTGTTCCTGCTGGGTCAGCCAAGTGGCAAATTTCTACTTAACCACCTGCTATCATGAGAGACCTCAGGGCTGCATGTTTTGAGCGCAGTACTGAGCCTGAAAAGCGTTTCCAACCCCACTTACAAGTAAAACTAGCTAAAATGTGCCCGGCTGCTATTCACTGAAAAGATCATTCTGCATACATTTTTGGCATACGTTTGCTCCTGCTTGGTCAGCTGAGCAGCGAAGTTCTACTTAACTACCTCCTATCAGAAGAGACCTCAGAGCTGCATCTTTTGAGCCCAGTACTGAGCCTGAAAAGCATTTCCAACCCCACTTACAAGTAAAAGTAGCTAAAATGTGCCTGGCTGCTATTCACTGAAAAGCTCATTCTGCTTACATTTTTGGCATACGTTTGCTCCTACCGGGTCAGCTGAGCAGCGAATTTCTATTTAACCTCCTGCTATCATGAGAGACCTCAGGGCTGCATGTTTTGAGCCCAGTACTGAGCCTGAAAAGCATTTCCAACCCCACTTACAAGTAAAACTAGCTAAAATGTGCCTGGCTGCTCTTCACTGAAAAGCTCATTCTGCGTACATTTTTGGCATACGTTTGCTCCTGCCGGGTCAGCTGAGCAGCGAATTTCTATTTAAACACCTGCTATCATGAGAAACCTCAGGGCTGCATGTTTTGAGCCCAGTACTGATCCTGAAAAGTTTCCAACCCCACTTACAAGTAAAACTAGCTAAAATGTGCCTGGCTGCTATTCACTGAAAAGCTCATTCTGTGTACATTTTTGGCATACGTTTGCTCCTGCTGGGTCAGCCAAGTGGCAAATTTCTACTTAACCACCTACTATCATGAGAGACCTCAGGGCTGCATGTTTTGAGCGCAGTACTGAGCCTGAAAAGCGTTTCCAACCCCACTTACAAGTAAAACTAGCTAAAATGTGCCTGGCTGCTCTTCACTGAAAAGCTCATTCTGCGTACATTTTTGGCATACGTTTGCTCCTGCCGGGTCAGCTGTGCAGCGAAGTTCTACTTAACTACCTCCTATCAGGAGAGACCTCAGAGCTGCATCTTTTGAGCCCAGTACTGAGCCTGAAAAGCATTTCCAACCCCACTTACAAGTAAAACTAGCTAAAATGTGCCTGACTGCTATTCACTGAAAAGCTCATTCTGCTTACATTTTTGGCATACGTTTGCTCCTACCGGGTCAGCTGAGCAGCGAATTTCTATTTAACCACCTGCAATCATGAGAGACCTCAGGGCTGCATGTTTTGAGCCCAGTACTGAGCCTGAAAAGCGTTTCCAACCCCACTTACAAGTAAAACTAGCTAAAATGTGCCTGGCTGCTATTCACAGAAAAGCTCATTCTGCTTACATTTTTGGCATACGTTTGCTCCTACCGGGTCAGCTGAACAGCGAATTTCTATTTAACCACCTGCTATCATGAGAGACCTCAGGGCTGCATGTTTTGAGCCCAGTACTGATCCTGAAAAGCGTTTCCAACCCCACTTACAAGTAAAACTAGCTAAAATGTGCCTGACTGCTATTCACTGAAAAGCTCATTCTGCTTACATTTTTGGCATACGTTTGCTCCTACCGGGTCAGCTGAGCAGCGAATTTCTATTTAACCACCTGCAATCATGAGAGACCTCAGGGCTGCATGTTTTGAGCCCAGTACTGAGCCTGAAAAGCGTTTCCAACCCCACTTACAAGTAAAACTAGCTAAAATGTGCCTGGCTGCTATTCACAGAAAAGCTCATTCTGCTTACATTTTTGTCATACGTTTGCTCCTACCGGGTCAGCTGAGCAGCGAATTTCTGTTTAACCACCTGCTATCATGAGAGACCTCAGGGCTGCATGTTTTGAGCCCAGTACTGTTCCTGAAAAGCGTTTCCAACCCCACTTACAATAAAACTTGCTAGAATGTGTCTGGCTGCTCTTCACTGAAAAGCTCATTCGGCGTAGATTTTTGGCATACGTTTGCTCCTGCTTGGTCAGCTGAGCAGCGAATTTCTATTTAACCACCTACTATCATGAGAGACCTCAGGGCTGCATGTTTTGAGCCCAGTACTGATCCTGAAAAGCGTTTCCAACCCCACTTACAAGTAAAACTAGCTAAAATGTGCCTGGCTGCTATTCACTGAAAAGCTCATTCTGCTTACATTTTTGGCATACGTTTGCTCCTACCGGGTCAGCTGAGCAGCGAATTTCTATTTAACCACCTGCAATCATGAGAGACCTCAGGGCTGCATGTTTTGAGCCCAGTACTGAGCCTGAAAAGCGTTTCCAACCCCACTTACAAGTAAAACTAGCTAAAATGTGCCTGGCTGCTATTCACAGAAAAGCTAATTCTGCTTACATTTTTGGCATACGTTTGCTCCTACCGGGTCAGCTGAGCAGCGAATTTCTATTTAACCACCTGCTATCATGAGAGACCTCAGGGCTGCATGTTTTGAGCCCAGTACTGATCCTGAAAAGCGTTTCCAACCCCACTTACAAGTAAAACTAGCTAAAATGTGCCTGGCTGCTATTCACTGAAAAGCTCATTCTGTGTACATTTTTGGCATACGTTTGCTCCTGCTGGGTCATCCAAGGCAAATTTCTACTTAACCACCTGCTATCATGAGAGACCTCAGGGCTGCATCTTTTGAGCGCAGTACTGAGCCTGAAAAGCGTTTCCAACCCCACTTACAAGTAAAACTTGCTAGAATGTGCCTGGCTGCTCTTCACTGAAAAGCTCATTCGGCGTACATTTTTGGCATACGTTTGCTCCTGCTTGGTCAGCTGAGCAGCGAATTTCTATTTAACCACCTGCTATCATGAGAGACCTCAGGGCTGCATGTTTTGAGCCCAGTACTGATCCTGAAAAGCGTTTCCAACCCCACTTACAAGTAAAACTAGCTAAAATGTGCCTGGCTGCTATTCACTGAAAAGCTCATTCTGCGTACATTTTTAGCATACATTTGCTCCTGCCGGGTCAGCTGAGCAGCGAAGTTCTACTTAACTACCTCCTATCAGGAGAGACCTCAGAGCTGCATCTTTTGAGCCCAGTACTGAGCCTGAAAAGCATTTCCAACCCCACTTACAAGTAAAACTAGCTAAAATGTGCCTGGCTGCTCTTCACTGAAAAGCTCATTCTGCGAACATTTTTGGCATACGTTTGCTCCTGCCGGGTCAGCTGAGCAGCAAATTTCTATTTAACCACCTGCTATCATGAGAGACATCAGGGCTGCACGTTTTGAGCCCAGTACTGATCCTGAAAAGCGTTTCCAACCCCACTTACAAGTAAAACTAGCTAAAATGTGCCTGGATGCTAGTCACTGAAAAGCTCATTCTGCGTACATTTTTGGCATACGTTTGCTCCTGCCGGGTCAGCTGAGCAGCGAATTTCTATTTAACCACCTGCTATCATGAGAGACATCAGGGCTGCATGTTTTGAGCCCAGTACTGATCCTGAACAGCGTTTCCAACCCCACTTACAAGTAAAACTAGCTAAAATGTGCCTGGCTGCTATTCACTGAAAAGCTCATTCTGCGTACATTTTTGGCATACATTTGCTCCTGCCGGGTCAGCTGAGAAGCGAATTTCTATTTAACCACCTGCTATCATGAGAGACCTCAGGGCTGCATGTTTTGAGCCCTGTACTGATCCTGAAAAGCGTTTCCAACCCCACTTACAAGTAAAACTAGCTAAAATGTGCCTGGATGCTAGTCACTGAAAAGCTCATTCTGTGTACATTTTTGGCATACGTTTGCTCCTGCTGGGTCAGCCAAGTGGCAAATTTCTACTTAACCACCTGCTATCATGAGAGACCTCAGGGCTGCATCTTTTGAGCGCAGTATTGAGCCTGAAAAGTGTTTCCAACCCCACTTACAAGTAAAACTTGCTAGAATGTGCCAGGCTGCTCTTCACTGAAAAGCTCATTCTGCGTACATTTTTGGCATACATTTGCTCCTGCCGGGTCAGCTGAGCAGCGAAGTTCTACTTAACTACCTCCTATCAGGAGAGACCTCAGAGTTGCATCTTTTGAGCCCAGTACTGAGCCTGAAAAGCATTTCCAACCCCACTTACAAGTAAAACTAGCTAAAATGTGCCTGGCTGCTATTCACTGAAAAGCTCATTCTGTGTACATTTTTGGCATACGTTTGTTCCTGCTGGGTCAGCCAAGTGGCAAATTTCTACTTAACCACCTGCTATCATGAGAGACCTCAGGGCTGCATGTTTTGAGCGCAGTACTGAGCCTGAAAAGCGTTTCCAACCCCACTTACAAGTAAAACTAGCTAAAATGTGCCCGGCTGCTATTCACTGAAAAGATCATTCTGCATACATTTTTGGCATACGTTTGCTCCTGCTTGGGCAGCTGAGCAGCGAAGTTCGACTTAACTACCTCCTATCAGAAGAGACCTCAGAGCTGCATCTTTTGAGCCCAGTACTGAGCCTGAAAAGCATTTCCAACCCCACTTACAAGTAAAAGTAGCTAAAATGTGCCTGGCTGCTATTCACTGAAAAGCTCATTCTGCTTACATTTTTGGCATACGTTTGCTCCTACCGGGTCAGCTGAGCAGCGAATTTCTATTTAACCTCCTGCTATCATGAGAGACCTCAGGGCTGCATGTTTTGAGCCCAGTACTGAGCCTGAAAAGCATTTCCAACCCCACTTACAAGTAAAACTAGCTAAAATGTGCCTGGCTGCTCTTCACTGAAAAGCTCATTCTGCGTACATTTTTGGCATACGTTTGCTCCTGCCGGGTCAGCTGAGCAGCGAATTTCTATTTAACCACCTGCTATCATGAGAAACCTCAGGGCTGCATGTTTTGAGCCCAGTACTGATCCTGAAAAGCGTTTCCAACCCCACTTACAAGTAAAACTAGCTAAAATGTGCCTGGCTGCTATTCACTGAAAAGCTCATTCTGTGTACATTTTTGGCATACGTTTGCTCCTGCTGGGTCAGCCAAGTGGCAAATTTCTACTTAACCACCTACTATCATGAGAGACCTCAGGGCTGCATGTTTTGAGCGCAGTACTGAGCCTGAAAAGCGTTTCCAACCCCACTTACAAGTAAAACTAGCTAAAATGTGCCTGGCTGCTATTCACTAAAAAGATCATTCTGCGTACATTTTTGGCATACGTTTGCTCCTGCTTGGTCAGCTGAGCAGCGAAGTTCTACTTAACTACCTCCTATCAGAAGAGACCTCAGAGCTGCATCTTTTGAGCCCAGTACTGAGCCTGAAAAGCATTTCCAACCCCACTTACAAGTAAAACTAGCTAAAATGTGCCTGGCTGCTGTTCACTGAAAAGCTCATTCTGCTTACATTTTTGGCATACGTTTGCTCCTACCGGGTCAGCTGAGCAGCGAATTTCTATTTAACCTCCTGCTATCATGAGAGACCTCAGGGCTGCATGTTTTGAGCCCAGTACTGAGCCTGAAAAGCATTTCCAACCCCACTTACAAGTAAAACTAGCTAAAATGTGCCTGGCTGCTCTTCACTGAAAAGCTCATTCTGCGTACATTTTTGGCATACGTTTGCTCCTGCCGGGTCAGCTGTGCAGCGATGTTCTACTTAACTACCTCCTATCAGGAGAGACCTCAGAGCTGCATCTTTTGAGCCCAGTACTGAGCCTGAAAAGCATTTCCAACCCCACTTACAAGTAAAACTAGCTAAAATGTGCCTGACTGCTATTCACTGAAAAGCTCATTCTGCTTACATTTTTGGCATACGTTTGCTCCTACCGGGTCAGCTGAGCAGCGAATTTCTATTTAACCACCTGCAATCATGAGAGACCTCAGGGCTGCATGTTTTGAGCCCAGTACTGAGCCTGAAAAGCGTTTCCAACCCCACTTACAAGTAAAACGAGCTAAAATGTGCCTGGCTGCTATTCACAGAAAAGCTCATTCTGCTTACATTTTTGGCATACGTTTGCTCCTACCGGGTCAGCTGAGCAGCGAATTTCTGTTTAACCACCTGCTATCATGAGAGACCTCAGGGCTGCATGTTTTGAGCCCAGTACTGTTCCTGAAAAGCGTTTCCAACCCCACTTACAAGTAAAACTAGCTAAAATGTGCCTCGCTGCTATTCACTGAAAAGCTCATTCTGTGTACATTTTTGGCATACGTTTGCTCCTGCTGGGTCATCCAAGGCAAATTTCTACTTAACCACCTGCTATCATGAGAGACCTCAGGGCTGCATCTTTTGAGCGCAGTACTGAGCCTGAAAAGCGTTTCCAACCCCACTTACAAGTAAAACTTGCTAGAATGTGTCTGGCTGCTCTTCACTGAAAAGCTCATTCGGCGTACATTTTTGGCATACGTTTGCTCCTGCTTGGTCAGCTGAGCAGCGAATTTCTATTTAACCACCTGCTATCACGAGAGACCTCAGGGCTGCATGTTTTGAGCCAAGTACTGATCCTGAAAAGCGTTTCCAACCCCACTTACAAGTAAAACTAGCTAAAATGTGCCTGACTGCTATTCACTGAAAAGCTCATTCTGCTTACATTTTTGGCATACGTTTGCTCCTACGGGTCAGCTGAGCAGCGAATTTCTATTTAACCACCTGCAATCATGAGAGACCTCAGGGCTGCATGTTTTGAGCCCAGTACTGAGCCTGAAAAGCGTTTCCAACCCCACTTACAAGTAAAACTAGCTAAAATGTGCCTGGCTGCTATTCACAGAAAAGCTCATTCTGCTTACATTTTTGGCATACGTTTGCTCCTACCGGGTCAGCTGAGCAGCGAATTTCTGTTTAACCACCTGCTATCATGAGAGACCTCAGGGCTGCATGTTTTGAGCCCAGTACTGTTCCTGAAAAGCGTTTCCAACCCCACTTACAAGTAAAACTTGCTAGAATGTGTCTGGCTGCTCTTCACTGAAAAGCTCATTCGGCGTACATTTTTGGCATACGTTTGCTCCTGCTTGGTCTGCTGAGCAGCGAATTTCTATTTAACCACCTGCTATCATTGAAGACCTCAGGGCTGCATGTTTTGAGGCCAGTACTGATCCTGAAAAGCGTTTCCAACCCCACTTACAAGTAAAACTAGCTAAAATGTGCCTGGCTGCTATTCACTGAAAAGCTCATGCTGTGTACATTTTTGGCATACGTTTGCTCCTGCTGGGTCAGCCAAGTGGACAAACTTCTACTTAACCACCTGCTATCATGAGAGACCTCAGGGCTGCATCTTTTGAGCGCAGTACTGAGCCTGAAAAGCGTTTCCAACCCCACTTACAAGTAAAACTTGCTAGAATGTGCCTGGCTGCTCTTCACTGAAAAGCTCATTCTGCGTACATTTTTGGCATACGTTTGCTCCTACAGGGTCAGCTGAGCAGCGAATTTCTATTTAACCACCTGCTATCATGAGAGACCTCAGGGCTGCATGTTTTGAGCCCAGTACTGATCCTGAAAAGCGTTTCCAACCCCACTTACAAGTAAAACTAGCTAAAATGTGCCTGACTGCTATTCACTGAAAAGCTCATTCTGCTTACATTTTTGGCATACGTTTGCTCCTACCGGGTCAGCTGAGCAGCGAATTTCTATTTAACCACCTGCAATCATGAGAGACCTCAGGGCTGCATGTTTTGAGCCCAGTACTGAGCCTGAAAAGCGTTTCCAACCCCACTTACAAGTAAAACTAGCTAAAATGTGCCTGGCTGCTATTCACAGAAAAGCTCATTCTGCTTACATTTTTGGCATACGTTTGCTCCTACCGGGTCAGCTGAACAGCGAATTTCTATTTAACCACCTGCTATCATGAGAGACCTCAGGGCTGCATGTTTTGAGCCCAGTACTGATCCTGAAAAGCGTTTCCAACCCCACTTACAAGTAAAACTAGCTAAAATGTGCCTGACTGCTATTCACTGAAAAGCTCATTCTGCTTACATTTTTGGCATACGTTTGCTCCTACCGGGTCAGCTGAGCAGCGAATTTCTATTTAACCACCTGCAATCATGAGAGACCTCAGGGCTGCATGTTTTGAGCCCAGTACTGAGCCTGAAAAGCGTTTCCAACCCCACTTACAAGTAAAACTAGCTAAAATGTGCCTGGCTGCTATTCACAGAAAAGCTCATTCTGCTTACATTTTTGTCATACGTTTGCTCCTACCGGGTCAGCTGAGCAGCGAATTTCTGTTTAACCACCTGCTATCATGAGAGACCTCAGGGCTGCATGTTTTGAGCCCAGTACTGTTCCTGAAAAGCGTTTCCAACCCCACTTACAATAAAACTTGCTAGAATGTGTCTGGCTGCTCTTCACTGAAAAGCTCATTCGGCGTAGATTTTTGGCATACGTTTGCTCCTGCTTGGTCAGCTGAGCAGCGAATTTCTATTTAACCACCTACTATCATGAGAGACCTCAGGGCTGCATGTTTTGAGCCCAGTACTGATCCTGAAAAGCGTTTCCAACCCCACTTACAAGTAAAACTAGCTAAAATGTGCCTGGCTGCTATTCACTGAAAAGCTCATTCTGCTTACATTTTTGGCATACGTTTGCTCCTACCGGGTCAGCTGAGCAGCGAATTTCTATTTAACCACCTGCAATCATGAGAGACCTCAGGGCTGCATGTTTTGAGCCCAGTACTGAGCCTGAAAAGCGTTTCCAACCCCACTTACAAGTAAAACTAGCTAAAATGTGCCTGGCTGCTATTCACAGAAAAGCTAATTCTGCTTACATTTTTGGCATACGTTTGCTCCTACCGGGTCAGCTGAGCAGCGAATTTCTATTTAACCACCTGCTATCATGAGAGACCTCAGGGCTGCATGTTTTGAGCCCAGTACTGATCCTGAAAAGCGTTTCCAACCCCACTTACAAGTAAAACTAGCTAAAATGTGCCTGGCTGCTATTCACTGAAAAGCTCATTCTGTGTACATTTTTGGCATACGTTTGCTCCTGCTGGGTCATCCAAGGCAAATTTCTACTTAACCACCTGCTATCATGAGAGACCTCAGGGCTGCATCTTTTGAGCGCAGTACTGAGCCTGAAAAGCGTTTCCAACCCCACTTACAAGTAAAACTTGCTAGAATGTGCCTGGCTGCTCTTCACTGAAAAGCTCATTCGGCGTACATTTTTGGCATACGTTTGCTCCTGCTTGGTCAGCTGAGCAGCGAATTTCTATTTAACCACCTGCTATCATGAGAGACCTCAGGGCTGCATGTTTTGAGCCCAGTACTGATCCTGAAAAGCGTTTCCAACCCCACTTACAAGTAAAACTAGCTAAAATGTGCCTGGCTGCTATTCACTGAAAAGCTCATTCTGCGTACATTTTTAGCATACATTTGCTCCTGCCGGGTCAGCTGAGCAGCAAAGTTCTACTTAACTACCTCCTATCAGGAGAGACCTCAGAGCTGCATCTTTTGAGCCCAGTACTGAGCCTGAAAAGCATTTCCAACCCCACTTACAAGTAAAACTAGCTAAAATGTGCCTGGCTGCTCTTCACTGAAAAGCTCATTCTGCGAACATTTTTGGCATACGTTTGCTCCTGCCGGGTCAGCTGAGCAGCAAATTTCTATTTAACCACCTGCTATCATGAGAGACATCAGGGCTGCACGTTTTGAGCCCAGTACTGATCCTGAAAAGCGTTTCCAACCCCACTTACAAGTAAAACTAGCTAAAATGTGCCTGGATGCTAGTCACTGAAAAGCTCATTCTGCGTACATTTTTGGCATACGTTTGCTCCTGCCGGGTCAGCTGAGCAGCGAATTTCTATTTAACCACCTGCTATCATGAGAGACATCAGGGCTGCATGTTTTGAGCCCAGTACTGATCCTGAACAGCGTTTCCAACCCCACTTACAAGTAAAACTAGCTAAAATGTGCCTGGCTGCTATTCACTGAAAAGCTCATTCTGCGTACATTTTTGGCATACATTTGCTCCTGCCGGGTCAGCTGAGAAGCGAATTTCTATTTAACCACCTGCTATCATGAGAGACCTCAGGGCTGCATGTTTTGAGCCCTGTACTGATCCTGAAAAGCGTTTCCAACCCCACTTACAAGTAAAACTAGCTAAAATGTGCCTGGATGCTAGTCACTGAAAAGCTCATTCTGTGTACATTTTTGGCATACGTTTGCTCCTGCTGGGTCAGCCAAGTGGCAAATTTCTACTTAACCTCCTGCTATCATGAGAGACCTCAGGGCTGCATCTTTTGAGCGCAGTACTGAGCCTGAAAAGTGTTTCCAACCCCACTTACAAGTAAAACTTGCTAGAATGTGCCAGGCTGCTCTTCACTGAAAAGCTCATTCTGCGTACATTTTTGGCATACATTTGCTCCTGCCGGGTCAGCTGAGCAGCGAAGTTCTACTTAACTACCTCCTATCAGGAGAGACCTCAGAGTTGCATCTTTTGAGCCCAGTACTGAGCCTGAAAAGCATTTCCAACCCCACTTACAAGTAAAACTAGCTAAAATGTGCCTGGCTGCTATTCACTGAAAAGCTCATTCTGTGTACATTTTTGGCATACGTTTGTTCCTGCTGGGTCAGCCAAGTGGCAAATTTCTACTTAACCACCTGCTATCATGAGAGACCTCAGGGCTGCATGTTTTGAGCGCAGTACTGAGCCTGAAAAGCGTTTCCAACCCCACTTACAAGTAAAACTAGCTAAAATGTGCCCGGCTGCTATTCACTGAAAAGATCATTCTGCATACATTTTTGGCATACGTTTGCTCCTGCTTGGTCAGCTGAGCAGCGAAGTTCTACTTAACTACCTCCTATCAGAAGAGACCTCAGAGCTGCATCTTTTGAGCCCAGTACTGAGCCTGAAAAGCATTTCCAACCCCACTTACAAGTAAAAGTAGCTAAAATGTGCCTGGCTGCTATTCACTGAAAAGCTCATTCTGCTTACATTTTTGGCATACGTTTGCTCCTACCGGGTCAGCTGAGCAGCGAATTTCTATTTAACCTCCTGCTATCATGAGAGACCTCAGGGCTGCATGTTTTGAGCCCAGTACTGAGCCTGAAAAGCATTTCCAACCCCACTCACAAGTAAAACTAGCTAAAATGTGCCTGGCTGCTCTTTACTGAAAAGCTCATTCTGCGTACATTTTTGGCATACGTTTGCTCCTGCCGGGTCAGCTGAGCAGCGAATTTCTATTTAACCACCTGCTATCATGAGAAACCTCAGGGCTGCATGTTTTGAGCCCAGTACTGATCCTGAAAAGCGTTTCCAACCCCACTTACAAGTAAAACTAGCTAAAATGTGCCTGGCTGCTATTCACTGAAAAGCTCATTCTGTGTACATTTTTGGCATACGTTTGCTCCTGCTGGGTCAGCCAAGTGGCAAATTTCTACTTAACCACCTACTATCATGAGAGACCTCAGGGCTGCATGTTTTGAGCGCAGTACTGAGCCTGAAAAGCGTTTCCAACCCCACTTACAAGTAAAACTAGCTAAAATGTGCCTGGCTGCTATTCACTAAAAAGATCATTCTGCGTACATTTTTGGCATACGTTTGCTCCTGCTTGGTCAGCTGAGCAGCGAAGTTCTACTTAACTACCTCCTATCAGAAGAGACCTCAGAGCTGCATCTTTTGAGCCCAGTACTGAGCCTGAAAAGCATTTCCAACCCCACTTACAAGTAAAACTAGCTAAAATGTGCCTGGCTGCTGTTCACTGAAAAGCTCATTCTGCTTACATTTTTGGCATACGTTTGCTCCTACCGGGTCAGCTGAGCAGCGAATTTCTATTTAACCTCCTGCTATCATGAGAGACCTCAGGGCTGCATGTTTTGAGCCCAGTACTGAGCCTGAAAAGCATTTCCAACCCCACTTACAAGTAAAACTAGCTAAAATGTGCCTGGCTGCTCTTCACTGAAAAGCTCATTCTGCGTACATTTTTGGCATACGTTTGCTCCTGCCGGGTCAGCTGTGCAGCGATGTTCTACTTAACTACCTCCTATCAGGAGAGACCTCAGAGCTGCATCTTTTGAGCCCAGTACTGAGCCTGAAAAGCATTTCCAACCCCACTTACAAGTAAAACTAGCTAAAATGTGCCTGACTGCTATTCACTGAAAAGCTCATTCTGCTTACATTTTTGGCATACGTTTGCTCCTACCGGGTCAGCTGAGCAGCGAATTTCTATTTAACCACCTGCAATCATGAGAGACCTCAGGGCTGCATGTTTTGAGCCCAGTACTGAGCCTGAAAAGCGTTTCCAACCCCACTTACAAGTAAAACTAGCTAAAATGTGCCTGGCTGCTATTCACAGAAAAGCTCATTCTGCTTACATTTTTGGCATACGTTTGCTCCTACCGGGTCAGCTGAGCAGCGAATTTCTGTTTAACCACCTGCTATCATGAGAGACCTCAGGGCTGCATGTTTTGAGCCCAGTACTGTTCCTGAAAAGCGTTTCCAACCCCACTTACAAGTAAAACTAGCTAAAATGTGCCTCGCTGCTATTCACTGAAAAGCTCATTCTGTGTACATTTTTGGCATACGTTTGCTCCTGCTGGGTCATCCAAGGCAAATTTCTACTTAACCACCTGCTATCATGAGAGACCTCAGGGCTGCATCTTTTGAGCGCAGTACTGAGCCTGAAAAGCGTTTCCAACCCCACTTACAAGTAAAACTTGCTAGAATGTGTCTGGCTGCTCTTCACTGAAAAGCTCATTCGGCGTACATTTTTGGCATACGTTTGCTCCTGCTTGGTCAGCTGAGCAGCGAATTTCTATTTAACCACCTGCTATCATGAGAGACCTCAGGGCTGCATGTTTTGAGCCAAGTACTGATCCTGAAAAGCGTTTCCAACCCCACTTACAAGTAAAACTAGCTAAAATGTGCCTGACTGCTATTCACTGAAAAGCTCATTCTGCTTACATTTTTGGCATACGTTTGCTCCTACCGGGTCAGCTGAGCAGCGAATTTCTATTTAACCACCTGCAATCATGAGAGACCTCAGGGCTGCATGTTTTGAGCCCAGTACTGAGCCTGAAAAGCGTTTCCAACCCCACTTACAAGTAAAACTAGCTAAAATGTGCCTGGCTGCTATTCACAGAAAAGCTCATTCTGCTTACATTTTTGGCATACGTTTGCTCCTACCGGGTCAGCTGAGCAGCGAATTTCTGTTTAACCACCTGCTATCATGAGAGACCTCAGGGCTGCATGTTTTGAGCCCAGTACTGTTCCTGAAAAGCGTTTCCAACCCCACTTACAAGTAAAACTTGCTAGAATGTGTCTGGCTGCTCTTCACTGAAAAGCTCATTCGGCGTACATTTTTGGCATACGTTTGCTCCTGCTTGGTCAGCTGAGCAGCGAATTTCTATTTAACCACCTGCTATCATTGAAGACCTCAGGGCTGCATGTTTTGAGGCCAGTACTGATCCTGAAAAGCGTTTCCAACCCCACTTACAAGTAAAACTAGCTAAAATGTGCCTGGCTGCTATTCACTGAAAAGCTCATGCTGTGTACATTTTTGGCATACGTTTGCTCCTGCTGGGTCAGCCAAGTGGACAAACTTCTACTTAACCACCTGCTATCATGAGAGACCTCAGGGCTGCATCTTTTGAGCGCAGTACTGAGCCTGAAAAGCGTTTCCAACCCCACTTACAAGTAAAACTTGCTAGAATGTGCCTGGCTGCTCTTCACTGAAAAGCTCATTCTGCGTACATTTTTGGCATACGTTTGCTCCTACAGGGTCAGCTGAGCAGCGAATTTCTATTTAACCACCTGCTATCATGAGAGACCTCAGGGCTGCATGTTTTGAGCCCAGTACTGATCCTGAAAAGCGTATCCAACCCCACTTACAAGTAAAACTAGCTAAAATGTGCCTGGCTGCTATTCACTGAAAAGCTCATTCTGTGTACATTTTTGGCATACGTTTGCTCCTGCTGGGTCATCCAAGGCAAATTTCTACTTAACCACCTGCTATCATGAGAGACCTCAGGGCTGCATCTTTTGAGCGCAGTACTGAGCCTGAAAAGCGTTTCCAACCCCACTTACAAGTATAACTTGCTAGAATGTGCCTGGCTGCTCTTCACTGAAAAGCTCATTCGGTGTACATTTTTGGCATACGTTTGCTCCTGCTTGGTCAGCTGAGCAGCGAATTTCTATTTAACCACCTGCTATCATGAGAGACCTCAGGGCTGCATGTTTTGAGCCCAGTACTGATCCTGAAAAGCGTTTCCAACCCCACTTACAAGTAAAACTAGCTAAAATGTGCCTGGCTGCTATTCACTGAAAAGCTCATTCTGCGTACATTTTTAGCATACATTTGCTCCTGCCGGGTCAGCTGAGCAGCGAATTTCTATTTAACAACCTGCTATCATGGAAGACCTCAGGGCTGCATGTTTTGAGGCCAGTACTGATCCTGAAAAGCGTTTCCAACCCCACTTACAAGTAAAACTAGCTAAAATGTGCTTGGCTGCTAATCACTGAAAAGCTCATTCTGTGTACATTTTTGGCATACGTTTGCTCCTGCTGGGTCAGCCAAGTGGCAAACTTCTACTTAACCACCTGCTATCATGAGAGACCTCAGGGCTGCATCTTTTGAGCGCAGTACTGAGCCTGAAAAGCGTGTCCAACCCCACTTACAAGTAAAACTAGCTTAAAATGTGCCTGGCGCTCTTCACTGAAAAGCTCATTCTGTGTACATTTTTGGCATACGTTTGCTCCTACCGGGTCAGCTGAGCAGCGAATTTCTATTTAACCTCCTGCTATCATGAGAGACCTCAGGGCTGCATGTTTTGAGCCCAGTACTGAGCCTGAAAAGCATTTCCAACCCCACTTACAAGTAAAACTAGCTAAAATGTGCCTGGCTGCTCTTCACTGAAAAGCTCATTCTGCGTACATTTTTGGCATACGTTTGCTCCTGCCGGGTCAGCTGAGCAGCGAATTTCTATTTAACCACCTGCTATCATGAGAGACATCAGGGCTGCATGTTTTGAGCCCAGTACTGATCCTGAACAGCGTTTCCAACCCCACTTACAAGTAAAACTAGCTAAAATGTGCCTGGCTGCTATTCACTGAAAAGCTCATTCTGCGTACATTTTTGGCATACATTTGCTCCTGCCGGGTCAGCTGAGAAGCGAATTTCTATTTAACCACCTGCTATCATGAGAGACCTCAGGGCTGCATGTTTTGAGCCCTGTACTGATCCTGAAAAGCGTTTCCAACCCCACTTACAAGTAAAACTAGCTAAAATGTGCCTGGATGCTAGTCACTGAAAAGCTCATTCTGTGTACATTTTTGGCATACGTTTGCTCCTGCTGGGTCAGCCAAGTGGCAAATTTCTACTTAACCACCTGCTATCATGAGAGACCTCAGGGCTGCATCTTTTGAGCGCAGTACTGAGCCTGAAAAGTGTTTCCAACCCCACTTACAAGTAAAACTAGCTAAAATGTGCCTGGCTGCTATTCACTGAAAAGATCATTCTGCATACATTTTTGGCATACGTTTGCTCCTGCTTGGTCAGCTGAGCAGCGAAGTTCTACTTAACTACCTCCTATCAGAAGAGACCACAGAGCTGCATCTTTTGAGCCCAGTACTGAGCCTGAAAAGCATTTCCAACCCCACTTACAAGTAAAAGTAGCTAAAATGTGCCTGGCTGCTATTCACTGAAAAGCTCATTCTGCTTACATTTTTGGCATACGTTTGCTCCTACCGGGTCAGCTGAGCAGCGAATTTCTATTTAACCTCCTGCTATCATGAGAGACCTCAGGGCTGCATGTTTTGAGCCCAGTACTGAGCCTGAAAAGCATTTCCAACCCCACTTACAAGTAAAACTAGCTAAAATGTGCCTGGCTGCTCTTCACTGAAAAGCTCATTCTGCGTACATTTTTGGCATACGTTTGCTCCTGCCGGGTCAGCTGAGCAGCGAATTTCTATTTAAACACCTGCTATCATGAGAAACCTCAGGGCTGCATGTTTTGAGCCCAGTACTGATCCTGAAAAGTTTCCAACCCCACTTACAAGTAAAACTAGCTAAAATGTGCCTGGCTGCTATTCACTGAAAAGCTCATTCTGTGTACATTTTTGGCATACGTTTGCTCCTGCTGGGTCAGCCAAGTGGCAAATTTCTACTTAACCACCTACTATCATGAGAGACCTCAGGGCTGCATGTTTTGAGCGCAGTACTGAGCCTGAAAAGCGTTTCCAACCCCACTTACAAGTAAAACTAGCTAAAATGTGCCTGGCTGCTATTCACTAAAAAGATCATTCTGCGTACATTTTTGGCATACGTTTGCTCCTGCTTGGTCAGCTGAGCAGCGAAGTTCTACTTAACTACCTCCTATCAGAAGAGACCTCAGAGCTGCATCTTTTGAGCCCAGTACTGAGCCTGAAAAGCATTTCCAACCCCACTTACAAGTAAAACTAGCTAAAATGTGCCTGGCTGCTGTTCACTGAAAAGCTCATTCTGCTTACATTTTTGGCATACGTTTGCTCCTACCGGGTCAGCTGAGCAGCGAATTTCTATTTAACCTCCTGCTATCATGAGAGACCTCAGGGCTGCATGTTTTGAGCCCAGTACTGAGCCTGAAAAGCATTTCCAACCCCACTTACAAGTAAAACTAGCTAAAATGTGCCTGGCTGCTCTTCACTGAAAAGCTCATTCTGCGTACATTTTTGGCATACGTTTGCTCCTGCCGGGTCAGCTGTGCAGCGAAGTTCTACTTAACTACCTCCTATCAGGAGAGACCTCAGAGCTGCATCTTTTGAGCCCAGTACTGAGCCTGAAAAGCATTTCCAACCCCACTTACAAGTAAAACTAGCTAAAATGTGCCTGACTGCTATTCACTGAAAAGCTCATTCTGCTTACATTTTTGGCATACGTTTGCTCCTACCGGGTCAGCTGAGCAGCGAATTTCTATTTAACCACCTGCAATCATGAGAGACCTCAGGGCTGCATGTTTTGAGCCCAGTACTGAGCCTGAAAAGCGTTTCCAACCCCACTTACAAGTAAAACTAGCTAAAATGTGCCTGGCTGCTATTCACAGAAAAGCTCATTCTGCTTACATTTTTGGCATACGTTTGCTCCTACCGGGTCAGCTGAACAGCGAATTTCTATTTAACCACCTGCTATCATGAGAGACCTCAGGGCTGCATGTTTTGAGCCCAGTACTGATCCTGAAAAGCGTTTCCAACCCCACTTACAAGTAAAACTAGCTAAAATGTGCCTGACTGCTATTCACTGAAAAGCTCATTCTGCTTACATTTTTGGCATACGTTTGCTCCTACCGGGTCAGCTGAGCAGCGAATTTCTATTTAACCACCTGCAATCATGAGAGACCTCAGGGCTGCATGTTTTGAGCCCAGTACTGAGCCTGAAAAGCGTTTCCAACCCCACTTACAAGTAAAACTAGCTAAAATGTGCCTGGCTGCTATTCACAGAAAAGCTCATTCTGCTTACATTTTTGTCATACGTTTGCTCCTACCGGGTCAGCTGAGCAGCGAATTTCTGTTTAACCACCTGCTATCATGAGAGACCTCAGGGCTGCATGTTTTGAGCCCAGTACTGTTCCTGAAAAGCGTTTCCAACCCCACTTACAATAAAACTTGCTAGAATGTGTCTGGCTGCTCTTCACTGAAAAGCTCATTCGGCGTAGATTTTTGGCATACGTTTGCTCCTGCTTGGTCAGCTGAGCAGCGAATTTCTATTTAACCACCTACTATCATGAGAGACCTCAGGGCTGCATGTTTTGAGCCCAGTACTGATCCTGAAAAGCGTTTCCAACCCCACTTACAAGTAAAACTAGCTAAAATGTGCCTGGCTGCTATTCACTGAAAAGCTCATTCTGCTTACATTTTTGGCATACGTTTGCTCCTACCGGGTCAGCTGAGCAGCGAATTTCTATTTAACCACCTGCAATCATGAGAGACCTCAGGGCTGCATGTTGTGAGCCCAGTACTGAGCCCGAAAAGCGTTTCCAACCCCACTTACAAGTAAAACTAGCTAAAATGTGCCTGGCTGCTATTCACAGAAAAGCTAATTCTGCTTACATTTTTGGCATACGTTTGCTCCTACCGGGTCAGCTGAGCAGCGAATTTCTATTTAACCACCTGCTATCATGAGAGACCTCAGGGCTGCATGTTTTGAGCCCAGTACTGATCCTGAAAAGCGTTTCCAACCCCACTTACAAGTAAAACTAGCTAAAATGTGCCTGGCTGCTATTCACTGAAAAGCTCATTCTGTGTACATTTTTGGCATACGTTTGCTCCTGCTGGGTCATCCAATGCAAATTTCTACTTAACCACCTGCTATCATGAGAGACCTCAGGGCTGCATCTTTTGAGCGCAGTACTGAGCCTGAAAAGCGTTTCCAACCCCACTTACAAGTAAAACTTGCTAGAATGTGCCTGGCTGCTCTTCACTGAAAAGCTCATTCGGCGTACATTTTTGGCATACGTTTGCTCCTGCTTGGTCAGCTGAGCAGCGAATTTCTATTTAACCACCTGCTATCATGAGAGACCTCAGGGCTGCATGTTTTGAGCCCAGTACTGATCCTGAAAAGCGTTTCCAACCCCACTTACAAGTAAAACTAGCTAAAATGTGCCTGGCTGCTATTCACTGAAAAGCTCATTCTGCGTACATTTTTAGCATACATTTGCTCCTGCCGGGTCAGCTGAGCAGCGAAGTTCTACTTAACTACCTCCTATCAGGAGAGACCTCAGAGCTGCATCTTTTGAGCCCAGTACTGAGCCTGAAAAGCATTTCCAACCCCACTTACAAGTAAAACTAGCTAAAATGTGCCTGGCTGCTCTTCACTGAAAAGCTCATTCTGCGAACATTTTTGGCATACGTTTGCTCCTGCCGGGTCAGCTGAGCAGCAAATTTCTATTTAACCACCTGCTATCATGAGAGACATCAGGGCTGCACGTTTTGAGCCCAGTACTGATCCTGAAAAGCGTTTCCAACCCCACTTACAAGTAAAACTAGCTAAAATGTGCCTGGATGCTAGTCACTGAAAAGCTCATTCTGCGTACATTTTTGGCATACGTTTGCTCCTGCCGGGTCAGCTGAGCAGCGAATTTCTATTTAACCACCTGCTATCATGAGAGACATCAGGGCTGCATGTTTTGAGCCCAGTACTGATCCTGAACAGCGTTTCCAACCCCACTTACAAGTAAAACTAGCTAAAATGTGCCTGGCTGCTATTCACTGAAAAGCTCATTCTGCGTACATTTTTGGCATACGTTTGCTCCTGCTGGGTCAGCCAAGTGGCAAATTTCTACTTAACCACCTGCTATCATGAGAGACCTCAGGGCTGCATCTTTTGAGCGCAGTACTGAGCCTGAAAAGTGTTTCCAACCCCACTTACAAGTAAAACTTGCTAGAATGTGCCAGGCTGCTCTTCACTGAAAAGCTCATTCTGCGTACATTTTTGGCATACATTTGCTCCTGCCGGGTCAGCTGAGCAGCGAAGTTCTACTTAACTACCTCCTATCAGGAGAGACCTCAGAGTTGCATCTTTTGAGCCCAGTACTGAGCCTGAAAAGCATTTCCAACCCCACTTACAAGTAAAACTAGCTAAAATGTGCCTGGCTGCTATTCACTGAAAAGCTCATTCTGTGTACATTTTTGGCATACGTTTGTTCCTGCTGGGTCAGCCAAGTGGCAAATTTCTACTTAACCACCTGCTATCATGAGAGACCTCAGGGCTGCATGTTTTGAGCGCAGTACTGAGCCTGAAAAGCGTTTCCAACCCCACTTACAAGTAAAACTAGCTAAAATGTGCCCGGCTGCTATTCACTGAAAAGATCATTCTGCATACATTTTTGGCATACGTTTGCTCCTGCTTGGTCAGCTGAGCAGCGAAGTTCTACTTAACTACCTCCTATCAGAAGAGACCTCAGAGCTGCATCTTTTGAGCCCAGTACTGAGCCTGAAAAGCATTTCCAACCCCACTTACAAGTAAAAGTAGCTAAAATGTGCCTGGCTGCTATTCACTGAAAAGCTCATTCTGCTTACATTTTTGGCATACGTTTGCTCCTACCGGGTCAGCTGAGCAGCGAATTTCTATTTAACCTCCTGCTATCATGAGAGACCTCAGGGCTGCATGTTTTGAGCCCAGTACTGAGCCTGAAAAGCATTTCCAACCCCACTTACAAGTAAAACTAGCTAAAATGTGCCTGGCTGCTCTTCACTGAAAAGCTCATTCTGCGTACATTTTTGGCATACGTTTGCTCCTGCCGGGTCAGCTGAGCAGCGAATTTCTATTTAACCACCTGCTATCATGAGAAACCTCAGGGCTGCATGTTTTGAGCCCAGTACTGATCCTGAAAAGCGTTTCCAACCCCACTTACAAGTAAAACTAGCTAAAATGTGCCTGGCTGCTATTCACTGAAAAGCTCATTCTGTGTACATTTTTGGCATACGTTTGCTCCTGCTGGGTCAGCCAAGTGGCAAATTTCTACTTAACCACCTACTATCATGAGAGACCTCAGGGCTGCATGTTTTGAGCGCAGTACTGAGCCTGAAAAGCGTTTCCAACCCCACTTACAAGTAAAACTAGCTAAAATGTGCCTGGCTGCTATTCACTAAAAAGATCATTCTGCGTACATTTTTGGCATACGTTTGCTCCTGCTTGGTCAGCTGAGCAGCGAAGTTCTACTTAACTACCTCCTATCAGAAGAGACCTCAGAGCTGCATCTTTTGAGCCCAGTACTGAGCCTGAAAAGCATTTCCAACCCCACTTACAAGTAAAACTAGCTAAAATGTGCCTGGCTGCTGTTCACTGAAAAGCTCATTCTGCTTACATTTTTGGCATACGTTTGCTCCTACAGGGTCAGCTGAGCAGCGAATTTCTATTTAACCTCCTGCTATCATGAGAGACCTCAGGGCTGCATGTTTTGAGCCCAGTACTGAGCCTGAAAAGCATTTCCAACCCCACTTACAAGTAAAACTAGCTAAAATGTGCCTGGCTGCTCTTCACTGAAAAGCTCATTCTGCGTACATTTTTGGCATACGTTTGCTCCTGCCGGGTCAGCTGAGCAGCAAATTTCTATTTAACCACCTGCTATCATGAGAGACATCAGGGCTGCACGTTTTGAGCCCAGTACTGATCCTGAAAAGCGTTTCCAACCCCACTTACAAGTAAAACTAGCTAAAATGTGCCTGGATGCTAGTCACTGAAAAGCTCATTCTGCGTACATTTTTGGCATACGTTTGCTCCTGCCGGGTCAGCTGAGCAGCGAATTTCTATTTAACCACCTGCTATCATGAGAGACATCAGGGCTGCATGTTTTGAGCCCAGTACTGATCCTGAACAGCGTTTCCAACCCCACTTACAAGTAAAACTAGCTAAAATGTGCCTGGCTGCTATTCACTGAAAAGCTCATTCTGCGTACATTTTTGGCATACATTTGCTCCTGCCGGGTCAGCTGAGAAGCGAATTTCTATTTAACCACCTGCTATCATGAGAGACCTCAGGGCTGCATGTTTTGAGCCCTGTACTGATCCTGAAAAGCGTTTCCAACCCCACTTACAAGTAAAACTAGCTAAAATGTGCCTGGATGCTAGTCACTGAAAAGCTCATTCTGTGTACATTTTTGGCATACGTTTGCTCCTGCTGGGTCAGCCAAGTGGCAAATTTCTACTTAACCACCTGCTATCATGAGAGACCTCAGGGCTGCATCTTTTGAGCGCAGTACTGAGCCTGAAAAGTGTTTCCAACCCCACTTACAAGTAAAACTTGCTAGAATGTGCCAGGCTGCTCTTCACTGAAAAGCTCATTCTGCGTACATTTTTGGCATACATTTGCTCCTGCCGGGTCAGCTGAGCAGCGAAGTTCTACTTAACTACCTCCTATCAGGAGAGACCTCAGAGTTGCATCTTTTGAGCCCAGTACTGAGCCTGAAAAGCATTTCCAACCCCACTTACAAGTAAAACTAGCTAAAATGTGCCTGGCTGCTATTCACTGAAAAGCTCATTCTGTGTACATTTTTGGCATACGTTTGTTCCTGCTGGGTCAGCCAAGTGGCAAATTTCTACTTAACCACCTGCTATCATGAGAGACCTCAGGGCTGCATGTTTTGAGCGCAGTACTGAGCCTGAAAAGCGTTTCCAACCCCACTTACAAGTAAAACTAGCTAAAATGTGCCCGGCTGCTATTCACTGAAAAGATCATTCTGCATACATTTTTGGCATACGTTTGCTCCTGCTTGGTCAGCTGAGCAGCGAAGTTCTACTTAACTACCTCCTATCAGAAGAGACCTCAGAGCTGCATCTTTTGAGCCCAGTACTGAGCCTGAAAAGCATTTCCAACCCCACTTACAAGTAAAAGTAGCTAAAATGTGCCTGGCTGCTATTCACTGAAAAGCCTATTCTGCTTACATTTTTGGCATACGTTTGCTCCTACCGGGTCAGCTGAGCAGCGAATTTCTATTTAACCTCCTGCTATCATGAGAGACCTCAGGGCTGCATGTTTTGAGCCCAGTACTGAGCCTGAAAAGCATTTCCAACCCCACTTACAAGTAAAACTAGCTAAAATGTGCCTGGCTGCTCTTCACTGAAAAGCTCATTCTGCGTACATTTTTGGCATACGTTTGCTCCTGCCGGGTCAGCTGAGCAGCGAATTTCTATTTAACCACCTGCTATCATGAGAAACCTCAGGGCTGCATGTTTTGAGCCCAGTACTGATCCTGAAAAGCGTTTCCAACCCCACTTACAAGTAAAACTAGCTAAAATGTGCCTGGCTGCTATTCACTGAAAAGCTCATTCTGTGTACATTTTTGGCATACGTTTGCTCCTGCTGGGTCAGCCAAGTGGCAAATTTCTACTTAACCACCTACTATCATGAGAGACCTCAGGGCTGCATGTTTTGAGCGCAGTACTGAGCCTGAAAAGCGTTTCCAACCCCACTTACAAGTAAAACTAGCTAAAATGTGCCTGGCTGCTATTCACTAAAAAGATCATTCTGCGTACATTTTTGGCATACGTTTGCTCCTGCTTGGTCAGCTGAGCAGCGAAGTTCTACTTAACTACCTCCTATCAGAAGAGACCTCAGAGCTGCATCTTTTGAGCCCAGTACTGAGCCTGAAAAGCATTTCCAACCCCACTTACAAGTAAAACTAGCTAAAATGTGCCTGGCTGCTGTTCACTGAAAAGCTCATTCTGCTTACATTTTTGGCATACGTTTGCTCCTACCGGGTCAGCTGAGCAGCGATGTTCTACTTAACTACCTCCTATCAGGAGAGACCTCAGAGCTGCATCTTTTGAGCCCAGTACTGAGCCTGAAAAGCATTTCCAACCCCACTTACAAGTAAAACTAGCTAAAATGTGCCTGACTGCTATTCACTGAAAAGCTCATTCTGCTTACATTTTTGGCATACGTTTGCTCCTACCGGGTCAGCTGAGCAGCGAATTTCTATTTAACCACCTGCAATCATGAGAGACCTCAGGGCTGCATGTTTTGAGCCCAGTACTGAGCCTGAAAAGCGTTTCCAACCCCACTTACAAGTAAAACTAGCTAAAATGTGCCTGGCTGCTATTCACAGAAAAGCTCATTCTGCTTACATTTTTGGCATACGTTTGCTCCTACCGGGTCAGCTGAGCAGCGAATTTCTGTTTAACCACCTGCAATCATGAGAGACCTCAGGGCTGCATGTTTTGAGCCCAGTACTGTTCCTGAAAAGCGTTTCCAACCCCACTTACAAGTAAAACTAGCTAAAATGTGCCTCGCTGCTATTCACTGAAAAGCTCATTCTGTGTACATTTTTGGCATACGTTTGCTCCTGCTGGGTCATCCAAGGCAAATTTCTACTTAACCACCTGCTATCATGAGAGACCTCAGGGCTGCATCTTTTGAGCGCAGTACTGAGCCTGAAAAGCGTTTCCAACCCCACTTACAAGTAAAACTTGCTAGAATGTGTCTGGCTGCTCTTCACTGAAAAGCTCATTCGGCGTACATTTTTGGCATACGTTTGCTCCTGCTTGGTCAGCTGAGCAGCGAATTTCTATTTAACCACCTACTATCATGAGAGACCTCAGGGCTGCATGTTTTGAGCCCAGTACTGATCCTGAAAAGCGTTTCCAACCCCACTTACAAATAAAACTAGCTAAAATGTGCCTGGCTGCTATTCACTGAAAAGCTCATTCTGCTTACATTTTTGGCATACGTTTGCTCCTACCGGGTCAGCTGAGCAGCGAATTTCTATTTAACCACCTGCAATCATGAGAGACCTCAGGGCTGCATGTTTTGAGCCAAGTACTGAGCCTGAAAAGCGTTTCCAACCCCACTTACAAGTAAAACTAGCTAAAATGTGCCTGGCTGCTATTCACAGAAAAGCTAATTCTGCTTACATTTTTGGCATACGTTTGCTCCTACCGGGTCAGCTGAGCAGCGAATTTCTATTAACCACCTGCTATCATGAGAGACCTCAGGGATGCATGTTTTGAGCCCATTACTGAGCCTGAAAAGCATTTCCAACCCCACTTACAAGTAAAACTAGCTAAAATGTGCCTGGCTGCTCTTCACTGAAAAGCTGATTCTGCGTACATTTTTGGCATACGTTTGCTCCTGCCGGGTCAGCTGAGCAGCGAATTTCTATTTAAACACCTGCTATCATGAGAAACCTCAGGGCTGCATGTTTTGAGCCCAGTACTGTCCTGAAAAGTTTCCAACCCCACTTACAAGTAAAACTAGCTAAAATGTGCCTGGCTGCTATTCACTGAAAAGCTCATTCTGTGTACATTTTTGGCATACGTTTGCTCCTGCTGGGTCAGCCAAGTGGCAAATTTCTACTTAACCACCTACTATCATGAGAGACCTCAGGGCTGCATGTTTTGAGCGCAGTACTGAGCCTGAAAAGCGTTTCCAACCCCACTTACAAGTAAAACTAGCTAAAATGTGCCTGGCTGCTATTCACTAAAAAGATCATTCTGCGTACATTTTTGGCATACGTTTGCTCCTGCTTGGTCAGCTGAGCAGCGAAGTTCTACTTAACTACCTCCTATCAGAAGAGACCTCAGAGCTGCATCTTTTGAGCCCAGTACTGAGCCTGAAAAGCATTTCCAACCCCACTTACAAGTAAAACTAGCTAAAATGTGCCTGGCTGCTGTTCACTGAAAAGCTCATTCTGCTTACATTTTTGGCATACGTTTGCTCCTACCGGGTCAGCTGAGCAGCGAATTTCTATTTAACCTCCTGCTATCATGAGAGACCTCAGGGCTGCATGTTTTGAGCCCAGTACTGAGCCTGAAAAGCATTTCCAACCCCACTTACAAGTAAAACTAGCTAAAATGTGCCTGGCTGCTCTTCACTGAAAAGCTCATTCTGCGTACATTTTTGGCATACGTTTGCTCCTGCCGGGTCAGCTGTGCAGCGAAGTTCTACTTAACTACCTCCTATCAGGAGAGACCTCAGAGCTGCATCTTTTGAGCCCAGTACTGAGCCTGAAAAGCATTTCCAACCCCACTTACAAGTAAAACTAGCTAAAATGTGCCTGACTGCTATTCACTGAAAAGCTCATTCTGCTTACATTTTTGGCATACGTTTGCTCCTACCGGGTCAGCTGAGCAGCGAATTTCTATTTAACCTCCTGCTATCATGAGAGACCTCAGGGCTGCATGTTTTGAGCCCAGTACTGAGCCTGAAAAGCATTTCCAATCCCACTTACAAGTAAAACTAGCTAAAATGTGCCTGGCTGCTCTTCACTGAAAAGCTCATTCTGCGTACATTTTTGGCATACGTTTGCTCCTGCCGGGTCAGCTGTGCAGCGAAGTTCTACTTAACTACCTCCTATCAGGAGAGACCTCAGAGCTGCATCTTTTGAGCCCAGTACTGAGCCTGAAAAGCATTTCCAACCCCACTTACAAGTAAAACTAGCTAAAATGTGCCTGACTGCTATTCACTGAAAAGCTAATTCTGCTTACATTTTTGGCATACGTTTGCTCCTACCGGGTCAGCTGAGCAGCGAATTTCTATTTAACCACCTGCAATCATGAGAGACCTCAGGGCTGCATGTTTTGAGCCCAGTACTGAGCCTGAAAAGCGTTTCCAACCCCACTTACAAGTAAAACTAGCTAAAATGTGCCTGGCTGCTATTCACAGAAAAGCTCATTCTGCTTACATTTTTGGCATACGTTTGCTCCTACCGGGTCAGCTGAGCAGCGAATTTCTATTTAACCACCTGCTATCATGAGCGACCTCAGGGCTGCATGTTTTGAGCCCAGTACTGATCCTGAAAAGCGTTTCCAACCCCACTTACAAGTAAAACTAGCTAAAATGTGCCTGACTGCTATTCACTGAAAAGCTCATTCTGCTTACATTTTTGGCATACGTTTGCTCCTACCGGGTCAGCTGAGCAGCGAATTTCTATTTAACCACCTGCAATCATGAGAGACCTCAGGGCTGCATGTTTTGAGCCCAGTACTGAGCCTGAAAAGCGTTTCCAACCCCACTTACAAGTAAAACTAGCTAAAATGTGCCTGGCTGCTATTCACAGAAAAGCTCATTCTGCTTACATTTTTGGCATACGTTTGCTCCTACCGGGTCAGCTGAGCAGCGAATTTCTGTTTAACCACCTGCTATCATGAGAGACCTCAGGGCTGCATGTTTTGAGCCCAGTACTGTTCCTGAAAAGCTTTTCCAACCCCACTTACAAGTAAAACTAGCTAAAATGTGCCTCGCTGCTATTCACTGAAAAGCTCATTCTGTGTACATTTTTGGCATACGTTTGCTCCTGCTGGGTCATCCAAGGCAAATTTCTACTTAACCACCTGCTATCATGAGAGACCTCAGGGCTGCATGTTTTGAGCGCAGTACTGAGCCTGAAAAGCGTTTCCAACCCCACTTACAAGTAAAACTAGCTAAAATGTGCCCGGCTGCTATTCACTGAAAAGATCATTCTGCATACATTTTTGGCATACGTTTGCTCCTGCTTGGTCAGCTGAGCAGCGAAGTTCTACTTAACTACCTCCTATCAGAAGAGACCTCAGAGCTGCATCTTTTGAGCCCAGTACTGAGCCTGAAAAGCATTTCCAACCCCACTTACAAGTAAAAGTAGCTAAAATGTGCCTGGCTGCTATTCACTGAAAAGCTCATTCTGCTTACATTTTTGGCATACGTTTGCTCCTACCGGGTCAGCTGAGCAGCGAATTTCTATTTAACCTCCTGCTATCATGAGAGACCTCAGGGCTGCATGTTTTGAGCCCAGTACTGAGCCTGAAAAGCATTTCCAACCCCACTTACAAGTAAAACTAGCTAAAATGTGCCTGGCTGCTCTTCACTGAAAAGCTCATTCTGCGTACATTTTTGGCATACGTTTGCTCCTGCCGGGTCAGCTGAGCAGCGAATTTCTATTTAACCACCTGCTATCATGAGAAACCTCAGGGCTGCATGTTTTGAGCCCAGTACTGATCCTGAAAAGCGTTTCCAACCCCACTTACAAGTAAAACTAGCTAAAATGTGCCTGGCTGCTATTCACTGAAAAGCTCATTCTGTGTACATTTTTGGCATACGTTTGCTCCTGCTGGGTCAGCCAAGTGGCAAATTTCTACTTAACCACCTACTATCATGAGAGACCTCAGGGCTGCATGTTTTGAGCGCAGTACTGAGCCTGAAAAGCGTTTCCAACCCCACTTACAAGTAAAACTAGCTAAAATGTGCCTGGCTGCTATTCACTAAAAAGATCATTCTGCGTACATTTTTGGCATACGTTTGCTCCTGCTTGGTCAGCTGAGCAGCGAAGTTCTACTTAACTACCTCCTATCAGAAGAGACCTCAGAGCTGCATCTTTTGAGCCCAGTACTGAGCCTGAAAAGCATTTCCAACCCCACTTACAAGTAAAACTAGCTAAAATGTGCCTGGCTGCTGTTCACTGAAAAGCTCATTCTGCTTACATTTTTGGCATACGTTTGCTCCTACCGGGTCAGCTGAGCAGCGATGTTCTACTTAACTACCTCCTATCAGGAGAGACCTCAGAGCTGCATCTTTTGAGCCCAGTACTGAGCCTGAAAAGCATTTCCAACCCCACTTACAAGTAAAACTAGCTAAAATGTGCCTGACTGCTATTCACTGAAAAGCTCATTCTGCTTACATTTTTGGCATACGTTTGCTCCTACCGGGTCAGCTGAGCAGCGAATTTCTATTTAACCACCTGCAATCATGAGAGACCTCAGGGCTGCATGTTTTGAGCCCAGTACTGAGCCTGAAAAGCGTTTCCAACCCCACTTACAAGTAAAACTAGCTAAAATGTGCCTGGCTGCTATTCACAGAAAAGCTCATTCTGCTTACATTTTTGGCATACGTTTGCTCCTACCGGGTCAGCTGAGCAGCGAATTTCTGTTTAACCACCTGCAATCATGAGAGACCTCAGGGCTGCATGTTTTGAGCCCAGTACTGTTCCTGAAAAGCGTTTCCAACCCCACTTACAAGTAAAACTAGCTAAAATGTGCCTCGCTGCTATTCACTGAAAAGCTCATTCTGTGTACATTTTTGGCATACGTTTGCTCCTGCTGGGTCATCCAAGGCAAATTTCTACTTAACCACCTGCTATCATGAGAGACCTCAGGGCTGCATCTTTTGAGCGCAGTACTGAGCCTGAAAAGCGTTTCCAACCCCACTTACAAGTAAAACTTGCTAGAATGTGTCTGGCTGCTCTTCACTGAAAAGCTCATTCGGCGTACATTTTTGGCATACGTTTGCTCCTGCTTGGTCAGCTGAGCAGCGAATTTCTATTTAACCACCTACTATCATGAGAGACCTCAGGGCTGCATGTTTTGAGCCCAGTACTGATCCTGAAAAGCGTTTCCAACCCCACTTACAAATAAAACTAGCTAAAATGTGCCTGGCTGCTATTCACTGAAAAGCTCATTCTGCTTACATTTTTGGCATACGTTTGCTCCTACCGGGTCAGCTGAGCAGCGAATTTCTATTTAACCACCTGCAATCATGAGAGACCTCAGGGCTGCATGTTTTGAGCCAAGTACTGAGCCTGAAAAGCGTTTCCAACCCCACTTACAAGTAAAACTAGCTAAAATGTGCCTGGCTGCTATTCACAGAAAAGCTAATTCTGCTTACATTTTTGGCATACGTTTGCTCCTACCGGGTCAGCTGAGCAGCGAATTTCTATTAACCACCTGCTATCATGAGAGACCTCAGGGATGCATGTTTTGAGCCCATTACTGAGCCTGAAAAGCATTTCCAACCCCACTTACAAGTAAAACTAGCTAAAATGTGCCTGGCTGCTCTTCACTGAAAAGCTGATTCTGCGTACATTTTTGGCATACGTTTGCTCCTGCCGGGTCAGCTGAGCAGCGAATTTCTATTTAAACACCTGCTATCATGAGAAACCTCAGGGCTGCATGTTTTGAGCCCAGTACTGTCCTGAAAAGTTTCCAACCCCACTTACAAGTAAAACTAGCTAAAATGTGCCTGGCTGCTATTCACTGAAAAGCTCATTCTGTGTACATTTTTGGCATACGTTTGCTCCTGCTGGGTCAGCCAAGTGGCAAATTTCTACTTAACCACCTACTATCATGAGAGACCTCAGGGCTGCATGTTTTGAGCGCAGTACTGAGCCTGAAAAGCGTTTCCAACCCCACTTACAAGTAAAACTAGCTAAAATGTGCCTGGCTGCTATTCACTAAAAAGATCATTCTGCGTACATTTTTGGCATACGTTTGCTCCTGCTTGGTCAGCTGAGCAGCGAAGTTCTACTTAACTACCTCCTATCAGAAGAGACCTCAGAGCTGCATCTTTTGAGCCCAGTACTGAGCCTGAAAAGCATTTCCAACCCCACTTACAAGTAAAACTAGCTAAAATGTGCCTGGCTGCTGTTCACTGAAAAGCTCATTCTGCTTACATTTTTGGCATACGTTTGCTCCTACCGGGTCAGCTGAGCAGCGAATTTCTATTTAACCTCCTGCTATCATGAGAGACCTCAGGGCTGCATGTTTTGAGCCCAGTACTGAGCCTGAAAAGCATTTCCAACCCCACTTACAAGTAAAACTAGCTAAAATGTGCCTGGCTGCTCTTCACTGAAAAGCTCATTCTGCGTACATTTTTGGCATACGTTTGCTCCTGCCGGGTCAGCTGTGCAGCGAAGTTCTACTTAACTACCTCCTATCAGGAGAGACCTCAGAGCTGCATCTTTTGAGCCCAGTACTGAGCCTGAAAAGCATTTCCAACCCCACTTACAAGTAAAACTAGCTAAAATGTGCCTGACTGCTATTCACTGAAAAGCTCATTCTGCTTACATTTTTGGCATACGTTTGCTCCTACCGGGTCAGCTGAGCAGCGAATTTCTATTTAACCACCTGCAATCATGAGAGACCTCAGGGCTGCATGTTTTGAGCCCAGTACTGAGCCTGAAAAGCGTTTCCAACCCCACTTACAAGTAAAACTAGCTAAAATGTGCCTGGCTGCTATTCACAGAAAAGCTCATTCTGCTTACATTTTTGGCATACGTTTGCTCCTACCGGGTCAGCTGAACAGCGAATTTCTATTTAACCACCTGCTATCATGAGAGACCTCAGGGCTGCATGTTTTGAGCCCAGTACTGATCCTGAAAAGCGTTTCCAACCCCACTTACAAGTAAAACTAGCTAAAATGTGCCTGACTGCTATTCACTGAAAAGCTCATTCTGCTTACATTTTTGGCATACGTTTGCTCCTACCGGGTCAGCTGAGCAGCGAATTTCTATTTAACCACCTGCAATCATGAGAGACCTCAGGGCTGCATGTTTTGAGCCCAGTACTGAGCCTGAAAAGCGTTTCCAACCCCACTTACAAGTAAAACTAGCTAAAATGTGCCTGGCTGCTATTCACAGAAAAGCTCATTCTGCTTACATTTTTGTCATACGTTTGCTCCTACCGGGTCAGCTGAGCAGCGAATTTCTGTTTAACCACCTGCTATCATGAGAGACCTCAGGGCTGCATGTTTTGAGCCCAGTACTGTTCCTGAAAAGCGTTTCCAACCCCACTTACAATAAAACTTGCTAGAATGTGTCTGGCTGCTCTTCACTGAAAAGCTCATTCGGCGTAGATTTTTGGCATACGTTTGCTCCTGCTTGGTCAGCTGAGCAGCGAATTTCTATTTAACCACCTACTATCATGAGAGACCTCAGGGCTGAATGTTTTGAGCCCAGTACTGATCCTGAAAAGCGTTTCCAACCCCACTTACAAGTAAAACTAGCTAAAATGTGCCTGGCTGCTATTCACTGAAAAGCTCATTCTGCTTACATTTTTGGCATACGTTTGCTCCTACCGGGTCAGCTGAGCAGCGAATTTCTATTTAACCACCTGCAATCATGAGAGACCTCAGGGCTGCATGTTTTGAGCCCAGTACTGAGCCCGAAAAGCGTTTCCAACCCCACTTACAAGTAAAACTAGCTAAAATGTGCCTGGCTGCTATTCACAGAAAAGCTAATTCTGCTTACATTTTTGGCATACGTTTGCTCCTACCGGGTCAGCTGAGCAGCGAATTTCTATTTAACCACCTGCTATCATGAGAGACCTCAGGGCTGCATGTTTTGAGCCCAGTACTGATCCTGAAAAGCGTTTCCAACCCCACTTACAAGTAAAACTAGCTAAAACGTGCCTGGCTGCTATTCACTGAAAAGCTCATTCTGTGTACATTTTTGGCATACGTTTGCTCCTGCTGGGTCATCCAAGGCAAATTTCTACTTAACCACCTGCTATCATGAGAGACCTCAGGGCTGCATCTTTTGAGCGCAGTACTGAGCCTGAAAAGCGTTTCCAACCCCACTTACAAGTAAAACTTGCTAGAATGTGCCTGGCTGCTCTTCACTGAAAAGCTCATTCGGCGTACATTTTTGGCATACGTTTGCTCCTGCTTGGTCAGCTGAGCAGCGAATTTCTATTTAACCACCTGCTATCATGAGAGACCTCAGGGCTGCATGTTTTGAGCCCAGTACTGATCCTGAAAAGCGTTTCCAACCCCACTTACAAGTAAAACTAGCTAAAATGTGCCTGGCTGCTATTCACTGAAAAGCTCATTCTGCGTACATTTTTAGCATACATTTGCTCCTGCCGGGTCAGCTGAGCAGCGAAGTTCTACTTAACTACCTCCTATCAGGAGAGACCTCAGAGCTGCATCTTTTGAGCCCAGTACTGAGCCTGAAAAGCATTTCCAACCCCACTTACAAGTAAAACTAGCTAAAATGTGCCTGGCTGCTCTTCACTGAAAAGCTCATTCTGTGTACATTTTTGGCATACGTTTGCTCCTGCCGGGTCAGCTGAGCAGCGAATTTCTATTTAACCACCTGCTATCATGAGAGACCTCAGGGCTGCATGTTTTGAGCCCTGTACTGATCCTGAAAAGCGTTTCCAACCCCACTTACAAGTAAAACTAGCTAAAATGTGCCTGGATGCTAGTCACTGAAAAGCTCATTCTGTGTACATTTTTGGCATACGTTTGCTCCTGCTGGGTCAGCCAAGTGGCAAATTTCTACTTAACCACCTGCTATCATGAGAGACCTCAGGGCTGCATCTTTTGAGCGCAGTACTGAGCCTGAAAAGTGTTTCCAACCCCACTTACAAGTAAAACTTGCTAGAATGTGCCAGGCTGCTCTTCACTGAAAAGCTCATTCTGCGTACATTTTTGGCATACATTTGCTCCTGCCGGGTCAGCTGAGCAGCGAAGTTCTACTTAACTACCTCCTATCAGGAGAGACCTCAGAGTTGCATCTTTTGAGCCCAGTACTGAGCCTGAAAAGCATTTCCAACCCCACTTACAAGTAAAACTAGCTAAAATGTGCCTGGCTGCTATTCACTGAAAAGCTCATTCTGTGTACATTTTTGGCATACGTTTGTTCCTGCTGGGTCAGCCAAGTGGCAAATTTCTACTTAACCACCTGCTATCATGAGAGACCTCAGGGCTGCATGTTTTGAGCGCAGTACTGAGCCTGAAAAGCGTTTCCAACCCCACTTACAAGTAAAACTAGCTAAAATGTGCCCGGCTGCTATTCACTGAAAAGATCATTCTGCATACATTTTTGGCATACGTTTGCTCCTGCTTGGTCAGCTGAGCAGCGAAGTTCTACTTAACTACCTCCTATCAGAAGAGACCTCAGAGCTGCATCTTTTGAGCCCAGTACTGAGCCTGAAAAGCATTTCCAACCCCACTTACAAGTAAAAGTAGCTAAAATGTGCCTGGCTGCTATTCACTGAAAAGCTCATTCTGCTTACATTTTTGGCATACGTTTGCTCCTACCGGGTCAGCTGAGCAGCGAATTTCTATTTAACCTCCTGCTATCATGAGAGACCTCAGGGCTGCATGTTTTGAGCCCAGTACTGAGCCTGAAAAGCATTTCCAACCCCACTTACAAGTAAAACTAGCTAAAATGTGCCTGGCTGCTCTTCACTGAAAAGCTCATTCTGCGTACATTTTTGGCATACGTTTGCTCCTGCCGGGTCAGCTGAGCAGCGAATTTCTATTTAACCACCTGCTATCATGAGAAACCTCAGGGCTGCATGTTTTGAGCCCAGTACTGATCCTGAAAAGCGTTTCCAACCCCACTTACAAGTAAAACTAGCTAAAATGTGCCTGGCTGCTATTCACTGAAAAGCTCATTCTGTGTACATTTTTGGCATACGTTTGCTCCTGCTGGGTCAGCCAAGTGGCAAATTTCTACTTAACCACCTACTATCATGAGAGACCTCAGGGCTGCATGTTTTGAGCGCAGTACTGAGCCTGAAAAGCGTTTCCAACCCCACTTACAAGTAAAACTAGCTAAAATGTGCCTGGCTGCTATTCACTAAAAAGATCATTCTGCGTACATTTTTGGCATACGTTTGCTCCTGCTTGGTCAGCTGAGCAGCGAAGTTCTACTTAACTACCTCCTATCAGAAGAGACCTCAGAGCTGCATCTTTTGAGCCCAGTACTGAGCCTGAAAAGCATTTCCAACCCCACTTACAAGTAAAACTAGCTAAAATGTGCCTGGCTGCTGTTCACTGAAAAGCTCATTCTGCTTACATTTTTGGCATACGTTTGCTCCTACCGGGTCAGCTGAGCAGCGATGTTCTACTTAACTACCTCCTATCAGGAGAGACCTCAGAGCTGCATCTTTTGAGCCCAGTACTGAGCCTGAAAAGCATTTCCAACCCCACTTACAAGTAAAACTAGCTAAAATGTGCCTGACTGCTATTCACTGAAAAGCTCATTCTGCTTACATTTTTGGCATACGTTTGCTCCTACCGGGTCAGCTGAGCAGCGAATTTCTATTTAACCACCTGCAATCATGAGAGACCTCAGGGCTGCATGTTTTGAGCCCAGTACTGAGCCTGAAAAGCGTTTCCAACCCCACTTACAAGTAAAACTAGCTAAAATGTGCCTGGCTGCTATTCACAGAAAAGCTCATTCTGCTTACATTTTTGGCATACGTTTGCTCCTACCGGGTCAGCTGAGCAGCGAATTTCTGTTTAACCACCTGCAATCATGAGAGACCTCAGGGCTGCATGTTTTGAGCCCAGTACTGTTCCTGAAAAGCGTTTCCAACCCCACTTACAAGTAAAACTAGCTAAAATGTGCCTCGCTGCTATTCACTGAAAAGCTCATTCTGTGTACATTTTTGGCATACGTTTGCTCCTGCTGGGTCATCCAAGGCAAATTTCTACTTAACCACCTGCTATCATGAGAGACCTCAGGGCTGCATCTTTTGAGCGCAGTACTGAGCCTGAAAAGCGTTTCCAACCCCACTTACAAGTAAAACTTGCTAGAATGTGTCTGGCTGCTCTTCACTGAAAAGCTCATTCGGCGTACATTTTTGGCATACGTTTGCTCCTGCTTGGTCAGCTGAGCAGCGAATTTCTATTTAACCACCTACTATCATGAGAGACCTCAGGGCTGCATGTTTTGAGCCCAGTACTGATCCTGAAAAGCGTTTCCAACCCCACTTACAAATAAAACTAGCTAAAATGTGCCTGGCTGCTATTCACTGAAAAGCTCATTCTGCTTACATTTTTGGCATACGTTTGCTCCTACCGGGTCAGCTGAGCAGCGAATTTCTATTTAACCACCTGCAATCATGAGAGACCTCAGGGCTGCATGTTTTGAGCCAAGTACTGAGCCTGAAAAGCGTTTCCAACCCCACTTACAAGTAAAACTAGCTAAAATGTGCCTGGCTGCTATTCACAGAAAAGCTAATTCTGCTTACATTTTTGGCATACGTTTGCTCCTACCGGGTCAGCTGAGCAGCGAATTTCTATTAACCACCTGCTATCATGAGAGACCTCAGGGATGCATGTTTTGAGCCCATTACTGAGCCTGAAAAGCATTTCCAACCCCACTTACAAGTAAAACTAGCTAAAATGTGCCTGGCTGCTCTTCACTGAAAAGCTGATTCTGCGTACATTTTTGGCATACGTTTGCTCCTGCCGGGTCAGCTGAGCAGCGAATTTCTATTTAAACACCTGCTATCATGAGAAACCTCAGGGCTGCATGTTTTGAGCCCAGTACTGTCCTGAAAAGTTTCCAACCCCACTTACAAGTAAAACTAGCTAAAATGTGCCTGGCTGCTATTCACTGAAAAGCTCATTCTGTGTACATTTTTGGCATACGTTTGCTCCTGCTGGGTCAGCCAAGTGGCAAATTTCTACTTAACCACCTACTATCATGAGAGACCTCAGGGCTGCATGTTTTGAGCGCAGTACTGAGCCTGAAAAGCGTTTCCAACCCCACTTACAAGTAAAACTAGCTAAAATGTGCCTGGCTGCTATTCACTAAAAAGATCATTCTGCGTACATTTTTGGCATACGTTTGCTCCTGCTTGGTCAGCTGAGCAGCGAAGTTCTACTTAACTACCTCCTATCAGAAGAGACCTCAGAGCTGCATCTTTTGAGCCCAGTACTGAGCCTGAAAAGCATTTCCAACCCCACTTACAAGTAAAACTAGCTAAAATGTGCCTGGCTGCTGTTCACTGAAAAGCTCATTCTGCTTACATTTTTGGCATACGTTTGCTCCTACCGGGTCAGCTGAGCAGCGAATTTCTATTTAACCTCCTGCTATCATGAGAGACCTCAGGGCTGCATGTTTTGAGCCCAGTACTGAGCCTGAAAAGCATTTCCAACCCCACTTACAAGTAAAACTAGCTAAAATGTGCCTGGCTGCTCTTCACTGAAAAGCTCATTCTGCGTACATTTTTGGCATGCGTTTGCTCCTGCCGGGTCAGCTGTGCAGCGAAGTTCTACTTAACTACCTCCTATCAGGAGAGACCTCAGAGCTGCATCTTTTGAGCCCAGTACTGAGCCTGAAAAGCATTTCCAACCCCACTTACAAGTAAAACTAGCTAAAATGTGCCTGACTGCTATTCACTGAAAAGCTCATTCTGCTTACATTTTTGGCATACGTTTGCTCCTACCGGGTCAGCTGAGCAGCGAATTTCTATTTAACCACCTGCAATCATGAGAGACCTCAGGGCTGCATGTTTTGAGCCCAGTACTGAGCCTGAAAAGCGTTTCCAACCCCACTTACAAGTAAAACTAGCTAAACTGTGCCTGGCTGCTATTCACAGAAAAGCTCATTCTGCTTACATTTTTGGCATACGTTTGCTCCTACCGGGTCAGCTGAACAGCGAATTTCTATTTAACCACCTGCTATCATGAGAGACCTCAGGGCTGCATGTTTTGAGCCCAGTACTGATCCTGAAAAGCGTTTCCAACCCCACTTACAAGTAAAACTAGCTAAAATGTGCCTGACTGCTATTCACTGAAAAGCTCATTCTGCTTACATTTTTGGCATACGTTTGCTCCTACCGGGTCAGCTGAGCAGCGAATTTCTATTTAACCACCTGCAATCATGAGAGACCTCAGGGCTGCATGTTTTGAGCCCAGTACTGAGCCTGAAAAGCGTTTCCAACCCCACTTACAAGTAAAACTAGCTAAAATGTGCCTGGCTGCTATTCACAGAAAAGCTCATTCTGCTTACATTTTTGTCATACGTTTGCTCCTACCGGGTCAGCTGAGCAGCGAATTTCTGTTTAACCACCTGCTATCATGAGAGACCTCAGGGCTGCATGTTTTGAGCCCAGTACTGTTCCTGAAAAGCGTTTCCAACCCCACTTACAATAAAACTTGCTAGAATGTGTCTGGCTGCTCTTCACTGAAAAGCTCATTCGGCGTAGATTTTTGGCATACGTTTGCTCCTGCTTGGTCAGCTGAGCAGCGAATTTCTATTTAACCACCTACTATCATGAGAGACCTCAGGGCTGAATGTTTTGAGCCCAGTACTGATCCTGAAAAGCGTTTCCAACCCCACTTACAAGTAAAACTAGCTAAAATGTGCCTGGCTGCTATTCACTGAAAAGCTCATTCTGCTTACATTTTTGGCATACGTTTGCTCCTACCGGGTCAGCTGAGCAGCGAATTTCTATTTAACCACCTGCAATCATGAGAGACCTCAGGGCTGCATGTTTTGAGCCCAGTACTGAGCCCGAAAAGCGTTTCCAACCCCACTTACAAGTAAAACTAGCTAAAATGTGCCTGGCTGCTATTCACAGAAAAGCTAATTCTGCTTACATTTTTGGCATACGTTTGCTCCTACCGGGTCAGCTGAGCAGCGAATTTCTATTTAACCACCTGCTATCATGAGAGACCTCAGGGCTGCATGTTTTGAGCCCAGTACTGATCCTGAAAAGCGTTTCCAACCCCACTTACAAGTAAAACTAGCTAAAACGTGCCTGGCTGCTATTCACTGAAAAGCTCATTCTGTGTACATTTTTGGCATACGTTTGCTCCTGCTGGGTCATCCAAGGCAAATTTCTACTTAACCACCTGCTATCATGAGAGACCTCAGGGCTGCATCTTTTGAGCGCAGTACTGAGCCTGAAAAGCGTTTCCAACCCCACTTACAAGTAAAACTTGCTAGAATGTGCCTGGCTGCTCTTCACTGAAAAGCTCATTCGGCGTACATTTTTGGCATACGTTTGCTCCTGCTTGGTCAGCTGAGCAGCGAATTTCTATTTAACCACCTGCTATCATGAGAGACCTCAGGGCTGCATGTTTTGAGCCCAGTACTGATCCTGAAAAGCGTTTCCAACCCCACTTACAAGTAAAACTAGCTAAAATGTGCCTGGCTGCTATTCACTGAAAAGCTCATTCTGCGTACATTTTTAGCATACATTTGCTCCTGCCGGGTCAGCTGAGCAGCGAAGTTCTACTTAACTACCTCCTATCAGGAGAGACCTCAGAGCTGCATCTTTTGAGCCCAGTACTGAGCCTGAAAAGCATTTCCAACCCCACTTACAAGTAAAACTAGCTAAAATGTGCCTGGCTGCTCTTCACTGAAAAGCTCATTCTGCGAATATTTTTGGCATACGTTTGCTCCTGCCGGGTCAGCTGAGCAGCAAATTTCTATTTAACCACCTGCTATCATGAGAGACATCAGGGCTGCACGTTTTGAGCCCAGTACTGATCCTGAAAAGCGTTTCCAACCCCACTTACAAGTAAAACTAGCTAAAATGTGCCTGGATGCTAGTCACTGAAAAGCTCATTCTGCGTACATTTTTGGCATACGTTTGCTCCTGCCGGGTCAGCTGAGCAGCGAATTTCTATTTAACCACCTGCTATCATGAGAGACATCAGGGCTGCATGTTTTGAGCCCAGTACTGATCCCGAACAGCGTTTCCAACCCCACTTACAAGTAAAACTAGCTAAAATGTGCCTGGCTGCTATTCACTGAAAAGCTCATTCTGCGTACATTTTTGGCATACATTTGCTCCTGCCGGGTCAGCTGAGAAGCGAATTTCTATTTAACCACCTGCTATCATGAGAGACCTCAGGGCTGCATGTTTTGAGCCCTGTACTGATCCTGAAAAGCGTTTCCAACCCCACTTACAAGTAAAACTAGCTAAAATGTGCCTGGATGCTAGTCACTGAAAAGCTCATTCTGTGTACATTTTTGGCATACGTTTGCTCCTGCTGGGTCAGCCAAGTGGCAAATTTCTACTTAACCACCTGCTATCATGAGAGACCTCAGGGCTGCATCTTTTGAGCGCAGTACTGAGCCTGAAAAGTGTTTCCAACCCCACTTACAAGTAAAACTTGCTAGAATGTGCCAGGCTGCTCTTCACTGAAAAGCTCATTCTGCGTACATTTTTGGCATACATTTGCTCCTGCCGGGTCAGCTGAGCAGCGAAGTTCTACTTAACTACCTCCTATCAGGAGAGACCTCAGAGTTGCATCTTTTGAGCCCAGTACTGAGCCTGAAAAGCATTTCCAACCCCACTTACAAGTAAAACTAGCTAAAATGTGCCTGGCTGCTATTCACTGAAAAGCTCATTCTGTGTACATTTTTGGCATACGTTTGTTCCTGCTGGGTCAGCCAAGTGGCAAATTTCTACTTAACCACCTGCTATCATGAGAGACCTCAGGGCTGCATGTTTTGAGCGCAGTACTGAGCCTGAAAAGCGTTTCCAACCCCACTTACAAGTAAAACTAGCTAAAATGTGCCCGGCTGCTATTCACTGAAAAGATCATTCTGCATACATTTTTGGCATACGTTTGCTCCTGCTTGGTCAGCTGAGCAGCGAAGTTCTACTTAACTACCTCCTATCAGAAGAGACCTCAGAGCTGCATCTTTTGAGCCCAGTACTGAGCCTGAAAAGCATTTCCAACCCCACTTACAAGTAAAAGTAGCTAAAATGTGCCTGGCTGCTATTCACTGAAAAGCTCATTCTGCTTACATTTTTGGCATACGTTTGCTCCTACCGGGTCAGCTGAGCAGCGAATTTCTATTTAACCTCCTGCTATCATGAGAGACCTCAGGGCTGCATGTTTTGAGCCCAGTACTGAGCCTGAAAAGCATTTCCAACCCCACTTACAAGTAAAACTAGCTAAAATGTGCCTGGCTGCTCTTCACTGAAAAGCTCATTCTGCGTACATTTTTGGCATACGTTTGCTCCTGCCGGGTCAGCTGAGCAGCGAATTTCTATTTAACCACCTGCTATCATGAGAAACCTCAGGGCTGCATGTTTTGAGCCCAGTACTGATCCTGAAAAGCGTTTCCAACCCCACTTACAAGTAAAACTAGCTAAAATGTGCCTGGCTGCTATTCACTGAAAAGCTCATTCTGTGTACATTTTTGGCATACGTTTGCTCCTGCTGGGTCAGCCAAGTAGCAAATTTCTACTTAACCACCTACTATCATGAGAGACCTCAGGGCTGCATGTTTTGAGCGCAGTACTGAGCCTGAAAAGCGTTTCCAACCCCACTTACAAGTAAAACTAGCTAAAATGTGCCTGGCTGCTATTCACTAAAAAGATCATTCTGCGTACATTTTTGGCATACGTTTGCTCCTGCTTGGTCAGCTGAGCAGCGAAGTTCTACTTAACTACCTCCTATCAGAAGAGACCTCAGAGCTGCATCTTTTGAGCCCAGTACTGAGCCTGAAAAGCATTTCCAACCCCACTTACAAGTAAAACTAGCTAAAATGTGCCTGGCTGCTGTTCACTGAAAAGCTCATTCTGCTTACATTTTTGGCATACGTTTGCTCCTACCGGGTCAGCTGAGCAGCGAATTTCTATTTAACCTCCTGCTATCATGAGAGACCTCAGGGCTGCATGTTTTGAGCCCAGTACTGAGCCTGAAAAGCATTTCCAACCCCACTTACAAGTAAAACTAGCTAAAATGTGCCTGGCTGCTCTTCACTGAAAAGCTCATTCTGCGTACATTTTTGGCATACGTTTGCTCCTGCCGGGTCAGCTGTGCAGCGATGTTCTACTTAACTACCTCCTATCAGGAGAGACCTCAGAGCTGCATCTTTTGAGCCCAGTACTGAGCCTGAAAAGCATTTCCAACCCCACTTACAAGTAAAACTAGCTAAAATGTGCCTGACTGCTATTCACTGAAAAGCTCATTCTGCTTACATTTTTGGCATACGTTTGCTCCTACCGGGTCAGCTGAGCAGCGAATTTCTATTTAACCACCTGCAATCATGAGAGACCTCAGGGCTGCATGTTTTGAGCCCAGTACTGAGCCTGAAAAGCGTTTCCAACCCCACTTACAAGTAAAACTAGCTAAAATGTGCCTGGCTGCTATTCACAGAAAAGCTCATTCTGCTTACATTTTTGGCATACGTTTGCTCCTACCGGGTCAGCTGAGCAGCGAATTTCTGTTTAACCACCTGCAATCATGAGAGACCTCAGGGCTGCATGTTTTGAGCCCAGTACTGTTCCTGAAAAGCGTTTCCAACCCCACTTACAAGTAAAACTAGCTAAAATGTGCCTCGCTGCTATTCACTGAAAAGCTCATTCTGTGTACATTTTTGGCATACGTTTGCTCCTGCTGGGTCATCCAAGGCAAATTTCTACTTAACCACCTGCTATCATGAGAGACCTCAGGGCTGCATCTTTTGAGCGCAGTACTGAGCCTGAAAAGCGTTTCCAACCCCACTTACAAGTAAAACTTGCTAGAATGTGTCTGGCTGCTCTTCACTGAAAAGCTCATTCGGCTACATTTTTGGCATACGTTTGCTCCTGCTTGGTCAGCTGAGCAGCGAATTTCTATTTAACCACCTACTATCATGAGAGACCTCAGGGCTGCATGTTTTGAGCCCAGTACTGATCCTGAAAAGCGTTTCCAACCCCACTTACAAATAAAACTAGCTAAAATGTGCCTGGCTGCTATTCACTGAAAAGCTCATTCTGCTTACATTTTTGGCATACGTTTGCTCCTACCGGGTCAGCTGAGCAGCGAATTTCTATTTAACCACCTGCAATCATGAGAGACCTCAGGGCTGCATGTTTTGAGCCAAGTACTGAGCCTGAAAAGCGTTTCCAACCCCACTTACAAGTAAAACTAGCTAAAATGTGCCTGGCTGCTATTCACAGAAAAGCTAATTCTGCTTACATTTTTGGCATACGTTTGCTCCTACCGGGTCAGCTGAGCAGCGAATTTCTATTAACCACCTGCTATCATGAGAGACCTCAGGGATGCATGTTTTGAGCCCATTACTGAGCCTGAAAAGCATTTCCAACCCCACTTACAAGTAAAACTAGCTAAAATGTGCCTGGCTGCTCTTCACTGAAAAGCTGATTCTGCGTACATTTTTGGCATACGTTTGCTCCTGCCGGGTCAGCTGAGCAGCGAATTTCTATTTAAACACCTGCTATCATGAGAAACCTCAGGGCTGCATGTTTTGAGCCCAGTACTGATCCTGAAAAGTTTCCAACCCCACTTACAAGTAAAACTAGCTAAAATGTGCCTGGCTGCTATTCACTGAAAAGCTCATTCTGTGTACATTTTTGGCATACGTTTGCTCCTGCTGGGTCAGCCAAGTGGCAAATTTCTACTTAACCACCTACTATCATGAGAGACCTCAGGGCTGCATGTTTTGAGCGCAGTACTGAGCCTGAAAAGCGTTTCCAACCCCACTTACAAGTAAAACTAGCTAAAATGTGCCTGGCTGCTATTCACTAAAAAGATCATTCTGCGTACATTTTTGGCATACGTTTGCTCCTGCTTGGTCAGCTGAGCAGCGAAGTTCTACTTAACTACCTCCTATCAGAAGAGACCTCAGAGCTGCATCTTTTGAGCCCAGTACTGAGCCTGAAAAGCATTTCCAACCCCACTTACAAGTAAAACTAGCTAAAATGTGCCTGGCTGCTGTTCACTGAAAAGCTCATTCTGCTTACATTTTTGGCATACGTTTGCTCCTACCGGGTCAGCTGAGCAGCGAATTTCTATTTAACCTCCTGCTATCATGAGAGACCTCAGGGCTGCATGTTTTGAGCCCAGTACTGAGCCTGAAAAGCATTTCCAACCCCACTTACAAGTAAAACTAGCTAAAATGTGCCTGGCTGCTCTTCACTGAAAAGCTCATTCTGCGTACATTTTTGGCATACGTTTGCTCCTGCCGGGTCAGCTGTGCAGCGAAGTTCTACTTAACTACCTCCTATCAGGAGAGACCTCAGAGCTGCATCTTTTGAGCCCAGTACTGAGCCTGAAAAGCATTTCCAACCCCACTTACAAGTAAAACTAGCTAAAATGTGCCTGACTGCTATTCACTGAAAAGCTCATTCTGCTTACATTTTTGGCATACGTTTGCTCCTACCGGGTCAGCTGAGCAGCGAATTTCTATTTAACCACCTGCAATCATGAGAGACCTCAGGGCTGCATGTTTTGAGCCCAGTACTGAGCCTGAAAAGCGTTTCCAACCCCACTTACAAGTAAAACTAGCTAAAATGTGCCTGGCTGCTATTCACAGAAAAGCTCATTCTGCTTACATTTTTGGCATACGTTTGCTCCTACCGGGTCAGCTGAACAGCGAATTTCTATTTAACCACCTGCTATCATGAGAGACCTCAGGGCTGCATGTTTTGAGCCCAGTACTGATCCTGAAAAGCGTTTCCAACCCCACTTACAAGTAAAACTAGCTAAAATGTGCCTGACTGCTATTCACTGAAAAGCTCATTCTGCTTATATTTTTGGCATACGTTTGCTCCTACCGGGTCAGCTGAGCAGCGAATTTCTATTTAACCACCTGCAATCATGAGAGACCTCAGGGCTGCATGTTTTGAGCCCAGTACTGAGCCTGAAAAGCGTTTCCAACCCCACTTACAAGTAAAACTAGCTAAAATGTGCCTGGCTGCTATTCACAGAAAAGCTCATTCTGCTTACATTTTTGTCATACGTTTGCTCCTACCGGGTCAGCTGAGCAGCGAATTTCTGTTTAACCACCTGCTATCATGAGAGACCTCAGGGCTGCATGTTTTGAGCCCAGTACTGTTCCTGAAAAGCGTTTCCAACCCCACTTACAATAAAACTTGCTAGAATGTGTCTGGCTGCTCTTCACTGAAAAGCTCATTCGGCGTAGATTTTTGGCATACGTTTGCTCCTGCTTGGTCAGCTGAGCAGCGAATTTCTATTTAACCACCTACTATCATGAGAGACCTCAGGGCTGCATGTTTTGAGCCCAGTACTGATCCTGAAAAGCGTTTCCAACCCCACTTACAAGTAAAACTAGCTAAAATGTGCCTGGCTGCTATTCACTGAAAAGCTCATTCTGCTTACATTTTTGGCATACGTTTGCTCCTACCGGGTCAGCTGAGCAGCGAATTTCTATTTAACCACCTGCAATCATGAGAGACCTCAGGGCTGCATGTTTTGAGCCCAGTACTGAGCCTGAAAAGCGTTTCCAACCCCACTTACAAGTAAAACTAGCTAAAATGTGCCTGGCTGCTATTCACAGAAAAGCTAATTCTGCTTACATTTTTGGCATACGTTTGCTCCTACCGGGTCAGCTGAGCAGCGAATTTCTATTTAACCACCTGCTATCATGAGAGACCTCAGGGCTGCATGTTTTGAGCCCAGTACTGATCCTGAAAAGCGTTTCCAACCCCACTTACAAGTAAAACTAGCTAAAATGTGCCTGGCTGCTATTCACTGAAAAGCTCATTCTGTGTAAATTTTTGGCATACGTTTGCTCCTGCTGGGTCATCCAAGGCAAATTTCTACTTAACCACCTGCTATCATGAGAGACCTCAGGGCTGCATCTTTTGAGCGCAGTACTGAGCCTGAAAAGCGTTTCCAACCCCACTTACAAGTAAAACTTGCTAGAATGTGCCTGGCTGCTCTTCACTGAAAAGCTCATTCGGCGTACATTTTTGGCATACGTTTGCTCCTGCTTGGTCAGCTGAGCAGCGAATTTCTATTTAACCACCTGCTATCATGAGAGACCTCAGGGCTGCATGTTTTGAGCCCAGTACTGATCCTGAAAAGCGTTTCCAACCCCACTTACAAGTAAAACTAGCTAAAATGTGCCTGGCTGCTATTCACTGAAAAGCTCATTCTGCGTACATTTTTAGCATACATTTGCTCCTGCCGGGTCAGCTGAGCAGCGAAGTTCTACTTAACTACCTCCTATCAGGAGAGACCTCAGAGCTGCATCTTTTGAGCCCAGTACTGAGCCTGAAAAGCATTTCCAACCCCACTTACAAGTAAAACTAGCTAAAATGTGCCTGGCTGCTCTTCACTGAAAAGCTCATTCTGCGAACATTTTTGGCATACGTTTGCTCCTGCCGGGTCAGCTGAGCAGCAAATTTCTATTTAACCACCTGCTATCATGAGAGACATCAGGGCTGCACGTTTTGAGCCCAGTACTGATCCTGAAAAGCGTTTCCAACCCCACTTACAAGTAAAACTAGCTAAAATGTGCCTGGATGCTAGTCACTGAAAAGCTCATTCTGCGTACATTTTTGGCATACGTTTGCTCCTGCCGGGTCAGCTGAGCAGCGAATTTCTATTTAACCACCTGCTATCATGAGAGACATCAGGGCTGCATGTTTTGAGCCCAGTACTGATCCTGAACAGCGTTTCCAACCCCACTTACAAGTAAAACTAGCTAAAATGTGCCTGGCTGCTATTCACTGAAAAGCTCATTCTGCGTACATTTTTGGCATACATTTGCTCCTGCCGGGTCAGCTGAGAAGCGAATTTCTATTTAACCACCTGCTATCATGAGAGACCTCAGGGCTGCATGTTTTGAGCCCTGTACTGATCCTGAAAAGCGTTTCCAACCCCACTTACAAGTAAAACTAGCTAAAATGTGCCTGGATGCTAGTCACTGAAAAGCTCATTCTGTGTACATTTTTGGCATACGTTTGCTCCTGCTGGGTCAGCCAAGTGGCAAATTTCTACTTAACCACCTGCTATCATGAGAGACCTCAGGGCTGCATCTTTTGAGCGCAGTACTGAGCCTGAAAAGTGTTTCCAACCCCACTTACAAGTAAAACTTGCTAGAATGTGCCAGGCTGCTCTTCACTGAAAAGCTCATTCTGCGTACATTTTTGGCATACATTTGCTCCTGCCGGGTCAGCTGAGCAGCGAAGTTCTACTTAACTACCTCCTATCAGGAGAGACCTCAGAGTTGCATCTTTTGAGCCCAGTACTGAGCCTGAAAAGCATTTCCAACCCCACTTACAAGTAAAACTAGCTAAAATGTGCCTGGCTGCTATTCACTGAAAAGCTCATTCTGTGTACATTTTTGGCATACGTTTGTTCCTGCTGGGTCAGCCAAGTGGCAAATTTCTACTTAACCACCTGCTATCATGAGAGACCTCAGGGCTGCATGTTTTGAGCGCAGTACTGAGCCTGAAAAGCGTTTCCAACCCCACTTACAAGTAAAACTAGCTAAAATGTGCCCGGCTGCTATTCACTGAAAAGATCATTCTGCATACATTTTTGGCATACGTTTGCTCCTGCTTGGTCAGCTGAGCAGCGAAGTTCTACTTAACTACCTCCTATCAGAAGAGACCTCAGAGCTGCATCTTTTGAGCCCAGTACTGAGCCTGAAAAGCATTTCCAACCCCACTTACAAGTAAAAGTAGCTAAAATGTGCCTGGCTGCTATTCACTGAAAAGCTCATTCTGCTTACATTTTTGGCATACGTTTGCTCCTACCGGGTCAGCTGAGCAGCGAATTTCTATTTAACCTCCTGCTATCATGAGAGACCTCAGGGCTGCATGTTTTGAGCCCAGTACTGAGCCTGAAAAGCATTTCCAACCCCACTTACAAGTAAAACTAGCTAAAATGTGCCTGGCTGCTCTTCACTGAAAAGCTCATTCTGCGTACATTTTTGGCATACGTTTGCTCCTGCCGGGTCAGCTGAGCAGCGAATTTCTATTTAACCACCTGCTATCATGAGAAACCTCAGGGCTGCATGTTTTGAGCCCAGTACTGATCCTGAAAAGCGTTTCCAACCCCACTTACAAGTAAAACTAGCTAAAATGTGCCTGGCTGCTATTCACTGAAAAGCTCATTCTGTGTACATTTTTGGCATACGTTTGCTCCTGCTGGGTCAGCCAAGTGGCAAATTTCTACTTAACCACCTACTATCATGAGAGACCTCAGGGCTGCATGTTTTGAGCGCAGTACTGAGCCTGAAAAGCGTTTCCAACCCCACTTACAAGTAAAACTAGCTAAAATGTGCCTGGCTGCTATTCACTAAAAAGATCATTCTGCGTACATTTTTGGCATACGTTTGCTCCTGCTTGGTCAGCTGAGCAGCGAAGTTCTACTTAACTACCTCCTATCAGAAGAGACCTCAGAGCTGCATCTTTTGAGCCCAGTACTGAGCCTGAAAAGCATTTCCAACCCCACTTACAAGTAAAACTAGCTAAAATGTGCCTGGCTGCTGTTCACTGAAAAGCTCATTCTGCTTACATTTTTGGCATACGTTTGCTCCTACCGGGTCAGCTGAGCAGCGAATTTCTATTTAACCTCCTGCTATCATGAGAGACCTCAGGGCTGCATGTTTTGAGCCCAGTACTGAGCCTGAAAAGCATTTCCAACCCCACTTACAAGTAAAACTAGCTAAAATGTGCCTGGCTGCTCTTCACTGAAAAGCTCATTCTGCGTACATTTTTGGCATACGTTTGCTCCTGCCGGGTCAGCTGTGCAGCGATGTTCTACTTAACTACCTCCTATCAGGAGAGACCTCAGAGCTGCATCTTTTGAGCCCAGTACTGAGCCTGAAAAGCATTTCCAACCCCACTTACAAGTAAAACTAGCTAAAATGTGCCTGACTGCTATTCACTGAAAAGCTCATTCTGCTTACATTTTTGGCATACGTTTGCTCCTACCGGGTCAGCTGAGCAGCGAATTTCTATTTAACCACCTGCAATCATGAGAGACCTCAGGGCTGCATGTTTTGAGCCCAGTACTGAGCCTGAAAAGCGTTTCCAACCCCACTTACAAGTAAAACTAGCTAAAATGTGCCTGGCTGCTATTCACAGAAAAGCTCATTCTGCTTACATTTTTGGCATACGTTTGCTCCTACCGGGTCAGCTGAGCAGCGAATTTCTGTTTAACCACCTGCAATCATGAGAGACCTCAGGGCTGCATGTTTTGAGCCCAGTACTGTTCCTGAAAAGCGTTTCCAACCCCACTTACAAGTAAAACTAGCTAAAATGTGCCTCGCTGCTATTCACTGAAAAGCTCATTCTGTGTACATTTTTGGCATACGTTTGCTCCTGCTGGGTCATCCAAGGCAAATTTCTACTTAACCACCTGCTATCATGAGAGACCTCAGGGCTGCATCTTTTGAGCGCAGTACTGAGCCTGAAAAGCGTTTCCAACCCCACTTACAAGTAAAACTTGCTAGAATGTGTCTGGCTGCTCTTCACTGAAAAGCTCATTCGGCGTACATTTTTGGCATACGTTTGCTCCTGCTTGGTCAGCTGAGCAGCGAATTTCTATTTAACCACCTACTATCATGAGAGACCTCAGGGCTGCATGTTTTGAGCCCAGTACTGATCCTGAAAAGCGTTTCCAACCCCACTTACAAATAAAACTAGCTAAAATGTGCCTGGCTGCTATTCACTGAAAAGCTCATTCTGCTTACATTTTTGGCATACATTTGCTCCTACCGGGTCAGCTGAGCAGCGAATTTCTATTTAACCACCTGCAATCATGAGAGACCTCAGGGCTGCATGTTTTGAGCCAAGTACTGAGCCTGAAAAGCGTTTCCAACCCCACTTACAAGTAAAACTAGCTAAAATGTGCCTGGCTGCTATTCACAGAAAAGCTAATTCTGCTTACATTTTTGGCATACGTTTGCTCCTACCGGGTCAGCTGAGCAGCGAATTTCTATTAACCACCTGCTATCATGAGAGACCTCAGGGATGCATGTTTTGAGCCCATTACTGAGCCTGAAAAGCATTTCCAACCCCACTTACAAGTAAAACTAGCTAAAATGTGCCTGGCTGCTCTTCACTGAAAAGCTCATTCTGCTTACATTTTTGGCATACGTTTGCTCCTACCGGGTCAGCTGAGCAGCGAATTTCTATTTAACCACCTGCAATCATGAGAGACCTCAGGGCTGCATGTTTTGAGCCCAGTACTGAGCCTGAAAAGCGTTTCCAACCCCACTTACAAGTAAAACTAGCTAAAATGTGCCTGGCTGCTATTCACAGAAAAGCTCATTCGGCGTACATTTTTGGCATAATTTTGCTCCTGCTTGGTCAGCTGAGCAGCGAATTTCTTTTTAACCACCTACTATCATGAGAGACCTCAGGGCTGCATGTTTTGAGCCCAGTACTGAGCCTGAAAAGCGTTTCCAACCCCACTTACAAGTAAAACTTGCTAGAATGTGCCAGGCTGCTCTTCACTGAAAAGCTCATTCTGCGTACATTTTTGGCATACATTTGCTCCTGCCGGGTCAGCTGAGCAGCGAAGTTCTACTTAACTACCTCCTATCAGGAGAGACCTCAGAGCTGCATCTTTTGAGCCCAGTACTGAGCCTGAAAAGCATTTCCAACCCCACTTACAAGTAAAACTAGCTAAAATGTGCCTGGCTGCTCTTCACTGAAAAGCTCATTCTGCGTACATTTTTGGCATACGTTTGCTCCTGCCGGGTCAGCTGAGCAGCGAATTTCTATTTAACCACCTGCTATCATTGAAGACCTCAGGGCTGCATGTTTTGAGGCCAGTACTGATCCTGAAAAGCGTTTCCAACCCCACTTACAAGTAAAACTAGCTAAAATGTGCCTGGCTGCTATTCACTGAAAAGCTCATGCTGTGTACATTTTTGGCATACGTTTGCTCCTGCTGGGTCAGCCAAGTGGACAAACTTCTACTTAACCACCTGCTATCATGAGAGACCTCAGGGCTGCATCTTTTGAGCGCAGTACTGAGCCTGAAAAGCGTTTCCAACCCCACTTACAAGTAAAACTTGCTAGAATGTGCCTGGCTGCTCTTCACTGAAATGCTCATTCTGCGTACATTTTTGGCATACGTTTGCTCCTACAGGGTCAGCTGAGCTAGAATTTCTATTTAACCACCTGCTATCATGAGAGACCTCAGGGCTGCATGTCTTGAGCCCAGTACTGATCCTGTAAAGCGTTTCCAACCCCACTTACAAGTAAAACAAGCTAAAATGTGCCTGGCTGCTACTCATTGAAAAGCTCATTCTGTGTACATTTTTGGCATACGTTTGCTCCTGCTGGGTCAGCCAAGTGGCAAACTTCTACTTAACCACCTGCTATCATGAGAGACCTCAGGGCTGCATGTTTTGAGCCCAGTACTGAGCCTGAAAAGCATTTCCAACCCCACTTACAAGTAAAACTAGCTAAAATGTGCCTGGCTGCTCTTCACTGAAAAGCTCATTCTGCGTACATTTTTGGCATACGTTTGCTCCTGCCGGGTCAGCTGAGCAGCGAATTTCTATTTAACCACCTGCTATCATGAGAAACCTCAGGGCTGCATGTTTTGAGCCCAGTACTGATCCTGAAAAGCGTTTCCAACCCCACTTACAAGTAAAACTAGCTAAAATGTGCCTGGCTGCTATTCACTGAAAAGCTCATTCTGTGTACATTTTTGGCATACGTTTGCTCCTGCTGGGTCAGCCAAGTAGCAAATTTCTACTTAACCACCTACTATCATGAGAGACCTCAGGGCTGCATGTTTTGAGCGCAGTACTGAGCCTGAAAAGCGTTTCCAACCCCACTTACAAGTAAAACTAGCTAAAATGTGCCTGGCTGCTATTCACTAAAAAGATCATTCTGCGTACATTTTTGGCATACGTTTGCTCCTGCTTGGTCAGCTGAGCAGCGAAGTTCTACTTAACTACCTCCTATCAGAAGAGACCTCAGAGCTGCATCTTTTGAGCCCAGTACTGAGCCTGAAAAGCATTTCCAACCCCACTTACAAGTAAAACTAGCTAAAATGTGCCTGGCTGCTGTTCACTGAAAAGCTCATTCTGCTTACATTTTTGGCATACGTTTGCTCCTACCGGGTCAGCTGAGCAGCGAATTTCTATTTAACCTCCTGCTATCATGAGAGACCTCAGGGCTGCATGTTTTGAGCCCAGTACTGAGCCTGAAAAGCATTTCCAACCCCACTTACAAGTAAAACTAGCTAAAATGTGCCTGGCTGCTCTTCACTGAAAAGCTCATTCTGCGTACATTTTTGGCATACGTTTGCTCCTGCCGGGTCAGCTGTGCAGCGATGTTCTACTTAACTACCTCCTATCAGGAGAGACCTCAGAGCTGCATCTTTTGAGCCCAGTACTGAGCCTGAAAAGCATTTCCAACCCCACTTACAAGTAAAACTAGCTAAAATGTGCCTGACTGCTATTCACTGAAAAGCTCATTCTGCTTACATTTTTGGCATACGTTTGCTCCTACCGGGTCAGCTGAGCAGCGAATTTCTATTTAACCACCTGCAATCATGAGAGACCTCAGGGCTGCATGTTTTGAGCCCAGTACTGAGCCTGAAAAGCGTTTCCAACCCCACTTACAAGTAAAACTAGCTAAAATGTGCCTGGCTGCTATTCACAGAAAAGCTCATTCTGCTTACATTTTTGGCATACGTTTGCTCCTACCGGGTCAGCTGAGCAGCGAATTTCTGTTTAACCACCTGCAATCATGAGAGACCTCAGGGCTGCATGTTTTGAGCCCAGTACTGTTCCTGAAAAGCGTTTCCAACCCCACTTACAAGTAAAACTAGCTAAAATGTGCCTCGCTGCTATTCACTGAAAAGCTCATTCTGTGTACATTTTTGGCATACGTTTGCTCCTGCTGGGTCATCCAAGGCAAATTTCTACTTAACCACCTGCTATCATGAGAGACCTCAGGGCTGCATCTTTTGAGCGCAGTACTGAGCCTGAAAAGCGTTTCCAACCCCACTTACAAGTAAAACTTGCTAGAATGTGTCTGGCTGCTCTTCACTGAAAAGCTCATTCGGCTACATTTTTGGCATACGTTTGCTCCTGCTTGGTCAGCTGAGCAGCGAATTTCTATTTAACCACCTACTATCATGAGAGACCTCAGGGCTGCATGTTTTGAGCCCAGTACTGATCCTGAAAAGCGTTTCCAACCCCACTTACAAATAAAACTAGCTAAAATGTGCCTGGCTGCTATTCACTGAAAAGCTCATTCTGCTTACATTTTTGGCATACGTTTGCTCCTACCGGGTCAGCTGAGCAGCGAATTTCTATTTAACCACCTGCAATCATGAGAGACCTCAGGGCTGCATGTTTTGAGCCAAGTACTGAGCCTGAAAAGCGTTTCCAACCCCACTTACAAGTAAAACTAGCTAAAATGTGCCTGGCTGCTATTCACAGAAAAGCTAATTCTGCTTACATTTTTGGCATACGTTTGCTCCTACCGGGTCAGCTGAGCAGCGAATTTCTATTAACCACCTGCTATCATGAGAGACCTCAGGGATGCATGTTTTGAGCCCATTACTGAGCCTGAAAAGCATTTCCAACCCCACTTACAAGTAAAACTAGCTAAAATGTGCCTGGCTGCTCTTCACTGAAAAGCTGATTCTGCGTACATTTTTGGCATACGTTTGCTCCTGCCGGGTCAGCTGAGCAGCGAATTTCTATTTAAACACCTGCTATCATGAGAAACCTCAGGGCTGCATGTTTTGAGCCCAGTACTGATCCTGAAAAGTTTCCAACCCCACTTACAAGTAAAACTAGCTAAAATGTGCCTGGCTGCTATTCACTGAAAAGCTCATTCTGTGTACATTTTTGGCATACGTTTGCTCCTGCTGGGTCAGCCAAGTGGCAAATTTCTACTTAACCACCTACTATCATGAGAGACCTCAGGGCTGCATGTTTTGAGCGCAGTACTGAGCCTGAAAAGCGTTTCCAACCCCACTTACAAGTAAAACTAGCTAAAATGTGCCTGGCTGCTATTCACTAAAAAGATCATTCTGCGTACATTTTTGGCATACGTTTGCTCCTGCTTGGTCAGCTGAGCAGCGAAGTTCTACTTAACTACCTCCTATCAGAAGAGACCTCAGAGCTGCATCTTTTGAGCCCAGTACTGAGCCTGAAAAGCATTTCCAACCCCACTTACAAGTAAAACTAGCTAAAATGTGCCTGGCTGCTGTTCACTGAAAAGCTCATTCTGCTTACATTTTTGGCATACGTTTGCTCCTACCGGGTCAGCTGAGCAGCGAATTTCTATTTAACCTCCTGCTATCATGAGAGACCTCAGGGCTGCATGTTTTGAGCCCAGTACTGAGCCTGAAAAGCATTTCCAACCCCACTTACAAGTAAAACTAGCTAAAATGTGCCTGGCTGCTCTTCACTGAAAAGCTCATTCTGCGTACATTTTTGGCATACGTTTGCTCCTGCCGGGTCAGCTGTGCAGCGAAGTTCTACTTAACTACCTCCTATCAGGAGAGACCTCAGAGCTGCATCTTTTGAGCCCAGTACTGAGCCTGAAAAGCATTTCCAACCCCACTTACAAGTAAAACTAGCTAAAATGTGCCTGACTGCTATTCACTGAAAAGCTCATTCTGCTTACATTTTTGGCATACGTTTGCTCCTACCGGGTCAGCTGAGCAGCGAATTTCTATTTAACCACCTGCAATCATGAGAGACCTCAGGGCTGCATGTTTTGAGCCCAGTACTGAGCCTGAAAAGCGTTTCCAACCCCACTTACAAGTAAAACTAGCTAAAATGTGCCTGGCTGCTATTCACAGAAAAGCTCATTCTGCTTACATTTTTGGCATACGTTTGCTCCTACCGGGTCAGCTGAACAGCGAATTTCTATTTAACCACCTGCTATCATGAGAGACCTCAGGGCTGCATGTTTTGAGCCCAGTACTGATCCTGAAAAGCGTTTCCAACCCCACTTACAAGTAAAACTAGCTAAAATGTGCCTGACTGCTATTCACTGAAAAGCTCATTCTGCTTATATTTTTGGCATACGTTTGCTCCTACCGGGTCAGCTGAGCAGCGAATTTCTATTTAACCACCTGCAATCATGAGAGACCTCAGGGCTGCATGTTTTGAGCCCAGTACTGAGCCTGAAAAGCGTTTCCAACCCCACTTACAAGTAAAACTAGCTAAAATGTGCCTGGCTGCTATTCACAGAAAAGCTCATTCTGCTTACATTTTTGTCATACGTTTGCTCCTACCGGGTCAGCTGAGCAGCGAATTTCTGTTTAACCACCTGCTATCATGAGAGACCTCAGGGCTGCATGTTTTGAGCCCAGTACTGTTCCTGAAAAGCGTTTCCAACCCCACTTACAATAAAACTTGCTAGAATGTGTCTGGCTGCTCTTCACTGAAAAGCTCATTCGGCGTAGATTTTTGGCATACGTTTGCTCCTGCTTGGTCAGCTGAGCAGCGAATTTCTATTTAACCACCTACTATCATGAGAGACCTCAGGGCTGCATGTTTTGAGCCCAGTACTGATCCTGAAAAGCGTTTCCAACCCCACTTACAAGTAAAACTAGCTAAAATGTGCCTGGCTGCTATTCACTGAAAAGCTCATTCTGCTTACATTTTTGGCATACGTTTGCTCCTACCGGGTCAGCTGAGCAGCGAATTTCTATTTAACCACCTGCAATCATGAGAGACCTCAGGGCTGCATGTTTTGAGCCCAGTACTGAGCCTGAAAAGCGTTTCCAACCCCACTTACAAGTAAAACTAGCTAAAATGTGCCTGGCTGCTATTCACAGAAAAGCTAATTCTGCTTACATTTTTGGCATACGTTTGCTCCTACCGGGTCAGCTGAGCAGCGAATTTCTATTTAACCACCTGCTATCATGAGAGACCTCAGGGCTGCATGTTTTGAGCCCAGTACTGATCCTGAAAAGCGTTTCCAACCCCACTTACAAGTAAAACTAGCTAAAATGTGCCTGGCTGCTATTCACTGAAAAGCTCATTCTGTGTAAATTTTTGGCATACGTTTGCTCCTGCTGGGTCATCCAAGGCAAATTTCTACTTAACCACCTGCTATCATGAGAGACCTCAGGGCTGCATCTTTTGAGCGCAGTACTGAGCCTGAAAAGCGTTTCCAACCCCACTTACAAGTAAAACTTGCTAGAATGTGCCTGGCTGCTCTTCACTGAAAAGCTCATTCGGCGTACATTTTTGGCATACGTTTGCTCCTGCTTGGTCAGCTGAGCAGCGAATTTCTATTTAACCACCTGCTATCATGAGAGACCTCAGGGCTGCATGTTTTGAGCCCAGTACTGATCCTGAAAAGCGTTTCCAACCCCACTTACAAGTAAAACTAGCTAAAATGTGCCTGGCTGCTATTCACTGAAAAGCTCATTCTGCGTACATTTTTAGCATACATTTGCTCCTGCCGGGTCAGCTGAGCAGCGAAGTTCTACTTAACTACCTCCTATCAGGAGAGACCTCAGAGCTGCATCTTTTGAGCCCAGTACTGAGCCTGAAAAGCATTTCCAACCCCACTTACAAGTAAAACTAGCTAAAATGTGCCTGGCTGCTCTTCACTGAAAAGCTCATTCTGCGAACATTTTTGGCATACGTTTGCTCCTGCCGGGTCAGCTGAGCAGCAAATTTCTATTTAACCACCTGCTATCATGAGAGACATCAGGGCTGCACGTTTTGAGCCCAGTACTGATCCTGAAAAGCGTTTCCAACCCCACTTACAAGTAAAACTAGCTAAAATGTGCCTGGATGCTAGTCACTGAAAAGCTCATTCTGCGTACATTTTTGGCATACGTTTGCTCCTGCCGGGTCAGCTGAGCAGCGAATTTCTATTTAACCACCTGCTATCATGAGAGACATCAGGGCTGCATGTTTTGAGCCCAGTACTGATCCTGAACAGCGTTTCCAACCCCACTTACAAGTAAAACTAGCTAAAATGTGCCTGGCTGCTATTCACTGAAAAGCTCATTCTGCGTACATTTTTGGCATACATTTGCTCCTGCCGGGTCAGCTGAGAAGCGAATTTCTATTTAACCACCTGCTATCATGAGAGACCTCAGGGCTGCATGTTTTGAGCCCTGTACTGATCCTGAAAAGCGTTTCCAACCCCACTTACAAGTAAAACTAGCTAAAATGTGCCTGGATGCTAGTCACTGAAAAGCTCATTCTGTGTACATTTTTGGCATACGTTTGCTCCTGCTGGGTCAGCCAAGTGGCAAATTTCTACTTAACCACCTGCTATCATGAGAGACCTCAGGGCTGCATCTTTTGAGCGCAGTACTGAGCCTGAAAAGTGTTTCCAACCCCACTTACAAGTAAAACTTGCTAGAATGTGCCAGGCTGCTCTTCACTGAAAAGCTCATTCTGCGTACATTTTTGGCATACATTTGCTCCTGCCGGGTCAGCTGAGCAGCGAAGTTCTACTTAACTACCTCCTATCAGGAGAGACCTCAGAGTTGCATCTTTTGAGCCCAGTACTGAGCCTGAAAAGCATTTCCAACCCCACTTACAAGTAAAACTAGCTAAAATGTGCCTGGCTGCTATTCACTGAAAAGCTCATTCTGTGTACATTTTTGGCATACGTTTGTTCCTGCTGGGTCAGCCAAGTGGCAAATTTCTACTTAACCACCTGCTATCATGAGAGACCTCAGGGCTGCATGTTTTGAGCGCAGTACTGAGCCTGAAAAGCGTTTCCAACCCCACTTACAAGTAAAACTAGCTAAAATGTGCCCGGCTGCTATTCACTGAAAAGATCATTCTGCATACATTTTTGGCATACGTTTGCTCCTGCTTGGTCAGCTGAGCAGCGAAGTTCTACTTAACTACCTCCTATCAGAAGAGACCTCAGAGCTGCATCTTTTGAGCCCAGTACTGAGCCTGAAAAGCATTTCCAACCCCACTTACAAGTAAAAGTAGCTAAAATGTGCCTGGCTGCTATTCACTGAAAAGCTCATTCTGCTTACATTTTTGGCATACGTTTGCTCCTACCGGGTCAGCTGAGCAGCGAATTTCTATTTAACCTCCTGCTATCATGAGAGACCTCAGGGCTGCATGTTTTGAGCCCAGTACTGAGCCTGAAAAGCATTTCCAACCCCACTTACAAGTAAAACTAGCTAAAATGTGCCTGGCTGCTCTTCACTGAAAAGCTCATTCTGCGTACATTTTTGGCATACGTTTGCTCCTGCCGGGTCAGCTGAGCAGCGAATTTCTATTTAACCACCTGCTATCATGAGAAACCTCAGGGCTGCATGTTTTGAGCCCAGTACTGATCCTGAAAAGCGTTTCCAACCCCACTTACAAGTAAAACTAGCTAAAATGTGCCTGGCTGCTATTCACTGAAAAGCTCATTCTGTGTACATTTTTGGCATACGTTTGCTCCTGCTGGGTCAGCCAAGTGGCAAATTTCTACTTAACCACCTACTATCATGAGAGACCTCAGGGCTGCATGTTTTGAGCGCAGTACTGAGCCTGAAAAGCGTTTCCAACCCCACTTACAAGTAAAACTAGCTAAAATGTGCCTGGCTGCTATTCACTAAAAAGATCATTCTGCGTACATTTTTGGCATACGTTTGCTCCTGCTTGGTCAGCTGAGCAGCGAAGTTCTACTTAACTACCTCCTATCAGAAGAGACCTCAGAGCTGCATCTTTTGAGCCCAGTACTGAGCCTGAAAAGCATTTCCAACCCCACTTACAAGTAAAACTAGCTAAAATGTGCCTGGCTGCTGTTCACTGAAAAGCTCATTCTGCTTACATTTTTGGCATACGTTTGCTCCTACCGGGTCAGCTGAGCAGCGAATTTCTATTTAACCTCCTGCTATCATGAGAGACCTCAGGGCTGCATGTTTTGAGCCCAGTACTGAGCCTGAAAAGCATTTCCAACCCCACTTACAAGTAAAACTAGCTAAAATGTGCCTGGCTGCTCTTCACTGAAAAGCTCATTCTGCGTACATTTTTGGCATACGTTTGCTCCTGCCGGGTCAGCTGTGCAGCGATGTTCTACTTAACTACCTCCTATCAGGAGAGACCTCAGAGCTGCATCTTTTGAGCCCAGTACTGAGCCTGAAAAGCATTTCCAACCCCACTTACAAGTAAAACTAGCTAAAATGTGCCTGACTGCTATTCACTGAAAAGCTCATTCTGCTTACATTTTTGGCATACGTTTGCTCCTACCGGGTCAGCTGAGCAGCGAATTTCTATTTAACCACCTGCAATCATGAGAGACCTCAGGGCTGCATGTTTTGAGCCCAGTACTGAGCCTGAAAAGCGTTTCCAACCCCACTTACAAGTAAAACTAGCTAAAATGTGCCTGGCTGCTATTCACAGAAAAGCTCATTCTGCTTACATTTTTGGCATACGTTTGCTCCTACCGGGTCAGCTGAGCAGCGAATTTCTGTTTAACCACCTGCAATCATGAGAGACCTCAGGGCTGCATGTTTTGAGCCCAGTACTGTTCCTGAAAAGCGTTTCCAACCCCACTTACAAGTAAAACTAGCTAAAATGTGCCTCGCTGCTATTCACTGAAAAGCTCATTCTGTGTACATTTTTGGCATACGTTTGCTCCTGCTGGGTCATCCAAGGCAAATTTCTACTTAACCACCTGCTATCATGAGAGACCTCAGGGCTGCATCTTTTGAGCGCAGTACTGAGCCTGAAAAGCGTTTCCAACCCCACTTACAAGTAAAACTTGCTAGAATGTGTCTGGCTGCTCTTCACTGAAAAGCTCATTCGGCGTACATTTTTGGCATACGTTTGCTCCTGCTTGGTCAGCTGAGCAGCGAATTTCTATTTAACCACCTACTATCATGAGAGACCTCAGGGCTGCATGTTTTGAGCCCAGTACTGATCCTGAAAAGCGTTTCCAACCCCACTTACAAATAAAACTAGCTAAAATGTGCCTGGCTGCTATTCACTGAAAAGCTCATTCTGCTTACATTTTTGGCATACATTTGCTCCTACCGGGTCAGCTGAGCAGCGAATTTCTATTTAACCACCTGCAATCATGAGAGACCTCAGGGCTGCATGTTTTGAGCCAAGTACTGAGCCTGAAAAGCGTTTCCAACCCCACTTACAAGTAAAACTAGCTAAAATGTGCCTGGCTGCTATTCACAGAAAAGCTAATTCTGCTTACATTTTTGGCATACGTTTGCTCCTACCGGGTCAGCTGAGCAGCGAATTTCTATTAACCACCTGCTATCATGAGAGACCTCAGGGATGCATGTTTTGAGCCCATTACTGAGCCTGAAAAGCATTTCCAACCCCACTTACAAGTAAAACTAGCTAAAATGTGCCTGGCTGCTCTTCACTGAAAAGCTCATTCTGCTTACATTTTTGGCATACGTTTGCTCCTACCGGGTCAGCTGAGCAGCGAATTTCTATTTAACCACCTGCAATCATGAGAGACCTCAGGGCTGCATGTTTTGAGCCCAGTACTGAGCCTGAAAAGCGTTTCCAACCCCACTTACAAGTAAAACTAGCTAAAATGTGCCTGGCTGCTATTCACAGAAAAGCTCATTCGGCGTACATTTTTGGCATAATTTTGCTCCTGCTTGGTCAGCTGAGCAGCGAATTTCTTTTTAACCACCTACTATCATGAGAGACCTCAGGGCTGCATGTTTTGAGCCCAGTACTGAGCCTGAAAAGCGTTTCCAACCCCACTTACAAGTAAAACTTGCTAGAATGTGCCAGGCTGCTCTTCACTGAAAAGCTCATTCTGCGTACATTTTTGGCATACATTTGCTCCTGCCGGGTCAGCTGAGCAGCGAAGTTCTACTTAACTACCTCCTATCAGGAGAGACCTCAGAGCTGCATCTTTTGAGCCCAGTACTGAGCCTGAAAAGCATTTCCAACCCCACTTACAAGTAAAACTAGCTAAAATGTGCCTGGCTGCTCTTCACTGAAAAGCTCATTCTGCGTACATTTTTGGCATACGTTTGCTCCTGCCGGGTCAGCTGAGCAGCGAATTTCTATTTAACCACCTGCTATCATTGAAGACCTCAGGGCTGCATGTTTTGAGGCCAGTACTGATCCTGAAAAGCGTTTCCAACCCCACTTACAAGTAAAACTAGCTAAAATGTGCCTGGCTGCTATTCACTGAAAAGCTCATGCTGTGTACATTTTTGGCATACGTTTGCTCCTGCTGGGTCAGCCAAGTGGACAAACTTCTACTTAACCACCTGCTATCATGAGAGACCTCAGGGCTGCATCTTTTGAGCGCAGTACTGAGCCTGAAAAGCGTTTCCAACCCCACTTACAAGTAAAACTTGCTAGAATGTGCCTGGCTGCTCTTCACTGAAATGCTCATTCTGCGTACATTTTTGGCATACGTTTGCTCCTACAGGGTCAGCTGAGCTAGAATTTCTATTTAACCACCTGCTATCATGAGAGACCTCAGGGCTGCATGTCTTGAGCCCAGTACTGATCCTGTAAAGCGTTTCCAACCCCACTTACAAGTAAAACAAGCTAAAATGTGCCTGGCTGCTACTCATTGAAAAGCTCATTCTGTGTACATTTTTGGCATACGTTTGCTCCTGCTGGGTCAGCCAAGTGGCAAACTTCTACTTAACCACCTGCTATCATGAGAGACCTCAGGGCTGCATCTTTTGAGCACAGTACTGAGCCTGAAAAGCGTTTCCAACCCCACTTACAAGTAAAACTTGCTAGAATGTGCCTGGCTGCTCTTCACTGAAAAGCTCATTCTGCGTACATTTTTGGCATACATTTGCTCCTGCCGGGTCAGCTGAGCAGCGAAGTACTACTTAACTACCTCCTATCAGGAGAGACCTCAGAGGTGCATCTTTTGAGCCCAGTACTGAGCCTGAAAAGCATTTCCAATCCCACTTACAAGTAAAACTAGCTAAAATGTGCCTGGCTGCTCTTCACTGAAAAGCTCATTCTGCGTACATTTTTGGCATACGTTTGCTCCTGCCGGGTCAGCTGAGCAGCGAATTTCTATTTAACCACCTGCTATCATGGAAGACCTCAGGGCTGCATGTTTTGAGGCCAGTACTGATCCTGAAAAGCGTTTCCAACCCCACTTACAAGTAAAACTAGCTAAAATGTGCCTGGCTGCTATTCACTGAAAAGCTCATTCTGTGTACATTTTTGGCATACATTTGCTCCTGCCGGGTCAGCTGAGCAGCGAAGTTCTACTTAACTACCTCCTATCAGGAGAGACCTCAGAGCTGCATCTTTTGAGCCCAGTACTGAGCCTGAAAAGCATTTCCAACCCCACTTACAAGTAAAACTAGCTAAAATGTGCCTGGCTGCTATTCACTGAAAAGCTCATTCTGCGTACATTTTTGGCATACGTTTGCTCCTGCCGGGTCAGCTGAGCAGCGAATTTCTATTTAACCACCTGCTATCATGAGAGACCTCAGGGCTGCATGTTTTGAGGCCAGTACTGATCCTGAAAAGCGTTTCCAACCCCACTTACAAGTAAAACTAGCTAAAATGTGCCTGGCTGCTATTCACTGAAAAGATCATTCTGCGTACATTTTTGGCATACGTTTGGTCCTGCTTGGTCAGCTGAGCAGCGAAGTTCTACTTAACTACCTCCTATCAGAAGAGACCTCAGAGCTGCATCTTTTGAGCCCAGTTCTGAGCCTGAAAAGCATTTCCAACCCCACTTACAAGTAAAACTAGCTAAAATGTGCCTGGCTGCTATTCACTGAAAAGCTCATTCTGCTTACATTTTTGGCATACGTTTGCTCCTACCGGGTCAGCTGAGCAGCGAATTTCTATTTAACCTCCTGCTATCATGAGAGACCTCAGGGCTGCATGTTTTGAGCCCAGTACTGAGCCTGAAAAGCATTTCCAACCCCACTTACAAGTAAAACTAGCTAAAATGTGCCTGGCTGCTCTTCACTGAAAAGCTCATTCTGCGTACATTTTTGGCATACGTTTGCTCCTGCCGGGTCAGTTGTGCAGCGAAGTTCTACTTAACTACCTCCTGTCAGGAGAGAACTCAGAGCTGCATCTTTTGAGCCCAGTACTGAGCCTGAAAAGCATTTCCAACCCCACTTACAAGTAAAACTAGCTAAAATGTGCCTGACTGCTATTCACTGAAAAGCTCATTCTGCTTACATTTTTGGCATACGTTTGCTCCTACCGGGTCAGCTGAGCAGCGAATTTCTATTTAACCACCTGCAATCATGAGAGACCTCAGGGCTGCATGTTTTGAGCCCAGTACTGAGCCTGAAAAGCGTTTCCAACCCCACTTACAAGTAAAACTAGCTAAAATGTGCCTGGCTGCTATTCACAGAAAAGCTCATTCTGCTTACATTTTTGGCATACGTTTGCTCCTACCGGGTAAGCTGAGCAGCGAATTTCTATTTAACCACCTGCTATCATGAGAGACCTCAGGGCTGCATGTTTTGAGCCCAGTACTGATCCTGAAAAGCGTTTCCAACCCCACTTACAAGTAAAACTAGCTAAAATGTGCCTGGCTGCTATTCACTGAAAAGCTCATTCTGTGTACATTTTTGGCATACGTTTGCTCCTGCCGGGTCAGCTGAGCAGCAAATTTCTATTTAACCACCTGCTATCATGAGAGACATCAGGGCTGCATGTTTTGAGCCCAGTACTGTTCCTGAAAAGCATTTCCAACCCCACTTACAAGTAAAACTAGCTAAAATGTGCCTGGCTGCTATTCACTGAAAAGCTCATTCTGTGTACATTTTTGGCATACGTTTGCTCCTGCTGGGTCATCCAAGGCAAATTTCTACTTAACCATCTGCTATCATGAGAGACCTCAGATGCATCTTTTGAGCGCAGTACTGAGCCTAAAAAAAGGGTTTCCAACCCCACTTACAAGTAAAACTTGCTAGAATGTGCCTGGCTGCTCTTCACTGAAAAGCTCATTCGGCGTACATTTTTGGCATACGTTTGGTCCTGCTTGGTCAGCTGAGCAGCGAATTTCTATTTAACCACCTGCTATCATGAGAGACCTCAGGGCTGCATGTTTTGAGCCCAGTACTGATCCTGAAAAGCGTTTCCAACCCCACTTACAAGTAAAACTAGCTAAAATGTGCCTGGCTGCTATTCATTGAAAAGCTCATTCTGCGAACATTTTTGGCATACGTTTGCTCCTGCCGGGTTAGCTGAGCAGCGAATTTCTATTTAACCACCTGCTATCATGAGAGACCTCAGGGCTGCATGTTTTGAGCCCAGTACTGATCCTGAAAAGCGTTTCCAACCCCACTTACAAGTAAAACTAGCTAAAATGTGCCTGGATGCTAGTCACTGAAAAGCTCTTTCTGTGTACATTTTTGGCATACGTTTGCTCCTGCTGGGTCAGCCAAGTGGCAAATTTCTACTTAACCACCTGCTATCATGAGAGACCTCAGGGCTGCATCTTTTGAGCGCAGTACTGAGCCTGAAAAGTGTTTCCAACCCCACTTACAAGTAAAACTTGCTAGAATGTGCCAGGCTGCTCTTCACTGAAAAGCTCTTTCTGTGTACATTTTTGGCATACGTTTGCTCCTGCTGGGTCAGCCAAGTGGCAAATTTCTACTTAACCACCTCCTATCAGGAGAGACCTCAGAGCTGCATCTTTTGAGCCCAGTACTGAGCCTGAAAAGCATTTACAAGTAAAACTAGCTAAAATGTGCCTGGCTGCTCTTCACTGAAAAGCTCATTCTGTGTACATTTTTGGCATACGTTTGCTCCTGCCGGGTCAGCTGAGCAGCGAATTTCTATTTAACCTCCTGCTATCATGAGAGACCTCAGGGCTGCATGTTTTGAGCCCAGTACTGATCCTGAAAAGCGTTTCCAACCCCACTTACAAGTAAAACTATCTAAAATGTGCCTGGCTGCTCTTCACAGAAAAGCTCATTCGGCGTACATTTTTGGCATAATTTTGCTCCTGCTTGGTCAGCTGAGCAGCGAATTTCTTTTTAACCACCTACTATCATGAGAGACCTCAGGGCTGCATGTTTTGAGCCCAGTACTGAGCCTGAAAGCGTTTCCAACCCCACTTACAAGTAAAACTTGCTAGAATGTGCCAGGCTGCTCTTCACTGAAAAGCTCATTCTGCGTACATTTTTGGCATACATTTGCTCCTGCCTGTTCAGCTGAGCAGCGAAGTTCTACTTAACTACCTCCTATCAGGAGAGACCTCAGAGCTGCATCTTTTGAGCCCAGTACTGAGCCTGAAAAGCATTTCCAACCCCACTTACAAGTAAAACTAGCTAAAATGTGCCTGGCTGCTCTTCACTGAAAAGCTCATTCTGCGTACATTTTTGGCATACCTTTGCTCCTGCCGGGTCAGCTGAGCAGCGAATTTCTATTTAACCACCTGCTATCACGAGAGACCTCAGGGCTGCATGTTTTGAGCCCAGTACTGATCCTGAAAAGCGTTTCCAACCCCACTTACAAGTAAAACTAGCTAAAATGTACCTGGCTGCTATTCACTGAAAAGCTCATTCTGTGTACATTTTTGGCATACGTTTGCTCCTGCCGGGTCAGCTGAGCAGCTAATTTCTATTTAACCACCTGCTATCATTGAAGACCTCAGGGCTGCATGTTTTGAGGCCAGTACTGATCCTGAAAAGCGTTTCCAACCCCACTTACAAGTAAAACTAGCTAAAATGTGCCTGGCTGCTATTCACTGAAAAGCTCATGCTGTGTACATTTTTGGCATACGTTTGCTCCTGCTGGGTCAGCCAGTTGGACAAACTTCTACTTAACCACCTGCTATCATGAGAGACCTCAGGGCTGCATCTTTTGAGCGCAGTACTGAGCCTGAAAAGCGTTTCCAACCCCACTTACAAGTAAAACTTGCTAGAATGTGCCTGGCTGCTCTTCACTGAAATGCTCATTCTGCGTACATTTTTGGCATACGTTTGCTCCTACAGGGTCAGCTGAGCTAGAATTTCTATTTAACCACCTGCTATCATGAGAGACCTCAGAGGTGCATCTTTTGAGCCCAGTACTGAGCCTGAAAAGCATTTCCAATCCCACTTACAAGTAAAACTAGCTAAAATGTGCCTGGCTGCTCTTCACTGAAAAGCTCATTCTGCGTACATTTTTGGCATACGTTTGCTCCTGCCGGGTCAGCTGAGCAGCGAATTTCTATTTAACCACCTGCTATCATGGAAGACCTCAGGGCTGCATGTTTTGAGGCCAGTACTGATCCTGAAAAGCGTTTCCAACCCCACTTACAAGTAAAACTAGCTAAAATGTGCCTGGCTGCTATTCACTGAAAAGCTCATTCTGTGTACATTTTTGGCATACATTTGCTCCTGCCGGGTCAGCTGAGCAGCGAAGTTCTACTTAACTACCTCCTATCAGGAGAGACCTCAGAGCTGCATCTTTTGAGCCCAGTACTGAGCCTGAAAAGCATTTCCAACCCCACTTACAAGTAAAACTAGCTAAAATGTGCCTGGCTGCTATTCACTGAAAAGCTCATTCTGCGTACATTTTTGGCATACGTTTGCTCCTGCCGGGTCAGCTGAGCAGCGAATTTCTATTTAACCACCTGCTATCATGAGAGACCTCAGGGCTGCATGTTTTGAGGCCAGTACTGATCCTGAAAAGCGTTTCCAACCCCACTTACAAGTAAAACTAGCTAAAATGTGCCTGGCTGCTATTCACTGAAAAGATCATTCTGCGTACATTTTTGGCATACGTTTGGTCCTGCTTGGTCAGCTGAGCAGCGAAGTTCTACTTAACTACCTCCTATCAGAAGAGACCTCAGAGCTGCATCTTTTGAGACCAGTTCTGAGCCTGAAAAGCATTTCCAACCCCACTTACAAGTAAAACTAGCTAAAATGTGCCTGGCTGCTATTCACTGAAAAGCTCATTCTGCTTACATTTTTGGCATACGTTTGCTCCTACCGGGTCAGCTGAGCAGCGAATTTCTATTTAACCTCCTGCTATCATGAGAGACCTCAGGGCTGCATGTTTTGAGCCCAGTACTGAGCCTGAAAAGCATTTCCAACCCCACTTACAAGTAAAACTAGCTAAAATGTGCCTGGCTGCTCTTCACTGAAAAGCTCATTCTGCGTACATTTTTGGCATACGTTTGCTCCTGCCGGGTCAGTTGTGCAGCGAAGTTCTACTTAACTACCTCCTATCAGGAGAGACCTCAGAGCTGCATCTTTTGAGCCCAGTACTGAGCCTGAAAAGCATTTCCAACCCCACTTACAAGTAAAACTAGCTAAAATGAGCCTGACTGCTATTCATTGAAAAGCTCATTCTGCTTACATTTTTGGCATACGTTTGCTCCTACCGGGTCAGCTGAGCAGCGAATTTCTATTTAACCACCTGCAATCATGAGAGACCTCAGGGCTGCATGTTTTGAGCCCAGTACTGAGCCTGAAAAGCGTTTCCAACCCCACTTACAAGTAAAACTAGCTAAAATGTGCCTGGCTGCTATTCACAGAAAAGCTCATTCTGCTTACATTTTTGGCATACGTTTGCTCCTACCGGGTCAGCTGAGCAGCGAATTTCTATTTAACCACCTGCTATCATGAGAGACCTCAGGGCTGCATGTTTTGAGCCCAGTACTGATCCTGAAAAGCGTTTCCAACCCCACTTACAAGTAAAACTAGCTAAAATGTGCCTGGCTGCTATTCACTGAAAAGCTCATTCTGTGTACATTTTTGGCATACGTTTGCTCCTGCTGGGTCATCCAAGGCAAATTTCTACTTAACCACCTGCTATCATGAGAGACCTCAGATGCATCTTTTGAGCGCAGTACTGAGCCTGAAAAGCGTTTCCAACCCCACTTACAAGTAAAACTTGCTAGAATGTGCCTGGCTGCTCTTCACTGAAAAGCTCATTCGGCGTACATTTTTGGCATACGTTTGGTCCTGCTTGGTCAGCTGAGCAGCGAATTTCTATTTAACCACCTGCTATCATGAGAGACCTCAGGGCTGCATGTTTTGAGCCCAGTACTGATCCTGAAAAGCGTTTCCAACCCCACTTACAAGTAAAACTAGCTAAAATGTGCCTGGCTGCTATTCATTGAAAAGCTCATTCTGCGAACATTTTTGGCATACGTTTGCTCCTGTCGGGTTAGCTGAGCAGCGAATTTCTATTTAACCACCTGCTATCATGAGAGACCTCAGGGCTGCATGTTTTGAGCCCAGTACTGATCCTGAAAAGCGTTTCCAACCCCACTTACAAGTAAAACTAGCTAAAATGTGCCTGGATGCTAGTCACTGAAAAGCTCTTTCTGTGTACATTTTTGGCATACGTTTGCTCCTGCTGGGTCAGCCAAGTGGCAAATTTCTACTTAACCACCTGCTATCATGAGAGACCTCAGGGCTGCATCTTTTGAGCGCAGTACTGAGCCTGAAAAGTGTTTCCAACCCCACTTACAAGTAAAACTTGCTAGAATGTGCCAGGCTGCTCTTCACTGAAAAGCTCTTTCTGTGTACATTTTTGGCATACGTTTGCTCCTGCCGGGTCAGCTGAGCAGCGAATTTCTATTTAACCTCCTGCTATCATGAGAGACCTCAGGGCTGCATGTTTTGAGCCCAGTACTGATCCTGAAAAGCGTTTCCAACCCCACTTACAAGTAAAACTATCTAAAATGTGCCTGGCTGCTCTTCACTGAAAAGCTCATTCTGCGTACATTTTTGGCATACGTTTGCTCCTACCGGGTCAGCTGAGCAGCGAATTTCTATTTAACCTCCTGCTATCATGAGAGACCTCAGGGATGCATGTTTTGAGCCCAGTACTGAGCCTGAAAAGCATTTCCAACCCCACTTACAAGTAAAACTAGCTAAAATGTGCCTGGCTGCTCTTCACTGAAAAGCTCATTCTGCTTACATTTTTGGCATACGTTTGCTCCTACCGGGTCAGCTGAGCAGCGAATTTCTATTTAACCACCTGCAATCATGAGAGACCTCAGGGCTGCATGTTTTGAGCCCAGTACTGAGCCTGAAAAGCGTTTCCAACCCCACTTACAAGTAAAACTAGCTAAAATGTGCCTGGCTGCTATTCACAGAAAAGCTCATTCGGCGTACATTTTTGGCATAATTTTGCTCCTGCTTGGTCAGCTGAGCAGCGAATTTCTTTTTAACCACCTACTATCATGAGAGACCTCAGGGCTGCATGTTTTGAGCCCAGTACTGAGCCTGAAAAGCGTTTCCAACCCCACTTACAAGTAAAACTTGCTAGAATGTGCCAGGCTGCTCTTCACTGAAAAGCTCATTCTGCGTACATTTTTGGCATACATTTGCTCCTGCCGGGTCAGCTGAGCAGCGAAGTTCTACTTAACTGCCTCCTATCAGGAGAGACCCCAGAGCTGCATCTTTTGAGCCCAGTACTGAGCCTGAAAAGCATTTCCAACCCCACTTACAAGTAAAACTAGCTAAAATGTGCCTGGCTGCTCTTCACTGAAAAGCTCATTCTGCGTACATTTTTGGCATACCTTTGCTCCTGCCGGGTCAGCTGAGCAGCGAATTTCTATTTAACCACCTGCTATCACGAGAGACCTCAGGGCTGCATGTTTTGAGCCCAGTACTGATCCTGAAAAGCGTTTCCAACCCCACTTACAAGTAAAACTAGCTAAAATGTACCTGGCTGCTATTCACTGAAAAGCTCATTCTGTGTACATTTTTGGCATACGTTTGCTCCTGCCGGTCAGCTGAGCAGCGAATTTCTATTTAACCACCTGCTATCATTGAAGACCTCGGGCTGCATGTTTTGAGGCCAGTACTGATCCTGAAAAGCGTTTCCAACCCCACTTACAAGTAAAACTAGCTAAAATGTGCCTGGCTGCTATTCACTGAAAAGCTCATGCTGTGTACATTTTTGGCATACGTTTGCTCCTGCTGGGTCAGCCAGTTGGACAAACTTCTACTTAACCACCTGCTATCATGAGAGACCTCAGGGCTGCATCTTTTGAGCGCAGTACTGAGCCTGAAAAGCGTTTCCAACCCCACTTACAAGTAAAACTTGCTAGAATGTGCCTGGCTGCTCTTCACTGAAATGCTCATTCTGCGTACATTTTTGGCATACGTTTGCTCCTACAGGGTCAGCTGAGCTAGAATTTCTATTTAACCACCTGCTGTCATGAGAGACCTCAGGGCTGCATGTCTTGAGCCCAGTACTGATCCTGTAAAGCGTTTCCAACCCCACTTACAAGTAAAACAAGCTAAAATGTGCCTGGCTGCTACTCATTGAAAAGCTCATTCTGTGTACATTTTTGGCATACGTTTGCTCCTGCTGGGTCAGCCAGGTGGCAAACTTCTACTTAACCACCTGCTATCATGAGAGACCTCAGGGCTGCATCTTTTGAGCGCAGTACTGAGCCTGAAAAGCGTTTCCAACCCCACTTACAAGTAAAACTTGCTAGAATGTGCCTGGCTGCTCTTCACTGAAAAGCTCATTCTGCGTACATTTTTGGCATACATTTGCTCCTGCCGGGTCAGCTGAGCAGCGAAGTACTACTTAACTACCTCCTATCAGGAGAGACCTCAGAGGTGCATCTTTTGAGCCCAGTACTGAGCCTGAAAAGCATTTCCAATCCCACTTACAAGTAAAACTAGCTAAAATGTGCCTGGCTGCTCTTCACTGAAAAGCTCATTCTGCGTACATTTTTGGCATACGTTTGCTCCTGCCGGGTCAGCTGAGCAGCGAATTTCTATTTAACCACCTGCTATCATGGAAGACCTCAGGGCTGCATGTTTTGAGGCCAGTACTGATCCTGAAAAGCGTTTCCAACCCCACTTACAAGTAAAACTAGCTAAAATGTGCCTGGCTGCTATTCACTGAAAAGCTCATTCTGTGTACATTTTTGGCATACGTTTGCTCCTGCCGGGTCAGCTGAGCAGCAAATTTCTGTTTAACCACCTGCTATCATGAGAGACCTCAGGGCTGCATGTTTTGAGCCCAGTACTGTTCCTGAAAAGCATTTCCAACCCCACTTACAAGTAAAACTAGCTAAAATGTGCCTGGCTGCTATTCACTGAAAAGCTCATTCTGTGTACATATTTGGCATACGTTTGCTCCTGCTGGGTCATCCAAGGCAAATTTCTACTTAACCACCTGCTATCATGAGAGACCTCAGATGCATCTTTTGAGCGCAGTACTGAGCCTGAAAAGCGTTTCCAACCCCACTTACAAGTAAAACTTGCTAGAATGTGCCTGGCTGCTCTTCACTGAAAAGCTCATTCGGCGTACATTTTTGGCATACGTTTGGTCCTGCTTGGTCAGCTGAGCAGCGAATTTCTATTTAACCACCTGCTATCATGAGAGACCTCAGGGCTGCATGTTTTGAGCCCAGTACTGATCCTGAAAAGCGTTTCCAACCCCACTTACAAGTAAAACTAGCTAAAATGTGCCTGGCTGCTATTCATTGAAAAGCTCATTCTGCGAACATTTTTGGCATACGTTTGCTCCTGCCGGGTTAGCTGAGCAGCGAATTTCTATTTAACCACCTGCTATCATGAGAGACCTCAGGGCTGCATGTTTTGAGCCCAGTACTGATCCTGAAAAGCGTTTCCAACCCCACTTACAAGTAAAACTAGCTAAAATGTGCCTGGATGCTAGTCACTGAAAAGCTCTTTCTGTGTACATTTTTGGCATACGTTTGCTCCTGCTGGGTCAGCCAAGTGGCAAATTTCTACTTAACCACCTGCTATCATGAGAGACCTCAGGGCTGCATCTTTTGAGCGCAGTACTGAGCCTGAAAGGTGTTTCCAACCCCACTTACAAGTAAAACTTGCTAGAATGTGCCAGGCTGCTCTTCACTGAAAAGCTCTTTCTGTGTACATTTTTGGCATACGTTTGCTCCTGCTGGGTCAGCCAAGTGGCAAATTTCTACTTAACCACCTCCTATCAGGAGAGACCTCAGAGCTGCATCTTTTGAGCCCAGTACTGAGCCTGAAAAGCATTTACAAGTAAAACTAGCTAAAATGTGCCTGGCTGCTCTTCACTGAAAAGCTCATTCTGTGTACATTTTTGGCATACGTTTGCTCCTGCCGGGTCAGCTGAGCAGCGAATTTCTATTTAACCTCCTGCTATCATGAGAGACCTCAGGGCTGCATGTTTTGAGCCCAGTACTGATCCTGAAAAGCGTTTCCAACCCCACTTAGAAGTAAAACTATCTAAAATGTGCCTGGCTGCTCTTCACTGAAAAGCTCATTCTGAGTACATTTTTGGCATACGTTTGCTCCTACCGGGTCAGCTGAGCAGCGAATTTCTATTTAACCTCCTGCTATCATGAGAGACCTCAGGGATGCATGTTTTGAGCCCAGTACTGAGCCTGAAAAGCATTTCCAACCCCACTTACAAGTAAAACTAGCTAAAATGTGCCTGGCTGCTCTTCACTGAAAAGCTCATTCTGCTTACATTTTTGGCATACGTTTGCGCCTACCGGGTCAGCTGAGCAGCGAATTTCTATTTAACCACCTGCAATCATGAGAGACCTCAGGGCTGCATGTTTTGAGCCCAGTACTGAGCCTGAAAAGCGTTTCCAACCCCACTTACAAGTAAAACTAGCTAAAATGTGCCTGGCTGCTATTCACAGAAAAGCTCATTCGGCGTACATTTTTGGCATAATTTTGCTCCTGCTTGGTCAGCTGAGCAGCGAATTTCTTTTTAACCACCTACTATCATGAGAGACCTCAGGGCTGCATGTTTTGAGCCCAGTACTGAGCCTGAAAAGCGTTTCCAACCCCACTTACAAGTAAAACTTGCTAGAATGTGCCAGGCTGCTCTTCACTGAAAAGCTCATTCTGCGTACATTTTTGGCATACATTTGCTCCTGCCGGGTCAGCTGAGCAGCGAAGTTCTACTTAACTACCTCCTATCAGGAGAGACCTCAGAGCTGCATCTTTTGAGCCCAGTACTGAGCCTGAAAAGCATTTCCAACCCCACTTACAAGTAAAACTAGCTAAAATGTGCCTGGCTGCTCTTCACTGAAAAGCTCATTCTGCGTACATTTTTGGCATACCTTTGCTCCTGCCGGGTCAGCTGAGCAGCGAATTTCTATTTAACCACCTGCTATCACGAGAGACCTCAGGGCTGCATGTTTTGAGCCCAGTACTGATCCTGAAAAGCGTTTCCAACCCCACTTACAAGTAAAACTAGCTAAAATGTACCTGGCTGCTATTCACTGAAAAGCTCATTCTGTGTACATTTTTGGCATACGTTTGCTCCTGCCGGGTCAGCTGAGCAGCGAATTTCTATTTAACCACCTGCTATCATTGAAGACCTCAGGGCTGCATGTTTTGAGGCCAGTACTGATCCTGAAAAGCGTTTCCAACCCCACTTACAAGTAAAACTAGCTAAAATGTGCCTGGCTGCTATTCACTGAAAAGCTCATGCTGTGTACATTTTTGGCATACGTTTGCTCCTGCTGGGTCAGCCAGTTGGACAAACTTCTACTTAACCACCTGCTATCATGAGAGACCTCAGGGCTGCATCTTTTGAGCGCAGTACTGAGCCTGAAAAGCGTTTCCAACCCCACTTACAAGTAAAACTTGCTAGAATGTGCCTGGCTGCTCTTCACTGAAATGCTCATTCTGCGTACATTTTTGGCATACGTTTGCTCCTACAGGGTCAGCTGAGCTAGAATTTCTATTTAACCACCTGCTATCATGAGAGACCTCAGGGCTGCATGTCTTGAGCCCAGTACTGATCCTGTAAAGCGTTTCCAACCCCACTTACAAGTAAAACAAGCTAAAATGTGCCTGGCTGCTACTCATTGAAAAGCTCATTCTGTGTACATTTTTGGCATACGTTTGCTCCTGCTGGGTCAGCCAAGTGGCAAACTTCTACTTAACCACCTGCTATCATGAGAGACCTCAGGGCTGCATCTTTTGAGCGCAGTACTGAGCCTGAAAAGCGTTTCCAACCCCACTTACAAGTAAAACTTGCTAGAATGTGCCTGGCTGCTCTTCACTGAAAAGCTCATTCTGCGTACATTTTTGGCATACATTTGCTCCTGCCGGGTCAGCTGAGCAGCGAAGTACTACTTAACTACCTCCTATCAGGAGAGACCTCAGAGGTGCATCTTTTGAGCCCAGTACTGAGCCTGAAAAGCATTTCCAATCCCACTTACAAGTAAAACTAGCTAAAATGTGCCTGGCTGCTCTTCACTGAAAAGCTCATTCTGCGTACATTTTTGGCATACGTTTGCTCCTGCCGGGTCAGCTGAGCAGCGAATTTCTATTTAACCACCTGCTATCATGGAAGACCTCAGGGCTGCATGTTTTGAGGCCAGTACTGATCCTGAAAAGCGTTTCCAACCCCACTTACAAGTAAAACTAGCTAAAATGTGCCTGGCTGCTATTCACTGAAAAGCTCATTCTGTGTACATTTTTGGCATACGTTTGCTCCTGCCGGGTCAGCTGAGCAGCAAATTTCTGTTTAACCACCTGCTATCATGAGAGACCTCAGGGCTGCATGTTTTGAGCCCAGTACTGTTCCTGAAAAGCATTTCCAACCCCACTTACAAGTAAAACTAGCTAAAATGTGCCTGGCTGCTATTCACTGAAAAGCTCATTCTGTGTACATTTTTGGCATACGTTTGCTCCTGCTGGGTCATCCAAGGCAAATTTCTACTTAACCATCTGCTATCATGAGAGACCTCAGATGCATCTTTTGAGCGCAGTACTGAGCCTGAAAAGCGTTTCCAACCCCACTTACAAGTAAAACTTGCTAGAATGTGCCTGGCTGCTCTTCACTGAAAAGCTCATTCGGCGTACATTTTTGGCATACGTTTGGTCCTGCTTGGTCAGCTGAGCAGCGAATTTCTATTTAACCACCTGCTATCATGAGAGACCTCAGGGCTGCATGTTTTGAGCCCAGTACTGATCCTGAAAAGCGTTTCCAACCCCACTTACAAGTAAAACTAGCTAAAATGTGCCTGGCTGCTATTCATTGAAAAGCTCATTCTGCGAACATTGTTGGCATACGTTTGCTCCTGCCGGGTTAGCTGAGCAGCGAATTTCTATTTAACCACCTGCTATCATGAGAGACCTCAGGGCTGCATGTTTTGAGCCCAGTACTGATCCTGAAAAGCGTTTCCAACCCCACTTACAAGTAAAACTAGCTAAAATGTGCCTGGATGCTAGTCACTGAAAAGCTCTTTCTGTGTACATTTTTGGCATACGTTTGCTCCTGCTGGGTCAGCCAAGTGGCAAATTTCTACTTAACCACCTGCTATCATGAGAGACCTCAGGGCTGAATCTTTTGAGCGCAGTACTGAGCCTGAAAAGTGTTTCCAACCCCACTTACAAGTAAAACTTGCTAGAATGTGCCAGGCTGCTCTTCACTGAAAAGCTCTTTCTGTGTACATTTTTGGCATACGTTTGCTCCTGCTGGGTCAGCCAAGTGGCAAATTTCTACTTAACCACCTCCTATCAGGAGAGACCTCAGAGCTGCATCTTTTGAGCCCAGTACTGAGCCTGAAAAGCATTTACAAGTAAAACTAGCTAAAATGTGCCTGGCTGCTCTTCACTGAAAAGCTCATTCTGTGTACATTTTTGGCATACGTTTGCTCCTGCCGGGTCAGCTGAGCAGCGAATTTCTATTTAACCTCCTGCTATCATGAGAGACCTCAGGGCTGCATGTTTTGAGCCCAGTACTGATCCTGAAAAGCGTTTCCAACCCCACTTAGAAGTAAAACTATCTAAAATGTGCCTGGCTGCTCTTCACTGAAAAGCTCATTCTGAGTACATTTTTGGCATACGTTTGCTCCTACCGGGTCAGCTGAGCAGCGAATTTCTATTTAACCTCCTGCTATCATGAGAGACCTCAGGGATGCATGTTTTGAGCCCAGTACTGAGCCTGAAAAGCATTTCCAACCCCACTTACAAGTAAAACTAGCTAAAATGTGCCTGGCTGCTCTTCACTGAAAAGCTCATTCTGCTTACATTTTTGGCATACGTTTGCGCCTACCGGGTCAGCTGAGCAGCGAATTTCTATTTAACCACCTGCAATCATGAGAGACCTCAGGGCTGCATGTTTTGAGCCCAGTACTGAGCCTGAAAAGCGTTTCCAACCCCACTTACAAGTAAAACTAGCTAAAATGTGCCTGGCTGCTATTCACAGAAAAGCTCATTCGGCGTACATTTTTGGCATAATTTTGCTCCTGCTTGGTCAGCTGAGCAGCGAATTTCTTTTTAACCACCTACTATCATGAGAGACCTCAGGGCTGCATGTTTTGAGCCCAGTACTGAGCCTGAAAAGCGTTTCCAACCCCACTTACAAGTAAAACTTGCTAGAATGTGCCAGGCTGCTCTTCACTGAAAAGCTCATTCTGCGTACATTTTTGGCATACATTTGCTCCTGCCGGGTCAGCTGAGCAGCGAAGTTCTACTTAACTACCTCCTATCAGGAGAGACCTCAGAGCTGCATCTTTTGAGCCCAGTACTGAGCCTGAAAAGCATTTCCAACCCCACTTACAAGTAAAACTAGCTAAAATGTGCCTGGCTGCTCTTCACTGAAAAGCTCATTCTGCGTACATTTTTGGCATACCTTTGCTCCTGCCGGGTCAGCTGAGCAGCGAATTTCTATTTAACCACCTGCTATCACGAGAGACCTCAGGGCTGCATGTTTTGAGCCCAGTACTGATCCTGAAAAGCGTTTCCAACCCCACTTACAAGTAAAACTAGCTAAAATGTACCTGGCTGCTATTCACTGAAAAGCTCATTCTGTGTACATTTTTGGCATACGTTTGCTCCTGCCGGGTCAGCTGAGCAGCTAATTTCTATTTAACCACCTGCTATCATTGAAGACCTCAGGGCTGCATGTTTTGAGGCCAGTACTGATCCTGAAAAGCGTTTCCAACCCCACTTACAAGTAAAACTAGCTAAAATGTGCCTGGCTGCTATTCACTGAAAAGCTCATGCTGTGTACATTTTTGGCATACGTTTGCTCCTGCTGGGTCAGCCAGTTGGACAAACTTCTACTTAACCACCTGCTATCATGAGAGACCTCAGGGCTGCATCTTTTGAGCGCAGTACTGAGCCTGAAAAGCGTTTCCAACCCCACTTACAAGTAAAACTTGCTAGAATGTGCCTGGCTGCTCTTCACTGAAATGCTCATTCTGCGTACATTTTTGGCATACGTTTGCTCCTACAGGGTCAGCTGAGCTAGAATTTCTATTTAACCACCTGCTATCATGAGAGACCTCAGGGCTGCATGTCTTGAGCCCAGTACTGATCCTGTAAAGCGTTTCCAACCCCACTTACAAGTAAAACAAGCTAAAATGTGCCTGGCTGCTACTCATTGAAAAGCTCATTCTGTGTACATTTTTGGCATACGTTTGCTCCTGCTGGGTCAGCCAAGTGGCAAACTTCTACTTAACCACCTGCTATCATGAGAGACCTCAGGGCTGCATCTTTTGAGCGCAGTACTGAGCCTGAAAAGCGTTTCCAACCCCACTTACAAGTAAAACTTGCTAGAATGTGCCTGGCTGCTCTTCACTGAAAAGCTCATTCTGCGTACATTTTTGGCATACATTTGCTCCTGCCGGGTCAGCTGAGCAGCGAAGTACTACTTAACTACCTCCTATCAGGAGAGACCTCAGAGGTGCATCTTTTGAGCCCAGTACTGAGCCTGAAAAGCATTTCCAATCCCACTTACAAGTAAAACTAGCTAAAATGTGCCTGGCTGCTCTTCACTGAAAAGCTCATTCTGCGTACATTTTTGGCATACGTTTGCTCCTGCCGGGTCAGCTGAGCAGCGAATTTCTATTTAACCACCTGCTATCATGGAAGACCTCAGGGCTGCATGTTTTGAGCCCAGTACTGTTCCTGAAAAGCTTTTCCAACCCCACTTACAAGTAAAACTAGCTAAAATGTGCCTGGCTGCTATTCACTGAAAAGATCATTCTGCGTACATTTTTGGCATACGTTTGGTCCTGCTTGGTCAGCTGAGCAGCGAAGTTCACTTAACTACCTCCTATCAGAAGAGACCTCAGAGCTGCATCTTTTGAGCCCAGTACTGAGCCTGAAAAGCATTTCCAACCCCACTTACAAGTAAAACTTGCTAGAATGTGCCAGGCTGCTCTTCACTGAAAAGCTCATTCTGCGTACATTTTTGGCATACATTTGCTCCTGCCGGGTCAGCTGAGCAGCGAAGTTCTACTTAACTGCCTCCTATCAGGAGAGACCCCAGAGCTGCATCTTTTGAGCCCAGTACTGAGCCTGAAAAGCATTTCCAACCCCACTTACAAGTAAAACTAGCTAAAATGTGCCTGGCTGCTCTTCACTGAAAAGCTCATTCTGCGTACATTTTTGGCATACCTTTGCTCCTGCCGGGTCAGCTGAGCAGCGAATTTCTATTTAACCACCTGCTATCACGAGAGACCTCAGGGCTGCATGTTTTGAGCCCAGTACTGATCCTGAAAAGCGTTTCCAACCCCACTTACAAGTAAAACTAGCTAAAATGTACCTGGCTGCTATTCACTGAAAAGCTCATTCTGTGTACATTTTTGGCATACGTTTGCTCCTGCCGGTCAGCTGAGCAGCGAATTTCTATTTAACCACCTGCTATCATTGAAGACCTCGGGCTGCATGTTTTGAGGCCAGTACTGATCCTGAAAAGCGTTTCCAACCCCACTTACAAGTAAAACTAGCTAAAATGTGCCTGGCTGCTATTCACTGAAAAGCTCATGCTGTGTACATTTTTGGCATACGTTTGCTCCTGCTGGGTCAGCCAGTTGGACAAACTTCTACTTAACCACCTGCTATCATGAGAGACCTCAGGGCTGCATCTTTTGAGCGCAGTACTGAGCCTGAAAAGCGTTTCCAACCCCACTTACAAGTAAAACTTGCTAGAATGTGCCTGGCTGCTCTTCACTGAAATGCTCATTCTGCGTACATTTTTGGCATACGTTTGCTCCTACAGGGTCAGCTGAGCTAGAATTTCTATTTAACCACCTGCTATCATGAGAGACCTCAGGGCTGCATGTCTTGAGCCCAGTACTGATCCTGTAAAGCGTTTCCAACCCCACTTACAAGTAAAACAAGCTAAAATGTGCCTGGCTGCTACTCATTGAAAAGCTCATTCTGTGTACATTTTTGGCATACGTTTGCTCCTGCTGGGTCAGCCAAGTGGCAAACTTCTACTTAACCACCTGCTATCATGAGAGACCTCAGGGCTGCATCTTTTGAGCGCAGTACTGAGCCTGAAAAGCGTTTCCAACCCCACTTACAAGTAAAACTTGCTAGAATGTGCCTGGCTGCTCTTCACTGAAAAGCTCATTCTGCGTACATTTTTGGCATACATTTGCTCCTGCCGGGTCAGCTGAGCAGCGAAGTACTACTTAACTACCTCCTATCAGGAGAGACCTCAGAGGTGCATCTTTTGAGCCCAGTACTGAGCCTGAAAAGCATTTCCAATCCCACTTACAAGTAAAACTAGCTAAAATGTGCCTGGCTGCTCTTCACTGAAAAGCTCATTCTGCGTACATTTTTGGCATACGTTTGCTCCTGCCGGGTCAGCTGAGCAGCGAATTTCTATTTAACCACCTGCTATCATGGAAGACCTCAGGGCTGCATGTTTTGAGGCCAGTACTGATCCTGAAAAGCGTTTCCAACCCCACTTACAAGTAAAACTAGCTAAAATGTGCCTGGCTGCTATTCACTGAAAAGCTCATTCTGTGTACATTTTTGGCATACGTTTGCTCCTGCCGGGTCAGCTGAGCAGCAAATTTCTGTTTAACCACCTGCTATCATGAGAGACCTCAGGGCTGCATGTTTTGAGCCCAGTACTGTTCCTGAAAAGCATTTCCAACCCCACTTACAAGTAAAACTAGCTAAAATGTGCCTGGCTGCTATTCACTGAAAAGCTCATTCTGTGTACATTTTTGGCATACGTTTGCTCCTGCTGGGTCATCCATGGCAAATTTCTACTTAACCACCTGCTATCATGAGAGACCTCAGATGCATCTTTTGAGCGCAGTACTGAGCCTGAAAAGCGTTTCCAACCCCACTTACAAGTAAAACTTGCTAGAATGTGCCTGGCTGCTCTTCACTGAAAAGCTCATTCGGCGTACATTTTTGGCATACGTTTGGTCCTGCTTGGTCAGCTGAGCAGCGAATTTCTATTTAACCACCTGCTATCATGAGAGACCTCAGGGCTGCATGTTTTGAGCCCAGTACTGATCCTGAAAAGCGTTTCCAACCCCACTTACAAGTAAAACTAGCTAAAATGTGCCTGGCTGCTATTCATTGAAAAGCTCATTCTGCGAACATTTTTGGCATACGTTTGCTCCTGCCGGGTTAGCTGAGCAGCGAATTTCTATTTAACCACCTGCTATCATGAGAGACCTCAGGGCTGCATGTTTTGAGCCCAGTACTGATCCTGAAAAGCGTTTCCAACCCCACTTACAAGTAAAACTAGCTAAAATGTGCCTGGATGCTAGTCACTGAAAAGCTCTTTCTGTGTACATTTTTGGCATACGTTTGCTCCTGCTGGGTCAGCCAAGTGGCAAATTTCTACTTAACCACCTGCTATCATGAGAGACCTCAGGGCTGCATCTTTTGAGCGCAGTACTGAGCCTGAAAAGTGTTTCCAACCCCACTTACAAGTAAAACTTGCTAGAATGTGCCAGGCTGCTCTTCACTGAAAAGCTCTTTCTGTGTACATTTTTGGCATACGTTTGCTCCTGCTGGGTCAGCCAAGTGGCAAATTTCTACTTAACCACCTCCTATCAGGAGAGACCTCAGAGCTGCATCTTTTGAGCCCAGTACTGAGCCTGAAAAGCATTTACAAGTAAAACTAGCTAAAATGTGCCTGGCTGCTCTTCACTGAAAAGCTCATTCTGTGTACATTTTTGGCATACGTTTGCTCCTGCCGGGTCAGCTGAGCAGCGAATTTCTATTTAACCTCCTGCTATCATGAGAGACCTCAGGGCTGCATGTTTTGAGCCCAGTACTGATCCTGAAAAGCGTTTCCAACCCCACTTAGAAGTAAAACTATCTAAAATGTGCCTGGCTGCTCTTCACTGAAAAGCTCATTCTGAGTACATTTTTGGCATACGTTTGCTCCTACCGGGTCAGCTGAGCAGCGAATTTCTATTTAACCTCCTGCTATCATGAGAGACCTCAGGGATGCATGTTTTGAGCCCAGTACTGAGCCTGAAAAGCATTTCCAACCCCACTTACAAGTAAAACTAGCTAAAATGTGCCTGGCTGCTCTTCACTGAAAAGCTCATTCTGCTTACATTTTTGGCATACGTTTGCGCCTACCGGGTCAGCTGAGCAGCGAATTTCTATTTAACCACCTGCAATCATGAGAGACCTCAGGGCTGCATGTTTTGAGCCCAGTACTGAGCCTGAAAAGCGTTTCCAACCCCACTTACAAGTAAAACTAGCTAAAATGTGCCTGGCTGCTATTCACAGAAAAGCTCATTCGGCGTACATTTTTGGCATAATTTTGCTCCTGCTTGGTCAGCTGAGCAGCGAATTTCTTTTTAACCACCTACTATCATGAGAGACCTCAGGGCTGCATGTTTTGAGCCCAGTACTGAGCCTGAAAAGCGTTTCCAACCCCACTTACAAGTAAAACTTGCTAGAATGTGCCAGGCTGCTCTTCACTGAAAAGCTCATTCTGCGTACATTTTTGGCATACATTTGCTCCTGCCGGGTCAGCTGAGCAGCGAAGTTCTACTTAACTACCTCCTATCAGGAGAGACCTCAGAGCTGCATCTTTTGAGCCCAGTACTGAGCCTGAAAAGCATTTCCAACCCCACTTACAAGTAAAACTAGCTAAAATGTGCCTGGCTGCTCTTCACTGAAAAGCTCATTCTGCGTACATTTTTGGCATACCTTTGCTCCTGCCGGGTCAGCTGAGCAGCGAATTTCTATTTAACCACCTGCTATCACGAGAGACCTCAGGGCTGCATGTTTTGAGCCCAGTACTGATCCTGAAAAGCGTTTCCAACCCCACTTACAAGTAAAACTAGCTAAAATGTACCTGGCTGCTATTCACTGAAAAGCTCATTCTGTGTACATTTTTGGCATACGTTTGCTCCTGCCGGGTCAGCTGAGCAGCGAATTTCTATTTAACCACCTGCTATCATTGAAGACCTCAGGGCTGCATGTTTTGAGGCCAGTACTGATCCTGAAAAGCGTTTCCAACCCCACTTACAAGTAAAACTAGCTAAAATGTGCCTGGCTGCTATTCACTGAAAAGCTCATGCTGTGTACATTTTTGGCATACGTTTGCTCCTGCTGGGTCAGCCAGTTGGACAAACTTCTACTTAACCACCTGCTATCATGAGAGACCTCAGGGCTGCATCTTTTGAGCGCAGTACTGAGCCTGAAAAGCGTTTCCAACCCCACTTACAAGTAAAACTTGCTAGAATGTGCCTGGCTGCTCTTCACTGAAATGCTCATTCTGCGTACATTTTTGGCATACGTTTGCTCCTACAGGGTCAGCTGAGCTAGAATTTCTATTTAACCACCTGCTATCATGAGAGACCTCAGGGCTGCATGTCTTGAGCCCAGTACTGATCCTGTAAAGCGTTTCCAACCCCACTTACAAGTAAAACAAGCTAAAATGTGCCTGGCTGCTACTCATTGAAAAGCTCATTCTGTGTACATTTTTGGCATACGTTTGCTCCTGCTGGGTCAGCCAAGTGGCAAACTTCTACTTAACCACCTGCTATCATGAGAGACCTCAGGGCTGCATCTTTTGAGCGCAGTACTGAGCCTGAAAAGCGTTTCCAACCCCACTTACAAGTAAAACTTGCTAGAATGTGCCTGGCTGCTCTTCACTGAAAAGCTCATTCTGCGTACATTTTTGGCATACATTTGCTCCTGCCGGGTCAGCTGAGCAGCGAAGTACTACTTAACTACCTCCTATCAGGAGAGACCTCAGAGGTGCATCTTTTGAGCCCAGTACTGAGCCTGAAAAGCATTTCCAATCCCACTTACAAGTAAAACTAGCTAAAATGTGCCTGGCTGCTCTTCACTGAAAAGCTCATTCTGCGTACATTTTTGGCATACGTTTGCTCCTGCCGGGTCAGCTGAGCAGCGAATTTCTATTTAACCACCTGCTATCATGGAAGACCTCAGGGCTGCATGTTTTGAGGCCAGTACTGATCCTGAAAAGCGTTTCCAACCCCACTTACAAGTAAAACTAGCTAAAATGTGCCTGGCTGCTATTCACTGAAAAGCTCATTCTGTGTACATTTTTGGCATACGTTTGCTCCTGCCGGGTCAGCTGAGCAGCAAATTTCTGTTTAACCACCTGCTATCATGAGAGACCTCAGGGCTGCATGTTTTGAGCCCAGTACTGTTCCTGAAAAGCATTTCCAACCCCACTTACAAGTAAAACTAGCTAAAATGTGCCTGGCTGCTATTCACTGAAAAGCTCATTCTGTGTACATTTTTGGCATACGTTTGCTCCTGCTGGGTCATCCAAGGCAAATTTCTACTTAACCATCTGCTATCATGAGAGACCTCAGATGCATCTTTTGAGCGCAGTACTGAGCCTGAAAAGCGTTTCCAACCCCACTTACAAGTAAAACTTGCTAGAATGTGCCTGGCTGCTCTTCACTGAAAAGCTCATTCGGCGTACATTTTTGGCATACGTTTGGTCCTGCTTGGTCAGCTGAGCAGCGAATTTCTATTTAACCACCTGCTATCATGAGAGACCTCAGGGCTGCATGTTTTGAGCCCAGTACTGATCCTGAAAAGCGTTTCCAACCCCACTTACAAGTAAAACTAGCTAAAATGTGCCTGGCTGCTATTCATTGAAAAGCTCATTCTGCGAACATTTTTGGCATACGTTTGCTCCTGCCGGGTTAGCTGAGCAGCGAATTTCTATTTAACCACCTGCTATCATGAGAGACCTCAGGGCTGCATGTTTTGAGCCCAGTACTGATCCTGAAAAGCGTTTCCAACCCCACTTACAAGTAAAACTAGCTAAAATGTGCCTGGATGCTAGTCACTGAAAAGCTCTTTCTGTGTACATTTTTGGCATACGTTTGCTCCTGCTGGGTCAGCCAAGTGGCAAATTTCTACTTAACCACCTGCTATCATGAGAGACCTCAGGGCTGCATCTTTTGAGCGCAGTACTGAGCCTGAAAAGTGTTTCCAACCCCACTTACAAGTAAAACTTGCTAGAATGTGCCAGGCTGCTCTTCACTGAAAAGCTCTTTCTGTGTACATTTTTGGCATACGTTTGCTCCTGCTGGGTCAGCCAAGTGGCAAATTTCTACTTAACCACCTCCTATCAGGAGAGACCTCAGAGCTGCATCTTTTGAGCCCAGTACTGAGCCTGAAAAGCATTTACAAGTAAAACTAGCTAAAATGTGCCTGGCTGCTCTTCACTGAAAAGCTCATTCTGTGTACATTTTTGGCATACGTTTGCTCCTGCCGGGTCAGCTGAGCAGCGAATTTCTATTTAACCTCCTGCTATCATGAGAGACCTCAGGGCTGCATGTTTTGAGCCCAGTACTGATCCTGAAAAGCGTTTCCAACCCCACTTAGAAGTAAAACTATCTAAAATGTGCCTGGCTGCTCTTCACTGAAAAGCTCATTCTGAGTACATTTTTGGCATACGTTTGCTCCTACCGGGTCAGCTGAGCAGCGAATTTCTATTTAACCTCCTGCTATCATGAGAGACCTCAGGGATGCATGTTTTGAGCCCAGTACTGAGCCTGAAAAGCATTTCCAACCCCACTTACAAGTAAAACTAGCTAAAATGTGCCTGGCTGCTCTTCACTGAAAAGCTCATTCTGCTTACATTTTTGGCATACGTTTGCGCCTACCGGGTCAGCTGAGCAGCGAATTTCTATTTAACCACCTGCAATCATGAGAGACCTCAGGGCTGCATGTTTTGAGCCCAGTACTGAGCCTGAAAAGCGTTTCCAACCCCACTTACAAGTAAAACTAGCTAAAATGTGCCTGGCTGCTATTCACAGAAAAGCTCATTCGGCGTACATTTTTGGCATAATTTTGCTCCTGCTTGGTCAGCTGAGCAGCGAATTTCTTTTTAACCACCTACTATCATGAGAGACCTCAGGGCTGCATGTTTTGAGCCCAGTACTGAGCCTGAAAAGCGTTTCCAACCCCACTTACAAGTAAAACTTGCTAGAATGTGCCAGGCTGCTCTTCACTGAAAAGCTCATTCTGCGTACATTTTTGGCATACATTTGCTCCTGCCGGGTCAGCTGAGCAGCGAAGTTCTACTTAACTACCTCCTATCAGGAGAGACCTCAGAGCTGCATCTTTTGAGCCCAGTACTGAGCCTGAAAAGCATTTCCAACCCCACTTACAAGTAAAACTAGCTAAAATGTGCCTGGCTGCTCTTCACTGAAAAGCTCATTCTGCGTACATTTTTGGCATACCTTTGCTCCTGCCGGGTCAGCTGAGCAGCGAATTTCTATTTAACCACCTGCTATCACGAGAGACCTCAGGGCTGCATGTTTTGAGCCCAGTACTGATCCTGAAAAGCGTTTCCAACCCCACTTACAAGTAAAACTAGCTAAAATGTACCTGGCTGCTATTCACTGAAAAGCTCATTCTGTGTACATTTTTGGCATACGTTTGCTCCTGCCGGGTCAGCTGAGCAGCTAATTTCTATTTAACCACCTGCTATCATTGAAGACCTCAGGGCTGCATGTTTTGAGGCCAGTACTGATCCTGAAAAGCGTTTCCAACCCCACTTACAAGTAAAACTAGCTAAAATGTGCCTGGCTGCTATTCACTGAAAAGCTCATGCTGTGTACATTTTTGGCATACGTTTGCTCCTGCTGGGTCAGCCAGTTGGACAAACTTCTACTTAACCACCTGCTATCATGAGAGACCTCAGGGCTGCATCTTTTGAGCGCAGTACTGAGCCTGAAAAGCGTTTCCAACCCCACTTACAAGTAAAACTTGCTAGAATGTGCCTGGCTGCTCTTCACTGAAATGCTCATTCTGTGTACATTTTTGGCATACGTTTGTTCCTGCTGGGTCAGCCAAGTTGCAAATTTCTACTTAACCACCTGCTATCATGAGAGACCTCAGGGCTGCATGTTTTGAGCGCAGTACTGAGCCTGAAAAGCGTTTCCAACCCCACTTACAAGTAAAACTAGCTAAAATGTGCCCGGCTGCTATTCACTGAAAAGATCATTCTGCATACATTTTTGGCATACGTTTGCTCCTGCTTGGTCAGCTGAGCAGCGAAGTTCTACTTAACTACCTCCTATCAGAAGAGACCTCAGAGCTGCATCTTTTGAGCCCAGTACTGAGCCTGAAAAGCATTTCCAACCCCACTTACAAGTAAAAGTAGCTAAAATGTGCCTGGCTGCTATTCACTGAAAAGCTCATTCTGCTTACATTTTTGGCATACGTTTGCTCCTACCGGGTCAGCTGAGCAGCGAATTTCTATTTAACCTCCTGCTATCATGAGAGACCTCAGGGCTGCATGTTTTGAGCCCAGTACTGAGCCTGAAAAGCATTTCCAACCCCACTTACAAGTAAAACTAGCTAAAATGTGCCTGGCTGCTCTTCACTGAAAAGCTCATTCTGCGTACATTTTTGGCATACGTTTGCTCCTGCCGGGTCAGCTGAGCAGCGAATTTCTATTTAACCACCTGCTATCATGAGAAACCTCAGGGCTGCATGTTTTGAGCCCAGTACTGATCCTGAAAAGCGTTTCCAACCCCACTTACAAGTAAAACTAGCTAAAATGTGCCTGGCTGCTATTCACTGAAAAGCTCATTCTGTGTACATTTTTGGCATACGTTTGCTCCTGCTGGGTCAGCCAAGTGGCAAATTTCTACTTAACCACCTACTATCATGAGAGACCTCAGGGCTGCATGTTTTGAGCGCAGTACTGAGCCTGAAAAGCGTTTCCAACCCCACTTACAAGTAAAACTAGCTAAAATGTGCCTGGCTGCTATTCACTAAAAAGATCATTCTGCGTACATTTTTGGCATACGTTTGCTCCTGCTTGGTCAGCTGAGCAGCGAAGTTCTACTTAACTACCTCCTATCAGAAGAGACCTCAGAGCTGCATCTTTTGAGCCCAGTACTGAGCCTGAAAAGCATTTCCAACCCCACTTACAAGTAAAACTAGCTAAAATGTGCCTGGCTGCTGTTCACTGAAAAGCTCATTCTGCTTACATTTTTGGCATACGTTTGCTCCTACCGGGTCAGCTGAGCAGCGAATTTCTATTTAACCTCCTGCTATCATGAGAGACCTCAGGGCTGCATGTTTTGAGCCCAGTACTGAGCCTGAAAAGCATTTCCAACCCCACTTACAAGTAAAACTAGCTAAAATGTGCCTGGCTGCTACTCATTGAAAAGCTCATTCTGTGTACATTTTTGGCATACGTTTGCTCCTGCTGGGTCAGCCAAGTGGCAAACTTCTACTTAACCACCTGCTATCATGAGAGACCTCAGGGCTGCATCTTTTGAGCGCAGTACTGAGCCTGAAAAGCGTTTCCAACCCCACTTACAAGTAAAACTTGCTAGAATGTGCCTGGCTGCTCTTCACTGAAAAGCTCATTCTGCGTACATTTTTGGCATACATTTGCTCCTGCCGGGTCAGCTGAGCAGCGAAGTACTACTTAACTACCTCCTATCAGGAGAGACCTCAGAGGTGCATCTTTTGAGCCCAGTACTGAGCCTGAAAAGCATTTCCAATCCCACTTACAAGTAAAACTAGCTAAAATGTGCCTGGCTGCTCTTCACTGAAAAGCTCATTCTGCGTACATTTTTGGCATACGTTTGCTCCTGCCGGGTCAGCTGAGCAGCGAATTTCTATTTAACCACCTGCTATCATGGAAGACCTCAGGGCTGCATGTTTTGAGCCCAGTACTGTTCCTGAAAAGCTTTTCCAACCCCACTTACAAGTAAAACTAGCTAAAATGTGCCTGGCTGCTATTCACTGAAAAGATCATTCTGCGTACATTTTTGGCATACGTTTGGTCCTGCTTGGTCAGCTGAGCAGCGAAGTTCACTTAACTACCTCCTATCAGAAGAGACCTCAGAGCTGCATCTTTTGAGCCCAGTACTGAGCCTGAAAAGCATTTCCAACCCCACTTACAAGTAAAACTTGCTAGAATGTGCCAGGCTGCTCTTCACTGAAAAGCTCATTCTGCGTACATTTTTGGCATACATTTGCTCCTGCCGGGTCAGCTGAGCAGCGAAGTTCTACTTAACTGCCTCCTATCAGGAGAGACCCCAGAGCTGCATCTTTTGAGCCCAGTACTGAGCCTGAAAAGCATTTCCAACCCCACTTACAAGTAAAACTAGCTAAAATGTGCCTGGCTGCTCTTCACTGAAAAGCTCATTCTGCGTACATTTTTGGCATACCTTTGCTCCTGCCGGGTCAGCTGAGCAGCGAATTTCTATTTAACCACCTGCTATCACGAGAGACCTCAGGGCTGCATGTTTTGAGCCCAGTACTGATCCTGAAAAGCGTTTCCAACCCCACTTACAAGTAAAACTAGCTAAAATGTACCTGGCTGCTATTCACTGAAAAGCTCATTCTGTGTACATTTTTGGCATACGTTTGCTCCTGCCGGTCAGCTGAGCAGCGAATTTCTATTTAACCACCTGCTATCATTGAAGACCTCGGGCTGCATGTTTTGAGGCCAGTACTGATCCTGAAAAGCGTTTCCAACCCCACTTACAAGTAAAACTAGCTAAAATGTGCCTGGCTGCTATTCACTGAAAAGCTCATGCTGTGTACATTTTTGGCATACGTTTGCTCCTGCTGGGTCAGCCAGTTGGACAAACTTCTACTTAACCACCTGCTATCATGAGAGACCTCAGGGCTGCATCTTTTGAGCGCAGTACTGAGCCTGAAAAGCGTTTCCAACCCCACTTACAAGTAAAACTTGCTAGAATGTGCCTGGCTGCTCTTCACTGAAATGCTCATTCTGCGTACATTTTTGGCATACGTTTGCTCCTACAGGGTCAGCTGAGCTAGAATTTCTATTTAACCACCTGCTATCATGAGAGACCTCAGGGCTGCATGTCTTGAGCCCAGTACTGATCCTGTAAAGCGTTTCCAACCCCACTTACAAGTAAAACAAGCTAAAATGTGCCTGGCTGCTACTCATTGAAAAGCTCATTCTGTGTACATTTTTGGCATACGTTTGCTCCTGCTGGGTCAGCCAAGTGGCAAACTTCTACTTAACCACCTGCTATCATGAGAGACCTCAGGGCTGCATCTTTTGAGCGCAGTACTGAGCCTGAAAAGCGTTTCCAACCCCACTTACAAGTAAAACTTGCTAGAATGTGCCTGGCTGCTCTTCACTGAAAAGCTCATTCTGCGTACATTTTTGGCATACATTTGCTCCTGCCGGGTCAGCTGAGCAGCGAAGTACTACTTAACTACCTCCTATCAGGAGAGACCTCAGAGGTGCATCTTTTGAGCCCAGTACTGAGCCTGAAAAGCATTTCCAATCCCACTTACAAGTAAAACTAGCTAAAATGTGCCTGGCTGCTCTTCACTGAAAAGCTCATTCTGCGTACATTTTTGGCATACGTTTGCTCCTGCCGGGTCAGCTGAGCAGCGAATTTCTATTTAACCACCTGCTATCATGGAAGACCTCAGGGCTGCATGTTTTGAGGCCAGTACTGATCCTGAAAAGCGTTTCCAACCCCACTTACAAGTAAAACTAGCTAAAATGTGCCTGGCTGCTATTCACTGAAAAGCTCATTCTGTGTACATTTTTGGCATACGTTTGCTCCTGCCGGGTCAGCTGAGCAGCAAATTTCTGTTTAACCACCTGCTATCATGAGAGACCTCAGGGCTGCATGTTTTGAGCCCAGTACTGTTCCTGAAAAGCATTTCCAACCCCACTTACAAGTAAAACTAGCTAAAATGTGCCTGGCTGCTATTCACTGAAAAGCTCATTCTGTGTACATTTTTGGCATACGTTTGCTCCTGCTGGGTCATCCAAGGCAAATTTCTACTTAACCACCTGCTATCATGAGAGACCTCAGATGCATCTTTTGAGCGCAGTACTGAGCCTGAAAAGCGTTTCCAACCCCACTTACAAGTAAAACTTGCTAGAATGTGCCTGGCTGCTCTTCACTGAAAAGCTCATTCGGCGTACATTTTTGGCATACGTTTGGTCCTGCTTGGTCAGCTGAGCAGCGAATTTCTATTTAACCACCTGCTATCATGAGAGACCTCAGGGCTGCATGTTTTGAGCCCAGTACTGATCCTGAAAAGCGTTTCCAACCCCACTTACAAGTAAAACTAGCTAAAATGTGCCTGGCTGCTATTCATTGAAAAGCTCATTCTGCGAACATTTTTGGCATACGTTTGCTCCTGCCGGGTTAGCTGAGCAGCGAATTTCTATTTAACCACCTGCTATCATGAGAGACCTCAGGGCTGCATCTTTTGAGCGCAGTACTGAGCCTGAAAAGCGTTTCCAACCCCACTTACAAGTAAAACTTGCTAGAATGTGCCTGGCTGCTCTTCACTGAAAAGCTCATTCTGCGTACATTTTTGGCATACATTTGCTCCTACCGGGTCAGCTGAGCAGCGAATTTCTATTTAACCACCTGCTATCATGAGAGACCTCAGGGCTGCATGTTTTGAGCCCAGTACTGATCCTGAAAAGCGTTTCCAACCCCACTTACAAGTAAAACTATCTAAAATGTGCCTGGCTGCTCTTCACTGAAAAGCTCATTCTGCGAACATTTTTGGTATACGTTTGCTCCTGCCGGGTCAGCTGAGCAGCAAATTTCTATTTAACCACCTGCTATCATGAGAGACCTCAGGGCTGCATGTCTTGAGCCCAGTACTGATCCTGTAAAGCGTTTCCAACCCCACTTACAAGTAAAACAAGCTAAAATGTGCCTGGCTGCTACTCATTGAAAAGCTCATTCTGTGTACATTTTTGGCATACGTTTGCTCCTGCTGGGTCAGCCAAGTGGCAAACTTCTACTTAACCACCTGCTATCATGAGAGACCTCAGGGCTGCATCTTTTGAGCGCAGTACTGAGCCTGAAAAGCGTTTCCAACCCCACTTACAAGTAAAACTTGCTAGAATGTGCCTGGCTGCTCTTCACTGAAAAGCTCATTCTGCGTACATTTTTGGCATACATTTGCTCCTGCCGGGTCAGCTGAGCAGCGAAGTACTACTTAACTACCTCCTATCAGGAGAGACCTCAGAGGTGCATCTTTTGAGCCCAGTACTGAGCCTGAAAAGCATTTCCAATCCCACTTACAAGTAAAACTAGCTAAAATGTGCCTGGCTGCTCTTCACTGAAAAGCTCATTCTGCGTACATTTTTGGCATACGTTTGCTCCTGCCGGGTCAGCTGAGCAGCGAATTTCTATTTAACCACCTGCTATCATGGAAGACCTCAGGGCTGCATGTTTTGAGGCCAGTACTGATCCTGAAAAGCGTTTCCAACCCCACTTACAAGTAAAACTAGCTAAAATGTGCCTGGCTGCTATTCACTGAAAAGCTCATTCTGTGTACATTTTTGGCATACGTTTGCTCCTGCCGGGTCAGCTGAGCAGCAAATTTCTGTTTAACCACCTGCTATCATGAGAGACCTCAGGGCTGCATGTTTTGAGCCCAGTACTGTTCCTGAAAAGCATTTCCAACCCCACTTACAAGTAAAACTAGCTAAAATGTGCCTGGCTGCTATTCACTGAAAAGCTCATTCTGTGTACATTTTTGGCATACGTTTGCTCCTGCTGGGTCATCCAAGGCAAATTTCTACTTAACCATCTGCTATCATGAGAGACCTCAGATGCATCTTTTGAGAGCAGTACTGAGCCTGAAAAGCGTTTCCAACCCCACTTACAAGTAAAACTTGCTAGAATGTGCCTGGCTGCTCTTCACTGAAAAGCTCATTCGGCGTACATTTTTGGCATACGTTTGGTCCTGCTTGGTCAGCTGAGCAGCGAATTTCTATTTAACCACCTGCTATCATGAGAGACCTCAGGGCTGCATGTTTTGAGCCCAGTACTGATCCTGAAAAGCGTTTCCAACCCCACTTACAAGTAAAACTAGCTAAAATGTGCCTGGCTGCTATTCATTGAAAAGCTCATTCTGCGAACATTTTTGGCATACGTTTGCTCCTGCCGGGTTAGCTGAGCAGCGAATTTCTATTTAACCACCTGCTATCATGAGAGACCTCAGGGCTGCATGTTTTGAGCCCAGTACTGATCCTGAAAAGCGTTTCCAACCCCACTTACAAGTAAAACTAGCTAAAATGTGCCTGGATGCTAGTCACTGAAAAGCTCTTTCTGTGTACATTTTTGGCATACGTTTGCTCCTGCTGGGTCAGCCAAGTGGCAAATTTCTACTTAACCACCTGCTATCATGAGAGACCTCAGGGCTGCATCTTTTGAGCGCAGTACTGAGCCTGAAAAGTGTTTCCAACCCCACTTACAAGTAAAACTTGCTAGAATGTGCCAGGCTGCTCTTCACTGAAAAGCTCTTTCTGTGTACATTTTTGGCATACGTTTGCTCCTGCTGGGTCAGCCAAGTGGCAAATTTCTACTTAACCACCTCCTATCAGGAGAGACCTCAGAGCTGCATCTTTTGAGCCCAGTACTGAGCCTGAAAAGCATTTACAAGTAAAACTAGCTAAAATGTGCCTGGCTGCTCTTCACTGAAAAGCTCATTCTGTGTACATTTTTGGCATACGTTTGCTCCTGCCGGGTCAGCTGAGCAGCGAATTTCTATTTAACCTCCTGCTATCATGAGAGACCTCAGGGCTGCATGTTTTGAGCCCAGTACTGATCCTGAAAAGCGTTTCCAACCCCACTTAGAAGTAAAACTATCTAAAATGTGCCTGGCTGCTCTTCACTGAAAAGCTCATTCTGAGTACATTTTTGGCATTCGTTTGCTCCTACCGGGTCAGCTGAGCAGCGAATTTCTATTTAACCTCCTGCTATCATGAGAGACCTCAGGGATGCATGTTTTGAGCCCAGTACTGAGCCTGAAAAGCATTTCCAACCCCACTTACAAGTAAAACTAGCTAAAATGTGCCTGGCTGCTCTTCACTGAAAAGCTCATTCTGCTTACATTTTTGGCATACGTTTGCGCCTACCGGGTCAGCTGAGCAGCGAATTTCTATTTAACCACCTGCAATCATGAGAGACCTCAGGGCTGCATGTTTTGAGCCCAGTACTGAGCCTGAAAAGCGTTTCCAACCCCACTTACAAGTAAAACTAGCTAAAATGTGCCTGGCTGCTATTCACAGAAAAGCTCATTCGGCGTACATTTTTGGCATAATTTTGCTCCTGCTTGGTCAGCTGAGCAGCGAATTTCTTTTTAACCACCTACTATCATGAGAGACCTCAGGGCTGCATGTTTTGAGCCCAGTACTGAGCCTGAAAAGCGTTTCCAACCCCACTTACAAGTAAAACTTGCTAGAATGTGCCAGGCTGCTCTTCACTGAAAAGCTCATTCTGCGTACATTTTTGGCATACATTTGCTCCTGCCGGGTCAGCTGAGCAGCGAAGTTCTACTTAACTACCTCCTATCAGGAGAGACCTCAGAGCTGCATCTTTTGAGCCCAGTACTGAGCCTGAAAAGCATTTCCAACCCCACTTACAAGTAAAACTAGCTAAAATGTGCCTGGCTGCTCTTCACTGAAAAGCTCATTCTGCGTACATTTTTGGCATACCTTTGCTCCTGCCGGGTCAGCTGAGCAGCGAATTTCTATTTAACCACCTGCTATCACGAGAGACCTCAGGGCTGCATGTTTTGAGCCCAGTACTGATCCTGAAAAGCGTTTCCAACCCCACTTACAAGTAAAACTAGCTAAAATGTACCTGGCTGCTATTCACTGAAAAGCTCATTCTGTGTACATTTTTGGCATACGTTTGCTCCTGCCGGGTCAGCTGAGCAGCTAATTTCTATTTAACCACCTGCTATCATTGAAGACCTCAGGGCTGCATGTTTTGAGGCCAGTACTGATCCTGAAAAGCGTTTCCAACCCCACTTACAAGTAAAACTAGCTAAAATGTGCCTGGCTGCTATTCACTGAAAAGCTCATGCTGTGTACATTTTTGGCATACGTTTGCTCCTGCTGGGTCAGCCAGTTGGACAAACTTCTACTTAACCACCTGCTATCATGAGAGACCTCAGGGCTGCATCTTTTGAGCGCAGTACTGAGCCTGAAAAGCGTTTCCAACCCCACTTACAAGTAAAACTTGCTAGAATGTGCCTGGCTGCTCTTCACTGAAATGCTCATTCTGTGTACATTTTTGGCATACGTTTGTTCCTGCTGGGTCAGCCAAGTGGCAAATTTCTACTTAACCACCTGCTATCATGAGAGACCTCAGGGCTGCATGTTTTGAGCGCAGTACTGAGCCTGAAAAGCGTTTCCAACCCCACTTACAAGTAAAACTAGCTAAAATGTGCCCGGCTGCTATTCACTGAAAAGATCATTCTGCATACATTTTTGGCATACGTTTGCTCCTGCTTGGTCAGCTGAGCAGCGAAGTTCTACTTAACTACCTCCTATCAGAAGAGACCTCAGAGCTGCATCTTTTGAGCCCAGTACTGAGCCTGAAAAGCATTTCCAACCCCACTTACAAGTAAAAGTAGCTAAAATGTGCCTGGCTGCTATTCACTGAAAAGCTCATTCTGCTTACATTTTTGGCATACGTTTGCTCCTACCGGGTCAGCTGAGCAGCGAATTTCTATTTAACCTCCTGCTATCATGAGAGACCTCAGGGCTGCATGTTTTGAGCCCAGTACTGAGCCTGAAAAGCATTTCCAACCCCACTTACAAGTAAAACTAGCTAAAATGTGCCTGGCTGCTCTTCACTGAAAAGCTCATTCTGCGTACATTTTTGGCATACGTTTGCTCCTGCCGGGTCAGCTGAGCAGCGAATTTCTATTTAACCACCTGCTATCATGAGAAACCTCAGGGCTGCATGTTTTGAGCCCAGTACTGATCCTGAAAAGCGTTTCCAACCCCACTTACAAGTAAAACTAGCTAAAATGTGCCTGGCTGCTATTCACTGAAAAGCTCATTCTGTGTACATTTTTGGCATACGTTTGCTCCTGCTGGGTCAGCCAAGTGGCAAATTTCTACTTAACCACCTACTATCATGAGAGACCTCAGGGCTGCATGTTTTGAGCGCAGTACTGAGCCTGAAAAGCGTTTCCAACCCCACTTACAAGTAAAACTAGCTAAAATGTGCCTGGCTGCTATTCACTAAAAAGATCATTCTGCGTACATTTTTGGCATACGTTTGCTCCTGCTTGGTCAGCTGAGCAGCGAAGTTCTACTTAACTACCTCCTATCAGAAGAGACCTCAGAGCTGCATCTTTTGAGCCCAGTACTGAGCCTGAAAAGCATTTCCAACCCCACTTACAAGTAAAACTAGCTAAAATGTGCCTGGCTGCTGTTCACTGAAAAGCTCATTCTGCTTACATTTTTGGCATACGTTTGCTCCTACCGGGTCAGCTGAGCAGCGAATTTCTATTTAACCTCCTGCTATCATGAGAGACCTCAGGGCTGCATGTTTTGAGCCCAGTACTGAGCCTGAAAAGCATTTCCAACCCCACTTACAAGTAAAACTAGCTAAAATGTGCCTGGCTGCTCTTCACTGAAAAGCTCATTCTGCGTACATTTTTGGCATACGTTTGCTCCTGCCGGGTCAGCTGTGCAGCGATGTTCTACTTAACTACCTCCTATCAGGAGAGACCTCAGAGCTGCATCTTTTGAGCCCAGTACTGAGCCTGAAAAGCATTTCCAACCCCACTTACAAGTAAAACTAGCTAAAATGTGCCTGACTGCTATTCACTGAAAAGCTCATTCTGCTTACATTTTTGGCATACGTTTGCTCCTACCGGGTCAGCTGAGCAGCGAATTTCTATTTAACCACCTGCAATCATGAGAGACCTCAGGGCTGCATGTTTTGAGCCCAGTACTGAGCCTGAAAAGCGTTTCCAACCCCACTTACAAGTAAAACTAGCTAAAATGTGCCTGGCTGCTATTCACAGAAAAGCTCATTCTGCTTACATTTTTGGCATACGTTTGCTCCTACCGGGTCAGCTGAGCAGCGAATTTCTGTTTAACCACCTGCAATCATGAGAGACCTCAGGGCTGCATGTTTTGAGCCCAGTACTGTTCCTGAAAAGCGTTTCCAACCCCACTTACAAGTAAAACTAGCTAAAATGTGCCTCGCTGCTATTCACTGAAAAGCTCATTCTGTGTACATTTTTGGCATACGTTTGCTCCTGCTGGGTCATCCAAGGCAAATTTCTACTTAACCACCTGCTATCATGAGAGACCTCAGGGCTGCATCTTTTGAGCGCAGTACTGAGCCTGAAAAGCGTTTCCAACCCCACTTACAAGTAAAACTTGCTAGAATGTGTCTGGCTGCTCTTCACTGAAAAGCTCATTCGGCGTACATTTTTGGCATACGTTTGCTCCTGCTTGGTCAGCTGAGCAGCGAATTTCTATTTAACCACCTACTATCATGAGAGACCTCAGGGCTGCATGTTTTGAGCCCAGTACTGATCCTGAAAAGCGTTTCCAACCCCACTTACAAATAAAACTAGCTAAAATGTGCCTGGCTGCTATTCACTGAAAAGCTCATTCTGCTTACATTTTTGGCATACGTTTGCTCCTACCGGGTCAGCTGAGCAGCGAATTTCTATTTAACCACCTGCAATCATGAGAGACCTCAGGGCTGCATGTTTTGAGCCAAGTACTGAGCCTGAAAAGCGTTTCCAACCCCACTTACAAGTAAAACTAGCTAAAATGTGCCTGGCTGCTATTCACAGAAAAGCTAATTCTGCTTACATTTTTGGCATACGTTTGCTCCTACCGGGTCAGCTGAGCAGCGAATTTCTATTAACCACCTGCTATCATGAGAGACCTCAGGGATGCATGTTTTGAGCCCATTACTGAGCCTGAAAAGCATTTCCAACCCCACTTACAAGTAAAACTAGCTAAAATGTGCCTGGCTGCTCTTCACTGAAAAGCTCATTCTGCTTACATTTTTGGCATACGTTTGCTCCTACCGGGTCAGCTGAGCAGCGAATTTCTATTTAACCACCTGCAATCATGAGAGACCTCAGGGCTGCATGTTTTGAGCCCAGTACTGAGCCTGAAAAGCGTTTCCAACCCCACTTACAAGTAAAACTAGCTAAAATGTGCCTGGCTGCTATTCACAGAAAAGCTCATTCGGCGTACATTTTTGGCATAATTTTGCTCCTGCTTGGTCAGCTGAGCAGCGAATTTCTTTTTAACCACCTACTATCATGAGAGACCTCAGGGCTGCATGTTTTGAGCCCAGTACTGAGCCTGAAAAGCGTTTCCAACCCCACTTACAAGTAAAACTTGCTAGAATGTGCCAGGCTGCTCTTCACTGAAAAGCTCATTCTGCGTACATTTTTGGCATACATTTGCTCCTGCCGGGTCAGCTGAGCAGCGAAGTTCTACTTAACTACCTCCTATCAGGAGAGACCTCAGAGCTGCATCTTTTGAGCCCAGTACTGAGCCTGAAAAGCATTTCCAACCCTACTTACAAGTAAAACTAGCTAAAATGTGCCTGGCTGCTCTTCACTGAAAAGCTCATTCTGCGTACATTTTTGGCATACGTTTGCTCCTGCCGGGTCAGCTGAGCAGCGAATTTCTATTTAACCACCTGCTATCATTGAAGACCTCAGGGCTGCATGTTTTGAGGCCAGTACTGATCCTGAAAAGCGTTTCCAACCCCACTTACAAGTAAAACTAGCTAAAATGTGCCTGGCTGCTATTCACTGAAAAGCTCATGCTGTGTACATTTTTGGCATACGTTTGCTCCTGCTGGGTCAGCCAAGTGGACAAACTTCTACTTAACCACCTGCTATCATGAGAGACCTCAGGGCTGCATCTTTTGAGCGCAGTACTGAGCCTGAAAAGCGTTTCCAACCCCACTTACAAGTAAAACTTGCTAGAATGTGCCTGGCTGCTCTTCACTGAAATGCTCATTCTGCGTACATTTTTGGCATACGTTTGCTCCTACAGGGTCAGCTGAGCTAGAATTTCTATTTAACCACCTGCTATCATGAGAGACCTCAGGGCTGCATGTCTTGAGCCCAGTACTGATCCTGTAAAGCGTTTCCAACCCCACTTACAAGTAAAACAAGCTAAAATGTGCCTGGCTGCTACTCATTGAAAAGCTCATTCTGTGTACATTTTTGGCATACGTTTGCTCCTGCTGGGTCAGCCAAGTGGCAAACTTCTACTTAACCACCTGCTATCATGAGAGACCTCAGGGCTGCATCTTTTGAGCACAGTACTGAGCCTGAAAAGCGTTTCCAACCCCACTTACAAGTAAAACTTGCTAGAATGTGCCTGGCTGCTCTTCACTGAAAAGCTCATTCTGCGTACATTTTTGGCATACATTTGCTCCTGCCGGGTCAGCTGAGCAGCGAAGTACTACTTAACTACCTCCTATCAGGAGAGACCTCAGAGGTGCATCTTTTGAGCCCAGTACTGAGCCTGAAAAGCATTTCCAATCCCACTTACAAGTAAAACTAGCTAAAATGTGCCTGGCTGCTCTTCACTGAAAAGCTCATTCTGCGTACATTTTTGGCATACGTTTGCTCCTGCTGGGTCAGCTGAGCAGCGAATTTCTATTTAACCACCTGCTATCATGGAAGACCTCAGGGCTGCATGTTTTGAGGCCAGTACTGATCCTGAAAAGCGTTTCCAACCCCACTTACAAGTAAAACTAGCTAAAATGTGCCTGGCTGCTATTCACTGAAAAGCTCATTCTGTGTACATTTTTGGCATACATTTGCTCCTGCCGGGTCAGCTGAGCAGCGAAGTTCTACTTAACTACCTCCTATCAGGAGAGACCTCAGAGCTGCATCTTTTGAGCCCAGTACTGAGCCTGAAAAGCATTTCCAACCCCACTTACAAGTAAAACTAGCTAAAATGTGCCTGGCTGCTATTCACTGAAAAGCTCATTCTGCGTACATTTTTGGCATACGTTTGCTCCTGCCGGGTCAGCTGAGCAGCGAATTTCTATTTAACCACCTGCTATCATGAGAGACCTCAGGGCTGCATGTTTTGAGGCCAGTACTGATCCTGAAAAGCGTTTCCAACCCCACTTACAAGTAAAACTAGCTAAAATGTGCCTGGCTGCTATTCACTGAAAAGATCATTCTGCGTACATTTTTGGCATACGTTTGGTCCTGCTTGGTCAGCTGAGCAGCGAAGTTCTACTTAACTACCTCCTATCAGAAGAGACCTCAGAGCTGCATCTTTTGAGCCCAGTTCTGAGCCTGAAAAGCATTTCCAACCCCACTTACAAGTAAAACTAGCTAAAATGTGCCTGGCTGCTATTCACTGAAAAGCTCATTCTGCTTACATTTTTGGCATACGTTTGCTCCTACCGGGTCAGCTGAGCAGCGAATTTCTATTTAACCTCCTGCTATCATGAGAGACCTCAGGGCTGCATGTTTTGAGCCCAGTACTGAGCCTGAAAAGCATTTCCAACCCCACTTACAAGTAAAACTAGCTAAAATGTGCCAGGCTGCTCTTCACTGAAAAGCTCATTCTGCGTACATTTTTGGCATACGTTTGCTCCTGCCGGGTCAGTTGTGCAGCGAAGTTCTACTTAACTACCTCCTGTCAGGAGAGACCTCAGAGCTGCATCTTTTGAGCCCAGTACTGAGCCTGAAAAGCATTTCCAACCCCACTTACAAGTAAAACTAGCTAAAATGTGCCTGACTGCTATTCACTGAAAAGCTCATTCTGCTTACATTTTTGGCATACGTTTGCTCCTACCGGGTCAGCTGAGCAGGGGAATTTCTATTTAACCACCTGCAATCATGAGAGACCTCAGGGCTGCATGTTTTGAGCCCAGTACTGAGCCTGAAAAGCGTTTCCAACCCCACTTACAAGTAAAACTAGCTAAAATGTGCCTGGCTGCTATTCACAGAAAAGCTCATTCTGCTTACATTTTTGGCATACGTTTGCTCCTACCGGGTCAGCTGAGCAGCGAATTTCTATTTAACCACCTGCTATCATGAGAGACCTCAGGGCTGCATGTTTTGAGCCCAGTACTGATCCTGAAAAGCGTTTCCAACCCCACTTACAAGTAAAACTAGCTAAAATGTGCCTGGCTGCTATTCACTGAAAAGCTCATTCTGTGTACATTTTTGGCATACGTTTGCTCCTGCCGGGTCAGCTGAGCAGCAAATTTCTGTTTAACCACCTGCTATCATGAGAGACCTCAGGGCTGCATGTTTTGAGCCCAGTACTGTTCCTGAAAAGCATTTCCAACCCCACTTACAAGTAAAACTAGCTAAAATGTTCCTGGCTGCTATTCACTGAAAAGCTCATTCTGTGTACATTTTTGGCATACGTTTGCTCCTGCTGGGTCATCCAAGGCAAATTTCTACTTAACCATCTGCTATCATGAGAGACCTAAGATGCATCTTTTGAGCGCAGTACTGAGCCTAAAAAAAGGGTTTCCAACCCCACTTACAAGTAAAACTTGCTAGAATGTGCCTGGCTGCTCTTCACTGAAAAGCTCATTCGGCGTACATTTTTGGCATACGTTTGGTCCTGCTTGGTCAGCTGAGCAGCGAATTTCTATTTAACCACCTGCTATCATGAGAGACCTCAGGGCTGCATGTTTTGAGGCCAGTACTGATCCTGAAAAGCGTTTCCAACCCCACTTACAAGTAAAACTAGCTAAAATGTGCCTGGCTGCTATTCACTGAAAAGCTCATTCTGTGTACATTTTTGGCATACATTTGCTCCTGCCGGGTCAGCTGAGCAGCGAAGTTCTACTTAACTACCTCCTATCAGGAGAGACCTCAGAGCTGCATCTTTTGAGCCCAGTACTGAGCCTGAAAAGCATTTCCAACCCCACTTACAAGTAAAACTAGCTAAAATGTGCCTGGCTGCTATTCACTGAAAAGCTCATTCTGCGTACATTTTTGGCATACGTTTGCTCCTGCCGGGTCAGCTGAGCAGCGAATTTCTATTTAACCACCTGCTATCATGAGAGACCTCAGGGCTGCATGTTTTGAGGCCAGTACTGATCCTGAAAAGCGTTTCCAACCCCACTTACAAGTAAAACTAGCTAAAATGTGCCTGGCTGCTATTCACTGAAAAGATCATTCTGCGTACATTTTTGGCATACGTTTGGTCCTGCTTGGTCAGCTGAGCAGCGAAGTTCTACTTAACTACCTCCTATCAGAAGAGACCTCAGAGCTGCATCTTTTGAGCCCAGTTCTGAGCCTGAAAAGCATTTCCAACCCCACTTACAAGTAAAACTAGCTAAAATGTGCCTGGCTGCTATTCACTGAAAAGCTCATTCTGCTTACATTTTTGGCATACGTTTGCTCCTACCGGGTCAGCTGAGCAGCGAATTTCTATTTAACCTCCTGCTATCATGAGAGACCTCAGGGCTGCATGTTTTGAGCCCAGTACTGAGCCTGAAAAGCATTTCCAACCCCACTTACAAGTAAAACTAGCTAAAATGTGCCAGGCTGCTCTTCACTGAAAAGCTCATTCTGCGTACATTTTTGGCATACGTTTGCTCCTGCCGGGTCAGTTGTGCAGCGAAGTTCTACTTAACTACCTCCTGTCAGGAGAGACCTCAGAGCTGCATCTTTTGAGCCCAGTACTGAGCCTGAAAAGCATTTCCAACCCCACTTACAAGTAAAACTAGCTAAAATGTGCCTGACTGCTATTCACTGAAAAGCTCATTCTGCTTACATTTTTGGCATACGTTTGCTCCTACCGGGTCAGCTGAGCAGGGGAATTTCTATTTAACCACCTGCAATCATGAGAGACCTCAGGGCTGCATGTTTTGAGCCCAGTACTGAGCCTGAAAAGCGTTTCCAACCCCACTTACAAGTAAAACTAGCTAAAATGTGCCTGGCTGCTATTCACAGAAAAGCTCATTCTGCTTACATTTTTGGCATACGTTTGCTCCTACCGGGTCAGCTGAGCAGCGAATTTCTATTTAACCACCTGCTATCATGAGAGACCTCAGGGCTGCATGTTTTGAGCCCAGTACTGATCCTGAAAAGCGTTTCCAACCCCACTTACAAGTAAAACTAGCTAAAATGTGCCTGGCTGCTATTCACTGAAAAGCTCATTCTGTGTACATTTTTGGCATACGTTTGCTCCTGCCGGGTCAGCTGAGCAGCAAATTTCTGTTTAACCACCTGCTATCATGAGAGACCTCAGGGCTGCATGTTTTGAGCCCAGTACTGTTCCTGAAAAGCATTTCCAACCCCACTTACAAGTAAAACTAGCTAAAATGTTCCTGGCTGCTATTCACTGAAAAGCTCATTCTGTGTACATTTTTGGCATACGTTTGCTCCTGCTGGGTCATCCAAGGCAAATTTCTACTTAACCATCTGCTATCATGAGAGACCTAAGATGCATCTTTTGAGCGCAGTACTGAGCCTAAAAAAAGGGTTTCCAACCCCACTTACAAGTAAAACTTGCTAGAATGTGCCTGGCTGCTCTTCACTGAAAAGCTCATTCGGCGTACATTTTTGGCATACGTTTGGTCCTGCTTGGTCAGCTGAGCAGCGAATTTCTATTTAACCACCTGCTATCATGAGAGACCTCAGGGCTGCATGTTTTGAGCCCAGTACTGATCCTGAAAAGCGTTTCTAACCCCACTTACAAGTAAAACTAGCTAAAATGTGCCTGGCTGCTATTCATTGAAAAGCTCATTCTGCGAACATTTTTGGCATACGTTTGCTCCTGCCGGGTTAGCTGAGCAGCGAATTTCTATTTAACCACCTGCTATCATGAGAGACCTCAGGGCTGCATGTTTTGAGCCCAGTACTGATCCTGAAAAGCGTTTCCAACCCCACTTACAAGTAAAACTAGCTAAAATGTGCCTGGATGCTAGTCACTGAAAAGCTCTTTCTGTGTACATTTTTGGCATACGTTTGCTCCTGCTGGGTCAGCCAAGTGGCAAATTTCTACTTAACCACCTGCTATCATGAGAGACCTCAGGGCTGCATCTTTTGAGCGCAGTACTGAGCCTGAAAAGTGTTTCCAACCCCACTTACAAGTAAAACTTGCTAGAATGTGCCAGGCTGCTCTTCACTGAAAAGCTCTTTCTGTGTACATTTTTGGCATACGTTTGCTCCTGCTGGGTCAGCCAAGTGGCAAATTTCTACTTAACCACCTCCTATCAGGAGAGACCTCAGAGCTGCATCTTTTGAGCCCAGTACTGAGCCTGAAAAGCATTTACAAGTAAAACTAGCTAAAATGTGCCTGGCTGCTCTTCACTGAAAAGCTCATTCTGTGTACATTTTTGGCATACGTTTGCTCCTGCCGGGTCAGCTGAGCAGCGAATTTCTATTTAACCTCCTGCTATCATGAGAGACCTCAGGGCTGCATGTTTTGAGCCCAGTACTGATCCTGAAAAGCGTTTCCAACCCCACTTACAAGTAAAACTATCTAAAATGTGCCTGGCTGCTCTTCACTGAAAAGCTCATTCTGAGTACATTTTTGGCATACGTTTGCTCCTACCGGGTCAGCTGAGCAGCGAATTTCTATTTAACCTCCTGCTATCATGAGAGACCTCAGGGATGCATGTTTTGAGCCCAGTACTGAGCCTGAAAAGCATTTCCAACCCCACTTACAAGTAAAACTAGCTAAAATGTGCCTGGCTGCTCTTCACTGAAAAGCTCATTCTGCTTACATTTTTGGCATACGTTTGCTCCTACCGGGTCAGCTGAGCAGCGAATTTCTATTTAACCACCTGCAATCATGAGAGACCTCAGGGCTGCATGTTTTGAGCCCAGTACTGAGCCTGAAAAGCGTTTCCAACCCCACTTACAAGTAAAACTAGCTAAAATGTGCCTGGCTGCTATTCACAGAAAAGCTCATTCGGCGTACATTTTTGGCATAATTTTGCTCCTGCTTGGTCAGCTGAGCAGCGAATTTCTTTTTAACCACCTACTATCATGAGAGACCTCAGGGCTGCATGTTTTGAGCCCAGTACTGAGCCTGAAAGCGTTTCCAACCCCACTTACAAGTAAAACTTGCTAGAATGTGCCAGGCTGCTCTTCACTGAAAAGCTCATTCTGCGTACATTTTTGGCATACATTTGCTCCTGCCTGTTCAGCTGAGCAGCGAAGTTCTTCTTAACTACCTCCTATCAGGAGAGACCTCAGAGCTGCATCTTTTGAGCCCAGTACTGAGCCTGAAAAGCATTTCCAACCCCACTTACAAGTAAAACTAGCTAAAATGTGCCTGGCTGCTCTTCACTGAAAAGCTCATTCTGCGTACATTTTTGGCATACCTTTGCTCCTGCCGGGTCAGCTGAGCAGCGAATTTCTATTTAACCACCTGCTATCACGAGAGACCTCAGGGCTGCATGTTTTGAGCCCAGTACTGATCCTGAAAAGCGTTTCCAACCCCACTTACAAGTAAAACTAGCTAAAATGTACCTGGCTGCTATTCACTGAAAAGCTCATTCTGTGTACATTTTTGGCATACGTTTGCTCCTGCCGGGTCAGCTGAGCAGCTAATTTCTATTTAACCACCTGCTATCATTGAAGACCTCAGGGCTGCATGTTTTGAGGCCAGTACTGATCCTGAAAAGCGTTTCCAACCCCACTTACAAGTAAAACTAGCTAAAATGTGCCTGGCTGCTATTCACTGAAAAGCTCATGCTGTGTACATTTGTGGCATACGTTTGCTCCTGCTGGGTCAGCCAGTTGGACAAACTTCTACTTAACCACCTGCTATCATGAGAGACCTCAGGGCTGCATCTTTTGAGCGCAGTACTGAGCCTGAAAAGCGTTTCCAACCCCACTTACAAGTAAAACTTGCTAGAATGTGCCTGGCTGCTCTTCACTGAAATGCTCATTCTGCGTACATTTTTGGCATACGTTTGCTCCTACAGGGTCAGCTGAGCTAGAATTTCTATTTAACCACCTGCTATCATGAGAGACCTCAGGGCTGCATGTCTTGAGCCCAGTACTGATCCTGTAAAGCGTTTCCAACCCCACTTACAAGTAAAACAAGCTAAAATGTGCCTGGCTGCTACTCATTGAAAAGCTCATTCTGTGTACATTTTTGGCATACGTTTGCTCCTGCTGGGTCAGCCAAGTGGCAAACTTCTACTTAACCACCTGCTATCATGAGAGACCTCAGGGCTGCATCTTTTGAGCGCAGTACTGAGCCTGAAAAGCGTTTTCAACCCCACTTACAAGTAAAACTTGCTAGAATGTGCCTGGCTGCTCTTCACTGAAAAGCTCATTCTGCGTACATTTTTGGCATACATTTGCTCCTGCCGGGTCAGCTGAGCAGCGAAGTACTACTTAACTACCTCCTATCAGGAGAGACCTCAGAGGTGCATCTTTTGAGCCCAGTACTGAGCCTGAAAAGCATTTCCAATCCCACTTACAAGTAAAACTAGCTAAAATGTGCCTGGCTCTCTTCACTGAAAAGCTCATTCTGCGTACATTTTTGGCATACGTTTGCTCCTGCCGGGTCAGCTGAGCAGCGAATTTCTATTTAACCACCTGCTATCATGGAAGACCTCAGGGCTGCATGTTTTGAGGCCAGTACTGATCCTGAAAAGCGTTTCCAACCCCACTTACAAGTAAAACTAGCTAAAATGTGCCTGGCTGCTATTCACTGAAAAGCTCATTCTGTGTACATTTTTGGCATACATTTGCTCCTGCCGGGTCAGCTGAGCAGCGAAGTTCTACTTAACTACCTCCTATCAGGAGAGACCTCAGAGCTGCATCTTTTGAGCCCAGTACTGAGCCTGAAAAGCATTTCCAACCCCACTTACAAGTAAAACTAGCTAAAATGTGCCTGGCTGCTATTCACTGAAAAGCTCATTCTGCGTACATTTTTGGCATACGTTTGCTCCTGCCGGGTCAGCTGAGCAGCGAATTTCTATTTAACCACCTGCTATCATGAGAGACCTCAGGGCTGCATGTTTTGAGGCCAGTACTGATCCTGAAAAGCGTTTCCAACCCCACTTACAAGTAAAACTAGCTAAAATGTGCCTGGCTGCTATTCACTGAAAAGATCATTCTGCGTACATTTTTGGCATACGTTTGGTCCTGCTTGGTCAGCTGAGCAGCGAAGTTCTACTTAACTACCTCCTATCAGAAGAGACCTCAGAGCTGCATCTTTTGAGCCCAGTTCTGAGCCTGAAAAGCATTTCCAACCCCACTTACAAGTAAAACTAGCTAAAATGTGCCTGGCTGCTATTCACTGAAAAGCTCATTCTGCTTACATTTTTGGCATACGTTTGCTCCTACCGGGTCAGCTGAGCAGCGAATTTCTATTTAACCTCCTGCTATCATGAGAGACCTCAGGGCTGCATGTTTTGAGCCCAGTACTGAGCCTGAAAAGCATTTCCAACCCCACTTACAAGTAAAACTAGCTAAAATGTGCCTGGCTGCTATTCACTGAAAAGATCATTCTGCGTACATTTTTGGCATACGTTTGGTCCTGCTTGGTCAGCTGAGCAGCGAAGTTCTACTTAACTACCTCCTATCAGAAGAGACCTCAGAGCTGCATCTTTTGAGCCCAGTTCTGAGCCTGAAAAGCATTTCCAACCCCACTTACAAGTAAAACTAGCTAAAATGTGCCTGGCTGCTATTCACTGAAAAGCTCATTCTGCTTACATTTTTGGCATACGTTTGCTCCTACCGGGTCAGCTGAGCAGCGAATTTCTATTTAACCACCTGCAATCATGAGAGACCTCAGGGCTGCATGTTTTGAGCCCAGTACTGAGCCTGAAAAGCGTTTCCAACCCCACTTACAAGTAAAACTAGCTAAAATGTGCCTGGCTGCTATTCACAGAAAAGCTCATTCTGCTTACATTTTTGGCATACGTTTGCTCCTACCGGGTCAGCTGAGCAGCGAATTTCTATTTAACCACCTGCTATCATGAGAGACCTCAGGGCTGCATGTTTTGAGCCCAGTACTGATCCTGAAAAGCGTTTCCAACCCCACTTACAAGTAAAACTAGCTAAAATGTGCCTGGCTGCTATTCACTGAAAAGCTCATTCTGTGTACATTTTTGGCATACGTTTGCTCCTGCTGGGTCATCCAAGGCAAATTTCTACTTAACCACCTGCTATCATGAGAGACCTCAGATGCATCTTTTGAGCGCAGTACTGAGCCTGAAAAGCGTTTCCAACCCCACTTACAAGTAAAACTTGCTAGAATGTGCCTGGCTGCTCTTCACTGAAAAGCTCATTCGGCGTACATTTTTGGCATACGTTTGGTCCTGCTTGGTCAGCTGAGCAGCGAATTTCTATTTAACCACCTGCTATCATGAGAGACCTCAGGGCTGCATGTTTTGAGCCCAGTACTGATCCTGAAAAGCGTTTCCAACCCCACTTACAAGTAAAACTAGCTAAAATGTGCCTGGCTGCTATTCATTGAAAAGCTCATTCTGCGAACATTTTTGGCATACGTTTGCTCCTGCCGGGTTAGCTGAGCAGCGAATTTCTATTTAACCACCTGCTATCATGAGAGACCTCAGGGCTGCATGTTTTGAGCCCAGTACTGATCCTGAAAAGCGTTTCCAACCCCACTTACAAGTAAAACTAGCTAAAATGTGCCTGGATGCTAGTCACTGAAAAGCTCTTTCTGTGTACATTTTTGGCATACGTTTGCTCCTGCTGGGTCAGCCAAGTGGCAAATTTCTACTTAACCACCTGCTATCATGAGAGACCTCAGGGCTGCATCTTTTGAGCGCAGTACTGAGCCTGAAAAGTGTTTCCAACCCCACTTACAAGTAAAACTTGCTAGAATGTGCCAGGCTGCTCTTCACTGAAAAGCTCTTTCTGTGTACATTTTTGGCATACGTTTGCTCCTGCTGGGTCAGCCAAGTGGCAAATTTCTACTTAACCACCTCCTATCAGGAGAGACCTCAGAGCTGCATCTTTTGAGCCCAGTACTGAGCCTGAAAAGCATTTACAAGTAAAACTAGCTAAAATGTGCCTGGCTGCTCTTCACTGAAAAGCTCATTCTGTGTACATTTTTGGCATACGTTTGCTCCTGCCGGGTCAGCTGAGCAGCGAATTTCTATTTAACCTCCTGCTATCATGAGAGACCTCAGGGCTGCATGTTTTGAGCCCAGTACTGATCCTGAAAAGCGTTTCCAACCCCACTTACAAGTAAAACTATCTAAAATGTGCCTGGCTGCTCTTCACTGAAAAGCTCATTCTGCGTACATTTTTGGCATACGTTTGCTCCTACCGGGTCAGCTGAGCAGCGAATTTCTATTTAACCTCCTGCTATCATGAGAGACCTCAGGGATGCATGTTTTGAGCCCAGTACTGAGCCTGAAAAGCATTTCCAACCCCACTTACAAGTAAAACTAGCTAAAATGTGCCTGGCTGCTCTTCACTGAAAAGCTCATTCTGCTTACATTTTTGGCATACGTTTGCTCCTACCGGGTCAGCTGAGCAGCGAATTTCTATTTAACCACCTGCAATCATGAGAGACCTCAGGGCTGCATGTTTTGAGCCCAGTACTGAGCCTGAAAAGCGTTTCCAACCCCACTTACAAGTAAAACTAGCTAAAATGTGCCTGGCTGCTATTCACAGAAAAGCTAATTCGGCGTACATTTTTGGCATAATTTTGCTCCTGCTTGGTCAGCTGAGCAGCGAATTTCTTTTTAACCACCTACTATCATGAGAGACCTCAGGGCTGCATGTTTTGAGCCCAGTACTGAGCCTGAAAAGCGTTTCCAACCCCACTTACAAGTAAAACTTGCTAGAATGTGCCAGGCTGCTCTTCACTGAAAAGCTCATTCTGCGTACATTTTTGGCATACATTTGCTCCTGCCGGGTCAGCTGAGCAGCGAAGTTCTACTTAACTGCCTCCTATCAGGAGAGACCCCAGAGCTGCATCTTTTGAGCCCAGTACTGAGCCTGAAAAGCATTTCCAACCCCACTTACAAGTAAAACTAGCTAAAATGTGCCTGGCTGCTCTTCACTGAAAAGCTCATTCTGCGTACATTTTTGGCATACCTTTGCTCCTGCCGGGTCAGCTGAGCAGCGAATTTCTATTTAACCACCTGCTATCACGAGAGACCTCAGGGCTGCATGTTTTGAGCCCAGTACTGATCCTGAAAAGCGTTTCCAACCCCACTTACAAGTAAAACTAGCTAAAATGTACCTGGCTGCTATTCACTGAAAAGCTCATTCTGTGTACATTTTTGGCATACGTTTGCTCCTGCCGGTCAGCTGAGCAGCGAATTTCTATTTAACCACCTGCTATCATTGAAGACCTCGGGCTGCATGTTTTGAGGCCAGTACTGATCCTGAAAAGCGTTTCCAACCCCACTTACAATAAAACTTGCTAGAATGTGTCTGGCTGCTCTTCACTGAAAAGCTCATTCGGCGTAGATTTTTGGCATACGTTTGCTCCTGCTTGGTCAGCTGAGCAGCGAATTTCTATTTAACCACCTACTATCATGAGAGACCTCAGGGCTGCATGTTTTGAGCCCAGTACTGATCCTGAAAAGCGTTTCCAACCCCACTTACAAGTAAAACTAGCTAAAATGTGCCTGGCTGCTATTCACTGAAAAGCTCATTCTGCTTACATTTTTGGCATACGTTTGCTCCTACCGGGTCAGCTGAGCAGCGAATTTCTATTTAACCACCTGCAATCATGAGAGACCTCAGGGCTGCATGTTTTGAGCCCAGTACTGAGCCTGAAAAGCGTTTCCAACCCCACTTACAAGTAAAACTAGCTAAAATGTGCCTGGCTGCTATTCACAGAAAAGCTAATTCTGCTTACATTTTTGGCATACGTTTGCTCCTACCGGGTCAGCTGAGCAGCGAATTTCTATTTAACCACCTGCTATCATGAGAGACCTCAGGGCTGCATGTTTTGAGCCCAGTACTGATCCTGAAAAGCGTTTCCAACCCCACTTACAAGTAAAACTAGCTAAAATGTGCCTGGCTGCTATTCACTGAAAAGCTCATTCTGTGTACATTTTTGGCATACGTTTGCTCCTGCTGGGTCATCCAAGGCAAATTTCTACTTAACCACCTGCTATCATGAGAGACCTCAGGGCTGCATCTTTTGAGCGCAGTACTGAGCCTGAAAAGCGTTTCCAACCCCACTTACAAGTAAAACTTGCTAGAATGTGCCTGGCTGCTCTTCACTGAAAAGCTCATTCGGCGTACATTTTTGGCATACGTTTGCTCCTGCTTGGTCAGCTGAGCAGCGAATTTCTATTTAACCACCTGCTATCATGAGAGACCTCAGGGCTGCATGTTTTGAGCCCAGTACTGATCCTGAAAAGCGTTTCCAACCCCACTTACAAGTAAAACTAGCTAAAATGTGCCTGGCTGCTATTCACTGAAAAGCTCATTCTGCGTACATTTTTAGCATACATTTGCTCCTGCCGGGTCAGCTGAGCAGCGAAGTTCTACTTAACTACCTCCTATCAGGAGAGACCTCAGAGCTGCATCTTTTGAGCCCAGTACTGAGCCTGAAAAGCATTTCCAACCCCACTTACAAGTAAAACTAGCTAAAATGTGCCTGGCTGCTCTTCACTGAAAAGCTCATTCTGCGAACATTTTTGGCATACGTTTGCTCCTGCCGGGTCAGCTGAGCAGCAAATTTCTATTTAACCACCTGCTATCATGAGAGACATCAGGGCTGCACGTTTTGAGCCCAGTACTGATCCTGAAAAGCGTTTCCAACCCCACTTACAAGTAAAACTAGCTAAAATGTGCCTGGATGCTAGTCACTGAAAAGCTCATTCTGCGTACATTTTTGGCATACGTTTGCTCCTGCCGGGTCAGCTGAGCAGCGAATTTCTATTTAACCACCTGCTATCATGAGAGACATCAGGGCTGCATGTTTTGAGCCCAGTACTGATCCTGAACAGCGTTTCCAACCCCACTTTCAAGTAAAACTAGCTAAAATGTGCCTGGCTGCTATTCACTGAAAAGCTCATTCTGCGTACATTTTTGGCATACATTTGCTCCTGCCGGGTCAGCTGAGAAGCGAATTTCTATTTAACCACCTGCTATCATGAGAGACCTCAGGGCTGCATGTTTTGAGCCCTGTACTGATCCTGAAAAGCGTTTCCAACCCCACTTACAAGTAAAACTAGCTAAAATGTGCCTGGATGCTAGTCACTGAAAAGCTCATTCTGTGTACATTTTTGGCATACATTTGCTCCTGCTGGGTCAGCCAAGTGGCAAATTTCTACTTAACCACCTGCTATCATGAGAGACCTCAGGGCTGCATCTTTTGAGCGCAGTACTGAGCCTGAAAAGTGTTTCCAACCCCACTTACAAGTAAAACTTGCTAGAATGTGCCAGGCTGCTCTTCACTGAAAAGCTCATTCTGCGTACATTTTTGGCATACATTTGCTCCTGCCGGGTCAGCTGAGCAGCGAAGTTCTACTTAACTACCTCCTATCAGGAGAGACCTCAGAGTTGCATCTTTTGAGCCCAGTACTGAGCCTGAAAAGCATTTCCAACCCCACTTACAAGTAAAACTAGCTAAAATGTGCCTGGCTGCTATTCACTGAAAAGCTCATTCTGTGTACATTTTTGGCATACGTTTGTTCCTGCTGGGTCAGCCAAGTGGCAAATTTCTACTTAACCACCTGCTATCATGAGAGACCTCAGGGCTGCATGTTTTGAGCGCAGTACTGAGCCTGAAAAGCGTTTCCAACCCCACTTACAAGTAAAACTAGCTAAAATGTGCCCGGCTGCTATTCACTGAAAAGATCATTCTGCATACATTTTTGGCATACGTTTGCTCCTGCTTGGTCAGCTGAGCAGCGAAGTTCTACTTAACTACCTCCTATCAGAAGAGACCTCAGAGCTGCATCTTTTGAGCCCAGTACTGAGCCTGAAAAGTGTTTCCAACCCCACTTACAAGTAAAACTAGCTAAAATGTGCCTGGCTGCTCTTCACTGAAAAGCTCATTCTGCGAACATTTTTGGCATACGTTTGCTCCTGCCGGGTCAGCTGAGCAGCAAATTTCTATTTAACCACCTGCTATCATGAGAGACCTCAGGGCTGCATGTTTTGAGCCCAGTACTGAGCCTGAAAAGCATTTCCAACCCCACTTACAAGTAAAACTAGCTAAAATGTGCCTGGCTGCTCTTCACTGAAAAGCTCATTCTGCGTACATTTTTGGCATACGTTTGCTCCTGCCGGGTCAGTTGTGCAGCGAAGTTCTACTTAACTACCTCCTATCAGGAGAGACCTCAGAGCTGCATCTTTTGGGCCCAGTACTGAGCCTGAAAAGCATTTCCAACCCCACTTACAAGTAAAACTAGCTAAAATGAGCCTGACTGCTATTCACTGAAAAGCTCATTCTGCTTACATTTTTGGCATACGTTTGCTCCTACCGGGTCAGCTGAGCAGCGAATTTCTATTTAACCACCTGCAATCATGAGAGACCTCAGGGCTGCATGTTTTGAGCCCAGTACTGAGCCTGAAAAGCGTTTCCAACCCCACTTACAAGTAAAACTAGCTAAAATGTGCCTGGCTGCTATTCACAGAAAAGCTCATTCTGCTTACATTTTTGGCATACGTTTGCTCCTACCGGGTCAGCTGAGCAGCGAATTTCTATTTAACCACCTGCTATCATGAGAGACCTCAGGGCTGCATGTTTTGAGCCCAGTACTGATCCTGAAAAGCGTTTCCAACCCCACTTACAAGTAAAACTAGCTAAAATGTGCCTGGCTGCTATTCACTGAAAAGCTCATTCTGTGTACATTTTTGGCATACGTTTGCTCCTGCTGGGTCATCCAAGGCAAATTTCTACTTAACCACCTGCTATCATGAGAGACCTCAGATGCATCTTTTGAGCGCAGTACTGAGCCTGAAAAGCGTTTCCAACCCCACTTACAAGTAAAACTTGCTAGAATGTGCCTGGCTGCTCTTCACTGAAAAGCTCATTCGGCGTACATTTTTGGCATACGTTTGGTCCTGCTTGGTCAGCTGAGCAGCGAATTTCTATTTAACCACCTGCTATCATGAGAGACCTCAGGGCTGCATGTTTTGAGCCCAGTACTGATCCTGAAAAGCGTTTCCAACCCCACTTACAAGTAAAACTAGCTAAAATGTGCCTGGCTGCTATTCATTGAAAAGCTCATTCTGCGAACATTTTTGGCATACGTTTGCTCCTGCCGGGTTAGCTGAGCAGCGAATTTCTATTTAACCACCTGCTATCATGAGAGACCTCAGGGCTGCATGTTTTGAGCCCAGTACTGATCCTGAAAAGCGTTTCCAACCCCACTTACAAGTAAAACTAGCTAAAATGTGCCTGGATGCTAGTCACTGAAAAGCTCTTTCTGTGTACATTTTTGGCATACGTTTGCTCCTGCTGGGTCAGCCAAGTGGCAAATTTCTACTTAACCACCTGCTATCATGAGAGACCTCAGGGCTGCATCTTTTGAGCGCAGTACTGAGCCTGAAAAGTGTTTCCAACCCCACTTACAAGTAAAACTTGCTAGAATGTGCCAGGCTGCTCTTCACTGAAAAGCTCTTTCTGTGTACATTTTTGGCATACGTTTGCTCCTGCTGGGTCAGCCAAGTGGCAAATTTCTACTTAACCACCTCCTATCAGGAGAGACCTCAGAGCTGCATCTTTTGAGCCCAGTACTGAGCCTGAAAAGCATTTACAAGTAAAACTAGCTAAAATGTGCCTGGCTGCTCTTCACTGAAAAGCTCATTCTGTGTACATTTTTGGCATACGTTTGCTCCTGCCGGGTCAGCTGAGCAGCGAATTTCTATTTAACCTCCTGCTATCATGAGAGACCTCAGGGCTGCATGTTTTGAGCCCAGTACTGATCCTGAAAAGCGTTTCCAACCCCACTTACAAGTAAAACTATCTAAAATGTGCCTGGCTGCTCTTCACTGAAAAGCTCATTCTGCGTACATTTTTGGCATACGTTTGCTCCTACCGGGTCAGCTGAGCAGCGAATTTCTATTTAACCTCCTGCTATCATGAGAGACCTCAGGGATGCATGTTTTGAGCCCAGTACTGAGCCTGAAAAGCATTTCCAACCCCACTTACAAGTAAAACTAGCTAAAATGTGCCTGGCTGCTCTTCACTGAAAAGCTCATTCTGCTTACATTTTTGGCATACGTTTGCTCCTACCGGGTCAGCTGAGCAGCGAATTTCTATTTAACCACCTGCAATCATGAGAGACCTCAGGGCTGCATGTTTTGAGCCCAGTACTGAGCCTGAAAAGCGTTTCCAACCCCACTTACAAGTAAAACTAGCTAAAATGTGCCTGGCTGCTATTCACAGAAAAGCTCATTCGGCGTACATTTTTGGCATAATTTTGCTCCTGCTTGGTCAGCTGAGCAGCGAATTTCTTTTTAACCACCTACCATCATGAGAGACCTCAGGGCTGCATGTTTTGAGCCCAGTACTGAGCCTGAAAAGCGTTTCCAACCCCACTTACAAGTAAAACTTGCTAGAATGTGCCAGGCTGCTCTTCACTGAAAAGCTCATTCTGCGTACATTTTTGGCATACATTTGCTCCTGCCGGGTCAGCTGAGCAGCGAAGTTCTACTTAACTGCCTCCTATCAGGAGAGACCCCAGAGCTGCATCTTTTGAGCCCAGTACTGAGCCTGAAAAGCATTTCCAACCCCACTTACAAGTAAAACTAGCTAAAATGTGCCTGGCTGCTCTTCACTGAAAAGCTCATTCTGCGTACATTTTTGGCATACCTTTGCTCCTGCCGGGTCAGCTGAGCAGCGAATTTCTATTTAACCACCTGCTATCACGAGAGACCTCAGGGCTGCATGTTTTGAGCCCAGTACTGATCCTGAAAAGCGTTTCCAACCCCACTTACAAGTAAAACTAGCTAAAATGTACCTGGCTGCTATTCACTGAAAAGCTCATTCTGTGTACATTTTTGGCATACGTTTGCTCCTGCCGGTCAGCTGAGCAGCGAATTTCTATTTAACCACCTGCTATCATTGAAGACCTCGGGCTGCATGTTTTGAGGCCAGTACTGATCCTGAAAAGCGTTTCCAACCCCACTTACAATAAAACTTGCTAGAATGTGTCTGGCTGCTCTTCACTGAAAAGCTCATTCGGCGTAGATTTTTGGCATACGTTTGCTCCTGCTTGGTCAGCTGAGCAGCGAATTTCTATTTAACCACCTACTATCATGAGAGACCTCAGGGCTGCATGTTTTGAGCCCAGTACTGATCCTGAAAAGCGTTTCCAACCCCACTTACAAGTAAAACTAGCTAAAATGTGCCTGGCTGCTATTCACTGAAAAGCTCATTCTGCTTACATTTTTGGCATACGTTTGCTCCTACCGGGTCAGCTGAGCAGCGAATTTCTATTTAACCACCTGCAATCATGAGAGACCTCAGGGCTGCATGTTTTGAGCCCAGTACTGAGCCTGAAAAGCGTTTCCAACCCCACTTACAAGTAAAACTAGCTAAAATGTGCCTGGCTGCTATTCACAGAAAAGCTAATTCTGCTTACATTTTTGGCATACGTTTGCTCCTACCGGGTCAGCTGAGCAGCGAATTTCTATTTAACCACCTGCTATCATGAGAGACCTCAGGGCTGCATGTTTTGAGCCCAGTACTGATCCTGAAAAGCGTTTCCAACCCCACTTACAAGTAAAACTAGCTAAAATGTGCCTGGCTGCTATTCACTGAAAAGCTCATTCTGTGTACATTTTTGGCATACGTTTGCTCCTGCTGGGTCATCCAAGGCAAATTTCTACTTAACCACCTGCTATCATGAGAGACCTCAGGGCTGCATCTTTTGAGCGCAGTACTGAGCCTGAAAAGCGTTTCCAACCCCACTTACAAGTAAAACTTGCTAGAATGTGCCTGGCTGCTCTTCACTGAAAAGCTCATTCGGCGTACATTTTTGGCATACGTTTGCTCCTGCTTGGTCAGCTGAGCAGCGAATTTCTATTTAACCACCTGCTATCATGAGAGACCTCAGGGCTGCATGTTTTGAGCCCAGTACTGATCCTGAAAAGCGTTTCCAACCCCACTTACAAGTAAAACTAGCTAAAATGTGCCTGGCTGCTATTCACTGAAAAGCTCATTCTGCGTACATTTTTAGCATACATTTGCTCCTGCCGGGTCAGCTGAGCAGCGAAGTTCTACTTAACTACCTCCTATCAGGAGAGACCTCAGAGCTGCATCTTTTGAGCCCAGTACTGAGCCTGAAAAGCATTTCCAACCCCACTTACAAGTAAAACTAGCTAAAATGTGCCTGGCTGCTCTTCACTGAAAAGCTCATTCTGCGAACATTTTTGGCATACGTTTGCTCCTGCCGGGTCAGCTGAGCAGCAAATTTCTATTTAACCACCTGCTATCATGAGAGACATCAGGGCTGCACGTTTTGAGCCCAGTACTGATCCTGAAAAGCGTTTCCAACCCCACTTACAAGTAAAACTAGCTAAAATGTGCCTGGATGCTAGTCACTGAAAAGCTCATTCTGCGTACATTTTTGGCATACGTTTGCTCCTGCCGGGTCAGCTGAGCAGCGAATTTCTATTTAACCACCTGCTATCATGAGAGACATCAGGGCTGCATGTTTTGAGCCCAGTACTGATCCTGAACAGCGTTTCCAACCCCACTTACAAGTAAAACTAGCTAAAATGTGCCTGGCTGCTATTCACTGAAAAGCTCATTCTGCGTACATTTTTGGCATACATTTGCTCCTGCCGGGTCAGCTGAGAAGCGAATTTCTATTTAACCACCTGCTATCATGAGAGACCTCAGGGCTGCATGTTTTGAGCCCTGTACTGATCCTGAAAAGCGTTTCCAACCCCACTTACAAGTAAAACTAGCTAAAATGTGCCTGGATGCTAGTCACTGAAAAGCTCATTCTGTGTACATTTTTGGCATACGTTTGCTCCTGCTGGGTCAGCCAAGTGGCAAATTTCTACTTAACCACCTGCTATCATGAGAGACCTCAGGGCTGCATCTTTTGAGCGCAGTACTGAGCCTGAAAAGTGTTTCCAACCCCACTTACAAGTAAAACTTGCTAGAATGTGCCAGGCTGCTCTTCACTGAAAAGCTCATTCTGCGTACATTTTTGGCATACATTTGCTCCTGCCGGGTCAGCTGAGCAGCGAAGTTCTACTTAACTACCTCCTATCAGGAGAGACCTCAGAGTTGCATCTTTTGAGCCCAGTACTGAGCCTGAAAAGCATTTCCAACCCCACTTACAAGTAAAACTAGCTAAAATGTGCCTGGCTGCTATTCACTGAAAAGCTCATTCTGTGTACATTTTTGGCATACGTTTGTTCCTGCTGGGTCAGCCAAGTGGCAAATTTCTACTTAACCACCTGCTATCATGAGAGACCTCAGGGCTGCATGTTTTGAGCGCAGTACTGAGCCTGAAAAGCGTTTCCAACCCCACTTACAAGTAAAACTAGCTAAAATGTGCCCGGCTGCTATTCACTGAAAAGATCATTCTGCATACATTTTTGGCATACGTTTGCTCCTGCTTGGTCAGCTGAGCAGCGAAGTTCTACTTAACTACCTCCTATCAGAAGAGACCTCAGAGCTGCATCTTTTGAGCCCAGTACTGAGCCTGAAAAGTGTTTCCAACCCCACTTACAAGTAAAACTAGCTAAAATGTGCCTGGCTGCTCTTCACTGAAAAGCTCATTCTGCGAACATTTTTGGCATACGTTTGCTCCTGCCGGGTCAGCTGAGCAGCAAATTTCTATTTAACCACCTGCTATCATGAGAGACCTCAGGGCTGCATGTTTTGAGCCCAGTACTGAGCCTGAAAAGCATTTCCAACCCCACTTACAAGTAAAACTAGCTAAAATGTGCCTGGCTGCTCTTCACTGAAAAGCTCATTCTGCGTACATTTTTGGCATACGTTTGCTCCTGCCGGGTCAGTTGTGCAGCGAAGTTCTACTTAACTACCTCCTATCAGGAGAGACCTCAGAGCTGCATCTTTTGAGCCCAGTACTGAGCCTGAAAAGCATTTCCAACCCCACTTACAAGTAAAACTAGCTAAAATGAGCCTGACTGCTATTCACTGAAAAGCTCATTCTGCTTACATTTTTGGCATACGTTTGCTCCTACCGGGTCAGCTGAGCAGCGAATTTCTATTTAACCACCTGCAATCATGAGAGACCTCAGGGCTGCATGTTTTGAGCCCAGTACTGAGCCTGAAAAGCGTTTCCAACCCCACTTACAAGTAAAACTAGCTAAAATGTGCCTGGCTGCTATTCACAGAAAAGCTCATTCTGCTTACATTTTTGGCATACGTTTGCTCCTACCGGGTCAGCTGAGCAGCGAATTTCTATTTAACCACCTGCTATCATGAGAGACCTCAGGGCTGCATGTTTTGAGCCCAGTACTGATCCTGAAAAGCGTTTCCAACCCCACTTACAAGTAAAACTAGCTAAAATGTGCCTGGCTGCTATTCACTGAAAAGCTCATTCTGTGTACATTTTTGGCATACGTTTGCTCCTGCTGGGTCATCCAAGGCAAATTTCTACTTAACCACCTGCTATCATGAGAGACCTCAGATGCATCTTTTGAGCGCAGTACTGAGCCTGAAAAGCGTTTCCAACCCCACTTACAAGTAAAACTTGCTAGAATGTGCCTGGCTGCTCTTCACTGAAAAGCTCATTCGGCGTACATTTTTGGCATACGTTTGGTCCTGCTTGGTCAGCTGAGCAGCGAATTTCTATTTAACCACCTGCTATCATGAGAGACCTCAGGGCTGCATGTTTTGAGCCCAGTACTGATCCTGAAAAGCGTTTCCAACCCCACTTACAAGTAAAACTAGCTAAAATGTGCCTGGCTGCTATTCATTGAAAAGCTCATTCTGCGAACATTTTTGGCATACGTTTGCTCCTGCCGGGTTAGCTGAGCAGCGAATTTCTATTTAACCACCTGCTATCATGAGAGACCTCAGGGCTGCATGTTTTGAGCCCAGTACTGATCCTGAAAAGCGTTTCCAACCCCACTTACAAGTAAAACTAGCTAAAATGTGCCTGGATGCTAGTCACTGAAAAGCTCTTTCTGTGTACATTTTTGGCATACGTTTGCTCCTGCTGGGTCAGCCAAGTGGCAAATTTCTACTTAACCACCTGCTATCATGAGAGACCTCAGGGCTGCATCTTTTGAGCACAGTACTGAGCCTGAAAAGTGTTTCCAACCCCACTTACAAGTAAAACTTGCTAGAATGTGCCAGGCTGCTCTTCACTGAAAAGCTCTTTCTGTGTACATTTTTGGCATACGTTTGCTCCTGCTGGGTCAGCCAAGTGGCAAATTTCTACTTAACCACCTCCTATCAGGAGAGACCTCAGAGCTGCATCTTTTGAGCCCAGTACTGAGCCTGAAAAGCATTTACAAGTAAAACTAGCTAAAATGTGCCTGGCTGCTCTTCACTGAAAAGCTCATTCTGTGTACATTTTTGGCATACGTTTGCTCCTGCCGGGTCAGCTGAGCAGCGAATTTCTATTTAACCTCCTGCTATCATGAGAGACCTCAGGGCTGCATGTTTTGAGCCCAGTACTGATCCTGAAAAGCGTTTCCAACCCCACTTACAAGTAAAACTATCTAAAATGTGCCTGGCTGCTCTTCACTGAAAAGCTCATTCTGCGTACATTTTTGGCATACGTTTGCTCCTACCGGGTCAGCTGAGCAGCGAATTTCTATTTAACCTCCTGCTATCATGAGAGACCTCAGGGATGCATGTTTTGAGCCCAGTACTGAGCCTGAAAAGCATTTCCAACCCCACTTACAAGTAAAACTAGCTAAAATGTGCCTGGCTGCTCTTCACTGAAAAGCTCATTCTGCTTACATTTTCGGCATACATTTGCTCCTACCGGGTCAGCTGAGCAGCGAATTTCTATTTAACCACCTGCAATCATGAGAGACCTCAGGGCTGCATGTTTTGAGCCCAGTACTGAGCCTGAAAAGCGTTTCCAACCCCACTTACAAGTAAAACTAGCTAAAATGTGCCTGGCTGCTATTCACAGAAAAGCTCATTCGGCGTACATTTTTGGCATAATTTTGCTCCTGCTTGGTCAGCTGAGCAGCGAATTTCTTTTTAACCACCTACTATCATGAGAGACCTCAGGGCTGCATGTTTTGAGCCCAGTACTGAGCCTGAAAAGCGTTTCCAACCCCACTTACAAGTAAAACTTGCTAGAATGTGCCAGGCTGCTCTTCACTGAAAAGCTCATTCTGCGTACATTTTTGGCATACATTTGCTCCTGCCGGGTCAGCTGAGCAGCGAAGTTCTACTTAACTGCCTCCTATCAGGAGAGACCCCAGAGCTGCATCTTTTGAGCCCAGTACTGAGCCTGAAAAGCATTTCCAACCCCACTTACAAGTAAAACTAGCTAAAATGTGCCTGGCTGCTCTTCACTGAAAAGCTCATTCTGCGTACATTTTTGGCATACCTTTGCTCCTGCCGGGTCAGCTGAGCAGCGAATTTCTATTTAACCACCTGCTATCACGAGAGACCTCAGGGCTGCATGTTTTGAGCCCAGTACTGATCCTGAAAAGCGTTTCCAACCCCACTTACAAGTAAAACTAGCTAAAATGTACCTGGCTGCTATTCACTGAAAAGCTCATTCTGTGTACATTTTTGGCATACGTTTGCTCCTGCCGGTCAGCTGAGCAGCGAATTTCTATTTAACCACCTGCTATCATTGAAGACCTCGGGCTGCATGTTTTGAGGCCAGTACTGATCCTGAAAAGCGTTTCCAACCCCACTTACAATAAAACTTGCTAGAATGTGTCTGGCTGCTCTTCACTGAAAAGCTCATTCGGCGTAGATTTTTGGCATACGTTTGCTCCTGCTTGGTCAGCTGAGCAGCGAATTTCTATTTAACCACCTACTATCATGAGAGACCTCAGGGCTGCATGTTTTGAGCCCAGTACTGATCCTGAAAAGCGTTTCCAACCCCACTTACAAGTAAAACTAGCTAAAATGTGCCTGGCTGCTATTCACTGAAAAGCTCATTCTGCTTACATTTTTGGCATACGTTTGCTCCTACCGGGTCAGCTGAGCAGCGAATTTCTATTTAACCACCTGCAATCATGAGAGACCTCAGGGCTGCATGTTTTGAGCCCAGTACTGAGCCTGAAAAGCGTTTCCAACCCCACTTACAAGTAAAACTAGCTAAAATGTGCCTGGCTGCTATTCACAGAAAAGCTAATTCTGCTTACATTTTTGGCATACGTTTGCTCCTACCGGGTCAGCTGAGCAGCGAATTTCTATTTAACCACCTGCTATCATGAGAGACCTCAGGGCTGCATGTTTTGAGCCCAGTACTGATCCTGAAAAGCGTTTCCAACCCCACTTACAAGTAAAACTAGCTAAAATGTGCCTGGCTGCTATTCACTGAAAAGCTCATTCTGTGTACATTTTTGGCATACGTTTGCTCCTGCTGGGTCATCCAAGGCAAATTTCTACTTAACCACCTGCTATCATGAGAGACCTCAGGGCTGCATCTTTTGAGCGCAGTACTGAGCCTGAAAAGCGTTTCCAACCCCACTTACAAGTAAAACTTGCTAGAATGTGCCTGGCTGCTCTTCACTGAAAAGCTCATTCGGCGTACATTTTTGGCATACGTTTGCTCCTGCTTGGTCAGCTGAGCAGCGAATTTCTATTTAACCACCTGCTATCATGAGAGACCTCAGGGCTGCATGTTTTGAGCCCAGTACTGATCCTGAAAAGCGTTTCCAACCCCACTTACAAGTAAAACTAGCTAAAATGTGCCTGGCTGCTATTCACTGAAAAGCTCATTCTGCGTACATTTTTAGCATACATTTGCTCCTGCCGGGTCAGCTGAGCAGCGAAGTTCTACTTAACTACCTCCTATCAGGAGAGACCTCAGAGCTGCATCTTTTGAGCCCAGTACTGAGCCTGAAAAGCATTTCCAACCCCACTTACAAGTAAAACTAGCTAAAATGTGCCTGGCTGCTCTTCACTGAAAAGCTCATTCTGCGAACATTTTTGGCATACGTTTGCTCCTGCCGGGTCAGCTGAGCAGCAAATTTCTATTTAACCACCTGCTATCATGAGAGACATCAGGGCTGCACGTTTTGAGCCCAGTACTGATCCTGAAAAGCGTTTCCAACCCCACTTACAAGTAAAACTAGCTAAAATGTGCCTGGATGCTAGTCACTGAAAAGCTCATTCTGCGTACATTTTTGGCATACGTTTGCTCCTGCCGGGTCAGCTGAGCAGCGAATTTCTATTTAACCACCTGCTATCATGAGAGACATCAGGGCTGCATGTTTTGAGCCCAGTACTGATCCTGAACAGCGTTTCCAACCCCACTTTCAAGTAAAACTAGCTAAAATGTGCCTGGCTGCTATTCACTGAAAAGCTCATTCTGCGTACATTTTTGGCATACATTTGCTCCTGCCGGGTCAGCTGAGAAGCGAATTTCTATTTAACCACCTGCTATCATGAGAGACCTCAGGGCTGCATGTTTTGAGCCCTGTACTGATCCTGAAAAGCGTTTCCAACCCCACTTACAAGTAAAACTAGCTAAAATGTGCCTGGATGCTAGTCACTGAAAAGCTCATTCTGTGTACATTTTTGGCATACGTTTGCTCCTGCTGGGTCAGCCAAGTGGCAAATTTCTACTTAACCACCTGCTATCATGAGAGACCTCAGGGCTGCATCTTTTGAGCGCAGTACTGAGCCTGAAAAGTGTTTCCAACCCCACTTACAAGTAAAACTTGCTAGAATGTGCCAGGCTGCTCTTCACTGAAAAGCTCATTCTGCGTACATTTTTGGCATACATTTGCTCCTGCCGGGTCAGCTGAGCAGCGAAGTTCTACTTAACTACCTCCTATCAGGAGAGACCTCAGAGTTGCATCTTTTGAGCCCAGTACTGAGCCTGAAAAGCATTTCCAACCCCACTTACAAGTAAAACTAGCTAAAATGTGCCTGGCTGCTATTCACTGAAAAGCTCATTCTGTGTACATTTTTGGCATACGTTTGTTCCTGCTGGGTCAGCCAAGTGGCAAATTTCTACTTAACCACCTGCTATCATGAGAGACCTCAGGGCTGCATGTTTTGAGCGCAGTACTGAGCCTGAAAAGCGTTTCCAACCCCACTTACAAGTAAAACTAGCTAAAATGTGCCCGGCTGCTATTCACTGAAAAGATCATTCTGCATACATTTTTGGCATACGTTTGCTCCTGCTTGGTCAGCTGAGCAGCGAAGTTCTACTTAACTACCTCCTATCAGAAGAGACCTCAGAGCTGCATCTTTTGAGCCCAGTACTGAGCCTGAAAAGTGTTTCCAACCCCACTTACAAGTAAAACTAGCTAAAATGTGCCTGGCTGCTCTTCACTGAAAAGCTCATTCTGCGAACATTTTTGGCATACGTTTGCTCCTGCCGGGTCAGCTGAGCAGCAAATTTCTATTTAACCACCTGCTATCATGAGAGACCTCAGGGCTGCATGTTTTGAGCCCAGTACTGAGCCTGAAAAGCATTTCCAACCCCACTTACAAGTAAAACTAGCTAAAATGTGCCTGGCTGCTCTTCACTGAAAAGCTCATTCTGCGTACATTTTTGGCATACGTTTGCTCCTGCCGGGTCAGTTGTGCAGCGAAGTTCTACTTAACTACCTCCTATCAGGAGAGACCTCAGAGCTGCATCTTTTGAGCCCAGTACTGAGCCTGAAAAGCATTTCCAACCCCACTTACAAGTAAAACTAGCTAAAATGAGCCTGACTGCTATTCACTGAAAAGCTCATTCTGCTTACATTTTTGGCATACGTTTGCTCCTACCGGGTCAGCTGAGCAGCGAATTTCTATTTAACCACCTGCAATCATGAGAGACCTCAGGGCTGCATGTTTTGAGCCCAGTACTGAGCCTGAAAAGCGTTTCCAACCCCACTTACAAGTAAAACTAGCTAAAATGTGCCTGGCTGCTATTCACAGAAAAGCTCATTCTGCTTACATTTTTGGCATACGTTTGCTCCTACCGGGTCAGCTGAGCAGCGAATTTCTATTTAACCACCTGCTATCATGAGAGACCTCAGGGCTGCATGTTTTGAGCCCAGTACTGATCCTGAAAAGCGTTTCCAACCCCACTTACAAGTAAAACTAGCTAAAATGTGCCTGGCTGCTATTCACTGAAAAGCTCATTCTGTGTACATTTTTGGCATACGTTTGCTCCTGCTGGGTCATCCAAGGCAAATTTCTACTTAACCACCTGCTATCATGAGAGACCTCAGATGCATCTTTTGAGCGCAGTACTGAGCCTGAAAAGCGTTTCCAACCCCACTTACAAGTAAAACTTGCTAGAATGTGCCTGGCTGCTCTTCACTGAAAAGCTCATTCGGCGTACATTTTTGGCATACGTTTGGTCCTGCTTGGTCAGCTGAGCAGCGAATTTCTATTTAACCACCTGCTATCATGAGAGACCTCAGGGCTGCATGTTTTGAGCCCAGTACTGATCCTGAAAAGCGTTTCCAACCCCACTTACAAGTAAAACTAGCTAAAATGTGCCTGGCTGCTATTCATTGAAAAGCTCATTCTGCGAACATTTTTGGCATACGTTTGCTCCTGCCGGGTTAGCTGAGCAGCGAATTTCTATTTAACCACCTGCTATCATGAGAGACCTCAGGGCTGCATGTTTTGAGCCCAGTACTGATCCTGAAAAGCGTTTCCAACCCCACTTACAAGTAAAACTAGCTAAAATGTGCCTGGATGCTAGTCACTGAAAAGCTCTTTCTGTGTACATTTTTGGCATACGTTTGCTCCTGCTGGGTCAGCCAAGTGGCAAATTTCTACTTAACCACCTGCTATCATGAGAGACCTCAGGGCTGCATCTTTTGAGCGCAGTACTGAGCCTGAAAAGTGTTTCCAACCCCACTTACAAGTAAAACTTGCTAGAATGTGCCAGGCTGCTCTTCACTGAAAAGCTCTTTCTGTGTACATTTTTGGCATACGTTTGCTCCTGCTGGGTCAGCCAAGTGGCAAATTTCTACTTAACCACCTCCTATCAGGAGAGACCTCAGAGCTGCATCTTTTGAGCCCAGTACTGAGCCTGAAAAGCATTTACAAGTAAAACTAGCTAAAATGTGCCTGGCTGCTCTTCACTGAAAAGCTCATTCTGTGTACATTTTTGGCATACGTTTGCTCCTGCCGGGTCAGCTGAGCAGCGAATTTCTATTTAACCTCCTGCTATCATGAGAGACCTCAGGGCTGCATGTTTTGAGCCCAGTACTGATCCTGAAAAGCGTTTCCAACCCCACTTACAAGTAAAACTATCTAAAATGTGCCTGGCTGCTCTTCACTGAAAAGCTCATTCTGCGTACATTTTTGGCATACGTTTGCTCCTACCGGGTCAGCTGAGCAGCGAATTTCTATTTAACCTCCTGCTATCATGAGAGACCTCAGGGATGCATGTTTTGAGCCCAGTACTGAGCCTGAAAAGCATTTCCAACCCCACTTACAAGTAAAACTAGCTAAAATGTGCCTGGCTGCTCTTCACTGAAAAGCTCATTCTGCTTACATTTTTGGCATACGTTTGCTCCTACCGGGTCAGCTGAGCAGCGAATTTCTATTTAACCACCTGCAATCATGAGAGACCTCAGGGCTGCATGTTTTGAGCCCAGTACTGAGCCTGAAAAGCGTTTCCAACCCCACTTACAAGTAAAACTAGCTAAAATGTGCCTGGCTGCTATTCACAGAAAAGCTCATTCGGCGTACATTTTTGGCATAATTTTGCTCCTGCTTGGTCAGCTGAGCAGCGAATTTCTTTTTAACCACCTACTATCATGAGAGACCTCAGGGCTGCATGTTTTGAGCCCAGTACTGAGCCTGAAAAGCGTTTCCAACCCCACTTACAAGTAAAACTTGCTAGAATGTGCCAGGCTGCTCTTCACTGAAAAGCTCATTCTGCGTACATTTTTGGCATACATTTGCTCCTGCCGGGTCAGCTGAGCAGCGAAGTTCTACTTAACTGCCTCCTATCAGGAGAGACCCCAGAGCTGCATCTTTTGAGCCCAGTACTGAGCCTGAAAAGCATTTCCAACCCCACTTACAAGTAAAACTAGCTAAAATGTGCCTGGCTGCTCTTCACTGAAAAGCTCATTCTGCGTACATTTTTGGCATACCTTTGCTCCTGCCGGGTCAGCTGAGCAGCGAATTTCTATTTAACCACCTGCTATCACGAGAGACCTCAGGGCTGCATGTTTTGAGCCCAGTACTGATCCTGAAAAGCGTTTCCAACCCCACTTACAAGTAAAACTAGCTAAAATGTACCTGGCTGCTATTCACTGAAAAGCTCATTCTGTGTACATTTTTGGCATACGTTTGCTCCTGCCGGTCAGCTGAGCAGCGAATTTCTATTTAACCACCTGCTATCATTGAAGACCTCGGGCTGCATGTTTTGAGGCCAGTACTGATCCTGAAAAGCGTTTCCAACCCCACTTACAATAAAACTTGCTAGAATGTGTCTGGCTGCTCTTCACTGAAAAGCTCATTCGGCGTAGATTTTTGGCATACGTTTGCTCCTGCTTGGTCAGCTGAGCAGCGAATTTCTATTTAACCACCTACTATCATGAGAGACCTCAGGGCTGCATGTTTTGAGCCCAGTACTGATCCTGAAAAGCGTTTCCAACCCCACTTACAAGTAAAACTAGCTAAAATGTGCCTGGCTGCTATTCACTGAAAAGCTCATTCTGCTTACATTTTTGGCATACGTTTGCTCCTACCGGGTCAGCTGAGCAGCGAATTTCTATTTAACCACCTGCAATCATGAGAGACCTCAGGGCTGCATGTTTTGAGCCCAGTACTGAGCCTGAAAAGCGTTTCCAACCCCACTTACAAGTAAAACTAGCTAAAATGTGCCTGGCTGCTATTCACAGAAAAGCTAATTCTGCTTACATTTTTGGCATACGTTTGCTCCTACCGGGTCAGCTGAGCAGCGAATTTCTATTTAACCACCTGCTATCATGAGAGACCTCAGGGCTGCATGTTTTGAGCCCAGTACTGATCCTGAAAAGCGTTTCCAACCCCACTTACAAGTAAAACTAGCTAAAATGTGCCTGGCTGCTATTCACTGAAAAGCTCATTTTGTGTACATTTTTGGCATACGTTTGCTCCTGCTGGGTCATCCAAGGCAAATTTCTACTTAACCACCTGCTATCATGAGAGACCTCAGGGCTGCATCTTTTGAGCGCAGTACTGAGCCTGAAAAGCGTTTCCAACCCCACTTACAAGTAAAACTTGCTAGAATGTGCCTGGCTGCTCTTCACTGAAAAGCTCATTCGGCGTACATTTTTGGCATACGTTTGCTCCTGCTTGGTCAGCTGAGCAGCGAATTTCTATTTAACCACCTGCTATCATGAGAGACCTCAGGGCTGCATGTTTTGAGCCCAGTACTGATCCTGAAAAGCGTTTCCAACCCCACTTACAAGTAAAACTAGCTAAAATGTGCCTGGCTGCTATTCACTGAAAAGCTCATTCTGCGTACATTTTTAGCATACATTTGCTCCTGCCGGGTCAGCTGAGCAGCGAAGTTCTACTTAACTACCTCCTATCAGGAGAGACCTCAGAGCTGCATCTTTTGAGCCCAGTACTGAGCCTGAAAAGCATTTCCAACCCCACTTACAAGTGAAACTAGCTAAAATGTGCCTGGCTGCTCTTCACTGAAAAGCTCATTCTGCGAACATTTTTGGCATACGTTTGCTCCTGCCGGGTCAGCTGAGCAGCAAATTTCTATTTAACCACCTGCTATCATGAGAGACATCAGGGCTGCACGTTTTGAGCCCAGTACTGATCCTGAAAAGCGTTTCCAACCCCACTTACAAGTAAAACTAGCTAAAATGTGCCTGGATGCTAGTCACTGAAAAGCTCATTCTGCGTACATTTTTGGCATACGTTTGTTCCTGCCGGGTCAGCTGAGCAGCGAATTTCTATTTAACCACCTGCTATCATGAGAGACATCAGGGCTGCATGTTTTGAGCCCAGTACTGATCCTGAACAGCGTTTCCAACCCCACTTACAAGTAAAACTAGCTAAAATGTGCCTGGCTGCTATTCACTGAAAAGCTCATTCTGCGTACATTTTTGGCATACATTTGCTCCTGCCGGGTCAGCTGAGAAGCGAATTTCTATTTAACCACCTGCTATCATGAGAGACCTCAGGGCTGCATGTTTTGAGCCCTGTACTGATCCTGAAAAGCGTTTCCAACCCCACTTACAAGTAAAACTAGCTAAAATGTGCCTGGATGCTAGTCACTGAAAAGCTCATTCTGTGTACATTTTTGGCATACGTTTGCTCCTGCTGGGTCAGCCAAGTGGCAAATTTCTACTTAACCACCTGCTATCATGAGAGACCTCAGGGCTGCATCTTTTGAGCGCAGTACTGAGCCTGAAAAGTGTTTCCAACCCCACTTACAAGTAAAACTTGCTAGAATGTGCCAGGCTGCTCTTCACTGAAAAGCTCATTCTGCGTACATTTTTGGCATACATTTGCTCCTGCCGGGTCAGCTGAGCAGCGAAGTTCTACTTAACTACCTCCTATCAGGAGAGACCTCAGAGTTGCATCTTTTGAGCCCAGTACTGAGCCTGAAAAGCATTTCCAACCCCACTTACAAGTAAAACTAGCTAAAATGTGCCTGGCTGCTATTCACTGAAAAGCTCATTCTGTGTACATTTTTGGCATACGTTTGTTCCTGCTGGGTCAGCCAAGTGGCAAATTTCTACTTAACCACCTGCTATCATGAGAGACCTCAGGGCTGCATGTTTTGAGCGCAGTACTGATCCTGAAAAGCGTTTCCAACCCCACTTACAAGTAAAACTAGCTAAAATGTGCCTGGCTGCTATTCACTGAAAAGCTCATTCTGTGTACATTTTTGGCATACGTTTGCTCCTGCTGGGTCATCCAAGGCAAATTTCTACTTAACCACCTGCTATCATGAAAGACCTCAGATGCATCTTTTGAGCGCAGTACTGAGCCTGAAAAGCGTTTCCAACCCCACTTACAAGTAAAACTTGCTAGAATGTGCCTGGCTGCTCTTCACTGAAAAGCTCATTCGGTGTACATTTTTGGCATACGTTTGGTCCTGCTTGGTCAGCTGAGCAGCGAATTTCTATTTAACCACCTGCTATCATGAGAGACCTCAGGGCTGCATGTTTTGAGCCCAGTACTGATCCTGAAAAGCGTTTCCAACCCCACTTACAAGTAAAACTAGCTAAAATGTGCCTGGCTGCTATTCATTGAAAAGCTCATTCTGCGAACATTTTTGGCATACGTTTGCTCCTGCCGGGTTAGCTGAGCAGCGAATTTCTATTTAACCACCTGCTATCATGAGAGACCTCAGGGCTGCATGTTTTGAGCCCAGTACTGATCCTGAAAAGCGTTTCCAACCCCACTTACAAGTAAAACTAGCTAAAATGTGCCTGGATGCTAGTCACTGAAAAGCTCTTTCTGTGTACATTTTTGGCATACGTTTGCTCCTGCTGGGTCAGCCAAGTGGCAAATTTCTACTTAACCACCTGCTATCATGAGAGACCTCAGGGCTGCATCTTTTGAGCGCAGTACTGAGCCTGAAAAGTGTTTCCAACCCCACTTACAAGTAAAACTTGCTAGAATGTGCCAGGCTGCTCTTCACTGAAAAGCTCTTTCTGTGTACATTTTTGGCATACGTTTGCTCCTGCTGGGTCAGCCAAGTGGCAAATTTCTACTTAACCACCTCCTATCAGGAGAGACCTCAGAGCTGCATCTTTTGAGCCCAGTACTGAGCCTGAAAAGCATTTACAAGTAAAACTAGCTAAAATGTGCCTGGCTGCTCTTCACTGAAAAGCTCATTCTGTGTACATTTTTGGCATACGTTTGCTCCTGCCGGGTCAGCTGAGCAGCGAATTTCTGTTTAACCTCCTGCTATCATGAGAGACCTCAGGGCTGCATGTTTTGAGCCCAGTACTGATCCTGAAAAGCGTTTCCAACCCCACTTACAAGTAAAACTATCTAAAATGTGCCTGGCTGCTCTTCACTGAAAAGCTCATTCTGCGTACATTTTTGGCATACGTTTGCTCCTACCGGGTCAGCTGAGCAGCGAATTTCTATTTAACCTCCTGCTATCATGAGAGACCTCAGGGATGCATGTTTTGAGCCCAGTACTGAGCCTGAAAAGCATTTCCAACCCCACTTACAAGTAAAACTAGCTAAAATGTGCCTGGCTGCTCTTCACTGAAAAGCTCATTCTGCTTACATTTTTGGCATACGTTTGCTCCTACCGGGTCAGCTGAGCAGCGAATTTCTATTTAACCACCTGCAATCATGAGAGACCTCAGGGCTGCATGTTTTGAGCCCAGTACTGAGCCTGAAAAGCGTTTCCAACCCCACTTACAAGTAAAACTAGCTAAAATGTGCCTGGCTGCTATTCACAGAAAAGCTCATTCGGCGTACATTTTTGGCATAATTTTGCTCCTGCTTGGTCAGCTGAGCAGCGAATTTCTTTTTAACCACCTACTATCATGAGAGACCTCAGGGCTGCATGTTTTGAGCCCAGTACTGAGCCTGAAAAGCGTTTCCAACCCCACTTACAAGTAAAACTTGCTAGAATGTGCCAGGCTGCTCTTCACTGAAAAGCTCATTCTGCGTACATTTTTGGCATACATTTGCTCCTGCCGGGTCAGCTGAGCAGCGAAGTTCTACTTAACTGCCTCCTATCAGGAGAGACCCCAGAGCTGCATCTTTTGAGCCCAGTACTGAGCCTGAAAAGCATTTCCAACCCCACTTACAAGTAAAACTAGCTAAAATGTGCCTGGCTGCTCTTCACTGAAAAGCTCATTCTGCGTACATTTTTGGCATACCTTTGCTCCTGCCGGGTCAGCTGAGCAGCGAATTTCTATTTAACCACCTGCTATCACGAGAGACCTCAGGGCTGCATGTTTTGAGCCCAGTACTGATCCTGAAAAGCGTTTCCAACCCCACTTACAAGTAAAACTAGCTAAAATGTACCTGGCTGCTATTCACTGAAAAGCTCATTCTGTGTACATTTTTGGCATACGTTTGCTCCTGCCGGTCAGCTGAGCAGCGAATTTCTATTTAACCACCTGCTATCATTGAAGACCTCGGGCTGCATGTTTTGAGGCCAGTACTGATCCTGAAAAGCGTTTCCAACCCCACTTACAATAAAACTTGCTAGAATGTGTCTGGCTGCTCTTCACTGAAAAGCTCATTCGGCGTAGATTTTTGGCATACGTTTGCTCCTGCTTGGTCAGCTGAGCAGCGAATTTCTATTTAACCACCTACTATCATGAGAGACCTCAGGGCTGCATGTTTTGAGCCCAGTACTGATCCTGAAAAGCGTTTCCAACCCCACTTACAAGTAAAACTAGCTAAAATGTGCCTGGCTGCTATTCACTGAAAAGCTCATTCTGCTTACATTTTTGGCATACGTTTGCTCCTACCGGGTCAGCTGAGCAGCGAATTTCTATTTAACCACCTGCAATCATGAGAGACCTCAGGGCTGCATGTTTTGAGCCCAGTACTGAGCCTGAAAAGCGTTTCCAACCCCACTTACAAGTAAAACTAGCTAAAATGTGCCTGGCTGCTATTCACAGAAAAGCTAATTCTGCTTACATTTTTGGCATACGTTTGCTCCTACCGGGTCAGCTGAGCAGCGAATTTCTATTTAACCACCTGCTATCATGAGAGACCTCAGGGCTGCATGTTTTGAGCCCAGTACTGATCCTGAAAAGCGTTTCCAACCCCACTTACAAGTAAAACTAGCTAAAATGTGCCTGGCTGCTATTCACTGAAAAGCTCATTCTGTGTACATTTTTGGCATACGTTTGCTCCTGCTGGGTCATCCAAGGCAAATTTCTACTTAACCACCTGCTATCATGAGAGACCTCAGGGCTGCATCTTTTGAGCGCAGTACTGAGCCTGAAAAGCGTTTCCAACCCCACTTACAAGTAAAACTTGCTAGAATGTGCCTGGCTGCTCTTCACTGAAAAGCTCATTCGGCGTACATTTTTGGCATACGTTTGCTCCTGCTTGGTCAGCTGAGCAGCGAATTTCTATTTAACCACCTGCTATCATGAGAGACCTCAGGGCTGCATGTTTTGAGCCCAGTACTGATCCTGAAAAGCGTTTCCAACCCCACTTACAAGTAAAACTAGCTAAAATGTGCCTGGCTGCTATTCACTGAAAAGCTCATTCTGCGTACATTTTTAGCATACATTTGCTCCTGCCGGGTCAGCTGAGCAGCGAAGTTCTACTTAACTACCTCCTATCAGGAGAGACCTCAGAGCTGCATCTTTTGAGCCCAGTACTGAGCCTGAAAAGCATTTCCAACCCCACTTACAAGTAAAACTAGCTAAAATGTGCCTGGCTGCTCTTCACTGAAAAGCTCATTCTGCGAACATTTTTGGCATACGTTTGCTCCTGCCGGGTCAGCTGAGCAGCAAATTTCTATTTAACCACCTGCTATCATGAGAGACATCAGGGCTGCACGTTTTGAGCCCAGTACTGATCCTGAAAAGCGTTTCCAACCCCACTTACAAGTAAAACTAGCTAAAATGTGCCTGGATGCTAGTCACTGAAAAGCTCATTCTGCGTACATTTTTGGCATACGTTTGCTCCTGCCGGGTCAGCTGAGCAGCGAATTTCTATTTAACCACCTGCTATCATGAGAGACATCAGGGCTGCATGTTTTGAGCCCAGTACTGATCCTGAACAGCGTTTCCAACCCCACTTACAAGTAAAACTAGCTAAAATGTGCCTGGCTGCTATTCACTGAAAAGCTCATTCTGCGTACATTTTTGGCATACATTTGCTCCTGCCGGGTCAGCTGAGAAGCGAATTTCTATTTAACCACCTGCTATCATGAGAGACCTCAGGGCTGCATGTTTTGAGCCCTGTACTGATCCTGAAAAGCGTTTCCAACCCCACTTACAAGTAAAACTAGCTAAAATGTGCCTGGATGCTAGTCACTGAAAAGCTCATTCTGTGTACATTTTTGGCATACGTTTGCTCCTGCTGGGTCAGCCAAGTGGCAAATTTCTACTTAACCACCTGCTATCATGAGAGACCTCAGGGCTGCATCTTTTGAGCGCAGTACTGAGCCTGAAAAGTGTTTCCAACCCCACTTACAAGTAAAACTTGCTAGAATGTGCCAGGCTGCTCTTCACTGAAAAGCTCATTCTGCGTACATTTTTGGCATACATTTGCTCCTGCCGGGTCAGCTGAGCAGCGAAGTTCTACTTAACTACCTCCTATCAGGAGAGACCTCAGAGTTGCATCTTTTGAGCCCAGTACTGAGCCTGAAAAGCATTTCCAACCCCACTTACAAGTAAAACTAGCTAAAATGTGCCTGGCTGCTATTCACTGAAAAGCTCATTCTGTGTACATTTTTGGCATACGTTTGTTCCTGCTGGGTCAGCCAAGTGGCAAATTTCTACTTAACCACCTGCTATCATGAGAGACCTCAGGGCTGCATGTTTTGAGCGCAGTACTGAGCCTGAAAAGCGTTTCCAACCCCACTTACAAGTAAAACTAGCTAAAATGTGCCCGGCTGCTATTCACTGAAAAGATCATTCTGCATACATTTTTGGCATACGTTTGCTCCTGCTTGGTCAGCTGAGCAGCGAAGTTCTACTTAACTACCTCCTATCAGAAGAGACCTCAGAGCTGCATCTTTTGAGCCCAGTACTGAGCCTGAAAAGTGTTTCCAACCCCACTTACAAGTAAAACTAGCTAAAATGTGCCTGGCTGCTCTTCACTGAAAAGCTCATTCTGCGAACATTTTTGGCATACGTTTGCTCCTGCCGGGTCAGCTGAGCAGCAAATTTCTATTTAACCACCTGCTATCATGAGAGACCTCAGGGCTGCATGTTTTGAGCCCAGTACTGAGCCTGAAAAGCATTTCCAACCCCACTTACAAGTAAAACTAGCTAAAATGTGCCTGGCTGCTCTTCACTGAAAAGCTCATTCTGCGTACATTTTTGGCATACGTTTGCTCCTGCCGGGTCAGTTGTGCAGCGAAGTTCTACTTAACTACCTCCTATCAGGAGAGACCTCAGAGCTGCATCTTTTGAGCCCAGTACTGAGCCTGAAAAGCATTTCCAACCCCACTTACAAGTAAAACTAGCTAAAATGAGCCTGACTGCTATTCACTGAAAAGCTCATTCTGCTTACATTTTTGGCATACGTTTGCTCCTACCGGGTCAGCTGAGCAGCGAATTTCTATTTAACCACCTGCAATCATGAGAGACCTCAGGGCTGCATGTTTTGAGCCCAGTACTGAGCCTGAAAAGCGTTTCCAACCCCACTTACAAGAAAAACTAGCTAAAATGTGCCTGGCTGCTATTCACAGAAAAGCTCATTCTGCTTACATTTTTGGCATACGTTTGCTCCTACCGGGTAAGCTGAGCAGCGAATTTCTATTTAACCACCTGCTATCATGAGAGACCTCAGGGCTGCATGTTTTGAGCCCAGTACTGATCCTGAAAAGCGTTTCCAACCCCACTTACAAGTAAAACTAGCTAAAATGTGCCTGGCTGCTATTCACTGAAAAGCTCATTCTGTGTACATTTTTGGCATACGTTTGCTCCTGCTGGGTCATCCAAGGCAAATTTCTACTTAACCACCTGCTATCATGAGAGACCTCAGATGCATCTTTTGAGCGCAGTACTGAGCCTGAAAAGCGTTTCCAACCCCACTTACAAGTAAAACTTGCTAGAATGTGCCTGGCTGCTCTTCACTGAAAAGCTCATTCGGCGTACATTTTTGGCATACGTTTGGTCCTGCTTGGTCAGCTGAGCAGCGAATTTCTATTTAACCACCTGCTATCATGAGAGACCTCAGGGCTGCATGTTTTGAGCCCAGTACTGATCCTGAAAAGCGTTTCCAACCCCACTTACAAGTAAAACTAGCTAAAATGTGCCTGGCTGCTATTCATTGAAAAGCTCATTCTGCGAACATTTTTGGCATACGTTTGCTCCTGCCGGGTTAGCTGAGCAGCGAATTTCTATTTAACCACCTGCTATCATGAGAGACCTCAGGGCTGCATGTTTTGAGCCCAGTACTGATCCTGAAAAGCGTTTCCAACCCCACTTACAAGTAAAACTAGCTAAAATGTGCCGGGATGCTAGTCACTGAAAAGCTCTTTCTGTGTACATTTTTGGCATACGTTTGCTCCTGCTGGGTCAGCCAAGTGGCAAATTTCTACTTAACCACCTGCTATCATGAGAGACCTCAGGGCTGCATCTTTTGAGCGCAGTACTGAGCCTGAAAAGTGTTTCCAACCCCACTTACAAGTAAAACTTGCTAGAATGTGCCAGGCTGCTCTTCACTGAAAAGCTCTTTCTGTGTACATTTTTGGCATACGTTTGCTCCTGCTGGGTCAGCCAAGTGGCAAATTTCTACTTAACCACCTCCTATCAGGAGAGACCTCAGAGCTGCATCTTTTGAGCCCAGTACTGAGCCTGAAAAGCATTTACAAGTAAAACTAGCTAAAATGTGCCTGGCTGCTCTTCACTGAAAAGCTCATTCTGTGTACATTTTTGGCATACGTTTGCTCCTGCCGGGTCAGCTGAGCAGCGAATTTCTATTGAACCTCCTGCTATCATGAGAGACCTCAGGGCTGCATGTTTTGAGCCCAGTACTGATCCTGAAAAGCGTTTCCAACCCCACTTACAAGTAAAACTATCTAAAATGTGCCTGGCTGCTCTTCACTGAAAAGCTCATTCTGCGTACATTTTTGGCATACGTTTGCTCCTACCGGGTCAGCTGAGCAGCGAATTTCTATTTAACCTCCTGCTATCATGAGAGACCTCAGGGATGCATGTTTTGAGCCCAGTACTGAGCCTGAAAAGCATTTCCAACCCCACTTACAAGTAAAACTAGCTAAAATGTGCCTGGCTGCTATTCACTGAAAAGCTCATTCTGTTTACATTTTTGGCATACGTTTGCTCCTGCTGGGTCATCCAAGGCAAATTTCTACTTAACCACCTGCTATCATGAGAGACCTCAGGGCTGCATCTTTTGAGCGCAGTACTGAGCCTGAAAAGCGTTTCCAACCCCACTTACAAGTAAAACTTGCTAGAATGTGCCTGGCTGCTCTTCACTGAAAAGCTCATTCGGCGTACATTTTTGGCATACGTTTGCTCCTGCTTGGTCAGCTGAGCAGCGAAGTTCTACTTAACTACCTCCTATCAGGAGAGACCTCAGAGCTGCATCTTTTGAGCCCAGTACTGAGCCTGAAAAGCATTTCCAACCCCACTTACAAGTAAAACTAGCTAAAATGTGCCTGGCTGCTCTTCACTGAAAAGCTCATTCTGCGAACATTTTTGGCATACGTTTGCTCCTGCCGGGTCAGCTGAGCAGCAAATTTCTATTTAACCACCTGCTATCATGAGAGACATCAGGGCTGCACGTTTTGAGCCCAGTACTGATCCTGAAAAGCGTTTCCAACCCCACTTACAAGTAAAACTAGCTAAAATGTGCCTGGATGCTAGTCACTGAAAAGCTCATTCTGCGTACATTTTTGGCATACGTTTGCTCCTGCCGGGTCAGCTGAGCAGCGAATTTCTATTTAACCACCTGCTATCATGAGAGACATCAGGGCTGCATGTTTTGAGCCCAGTACTGATCCTGAACAGCGTTTCCAACCCCACTTACAAGTAAAACTAGCTAAAATGTGCCTGGCTGCTATTCACTGAAAAGCTCATTCTGCGTACATTTTTGGCATACATTTGCTCCTGCCGGGTCAGCTGAGAAGCGAATTTCTATTTAACCACCTGCTATCATGAGAGACCTCAGGGCTGCATGTTTTGAGCCCTGTACTGATCCTGAAAAGCGTTTCCAACCCCACTTACAAGTAAAACTAGCTAAAATGTGCCTGGATGCTAGTCACTGAAAAGCTCATTCTGTGTACATTTTTGGCATACGTTTGCTCCTGCTGGGTCAGCCAAGTGGCAAATTTCTACTTAACCACCTGCTATCATGAGAGACCTCAGGGCTGCATCTTTTGAGCGCAGTACTGAGCCTGAAAAGTGTTTCCAACCCCACTTACAAGTAAAACTTGCTAGAATGTGCCAGGCTGCTCTTCACTGAAAAGCTCATTCTGCGTACATTTTTGGCATACATTTGCTCCTGCCGGGTCAGCTGAGCAGCGAAGTTCTACTTAACTACCTCCTATCAGGAGAGACCTCAGAGTTGCATCTTTTGAGCCCAGTACTGAGCCTGAAAAGCATTTCCAACCCCACTTACAAGTAAAACTAGCTAAAATGTGCCTGGCTGCTATTCACTGAAAAGCTCATTCTGTGTACATTTTTGGCATACGTTTGTTCCTGCTGGGTCAGCCAAGTGGCAAATTTCTACTTAACCACCTGCTATCATGAGAGACCTCAGGGCTGCATGTTTTGAGCGCAGTACTGAGCCTGAAAAGCGTTTCCAACCCCACTTACAAGTAAAACTAGCTAAAATGTGCCCGGCTGCTATTCACTGAAAAGATCATTCTGCATACATTTTTGGCATACGTTTGCTCCTGCTTGGTCAGCTGAGCAGCGAAGTTCTACTTAACTACCTCCTATCAGAAGAGACCTCAGAGCTGCATCTTTTGAGCCCAGTACTGAGCCTGAAAAGTGTTTCCAACCCCACTTACAAGTAAAACTAGCTAAAATGTGCCTGGCTGCTCTTCACTGAAAAGCTCATTCTGCGAACATTTTTGGCATACGTTTGCTCCTGCCGGGTCAGCTGAGCAGCAAATTTCTATTTAACCACCTGCTATCATGAGAGACCTCAGGGCTGCATGTTTTGAGCCCAGTACTGAGCCTGAAAAGCATTTCCAACCCCACTTACAAGTAAAACTAGCTAAAATGTGCCTGGCTGCTCTTCACTGAAAAGCTCATTCTGCGTACATTTTTGGCATACGTTTGCTCCTGCCGGGTCAGTTGTGCAGCGAAGTTCTACTTAACTACCTCCTATCAGGAGAGACCTCAGAGCTGCATCTTTTGAGCCCAGTACTGAGCCTGAAAAGCATTTCCAACCCCACTTACAAGTAAAACTAGCTAAAATGAGCCTGACTGCTATTCACTGAAAAGCTCATTCTGCTTACATTTTTGGCATACGTTTGCTCCTACCGGGTCAGCTGAGCAGCGAATTTCTATTTAACCACCTGCAATCATGAGAGACCTCAGGGCTGCATGTTTTGAGCCCAGTACTGAGCCTGAAAAGCGTTTCCAACCCCACTTACAAGTAAAACTAGCTAAAATGTGCCTGGCTGCTATTCACAGAAAAGCTCATTCTGCTTACATTTTTGGCATACGTTTGCTCCTACCGGGTCAGCTGAGCAGCGAATTTCTATTTAACCACCTGCTATCATGAGAGACCTCAGGGCTGCATGTTTTGAGCCCAGTACTGATCCTGAAAAGCGTTTCCAACCCCACTTACAAGTAAAACTAGCTAAAATGTGCCTGGCTGCTATTCACTGAAAAGCTCATTCTGTGTACATTTTTGGCATACGTTTGCTCCTGCTGGGTCATCCAAGGCAAATTTCTACTTAACCACCTGCTATCATGAGAGACCTCAGATGCATCTTTTGAGCGCAGTACTGAGCCTGAAAAGCGTTTCCAACCCCACTTACAAGTAAAACTTGCTAGAATGTGCCTGGCTGCTCTTCACTGAAAAGCTCATTCGGCGTACATTTTTGGCATACGTTTGGTCCTGCTTGGTCAGCTGAGCAGCGAATTTCTATTTAACCACCTGCTATCATGAGAGACCTCAGGGCTGCATGTTTTGAGCCCAGTACTGATCCTGAAAAGCGTTTCCAACCCCACTTACAAGTAAAACTAGCTAAAATGTGCCTGGCTGCTATTCATTGAAAAGCTCATTCTGCGAACATTTTTGGCATACGTTTGCTCCTGCCGGGTTAGCTGAGCAGCGAATTTCTATTTAACCACCTGCTATCATGAGAGACCTCAGGGCTGCATGTTTTGAGCCCAGTACTGATCCTGAAAAGCGTTTCCAACCCCACTTACAAGTAAAACTAGCTAAAATGTGCCTGGATGCTAGTCACTGAAAAGCTCTTTCTGTGTACATTTTTGGCATACGTTTGCTCCTGCTGGGTCAGCCAAGTGGCAAATTTCTACTTAACCACCTGCTATCATGAGAGACCTCAGGGCTGCATCTTTTGAGCGCAGTACTGAGCCTGAAAAGTGTTTCCAACCCCACTTACAAGTAAAACTTGCTAGAATGTGCCAGGCTGCTCTTCACTGAAAAGCTCTTTCTGTGTACATTTTTGGCATACGTTTGCTCCTGCTGGGTCAGCCAAGTGGCAAATTTCTACTTAACCACCTCCTATCAGGAGAGACCTCAGAGCTGCATCTTTTGAGCCCAGTACTGAGCCTGAAAAGCATTTACAAGTAAAACTAGCTAAAATGTGCCTGGCTGCTCTTCACTGAAAAGCTCATTCTGTGTACATTTTTGGCATACGTTTGCTCCTGCCGGGTCAGCTGAGCAGCGAATTTCTATTTAACCTCCTGCTATCATGAGAGACCTCAGGGCTGCATGTTTTGAGCCCAGTACTGATCCTGAAAAGCGTTTCCAACCCCACTTACAAGTAAAACTATCTAAAATGTGCCTGGCTGCTCTTCACTGAAAAGCTCATTCTGCGTACATTTTTGGCATACGTTTGCTCCTACCGGGTCAGCTGAGCAGCGAATTTCTATTTAACCTCCTGCTATCATGAGAGACCTCAGGGATGCATGTTTTGAGCCCAGTACTGAGCCTGAAAAGCATTTCCAACCCCACTTACAAGTAAAACTAGCTAAAATGTGCCTGGCTGCTCTTCACTGAAAAGCTCATTCTGCTTACATTTTTGGCATACGTTTGCTCCTACCGGGTCAGCTGAGCAGCGAATTTCTATTTAACCACCTGCAATCATGAGAGACCTCAGGGCTGCATGTTTTGAGCCCAGTACTGAGCCTGAAAAGCGTTTCCAACCCCACTTACAAGTAAAACTAGCTAAAATGTGCCTGGCTGCTATTCACAGAAAAGCTCATTCGGCGTACATTTTTGGCATAATTTTGCTCCTGCTTGGTCAGCTGAGCAGCGAATTTCTTTTTTCCACCTACTATCATGAGAGACCTCAGGGCTGCATGTTTTGAGCCCAGTACTGAGCCTGAAAAGCGTTTCCAACCCCACTTACAAGTAAAACTAGCTAAAATGTACCTGGCTGCTATTCACTGAAAAGCTCATTCTGTGTACATTTTTGGCATACGTTTGCTCCTGCCGGTCAGCTGAGCAGCGAATTTCTATTTAACCACCTGCTATCATTGAAGACCTCGGGCTGCATGTTTTGAGGCCAGTACTGATCCTGAAAAGCGTTTCCAACCCCACTTACAATAAAACTTGCTAGAATGTGTCTGGCTGCTCTTCACTGAAAAGCTCATTCGGCGTAGATTTTTGGCATACGTTTGCTCCTGCTTGGTCAGCTGAGCAGCGAATTTCTATTTAACCACCTACTATCATGAGAGACCTCAGGGCTGCATGTTTTGAGCCCAGTACTGATCCTGAAAAGCGTTTCCAACCCCACTTACAAGTAAAACTAGCTAAAATGTGCCTGGCTGCTATTCACTGAAAAGCTCATTCTGCTTACATTTTTGGCATACGTTTGCTCCTACCGGGTCAGCTGAGCAGCGAATTTCTATTTAACCACCTGCAATCATGAGAGACCTCAGGGCTGCATGTTTTGAGCCCAGTACTGAGCCTGAAAAGCGTTTCCAACCCCACTTACAAGTAAAACTAGCTAAAATGTGCCTGGCTGCTATTCACAGAAAAGCTAATTCTGCTTACATTTTTGGCATACGTTTGCTCCTACCGGGTCAGCTGAGCAGCGAATTTCTATTTAACCACCTGCTATCATGAGAGACCTCAGGGCTGCATGTTTTGAGCCCAGTACTGATCCTGAAAAGCGTTTCCAACCCCACTTACAAGTAAAACTAGCTAAAATGTGCCTGGCTGCTATTCACTGAAAAGCTCATTCTGTGTACATTTTTGGCATACGTTTGCTCCTGCTGGGTCATCCAAGGCAAATTTCTACTTAACCACCTGCTATCATGAGAGACCTCAGGGCTGCATCTTTTGAGCGCAGTACTGAGCCTGAAAAGCGTTTCCAACCCCACTTACAAGTAAAACTTGCTAGAATGTGCCTGGCTGCTCTTCACTGAAAAGCTCATTCGGCGTACATTTTTGGCATACGTTTGCTCCTGCTTGGTCAGCTGAGCAGCGAATTTCTATTTAACCACCTGCTATCATGAGAGACCTCAGGGCTGCATGTTTTGAGCCCAGTACTGATCCTGAAAAGCGTTTCCAACCCCACTTACAAGTAAAACTAGCTAAAATGTGCCTGGCTGCTATTCACTGAAAAGCTCATTCTGCGTACATTTTTAGCATACATTTGCTCCTGCCGGGTCAGCTGAGCAGCGAAGTTCTACTTAACTACCTCCTATCAGGAGAGACCTCAGAGCTGCATCTTTTGAGCCCAGTACTGAGCCTGAAAAGCATTTCCAACCCCACTTACAAGTAAAACTAGCTAAAATGTGCCTGGCTGCTCTTCACTGAAAAGCTCATTCTGCGAACATTTTTGGCATACGTTTGCTCCTGCCGGGTCAGCTGAGCAGCAAATTTCTATTTAACCACCTGCTATCATGAGAGACATCAGGGCTGCACGTTTTGACCCCAGTACTGATCCTGAAAAGCGTTTCCAACCCCACTTACAAGTAAAACTAGCTAAAATGTGCCTGGATGCTAGTCACTGAAAAGCTCATTCTGCGTACATTTTTGGCATACGTTTGCTCCTGCCGGGTAAGCTGAGCAGCGAATTTCTATTTAACCACCTGCTATCATGAGAGACCTCAGGGCTGCATGTTTTGAGCCCAGTACTGATCCTGAAAAGCGTTTCCAACCCCACTTACAAGTAAAACTAGCTAAAATGTGCCTGGCTGCTATTCACTGAAAAGCTCATTCTGTGTACATTTTTGGCATACGTTTGCTCCTGCTGGGTCATCCAAGGCAAATTTCTACTTAACCACCTGCTATCATGAGAGACCTCAGATGCATCTTTTGAGCGCAGTACTGAGCCTGAAAAGCGTTTCCAACCCCACTTACAAGTAAAACTTGCTAGAATGTGCCTGGCTGCTCTTCACTGAAAAGCTCATTCGGCGTACATTTTTGGCATACGTTTGGTCCTGCTTGGTCAGCTGAGCAGCGAATTTCTATTTAACCACCTGCTATCATGAGATACCTCAGGGCTGCATGTTTTGAGCCCAGTACTGATCCTGAAAAGCGTTTCCAACCCCACTTACAAGTAAAACTAGCTAAAATGTGCCTGGCTGCTATTCATTGAAAAGCTCATTCTGCGAACATTTTTGGCATACGTTTGCTCCTGCCGGGTTAGCTGAGCAGCGAATTTCTATTTAACCACCTGCTATCATGAGAGACCTCAGGGCTGCATGTTTTGAGCCCAGTACTGATCCTGAAAAGCGTTTCCAACCCCACTTACAAGTAAAACTAGCTAAAATGTGCCTGGATGCTAGTCACTGAAAAGCTCTTTCTGTGTACATTTTTGGCATACGTTTGCTCCTGCTGGGTCAGCCAAGTGGCAAATTTCTACTTAACCACCTGCTATCATGAGAGACCTCAGGGCTGCATCTTTTGAGCGCAGTACTGAGCCTGAAAAGTGTTTCCAACCCCACTTACAAGTAAAACTTGCTAGAATGTGCCAGGCTGCTCTTCACTGAAAAGCTCTTTCTGTGTACATTTTTGGCATACGTTTGCTCCTGCTGGGTCAGCCAAGTGGCAAATTTCTACTTAACCACCTCCTATCAGGAGAGACCTCAGAGCTGCATCTTTTGAGCCCAGTACTGAGCCTGAAAAGCATTTACAAGTAAAACTAGCTAAAATGTGCCTGGCTGCTCTTCACTGAAAAGCTCATTCTGTGTACATTTTTGGCATACGTTTGCTCCTGCCGGGTCAGCTGAGCAGCGAATTTCTATTTAACCTCCTGCTATCATGAGAGACCTCAGGGCTGCATGTTTTGAGCCCAGTACTGATCCTGAAAAGCGTTTCCAACCCCACTTACAAGTAAAACTATCTAAAATGTGCCTGGCTGCTCTTCACTGAAAAGCTCATTCTGCGTACATTTTTGGCATACGTTTGCTCCTACCGGGTCAGCTGAGCAGCGAATTTCTATTTAACCTCCTGCTATCATGAGAGACCTCAGGGATGCATGTTTTGAGCCCAGTACTGAGCCTGAAAAGCATTTCCAACCCCACTTACAAGTAAAACTAGCTAAAATGTGCCTGGCTGCTCTTCACTGAAAAGCTCATTCTGCTTACATTTTTGGCATACGTTTGCTCCTACCGGGTCAGCTGAGCAGCGAATTTCTATTTAACCACCTGCAATCATGAGAGACCTCAGGGCTGCATGTTTTGAGCCCAGTACTGAGCCTGAAAAGCGTTTCCAACCCCACTTACAAGTAAAACTAGCTAAAATGTGCCTGGCTGCTATTCACAGAAAAGCTCATTCGGCGTACATTTTTGGCATAATTTTGCTCCTGCTTGGTCAGCTGAGCAGCGAATTTCTTTTTAACCACCTACTATCATGAGAGACCTCAGGGCTGCATGTTTTGAGCCCAGTACTGAGCCTGAAAAGCGTTTCCAACCCCACTTACAAGTAAAACTTGCTAGAATGTGCCAGGCTGCTCTTCACTGAAAAGCTCATTCTGCGTACATTTTTGGCATACATTTGCTCCTGCCGGGTCAGCTGAGCAGCGAAGTTCTACTTAACTGCCTCCTATCAGGAGAGACCCCAGAGCTGCATCTTTTGAGCCCAGTACTGAGCCTGAAAAGCATTTCCAACCCCACTTACAAGTAAAACTAGCTAAAATGTGCCTGGCTGCTCTTCACTGAAAAGCTCATTCTGCGTACATTTTTGGCATACCTTTGCTCCTGCCGGGTCAGCTGAGCAGCGAATTTCTATTTAACCACCTGCTATCACGAGAGACCTCAGGGCTGCATGTTTTGAGCCCAGTACTGATCCTGAAAAGCGTTTCCAACCCCACTTACAAGTAAAACTAGCTAAAATGTACCTGGCTGCTATTCACTGAAAAGCTCATTCTGTGTACATTTTTGGCATACGTTTGCTCCTGCCGGTCAGCTGAGCAGCGAATTTCTATTTAACCACCTGCTATCATTGAAGACCTCGGGCTGCATGTTTTGAGGCCAGTACTGATCCTGAAAAGCGTTTCCAACCCCACTTACAATAAAACTTGCTAGAATGTGTCTGGCTGCTCTTCACTGAAAAGCTCATTCGGCGTAGATTTTTGGCATACGTTTGCTCCTGCTTGGTCAGCTGAGCAGCGAATTTCTATTTAACCACCTACTATCATGAGAGACCTCAGGGCTGCATGTTTTGAGCCCAGTACTGATCCTGAAAAGCGTTTCCAACCCCACTTACAAGTAAAACTAGCTAAAATGTGCCTGGCTGCTATTCACTGAAAAGCTCATTCTGCTTACATTTTTGGCATACGTTTGCTCCTACCGGGTCAGCTGAGCAGCGAATTTCTATTTAACCACCTGCAATCATGAGAGACCTCAGGGCTGCATGTTTTGAGCCCAGTACTGAGCCTGAAAAGCGTTTCCAACCCCACTTACAAGTAAAACTAGCTAAAATGTGCCTGGCTGCTATTCACAGAAAAGCTAATTCTGCTTACATTTTTGGCATACGTTTGCTCCTACCGGGTCAGCTGAGCAGCGAATTTCTATTTAACCACCTGCTATCATGAGAGACCTCAGGGCTGCATGTTTTGAGCCCAGTACTGATCCTGAAAAGCGTTTCCAACCCCACTTACAAGTAAAACTAGCTAAAATGTGCCTGGCTGCTATTCACTGAAAAGCTCATTCTGTGTACATTTTTGGCATACGTTTGCTCCTGCTGGGTCATCCAAGGCAAATTTCTACTTAACCACCTGCTATCATGAGAGACCTCAGGGCTGCATCTTTTGAGCGCAGTACTGAGCCTGAAAAGCGTTTCCAACCCCACTTACAAGTAAAACTTGCTAGAATGTGCCTGGCTGCTCTTCACTGAAAAGCTCATTCGGCGTACATTTTTGGCATACGTTTGCTCCTGCTTGGTCAGCTGAGCAGCGAATTTCTATTTAACCACCTGCTATCATGAGAGACCTCAGGGCTGCATGTTTTGAGCCCAGTACTGATCCTGAAAAGCGTTTCCAACCCCACTTACAAGTAAAACTAGCTAAAATGTGCCTGGCTGCTATTCACTGAAAAGCTCATTCTGCGTACATTTTTAGCATACATTTGCTCCTGCCGGGTCAGCTGAGCAGCGAAGTTCTACTTAACTACCTCCTATCAGGAGAGACCTCAGAGCTGCATCTTTTGAGCCCAGTACTGAGCCTGAAAAGCATTTCCAACCCCACTTACAAGTAAAACTAGCTAAAATGTGCCTGGCTGCTCTTCACTGAAAAGCTCATTCTGCGAACATTTTTGGCATACGTTTGCTCCTGCCGGGTCAGCTGAGCAGCAAATTTCTATTTAACCACCTGCTATCATGAGAGACATCAGGGCTGCACGTTTTGAGCCCAGTACTGATCCTGAAAAGCGTTTCCAACCCCACTTACAAGTAAAACTAGCTAAAATGTGCCTGGATGCTAGTCACTGAAAAGCTCATTCTGCGTACATTTTTGGCATACGTTTGCTCCTGCCGGGTCAGCTGAGCAGCGAATTTCTATTTAACCACCTGCTATCATGAGAGACATCAGGGCTGCATGTTTTGAGCCCAGTACTGATCCTGAACAGCGTTTCCAACCCCACTTACAAGTAAAACTAGCTAAAATGTGCCTGGCTGCTATTCACTGAAAAGCTCATTCTGCGTACATTTTTGGCATACATTTGCTCCTGCCGGGTCAGCTGAGAAGCGAATTTCTATTTAACCACCTGCTATCATGAGAGACCTCAGGGCTGCATGTTTTGAGCCCTGTACTGATCCTGAAAAGCGTTTCCAACCCCACTTACAAGTAAAACTAGCTAAAATGTGCCTGGATGCTAGTCACTGAAAAGCTCATTCTGTGTACATTTTTGGCATACGTTTGCTCCTGCTGGGTCAGCCAAGTGGCAAATTTCTACTTAACCACCTGCTATCATGAGAGACCTCAGGGCTGCATCTTTTGAGCGCAGTACTGAGCCTGAAAAGTGTTTCCAACCCCACTTACAAGTAAAACTTACAAGTAAAACTTGCTAGAATGTGCCAGGCTGCTCTTCACTGAAAAGCTCATTCTGCGTACATTTTTGGCATACATTTGCTCCTGCCGGGTCAGCTGAGCAGCGAAGTTCTACTTAACTACCTCCTATCAGGAGAGACCTCAGAGTTGCATCTTTTGAGCCCAGTACTGGGCTCAAAAGATGCCTGAAAAGCATTTCCAACCCCACTTACAAGTAAAACTAGCTAAAATGTGCCTGGCTGCTATTCACTGAAAAGCTCATTCTGTGTACATTTTTGGCATACGTTTGTTCCTGCTGGGTCAGCCAAGTGGCAAATTTCTACTTAACCACCTGCTATCATGAGAGACCTCAGGGCTGCATGTTTTGAGCGCAGTACTGAGCCTGAAAAGCGTTTCCAACCCCACTTACAAGTAAAACTAGCTAAAATGTGCCCGGCTGCTATTCACTGAAAAGATCATTCTGCATACATTTTTGGCATACGTTTGCTCCTGCTTGGTCAGCTGAGCAGCGAAGTTCTACTTAACTACCTCCTATCAGAAGAGACCTCAGAGCTGCATCTTTTGAGCCCAGTACTGAGCCTGAAAAGTGTTTCCAACCCCACTTACAAGTAAAACTAGCTAAAATGTGCCTGGCTGCTCTTCACTGAAAAGCTCATTCTGCGAACATTTTTGGCATACGTTTGCTCCTGCCGGGTCAGCTGAGCAGCAAATTTCTATTTAACCACCTGCTATCATGAGAGACCTCAGGGCTGCATGTTTTGAGCCCAGTACTGAGCCTGAAAAGCATTTCCAACCCCACTTACAAGTAAAACTAGCTAAAATGTGCCTGGCTGCTCTTCACTGAAAAGCTCATTCTGCGTACATTTTTGGCATACGTTTGCTCCTGCCGGGTCAGTTGTGCAGCGAAGTTCTACTTAACTACCTCCTATCAGGAGAGACCTCAGAGCTGCATCTTTTGAGCCCAGTACTGAGCCTGAAAAGCATTTCCAAGTAAAACTAGCTAAAATGTGCCTGGCTGCTCTTCACTGAAAAGCTCATTCTGTGTACATTTTTGGCATACGTTTGCTCCTGCCGGGTCAGCTGAGCAGCGAATTTCTATTTAACCTCCTGCTATCATGAGAGACCTCAGGGCTGCATGTTTTGAGCCCAGTACTGATCCTGAAAAGCGTTTCCAACCCCACTTACAAGTAAAACTATCTAAAATGTGCCTGGCTGCTCTTCACTGAAAAGCTCATTCTGCGTACATTTTTGGCATACGTTTGCTCCTACCGGGTCAGCTGAGCAGCGAATTTCTATTTAACCTCCTGCTATCATGAGAGACCTCAGGGATGCATGTTTTGAGCCCAGTACTGAGCCTGAAAAGCATTTCCAACCCCACTTACAAGTAAAACTAGCTAAAATGTGCCTGGCTGCTCTTCACTGAAAAGCTCATTCTGCTTACATTTTTGGCATACGTTTGCTCCTACCGGGTCAGCTGAGCAGCGAATTTCTATTTAACCACCTGCAATCATGAGAGACCTCAGGGCTGCATGTTTTGAGCCCAGTACTGAGCCTGAAAAGCGTTTCCAACCCCACTTACAAGTAAAACTAGCTAAAATGTGCCTGGCTGCTATTCACAGAAAAGCTCATTCGGCGTACATTTTTGGCATAATTTTGCTCCTGCTTGGTCAGCTGAGCAGCAAATTTCTTTTTAACCACCTACTATCATGAGAGACCTCAGGGCTGCATGTTTTGAGCCCAGTACTGAGCCTGAAAAGCGTTTCCAACCCCACTTACAAGTAAAACTTGCTAGAATGTGCCAGGCTGCTCTTCACTGAAAAGCTCATTCTGCGTACATTTTTGGCATACATTTGCTCCTGCCGGGTCAGCTGAGCAGCGAAGTTCTACTTAACTGCCTCCTATCAGGAGAGACCTCAGAGCTGCATCTTTTGAGCCCAGTACTGAGCCTGAAAAGCATTTCCAACCCCACTTACAAGTAAAACTAGCTAAAATGTGCCTAACTGCTCTTCACTGAAAAGCTCATTCTGCGTACATTTTTGGCATACCTTTGCTCCTGCCGGGTCAGCTGAGCAGCGAATTTCTATTTAACCACCTGCTATCACGAGAGACCTCAGGGCTGCATGTTTTGAGCCCAGTACTGATCCTGAAAAGCGTTTCCAACCCCACTTACAAGTAAAACTAGCTAAAATGTGCTTGGCTGCTATTCACTGAAAAGCTCATTCTGCTTACATTTTTGGCATACGTTTGCTCCTACCGGGTCAGCTGAGCAGCGAATTTCTATTTAACCTCCTGCTATCATGAGAGACCTCAGGGCTGCATGTTTTGAGCCCAGTACTGAGCCTGAAAAGCATTTCCAACCCCACTTACAAGTAAAACTAGCTAAAATGTGCCTGGCTGCTCTTCACTGAAAAGCTCATTCTGCGTACATTTTTGGCATACGTTTGCTCCTGCCGGGTCAGTTGTGCAGCGAAGTTCTACTTAACTACCTCCTATCAGGAGAGACCTCAGAGCTGCATCTTTTGAGCCCAGTACTGAGCCTGAAAAGCATTTCCAACCCCACTTACAAGTAAAACTAGCTAAAATGAGCCTGACTGCTATTCACTGAAAAGCTCATTCTGCTTACATTTTTGGCATACGTTTGCTCCTACCGGGTCAGCTGAGCAGCGAATTTCTATTTAACCACCTGCAATCATGAGAGACCTCAGGGCTGCATGTTTTGAGCCCAGTACTGAGCCTGAAAAGCGTTTCCAACCCCACTTACAAGTAAAACTAGCTAAAATGTGCCTGGCTGCTATTCACAGAAAAGCTCATTCTGCTTACATTTTTGGCATACGTTTGCTCCTACCGGGTCAGCTGAGCAGCGAATTTCTATTTAACCACCTGCTATCATGAGAGACCTCAGGGCTGCATGTTTTGAGCCCAGTACTGATCCTGAAAAGCGTTTCCAACCCCACTTACAAGTAAAACTAGCTAAAATGTGCCTGGCTGCTATTCACTGAAAAGCTCATTCTGTGTACATTTTTGGCATACGTTTGCTCCTGCTGGGTCATCCAAGGCAAATTTCTACTTAACCACCTGCTATCATGAGAGACCTCAGATGCATCTTTTGAGCGCAGTACTGAGCCTGAAAAGCGTTTCCAACCCCACTTACAAGTAAAACTTGCTAGAATGTGCCTGGCTGCTCTTCACTGAAAAGCTCATTCGGCGTACATTTTTGGCATACGTTTGGTCCTGCTTGGTCAGCTGAGCAGCGAATTTCTATTTAACCACCTGCTATCATGAGAGACCTCAGGGCTGCATGTTTTGAGCCCAGTACTGATCCTGAAAAGCGTTTCCAACCCCACTTACAAGTAAAACTAGCTAAAATGTGCCTGGCTGCTATTCATTGAAAAGCTCATTCTGCGAACATTTTTGGCATACGTTTGCTCCTGCCGGGTTAGCTGAGCAGCGAATTTCTATTTAACCACCTGCTATCATGAGAGACCTCAGGGCTGCATGTTTTGAGCCCAGTACTGATCCTGAAAAGCGTTTCCAACCCCACTTACAAGTAAAACTAGCTAAAATGTGCCTGGATGCTAGTCACTGAAAAGCTCTTTCTGTGTACATTTTTGGCATACGTTTGCTCCTGCTGGGTCAGCCAAGTGGCAAATTTCTACTTAACCACCTGCTATCATGAGAGACCTCAGGGCTGCATCTTTTGAGCGCAGTACTGAGCCTGAAAAGTGTTTCCAACCCCACTTACAAGTAAAACTTGCTAGAATGTGCCAGGCTGCTCTTCACTGAAAAGCTCTTTCTGTGTACATTTTTGGCATACGTTTGCTCCTGCTGGGTCAGCCAAGTGGCAAATTTCTACTTAACCACCTCCTATCAGGAGAGACCTCAGAGCTGCATCTTTTGAGCCCAGTACTGAGCCTGAAAAGCATTTACAAGTAAAACTAGCTAAAATGTGCCTGGCTGCTCTTCACTGAAAAGCTCATTCTGTGTACATTTTTGGCATACGTTTGCTCCTGCCGGGTCAGCTGAGCAGCGAATTTCTATTTAACCTCCTGCTATCATGAGAGACCTCAGGGCTGCATGTTTTGAGCCCAGTACTGATCCTGAAAAGCGTTTCCAACCCCACTTACAAGTAAAACTATCTAAAATGTGCCTGGCTGCTCTTCACTGAAAAGCTCATTCTGCGTACATTTTTGGCATACGTTTGCTCCTACCGGGTCAGCTGAGCAGCGAATTTCTATTTAACCTCCTGCTATCATGAGAGACCTCAGGGATGCATGTTTTGAGCCCAGTACTGAGCCTGAAAAGCATTTCCAACCCCACTTACAAGTAAAACTAGCTAAAATGTGCCTGGCTGCTCTTCACTGAAAAGCTCATTCTGCTTACATTTTTGGCATACGTTTGCTCCTACCGGGTCAGCTGAGCAGCGAATTTCTATTTAACCACCTGCAATCATGAGAGACCTCAGGGCTGCATGTTTTGAGCCCAGTACTGAGCCTGAAAAGCGTTTCCAACCCCACTTACAAGTAAAACTAGCTAAAATGTGCCTGGCTGCTATTCACAGAAAAGCTCATTCGGCGTACATTTTTGGCATAATTTTGCTCCTGCTTGGTCAGCTGAGCAGCGAATTTCTTTTTAACCACCTACTATCATGAGAGACCTCAGGGCTGCATGTTTTGAGCCCAGTACTGAGCCTGAAAAGCGTTTCCAACCCCACTTACAAGTAAAACTTGCTAGAATGTGCCAGGCTGCTCTTCACTGAAAAGCTCATTCTGCGTACATTTTTGGCATACATTTGCTCCTGCCGGGTCAGCTGAGCAGCGAAGTTCTACTTAACTGCCTCCTATCAGGAGAGACCTCAGAGCTGCATCTTTTGAGCCCAGTACTGAGCCTGAAAAGCATTTCCAACCCCACTTACAAGTAAAACTAGCTAAAATGTGCCTAACTGCTCTTCACTGAAAAGCTCATTCTGCGTACATTTTTGGCATACCTTTGCTCCTGCCGGGTCAGCTGAGCAGCGAATTTCTATTTAACCACCTGCTATCACGAGAGACCTCAGGGCTGCATGTTTTGAGCCCAGTACTGATCCTGAAAAGCGTTTCCAACCCCACTTATAAGTAAAACTAGCTAAAATGTACCTGGCTGCTATTCACTGAAAAGCTCATTCTGTGTACATTTTTGGCATACGCTTGCTCCTGCCGGTCAGCTGAGCAGCTAATTTCTATTTAACCACCTGCTATCATTGAAGACCTCAGGGCTGCATGTTTTGAGGCCAGTACTGATCCTGAAAAGCGTTTCCAACCCCACTTACAAGTAAAACTAGCTAAAATGTGCCTGGCTGCTATTCACTGAAAAGCTCATGCTGTGTACATTTTTGGCATACGTTTGCTCCTGCTGGGTCAGCCAGTTGGACAAACTTCTACTTAACCACCTGCTATCATGAGAGACCTCAGGGCTGCATCTTTTGAGCGCAGTACTGAGCCTGAAAAGCGTTTCCAACCCCACTTACAAGTAAAACTTGCTAGAATGTGCCTGGCTGCTCTTCACTGAAATGCTCATTCTGCGTACATTTTTGGCATACGTTTCCTCCTACAGGGTCAGCTGAGCTAGAATTTCTATTTAACCACCTGCTATCATGAGAGACCTCAGGGCTGCATGTCTTGAGCCCAGTACTGATCCTGTAAAGCGTTTCCAACCCCACTTACAAGTAAAACAAGCTAAAATGTGCCTGGCTGCTACTCATTGAAAAGCTCATTCTGTGTACATTTTTGGCATACGTTTGCTCCTGCTGGGTCAGCCAAGTGGCAAACTTCTACTTAACCACCTGCTATCATGAGAGACCTCAGGGCTGCATCTTTTGAGCGCAGTACTGAGCCTGAAAAGCGTTTCCAACCCCACTTACAAGTAAAACTTGCTAGAATGTGCCTGGCTGCTCTTCACTGAAAAGCTCATTCTGCGTACATTTTTGGCATACATTTGCTCCTGCCGGGTCAGCTGAGCAGCGAAGTACTACTTAACTACCTCCTATCAGGAGAGACCTCAGAGGTGCATCTTTTGAGCCCAGTACTGAGCCTGAAAAGCATTTCCAATCCCACTTACAAGTAAAACTAGCTAAAATGTGCCTGGCTGCTCTTCACTGAAAAGCTCATTCTGCGTACATTTTTGGCATACGTTTGCTCCTGCCGGGTCAGCTGAGCAGCGAATTTCTATTTAACCACCTGCTATCATGGAAGACCTCAGGGCTGCATGTTTTGAGGCCAGTACTGATCCTGAAAAGCGTTTCCAACCCCACTTACAAGTAAAACTAGCTAAAATGTGCCTGGCTGCTATTCACTGAAAAGCTCATTCTGTGTACATTTTTGGCATACATTTGCTCCTGCCGGGTCAGCTGAGCAGCGAAGTTCTACTTAACTACCTCCTATCAGGAGAGACCTCAGAGCTGCATCTTTTGAGCCCAGTACTGAGCCTGAAAAGCATTTCCAACCCCACTTACAAGTAAAACTAGCTAAAATGTGCCTGGCTGCTATTCACTGAAAAGCTCATTCTGCGTACATTTTTGGCATACGTTTGCTCCTGCCGGGTCAGCTGAGCAGCGAATTTCTATTTAACCACCTGCTATCATGAGAGACCTCAGGGCTGCATGTTTTGAGGCCAGTACTGATCCTGAAAAGCGTTTCCAACCCCACTTACAAGTAAAACTAGCTAAAATGTGCCTGGCTGCTATTCACTGAAAAGATCATTCTGCGTACATTTTTGGCATACGTTTGGTCCTTCTTGGTCAGCTGAGCAGCGAAGTTCTACTTAACTACCTCCTATCAGAAGAGACCTCAGAGCTGCATCTTTTGAGCCCAGTTCTGAGCCTGAAAAGCATTTCCAACCCCACTTACAAGTAAAACTAGCTAAAATGTGCCTGGCTGCTATTCACTGAAAAGCTCATTCTGCTTACATTTTTGGCATACGTTTGCTCCTACCGGGTCAGCTGAGCAGCGAATTTCTATTTAACCTCCTGCTATCATGAGAGACCTCAGGGCTGCATGTTTTGAGCCCAGTACTGAGCCTGAAAAGCATTTCCAACCCCACTTACAAGTAAAACTAGCTAAAATGTGCCTGGCTGCTCTTCACTGAAAAGCTCATTCTGCGTACATTTTTGGCATACGTTTGCTCCTGCCGGGTCAGTTGTGCAGCGAAGTTCTACTTAACTACCTCCTATCAGGAGAGACCTCAGAGCTGCATCTTTTGAGCCCAGTACTGAGCCTGAAAAGCATTTCCAACCCCACTTACAAGTAAAACTAGCTAAAATGTGCCTGACTGCTATTCACTGAAAAGCTCATTCTGCTTACATTTTTGGCATACGTTTGCTCCTACCGGGTCAGCTGAGCAGCGAATTTCTATTTAACCACCTGCAATCATGAGAGACCTCAGGGCTGCATGTTTTGAGCCCAGTACTGAGCCTGAAAAGCGTTTCCAACCCCACTTACAAGTAAAACTAGCTAAAATGTGCCTGGCTGCTATTCACAGAAAAGCTCATTCTGCTTACATTTTTGGCATACGTTTGCTCCTACCGGGTCAGCTGAGCAGCGAATTTCTATTTAACCACCTGCTATCATGAGAGACCTCAGGGCTGCATGTTTTGAGCCCAGTACTGATCCTGAAAAGCGTTTCCAACCCCACTTACAAGTAAAACTAGCTAAAATGTGCCTGGCTGCTATTCACTGAAAAGCTCATTCTGTGTACATTTTTGGCATACGTTTGCTCCTGCCGGGTCAGCTGAGCAGCAAATTTCTGTTTAACCACCTGCTATCATGAGAGACCTCAGGGCTGCATGTTTTGAGCCCAGTACTGTTCCTGAAAAGCATTTCCAACCCCACTTACAAGTAAAACTAGCTAAAATGTGCCTGGCTGCTATTCACTGAAAAGCTCATTCTGTGTACATTTTTTGCATACGTTTGCTCCTGCTGGGTCATCCAAGGCAAATTTCTACTTAACCACCTGCTATCATGAGAGACCTCAGATGCATCTTTTGAGCGCAGTACTGAGCCTGAAAAGCGTTTCCAACCCCACTTACAAGTAAAACTTGCTAGAATGTGCCTGGCTGCTCTTCACTGAAAAGCTCATTCAGCGTACATTTTTGGCATACGTTTGGTCCTGCTTGGTCAGCTGAGCAGCGAATTTCTATTTAACCACCTGCTATCATGAGAGACCTCAGGGCTGCATGTTTTGAGCCCAGTACTGATCCTGAAAAGCGTTTCCAACCCCACTTACAAGTAAAACTAGCTAAAATGTGCCTGGCTGCTATTCATTGAAAAGCTCATTCTGCGAACATTTTTGGCATACGTTTGCTCCTGCCGGGTTAGCTGGGCAGCGAATTTCTATTTAACCACCTGCTATCATGAGAGACCTCAGGGCTGCATGTTTTGAGCCCAGTACTGATCCTGAAAAGCGTTTCCAACCCCACTTACAAGTAAAACTAGCTAAAATGTGCCTGGATGCTAGTCACTGAAAAGCTCTTTCTGTGTACATTTTTGGCATACGTTTGCTCCTGCTGGGTCAGCCAAGTGGCAAATTTCTACTTGACCACCTGCTATCATGAGAGACCTCAGGGCTGCATCTTTTGAGCGCAGTACTGAGCCTGAAAAGTGTTTCCAACCCCACTTACAAGTAAAACTTGCTAGAATGTGCCAGGCTGCTCTTCAATGAAAAGCTCTTTCTGTGTACATTTTTGGCATACGTTTGCTCCTGCTGGGTCAGCCAAGTGGCAAATTTCTACTTAACCACCTCCTATCAGGAGAGACCTCAGAGCTGCATCTTTTGAGCCCAGTACTGAGCCTGAAAAGCATTTACAAGTAAAACTAGCTAAAATGTGCCTGGCTGCTCTTCACTGAAAAGCTCATTCTGTGTACATTTTTGGCATACGTTTGCTCCTGCCGGGTCAGCTGAGCAGCGAATTTCTATTTAACCTCCTGCTATCATGAGAGACCTCAGGGCTGCATGTTTTGAGCCCAGTACTGATCCTGAAAAGCGTTTCCAACCCCACTTACAAGTAAAACTATCTAAAATGTGCCTGGCTGCTCTTCACTGAAAAGCTCATTCTGCGTACATTTTTGGCATACGTTTGCTCCTGCCGGGTCAGCTGAGCAGCGAATTTCTATTTAACCACCTGCTATCATGAGAGACCTCAGGGCTGCATGTTTTGAGCCCAGTACTGAGCCTGAAAAGCGTTTCCAACCCCACTTACAAGTAAAACTAGCTAAAATGTGCCTGGCTGCTCTTCACTGAAAAGCTCATTCTGCGTACATTTTTGGCATACGTTTGCTCCTGCCGGGTCAGCTGAGCAGCGAATTTCTATTTAACCACCTGCTATCATGAGAGACCTCAGGGCTGCATGTTTTGAGCCCAGTACTGATCCTGAAAAGCGTTTCCAACCCCACTTACAAGTAAAACTATCTAAAATGTGCCTGGCTGCTCTTCACTGAAAAGCTCATTCTGCGAACATTTTTGGTATACGTTTGCTCCTGCCGGGTCAGCTGAGCAGCAAATTTCTATTTAACCACCTGCTATCATGAGAGACATCAGGGCTGCACGTTTTGAGCCCAGTACTGATCCTGAAAAGCGTTTCCAACCCCACTTACAAGTAAAACTAGCTAAAATGTGCCTGGATGCTAGTCACTGAAAAGCTCATTCTGCGTACATTTTTGGCATACGTTTGCTCCTGCCGGGTCAGCTGAGCAGCGAATTTCTATTTAACCACCTGCTATCATGAGAGACCTCAGGGCTGCATGTTTTGAGCCCAGTACTGATCCTGAACAGCGTTTCCAACCCCACTTACAAGTAAAACTAGCTAAAATGTGCCTGGCTGCTATTCACTGAAAAGCTCATTCTGCGTACATTTTTGGCATACATTTGCTCCTGCCGGGTCAGCTGAGAAGCGAATTTCTATTTAACCACCTGCTATCATGAGAGACCTCAGGGCTGCATGTTTTGAGCCCTGTACTGATCCTGAAAAGCGTTTCCAACCCCACTTACAAGTAAAACTAGCTAAAATGTGCCTGGATGCTAGTCACTGAAAAGCTCTTTCTGTGTACATTTTTGGCATACGTTTGCTCCTGCTGGGTCAGCCAAGTGGCAAATTTCTACTTAACCACCTGCTATCATGAGAGACCTCAGGGCTGCATCTTTTGAGCGCAGTACTGAGCCTGAAAAGTGTTTCCAACCCCACTTACAAGTAAAACTTGCTAGAATGTGCCAGGCTGCTCTTCACTGAAAAGCTCATTCTGCGTACATTTTTGGCATACATTTGCTCCTGCCGGGTCAGGTGAGCAGCGAAGTTCTACTTAACTACCTCCTATCAGGAGAGACCTCAGAGCTGCATCTTTTGAGCCCAGTACTGAGCCTGAAAAGCATTTCCAACCCCACTTACAAGTAAAACTAGCTAAAATGTGCCTGGCTGCTATTCACTGAAAAGCTCATTCTGTGTACATTTTTGGCATACGTTTGCTCCTGCTGGGTCAGCCAAGTGGCAAATTTCTACTTAACCACCTGCTATCATGAGAGACCTCAGGGCTGCATCTTTTGAGCGCAGTACTGAGCCTGAAAAGCGTTTCCAACCCCACTTACAAGTAAAACTAGCTAAAATGTGCCTGGCTGCTATTCACTGAAAAGATCATTCTGCATACATTTTTGGCATACGTTTGCTCCTGCTTGGTCAGCTGAGCAGCGAAGTTCTACTTAACTACCTCCTATCAGAAGAGACCTCAGAGCTGCATCTTTTGAGCCCAGTACTGAGCCTGAAAAGCATTTCCAACCCCACTTACAAGTAAAACTAGCTAAAATGTGCCTGGCTGCTCTTCACTGAAAAGCTCATTCTGCTTACATTTTTGGCATACGTTTGCTCCTACCGGGTCACCTGAGCAGCGAATTTCTATTTAACCTCCTGCTATCATGAGAGACCTCAGGGCTGCATGTTTTGAGCCCAGTACTGAGCCTGAAAAGCATTTCCAACCCCACTTACAAGTAAAACTAGCTAAAATGTGCCTGGCTGCTCTTCACTGAAAAGCTCATTCTGCGTACATTTTTGGCATACGTTTGCTCCTGCCGGGTCAGCTGAGCAGCGAATTTCTATTTAACCACCTGCTATCATGAGAAACCTCAGGGCTGCATGTTTTGAGCCCAGTACTGATCCTGAAAAGCGTTTCCAACCCCACTTACAAGTAAAACTAGCTAAAATGTGCCTGGCTGATATTCACTGAAAAGCTCATTCTGTGTACATTTTTGGCATACGTTTGCTCCTGCTGGGTCAGCCAAGTGGCAAATTTCTACTTAACCACCTACTATCATGAGAGACCTCAGGGCTGCATGTTTTGAGCGCAGTACTGAGCCTGAAAAGCGTTTCCAACCCCACTTACAAGTAAAACTAGCTAAAATGTGCCTGGCTGCTATTCACTAAAAAGATCATTCTGCGTACATTTTTGGCATACGTTTGCTCCTGCTTGGTCAGCTGAGCAGCGAAGTTCTACTTAACTACCTCCTATCAGAAGAGACCTCAGAGCTGCATCTTTTGAGCCCAGTACTGAGCCTGAAAAGCATTTCCAACCCCACTTACAAGTAAAACTAGCTAAAATGTGCCTGGCTGCTGTTCACTGAAAAGCTCATTCTGCTTACATTTTTGGCATACGTTTGCTCCTACCGGGTCAGCTGAGCAGCGAATTTCTATTTAACCTCCTGCTATCATGAGAGACCTCAGGGCTGCATGTTTTGAGCCCAGTACTGAGCCTGAAAAGCATTTCCAACCCCACTTACAAGTAAAACTAGCTAAAATGTGCCTGGCTGCTCTTCACTGAAAAGCTCATTCTGCGTACATTTTTGGCATACGTTTGCTCCTGCCGGGTCAGCTGTGCAGCAAAGTTCTACTTAACTACCTCCTATCAGGAGAGACCTCAGAGCTGCATCTTTTGAGCCCAGTACTGAGCCTGAAAAGCATTTCCAACCCCACTTACAAGTAAAACTAGCTAAAATGTGCCTGACTGCTATTCACTGAAAAGCTCATTCTGCTTACATTTTTGGCATACGTTTGCTCCTACCGGGTCAGCTGAGCAGCGAATTTCTATTTAACCACCTGCAATCATGAGAGACCTCAGGGCTGCATGTTTTGAGCCCAGTACTGAGCCTGAAAAGCGTTTCCAACCCCACTTACAAGTAAAACTAGCTAAAATGTGCCTGGCTGCTATTCACAGAAAAGCTCATTCTGCTTACATTTTTGGCATACGTTTGCTCCTACCGGGTCAGCTGAGCAGCGAATTTCTATTTAACCACCTGCTATCATGAGAGACCTCAGGGCTGCATGTTTTGAGCCCAGTACTGATCCTGAAAAGCGTTTCCAACCCCACTTACAAGTAAAACTAGCTAAAATGTGCCTGACTGCTATTCACTGAAAAGCTCATTCTGCTTACATTTTTGGCATACGTTTGCTCCTACCGGGTCAGCTGAGCAGCGAATTTCTATTTAACCACCTGCAATCATGAGAGACCTCAGGGCTGCATGTTTTGAGCCCAGTACTGAGCCTGAAAAGCGTTTCCAACCCCACTTACAAGTAAAACTAGCTAAAATGTGCCTGGCTGCTATTCACAGAAAAGCTCATTCTGCTTACATTTTTGGCATACGTTTGCTCCTACGGGGTCAGCTGAGCAGCGAATTTCTGTTTAACCACCTGCTATCATGAGAGACCTCAGGGCTGCATGTTTTGAGCCCAGTACTGTTCCTGAAAAGCGTTTCCAACCCCACTTACAAGTAAAACTAGCTAAAATGTGCCTCGCTGCTATTCACTGAAAAGCTCATTCTGTGTACATTTTTGGCATACGTTTGCTCCTGCTGGGTCATCCAAGGCAAATTTCTACTTAACCACCTGCTATCATGAGAGACCTCAGGGCTGCATCTTTTGAGCGCAGTACTGTTCCTGAAAAGCGTTTCCAACCCCACTTACAAGTAAAACTAGCTAAAATGTGCCTCGCTGCTATTCACTGAAAAGCTCATTCTGTGTACATTTTTGGCATACGTTTGCTCCTGCTGGGTCATCCAAGGCAAATTTCTACTTAACCACCTGCTATCATGAGAGACCTCAGGGCTGCATGTTTTGAGCCCAGTACTGATCCTGAAAAGCGTTTCCAACCCCACTTACAAGTAAAACTAGCTAAAATGTGCCTGGCTGCTATTCACTGAAAAGCTCATTCTGCTTACATTTTTGGCATACGTTTGCTCCTACCGGGTCAGTTGAGCAGCGAATTTCTATTTAACCACCTGCAATCATGAGAGACCTCAGGGCTGCATGTTTTGAGCCCAGTACTGAGCCTGAAAAGCGTTTCCAACCCCACTTACAAGTAAAACTAGCTAAAATGTGCCTGGCTGCTATTCACAGAAAAGCTAATTCTGCTTACATTTTTGGCATACGTTTGCTCCTACCGGGTCAGCTGAGCAGCGAATTTCTATTTAACCACCTGCTATCATGAGAGACCTCAGGGCTGCATGTTTTGAGCCCAGTACTGATCCTGAAAAGCGTTTCCAACCCCACTTACAAGTAAAACTAGCTAAAATGTGCCTGGCTGCTATTCACTGAAAAGCTCATTCTGTGTACATTTTTGGCATACGTTTGCTCCTGCTGGGTCAGCCAAGTGGCAAATTTCTACTTAACCACCTGCTATCATGAGAGACCTCAGGACTGCATCTTTTGAGCCCAGTACTGAGCCTGAAAAGCATTTCCAACCCCACTTACAAGTAAAACTAGCTAAAATGTACCTGACTGCTATTCACTGAAAAGCTTCATTCTGCTTACATTTTTGGCATACGTTTGCTCCTACCGGGTCAGCTGAGCAGCGAATTTCTATTTAACCACCTGCAATCATGATAGACCTCAGGGCTGCATGTTTTGAGCCCAGTACTGAGCCTGAAAAGCGTTTCCAACCCCACTTACAAGTAAAACTAGCTAAAATGTGCCTGGCTGCTATTCACAGAAAAGCTCATTCTGCTTACATTTTTGGCATACGTTTGCTCCTACCGGGTCAGCTGAGCAGCGAATTTCTATTTAACCTCCTGCTATCATGAGAGACCTCAGGGATGCATGTTTTGAGCCCAGTACTGAGCCTGAAAAGCATTTCCAACCCCACTTACAAGTAAAACTAGCTAAAATGTGCCTGGCTGCTCTTCACTGAAAAGCTCATTCTGCGTACATTTTTGGCATACGTTTGCTCCTGCCGGGTCAGCTGAGCAGCGAATTTCTATTTAACCACCTGCTATCATAAGAAACCTCAGGGCTGCATGTTTTGAGCCCAGTACTGATCCTGAAAAGCGTTTCCAACCCCACTTACAAGTAAAACTAGCTAAAATGTGCCTGGCTGCTATTCACTGAAAAGCTCATTCTGCTTACATTTTTGGCATACGTTTGCTCCTACCGGGTCAGCTGAGCAGCGAATTTCTATTTAACCACCTGCAATCATGAGAGACCTCAGGGCTGCATGTTTTGAGCCCAGTACTGAGCCTGAAAAGCGTTCCCAACCCCACTTACAAGTAAAACTAGCTAAAATGTGCCTGGCTGCTATTCACAGAAAAGCTAATTCTGCTTACATTTTTGGCATACGTTTGCTCCTACCGGGTCAGCTGAGCAGCGAATTTCTATTTAACCACCTGCTTTCATGAGAGACCTCAGGGCTGCATGTTTTGAGCCCAGTACTGATCCTGAAAAGCGTTTCCAACCCCACTTACAAGTAAAACTAGCTAAAATGTGCCTGGCTGCTATTCACTGAAAAGCTCATTCTGTGTACATTTTTGGCATACGTTTGCTCCTGCTGGGTCAGCCAAGTGGCAAATTTCTACTTAACCACCTGCTATCATGAGAGACCTCAGGGCTGCATCTTTTGAGCCCAGTACTGAGCCTGAAAAGCATTTCCAACCCCACTTACAAGTAAAACTAGCTAAAATGTGTCTGACTGCTATTCACTGAAAAGCTCATTCTGCTTACATTTTTGGCATACGTTTGCTCCTACCGGGTCAGCTGAGCAGCGAATTTCTATTTAACCTCCTGCTATCATGAGAGACCTCAGGGATGCATGTTTTGAGCCCAGTACTGAGCCTGAAAAGCATTTCCAACCCCACTTACAAGTAAAACTAGCTAAAATGTGCCTGGCTGCTCTTCACTGAAAAGCTCATTCTGCTTACATTTTTGGCATACGTTTGCTCCTACCGGGTCAGCTGAGCAGCAAATTTCTATTTAACCACCTGCAATCATGAGAGACCTCAGGGCTGCATGTTTTGAGCCCAGTACTGAGCCTGAAAAGCGTTTCCAACCCCACTTACAAGTAAAACTAGCTAAAATGTGCCTGGCTGCTATTCACAGAAAAGCTCATTCGGCGTACATTTTTGGCATAATTTTGCTCCTGCTTGGTCAGCTGAGCAGCGAATTTCTTTTTAACCACCTACTATCATGAGAGACCTCAGGGCTGCATGTTTTGAGCCCAGTACTGAGCCTGAAAAGCGTTTCCAACCCCACTTGCAAGTAAAACTTGCTAGAATGTGCCAGGCTGCTCTTCACTGAAAAGCTCATTCTGCGTACATTTTTGGCATACATTTGCTCCTGCCGGGTCAGCTGAGCAGCGAAGTTCTACTTAACTACCTCCTATCAGGAGAGACCTCAGAGCTGCATCTTTTGAGCCCAGTACTGAGCCTGAAAAGCATTTCCAACCCCACTTACAAGTAAAACTAGCTAAAATGTGCCTGGCTGCTCTTCACTGAAAAGCTCATTCTGCGTACATTTTTGGCATACCTTTGCTCCTGCCGGGTCAGCTGAGCAGCGAATTTCTATTTAACCACCTGCTATCACGAGAGACCTCAGGGCTGCATGTTTTGAGCCCAGTACTGATCCTGAAAAGCGTTTCCAACCCCACTTACAAGTAAAACTAGCTAAAATGTACCTGGCTGCTATTCACTGAAAAGCTCATTCTGTGTACATTTTTGGCATACGTTTGCTCCTGCCGGGTCAGCTGAGCAGCGAATTTCTATTTAACCACCTGCTATCATTGAAGACCTCAGGGCTGCATGTTTTGAGGCCAGTACTGATCCTGAAAAGCGTTTCCAACCCCACTTACAAGTAAAACTAGCTAAAATGTGCCTGGCTGCTATTCACTGAAAAGCTCATGCTGTGTACATTTTTGGCATACGTTTGCTCCTGCTGGGTCAGCCAAGTGGACAAACTTCTACTTAACCACCTGCTATCATGAGAGACCTCAGGGCTGCATCTTTTGAGCGCAGTACTGAGCCTGAAAAGCGTTTCCAACCCCACTTACAAGTAAAACTTGCTAGAATGTGCCTGGCTGCTCTTCACTGAAATGCTCATTCTGCGTACATTTTTGGCATACGTTTGCTCCTACAGGGTCAGCTGAGCTAGAATTTCTATTTAACCACCTGCTATCATGAGAGACCTCAGGGCTGCATGTCTTGAGCCCAGTACTGATCCTGTAAAGCGTTTCCAACCCCACTTACAAGTAAAACTAGCTAAAATGTGCCTGGCTGCTACTCATTGAAAAGCTCATTCTGTGTACATTTTTGGCATACGTTTGCTCCTGCTGGGTCAGCCAAGTGGCAAACTTCTACTTAACCACCTGCTATCATGAGAGACCTCAGGGCTGCATCTTTTGAGCGCAGTACTGAGCCTGAAAAGCGTTTCCAACCCCACTTACAAGTAAAACTTGCTAGAATGTGCCTGGCTGCTCTTCACTGAAAAGCTCATTCTGCGTACATTTTTGGCATACATTTGCTCCTGCCGGGTCAGCTGAGCAGCGAAGTACTACTTAACTACCTCCTATCAGGAGAGACCTCAGAGGTGCATCTTTTGAGCCCAGTACTGAGCCTGAAAAGCATTTCCAATCCCACTTACAAGTAAAACTAGCTAAAATGTGCCTGGCTGCTCTTCACTGAAAAGCTCATTCTGCGTACATTTTTGGCATACGTTTGCTCCTGCCGGGTCAGCTGAGCAGCGAATTTCTATTTAACCACCTGCTATCATGGAAGACCTCAGGGCTGCATGTTTTGAGGCCAGTACTGATCCTGAAAAGCGTTTCCAACCCCACTTACAAGTAAAACTAGCTAAAATGTGCCTGGCTGCTATTCACTGAAAAGCTCATTCTGTGTACATTTTTGGCATACATTTGCTCCTGCCGGGTCAGCTGAGCAGCGAAGTTCTACTTAACTACCTCCTATCAGGAGAGACCTCAGAGCTGCATCTTTTGAGCCCAGTACTGAGCCTGAAAAGCATTTCCAACCCCACTTACAAGTAAAACTAGCTAAAATGTGCCTGGCTGCTATTCACTGAAAAGCTCATTCTGCGTACATTTTTGGCATACGTTTGCTCCTGCCGGGTCAGCTGAGCAGCGAATTTCTATTTAACCACCTGCTATCATGAGAGACCTCAGGGCTGCATGTTTTGAGGCCAGTACTGATCCTGAAAAGCGTTTCCAACCCCACTTACAAGTAAAACTAGCTAAAATGTGCCTGGCTGCTATTCACTGAAAAGATCATTCTGCGTACATTTTTGGCATACGTTTGGTCCTGCTTGGTCAGCTGAGCAGCGAAGTTCTACTTAACTACCTCCTATCAGAAGAGACCTCAGAGCTGCATCTTTTGAGCCCAGTTCTGAGCCTGAAAAGCATTTCCAACCCCACTTACAAGTAAAACTAGCTAAAATGTGCCTGACTGCTATTCACTGAAAAGCTTCATTCTGCTTACATTTTTGGCATACGTTTGCTCCTACCGGGTCAGCTGAGCAGCGAATTTCTATTTAACCACCTGCAATCATGAGAGACCTCAGGGCTGCATGTTTTGAGCCCAGTACTGAGCCTGAAAAGCGTTTCCAACCCCACTTACAAGTAAAACTAGCTAAAATGTGCCTGGCTGCTATTCACAGAAAAGCTCATTCTGCTTACATTTTTGGCATACGTTTGCTCCTACGGGGTCAGCTGAGCAGCGAATTTCTGTTTAACCACCTGCTATCATGAGAGACCTCAGGGCTGCATGTTTTGAGCCCAGTACTGTTCCTGAAAAGCGTTTCCAACCCCACTTACAAGTAAAACTAGCTAAAATGTGCCTCGCTGCTATTCACTGAAAAGCTCATTCTGTGTACATTTTTGGCATACGTTTGCTCCTGCTGGGTCATCCAAGGCAAATTTCTACTTAACCACCTGCTATCATGAGAGACCTCAGGGCTGCATCTTTTGAGCGCAGTACTGTTCCTGAAAAGCGTTTCCAACCCCACTTACAAGTAAAACTAGCTAAAATGTGCCTCGCTGCTATTCACTGAAAAGCTCATTCTGTGTACATTTTTGGCATACGTTTGCTCCTGCTGGGTCATCCAAGGCAAATTTCTACTTAACCACCTGCTATCATGAGAGACCTCAGGGCTGCATGTTTTGAGCCCAGTACTGATCCTGAAAAGCGTTTCCAACCCCACTTACAAGTAAAACTAGCTAAAATGTGCCTGGCTGCTATTCACTGAAAAGCTCATTCTGCTTACATTTTTGGCATACGTTTGCTCCTACCGGGTCAGCTGAGCAGCGAATTTCTATTTAACCACCTGCAATCATGAGAGACCTCAGGGCTGCATGTTTTGAGCCCAGTACTGAGCCTGAAAAGCGTTTCCAACCCCACTTACAAGTAAAACTAGCTAAAATGTGCCTGGCTGCTATTCACAGAAAAGCTCATTCTGCTTACATTTTTGGCATACGTTTGCTCCTACCGGGTCAGCTGAGCAGCGAATTTCTATTTAACCACCTGCTATCAGGAGAGACCTCAGGGCTGCATGTTTTGAGCCCAGTACTGATCCTGAAAAGCGTTTCCAACCCCACTTACAAGTAAAACTAGCTAAAATGTGCCTGGCTGCTATTCACTGAAAAGCTCATTCTGTGTACATTTTTGGCATACGTTTGCTCCTGCCGGGTCAGCTGAGCAGCAAATTTCTGTTTAACCACCTGCTATCATGAGAGACCTCAGGGCTGCATGTTTTGAGCCCAGTACTGTTCCTGAAAAGCATTTCCAACCCCACTTACAAGTAAAACTAGCTAAAATGTGCCTGGCTGCTATTCACTGAAAAGCTCATTCTGTGTACATTTTTTGCATACGTTTGCTCCTGCTGGGTCATCCAAGGCAAATTTCTACTTAACCACCTGCTATCATGAGAGACCTCAGATGCATCTTTTGAGCGCAGTACTGAGCCTGAAAAGCGTTTCCAACCCCACTTACAAGTAAAACTTGCTAGAATGTGCCTGGCTGCTCTTCACTGAAAAGCTCATTCAGCGTACATTTTTGGCATACGTTTGGTCCTGCTTGGTCAGCTGAGCAGCGAATTTCTATTTAACCACCTGCTATCATGAGAGACCTCAGGGCTGCATGTTTTGAGCCCAGTACTGATCCTGAAAAGCGTTTCCAACCCCACTTACAAGTAAAACTAGCTAAAATGTGCCTGGCTGCTATTCATTGAAAAGCTCATTCTGCGAACATTTTTGGCATACGTTTGCTCCTGCCGGGTTAGCTGAGCAGCGAATTTCTATTTAACCACCTGCTATCATGAGAGACCTCAGGGCTGCATGTTTTGAGCCCAGTACTGATCCTGAAAAGCGTTTCCAACCCCACTTACAAGTAAAACTAGCTAAAATGTGCCTGGATGCTAGTCACTGAAAAGCTCTTTCTGTGTACATTTTTGGCATACGTTTGCTCCTGCTGGGTCAGCCAAGTGGCAAATTTCTACTTAACCACCTGCTATCATGAGAGACCTCAGGGCTGCATCTTTTGAGCGCAGTACTGAGCCTGAAAAGTGTTTCCAACCCCACTTACAAGTAAAACTTGCTAGAATGTGCCAGGCTGCTCTTCACTGAAAAGCTCTTTCTGTGTACATTTTTGGCATACGTTTGCTCCTGCTGGGTCAGCCAAGTGGCAAATTTCTACTTAACCACCTCCTATCAGGAGAGACCTCAGAGCTGCATCTTTTGAGCCCAGTACTGAGCCTGAAAAGCATTTACAAGTAAAACTAGCTAAAATGTGCCTGGCTGCTCTTCACTGAAAAGCTCATTCTGTGTACATTTTTGGCATACGTTTGCTCCTGCCGGGTCAGCTGAGCAGCGAATTTCTATTTAACCTCCTGCTATCATGAGAGACCTCAGGGCTGCATGTTTTGAGCCCAGTACTGATCCTGAAAAGCGTTTCCAACCCCACTTACAAGTAAAACTATCTAAAATGTGCCTGGCTGCTCTTCACTGAAAAGCTCATTCTGCGTACATTTTTGGCATACGTTTGCTCCTGCCGGGTCAGCTGAGCAGCGAATTTCTATTTAACCACCTGCTATCATGAGAGACCTCAGGGCTGCATGTTTTGAGCCCAGTACTGAGCCTGAAAAGCGTTTCCAACCCCACTTACAAGTAAAACTAGCTAAAATGTGCCTGGCTGCTCTTCACTGAAAAGCTCATTCTGCGTACATTTTTGGCATACGTTTGGTCCTGCCGGGTCAGCTGAGCAGCGAATTTCTATTTAACCACCTGCTATCATGAGAGACCTCAGGGCTGCATGTTTTGAGCCCAGTACTGATCCTGAAAAGCGTTTCCAACCCCACTTACAAGTAAAACTATCTAAAATGTGCCTGGCTGCTCTTCACTGAAAAGCTCATTCTGCGAACATTTTTGGTATACGTTTGCTCCTGCCGGGTCAGCTGAGCAGCAAATTTCTATTTAACCACCTGCTATCATGAGAGACATCAGGGCTGCACGTTTTGAGCCCAGTACTGATCCTGAAAAGCGTTTCCAACCCCACTTACAAGTAAAACTAGCTAAAATGTGCCTGGATGCTAGTCACTGAAAAGCTCATTCTGCGTACATTTTTGGCATACGTTTGCTCCTGCCGGGTCAGCTGAGCAGCGAATTTCTATTTAACCACCTGCTATCATGAGAGACCTCAGGGCTGCATGTTTTGAGCCCAGTACTGATCCTGAACAGCGTTTCCAACCCCACTTACAAGTAAAACTAGCTAAAATGTGCCTGGCTGCTATTCACTGAAAAGCTCATTCTGCGTACATTTTTGGCATACATTTGCTCCTGCCGGGTCAGCTGAGAAGCGAATTTCTATTTAACCACCTGCTATCATGAGAGACCTCAGGGCTGCATGTTTTGAGCCCTGTACTGATCCTGAAAAGCGTTTCCAACCCCACTTACAAGTAAAACTAGCTAAAATGTGCCTGGATGCTAGTCACTGAAAAGCTCTTTCTGTGTACATTTTTGGCATACGTTTGCTCCTGCTGGGTCAGCCAAGTGGCAAATTTCTACTTAACCACCTGCTATCATGAGAGACCTCAGGGCTGCATCTTTTGAGCGCAGTACTGAGCCTGAAAAGTGTTTCCAACCCCACTTACAAGTAAAACTTGCTAGAATGTGCCAGGCTGCTCTTCACTGAAAAGCTCATTCTGCGTACATTTTTGGCATACATTTGCTCCTGCCGGGTCAGGTGAGCAGCGAAGTTCTACTTAACTACCTCCTATCAGGAGAGACCTCAGAGCTGCATCTTTTGAGCCCAGTACTGAGCCTGAAAAGCATCTCCAACCCCACTTACAAGTAAAACTAGCTAAAATGTGCCTGGCTGCTATTCACTGAAAAGCTCATTCTGTGTACATTTTTGGCATACGTTTGCTCCTGCTGGGTCAGCCAAGTGGCAAATTTCTACTTAACCACCTGCTATCATGAGAGACCTCAGGGCTGCATCTTTTGAGCGCAGTACTGAGCCTGAAAAGCGTTTCCAACCCCACTTACAAGTAAAACTAGCTAAAATGTGCCTGGCTGCTATTCACTGAAAAGATCATTCTGCATACATTTTTGGCATACGTTTGCTCCTGCTTGGTCAGCTGAGCAGCGAAGTTCTACTTAACTACCTCCTATCAGAAGAGACCTCAGAGCTGCATCTTTTGAGCCCAGTACTGAGCCTGAAAAGCATTTCCAACCCCACTTACAAGTAAAACTAGCTAAAATGTGCCTGGCTGCTCTTCACTGAAAAGCTCATTCTGCTTACATTTTTGGCATACGTTTGCTCCTACCGGGTCACCTGAGCAGCGAATTTCTATTTAACCTCCTGCTATCATGAGAGACCTCAGGGCTGCATGTTTTGAGCCCAGTACTGAGCCTGAAAAGCATTTCCAACCCCACTTACAAGTAAAACTAGCTAAAATGTGCCTGGCTGCTCTTCACTGAAAAGCTCATTCTGCGTACATTTTTGGCATACGTTTGCTCCTGCCGGGTCAGCTGAGCAGCGAATTTCTATTTAACCACCTGCTATCATGAGAAACCTCAGGGCTGCATGTTTTGAGCCCAGTACTGATCCTGAAAAGCGTTTCCAACCCCACTTACAAGTAAAACTAGCTAAAATGTGCCTGGCTGCTATTCACTGAAAAGCTCATTCTGTGTACATTTTTGGCATACGTTTGCTCCTGCTGGGTCAGCCAAGTGGCAAATTTCTACTTAACCACCTACTATCATGAGAGACCTCAGGGCTGCATGTTTTGAGCGCAGTACTGAGCCTGAAAAGCGTTTCCAACCCCACTTACAAGTAAAACTAGCTAAAATGTGCCTGGCTGCTATTCACTAAAAAGATCATTCTGCGTACATTTTTGGCATACGTTTGCTCCTGCTTGGTCAGCTGAGCAGCGAAGTTCTACTTAACTACCTCCTATCAGAAGAGACCTCAGAGCTGCATCTTTTGAGCCCAGTACTGAGCCTGAAAAGCATTTCCAACCCCACTTACAAGTAAAACTAGCTAAAATGTGCCTGGCTGCTGTTCACTGAAAAGCTCATTCTGCTTACATTTTTGGCATACGTTTGCTCCTACCGGGTCAGCTGAGCAGCGAATTTCTATTTAACCTCCTGCTATCATGAGAGACCTCAGGGCTGCATGTTTTGAGCCCAGTACTGAGCCTGAAAAGCATTTCCAACCCCACTTACAAGTAAAACTAGCTAAAATGTGCCTGGCTGCTCTTCACTGAAAAGCTCATTCTGCGTACATTTTTGGCATACGTTTGCTCCTGCCGGGTCAGCTGTGCAGCGAAGTTCTACTTAACTACCTCCTATCAGGAGAGACCTCAGAGCTGCATCTTTTGAGCCCAGTACTGAGCCTGAAAAGCATTTCCAACCCCACTTACAAGTAAAACTAGCTAAAATGTGCCTGACTGCTATTCACTGAAAAGCTCATTCTGCTTACATTTTTGGCATACGTTTGCTCCTACCGGGTCAGCTGAGCAGCGAATTTCTATTTAACCACCTGCAATCATGAGAGACCTCAGGGCTGCATGTTTTGAGCCCAGTACTGATCCTGAAAAGCGTTTCCAACCCCACTTACAAGTAAAACTAGCTAAAATGTGCCTGACTGCTATTAACTGAAAAGCTCATTCTGCTTACATTTTTGGCATACGTTTGCTCCTACCGGGTCAGCTGAGCAGCGAATTTCTATTTAACCACCTGCAATCATGAGAGACCTCAGGGCTGCATGTTTTGAGCCCAGTACTGAGCCTGAAAAGCGTTTCCAACCCCACTTACAAGTAAAACTAGCTAAAATGTGCCTGGCTGCTATTCACAGAAAAGCTCATTCTGCTTACATTTTTGGCATACGTTTGCTCCTACGGGGTCAGCTGAGCAGCGAATTTCTGTTTAACCACCTGCTATCATGAGAGACCTCAGGGCTGCATGTTTTGAGCCCAGTACTGTTCCTGAAAAGCGTTTCCAACCCCACTTACAAGTAAAACTAGCTAAAATGTGCCTCGCTGCTATTCACTGAAAAGCTCATTCTGTGTACATTTTTGGCATACGTTTGCTCCTGCTGGGTCATCCAAGGCAAATTTCTACTTAACCACCTGCTATCATGAGAGACCTCAGGGCTGCATCTTTTGAGCGCAGTACTGTTCCTGAAAAGCGTTTCCAACCCCACTTACAAGTAAAACTAGCTAAAATGTGCCTCGCTGCTATTCACTGAAAAGCTCATTCTGTGTACATTTTTGGCATACGTTTGCTCCTGCTGGGTCATCCAAGGCAAATTTCTACTTAACCACCTGCTATCATGAGAGACCTCAGGGCTGCATGTTTTGAGCCCAGTACTGATCCTGAAAAGCGTTTCCAACCCCACTTACAAGTAAAACTAGCTAAAATGTGCCTGGCTGCTATTCACTGAAAAGCTCATTCTGCTTACATTTTTGGCATACGTTTGCTCCTACCGGGTCAGCTGAGCAGCGAATTTCTATTTAACCACCTGCAATCATGAGAGACATCAGGGCTGCATGTTTTGAGCCCAGTACTGAGCCTGAAAAGCGTTTCCAACCCCACTTACAAGTAAAACTAGCTAAAATGTGCCTGGCTGCTATTCACAGAAAAGCTAATTCTGCTTACATTTTTGGCATACGTTTGCTCCTACCGGGTCAGCTGAGCAGCGAATTTCTATTTAACCACCTGCTATCATGAGAGACCTCAGGGCTGCATGTTTTGAGCCCAGTACTGATCCTGAAAAGCGTTTCCAACCCCACTTACAAGTAAAACTAGCTAAAATGTGCCTGGCTGCTATTCACTGAAAAGCTCATTCTGTGTACATTTTTGGCATACGTTTGCTCCTGCTGGGTCAGCCAAGTGGCAAATTTCTACTTAACCACCTGCTATCATGAGAGACCTCAGGACTGCATCTTTTGAGCCCAGTACTGAGCCTGAAAAGCATTTCCAACCCCACTTACAAGTAAAACTAGCTAAAATGTACCTGACTGCTATTCACTGAAAAGCTTCATTCTGCTTACATTTTTGGCATACGTTTGCTCCTACCGGGTCAGCTGAGCAGCGAATTTCTATTTAACCACCTGCAATCATGATAGACCTCAGGGCTGCATGTTTTGAGCCCAGTACTGAGCCTGAAAAGCGTTTCCAACCCCACTTACAAGTAAAACTAGCTAAAATGTGCCTGGCTGCTATTCACAGAAAAGCTCATTCTGCTTACATTTTTGGCATACGTTTGCTCCTACCGGGTCAGCTGAGCAGCGAATTTCTATTTAACCTCCTGCTATCATGAGAGACCTCAGGGATGCATGTTTTGAGCCCAGTACTGAGCCTGAAAAGCATTTCCAACCCCACTTACAAGTAAAACTAGCTAAAATGTGCCTGGCTGCTCTTCACGGAAAAGCTCATTCTGCGTACATTTTTGGCATACGTTTGCTCCTGCCGGGTCAGCTGAGCAGCGAATTTCTATTTAACCACCTGCTATCATAAGAAACCTCAGGGCTGCATGTTTTGAGCCCAGTACTGATCCTGAAAAGCGTTTCCAACCCCACTTACAAGTAAAACTAGCTAAAATGTGCCTGGCTGCTATTCACTGAAAAGCTCATTCTGCTTACATTTTTGGCATACGTTTGCTCCTACCGGGTCAGCTGAGCAGCGAATTTCTATTTAACCACCTGCAATCATGAGAGACCTCAGGGCTGCATGTTTTGAGCCCAGTACTGAGCCTGAAAAGCGTTTCCAACCCCACTTACAAGTAAAACTAGCTAAAATGTGCCTGGCTGCTATTCACTGAAAAGCTCATTCTGTGTACATTTTTGGCATACGTTTGCTCCTGCTGGGTCAGCCAAGTGGCAAATTTCTACTTAACCACCTACTATCATGAGAGACCTCAGGGCTGCATGTTTTGAGCGCAGTACTGAGCCTGAAAAGCGTTTCCAACCCCACTTACAAGTAAAACTAGCTAAAATGTGCCTGGCTGCTATTCACTAAAAAGATCATTCTGCGTACATTTTTGGCATACGTTTGCTCCTGCTTGGTCAGCTGAGCAGCGAAGTTCTACTTAACTACCTCCTATCAGAAGAGACCTCAGAGCTGCATCTTTTGAGCCCAGTACTGAGCCTGAAAAGCATTTCCAACCCCACTTACAAGTAAAACTAGCTAAAATGTGCCTGGCTGCTGTTCACTGAAAAGCTCATTCTGCTTACATTTTTGGCATACGTTTGCTCCTACCGGGTCAGCTGAGCAGCGAATTTCTATTTAACCTCCTGCTATCATGAGAGACCTCAGGGCTGCATGTTTTGAGCCCAGTACTGAGCCTGAAAAGCATTTCCAACCCCACTTACAAGTAAAACTAGCTAAAATGTGCCTGGCTGCTCTTCACTGAAAAGCTCATTCTGCGTACATTTTTGGCATACGTTTGCTCCTGCCGGGTCAGCTGTGCAGCGAAGTTCTACTTAACTACCTCCTATCAGGAGAGACCTCAGAGCTGCATCTTTTGAGCCCAGTACTGAGCCTGAAAAGCATTTCCAACCCCACTTACAAGTAAAACTAGCTAAAATGTGCCTGACTGCTATTCACTGAAAAGCTCATTCTGCTTACATTTTTGGCATACGTTTGCTCCTACCGGGTCAGCTGAGCAGCGAATTTCTATTTAACCACCTGCAATCATGAGAGACCTCAGGGCTGCATGTTTTGAGCCCAGTACTGATCCTGAAAAGCGTTTCCAACCCCACTTACAAGTAAAACTAGCTAAAATGTGCCTGACTGCTATTCACTGAAAAGCTCATTCTGCTTACATTTTTGGCATACGTTTGCTCCTACCGGGTCAGCTGAGCAGCGAATTTCTATTTAACCACCTGCAATCATGAGAGACCTCAGGGCTGCATGTTTTGAGCCCAGTACTGAGCCTGAAAAGCGTTTCCAACCCCACTTACAAGTAAAACTAGCTAAAATGTGCCTGGCTGCTATTCACAGAAAAGCTCATTCTGCTTACATTTTTGGCATACGTTTGCTCCTACGGGGTCAGCTGAGCAGCGAATTTCTGTTTAACCACCTGCTATCATGAGAGACCTCAGGGCTGCATGTTTTGAGCCCAGTACTGTTCCTGAAAAGCGTTTCCAACCCCACTTACAAGTAAAACTAGCTAAAATGTGCCTCGCTGCTATTCACTGAAAAGCTCATTCTGTGTACATTTTTGGCATACGTTTGCTCCTGCTGGGTCATCCAAGGCAAATTTCTACTTAACCACCTGCTATCATGAGAGACCTCAGGGCTGCATCTTTTGAGCGCAGTACTGTTCCTGAAAAGCGTTTCCAACCCCACTTACAAGTAAAACTAGCTAAAATGTGCCTCGCTGCTATTCACTGAAAAGCTCATTCTGTGTACATTTTTGGCATACGTTTGCTCCTGCTGGGTCATCCAAGGCAAATTTCTACTTAACCACCTGCTATCATGAGAGACCTCGGGGCTGCATGTTTTGAGCCCAGTACTGATCCTGAAAAGCGTTTCCAACCCCACTTACAAGTAAAACTAGCTAAAATGTGCCTGGCTGCTATTCACTGAAAAGCTCATTCTGCTTACATTTTTGGCATACGTTTGCTCCTACCGGGTCAGCTGAGCAGCGAATTTCTATTTAACCACCTGCAATCATGAGAGACATCAGGGCTGCATGTTTTGAGCCCAGTACTGAGCCTGAAAAGCGTTTCCAACCCCACTTACAAGTAAAACTAGCTAAAATGTGCCTGGCTGCTATTCACAGAAAAGCTAATTCTGCTTACATTTTTGGCATACGTTTGCTCCTACCGGGTCAGCTGAGCAGCGAATTTCTATTTAACCACCTGCTATCATGAGAGACCTCAGGGCTGCATGTTTTGAGCCCAGTACTGATCCTGAAAAGCGTTTCCAACCCCACTTACAAGTAAAACTAGCTAAAATGTGCCTGGCTGCTATTCACTGAAAAGCTCATTCTGTGTACATTTTTGGCATACGTTTGCTCCTGCTGGGTCAGCCAAGTGGCAAATTTCTACTTAACCACCTGCTATCATGAGAGACCTCAGGACTGCATCTTTTGAGCCCAGTACTGAGCCTGAAAAGCATTTCCAACCCCACTTACAAGTAAAACTAGCTAAAATGTACCTGACTGCTATTCACTGAAAAGCTTCATTCTGCTTACATTTTTGGCATACGTTTGCTCCTACCGGGTCAGCTGAGCAGCGAATTTCTATTTAACCACCTGCAATCATGATAGACCTCAGGGCTGCATGTTTTGAGCCCAGTACTGAGCCTGAAAAGCGTTTCCAACCCCACTTACAAGTAAAACTAGCTAAAATGTGCCTGGCTGCTATTCACAGAAAAGCTCATTCTGCTTACATTTTTGGCATACGTTTGCTCCTACCGGGTCAGCTGAGCAGCGAATTTCTATTTAACCTCCTGCTATCATGAGAGACCTCAGGGATGCATGTTTTGAGCCCAGTACTGAGCCTGAAAAGCATTTCCAACCCCACTTACAAGTAAAACTAGCTAAAATGTGCCTGGCTGCTCTTCACGGAAAAGCTCATTCTGCGTACATTTTTGGCATACGTTTGCTCCTGCCGGGTCAGCTGAGCAGCGAATTTCTATTTAACCACCTGCTATCATAAGAAACCTCAGGGCTGCATGTTTTGAGCCCAGTACTGATCCTGAAAAGCGTTTCCAACCCCACTTACAAGTAAAACTAGCTAAAATGTGCCTGGCTGCTATTCACTGAAAAGCTCATTCTGCTTACATTTTTGGCATACGTTTGCTCCTACCGGGTCAGCTGAGCAGCGAATTTCTATTTAACCACCTGCAATCATGAGAGACCTCAGGGCTGCATGTTTTGAGCCCAGTACTGAGCCTGAAAAGCGTTCCCAACCCCACTTACAAGTAAAACTAGCTAAAATGTGCCTGGCTGCTATTCACAGAAAAGCTAATTCTGCTTACATTTTTGGCATACGTTTGCTCCTACCGGGTCAGCTGAGCAGCGAATTTCTATTTAACCACCTGCTTTCATGAGAGACCTCAGGGCTGCATGTTTTGAGCCCAGTACTGATCCTGAAAAGCGTTTCCAACCCCACTTACAAGTAAAACTAGCTAAAATGTGCCTGGCTGCTATTCACTGAAAAGCTCATTCTGTGTACATTTTTGGCATACGTTTGCTCCTGCTGGGTCAGCCAAGTGGCAAATTTCTACTTAACCACCTGCTATCATGAGAGACCTCAGGGCTGCATCTTTTGAGCCCAGTACTGAGCCTGAAAAGCATTTCCAACCCCACTTACAAGTAAAACTAGCTAAAATGTGTCTGACTGCTATTCACTGAAAAGCTCATTCTGCTTACATTTTTGGCATACGTTTGCTCCTACCGGGTCAGCTGAGCAGCGAATTTCTATTTAACCTCCTGCTATCATGAGAGACCTCAGGGATGCATGTTTTGAGCCCAGTACTGAGCCTGAAAAGCATTTCCAACCCCACTTACAAGTAAAACTAGCTAAAATGTGCCTGGCTGCTCTTCACTGAAAAGCTCATTCTGCTTACATTTTTGGCATACGTTTGCTCCTACCGGGTCAGCTGAGCAGCGAATTTCTATTTAACCACCTGCAATCATGAGAGACCTCAGGGCTGCATGTTTTGAGCCCAGTACTGAGCCTGAAAAGCGTTTCCAACCCCACTTACAAGTAAAACTAGCTAAAATGTGCCTGGCTGCTATTCACAGAAAAGCTCATTCGGCGTACATTTTTGGCATAATTTTGCTCCTGCTTGGTCAGCTGAGCAGCGAATTTCTTTTTAACCACCTACTATCATGAGAGACCTCAGGGCTGCATGTTTTGAGCCCAGTACTGAGCCTGAAAAGCGTTTCCAACCCCACTTACAAGTAAAACTTGCTAGAATGTGCCAGGCTGCTCTTCACTGAAAAGCTCATTCTGCGTACATTTTTGGCATACATTTGCTCCTGCCGGGTCAGCTGAGCAGCGAAGTTCTACTTAACTACCTCCTATCAGGAGAGACCTCAGAGCTGCATCTTTTGAGCCCAGTACTGAGCCTGAAAAGCATTTCCAACCCCACTTACAAGTAAAACTAGCTAAAATGTGCCTGGCTGCTCTTCACTGAAAAGCTCATTCTGCGTACATTTTTGGCATACCTTTGCTCCTGCCGGGTCAGCTGAGCAGCGAATTTCTATTTAACCACCTGCTATCACGAGAGACCTCAGGGCTGCATGTTTTGAGCCCAGTACTGATCCTGAAAAGCGTTTCCAACCCCACTTACAAGTAAAACTAGCTAAAATGTACCTGGCTGCTATTCACTGAAAAGCTCATTCTGTGTACATTTTTGGCATACGTTTGCTCCTGCCGGGTCAGCTGAGCAGGGAATTTCTATTTAACCACCTGCTATCATTGAAGACCTCAGGGCTGCATGTTTTGAGGCCAGTACTGATCCTGAAAAGCGTTTCCAACCCCACTTACAAGTAAAACTAGCTAAAATGTGCCTGGCTGCTATTCACTGAAAAGCTCATGCTGTGTACATTTTTGGCATACGTTTGCTCCTGCTGGGTCAGCCAAGTGGACAAACTTCTACTTAACCACCTGCTATCATGAGAGACCTCAGGGCTGCATCTTTTGAGCGCAGTACTGAGCCTGAAAAGCGTTTCCAACCCCACTTACAAGTAAAACTTGCTAGAATGTGCCTGGCTGCTCTTCACTGAAATGCTCATTCTGCGTACATTTTTGGCATACGTTTGCTCCTACAGGGTCAGCTGAGCTAGAATTTCTATTTAACCACCTGCTATCATGAGAGACCTCAGGGCTGCATGTCTTGAGCCCAGTACTGATCCTGTAAAGCGTTTCCAACCCCACTTACAAGTAAAACTAGCTAAAATGTGCCTGGCTGCTACTCATTGAAAAGCTCATTCTGTGTACATTTTTGGCATACGTTTGCTCCTGCTGGGTCAGCCAAGTGGCAAACTACTACTTAACCACCTGCTATCATGAGAGACCTCAGGGCTGCATCTTTTGAGCGCAGTACTGAGCCTGAAAAGCGTTTCCAACCCCACTTACAAGTAAAACTTGCTAGAATGTGCCTGGCTGCTCTTCACTGAAAAGCTCATTCTGCGTACATTTTTGGCATACATTTGCTCCTGCCGGGTCAGCTGAGCAGCGAAGTACTACTTAACTACCTCCTATCAGGAGAGACCTCAGAGGTGCATCTTTTGAGCCCAGTACTGAGCCTGAAAAGCATTTCCAATCCCACTTACAAGTAAAACTAGCTAAAATGTGCCTGGCTGCTCTTCACTGAAAAGCTCATTCTGCGTACATTTTTGGCATACGTTTGCTCCTGCCGGGTCAGCTGAGCAGCGAATTTCTATTTAACCACCTGCTATCATGGAAGACCTCAGGGCTGCATGTTTTGAGGCCAGTACTGATCCTGAAAAGCGTTTCCAACCCCACTTACAAGTAAAACTAGCTAAAATGTGCCTGGCTGCTATTCACTGAAAAGCTCATTCTGTGTACATTTTTGGCATACATTTGCTCCTGCCGGGTCAGCTGAGCAGCGAAGTTCTACTTAACTACCTCCTATCAGGAGAGACCTCAGAGCTGCATCTTTTGAGCCCAGTACTGAGCCTGAAAAGCATTTCCAACCCCACTTACAAGTAAAACTAGCTAAAATGTGCCTGGCTGCTATTCACTGAAAAGCTCATTCTGCGTACATTTTTGGCATACGTTTGCTCCTGCCGGGTCAGCTGAGCAGCGAATTTCTATTTAACCACCTGCTATCATGAGAGACCTCAGGGCTGCATGTTTTGAGGCCAGTACTGATCCTGAAAAGCGTTTCCAACCCCACTTACAAGTAAAACTAGCTAAAATGTGCCTGGCTGCTATTCACTGAAAAGATCATTCTGCGTACATTTTTGGCATACGTTTGGTCCTGCTTGGTCAGCTGAGCAGCGAAGTTCTACTTAACTACCTCCTATCAGAAGAGACCTCAGAGCTGCATCTTTTGAGCCCAGTTCTGAGCCTGAAAAGCATTTCCAACCCCACTTACAAGTAAAACTAGCTAAAATGTGCCTGACTGCTATTCACTGAAAAGCTTCATTCTGCTTACATTTTTGGCATACGTTTGCTCCTACCGGGTCAGCTGAGCAGCGAATTTCTATTTAACCACCTGCAATCATGAGAGACCTCAGGGCTGCATGTTTTGAGCCCAGTACTGAGCCTGAAAAGCGTTTCCAACCCCACTTACAAGTAAAACTAGCTAAAATGTGCCTGGCTGCTATTCACAGAAAAGCTCATTCTGCTTACATTTTTGGCATACGTTTGCTCCTACGGGGTCAGCTGAGCAGCGAATTTCTGTTTAACCACCTGCTATCATGAGAGACCTCAGGGCTGCATGTTTTGAGCCCAGTACTGTTCCTGAAAAGCGTTTCCAACCCCACTTACAAGTAAAACTAGCTAAAATGTGCCTGGCTGCTATTCACTGAAAAGCTCATTCTGTGTACATTTTTGGCATACGTTTGCTCCTGCTGGGTCATCCAAGGCAAATTTCTACTTAACCACCTGCTATCATGAGAGACCTCAGGGCTGCATCTTTTGAGCGCAGTACTGTTCCTGAAAAGCGTTTCCAACCCCACTTACAAGTAAAACTAGCTAAAATGTGCCTCGCTGCTATTCACTGAAAAGCTCATTCTGTGTACATTTTTGGCATACGTTTGCTCCTGCTGGGTCATCCAAGGCAAATTTCTACTTAACCACCTGCTATCATGAGAGACCTCAGGGCTGCATGTTTTGAGCCCAGTACTGATCCTGAAAAGCGTTTCCAACCCCACTTACAAGTAAAACTAGCTAAAATGTGCCTGGCTGCTATTCACTGAAAAGCTCATTCTGCTTACATTTTTGGCATACGTTTGCTCCTACCGGGTCAGCTGAGCAGCGAATTTCTATTTAACCACCTGCAATCATGAGAGACCTCAGGGCTGCATGTTTTGAGCCCAGTACTGAGCCTGAAAAGCGTTTCCAACCCCACTTACAAGTAAAACTAGCTAAAATGTGCCTGGCTGCTATTCACAGAAAAGCTAATTCTGCTTACATTTTTGGCATACGTTTGCTCCTACCGGGTCAGCTGAGCAGCGAATTTCTATTTAACCACCTGCTATCATGAGAGACCTCAGGGCTGCATGTTTTGAGCCCAGTACTGATCCTGAAAAGCGTTTCCAACCCCACTTACAAGTAAAACTAGCTAAAATGTGCCTGGCTGCTATTCACTGAAAAGCTCATTCTGTGTACATTTTTGGCATACGTTTGCTCCTGCTGGGTCAGCCAAGTGGCAAATTTCTACTTAACCACCTGCTATCATGAGAGACCTCAGGACTGCATCTTTTGAGCCCAGTACTGAGCCTGAAAAGCATTTCCAACCCCACTTACAAGTAAAACTAGCTAAAATGTACCTGACTGCTATTCACTGAAAAGCTTCATTCTGCTTACATTTTTGGCATACGTTTGCTCCTACCGGGTCAGCTGAGCAGCGAATTTCTATTTAACCACCTGCAATCATGATAGACCTCAGGGCTGCATGTTTTGAGCCCAGTACTGAGCCTGAAAAGCGTTTCCAACCCCACTTACAAGTAAAACTAGCTAAAATGTGCCTGGCTGCTATTCACAGAAAAGCTCATTCTGCTTACATTTTTGGCATACGTTTGCTCCTACCGGGTCAGCTGAGCAGCGAATTTCTATTTAACCTCCTGCTATCATGAGAGACCTCAGGGATGCATGTTTTGAGCCCAGTACTGAGCCTGAAAAGCATTTCCAACCCCACTTACAAGTAAAACTAGCTAAAATGTGCCTGGCTGCTCTTCACTGAAAAGCTCATTCTGCGTACATTTTTGGCATACGTTTGCTCCTGCCGGGTCAGCTGAGCAGCGAATTTCTATTTAACCACCTGCTATCATAAGAAACCTCAGGGCTGCATGTTTTGAGCCCAGTACTGATCCTGAAAAGCGTTTCCAACCCCACTTACAAGTAAAACTAGCTAAAATGTGCCTGGCTGCTATTCACTGAAAAGCTCATTCTGCTTACATTTTTGGCATACGTTTGCTCCTACCGGGTCAGCTGAGCAGCGAATTTCTATTTAACCACCTGCAATCATGAGAGACCTCAGGGCTGCATGTTTTGAGCCCAGTACTGAGCCTGAAAAGCGTTCCCAACCCCACTTACAAGTAAAACTAGCTAAAATGTGCCTGGCTGCGATTCACAGAAAAGCTAATTCTGCTTACATTTTTGGCATACGTTTGCTCCTACCGGGTCAGCTGAGCAGCGAATTTCTATTTAACCACCTGCTTTCATGAGAGACCTCAGGGCTGCATGTTTTGAGCCCAGTACTGATCCTGAAAAGCGTTTCCAACCCCACTTACAAGTAAAACTAGCTAAAATGTGCCTGGCTGCTATTCACTGAAAAGCTCATTCTGTGTACATTTTTGGCATACGTTTGCTCCTGCTGGGTCAGCCAAGTGGCAAATTTCTACTTAACCACCTGCTATCATGAGAGACCTCAGGGCTGCATCTTTTGAGCCCAGTACTGAGCCTGAAAAGCATTTCCAACCCCACTTACAAGTAAAACTAGCTAAAATGTGTCTGACTGCTATTCACTGAAAAGCTCATTCTGCTTACATTTTTGGCATACGTTTGCTCCTACCGGGTCAGCTGAGCAGCGAATTTCTATTTAACCTCCTGCTATCATGAGAGACCTCAGGGATGCATGTTTTGAGCCCAGTACTGAGCCTGAAAAGCATTTCCAACCCCACTTACAAGTAAAACTAGCTAAAATGTGCCTGGCTGCTCTTCACTGAAAAGCTCATTCTGCTTACATTTTTGGCATACGTTTGCTCCTACCGGGTCAGCTGAGCAGCGAATTTCTATTTAACCACCTGCAATCATGAGAGACCTCAGGGCTGCATGTTTTGAGCCCAGTACTGAGCCTGAAAAGCGTTTCCAACCCCACTTACAAGTAAAACTAGCTAAAATGTGCCTGGCTGCTATTCACAGAAAAGCTCATTCGGCGTACATTTTTGGCATAATTTTGCTCCTGCTTGGTCAGCTGAGCAGCGAATTTCTTTTTAACCACCTACTATCATGAGAGACCTCAGGGCTGCATGTTTTGAGCCCAGTACTGAGCCTGAAAAGCGTTTCCAACCCCACTTACAAGTAAAACTTGCTAGAATGTGCCAGGCTGCTCTTCACTGAAAAGCTCATTCTGCGTACATTTTTGGCATACATTTGCTCCTGCCGGGTCAGCTGAGCAGCGAAGTTCTACTTAACTACCTCCTATCAGGAGAGACCTCAGAGCTGCATCTTTTGAGCCCAGTACTGAGCCTGAAAAGCATTTCCAACCCCACTTACAAGTAAAACTAGCTAAAATGTGCCTGGCTGCTCTTCACTGAAAAGCTCATTCTGCGTACATTTTTGGCATACCTTTGCTCCTGCCGGGTCAGCTGAGCAGCGAATTTCTATTTAACCACCTGCTATCACGAGAGACCTCAGGGCTGCATGTTTTGAGCCCAGTACTGAGCCTGAAAAGCGTTTCCAACCCCACTTACAAGTAAAACTAGCTAAAATGTGCCTGGCTGCTATTCACAGAAAAGCTCATTCTGCTTACATTTTTGGCATACGTTTGCTCCTACGGGGTCAGCTGAGCAGCGAATTTCTGTTTAACCACCTGCTATCATGAGAGACCTCAGGGCTGCATGTTTTGAGCCCAGTACTGTTCCTGAAAAGCGTTTCCAACCCCACTTACAAGTAAAACTAGCTAAAATGTGCCTCGCTGCTATTCACTGAAAAGCTCATTCTGTGTACATTTTTGGCATACGTTTGCTCCTGCTGGGTCATCCAAGGCAAATTTCTACTTAACCACCTGCTATCATGAGAGACCTCAGGGCTGCATCTTTTGAGCGCAGTACTGTTCCTGAAAAGCGTTTCCAACCCCACTTACAAGTAAAACTAGCTAAAATGTGCCTCGCTGCTATTCACTGAAAAGCTCATTCTGTGTACATTTTTGGCATACGTTTGCTCCTGCTGGGTCATCCAAGGCAAATTTCTACTTAACCACCTGCTATCATGAGAGACCTCAGGGCTGCATGTTTTGAGCCCAGTACTGATCCTGAAAAGCGTTTCCAACCCCACTTACAAGTAAAACTAGCTAAAATGTGCCTGGCTGCTATTCACTGAAAAGCTCATTCTGCTTACATTTTTGGCATACGTTTGCTCCTACCGGGTCAGCTGAGCAGCGAATTTCTATTTAACCACCTGCAATCATGAGAGACCTCAGGGCTGCATGTTTTGAGCCCAGTACTGAGCCTGAAAAGCGTTTCCAACCCCACTTACAAGTAAAACTAGCTAAAATGTGCCTGGCTGCTATTCACAGAAAAGCTAATTCTGCTTACATTTTTGGCATACGTTTGCTCCTACCGGGTCAGCTGAGCAGCGAATTTCTATTTAACCACCTGCTATCATGAGAGACCTCAGGGCTGCATGTTTTGAGCCCAGTACTGATCCTGAAAAGCGTTTCCAACCCCACTTACAAGTAAAATTAGCTAAAATGTGCCTGGCTGCTATTCACTGAAAAGCTCATTCTGTGTACATTTTTGGCATACGTTTGCTCCTGCTGGGTCAGCCAAGTGGCAAATTTCTACTTAACCACCTGCTATCATGAGAGACCTCAGGACTGCATCTTTTGAGCCCAGTACTGAGCCTGAAAAGCATTTCCAACCCCACTTACAAGTAAAACTAGCTAAAATGTACCTGACTGCTATTCACTGAAAAGCTTCATTCTGCTTACATTTTTGGCATACGTTTGCTCCTACCGGGTCAGCTGAGCAGCGAATTTCTATTTAACCACCTGCAATCATGATAGACCTCAGGGCTGCATGTTTTGAGCCCAGTACTGAGCCTGAAAAGCGTTTCCAACCCCACTTACAAGTAAAACTAGCTAAAATGTGCCTGGCTGCTATTCACAGAAAAGCTAATTCTGCTTACATTTTTGGCATACGTTTGCTCCTACCGGGTCAGCTGAGCAGCGAATTTCTATTTAACCTCCTGCTATCATGAGAGACCTCAGGGATGCATGTTTTGAGCCCAGTACTGAGCCTGAAAAGCATTTCCAACCCCACTTACAAGTAAAACTAGCTAAAATGTGCCTGGCTGCTCTTCACTGAAAAGCTCATTCTGCGTACATTTTTGGCATACGTTTGCTCCTGCCGGGTCAGCTGAGCAGCGAATTTCTATTTAACCACCTGCTATCATAAGAAACCTCAGGGCTGCATGTTTTGAGCCCAGTACTGATCCTGAAAAGCGTTTCCAACCCCACTTACAAGTAAAACTAGCTAAAATGTGCCTGGCTGCTATTCACTGAAAAGCTCATTCTGCTTACATTTTTGGCATACGTTTGCTCCTACCGGGTCAGCTGAGCAGCGAATTTCTATTTAACCACCTGCAATCATGAGAGACCTCAGGGCTGCATGTTTTGAGCCCAGTACTGAGCCTGAAAAGCGTTCCCAACCCCACTTACAAGTAAAACTAGCTAAAATGTGCCTGGCTGCTATTCACAGAAAAGCTAATTCTGCTTACATTTTTGGCATACGTTTGCTCCTACCGGGTCAGCTGAGCAGCGAATTTCTATTTAACCACCTGCTTTCATGAGAGACCTCAGGGCTGCATGTTTTGAGCCCAGTACTGATCCTGAAAAGCGTTTCCAACCCCACTTACAAGTAAAACTAGCTAAAATGTGCCTGGCTGCTATTCACTGAAAAGCTCATTCTGTGTACATTTTTGGCATACGTTTGCTCCTGCTGGGTCAGCCAAGTGGCAAATTTCTACTTAACCACCTGCTATCATGAGAGACCTCAGGGCTGCATCTTTTGAGCCCAGTACTGAGCCTGAAAAGCATTTCCAACCCCACTTACAAGTAAAACTAGCTAAAATGTGTCTGACTGCTATTCACTGAAAAGCTCATTCTGCTTACATTTTTGGCATACGTTTGCTCCTACCGGGTCAGCTGAGCAGCGAATTTCTATTTAACCTCCTGCTATCATGAGAGACCTCAGGGATGCATGTTTTGAGCCCAGTACTGAGCCTGAAAAGCATTTCCAACCCCACTTACAAGTAAAACTAGCTAAAATGTGCCTGGCTGCTCTTCACTGAAAAGCTCATTCTGCTTACATTTTTGGCATACGTTTGCTCCTACCGGGTCAGCTGAGCAGCGAATTTCTATTTAACCACCTGCAATCATGAGAGACCTCAGGGCTGCATGTTTTGAGCCCAGTACTGAGCCTGAAAAGCGTTTCCAACCCCACTTACAAGTAAAACTAGCTAAAATGTGCCTGGCTGCTATTCACAGAAAAGCTCATTCGGCGTACATTTTTGGCATAATTTTGCTCCTGCTTGGTCAGCTGAGCAGCGAATTTCTTTTTAACCACCTACTATCATGAGAGACCTCAGGGCTGCATGTTTTGAGCCCAGTACTGAGCCTGAAAAGCGTTTCCAACCCCACTTACAAGTAAAACTTGCTAGAATGTGCCAGGCTGCTCTTCACTGAAAAGCTCATTCTGCGTACATTTTTGGCATACATTTGCTCCTGCCGGGTCAGCTGAGCAGCGAAGTTCTACTTAACTACCTCCTATCAGGAGAGACCTCAGAGCTGCATCTTTTGAGCCCAGTACTGAGCCTGAAAAGCATTTCCAACCCCACTTACAAGTAAAACTAGCTAAAATGTGCCTGGCTGCTCTTCACTGAAAAGCTCATTCTGCGTACATTTTTGGCATACCTTTGCTCCTGCCGGGTCAGCTGAGCAGCGAATTTCTATTTAACCACCTGCTATCACGAGAGACCTCAGGGCTGCATGTTTTGAGCCCAGTACTGATCCTGAAAAGCGTTTCCAACCCCACTTACAAGTAAAACTAGCTAAAATGTACTTGGCTGCTATTCACTGAAAAGCTCATTCTGTGTACATTTTTGGCATACGTTTGCTCCTGCCGGGTCAGCTGAGCAGCGAATTTCTATTTAACCACCTGCTATCATTGAAGACCTCAGGGCTGCATGTTTTGAGGCCAGTACTGATCCTGAAAAGCGTTTCCAACCCCACTTACAAGTAAAACTAGCTAAAATGTGCCTGGCTGCTATTCACTGAAAAGCTCATGCTGTGTACATTTTTGGCATACGTTTGCTCCTGCTGGGTCAGCCAAGTGGACAAACTTCTACTTAACCACCTGCTATCATGAGAGACCTCAGGGCTGCATCTTTTGAGCGCAGTACTGAGCCTGAAAAGCGTTTCCAACCCCACTTACAAGTAAAACTAGCTAGAATGTGCCTGGCTGCTCTTCACTGAAATGCTCATTCTGCGTACATTTTTGGCATACGTTTGCTCCTACAGGGTCAGCTGAGCTAGAATTTCTATTTAACCACCTGCTATCATGAGAGACCTCAGGGCTGCATGTTTTGAGCCCAGTACTGATCCTGAAAAGCGTTTCCAACCCCACTTACAAGTAAAACTAGCTAAAATGTACCTGGCTGCTATTCACTGAAAAGCTCATTCTGTGTACATTTTTGGCATACGTTTGCTCCTGCCGGGTCAGCTGAGCAGCGAATTTCTATTTAACCACCTGCTATCACGAGAGACCTCAGGGCTGCATGTTTTGAGCCCAGTACTGATCCTGAAAAGCGTTTCCAACCCCACTTACAAGTAAAACTAGCTAAAATGTACCTGGCTGCTATTCACTGAAAAGCTCATTCTGTGTACATTTTTGGCATACGTTTGCTCCTGCCGGGTCAGCTGAGCAGCGAATTTCTATTTAACCACCTGCTATCATTGAAGACCTCAGGGCTGCATGTTTTGAGGCCAGTACTGATCCTGAAAAGCGTTTCCAACCCCACTTACAAGTAAAACTAGCTAAAATGTGCCTGGCTGCTATTCACTGAAAAGCTCATGCTGTGTACATTTTTGGCATACGTTTGCTCCTGCTGGGTCAGCCAAGTGGACAAACTTCTACTTAACCACCTGCTATCATGAGAGACCTCAGGGCTGCATCTTTTGAGCGCAGTACTGAGCCTGAAAAGCGTTTCCAACCCCACTTACAAGTAAAACTTGCTAGAATGTGCCTGGCTGCTCTTCACTGAAATGCTCATTCTGCGTACATTTTTGGCATACGTTTGCTCCTACAGGGTCAGCTGAGCTAGAATTTCTATTTAACCACCTGCTATCATGAGAGACCTCAGGGCTGCATGTCTTGAGCCCAGTACTGATCCTGTAAAGCGTTTCCAACCCCACTTACAAGTAAAACAAGCTAAAATGTGCCTGGCTGCTACTCATTGAAAAGCTCATTCTGTGTACATTTTTGGCATACGTTTGCTCCTGCTGGGTCAGCCAAGTGGCAAACTTCTACTTAACCACCTGCTATCATGAGAGACCTCAGGGCTGCATCTTTTGAGCGCAGTACTGAGCCTGAAAAGCGTTTCCAACCCCACTTACAAGTAAAACTTGCTAGAATGTGCCTGGCTGCTCTTCACTGAAAAGCTCATTCTGCGTACATTTTTGGCATACATTTGCTCCTGCCGGGTCAGCTGAGCAGCGAAGTACTACTTAACTACCTCCTATCAGGAGAGACCTCAGAGGTGCATCTTTTGAGCCCAGTACTGAGCCTGAAAAGCATTTCCAATCCCACTTACAAGTAAAACTAGCTAAAATGTGCCTGGCTGCTCTTCACTGAAAAGCTCATTCTGCGTACATTTTTGGCATACGTTTGCTCCTGCCGGGTCAGCTGAGCAGCGAATTTCTATTTAACCACCTGCTATCATGGAAGACCTCAGGGCTGCATGTTTTGAGGCCAGTACTGATCCTGAAAAGCGTTTCCAACCCCACTTACAAGTAAAACTAGCTAAAATGTGCCTGGCTGCTATTCACTGAAAAGCTCATTCTGTGTACATTTTTGGCATACATTTGCTCCTGCCGGGTCAGCTGAGCAGCGAAGTTCTACTTAACTACCTCCTATCAGGAGAGACCTCAGAGCTGCATCTTTTGAGCCCAGTACTGAGCCTGAAAAGCATTTCCAACCCCACTTACAAGTAAAACTAGCTAAAATGTGCCTGGCTGCTATTCACTGAAAAGCTCATTCTGCGTACATTTTTGGCATACGTTTGCTCCTGCCGGGTCAGCTGAGCAGCGAATTTCTATTTAACCACCTGCTATCATGAGAGACCTCAGGGCTGCATGTTTTGAGGCCAGTACTGATCCTGAAAAGCGTTTCCAACCCCACTTACAAGTAAAACTAGCTAAAATGTGCCTGGCTGCTATTCACTGAAAAGATCATTCTGCGTACATTTTTGGCATACGTTTGGTCCTGCTTGGTCAGCTGAGCAGCGAAGTTCTACTTAACTACCTCCTATCAGAAGAGACCTCAGAGCTGCATCTTTTGAGCCCAGTTCTGAGCCTGAAAAGCATTTCCAACCCCACTTACAAGTAAAACTAGCTAAAATGTGCCTGACTGCTATTCACTGAAAAGCTTCATTCTGCTTACATTTTTGGCATACGTTTGCTCCTACCGGGTCAGCTGAGCAGCGAATTTCTATTTAACCACCTGCAATCATGAGAGACCTCAGGGCTGCATGTTTTGAGCCCAGTACTGAGCCTGAAAAGCGTTTCCAACCCCACTTACAAGTAAAACTAGCTAAAATGTGCCTGGCTGCTATTCACAGAAAAGCTCATTCTGCTTACATTTTTGGCATACGTTTGCTCCTACGGGGTCAGCTGAGCAGCGAATTTCTGTTTAACCACCTGCTATCATGAGAGACCTCAGGGCTGCATGTTTTGAGCCCAGTACTGTTCCTGAAAAGCGTTTCCAACCCCACTTACAAGTAAAACTAGCTAAAATGTGCCTCGCTGCTATTCACTGAAAAGCTCATTCTGTGTACATTTTTGGCATACGTTTGCTCCTGCTGGGTCATCCAAGGCAAATTTCTACTTAACCACCTGCTATCATGAGAGACCTCAGGGCTGCATCTTTTGAGCGCAGTACTGTTCCTGAAAAGCGTTTCCAACCCCACTTACAAGTAAAACTAGCTAAAATGTGCCTCGCTGCTATTCACTGAAAAGCTCATTCTGTGTACATTTTTGGCATACGTTTGCTCCTGCTGGGTCATCCAAGGCAAATTTCTACTTAACCACCTGCTATCATGAGAGACCTCAGGGCTGCATGTTTTGAGCCCAGTACTGATCCTGAAAAGCGTTTCCAACCCCACTTACAAGTAAAACTAGCTAAAATGTACCTGGCTGCTATTCACTGAAAAGCTCATTCTGCTTACATTTTTGGCATACGTTTGCTCCTACCGGGTCAGCTGAGCAGCGAATTTCTATTTAACCACCTGCAATCATGAGAGACCTCAGGGCTGCATGTTTTGAGCCCAGTACTGAGCCTGAAAAGCGTTTCCAACCCCACTTACAAGTAAAACTAGCTAAAATGTGCCTGGCTGCTATTCACAGAAAAGCTAATTCTGCTTACATTTTTGGCATACGTTTGCTCCTACCGGGTCAGCTGAGCAGCGAATTTCTATTTAACCACCTGCTATCATGAGAGACCTCAGGGCTGCATGTTTTGAGCCCAGTACTGATCCTGAAAAGCGTTTCCAACCCCACTTACAAGTAAAACTAGCTAAAATGTGCCTGGCTGCTATTCACTGAAAAGCTCATTCTGTGTACATTTTTGGCATACGTTTGCTCCTGCTGGGTCAGCCAAGTGGCAAATTTCTACTTAACCACCTGCTATCATGAGAGACCTCAGGACTGCATCTTTTGAGCCCAGTACTGAGCCTGAAAAGCATTTCCAACCCCACTTACAAGTAAAACTAGCTAAAATGTACCTGACTGCTATTCACTGAAAAGCTTCATTCTGCTTACATTTTTGGCATACGTTTGCTCCTACCGGGTCAGCTGAGCAGCGAATTTCTATTTAACCACCTGCAATCATGATAGACCTCAGGGCTGCATGTTTTGAGCCCAGTACTGAGCCTGAAAAGCGTTTCCAACCCCACTTACAAGTAAAACTAGCTAAAATGTGCCTGGCTGCTATTCACAGAAAAGCTCATTCTGCTTACATTTTTGGCATACGTTTGCTCCTACCGGGTCAGCTGAGCAGCGAATTTCTATTTAACCTCCTGCTATCATGAGAGACCTCAGGGATGCATGTTTTGAGCCCAGTACTGAGCCTGAAAAGCATTTCCAACCCCACTTACAAGTAAAACTAGCTAAAATGTGCCTGGCTGCTCTTCACTGAAAAGCTCATTCTGCGTACATTTTTGGCATACGTTTGCTCCTGCCGGGTCAGCTGAGCAGCGAATTTCTATTTAACCACCTGCTATCATAAGAAACCTCAGGGCTGCATGTTTTGAGCCCAGTACTGATCCTGAAAAGCGTTTCCAACCCCACTTACAAGTAAAACTAGCTAAAATGTGCCTGGCTGCTATTCACTGAAAAGCTCATTCTGCTTACATTTTTGGCATACGTTTGCTCCTACCGGGTCAGCTGAGCAGCAAATTTCTATTTAACCACCTGCAATCATGAGAGACCTCAGGGCTGCATGTTTTGAGCCCAGTACTGAGCCTGAAAAGCGTTCCCAACCCCACTTACAAGTAAAACTAGCTAAAATGTGCCTGGCTGCTATTCACAGAAAAGCTAATTCTGCTTACATTTTTGGCATACGTTTGCTCCTACCGGGTCAGCTGAGCAGCGAATTTCTATTTAACCACCTGCTTTCATGAGAGACCTCAGGGCTGCATGTTTTGAGCCCAGTACTGATCCTGAAAAGCGTTTCCAACCCCACTTACAAGTAAAACTAGCTAAAATGTGCCTGGCTGCTATTCACTGAAAAGCTCATTCTGTGTACATTTTTGGCATACGTTTGCTCCTGCTGGGTCAGCCAAGTGGCAAATTTCTACTTAACCACCTGCTATCATGAGAGACCTCAGGGCTGCATCTTTTGAGCCCAGTACTGAGCCTGAAAAGCATTTCCAACCCCACTTACAAGTAAAACTAGCTAAAATGTGTCTGACTGCTATTCACTGAAAAGCTCATTCTGCTTACATTTTTGGCATACGTTTGCTCCTACCGGGTCAGCTGAGCAGCGAATTTCTATTTAACCTCCTGCTATCATGAGAGACCTCAGGGATGCATGTTTTGAGCCCAGTACTGAGCCTGAAAAGCATTTCCAACCCCACTTACAAGTAAAACTAGCTAAAATGTGCCTGGCTGCTCTTCACTGAAAAGCTCATTCTGCTTACATTTTTGGCATACGTTTGCTCCTACCGGGTCAGCTGAGCAGCGAATTTCTATTTAACCACCTGCAATCATGAGAGACCTCAGGGCTGCATGTTTTGAGCCCAGTACTGAGCCTGAAAAGCGTTTCCAACCCCACTTACAAGTAAAACTAGCTAAAATGTGCCTGGCTGCTATTCACAGAAAAGCTCATTCGGCGTACATTTTTGGCATAATTTTGCTCCTGCTTGGTCAGCTGAGCAGCGAATTTCTTTTTAACCACCTACTATCATGAGAGACCTCAGGGCTGCATGTTTTGAGCCCAGTACTGAGCCTGAAAAGCGTTTCCAACCCCACTTACAAGTAAAACTTGCTAGAATGTGCCAGGCTGCTCTTCACTGAAAAGCTCATTCTGCGTACATTTTTGGCATACATTTGCTCCTGCCGGGTCAGCTGAGCAGGGAAGTTCTACTTAACTACCTCCTATCAGGAGAGACCTCAGAGCTGCATCTTTTGAGCCCAGTACTGAGCCTGAAAAGCATTTCCAACCCCACTTACAAGTAAAACTAGCTAAAATGTGCCTGGCTGCTCTTCACTGAAAAGCTCATTCTGCGTACATTTTTGGCATACCTTTGCTCCTGCCGGGTCAGCTGAGCAGCGAATTTCTATTTAACCACCTGCTATCACGAGAGACCTCAGGGCTGCATGTTTTGAGCCCAGTACTGATCCTGAAAAGCGTTTCCAACCCCACTTACAAGTAAAACTAGCTAAAATGTACCTGGCTGCTATTCACTGAAAACTCATTCTGTGTACATTTTTGGCATACGTTTGCTCCTGCCGGGTCAGCTGAGCAGCGAATTTCTATTTAACCACCTGCGATCATTGAAGACCTCAGGGCTGCATGTTTTGAGGCCAGTACTGATCCTGAAAAGCGTTTCCAACCCCACTTACAAGTAAAACTAGCTAAAATGTGCCTGGCTGCTATTCACTGAAAAGCTCATGCTGTGTACATTTTTGGCATACGTTTGCTCCTGCTGGGTCAGCCAAGTGGACAAACTTCTACTTAACCACCTGCTATCATGAGAGACCTCAGGGCTGCATCTTTTGAGCGCAGTACTGAGCCTGAAAAGCGTTTCCAACCCCACTTACAAGTAAAACTTGCTAGAATGTGCCTGGCTGCTCTTCACTGAAATGCTCATTCTGCGTACATTTTTAGGATACGTTTGCTCCTACAGGGTCAGCTGAGCTAGAATTTCTATTTAACCACCTGCTATCATGAGAGACCTCAGGGCTGCATGTCTTGAGCCCAGTACTGATCCTGTAAAGCGTTTCCAACCCCACTTACAAGTAAAACAAGCTAAAATGTGCCTGGCTGCTACTCATTGAAAAGCTCATTCTGTGTACATTTTTGGCATACGTTTGCTCCTGCTGGGTCAGCCAAGTGGCAAACTTCTACTTAACCACCTGCTATCATGAGAGACCTCAGGGCTGCATCTTTTGAGCGCAGTACTGAGCCTGAAAAGCGTTTCCAACCCCACTTACAAGTAAAACTTGCTAGAATGTGCCTGGCTGCTCTTCACTGAAAAGCTCATTCTGCGTACATTTTTGGCATACATTTGCTCCTGCCGGGTCAGCTGAGCAGCGAAGTACTACTTAACTACCTCCTATCAGGAGAGACCTCAGAGGTGCATCTTTTGAGCCCAGTACTGAGCCTTAAAAGCATTTCCAATCCCACTTACAAGTAAAACTAGCTAAAATGTGCCTGGCTGCTCTTCACTGAAAAGCTCATTCTGCGTACATTTTTGGCATACGTTTGCTCCTGCCGGGTCAGCTGAGCAGCGAATTTCTATTTAACCACCTGCTATCATGGAAGACCTCAGGGCTGCATGTTTTGAGGCCAGTACTGATCCTGAAAAGCGTTTCCAACCCCACTTACAAGTAAAACTAGCTAAAATGTGCCTGGCTGCTATTCACTGAAAAGCTCATTCTGTGTACATTTTTGGCATACATTTGCTCCTGCCGGGTCAGCTGAGCAGCGAAGTTCTACTTAACTACCTCCTATCAGGAGAGACCTCAGAGCTGCATCTTTTGAGCCCAGTACTGAGCCTGAAAAGCATTTCCAACCCCACTTACAAGTAAAACTAGCTAAAATGTGCCTGGCTGCTATTCACTGAAAAGCTCATTCTGCGTACATTTTTGGCATACGTTTGCTCCTGCCGGGTCAGCTGAGCAGCGAATTTCTATTTAACCACCTGCTATCATGAGAGACCTCAGGGCTGCATGTTTTGAGGCCAGTACTGATCCTGAAAAGCGTTTCCAACCCCACTTACAATTAAAACTAGCTAAAATGTGCCTGGCTGCTATTCACTGAAAAGATCATTCTGCGTACATTTTTGGCATACGTTTGGTCCTGCTTGGTCAGCTGAGCAGCGAAGTTCTACTTAACTACCTCCTATCAGAAGAGACCTCAGAGCTGCATCTTTTGAGCCCAGTTCTGAGCCTGAAAAGCATTTCCAACCCCACTTACAAGTAAAACTAGCTAAAATGTGCCTGGCTGCTATTCACTGAAAAGCTCATTCTGCTTACATTTTTGGCATACGTTTGCTCCTACCGGGTCAGCTGAGCAGCGAATTTCTATTTAACCTCCTGCTATCATGAGAGACCTCAGGGCTGCATGTTTTGAGCCCAGTACTGAGCCTGAAAAGCATTTCCAACCCCACTTACAAGTAAAACTAGCTAAAATGTGCCTGGCTGCTCTTCACTGAAAAGCTCATTCTGCGTACATTTTTGGCATACGTTTGCTCCTGCCGGGTCAGCTGTGCAGCGAAGTTCTACTTAACTACCTCCTATCAGGAGAGACCTCAGAGCTGCATCTTTTGAGCCCAGTACTGAGCCTGAAAAGCATTTCCAACCCCACTTACAAGTAAAACTAGCTAAAATGTGCCTGACTGCTATTCACTGAAAAGCTCATTCTGCTTACATTTTTGGCATACGTTTGCTCCTACCGGGTCAGCTGAGCAGCGAATTTCTATTTAACCACCTGCAATCATGAGAGACCTCAGGGCTGCATGTTTTGAGCCCAGTACTGAGCCTGAAAAGCGTTTCCAACCCCACTTACAAGTAAAACTAGCTAAAATGTGCCTGGCTGCTATTCACAGAAAAACTCATTCTGCTTACATTTTTGGCATACGTTTGCTCCTACCGGGTCAGCTGAGCAGCGAATTTCTATTTAACCACCTGCTATCATGAGAGACCTCAGGGCTGCATGTTTTGAGCCCAGTACTGATCCTGAAAAGCGTTTCCAACCCCACTTACAAGTAAAACTAGCTAAAATGTGCCTGGCTGCTATTCACTGAAAAGCTCATTCTGTGTACATTTTTGGCATACGTTTGCTCCTGCCGGGTCAGCTGAGCAGCAAATTTCTGTTTAACCACCTGCTATCATGAGAGACCTCAGGGCTGCATGTTTTGAGCCCAATACTGTTCCTGAAAAGCATTTCCAACCCCACTTACAAGTAAAACTAACTAAAATGTGCCTGGCTGCTATTCACTGAAAAGCTCATTCTGTGTACATTTTTGGCATACGTTTGCTCCTGCTGGGTCATCCAAGGCAAATTTCTACTTAACCACCTGCTATCATGAGAGACCTCAGATGCATCTTTTGAGCGCAGTACTGAGCCTGAAAAGCGTTTCCAACCCCACTTACAAGTAAAACTTGCTAGAATGTGCCTGGCTGCTCTTCACTGAAAAGCTCATTCGGCGTACATTTTTGGCATACGTTTGGTCCTGCTTGGTCAGCTGAGCAGCGAATTTCTATTTAACCACCTGCTATCATGAGAGACCTCAGGGCTGCATGTTTTGAGCCCAGTACTGATCCTGAAAAGCGTTTCCAACCCCACTTACAAGTAAAACTAGCTAAAATGTGCCTGGCTGCTATTCATTGAAAAGCTCATTCTGCGAACATTTTTGGCATACGTTTGCTCCTGCCGGGTTAGCTGAGCAGCGAATTTCTATTTAACCACCTGCTATCATGAGAGACCTCAGGGCTGCATGTTTTGAGCCCAGTACTGATCCTGAAAAGCGTTTCCAACCCCACTTACAAGTAAAACTAGCTAAAATGTGCCTGGATGCTAGTCACTGAAAAGCTCTTTCTGTGTACATTTTTGGCATACGTTTGCTCCTGCTGGGTCAGCCAAGTGGCAAATTTCTACTTAACCACCTGCTATCATGAGAGACCTCAGGGCTGCATCTTTTGAGCGCAGTACTGAGCCTGAAAAGTGTTTCCAACCCCACTTACAAGTAAAACTTGCTAGAATGTGCCAGGCTGCTCTTCACTGAAAAGCTCTTTCTGTGTACATTTTTGGCATATGTTTGCTCCTGCTGGGTCAGCCAAGTGGCAAATTTCTACTTAACCACCTCCTATCAGGAGAGACCTCAGAGCTGCATCTTTTGAGCCCAGTACTGAGCCTGAAAAGCATTTACAAGTAAAACTAGCTAAAATGTGCCTGGCTGCTCTTCACTGAAAAGCTCATTCTGTGTACATTTTTGGCATACGTTTGCTCCTGCCGGGTCAGCTGAGCAGCGAATTTCTATTTAACCTCCTGCTATCATGAGAGACCTCAGGGCTGCATGTTTTGAGCCCAGTACTGATCCTGAAAAGCGTTTCCAACCCCACTTACAAGTAAAACTATCTAAAATGTGCCTGGCTGCTCTTCACTGAAAAGCTCATTCTGCGTACATTTTTGGCATACGTTTGCTCCTGCCGGGTCAGCTGAGCAGCGAATTTCTATTTACCACCTGCTATCATGAGAGACCTCAGGGCTGCATGTTTTGAGCCCAGTACTGATCCTGAACAGCGTTTCCAACCCCACTTACAAGTAAAACTAGCTAAAATGTGCCTGGCTGCTATTCACTGAAAAGCTCATTCTGTGTACATTTTTGGCATACGTTTGCTCCTGCTGGGTCAGCCAAGTGGCAAATTTCTACTTAACCACCTGCTATCATGAGAGACCTCAGGGCTGCATCTTTTGAGCGCAGTACTGAGCCTGAAAAGTGTTTCCAACCCCACTTACAAGTAAAACTTGCTAGAATGTGCCAGGCTGCTCTTCACTGAAAAGCTCATTCTGCGTACATTTTTGGCATACATTTGCTCCTGCCGGGTCAGGTGAGCAGCGAAGTTCTACTTAACTACCTCCTATCAGGAGAGACCTCAGAGCTGCATCTTTTGAGCCCAGTACTGAGCCTGAAAAGCATTTCCAACCCCACTTACAAGTAAAACTAGCTAAAATGTGCCTGGCTGCTATTCACTGAAAAGCTCATTCTGTGTACATTTTTGGCATACGTTTGCTCCTGCTGGGTCAGCCAAGTGGCAAATTTCTACTTAACCACCTGCTATCATGAGAGACCTCAGGGCTGCATCTTTTGAGCGCAGTACTGAGCCTGAAAAGCGTTTCCAACCCCACTTACAAGTAAAACTAGCTAAAATGTGCCTGGCTGCTATTCACTGAAAAGATCATTCTGCATACATTTTTGGCATACGTTTGCTCCTGCTTGGTCAGCTGAGCAGCGAAGTTCTACTTAACTACCTCCTATCAGAAGAGACCTCAAAGCTGCATCTTTTGAGCCCAGTACTGAGCCTGAAAAGCATTTCCAACCCCACTTACAAGTAAAAGTAGCTAAAATGTGCCTGGCTGCTATTCACTGAAAAGCTCATTCTGCTTACATTTTTGGCATACGTTTGCTCCTACCGGGTCACCTGAGCAGCGAATTTCTATTTAACCTCCTGCTATCATGAGAGACCTCAGGGCTGCATGTTTTGAGCCCAGTACTGAGCCTGAAAAGCATTTCCAACCCCACTTACAAGTAAAACTAGCTAAAATGTGCCTGGCTGCTCTTCACTGAAAAGCTCATTCTGCGTACATTTTTGGCATACGTTTGCTCCTGCCGGGTCAGCTGAGCAGCGAATTTCTATTTAACCACCTGCTATCATGAGAAACCTCAGGGCTGCATGTTTTGAGCCCAGTACTGATCCTGAAAAGCGTTTCCAACCCCACTTACAAGTAAAACTAGCTAAAATGTGCCTGGCTGCTATTCACTGAAAAGCTCATTCTGTGTACATTTTTGGCATACGTTTGCTCCTGCTGGGTCAGCCAAGTGGCAAATTTCTACTTAACCACCTGCTATCATGAGAGACCTCAGGGCTGCATCTTTTGAGCCCAGTACTGAGCCTGAAAAGCATTTCCAACCCCACTTACAAGTAAAACTAGCTAAAATGTGTCTGACTGCTATTCACTGAAAAGCTCATTCTGCTTACATTTTTGGCATACGTTTGCTCCTGCCGGGTCAGCTGAGCAGCGAATTTCTATTTACCACCTGCTATCATGAGAGACCTCAGGGCTGCATGTTTTGAGCCCAGTACTGATCCTGAACAGCGTTTCCAACCCCACTTACAAGTAAAACTAGCTAAAATGTGCCTGGCTGCTATTCACTGAAAAGCTCATTCTGTGTACATTTTTGGCATACGTTTGCTCCTGCTGGGTCAGCCAAGTGGCAAATTTCTACTTAACCACCTGCTATCATGAGAGACCTCAGGGCTGCATCTTTTGAGCGCAGTACTGAGCCTGAAAAGTGTTTCCAACCCCACTTACAAGTAAAACTTGCTAGAATGTGCCAGGCTGCTCTTCACTGAAAAGCTCATTCTGCGTACATTTTTGGCATACATTTGCTCCTGCCGGGTCAGGTGAGCAGCGAAGTTCTACTTAACTACCTCCTATCAGGAGAGACCTCAGAGCTGCATCTTTTGAGCCCAGTACTGAGCCTGAAAAGCATTTCCAACCCCACTTACAAGTAAAACTAGCTAAAATGTGCCTGGCTGCTATTCACTGAAAAGCTCATTCTGTGTACATTTTTGGCATACGTTTGCTCCTGCTGGGTCAGCCAAGTGGCAAATTTCTACTTAACCACCTGCTATCATGAGAGACCTCAGGGCTGCATCTTTTGAGCGCAGTACTGAGCCTGAAAAGCGTTTCCAACCCCACTTACAAGTAAAACTAGCTAAAATGTGCCTGGCTGCTATTCACTGAAAAGATCATTCTGCATACATTTTTGGCATACGTTTGCTCCTGCTTGGTCAGCTGAGCAGCGAAGTTCTACTTAACTACCTCCTATCAGAAGAGACCTCAAAGCTGCATCTTTTGAGCCCAGTACTGAGCCTGAAAAGCATTTCCAACCCCACTTACAAGTAAAAGTAGCTAAAATGTGCCTGGCTGCTATTCACTGAAAAGCTCATTCTGCTTACATTTTTGGCATACGTTTGCTCCTACCGGGTCACCTGAGCAGCGAATTTCTATTTAACCTCCTGCTATCATGAGAGACCTCAGGGCTGCATGTTTTGAGCCCAGTACTGAGCCTGAAAAGCATTTCCAACCCCACTTACAAGTAAAACTAGCTAAAATGTGCCTGGCTGCTCTTCACTGAAAAGCTCATTCTGCGTACATTTTTGGCATACGTTTGCTCCTGCCGGGTCAGCTGAGCAGCGAATTTCTATTTAACCACCTGCTATCATGAGAAACCTCAGGGCTGCATGTTTTGAGCCCAGTACTGATCCTGAAAAGCGTTTCCAACCCCACTTACAAGTAAAACTAGCTAAAATGTGCCTGGCTGCTATTCACTGAAAAGCTCATTCTGTGTACATTTTTGGCATACGTTTGCTCCTGCTGGGTCAGCCAAGTGGCAAATTTCTACTTAACCACCTACTATCATGAGAGACCTCAGGGCTGCATGTTTTGAGCGCAGTACTGAGCCTGAAAAGCGTTTCCAACCCCACTTACAAGTAAAACTAGCTAAAATGTGCCTGGCTGCTATTCACTAAAAAGATCATTCTGCGTACATTTTTGGCATACGTTTGCTCCTGCTTGGTCAGCTGAGCAGCGAAGTTCTACTTAACTACCTCCTATCAGAAGAGACCTCAGAGCTGCATCTTTTGAGCCCAGTACTGAGCCTGAAAAGCATTTCCAACCCCACTTACAAGTAAAACTAGCTAAAATGTGCCTGGCTGCTATTCACTGAAAAGCTCATTCTGCTTACATTTTTGGCATACGTTTGCTCCTACCGGGTCAGCTGAGCAGCGAATTTCTATTTAACCACCTGCAATCATGAGAGACCTCAGGGCTGCATGTTTTGAGCCCAGTACTGAGCCTGAAAAGCGTTTCCAACCCCACTTACAAGTAAAACTAGCTAAAATGTGCCTGGCTGCTATTCACTGAAAAGCTCATTCTGCTTACATTTTTGGCATACGTTTGCTCCTACCGGGTCAGCTGAGCAGCGAATTTCTATTTAACCACCTGCAATCATGAGAGACCTCAGGGCTGCATGTTTTGAGCCCAGTACTGAGCCTGAAAAGCGTTTCCAACCCCACTTACAAGTAAAACTAGCTAAAATGTGCCTGGCTGCTATTCACAAAAAAGCTAATTCTGCTTACATTTTTGGCATACGTTTGCTCCTACCGGGTCAGCTGAGCAGCGAATTTCTATTTAACCACCTGCTATCATGAGAGACCTCAGGGCTGCATGTTTTGAGCCCAGTACTGATCCTGAAAAGCGTTTCCAACCCCACTTACAAGTAAAACTAGCTAAAATGTGCCTGGCTGCTATTCACTGAAAAGCTCATTCTGTGTACATTTTTGGCATACGTTTGCTCCTGCTGGGTCAGCCAAGTGGCAAATTTCTACTTAACCACCTGCTATCATGAGAGACCTCAGGACTGCATCTTTTGAGCCCAGTACTGAGCCTGAAAAGCATTTCCAACCCCACTTACAAGTAAAACTAGCTAAAATGTACCTGACTGCTATTCACTGAAAAGCTTCATTCTGCTTACATTTTTGGCATACGTTTGCTCCTACCGGGTCAGCTGAGCAGCGAATTTCTATTTAACCACCTGCAATCATGATAGACCTCAGGGCTGCATGTTTTGAGCCCAGTACTGAGCCTGAAAACCGTTTCCAACCCCACTTACAAGTAAAACTAGCTAAAATGTGCCTGGCTGCTATTCACAGAAAAGCTCATTCTGCTTACATTTTTGGCATACGTTTGCTCCTACCGGGTCAGCTGAGCAGCGAATTTCTATTTAACCTCCTGCTATCATGAGAGACCTCAGGGATGCATGTTTTGAGCCCAGTACTGAGCCTGAAAAGCATTTCCAACCCCACTTACAAGTAAAACTAGCTAAAATGTGCCTGGCTGCTCTTCACTGAAAAGCTCATTCTGCGTACATTTTTGGCATACGTTTGCTCCTGCCGGGTCAGCTGAGCAGCGAATTTCTATTTAACCACCTGCTATCATAAGAAACCTCAGGGCTGCATGTTTTGAGCCCAGTACTGATCCTGAAAAGCGTTTCCAACCCCACTTACAAGTAAAACTAGCTAAAATGTGCCTGGCTGCTATTCACTGAAAAGCTCATTCTGCTTACATTTTTGGCATACGTTTGCTCCTACCGGGTCAGCTGAGCAGCGAATTTCTATTTAACCACCTGCAATCATGAGAGACCTCAGGGCTGCATGTTTTGAGCCCAGTACTGAGCCTGAAAAGCGTTCCCAACCCCACTTACAAGTAAAACTAGCTAAAATGTGCCTGGCTGCTATTCACAGAAAAGCTAATTCTGCTTACATTTTTGGCATACGTTTGCTCCTACCGGGTCAGCTGAGCAGCGAATTTCTATTTAACCACCTGCTTTCATGAGAGACCTCAGGGCTGCATGTTTTGAGCCCAGTACTGATCCTGAAAAGCGTTTCCAACCCCACTTACAAGTAAAACTAGCTAAAATGTGCCTGGCTGCTATTCACTGAAAAGCTCATTCTGTGTACATTTTTGGCATACGTTTGCTCCTGCTGGGTCAGCCAAGTGGCAAATTTCTACTTAACCACCTGCTATCATGAGAGACCTCAGGGCTGCATCTTTTGAGCCCAGTACTGAGCCTGAAAAGCATTTCCAACCCCACTTACAAGTAAAACTAGCTAAAATGTGTCTGACTGCTATTCACTGAAAAGCTCATTCTGCTTACATTTTTGGCATACGTTTGCTCCTACCGGGTCAGCTGAGCAGCGAATTTCTATTTAACCTCCTGCTATCATGAGAGACCTCAGGGATGCATGTTTTGAGCCCAGTACTGAGCCTGAAAAGCATTTCCAACCCCACTTACAAGTAAAACTAGCTAAAATGTGCCTGGCTGCTCTTCACTGAAAAGCTCATTCTGCTTACATTTTTGGCATACGTTTGCTCCTACCGGGTCAGCTGAGCAGCGAATTTCTATTTAACCACCTGCAATCATGAGAGACCTCAGGGCTGCATGTTTTGAGCCCAGTACTGAGCCTGAAAAGCGTTTCCAACCCCACTTACAAGTAAAACTAGCTAAAATGTGCCTGGCTGCTATTCACAGAAAAGCTCATTCGGCGTACATTTTTGGCATAATTTTGCTCCTGCTTGGTCAGCTGAGCAGCGAATTTCTTTTTAACCACCTACTATCATGAGAGACCTCAGGGCTGCATGTTTTGAGCCCAGTACTGAGCCTGAAAAGCGTTTCCAACCCCACTTACAAGTAAAACTTGCTAGAATGTGCCAGGCTGCTCTTCACTGAAAAGCTCATTCTGCGTACATTTTTGGCATACATTTGCTCCTGCCGGGTCAGCTGAGCAGCGAAGTTCTACTTAACTACCTCCTATCAGGAGAGACCTCAGAGCTGCATCTTTTGAGCCCAGTACTGAGCCTGAAAAGCATTTCCAACCCCACTTACAAGTAAAACTAGCTAAAATGTGCCTGGCTGCTCTTCACTGAAAAGCTCATTCTGCGTACATTTTTGGCATACCTTTGCTCCTGCCGGGTCAGCTGAGCAGCGAATTTCTATTTAACCACCTGCTATCACGAGAGACCTCAGGGCTGCATGTTTTGAGCCCAGTACTGATCCTGAAAAGCGTTTCCAACCCCACTTACAAGTAAAACTAGCTAAAATGTACCTGGCTGCTATTCACTGAAAAGCTCATTCTGTGTACATTTTTGGCATACGTTTGCTCCTGCCGGGTCAGCTGAGCAGCGAATTTCTATTTAACCACCTGCTATCATTGAAGACCTCAGGGCTGCATGTTTTGAGGCCAGTACTGATCCTGAAAAGCGTTTCCAACCCCACTTACAAGTAAAACTAGCTAAAATGTGCCTGGCTGCTATTCACTGAAAAGCTCATGCTGTGTACATTTTTGGCATACGTTTGCTCCTGCTGGGTCAGCCAAGTGGACAAACTTCTACTTAACCACCTGCTATCATGAGAGACCTCAGGGCTGCATCTTTTGAGCGCAGTACTGAGCCTGAAAAGCGTTTCCAACCCCACTTACAAGTAAAACTTGCTAGAATGTGCCTGGCTGCTCTTCACTGAAATGCTCATTCTGCGTACATTTTTGGCATACGTTTGCTCCTACAGGGTCAGCTGAGCTAGAATTTCTATTTAACCACCTGCTATCATGAGAGACCTCAGGGCTGCATGTCTTGAGCCCAGTACAGATCCTGTAAAGCGTTTCCAACCCCACTTACAAGTAAAACAAGCTAAAATGTGCCTGGCTGCTACTCATTGAAAAGCTCATTCTGTGTACATTTTTGGCATACGTTTGCTCCTGCTGGGTCAGCCAAGTGGCAAACTTCTACTTAACCACCTGCTATCATGAGAGACCTCAGGGCTGCATCTTTTGAGCGCAGTACTGAGCCTGAAAAGCGTTTCCAACCCCACTTACAAGTAAAACTTGCTAGAATGTGCCTGGCTGCTCTTCACTGAAAAGCTCATTCTGCGTACATTTTTGGCATACATTTGCTCCTGCCGGGTCAGCTGAGCAGCGAAGTACTACTTAACTACCTCCTATCAGGAGAGACCTCAGAGGTGCATCTTTTGAGCCCAGTACTGAGCCTGAAAAGCATTTCCAATCCCACTTACAAGTAAAACTAGCTAAAATGTGCCTGGCTGCTCTTCACTGAAAAGCTCATTCTGCGTACATTTTTGGCATACGTTTGCTCCTGCCGGGTCAGCTGAGCAGCGAATTTCTATTTAACCACCTGCTATCATGGAAGACCTCAGGGCTGCATGTTTTGAGGCCAGTACTGATCCTGAAAAGCGTTTCCAACCCCACTTACAAGTAAAACTAGCTAAAATGTGCCTGGCTGCTATTCACTGAAAAGCTCATTCTGTGTACATTTTTGGCATACATTTGCTCCTGCCGGGTCAGCTGAGCAGCGAAGTTCTACTTAACTACCTCCTATCAGGAGAGACCTCAGAGCTGCATCTTTTGAGCCCAGTACTGAGCCTGAAAAGCATTTCCAACCCCACTTACAAGTAAAACTAGCTAAAATGTGCCTGGCTGCTATTCACTGAAAAGCTCATTCTGCGTACATTTTTGGCATACGTTTGCTCCTGCCGGGTCAGCTGAGCAGCGAATTTCTATTTAACCACCTGCTATCATGAGAGACCTCAGGGCTGCATGTTTTGAGGCCAGTACTGATCCTGAAAAGCGTTTCCAACCCCACTTACAAGTAAAACTAGCTAAAATGTGCCTGGCTGCTATTCACTGAAAAGATCATTCTGCGTACATTTTTGGCATACGTTTGGTCCTGCTTGGTCAGCTGAGCAGCGAAGTTCTACTTAACTACCTCCTATCAGAAGAGACCTCAGAGCTGCATCTTTTGAGCCCAGTTCTGAGCCTGAAAAGCATTTCCAACCCCACTTACAAGTAAAACTAGCTAAAATGTGCCTGGCTGCTATTCACTGAAAAGCTCATTCTGCTTACATTTTTGGCATACGTTTGCTCCTACCGGGTCAGCTGAGCAGCGAATTTCTATTTAACCTCCTGCTATCATGAGAGACCTCAGGGCTGCATGTTTTGAGCCCAGTACTGAGCCTGAAAAGCATTTCCAACCCCACTTACAAGTAAAACTAGCTAAAATGTGCCTGGCTGCTCTTCACTGAAAAGCTCATTCTGCGTACATTTTTGGCATACGTTTGCTCCTGCCGGGTCAGCTGTGCAGCGAAGTTCTACTTAACTACCTCCTATCAGGAGAGACCTCAGAGCTGCATCTTTTGAGCCCAGTACTGAGCCTGAAAAGCATTTCCAACCCCACTTACAAGTAAAACTAGCTAAAATGTGCCTGACTGCTATTCACTGAAAAGCTCATTCTGCTTACATTTTTGGCATACGTTTGCTCCTACCGGGTCAGCTGAGCAGCGAATTTCTATTTAACCACCTGCAATCATGAGAGACCTCAGGGCTGCATGTTTTGAGCCCAGTACTGAGCCTGAAAAGCGTTTCCAACCCCACTTACAAGTAAAACTAGCTAAAATGTGCCTGGCTGCTATTCACAGAAAAGCTCATTCTGCTTACATTTTTGGCATACGTTTGCTCCTACCGGGTCAGCTGAGCAGCGAATTTCTATTTAACCACCTGCTATCATGAGAGACCTCAGGGCTGCATGTTTTGAGCCCAGTACTGATCCTGAAAAGCGTTTCCAACCCCACTTACAAGTAAAACTAGCTAAAATGTGCCTGGCTGCTATTCACTGAAAAGCTCATTCTGTGTACATTTTTGGCATACGTTTGCTCCTGCCGGGTCAGCTGAGCAGCAAATTTCTGTTTAACCACCTGCTATCATGAGAGACCTCAGGGCTGCATGTTTTGAGCCCAATACTGTTCCTGAAAAGCATTTCCAACCCCACTTACAAGTAAAACTAGCTAAAATGTGCCTGGCTGCTATTCACTGAAAAGCTCATTCTGTGTACATTTTTGGCATACGTTTGCTCCTGCTGGGTCATCCAAGGCAAATTTCTACTTAACCACCTGCTATCATGAGAGACCTCAGATGCATCTTTTGAGCGCAGTACTGAGCCTGAAAAGCGTTTCCAACCCCACTTACAAGTAAAACTTGCTAGAATGTGCCTGGCTGCTCTTCACTGAAAAGCTCATTCGGCGTACATTTTTGGCATACGTTTGGTCCTGCTTGGTCAGCTGAGCAGCGAATTTCTATTTAACCACCTGCTATCATGAGAGACCTCAGGGCTGCATGTTTTGAGCCCAGTACTGATCCTGAAAAGCGTTTCCAACCCCACTTACAAGAAAAACTAGCTAAAATGTGCCTGGCTGCTATTCATTGAAAAGCTCATTCTGCGAACATTTTTGGCATACGTTTGCTCCTGCCGGGTTAGCTGAGCAGCGAATTTCTATTTAACCACCTGCTATCATGAGAGACCTCAGGGCTGCATGTTTTGAGCCCAGTACTGATCCTGAAAAGCGTTTCCAACCCCACTTACAAGTAAAACTAGCTAAAATGTGCCTGGATGCTAGTCACTGAAAAGCTCTTTCTGTGTACATTTTTGGCATACGTTTGCTCCTGCTGGGTCAGCCAAGTGGCAAATTTCTACTTAACCACCTGCTATCATGAGAGACCTCAGGGCTGCATCTTTTGAGCGCAGTACTGAGCCTGAAAAGTGTTTCCAACCCCACTTACAAGTAAAACTTGCTAGAATGTGCCAGGCTGCTCTTCACTGAAAAGCTCTTTCTGTGTACATTTTTGGCATATGTTTGCTCCTGCTGGGTCAGCCAAGTGGCAAATTTCTACTTAACCACCTCCTATCAGGAGAGACCTCAGAGCTGCATCTTTTGAGCCCAGTACTGAGCCTGAAAAGCATTTACAAGTAAAACTAGCTAAAATGTGCCTGGCTGCTCTTCACTGAAAAGCTCATTCTGTGTACATTTTTGGCATACGTTTGCTCCTGCCGGGTCAGCTGAGCAGCGAATTTCTATTTAACCTCCTGCTATCATGAGAGACCTCAGGGCTGCATGTTTTGAACCCAGTACTGATCCTGAAAAGCGTTTCCAACCCCACTTACAAGTAAAACTATCTAAAATGTGCCTGGCTGCTCTTCACTGAAAAGCTCATTCTGCGTACATTTTTGGCATACGTTTGCTCCTGCCGGGTCAGCTGAGCAGCGAATTTCTATTTACCACCTGCTATCATGAGAGACCTCAGGGCTGCATGTTTTGAGCCCAGTACTGATCCTGAACAGCGTTTCCAACCCCACTTACAAGTAAAACTAGCTAAAATGTGCCTGGCTGCTATTCACTGAAAAGCTCATTCTGCGTACATTTTTGGCATACATTTGCTCCTGCCGGGTCAGCTGAGAAGCGAATTTCTATTTAACCACCTGCTATCATGAGAGACCTCAGGGCTGCATGTTTTGAGCCCTGTACTGATCCTGAAAAGCGTTTCCAACCCCACTTACAAGTAAAACTAGCTAAAATGTGCCTGGATGCTAGTCACTGAAAAGCTCTTTCTGTGTACATTTTTGGCATACGTTTGCTCCTGCTGGGTCAGCCAAGTGGCAAATTTCTACTTAACCACCTGCTATCATGAGAGACCTCAGGGCTGCATCTTTTGAGCGCAGTACTGAGCCTGAAAAGTGTTTCCAACCCCACTTACAAGTAAAACTTGCTAGAATGTGCCAGGCTGCTCTTCACTGAAAAGCTCATTCTGCGTACATTTTTGGCATACATTTGCTCCTGCCGGGTCAGGTGAGCAGCGAAGTTCTACTTAACTACCTCCTATCAGGAGAGACCTCAGAGCTGCATCTTTTGAGCCCAGTACTGAGCCTGAAAAGCATTTCCAACCCCACTTACAAGTAAAACTAGCTAAAATGTGCCTGGCTGCTATTCACTGAAAAGCTCATGCTGTGTACATTTTTGGCATACGTTTGCTCCTGCTGGGTCAGCCAAGTGGACAAACTTCTACTTAACCACCTGCTATCATGAGAGACTTTAGGGCTGCATCTTTTGAGCGCAGTACTGAGCCTGAAAAGCGTTTCCAACCCCACTTACAAGTAAAACTTGCTAGAATGTGCCTGGCTGCTCTTCACTGAAATGCTCATTCTGCGTACATTTTTGGCATACGTTTGCTCCTACAGGGTCAGCTGAGCTAGAATTTCTATTTAACCACCTGCTATCATGAGAGACCTCAGGGCTGCATGTCTTGAGCCCAGTACAGATCCTGTAAAGCGTTTCCAACCCCACTTACAAGTAAAACAAGCTAAAATGTGCCTGGCTGCTACTCATTGAAAAGCTCATTCTGTGTACATTTTTGGCATACGTTTGCTCCTGCTGGGTCAGCCAAGTGGCAAACTTCTACTTAACCACCTGCTATCATGAGAGACCTCAGGGCTGCATCTTTTGAGCGCAGTACTGAGCCTGAAAAGCGTTTCCAACCCCACTTACAAGTAAAACTTGCTAGAATGTGCCTGGCTGCTCTTCACTGAAAAGCTCATTCTGCGTACATTTTTGGCATACATTTGCTCCTGCCGGGTCAGCTGAGCAGCGAAGTACTACTTAACTACCTCCTATCAGGAGAGACCTCAGAGGTGCATCTTTTGAGCCCAGTACTGAGCCTGAAAAGCATTTCCAATCCCACTTACAAGTAAAACTAGCTAAAATGTGCCTGGCTGCTCTTCACTGAAAAGCTCATTCTGCGTACATTTTTGGCATACGTTTGCTCCTGCCGGGTCAGCTGAGCAGCGAATTTCTATTTAACCACCTGCTATCATGGAAGACCTCAGGGCTGCATGTTTTGAGGCCAGTACTGATCCTGAAAAGCGTTTCCAACCCCACTTACAAGTAAAACTAGCTAAAATGTGCCTGGCTGCTATTCACTGAAAAGCTCATTCTGTGTACATTTTTGGCATACATTTGCTCCTGCCGGGTCAGCTGAGCAGCGAAGTTCTACTTAACTACCTCCTATCAGGAGAGACCTCAGAGCTGCATCTTTTGAGCCCAGTACTGAGCCTGAAAAGCATTTCCAACCCCACTTACAAGTAAAACTAGCTAAAATGTGCCTGGCTGCTATTCACTGAAAAGCTCATTCTGCGTACATTTTTGGCATACGTTTGCTCCTGCCGGGTCAGCTGAGCAGCGAATTTCTATTTAACCACCTGCTATCATGAGAGACCTCAGGGCTGCATGTTTTGAGGCCAGTACTGATCCTGAAAAGCGTTTCCAACCCCACTTACAAGTAAAACTAGCTAAAATGTGCCTGGCTGCTATTCACTGAAAAGATCATTCTGCGTACATTTTTGGCATACGTTTGGTCCTGCTTGGTCAGCTGAGCAGCGAAGTTCTACTTAACTACCTCCTATCAGAAGAGACCTCAGAGCTGCATCTTTTGAGCCCAGTTCTGAGCCTGAAAAGCATTTCCAACCCCACTTACAAGTAAAACTAGCTAAAATGTGCCTGGCTGCTATTCACTGAAAAGCTCATTCTGCTTACATTTTTGGCATACGTTTGCTCCTACCGGGTCAGCTGAGCAGCGAATTTCTATTTAACCTCCTGCTATCATGAGAGACCTCAGGGCTGCATGTTTTGAGCCCAGTACTGAGCCTGAAAAGCATTTCCAACCCCACTTACAAGTAAAACTAGCTAAAATGTGCCTGGCTGCTCTTCACTGAAAAGCTCATTCTGCGTACATTTTTGGCATACGTTTGCTCCTGCCGGGTCAGCTGTGCAGCGAAGTTCTACTTAACTACCTCCTATCAGGAGAGACCTCAGAGCTGCATCTTTTGAGCCCAGTACTGAGCCTGAAAAGCATTTCCAACCCCACTTACAAGTAAAACTAGCTAAAATGTGCCTGACTGCTATTCACTGAAAAGCTCATTCTGCTTACATTTTTGGCATACGTTTGCTCCTACCGGGTCAGCTGAGCAGCGAATTTCTATTTAACCACCTGCAATCATGAGAGACCTCAGGGCTGCATGTTTTGAGCCCAGTACTGAGCCTGAAAAGCGTTTCCAACCCCACTTACAAGTAAAACTAGCTAAAATGTGCCTGGCTGCTATTCACAGAAAAACTCATTCTGCTTACATTTTTGGCATACGTTTGCTCCTACCGGGTCAGCTGAGCAGCGAATTTCTATTTAACCACCTGCTATCATGAGAGACCTCAGGGCTGCATGTTTTGAGCCCAGTACTGATCCTGAAAAGCGTTTCCAACCCCACTTACAAGTAAAACTAGCTAAAATGTGCCTGGCTGCTATTCACTGAAAAGCTCATTCTGTGTACATTTTTGGCATACGTTTGCTCCTGCCGGGTCAGCTGAGCAGCAAATTTCTGTTTAACCACCTGCTATCATGAGAGACCTCAGGGCTGCATGTTTTGAGCCCAATACTGTTCCTGAAAAGCATTTCCAACCCCACTTACAAGTAAAACTAACTAAAATGTGCCTGGCTGCTATTCACTGAAAAGCTCATTCTGTGTACATTTTTGGCATACGTTTGCTCCTGCTGGGTCATCCAAGGCAAATTTCTACTTAACCACCTGCTATCATGAGAGACCTCAGATGCATCTTTTGAGCGCAGTACTGAGCCTGAAAAGCGTTTCCAACCCCACTTACAAGTAAAACTTGCTAGAATGTGCCTGGCTGCTCTTCACTGAAAAGCTCATTCGGCGTACATTTTTGGCATACGTTTGGTCCTGCTTGGTCAGCTGAGCAGCGAATTTCTATTTAACCACCTGCTATCATGAGAGACCTCAGGGCTGCATGTTTTGAGCCCAGTACTGATCCTGAAAAGCGTTTCCAACCCCACTTACAAGTAAAACTAGCTAAAATGTGCCTGGCTGCTATTCATTGAAAAGCTCATTCTGCGAACATTTTTGGCATACGTTTGCTCCTGCCGGGTTAGCTGAGCAGCGAATTTCTATTTAACCACCTGCTATCATGAGAGACCTCAGGGCTGCATGTTTTGAGCCCAGTACTGATCCTGAAAAGCGTTTCCAACCCCACTTACAAGTAAAACTAGCTAAAATGTGCCTGGATGCTAGTCACTGAAAAGCTCTTTCTGTGTACATTTTTGGCATACGTTTGCTCCTGCTGGGTCAGCCAAGTGGCAAATTTCTACTTAACCACCTGCTATCATGAGAGACCTCAGGGCTGCATCTTTTGAGCGCAGTACTGAGCCTGAAAAGTGTTTCCAACCCCACTTACAAGTAAAACTTGCTAGAATGTGCCAGGCTGCTCTTCACTGAAAAGCTCTTTCTGTGTACATTTTTGGCATATGTTTGCTCCTGCTGGGTCAGCCAAGTGGCAAATTTCTACTTAACCACCTCCTATCAGGAGAGACCTCAGAGCTGCATCTTTTGAGCCCAGTACTGAGCCTGAAAAGCATTTACAAGTAAAACTAGCTAAAATGTGCCTGGCTGCTCTTCACTGAAAAGCTCATTCTGTGTACATTTTTGGCATACGTTTGCTCCTGCCGGGTCAGCTGAGCAGCGAATTTCTATTTAACCTCCTGCTATCATGAGAGACCTCAGGGCTGCATGTTTTGAGCCCAGTACTGATCCTGAAAAGCGTTTCCAACCCCACTTACAAGTAAAACTATCTAAAATGTGCCTGGCTGCTCTTCACTGAAAAGCTCATTCTGCGTACATTTTTGGCATACGTTTGCTCCTGCCGGGTCAGCTGAGCAGCGAATTTCTATTTACCACCTGCTATCATGAGAGACCTCAGGGCTGCATGTTTTGAGCCCAGTACTGATCCTGAACAGCGTTTCCAACCCCACTTACAAGTAAAACTAGCTAAAATGTGCCTGGCTGCTATTCACTGAAAAGCTCATTCTGTGTACATTTTTGGCATACGTTTGCTCCTGCTGGGTCAGCCAAGTGGCAAATTTCTACTTAACCACCTGCTATCATGAGAGACCTCAGGGCTGCATCTTTTGAGCGCAGTACTGAGCCTGAAAAGTGTTTCCAACCCCACTTACAAGTAAAACTTGCTAGAATGTGCCAGGCTGCTCTTCACTGAAAAGCTCATTCTGCGTACATTTTTGGCATACATTTGCTCCTGCCGGGTCAGGTGAGCAGCGAAGTTCTACTTAACTACCTCCTATCAGGAGAGACCTCAGAGCTGCATCTTTTGAGCCCAGTACTGAGCCTGAAAAGCATTTCCAACCCCACTTACAAGTAAAACTAGCTAAAATGTGCCTGGCTGCTATTCACTGAAAAGCTCATTCTGTGTACATTTTTGGCATACGTTTGCTCCTGCTGGGTCAGCCAAGTGGCAAATTTCTACTTAACCACCTGCTATCATGAGAGACCTCAGGGCTGCATCTTTTGAGCGCAGTACTGAGCCTGAAAAGCGTTTCCAACCCCACTTACAAGTAAAACTAGCTAAAATGTGCCTGGCTGCTATTCACTGAAAAGATCATTCTGCATACATTTTTGGCATACGTTTGCTCCTGCTTGGTCAGCTGAGCAGCGAAGTTCTACTTAACTACCTCCTATCAGAAGAGACCTCAAAGCTGCATCTTTTGAGCCCAGTACTGAGCCTGAAAAGCATTTCCAACCCCACTTACAAGTAAAAGTAGCTAAAATGTGCCTGGCTGCTATTCACTGAAAAGCTCATTCTGCTTACATTTTTGGCATACGTTTGCTCCTACCGGGTCACCTGAGCAGCGAATTTCTATTTAACCTCCTGCTATCATGAGAGACCTCAGGGCTGCATGTTTTGAGCCCAGTACTGAGCCTGAAAAGCATTTCCAACCCCACTTACAAGTAAAACTAGCTAAAATGTGCCTGGCTGCTCTTCACTGAAAAGCTCATTCTGCGTACATTTTTGGCATACGTTTGCTCCTGCCGGGTCAGCTGAGCAGCGAATTTCTATTTAACCACCTGCTATCATGAGAAACCTCAGGGCTGCATGTTTTGAGCCCAGTACTGATCCTGAAAAGCGTTTCCAACCCCACTTACAAGTAAAACTAGCTAAAATGTGCCTGGCTGCTATTCACTGAAAAGCTCATTCTGTGTACATTTTTGGCATACGTTTGCTCCTGCTGGGTCAGCCAAGTGGCAAATTTCTACTTAACCACCTGCTATCATGAGAGACCTCAGGGCTGCATCTTTTGAGCCCAGTACTGAGCCTGAAAAGCATTTCCAACCCCACTTACAAGTAAAACTAGCTAAAATGTGTCTGACTGCTATTCACTGAAAAGCTCATTCTGCTTACATTTTTGGCATACGTTTGCTCCTGCCGGGTCAGCTGAGCAGCGAATTTCTATTTACCACCTGCTATCATGAGAGACCTCAGGGCTGCATGTTTTGAGCCCAGTACTGATCCTGAACAGCGTTTCCAACCCCACTTACAAGTAAAACTAGCTAAAATGTGCCTGGCTGCTATTCACTGAAAAGCTCATTCTGTGTACATTTTTGGCATACGTTTGCTCCTGCTGGGTCAGCCAAGTGGCAAATTTCTACTTAACCACCTGCTATCATGAGAGACCTCAGGGCTGCATCTTTTGAGCGCAGTACTGAGCCTGAAAAGTGTTTCCAACCCCACTTACAAGTAAAACTTGCTAGAATGTGCCAGGCTGCTCTTCACTGAAAAGCTCATTCTGCGTACATTTTTGGCATACATTTGCTCCTGCCGGGTCAGGTGAGCAGCGAAGTTCTACTTAACTACCTCCTATCAGGAGAGACCTCAGAGCTGCATCTTTTGAGCCCAGTACTGAGCCTGAAAAGCATTTCCAACCCCACTTACAAGTAAAACTAGCTAAAATGTGCCTGGCTGCTATTCACTGAAAAGCTCATTCTGTGTACATTTTTGGCATACGTTTGCTCCTGCTGGGTCAGCCAAGTGGCAAATTTCTACTTAACCACCTGCTATCATGAGAGACCTCAGGGCTGCATCTTTTGAGCGCAGTACTGAGCCTGAAAAGCGTTTCCAACCCCACTTACAAGTAAAACTAGCTAAAATGTGCCTGGCTGCTATTCACTGAAAAGATCATTCTGCATACATTTTTGGCATACGTTTGCTCCTGCTTGGTCAGCTGAGCAGCGAAGTTCTACTTAACTACCTCCTATCAGAAGAGACCTCAAAGCTGCATCTTTTGAGCCCAGTACTGAGCCTGAAAAGCATTTCCAACCCCACTTACAAGTAAAAGTAGCTAAAATGTGCCTGGCTGCTATTCACTGAAAAGCTCATTCTGCTTACATTTTTGGCATACGTTTGCTCCTACCGGGTCACCTGAGCAGCGAATTTCTATTTAACCTCCTGCTATCATGAGAGACCTCAGGGCTGCATGTTTTGAGCCCAGTACTGAGCCTGAAAAGCATTTCCAACCCCACTTACAAGTAAAACTAGCTAAAATGTGCCTGGCTGCTCTTCACTGAAAAGCTCATTCTGCGTACATTTTTGGCATACGTTTGCTCCTGCCGGGTCAGCTGAGCAGCGAATTTCTATTTAACCACCTGCTATCATGAGAAACCTCAGGGCTGCATGTTTTGAGCCCAGTACTGATCCTGAAAAGCGTTTCCAACCCCACTTACAAGTAAAACTAGCTAAAATGTGCCTGGCTGCTATTCACTGAAAAGCTCATTCTGTGTACATTTTTGGCATACGTTTGCTCCTGCTGGGTCAGCCAAGTGGCAAATTTCTACTTAACCACCTACTATCATGAGAGACCTCAGGGCTGCATGTTTTGAGCGCAGTACTGAGCCTGAAAAGCGTTTCCAACCCCACTTACAAGTAAAACTAGCTAAAATGTGCCTGGCTGCTATTCACTAAAAAGATCATTCTGCGTACATTTTTGGCATACGTTTGCTCCTGCTTGGTCAGCTGAGCAGCGAAGTTCTACTTAACTACCTCCTATCAGAAGAGACCTCAGAGCTGCATCTTTTGAGCCCAGTACTGAGCCTGAAAAGCATTTCCAACCCCACTTACAAGTAAAACTAGCTAAAATGTGCCTGGCTGCTATTCACTGAAAAGCTCATTCTGCTTACATTTTTGGCATACGTTTGCTCCTACCGGGTCAGCTGAGCAGCGAATTTCTATTTAACCACCTGCAATCATGAGAGACCTCAGGGCTGCATGTTTTGAGCCCAGTACTGAGCCTGAAAAGCGTTTCCAACCCCACTTACAAGTAAAACTAGCTAAAATGTGCCTGGCTGCTATTCACTGAAAAGCTCATTCTGCTTACATTTTTGGCATACGTTTGCTCCTACCGGGTCAGCTGAGCAGCGAATTTCTATTTAACCACCTGCAATCATGAGAGACCTCAGGGCTGCATGTTTTGAGCCCAGTACTGAGCCTGAAAAGCGTTTCCAACCCCACTTACAAGTAAAACTAGCTAAAATGTGCCTGGCTGCTATTCACAAAAAAGCTAATTCTGCTTACATTTTTGGCATACGTTTGCTCCTACCGGGTCAGCTGAGCAGCGAATTTCTATTTAACCACCTGCTATCATGAGAGACCTCAGGGCTGCATGTTTTGAGCCCAGTACTGATCCTGAAAAGCGTTTCCAACCCCACTTACAAGTAAAACTAGCTAAAATGTGCCTGGCTGCTATTCACTGAAAAGCTCATTCTGTGTACATTTTTGGCATACGTTTGCTCCTGCTGGGTCAGCCAAGTGGCAAATTTCTACTTAACCACCTGCTATCATGAGAGACCTCAGGACTGCATCTTTTGAGCCCAGTACTGAGCCTGAAAAGCATTTCCAACCCCACTTACAAGTAAAACTAGCTAAAATGTACCTGACTGCTATTCACTGAAAAGCTTCATTCTGCTTACATTTTTGGCATACGTTTGCTCCTACCGGGTCAGCTGAGCAGCGAATTTCTATTTAACCACCTGCAATCATGATAGACCTCAGGGCTGCATGTTTTGAGCCCAGTACTGAGCCTGAAAACCGTTTCCAACCCCACTTACAAGTAAAACTAGCTAAAATGTGCCTGGCTGCTATTCACAGAAAAGCTCATTCTGCTTACATTTTTGGCATACGTTTGCTCCTACCGGGTCAGCTGAGCAGCGAATTTCTATTTAACCTCCTGCTATCATGAGAGACCTCAGGGATGCATGTTTTGAGCCCAGTACTGAGCCTGAAAAGCATTTCCAACCCCACTTACAAGTAAAACTAGCTAAAATGTGCCTGGCTGCTCTTCACTGAAAAGCTCATTCTGCGTACATTTTTGGCATACGTTTGCTCCTGCCGGGTCAGCTGAGCAGCGAATTTCTATTTAACCACCTGCTATCATAAGAAACCTCAGGGCTGCATGTTTTGAGCCCAGTACTGATCCTGAAAAGCGTTTCCAACCCCACTTACAAGTAAAACTAGCTAAAATGTGCCTGGCTGCTATTCACTGAAAAGCTCATTCTGCTTACATTTTTGGCATACGTTTGCTCCTACCGGGTCAGCTGAGCAGCGAATTTCTATTTAACCACCTGCAATCATGAGAGACCTCAGGGCTGCATGTTTTGAGCCCAGTACTGAGCCTGAAAAGCGTTCCCAACCCCACTTACAAGTAAAACTAGCTAAAATGTGCCTGGCTGCTATTCACAGAAAAGCTAATTCTGCTTACATTTTTGGCATACGTTTGCTCCTACCGGGTCAGCTGAGCAGCGAATTTCTATTTAACCACCTGCTTTCATGAGAGACCTCAGGGCTGCATGTTTTGAGCCCAGTACTGATCCTGAAAAGCGTTTCCAACCCCACTTACAAGTAAAACTAGCTAAAATGTGCCTGGCTGCTATTCACTGAAAAGCTCATTCTGTGTACATTTTTGGCATACGTTTGCTCCTGCTGGGTCAGCCAAGTGGCAAATTTCTACTTAACCACCTGCTATCATGAGAGACCTCAGGGCTGCATCTTTTGAGCCCAGTACTGAGCCTGAAAAGCATTTCCAACCCCACTTACAAGTAAAACTAGCTAAAATGTGTCTGACTGCTATTCACTGAAAAGCTCATTCTGCTTACATTTTTGGCATACGTTTGCTCCTACCGGGTCAGCTGAGCAGCGAATTTCTATTTAACCTCCTGCTATCATGAGAGACCTCAGGGATGCATGTTTTGAGCCCAGTACTGAGCCTGAAAAGCATTTCCAACCCCACTTACAAGTAAAACTAGCTAAAATGTGCCTGGCTGCTCTTCACTGAAAAGCTCATTCTGCTTACATTTTTGGCATACGTTTGCTCCTACCGGGTCAGCTGAGCAGCGAATTTCTATTTAACCACCTGCAATCATGAGAGACCTCAGGGCTGCATGTTTTGAGCCCAGTACTGAGCCTGAAAAGCGTTTCCAACCCCACTTACAAGTAAAACTAGCTAAAATGTGCCTGGCTGCTATTCACAGAAAAGCTCATTCGGCGTACATTTTTGGCATAATTTTGCTCCTGCTTGGTCAGCTGAGCAGCGAATTTCTTTTTAACCACCTACTATCATGAGAGACCTCAGGGCTGCATGTTTTGAGCCCAGTACTGAGCCTGAAAAGCGTTTCCAACCCCACTTACAAGTAAAACTTGCTAGAATGTGCCAGGCTGCTCTTCACTGAAAAGCTCATTCTGCGTACATTTTTGGCATACATTTGCTCCTGCCGGGTCAGCTGAGCAGCGAAGTTCTACTTAACTACCTCCTATCAGGAGAGACCTCAGAGCTGCATCTTTTGAGCCCAGTACTGAGCCTGAAAAGCATTTCCAACCCCACTTACAAGTAAAACTAGCTAAAATGTGCCTGGCTGCTCTTCACTGAAAAGCTCATTCTGCGTACATTTTTGGCATACCTTTGCTCCTGCCGGGTCAGCTGAGCAGCGAATTTCTATTTAACCACCTGCTATCACGAGAGACCTCAGGGCTGCATGTTTTGAGCCCAGTACTGATCCTGAAAAGCGTTTCCAACCCCACTTACAAGTAAAACTAGCTAAAATGTACCTGGCTGCTATTCACTGAAAAGCTCATTCTGTGTACATTTTTGGCATACGTTTGCTCCTGCCGGGTCAGCTGAGCAGCGAATTTCTATTTAACCACCTGCTATCATTGAAGACCTCAGGGCTGCATGTTTTGAGGCCAGTACTGATCCTGAAAAGCGTTTCCAACCCCACTTACAAGTAAAACTAGCTAAAATGTGCCTGGCTGCTATTCACTGAAAAGCTCATGCTGTGTACATTTTTGGCATACGTTTGCTCCTGCTGGGTCAGCCAAGTGGACAAACTTCTACTTAACCACCTGCTATCATGAGAGACCTCAGGGCTGCATCTTTTGAGCGCAGTACTGAGCCTGAAAAGCGTTTCCAACCCCACTTACAAGTAAAACTTGCTAGAATGTGCCTGGCTGCTCTTCACTGAAATGCTCATTCTGCGTACATTTTTGGCATACGTTTGCTCCTACAGGGTCAGCTGAGCTAGAATTTCTATTTAACCACCTGCTATCATGAGAGACCTCAGGGCTGCATGTCTTGAGCCCAGTACAGATCCTGTAAAGCGTTTCCAACCCCACTTACAAGTAAAACAAGCTAAAATGTGCCTGGCTGCTACTCATTGAAAAGCTCATTCTGTGTACATTTTTGGCATACGTTTGCTCCTGCTGGGTCAGCCAAGTGGCAAACTTCTACTTAACCACCTGCTATCATGAGAGACCTCAGGGCTGCATCTTTTGAGCGCAGTACTGAGCCTGAAAAGCGTTTCCAACCCCACTTACAAGTAAAACTTGCTAGAATGTGCCTGGCTGCTCTTCACTGAAAAGCTCATTCTGCGTACATTTTTGGCATACATTTGCTCCTGCCGGGTCAGCTGAGCAGCGAAGTACTACTTAACTACCTCCTATCAGGAGAGACCTCAGAGGTGCATCTTTTGAGCCCAGTACTGAGCCTGAAAAGCATTTCCAATCCCACTTACAAGTAAAACTAGCTAAAATGTGCCTGGCTGCTCTTCACTGAAAAGCTCATTCTGCGTACATTTTTGGCATACGTTTGCTCCTGCCGGGTCAGCTGAGCAGCGAATTTCTATTTAACCACCTGCTATCATGGAAGACCTCAGGGCTGCATGTTTTGAGGCCAGTACTGATCCTGAAAAGCGTTTCCAACCCCACTTACAAGTAAAACTAGCTAAAATGTGCCTGGCTGCTATTCACTGAAAAGCTCATTCTGTGTACATTTTTGGCATACATTTGCTCCTGCCGGGTCAGCTGAGCAGCGAAGTTCTACTTAACTACCTCCTATCAGGAGAGACCTCAGAGCTGCATCTTTTGAGCCCAGTACTGAGCCTGAAAAGCATTTCCAACCCCACTTACAAGTAAAACTAGCTAAAATGTGCCTGGCTGCTATTCACTGAAAAGCTCATTCTGCGTACATTTTTGGCATACGTTTGCTCCTGCCGGGTCAGCTGAGCAGCGAATTTCTATTTAACCACCTGCTATCATGAGAGACCTCAGGGCTGCATGTTTTGAGGCCAGTACTGATCCTGAAAAGCGTTTCCAACCCCACTTACAAGTAAAACTAGCTAAAATGTGCCTGGCTGCTATTCACTGAAAAGATCATTCTGCGTACATTTTTGGCATACGTTTGGTCCTGCTTGGTCAGCTGAGCAGCGAAGTTCTACTTAACTACCTCCTATCAGAAGAGACCTCAGAGCTGCATCTTTTGAGCCCAGTTCTGAGCCTGAAAAGCATTTCCAACCCCACTTACAAGTAAAACTAGCTAAAATGTGCCTGGCTGCTATTCACTGAAAAGCTCATTCTGCTTACATTTTTGGCATACGTTTGCTCCTACCGGGTCAGCTGAGCAGCGAATTTCTATTTAACCTCCTGCTATCATGAGAGACCTCAGGGCTGCATGTTTTGAGCCCAGTACTGAGCCTGAAAAGCATTTCCAACCCCACTTACAAGTAAAACTAGCTAAAATGTGCCTGGCTGCTCTTCACTGAAAAGCTCATTCTGCGTACATTTTTGGCATACGTTTGCTCCTGCCGGGTCAGCTGTGCAGCGAAGTTCTACTTAACTACCTCCTATCAGGAGAGACCTCAGAGCTGCATCTTTTGAGCCCAGTACTGAGCCTGAAAAGCATTTCCAACCCCACTTACAAGTAAAACTAGCTAAAATGTGCCTGACTGCTATTCACTGAAAAGCTCATTCTGCTTACATTTTTGGCATACGTTTGCTCCTACCGGGTCAGCTGAGCAGCGAATTTCTATTTAACCACCTGCAATCATGAGAGACCTCAGGGCTGCATGTTTTGAGCCCAGTACTGAGCCTGAAAAGCGTTTCCAACCCCACTTACAAGTAAAACTAGCTAAAATGTGCCTGGCTGCTATTCACAGAAAAGCTCATTCTGCTTACATTTTTGGCATACGTTTGCTCCTACCGGGTCAGCTGAGCAGCGAATTTCTATTTAACCACCTGCTATCATGAGAGACCTCAGGGCTGCATGTTTTGAGCCCAGTACTGATCCTGAAAAGCGTTTCCAACCCCACTTACAAGTAAAACTAGCTAAAATGTGCCTGGCTGCTATTCACTGAAAAGCTCATTCTGTGTACATTTTTGGCATACGTTTGCTCCTGCCGGGTCAGCTGAGCAGCAAATTTCTGTTTAACCACCTGCTATCATGAGAGACCTCAGGGCTGCATGTTTTGAGCCCAATACTGTTCCTGAAAAGCATTTCCAACCCCACTTACAAGTAAAACTAGCTAAAATGTGCCTGGCTGCTATTCACTGAAAAGCTCATTCTGTGTACATTTTTGGCATACGTTTGCTCCTGCTGGGTCATCCAAGGCAAATTTCTACTTAACCACCTGCTATCATGAGAGACCTCAGATGCATCTTTTGAGCGCAGTACTGAGCCTGAAAAGCGTTTCCAACCCCACTTACAAGTAAAACTTGCTAGAATGTGCCTGGCTGCTCTTCACTGAAAAGCTCATTCGGCGTACATTTTTGGCATACGTTTGGTCCTGCTTGGTCAGCTGAGCAGCGAATTTCTATTTAACCACCTGCTATCATGAGAGACCTCAGGGCTGCATGTTTTGAGCCCAGTACTGATCCTGAAAAGCGTTTCCAACCCCACTTACAAGAAAAACTAGCTAAAATGTGCCTGGCTGCTATTCATTGAAAAGCTCATTCTGCGAACATTTTTGGCATACGTTTGCTCCTGCCGGGTTAGCTGAGCAGCGAATTTCTATTTAACCACCTGCTATCATGAGAGACCTCAGGGCTGCATGTTTTGAGCCCAGTACTGATCCTGAAAAGCGTTTCCAACCCCACTTACAAGTAAAACTAGCTAAAATGTGCCTGGATGCTAGTCACTGAAAAGCTCTTTCTGTGTACATTTTTGGCATACGTTTGCTCCTGCTGGGTCAGCCAAGTGGCAAATTTCTACTTAACCACCTGCTATCATGAGAGACCTCAGGGCTGCATCTTTTGAGCGCAGTACTGAGCCTGAAAAGTGTTTCCAACCCCACTTACAAGTAAAACTTGCTAGAATGTGCCAGGCTGCTCTTCACTGAAAAGCTCTTTCTGTGTACATTTTTGGCATATGTTTGCTCCTGCTGGGTCAGCCAAGTGGCAAATTTCTACTTAACCACCTCCTATCAGGAGAGACCTCAGAGCTGCATCTTTTGAGCCCAGTACTGAGCCTGAAAAGCATTTACAAGTAAAACTAGCTAAAATGTGCCTGGCTGCTCTTCACTGAAAAGCTCATTCTGTGTACATTTTTGGCATACGTTTGCTCCTGCCGGGTCAGCTGAGCAGCGAATTTCTATTTAACCTCCTGCTATCATGAGAGACCTCAGGGCTGCATGTTTTGAACCCAGTACTGATCCTGAAAAGCGTTTCCAACCCCACTTACAAGTAAAACTATCTAAAATGTGCCTGGCTGCTCTTCACTGAAAAGCTCATTCTGCGTACATTTTTGGCATACGTTTGCTCCTGCCGGGTCAGCTGAGCAGCGAATTTCTATTTACCACCTGCTATCATGAGAGACCTCAGGGCTGCATGTTTTGAGCCCAGTACTGATCCTGAACAGCGTTTCCAACCCCACTTACAAGTAAAACTAGCTAAAATGTGCCTGGCTGCTATTCACTGAAAAGCTCATTCTGCGTACATTTTTGGCATACATTTGCTCCTGCCGGGTCAGCTGAGAAGCGAATTTCTATTTAACCACCTGCTATCATGAGAGACCTCAGGGCTGCATGTTTTGAGCCCTGTACTGATCCTGAAAAGCGTTTCCAACCCCACTTACAAGTAAAACTAGCTAAAATGTGCCTGGATGCTAGTCACTGAAAAGCTCTTTCTGTGTACATTTTTGGCATACGTTTGCTCCTGCTGGGTCAGCCAAGTGGCAAATTTCTACTTAACCACCTGCTATCATGAGAGACCTCAGGGCTGCATCTTTTGAGCGCAGTACTGAGCCTGAAAAGTGTTTCCAACCCCACTTACAAGTAAAACTTGCTAGAATGTGCCAGGCTGCTCTTCACTGAAAAGCTCATTCTGCGTACATTTTTGGCATACATTTGCTCCTGCCGGGTCAGGTGAGCAGCGAAGTTCTACTTAACTACCTCCTATCAGGAGAGACCTCAGAGCTGCATCTTTTGAGCCCAGTACTGAGCCTGAAAAGCATTTCCAACCCCACTTACAAGTAAAACTAGCTAAAATGTGCCTGGCTGCTATTCACTGAAAAGCTCATGCTGTGTACATTTTTGGCATACGTTTGCTCCTGCTGGGTCAGCCAAGTGGACAAACTTCTACTTAACCACCTGCTATCATGAGAGACTTTAGGGCTGCATCTTTTGAGCGCAGTACTGAGCCTGAAAAGCGTTTCCAACCCCACTTACAAGTAAAACTTGCTAGAATGTGCCTGGCTGCTCTTCACTGAAATGCTCATTCTGCGTACATTTTTGGCATACGTTTGCTCCTACAGGGTCAGCTGAGCTAGAATTTCTATTTAACCACCTGCTATCATGAGAGACCTCAGGGCTGCATGTCTTGAGCCCAGTACAGATCCTGTAAAGCGTTTCCAACCCCACTTACAAGTAAAACAAGCTAAAATGTGCCTGGCTGCTACTCATTGAAAAGCTCATTCTGTGTACATTTTTGGCATACGTTTGCTCCTGCTGGGTCAGCCAAGTGGCAAACTTCTACTTAACCACCTGCTATCATGAGAGACCTCAGGGCTGCATCTTTTGAGCGCAGTACTGAGCCTGAAAAGCGTTTCCAACCCCACTTACAAGTAAAACTTGCTAGAATGTGCCTGGCTGCTCTTCACTGAAAAGCTCATTCTGCGTACATTTTTGGCATACATTTGCTCCTGCCGGGTCAGCTGAGCAGCGAAGTACTACTTAACTACCTCCTATCAGGAGAGACCTCAGAGGTGCATCTTTTGAGCCCAGTACTGAGCCTGAAAAGCATTTCCAATCCCACTTACAAGTAAAACTAGCTAAAATGTGCCTGGCTGCTCTTCACTGAAAAGCTCATTCTGCGTACATTTTTGGCATACGTTTGCTCCTGCCGGGTCAGCTGAGCAGCGAATTTCTATTTAACCACCTGCTATCATGGAAGACCTCAGGGCTGCATGTTTTGAGGCCAGTACTGATCCTGAAAAGCGTTTCCAACCCCACTTACAAGTAAAACTAGCTAAAATGTGCCTGGCTGCTATTCACTGAAAAGCTCATTCTGTGTACATTTTTGGCATACATTTGCTCCTGCCGGGTCAGCTGAGCAGCGAAGTTCTACTTAACTACCTCCTATCAGGAGAGACCTCAGAGCTGCATCTTTTGAGCCCAGTACTGAGCCTGAAAAGCATTTCCAACCCCACTTACAAGTAAAACTAGCTAAAATGTGCCTGGCTGCTATTCACTGAAAAGCTCATTCTGCGTACATTTTTGGCATACGTTTGCTCCTGCCGGGTCAGCTGAGCAGCGAATTTCTATTTAACCACCTGCTATCATGAGAGACCTCAGGGCTGCATGTTTTGAGGCCAGTACTGATCCTGAAAAGCGTTTCCAACCCCACTTACAAGTAAAACTAGCTAAAATGTGCCTGGCTGCTATTCACTGAAAAGATCATTCTGCGTACATTTTTGGCATACGTTTGGTCCTGCTTGGTCAGCTGAGCAGCGAAGTTCTACTTAACTACCTCCTATCAGAAGAGACCTCAGAGCTGCATCTTTTGAGCCCAGTTCTGAGCCTGAAAAGCATTTCCAACCCCACTTACAAGTAAAACTAGCTAAAATGTGCCTGGCTGCTATTCACTGAAAAGCTCATTCTGCTTACATTTTTGGCATACGTTTGCTCCTACCGGGTCAGCTGAGCAGCGAATTTCTATTTAACCTCCTGCTATCATGAGAGACCTCAGGGCTGCATGTTTTGAGCCCAGTACTGAGCCTGAAAAGCATTTCCAACCCCACTTACAAGTAAAACTAGCTAAAATGTGCCTGGCTGCTCTTCACTGAAAAGCTCATTCTGCGTACATTTTTGGCATACGTTTGCTCCTGCCAGGTCAGCTGTGCAGCGAAGTTCTACTTAACTACCTCCTATCAGGAGAGACCTCAGAGCTGCATCTTTTGAGCCCAGTACTGAGCCTGAAAAGCATTTCCAACCCCACTTACAAGTAAAACTAGCTAAAATGTGCCTGACTGCTATTCACTGAAAAGCTCATTCTGCTTACATTTTTGGCATACGTTTGCTCCTACCGGGTCAGCTGAGCAGCGAATTTCTATTTAACCACCTGCAATCATGAGAGACCTCAGGGCTGCATGTTTTGAGCCCAGTACTGAGCCTGAAAAGCGTTTCCAACCCCACTTACAAGTAAAACTAGCTAAAATGTGCCTGGCTGCTATTCACAGAAAAGCTCATTCTGCTTACATTTTTGGCATACGTTTGCTCCTACCGGGTCAGCTGAGCAGCGAATTTCTATTTAACCACCTGCTATCATGAGAGACCTAGGGGCTGCATGTTTTGAGCCCAGTACTGATCCTGAAAAGCGTTTCCAACCCCACTTACAAGTAAAACTAGCTAAAATGTGCCTGGCTGCTATTCACTGAAAAGCTCATTCTGTGTACATTTTTGGCATACGTTTGCTCCTGCCGGGTCAGCTGAGCAGCAAATTTCTGTTTAACCACCTGCTATCATGAGAGACCTCAGGGCTGCATGTTTTGAGCCCAATACTGTTCCTGAAAAGCATTTCCAACCCCACTTACAAGTAAAACTAGCTCAAATGTGCCTGGCTGCTATTCACTGAAAAGCTCATTCTGTGTACATTTTTGGCATACGTTTGCTCCTGCTGGGTCATCCAAGGCAAACTTCTACTTAACCACCTGCTATCATGAGAGACCTCAGGGCTGCATCTTTTGAGCGCAGTACTGAGCCTGAAAAGCGTTTCCAACCCCACTTACAAGTAAAACTTGCTAGAATGTGCCTGGCTGCTCTTCACTGAAAAGCTTATTCGGCGTACATTTTTGGCATACGTTTGGTCCTGCTTGGTCAGCTGAGCAGCGAATTTCTATTTAACCACCTGCTATCATGAGAGACCTCAGGGCTGCATGTTTTGAGCCCAGTACTGATCCTGAAAAGCGTTTCCAACCCCACTTACAAGTAAAACTAGCTAAAATGTGCCTGGCTGCTATTCATTGAAAAGCTCATTCTGCGAACATTTTTGGCATACGTTTGCTCCTGCCGGGTTAGCTGAGCAGCGAATTTCTATTTAACCACCTGCTATCATGAGAGACCTCAGGGCTGCATGTTTTGAGCCCAGTACTGATCCTGAAAAGCGTTTCCAACCCCACTTACAAGTAAAACTAGCTAAAATGTGCCTGGATGCTAGTCACTGAAAAGCTCTTTCTGTGTACATTTTTGGCATACGTTTGCTCCTGCTGGGTCAGCCAAGTGGCAAATTTCTACTTAACCACCTGCTATCATGAGAGACCTCAGGGCTGCATCTTTTGAGCGCAGTACTGAGCCTGAAAAGTGTTTCCAACCCCACTTACAAGTAAAACTTGCTAGAATGTGCCAGGCTGCTCTTCACTGAAAAGCTCTTTCTGTGTACATTTTTGGCATATGTTTGCTCCTGCTGGGTCAGCCAAGTGGCAAATTTCTACTTAACCACCTCCTATCAGGAGAGACCTCAGAGCTGCATCTTTTGAGCCCAGTACTGAGCCTGAAAAGCATTTACAAGTAAAACTAGCTAAAATGTGCCTGGCTGCTCTTCACTGAAAAGCTCATTCTGTGTACATTTTTGGCATACGTTTGCTCCTGCCGGGTCAGCTGAGCAGCGAATTTCTATTTAACCTCCTGCTATCATGAGAGACCTCAGGGCTGCATGTTTTGAGCCCAGTACTGATCCTGAAAAGCGTTTCCAACCCCACTTACAAGTAAAACTATCTAAAATGTGCCTGGCTGCTCTTCACTGAAAAGCTCATTCTGCGTACATTTTTGGCATACGTTTGCTCCTGCCGGGTCAGCTGAGCAGCGAATTTCTATTTACCACCTGCTATCATGAGAGACCTCAGGGCTGCATGTTTTGAGCCCAGTACTGATCCTGAACAGCGTTTCCAACCCCACTTACAAGTAAAACTAGCTAAAATGTGCCTGGCTGCTATTCACTGAAAAGCTCATTCTGCGTACATTTTTGGCATACATTTGCTCCTGCCGGGTCAGCTGAGAAGCGAATTTCTATTTAACCACCTGCTATCATGAGAGACCTCAGGGCTGCATGTTTTGAGCCCTGTACTGATCCTGAAAAGCGTTTCCAACCCCACTTACAAGTAAAACTAGCTAAAATGTGCCTGGATGCTAGTCACTGAAAAGCTCTTTCTGTGTACATTTTTGGCATACGTTTGCTCCTGCTGGGTCAGCCAAGTGGCAAATTTCTACTTAACCACCTGCTATCATGAGAGACCTCAGGGCTGCATCTTTTGAGCGCAGTACTGAGCCTGAAAAGTGTTTCCAACCCCACTTACAAGTAAAACTTGCTAGAATGTGCCAGGCTGCTCTTCACTGAAAAGCTCATTCTGCGTACATTTTTGGCATACATTTGCTCCTGCCGGGTCAGGTGAGCAGCGAAGTTCTACTTAACTACCTCCTATCAGGAGAGACCTCAGAGCTGCATCTTTTGAGCCCAGTACTGAGCCTGAAAAGCATTTCCAACCCCACTTACAAGTAAAACTAGCTAAAATGTGCCTGGCTGCTATTCACTGAAAAGCTCATTCTGTGTACATTTTTGGCATACGTTTGCTCCTGCTGGGTCAGCCAAGTGGCAAATTTCTACTTAACCACCTGCTATCATGAGAGACCTCAGGGCTGCATCTTTTGAGCGCAGTACTGAGCCTGAAAAGCGTTTCCAACCCCACTTACAAGTAAAACTAGCTAAAATGTGCCTGGCTGCTATTCACTGAAAAGATCATTCTGCATACATTTTTGGCATACGTTTGCTCCTGCTTGGTCAGCTGAGCAGCGAAGTTCTACTTAACTACCTCCTATCAGAAGAGACCTCAGAGCTGCATCTTTTGAGCCCAGTACTGAGCCTGAAAAGCATTTCCAACCCCACTTACAAGTAAAAGTAGCTAAAATGTGCCTGGCTGCTATTCACTGAAAAGCTCATTCTGCTTACATTTTTGGCATACGTTTGCTCCTACCGGGTCACCTGAGCAGCGAATTTCTATTTAACCTCCTGCTATCATGAGAGACCTCAGGGCTGCATGTTTTGAGCCCAGTACTGAGCCTGAAAAGCATTTCCAACCCCACTTACAAGTAAAACTAGCTAAAATGTGCCTGGCTGCTCTTCACTGAAAAGCTCATTCTGCGTACATTTTTGGCATACGTTTGCTCCTGCCGGGTCAGCTGAGCAGCGAATTTCTATTTAACCACCTGCTATCATGAGAAACCTCAGGGCTGCATGTTTTGAGCCCAGTACTGATCCTGAAAAGCGTTTCCAACCCCACTTACAAGTAAAACTAGCTAAAATGTGCCTGGCTGCTATTCACTGAAAAGCTCATTCTGTGTACATTTTTGGCATACGTTTGCTCCTGCTGGGTCAGCCAAGTGGCAAATTTCTACTTAACCACCTACTATCATGAGAGACCTCAGGGCTGCATGTTTTGAGCGCAGTACTGAGCCTGAAAAGCGTTTCCAACCCCACTTACAAGTAAAACTAGCTAAAATGTGCCTGGCTGCTATTCACTAAAAAGATCATTCTGCGTACATTTTTGGCATACGTTTGCTCCTGCTTGGTCAGCTGAGCAGCGAAGTTCTACTTAACTACCTCCTATCAGAAGAGACCTCAGAGCTGCATCTTTTGAGCCCAGTACTGAGCCTGAAAAGCATTTCCAACCCCACTTACAAGTAAAACTAGCTAAAATGTGCCTGGCTGCTGTTCACTGAAAAGCTCATTCTGCTTACATTTTTGGCATACGTTTGCTCCTACCGGGTCAGCTGAGCAGCGAATTTCTATTTAACCTCCTGCTATCATGAGAGACCTCAGGGCTGCATGTTTTGAGCCCAGTACTGAGCCTGAAAAGCATTTCCAACCCCACTTACAAGTAAAACTAGCTAAAATGTGCCTGGCTGCTCTTCACTGAAAAGCTCATTCTGCGTACATTTTTGGCATACGTTTGCTCCTGCCGGGTCAGCTGTGCAGCGAAGTTCTACTTAACTACCTCCTATCAGGAGAGACCTCAGAGCTGCATCTTTTGAGCCCAGTACTGAGCCTGAAAAGCATTTCCAACCCCACTTACAAGTAAAACTAGCTAAAATGTGCCTGACTGCTATTCACTGAAAAGCTCATTCTGCTTACATTTTTGGCATACGTTTGCTCCTACCGGGTCAGCTGAGCAGCGAATTTCTATTTAACCACCTGCAATCATGAGAGACCTCAGGGCTGCATGTTTTGAGCCCAGTACTGAGCCTGAAAAGCGTTTCCAACCCCACTTACAAGTAAAACTAGCTAAAATGTGCCTGGCTGCTATTCACAGAAAAGCTCATTCTGCTTACATTTTTGGCATACGTTTGCTCCTACCGGGTCAGCTGAGCAGCGAATTTCTATTTAACCACCTGCTATCATGAGAGACCTCAGGGCTGCATGTTTTGAGCCCAGTACTGATCCTGAAAAGCGTTTCCAACCCCACTTACAAGTAAAACTAGCTAAAATGTGCCTGGCTGCTATTCACTGAAAAGCTCATTCTGTGTACATTTTTGGCATACGTTTGCTCCTGCTGGGTCAGCCAAGTGGCAAATTTCTACTTAACCACCTACTATCATGAGAGACCTCAGGGCTGCATGTTTTGAGCGCAGTACTGAGCCTGAAAAGCGTTTCCAACCCCACTTACAAGTAAAACTAGCTAAAATGTGCCTGGCTGCTATTCACTAAAAAGATCATTCTGCGTACATTTTTGGCATACGTTTGCTCCTGCTTGGTCAGCTGAGCAGCGAAGTTCTACTTAACTACCTCCTATCAGAAGAGACCTCAGAGCTGCATCTTTTGAGCCCAGTACTGAGCCTGAAAAGCATTTCCAACCCCACTTACAAGTAAAACTAGCTAAAATGTGCCTGGCTGCTGTTCACTGAAAAGCTCATTCTGCTTACATTTTTGGCATACGTTTGCTCCTACCGGGTCAGCTGAGCAGCGAATTTCTATTTAACCTCCTGCTATCATGAGAGACCTCAGGGCTGCATGTTTTGAGCCCAGTACTGAGCCTGAAAAGCATTTCCAACCCCACTTACAAGTAAAACTAGCTAAAATGTGCCTGGCTGCTCTTCACTGAAAAGCTCATTCTGCGTACATTTTTGGCATACGTTTGCTCCTGCCGGGTCAGCTGTGCAGCGAAGTTCTACTTAACTACCTCCTATCAGGAGAGACCTCAGAGCTGCATCTTTTGAGCCCAGTACTGAGCCTGAAAAGCATTTCCAACCCCACTTACAAGTAAAACTAGCTAAAATGTGCCTGACTGCTATTCACTGAAAAGCTCATTCTGCTTACATTTTTGGCATACGTTTGCTCCTACCGGGTCAGCTGAGCAGCGAATTTCTATTTAACCACCTGCAATCATGAGAGACCTCAGGGCTGCATGTTTTGAGCCCAGTACTGAGCCTGAAAAGCGTTTCCAACCCCACTTACAAGTAAAACTAGCTAAAATGTGCCTGGCTGCTATTCACAGAAAAGCTCATTCTGCTTACATTTTTGGCATACGTTTGCTCCTACCGGGTCAGCTGAGCAGCGAATTTCTATTTAACCACCTGCTATCATGAGAGACCTCAGGGCTGCATGTTTTGAGCCCAGTACTGATCCTGAAAAGCGTTTCCAACCCCACTTACAAGTAAAACTAGCTAAAATGTGCCTGACTGCTATTCACTGAAAAGCTCATTCTGCTTACATTTTTGGCATACGTTTGCTCCTACCGGGTCAGCTGAGCAGCGAATTTCTATTTAACCACCTGCAATCATGAGAGACCTCAGGGCTGCATGTTTTGAGCCCAGTACTGAGCCTGAAAAGCGTTTCCAACCCCACTTACAAGTAAAACTAGCTAAAATGTGCCTGGCTGCTATTCACAGAAAAGCTCATTCTGCTTACATTTTTGGCATACGTTTGCTCCTACGGGGTCAGCTGAGCAGAGAATTTCTGTTTAACCACCTGCTATCATGAGAGACCTCAGGGCTGCATGTTTTGAGCCCAGTACTGTTCCTGAAAAGCGTTTCCAACCCCACTTACAAGTAAAACTAGCTAAAATGTGCCTCGCTGCTATTCACTGAAAAGCTCATTCTGTGTACATTTTTGGCATACGTTTGCTCCTGCTGGGTCATCCAAGGCAAATTTCTACTTAACCACCTGCTATCATGAGAGACCTCAGGGCTGCATCTTTTGAGCGCAGTACTGAGCCTGAAAAGCGTTTCCAACCCCACTTACAAGTAAAACTTGCTAGAATGTGTCTGGCTGCTCTTCACTGAAAAGCTCATTCGGCGTACATTTTTGGCATACATTTGCTCCTGCTTGGTCAGCTGAGCAGCGAATTTCTATTTAACCACCTACTATCATGAGAGACCTCAGGGCTGCATGTTTTGAGCCCAGTACTGATCCTGAAAAGCGTTTCCAACCCCACTTACAAGTAAAACTAGCTAAAATGTGCCTGGCTGCTATTCACTGAAAAGCTCATTCTGCTTACATTTTTGGCATACGTTTGCTCCTACCGGGTCAGCTGAGCAGCGAATTTCTATTTAACCACCTGCAATCATGAGAGACCTCAGGGCTGCATGTTTTGAGCCCAGTACTGAGCCTGAAAAGCGTTTCCAACCCCACTTACAAGTAAAACTAGCTAAAATGTGCCTGGCTGCTATTCACAGAAAAGCTAATTCTGCTTACATTTTTGGCATACGTTTGCTCCTACCGGGTCAGCTGAGCAGCGAATTTCTATTTAACCACCTGCTATCATGAGAGACCTCAGGGCTGCATGTTTTGAGCCCAGTACTGATCCTGAAAAGCGTTTCCAACCCCACTTACAAGTAAAACTAGCTAAAATGTGCCTGGCTGCTATTCACTGAAAAGCTCATTCTGTGTACATTTTTGGCATACGTTTGCTCCTGCTGGGTCAGCCAAGTGGCAAATTTCTACTTAACCACCTGCTATCATGAGAGACCTCAGGACTGCATCTTTTGAGCCCAGTACTGAGCCTGAAAAGCATTTCCAACCCCACTTACAAGTAAAACTAGCTAAAATGTACCTGACTGCTATTCACTGAAAAGCTTCATTCTGCTTACATTTTTGGCATACGTTTGCTCCTATCGGGTCAGCTGAGCAGCGAATTTCTATTTAACCACCTGCAATCATGATAGACCTCAGGGCTGCATGTTTTGAGCCCAGTACTGAGCCTGAAAAGCGTTTCCAACCCCACTTACAAGTAAAACTAGCTAAAATGTGCCTGGCTGCTATTCACAGAAAAGCTCATTCTGCTTACATTTTTGGCATACGTTTGCTCCTACCGGGTCAGCTGAGCAGCGAATTTCTATTTAACCTCCTGCTATCATGAGAGACCTCAGGGATGCATGTTTTGAGCCCAGTACTGAGCCTGAAAAGCATTTCCAACCCCACTTACAAGTAAAACTAGCTAAAATGTGCCTGGCTGCTCTTCACTGAAAAGCTCATTCTGCGTACATTTTTGGCATACGTTTGCTCCTGCCGGGTCAGCTGAGCAGCGAATTTCTATTTAACCACCTGCTATCATAAGAAACCTCAGGGCTGCATGTTTTGAGCCCAGTACTGATCCTGAAAAGCGTTTCCAACCCCACTTACAAGTAAAACTAGCTAAAATGTGCCTGGCTGCTATTCACTGAAAAGCTCATTCTGCTTACATTTTTGGCATACGTTTGCTCCTACCGGGTCAGCTGAGCAGCGAATTTCTATTTAACCTCCTGCTATCATGAGAGACCTCAGGGCTGCATGTTTTGAGCCCAGTACTGTTCCTGAAAAGCGTTTCCAACCCCACTTACAAGTAAAACTAGCTAAAATGTGCCTGGCTGCTATTCACTGAAAAGATCATTCTGCTTACATTTTTGGCATACGTTTGCTCCTACTGGGTCAGCTGAGCATCATGAGAGACCTCAGGGCTGCATGTTTTGAGCCCAGTACTGATCCTGAAAAGCGTTTCCAACCCCACTTACAAGTAAAACTAGCTAAAATGTGCCTGGCTGCTATTCATTGAAAAGCTCATTCTGCGAACATTTTTGGCTTACGTTTGCTCCTGCCGGGTTAGCTGAGCAGCGAATTTCTATTTAACCACCTGCTATCATGAGAGACCTCAGGGCTGCATGTTTTGAGCCCAGTACTGATCCTGAAAAGCGTTTCCAACCCCACTTACAAGTAAAACTAGCTAAAATGTGCCTGGATGCTAGTCACTGAAAAGCTCTTTCTGTGTACATTTTTGGCATACGTTTGCTCCTGCTGGGTCAGCCAAGTGGCAAATTTCTACTTAACCACCTGCTATCATGAGAGACCTCAGGGCTGCATCTTTTGAGCGCAGTACTGAGCCTGAAAAGTGTTTCCAACCCCACTTACAAGTAAAACTTGCTAGAATGTGCCAGGCTGCTCTTCACTGAAAAGCTCTTTCTGTGTACATTTTTGGCATACGTTTGCTCCTGCTGGGTCAGCCAAGTGGCAAATTTCTACTTAACCACCTCCTATCAGGAGAGACCTCAGAGCTGCATCTTTTGAGCCCAGTACTGAGCCTGAAAAGCATTTACAAGTAAAACTAGCTAAAATGTGCCTGGCTGCTCTTCACTGAAAAGCTCATTCTGCGTACATTTTTGGCATACGTTTGCTCCTGCCGGGTCAGCTGAGCAGCGAATTTCTATTTAACCACCTGCTATCATGAGAGACCTCAGGGCTGCATGTTTTGAGCCCAGTACTGATCCTGAAAAGCGTTTCCAACCCCACTTACAAGTAAAACTAGCTAAAATGTGCCTGGCTGCTCTTCACTGAAAAGCTCATTCTGCGTACATTTTTGGCATACGTTTGCTCCTGCCGGGTCAGCTGAGCAGCGAATTTCTATTTAACCTCCTGCTATCATGAGAGACCTCAGGGCTGCATGTTTTGAGCCCAGTACTGAGCCTGAAAAGCATTTCCAACCCCACTTACAAGTAAAACTAGCTAAAATGTGCCTGGCTGCTCTTCACTGAAAAGCTCATTCTGCGTACATTTTTGGCATACGTTTGCTCCTGCTGGGTCAGCTGAGCAGCGAATTTCTATTTAACCACCTGCTATCATGAGAGACCTCAGGGCTGCATGTTTTGAGCCCAGTACTGATCCTGAAAAGCGTTTCCAACCCCACTTACAAGTAAAACTATCTAAAATGTGCCTGGCTGCTCTTCACTGAAAAGCTCATTCTGCGAACATTTTTGGCATACGTTTGCTCCTGCCGGGTCAGCTGAGCAGCAAATTTCTATTTAACCACCTGCTATCATGAGAGACATCAGGGCTGCACGTTTTGAGCCCAGTACTGATCCTGAAAAGCGTTTCCAACCCCACTTACAAGTAAAACTAGCTAAAATGTGCCTGGCTGCTATTCACAGAAAAGCTAATTCTGCTTACATTTTTGGCATACGTTTGCTCCTACCGGGTCAGCTGAGCAGCGAATTTCTATTAACCACCTGCTATCATGAGAGACCTCAGGGCTGCATGTTTTGAGCCCAGTACTGATCCTGAAAAGCGTTTCCAACCCCACTTACAAGTAAAACTAGCTAAAATGTGCCTGGCTGCTATTCACTGAAAAGCTCATTCTGTGTACATTTTTGGCATACGTTTGCTCCTGCTGGGTCAGCCAAGTGGCAAATTTCTACTTAACCACCTGCTATCATGAGAGACCTCAGGGCTGCATCTTTTGAGCCCAGTACTGAGCCTGAAAAGCATTTCCAACCCCACTTACAAGTAAAACTAGCTAAAATGTGTCTGACTGCTATTCACTGAAAAGCTCATTCTGCTTACATTTTTGGCATACGTTTGCTCCTACCGGGTCAGCTGAGCAGCGAATTTCTATTTAACCACCTGCAATCATGCGAGACCTCAGGGCTGCATGTTTTGAGCCCAGTACTGAGCCTGAAAAGCGTTTCCAACCCCACTTACAAGTAAAACTAGCTAAAATGTGCCTGGCTGCTATTCACAGAAAAGCTCATTCGGCGTACATTTTTGGCATACGTTTGCTCCTGCTTGGTCAGCTGAGCAGCGAATTTCTATTTAACCACCTGCTTTCATGAGAGACCTCAGGGCTGCATGTTTTGAGCCCAGTACTGATCCTGAAAAGCGTTTCCAACCCCACTTACAAGTAAAACTAGCTAAAATGTGCCTGGCTGCTATTCACTGAAAAGCTCATTCTGTGTACATTTTTGGCATACGTTTGCTCCTGCTGGGTCAGCCAAGTGGCAAATTTCTACTTAACCACCTGCTATCATGAGAGACCTCAGGGCTGCATCTTTTGAGCCCAGTACTGAGCCTGAAAAGCATTTCCAACCCCACTTACAAGTAAAACTAGCTAAAATGTGTCTGACTGCTATTCACTGAAAAGCTCATTCTGCTTACATTTTTGGCATACGTTTGCTCCTACCGGGTCAGCTGAGCAGCGAATTTCTATTTAACCTCCTGCTATCATGAGAGACCTCAGGGATGCATGTTTTGAGCCCAGTACTGAGCCTGAAAAGCATTTCCAACCCCACTTACAAGTAAAACTAGCTAAAATGTGCCTGGCTGCTCTTCACTGAAAACCTCATTCTGCTTACATTTTTGGCATACGTTTGCTCCTACCGGGTCAGCTGAGCAGCGAATTTCTATTTAACCACCTGCAATCATGAGAGACCTCAGGGCTGCATGTTTTGAGCCCAGTACTGAGCCTGAAAAGCGTTTCCAACCCCACTTACAAGTAAAACTAGCTAAAATGTGCCTGGCTGCTATTCACAGAAAAGCTCATTCGGCGTACATTTTTGGCATAATTTTGCTCCTGCTTGGTCAGCTGAGCAGCGAATTTCTTTTTAACCACCTACTATCATGAGAGACCTCAGGGCTGCATGTTTTGAGCCCAGTACTGAGCCTGAAAAGCGTTTCCAACCCCACTTACAAGTAAAACTTGCTAGAATGTGCCAGGCTGCTCTTCACTGAAAAGCTCATTCTGCGTACATTTTTGGCATACATTTGCTCCTGCCGGGTCAGCTGAGCAGCGAAGTTCTACTTAACTACCTCCTATCAGGAGAGACCTCAGAGCTGCATCTTTTGAGCCCAGTACTGAGCCTGAAAAGCATTTCCAACCCCACTTACAAGTAAAACTAGCTAAAATGTGCCTGGCTGCTCTTCACTGAAAAGCTCATTCTGCGTACATTTTTGGCATACCTTTGCTCCTGCCGGGTCAGCTGAGCAGCGAATTTCTATTTAACCACCTGCTATCACGAGAGACCTCAGGGCTGCATGTTTTGAGCCCAGTACTGATCCTGAAAAGCGTTTCCAACCCCACTTACAAGTAAAACTAGCTAAAATGTACCTGGCTGCTATTCACTGAAAAGCTCATTCTGTGTACATTTTTGGCATACGTTTGCTCCTGCCGGGTCAGCTGAGCAGCGAATTTCTATTTAACCACCTGCTATCATTGAAGACCTCAGGGCTGCATGTTTTGAGGCCAGTACTGATCCTGAAAAGCGTTTCCAACCCCACTTACAAGTAAAACTAGCTAAAATGTGCCTGGCTGCTATTCACTGAAAAGCTCATGCTGTGTACATTTTTGGCATACGTTTGCTCCTGCTGGGTCAGCCAAGTGGACAAACTTCTACTTAACCACCTGCTATCATGAGAGACCTCAGGGCTGCATCTTTTGAGCGCAGTACTGAGCCTGAAAAGCGTTTCCAACCCCACTTACAAGTAAAACTTGCTAGAATGTGCCTGGCTGCTCTTCACTGAAATGCTCATTCTGCGTACATTTTTGGCATACGTTTGCTCCTACAGGGTCAGCTGAGCTAGAATTTCTATTTAACCACCTGCTATCATGAGAGACCTCAGGGCTGCATGTCTTGAGCCCAGTACTGATCCTGTAAAGCGTTTCCAACCCCACTTACAAGTAAAACAAGCTAAAATGTGCCTGGCTGCTACTCATTGAAAAGCTCATTCTGTGTACATTTTTGGCATACGTTTGCTCCTGCTGGGTCAGCCAAGTGGCAAACTTCTACTTAACCACCTGCTATCATGAGAGACCTCAGGGCTGCATCTTTTGAGCGCAGTACTGAGTCTGAAAAGCGTTTCCAACCCCACTTACAAGTAAAACTTGCTAGAATGTGCCTGGCTGCTCTTCACTGAAAAGCTCATTCTGCGTACATTTTTGGCATACATTTGCTCCTGCCGGGTCAGCTGAGCAGCGAAGTACTACTTAACTACCTCCTATCAGGAGAGACCTCAGAGGTGCATCTTTTGAGCCCAGTACTGAGCCTGAAAAGCATTTCCAATCCCACTTACAAGTAAAACTAGCTAAAATGTGCCTGGCTGCTCTTCACTGAAAAGCTCATTCTGCGTACATTTTTGGCATACGTTTGCTCCTGCCGGGTCAGCTGAGCAGCGAATTTCTATTTAACCACCTGCTATCATGGAAGACCTCAGGGCTGCATGTTTTGAGGCCAGTACTGATCCTGAAAAGCGTTTCCAACCCCACTTACAAGTAAAACTAGCTAAAATGTGCCTGGCTGCTATTCACTGAAAAGCTCATTCTGTGTACATTTTTGGCATACATTTGCTCCTGCCGGGTCAGCTGAGCAGCGAAGTTCTACTTAACTACCTCCTATCAGGAGAGACCTCAGAGCTGCATCTTTTGAGCGCAGTACTGAGCCTGAAAAGCGTTTCCAACCCCACTTACAAGTAAAACTAGCTAAAATGTGCCTGGCTGCTATTCACTGAAAAGATCATTCTGCATACATTTTTGGCATACGTTTGCTCCTGCTTGGTCAGCTGAGCAGCGAAGTTCTACTTAACTACCTCCTATCAGAAGAGACCTCAGAGCTGCATCTTTTGAGCCCAGTACTGAGCCTGAAAAGCATTTCCAACCCCACTTACAAGTAAAAGTAGCTAAAATGTGCCTGGCTGCTATTCACTGAAAAGCTCATTCTGCTTACATTTTTGGCATACGTTTGCTCCTACCGGGTCACCTGAGCAGCGAATTTCTATTTAACCTCCTGCTATCATGAGAGACCTCAGGGCTGCATGTTTTGAGCCCAGTACTGAGCCTGAAAAGCATTTCCAACCCCACTTACAAGTAAAACTAGCTAAAATGTGCCTGGCTGCTCTTCACTGAAAAGCTCATTCTGCGTACATTTTTGGCATACGTTTGCTCCTGCCGGGTCAGCTGAGCAGCGAATTTCTATTTAACCACCTGCTATCATGAGAAACCTCAGGGCTGCATGTTTTGAGCCCAGTACTGATCCTGAAAAGCGTTTCCAACCCCACTTACAAGTAAAACTAGCTAAAATGTGCCTGGCTGCTATTCACTGAAAAGCTCATTCTGTGTACATTTTTGGCATACGTTTGCTCCTGCTGGGTCAGCCAAGTGGCAAATTTCTACTTAACCACCTACTATCATGAGAGACCTCAGGGCTGCATGTTTTGAGCGCAGTACTGAGCCTGAAAAGCGTTTCCAACCCCACTTACAAGTAAAACTAGCTAAAATGTGCCTGGCTGCTATTCACTAAAAAGATCATTCTGCGTACATTTTTGGCATACGTTTGCTCCTGCTTGGTCAGCTGAGCAGCGAAGTTCTACTTAACTACCTCCTATCAGAAGAGACCTCAGAGCTGCATCTTTTGAGCCCAGTACTGAGCCTGAAAAGCATTTCCAACCCCACTTACAAGTAAAACTAGCTAAAATGTGCCTGGCTGCTGTTCACTGAAAAGCTCATTCTGCTTACATTTTTGGCATACGTTTGCTCCTACCGGGTCAGCTGAGCAGCGAATTTCTATTTAACCTCCTGCTATCATGAGAGACCTCAGGGCTGCATGTTTTGAGCCCAGTACTGAGCCTGAAAAGCATTTCCAACCCCACTTACAAGTAAAACTAGCTAAAATGTGCCTGGCTGCTCTTCACTGAAAAGCTCATTCTGCGTACATTTTTGGCATACGTTTGCTCCTGCCGGGTCAGCTGTGCAGCGAAGTTCTACTTAACTACCTCCTATCAGGAGAGACCTCAGAGCTGCATCTTTTGAGCCCAGTACTGAGCCTGAAAAGCATTTCCAACCCCACTTACAAGTAAAACTAGCTAAAATGTGCCTGACTGCTATTCACTGAAAAGCTCATTCTGCTTACATTTTTGGCATACGTTTGCTCCTACCGGGTCAGCTGAGCAGCGAATTTCTATTTAACCACCTGCAATCATGAGAGACCTCAGGGCTGCATGTTTTGAGCCCAGTACTGAGCCTGAAAAGCGTTTCCAACCCCACTTACAAGTAAAACTAGCTAAAATGTGCCTGGCTGCTATTCACAGAAAAGCTCATTCTGCTTACATTTTTGGCATACGTTTGCTCCTACCGGGTCAGCTGAGCAGCGAATTTCTATTTAACCACCTGCTATCATGAGAGACCTCAGGGCTGCATGTTTTGAGCCCAGTACTGATCCTGAAAAGCGTTTCCAACCCCACTTACAAGTAAAACTAGCTAAAATGTGCCTGACTGCTATTCACTGAAAAGCTCATTCTGCTTACATTTTTGGCATACGTTTGCTCCTACCGGGTCAGCTGAGCAGCGAATTTCTATTTAACCACCTGCAATCATGAGAGACCTCAGGGCTGCATGTTTTGAGCCCAGTACTGAGCCTGAAAAGCGTTTCCAACCCCACTTACAAGTAAAACTAGCTAAAATGTGCCTGGCTGCTATTCACAGAAAAGCTCATTCTGCTTACATTTTTGGCATACGTTTGCTCCTACGGGGTCAGCTGAGCAGCGAATTTCTGTTTAACCACCTGCTATCATGAGAGACCTCAGGGCTGCATGTTTTGAGCCCAGTACTGTTCCTGAAAAGCGTTTCCAACCCCACTTACAAGTAAAACTAGCTAAAATGTGCCTCGCTGCTATTCACTGAAAAGCTCATTCTGTGTACATTTTTGGCATACGTTTGCTCCTGCTGGGTCATCCAAGGCAAATTTCTACTTAACCACCTGCTATCATGAGAGACCTCAGGGCTGCATCTTTTGAGCGCAGTACTGAGCCTGAAAAGCGTTTCCAACCCCACTTACAAGTAAAACTTGCTAGAATGTGTCTGGCTGCTCTTCACTGAAAAGCTCATTCGGCGTACATTTTTGGCATACATTTGCTCCTGCTTGGTCAGCTGAGCAGCGAATTTCTATTTAACCACCTACTATCATGAGAGACCTCAGGGCTGCATGTTTTGAGCCCAGTACTGATCCTGAAAAGCGTTTCCAACCCCACTTACAAGTAAAACTAGCTAAAATGTGCCTGGCTGCTATTCACTGAAAAGCTCATTCTGCTTACATTTTTGGCATACGTTTGCTCCTACCGGGTCAGCTGAGCAGCGAATTTCTATTTAACCACCTGCAATCATGAGAGACCTCAGGGCTGCATGTTTTGAGCCCAGTACTGAGCCTGAAAAGCGTTTCCAACCCCACTTACAAGTAAAACTAGCTAAAATGTGCCTGGCTGCTATTCACAGAAAAGCTAATTCTGCTTACATTTTTGGCATACGTTTGCTCCTACCGGGTCAGCTGAGCAGCGAATTTCTATTTAACCACCTGCTATCATGAGAGACCTCAGGGCTGCATGTTTTGAGCCCAGTACTGATCCTGAAAAGCGTTTCCAACCCCACTTACAAGTAAAACTAGCTAAAATGTGCCTGGCTGCTATTCACTGAAAAGCTCATTCTGTGTACATTTTTGGCATACGTTTGCTCCTGCTGGGTCAGCCAAGTGGCAAATTTCTACTTAACCACCTGCTATCATGAGAGACCTCAGGACTGCATCTTTTGAGCCCAGTACTGAGCCTGAAAAGCATTTCCAACCCCACTTACAAGTAAAACTAGCTAAAATGTACCTGACTGCTATTCACTGAAAAGCTTCATTCTGCTTACATTTTTGGCATACGTTTGCTCCTACCGGGTCAGCTGAGCAGCGAATTTCTATTTAACCACCTGCAATCATGATAGACCTCAGGGCTGCATGTTTTGAGCCCAGTACTGAGCCTGAAAAGCGTTTCCAACCCCACTTACAAGTAAAACTAGCTAAAATGTGCCTGGCTGCTATTCACAGAAAAGCTCATTCTGCTTACATTTTTGGCATACGTTTGCTCCTACCGGGTCAGCTGAGCAGCGAATTTCTATTTAACCTCCTGCTATCATGAGAGACCTCAGGGATGCATGTTTTGAGCCCAGTACTGAGCCTGAAAAGCATTTCCAACCCCACTTACAAGTAAAACTAGCTAAAATGTGCCTGGCTGCTCTTCACTGAAAAGCTCATTCTGCGTACATTTTTGGCATACGTTTGCTCCTGCCGGGTCAGCTGAGCAGCGAATTTCTATTTAACCACCTGCTATCATAAGAAACCTCAGGGCTGCATGTTTTGAGCCCAGTACTGATCCTGAAAAGCGTTTCCAACCCCACTTACAAGTAAAACTAGCTAAAATGTGCCTGGCTGCTATTCACTGAAAAGCTCATTCTGCTTACATTTTTGGCATACGTTTGCTCCTACCGGGTCAGCTGAGCAGCGAATTTCTATTTAACCTCCTGCTATCATGAGAGACCTCAGGGCTGCATGTTTTGAGCCCAGTACTGTTCCTGAAAAGCGTTTCCAACCCCACTTACAAGTAAAACTAGCTAAAATGTGCCTGGCTGCTATTCACTGAAAAGATCATTCTGCTTACATTTTTGGCATACGTTTGCTCCTACTGGGTCAGCTGAGCAGCGAATTTCTATTTAACCTCCTGCTATCATGAGAGACCTCAGGGCTGCATGTTTTGAGCCCAGTACTGTTCCTGAAAAGCGTTTCCAACCCCACTTACAAGTAAAACTAGCTAAAATGTGCCTGGCTGCTATTCACTGAAAAGCTCATTCTGCGTACATTTTTGGCATACATTTGCTCCTGCCGGGTCAGCTGAGAAGCGAAGTTCTACTTAACTACCTCCTATCAGAAGAGACCTCAGAGCTGCATCTTTTGAGCCCAGTACTGAGCCTGAAAAGCGTTTCCAACCCCACTTACAAGTAAAACTAGCTAAAATGTGCCTGGCTGCTCTTCACTGAAAAGCTCATTCGGCGTACATTTTTGGCATACGTTTGCTCCTGCTTGACAGCTGAGCAGCGAATTTCTATTTAACCACCTGCTATCATGAGAGACCTCAGGGCTGCATGTTTTGAGCCCAGTACTGATCCTGAAAAGCGTTTCCAACCCCACTTACAAGTAAAACTAGCTAAAATGTGCCTGGCTGCTATTCATTGAAAAGCTCATTCTGCGAACATTTTTGGCTTACGTTTGCTCCTGCCGGGTTAGCTGAGCAGCGAATTTCTATTTAACCACCTGCTATCATGAGAGACCTCAGGGCTGCATGTTTTGAGCCCAGTACTGATCCTGAAAAGCGTTTCCAACCCCACTTACAAGTAAAACTAGCTAAAATGTGCCTGGATGCTAGTCACTGAAAAGCTCTTTCTGTGTACATTTTTGGCATACGTTTGCTCCTGCTGGGTCAGCCAAGTGGCAAATTTCTACTTAACCACCTGCTATCATGAGAGACCTCAGGGCTGCATCTTTTGAGCGCAGTACTGAGCCTGAAAAGTGTTTCCAACCCCACTTACAAGTAAAACTTGCTAGAATGTGCCAGGCTGCTCTTCACTGAAAAGCTCTTTCTGTGTACATTTTTGGCATACGTTTGCTCCTGCTGGGTCAGCCAAGTGGCAAATTTCTACTTAACCACCTCCTATCAGGAGAGACCTCAGAGCTGCATCTTTTGAGCCCAGTACTGAGCCTGAAAAGCATTTACAAGTAAAACTAGCTAAAATGTGCCTGGCTGCTCTTCACTGAAAAGCTCATTCTGCGTACATTTTTGGCATACGTTTGCTCCTGCCGGGTCAGCTGAGCAGCGAATTTCTATTTAACCACCTGCTATCATGAGAGACCTCAGGGCTGCATGTTTTGAGCCCAGTACTGATCCTGAAAAGCGTTTCCAACCCCACTTACAAGTAAAACTAGCTAAAATGTGCCTGGCTGCTCTTCACTGAAAAGCTCATTCTGCGTACATTTTTGGCATACGTTTGCTCCTGCCGGGTCAGCTGAGCAGCGAATTTCTATTTAACCTCCTGCTATCATGAGAGACCTCAGGGCTGCATGTTTTGAGCCCAGTACTGAGCCTGAAAAGCATTTCCAACCCCACTTACAAGTAAAACTAGCTAAAATGTGCCTGGCTGCTCTTCACTGAAAAGCTCATTCTGCGTACATTTTTGGCATACGTTTGCTCCTGCTGGGTCAGCTGAGCAGCGAATTTCTATTTAACCACCTGCTATCATGAGAGACCTCAGGGCTGCATGTTTTGAGCCCAGTACTGATCCTGAAAAGCGTTTCCAACCCCACTTACAAGTAAAACTATCTAAAATGTGCCTGGCTGCTCTTCACTGAAAAGCTCATTCTGCGAACATTTTTGGCATACGTTTGCTCCTGCCGGGTCAGCTGAGCAGCAAATTTCTATTTAACCACCTGCTATCATGAGAGACATCAGGGCTGCACGTTTTGAGCCCAGTACTGATCCTGAAAAGCGTTTCCAACCCCACTTACAAGTAAAACTAGCTAAAATGTGCCTGGCTGCTATTCACAGAAAAGCTAATTCTGCTTACATTTTTGGCATACGTTTGCTCCTACCGGGTCAGCTGAGCAGCGAATTTCTATTAACCACCTGCTATCATGAGAGACCTCAGGGCTGCATGTTTTGAGCCCAGTACTGATCCTGAAAAGCGTTTCCAACCCCACTTACAAGTAAAACTAGCTAAAATGTGCCTGGCTGCTATTCACTGAAAAGCTCATTCTGTGTACATTTTTGGCATACGTTTGCTCCTGCTGGGTCAGCCAAGTGGCAAATTTCTACTTAACCACCTGCTATCATGAGAGACCTCAGGGCTGCATCTTTTGAGCCCAGTACTGAGCCTGAAAAGCATTTCCAACCCCACTTACAAGTAAAACTAGCTAAAATGTGTCTGACTGCTATTCACTGAAAAGCTCATTCTGCTTACATTTTTGGCATACGTTTGCTCCTACCGGGTCAGCTGAGCAGCGAATTTCTATTTAACCACCTGCAATCATGCGAGACCTCAGGGCTGCATGTTTTGAGCCCAGTACTGAGCCTGAAAAGCGTTTCCAACCCCACTTACAAGTAAAACTAGCTAAAATGTGCCTGGCTGCTATTCACAGAAAAGCTCATTCGGCGTACATTTTTGGCATACGTTTGCTCCTGCTTGGTCAGCTGAGCAGCGAATTTCTATTTAACCACCTGCTTTCATGAGAGACCTCAGGGCTGCATGTTTTGAGCCCAGTACTGATCCTGAAAAGCGTTTCCAACCCCACTTACAAGTAAAACTAGCTAAAATGTGCCTGGCTGCTATTCACTGAAAAGCTCATTCTGTGTACATTTTTGGCATACGTTTGCTCCTGCTGGGTCAGCCAAGTGGCAAATTTCTACTTAACCACCTGCTATCATGAGAGACCTCAGGGCTGCATCTTTTGAGCCCAGTACTGAGCCTGAAAAGCATTTCCAACCCCACTTACAAGTAAAACTAGCTAAAATGTGTCTGACTGCTATTCACTGAAAAGCTCATTCTGCTTACATTTTTGGCATACGTTTGCTCCTACCGGGTCAGCTGAGCAGCGAATTTCTATTTAACCTCCTGCTATCATGAGAGACCTCAGGGATGCATGTTTTGAGCCCAGTACTGAGCCTGAAAAGCATTTCCAACCCCACTTACAAGTAAAACTAGCTAAAATGTGCCTGGCTGCTCTTCACTGAAAACCTCATTCTGCTTACATTTTTGGCATACGTTTGCTCCTACCGGGTCAGCTGAGCAGCGAATTTCTATTTAACCACCTGCAATCATGAGAGACCTCAGGGCTGCATGTTTTGAGCCCAGTACTGAGCCTGAAAAGCGTTTCCAACCCCACTTACAAGTAAAACTAGCTAAAATGTGCCTGGCTGCTATTCACAGAAAAGCTCATTCGGCGTACATTTTTGGCATAATTTTGCTCCTGCTTGGTCAGCTGAGCAGCGAATTTCTTTTTAACCACCTACTATCATGAGAGACCTCAGGGCTGCATGTTTTGAGCCCAGTACTGAGCCTGAAAAGCGTTTCCAACCCCACTTACAAGTAAAACTTGCTAGAATGTGCCAGGCTGCTCTTCACTGAAAAGCTCATTCTGCGTACATTTTTGGCATACATTTGCTCCTGCCGGGTCAGCTGAGCAGCGAAGTTCTACTTAACTACCTCCTATCAGGAGAGACCTCAGAGCTGCATCTTTTGAGCCCAGTACTGAGCCTGAAAAGCATTTCCAACCCCACTTACAAGTAAAACTAGCTAAAATGTGCCTGGCTGCTCTTCACTGAAAAGCTCATTCTGCGTACATTTTTGGCATACCTTTGCTCCTGCCGGGTCAGCTGAGCAGCGAATTTCTATTTAACCACCTGCTATCACGAGAGACCTCAGGGCTGCATGTTTTGAGCCCAGTACTGATCCTGAAAAGCGTTTCCAACCCCACTTACAAGTAAAACTAGCTAAAATGTACCTGGCTGCTATTCACTGAAAAGCTCATTCTGTGTACATTTTTGGCATACGTTTGCTCCTGCCGGGTCAGCTGAGCAGCGAATTTCTATTTAACCACCTGCTATCATTGAAGACCTCAGGGCTGCATGTTTTGAGGCCAGTACTGATCCTGAAAAGCGTTTCCAACCCCACTTACAAGTAAAACTAGCTAAAATGTGCCTGGCTGCTATTCACTGAAAAGCTCATGCTGTGTACATTTTTGGCATACGTTTGCTCCTGCTGGGTCAGCCAAGTGGACAAACTTCTACTTAACCACCTGCTATCATGAGAGACCTCAGGGCTGCATCTTTTGAGCGCAGTACTGAGCCTGAAAAGCGTTTCCAACCCCACTTACAAGTAAAACTTGCTAGAATGTGCCTGGCTGCTCTTCACTGAAATGCTCATTCTGCGTACATTTTTGGCATACGTTTGCTCCTACAGGGTCAGCTGAGCTAGAATTTCTATTTAACCACCTGCTATCATGAGAGACCTCAGGGCTGCATGTCTTGAGCCCAGTACAGATCCTGTAAAGCGTTTCCAACCCCACTTACAAGTAAAACAAGCTAAAATGTGCCTGGCTGCTACTCATTGAAAAGCTCATTCTGTGTACATTTTTGGCATACGTTTGCTCCTGCTGGGTCAGCCAAGTGGCAAACTTCTACTTAACCACCTGCTATCATGAGAGACCTCAGGGCTGCATCTTTTGAGCGCAGTACTGAGCCTGAAAAGCGTTTCCAACCCCACTTACAAGTAAAACTTGCTAGAATGTGCCTGGCTGCTCTTCACTGAAAAGCTCATTCTGCGTACATTTTTGGCATACATTTGCTCCTGCCGGGTCAGCTGAGCAGCGAAGTACTACTTAACTACCTCCTATCAGGAGAGACCTCAGAGGTGCATCTTTTGAGCCCAGTACTGAGCCTGAAAAGCATTTCCAATCCCACTTACAAGTAAAACTAGCTAAAATGTGCCTGGCTGCTCTTCACTGAAAAGCTCATTCTGCGTACATTTTTGGCATACGTTTGCTCCTGCCGGGTCAGCTGAGCAGCGAATTTCTATTTAACCACCTGCTATCATGGAAGACCTCAGGGCTGCATGTTTTGAGGCCAGTACTGATCCTGAAAAGCGTTTCCAACCCCACTTACAAGTAAAACTAGCTAAAATGTGCCTGGCTGCTATTCACTGAAAAGCTCATTCTGTGTACATTTTTGGCATACATTTGCTCCTGCCGGGTCAGCTGAGCAGCGAAGTTCTACTTAACTACCTCCTATCAGGAGAGACCTCAGAGCTGCATCTTTTGAGCCCAGTACTGAGCCTGAAAAGCATTTCCAACCCCACTTACAAGTAAAACTAGCTAAAATGTGCCTGGCTGCTATTCACTGAAAAGCTCATTCTGCGTACATTTTTGGCATACGTTTGCTCCTGCCGGGTCAGCTGAGCAGCGAATTTCTATTTAACCACCTGCTATCATGAGAGACCTCAGGGCTGCATGTTTTGAGGCCAGTACTGATCCTGAAAAGCGTTTCCAACCCCACTTACAAGTAAAACTAGCTAAAATGTGCCTGGCTGCTATTCACTGAAAAGATCATTCTGCGTACATTTTTGGCATACGTTTGGTCCTGCTTGGTCAGCTGAGCAGCGAAGTTCTACTTAACTACCTCCTATCAGAAGAGACCTCAGAGCTGCATCTTTTGAGCCCAGTTCTGAGCCTGAAAAGCATTTCCAACCCCACTTACAAGTAAAACTAGCTAAAATGTGCCTGGCTGCTATTCACTGAAAAGCTCATTCTGCTTACATTTTTGGCATACGTTTGCTCCTACCGGGTCAGCTGAGCAGCGAATTTCTATTTAACCTCCTGCTATCATGAGAGACCTCAGGGCTGCATGTTTTGAGCCCAGTACTGAGCCTGAAAAGCATTTCCAACCCCACTTACAAGTAAAACTAGCTAAAATGTGCCTGGCTGCTCTTCACTGAAAAGCTCATTCTGCGTACATTTTTGGCATACGTTTGCTCCTGCCGGGTCAGCTGTGCAGCGAAGTTCTCCTTAACTACCTCCTATCAGGAGAGACCTCAGAGCTGCATCTTTTGAGCCCAGTACTGAGCCTGAAAAGCATTTCCAACCCCACTTGCAAGTAAAACTAGCTAAAATGTGCCTGACTGCTATTCACTGAAAAGCTCATTCTGCTTACATTTTTGGCATACGTTTGCTCCTACCGGGTCAGCTGAGCAGCGAATTTCTATTTAACCACCTGCAATCATGAGAGACCTCAGGGCTGCATGTTTTGAGCCCAGTACTGAGCCTGAAAAGCGTTTCCAAACCCACTTACAAGTAAAACTAGCTAAAATGTGCCTGGCTGCTATTCACAGAAAAGCTCATTCTGCTTACATTTTTGGCATACGTTTGCTCCTACCGGGTCAGCTGAGCAGCGAATTTCTATTTAACCACCTGCTATCATGAGAGACCTCAGGGCTGCATGTTTTGAGCCCAGTACTGATCCTGAAAAGCGTTTCCAACCCCACTTACAAGTAAAACTAGCTAAAATGTGCCTGGCTGCTATTCACTGAAAAGCTCATTCTGTGTACATTTTTGGCATACGTTTGCTCCTGCCGGGTCAGCTGAGCAGCAAATTTCTGTTTAACCACCTGCTATCATGAGAGACCTCAGGGCTGCATGTTTTGAGCCCAGTACTGTTCCTGAAAAGCATTTCCAACCCCACTTACAAGTAAAACTAGCTAAAATGTGCCTGGCTGCTATTCACTGAAAAGCTCATTCTGTGTACATTTTTGGCATACGTTTGCTCCTGCTGGGTCATCCAAGGCAAATTTCTACTTAACCACCTGCTATCATGAGAGACCTCAGATGCATCTTTTGAGCGCAGTACTGAGCCTGAAAAGCGTTTCCAACCCCACTTACAAGTAAAACTTGCTAGAATGTGCCTGGCTGCTCTTCACTGAAAAGCTCATTCTGCGTACATTTTTGGCATACATTTGCTCCTGCCGGGTCAGCTGAGCAGCGAAGTTCTACTTAACTACCTCCTATCAGGAGAGACCTCAGAGCTGCATCTTTTGAGCCCAGTACTGAGCCTGAAAAGCATTTCCAACCCCACTTACAAGTAAAACTAGCTAAAATGTGCCTGGCTGCTCTTCACTGAAAAGCTCATTCTGCGTACATTTTTGGCATACCTTTGCTCCTGCCGGGTCAGCTGAGCAGCGAATTTCTATTTAACCACCTGCTATCACGAGAGACCTCAGGGCTGCATGTTTCGAGCCCAGTACTGATCCTGAAAAGCGTTTCCAACCCCACTTACAAGTAAAACTAGCTAAAATGTACCTGGCTGCTATTCACTGAAAAGCTCATTCTGTGTACATTTTTGGCATACGTTTGCTCCTGCCGGGTCAGCTGAGCAGCGAATTTCTATTTAACCACCTGCTATCATTGAAGACCTCAGGGCTGCATGTTTTGAGGCCAGTACTGATCCTGAAAAGCGTTTCCAACCCCACTTACAAGTAAAACTAGCTAAAATGTGCCTGGCTGCTATTCACTGAAAAGCTCATGCTGTGTACATTTTTGGCATACGTTTGCTCCTGCTGGGTCAGCCAAGTGGACAAACTTCTACTTAACCACCTGCTATCATGAGAGACCTCAGGGCTGCATCTTTTGAGCGCAGTACTGAGCCTGAAAAGCGTTTCCAACCCCACTTACAAGTAAAACTTGCTAGAATGTGCCTGGCTGCTCTTCACTGAAATGCTCATTCTGCGTACATTTTTGGCATACGTTTGCTCCTACAGGGTCAGCTGAGCTAGAATTTCTATTTAACCACCTGCTATCATGAGAGACCTCAGGGCTGCATGTCTTGAGCCCAGTACAGATCCTGTAAAGCGTTTCCAACCCCACTTACAAGTAAAACAAGCTAAAATGTGCCTGGCTGCTACTCATTGAAAAGCTCATTCTGTGTACATTTTTGGCATACGTTTGCTCCTGCTGGGTCAGCCAAGTGGCAAACTTCTACTTAACCACCTGCTATCATGAGAGACCTCAGGGCTGCATCTTTTGAGCGCAGTACTGAGCCTGAAAAGCGTTTCCAACCCCACTTACAAGTAAAACTTGCTAGAATGTGCCTGGCTGCTCTTCACTGAAAAGCTCATTCTGCGTACATTTTTGGCATACATTTGCTCCTGCCGGGTCAGCTGAGCAGCGAAGTACTACTTAACTACCTCCTATCAGGAGAGACCTCAGAGGTGCATCTTTTGAGCCCAGTACTGAGCCTGAAAAGCATTTCCAATCCCACTTACAAGTAAAACTAGCTAAAATGTGCCTGGCTGCTCTTCACTGAAAAGCTCATTCTGCTTACATTTTTGGCATACGTTTGCTCCTACCGGGTCAGCTGAGCAGCGAATTTCTATTTAACCTCCTGCTATCATGAGAGACCTCAGGGATGCATGTTTTGAGCCCAGTACTGAGCCTGAAAAGCATTTCCAACCCCACTTACAAGTAAAACTAGCTAAAATGTGCCTGGCTGCTCTTCACTGAAAACCTCATTCTGCTTACATTTTTGGCATACGTTTGCTCCTACCGGGTCAGCTGAGCAGCGAATTTCTATTTAACCACCTGCAATCATGAGAGACCTCAGGGCTGCATGTTTTGAGCCCAGTACTGAGCCTGAAAAGCGTTTCCAACCCCACTTACAAGTAAAACTAGCTAAAATGTGCCTGGCTGCTATTCACAGAAAAGCTCATTCGGCGTACATTTTTGGCATAATTTTGCTCCTGCTTGGTCAGCTGAGCAGCGAATTTCTTTTTAACCACCTACTATCATGAGAGACCTCAGGGCTGCATGTTTTGAGCCCAGTACTGAGCCTGAAAAGCGTTTCCAACCCCACTTACAAGTAAAACTTGCTAGAATGTGCCAGGCTGCTCTTCACTGAAAAGCTCATTCTGCGTACATTTTTGGCATACATTTGCTCCTGCCGGGTCAGCTGAGCAGCGAAGTTCTACTTAACTACCTCCTATCAGGAGAGACCTCAGAGCTGCATCTTTTGAGCCCAGTACTGAGCCTGAAAAGCATTTCCAACCCCACTTACAAGTAAAACTAGCTAAAATGTGCCTGGCTGCTCTTCACTGAAAAGCTCATTCTGCGTACATTTTTGGCATACCTTTGCTCCTGCCGGGTCAGCTGAGCAGCGAATTTCTATTTAACCACCTGCTATCACGAGAGACCTCAGGGCTGCATGTTTTGAGCCCAGTACTGATCCTGAAAAGCGTTTCCAACCCCACTTACAAGTAAAACTAGCTAAAATGTACCTGGCTGCTATTCACTGAAAAGCTCATTCTGTGTACATTTTTGGCATACGTTTGCTCCTGCCGGGTCAGCTGAGCAGCGAATTTCTATTTAACCACCTGCTATCATTGAAGACCTCAGGGCTGCATGTTTTGAGGCCAGTACTGATCCTGAAAAGCGTTTCCAACCCCACTTACAAGTAAAACTAGCTAAAATGTGCCTGGCTGCTATTCACTGAAAAGCTCATGCTGTGTACATTTTTGGCATACGTTTGCTCCTGCTGGGTCAGCCAAGTGGACAAACTTCTACTTAACCACCTGCTATCATGAGAGACCTCAGGGCTGCATCTTTTGAGCGCAGTACTGAGCCTGAAAAGCGTTTCCAACCCCACTTACAAGTAAAACTTGCTAGAATGTGCCTGGCTGCTCTTCACTGAAATGCTCATTCTGCGTACATTTTTGGCATACGTTTGCTCCTACAGGGTCAGCTGAGCTAGAATTTCTATTTAACCACCTGCTATCATGAGAGACCTCAGGGCTGCATGTCTTGAGCCCAGTACAGATCCTGTAAAGCGTTTCCAACCCCACTTACAAGTAAAACAAGCTAAAATGTGCCTGGCTGCTACTCATTGAAAAGCTCATTCTGTGTACATTTTTGGCATACGTTTGCTCCTGCTGGGTCAGCCAAGTGGCAAACTTCTACTTAACCACCTGCTATCATGAGAGACCTCAGGGCTGCATCTTTTGAGCGCAGTACTGAGCCTGAAAAGCGTTTCCAACCCCACTTACAAGTAAAACTTGCTAGAATGTGCCTGGCTGCTCTTCACTGAAAAGCTCATTCTGCGTACATTTTTGGCATACATTTGCTCCTGCCGGGTCAGCTGAGCAGCGAAGTACTACTTAACTACCTCCTATCAGGAGAGACCTCAGAGGTGCATCTTTTGAGCCCAGTACTGAGCCTGAAAAGCATTTCCAATCCCACTTACAAGTAAAACTAGCTAAAATGTGCCTGGCTGCTCTTCACTGAAAAGCTCATTCTGCGTACATTTTTGGCATACGTTTGCTCCTGCCGGGTCAGCTGAGCAGCGAATTTCTATTTAACCACCTGCTATCATGAGAGACCTCAGGGCTGCATGTTTTGAGGCCAGTACTGATCCTGAAAAGCGTTTCCAACCCCACTTACAAGTAAAACTAGCTAAAATGTGCCTGGCTGCTATTCACTGAAAAGATCATTCTGCGTACATTTTTGGCATACGTTTGGTCCTGCTTGGTCAGCTGAGCAGCGAAGTTCTACTTAACTACCTCCTATCAGAAGAGACCTCAGAGCTGCATCTTTTGAGCCCAGTTCTGAGCCTGAAAAGCATTTCCAACCCCACTTACAAGTAAAACTAGCTAAAATGTGCCTGGCTGCTATTCACTGAAAAGCTCATTCTGCTTACATTTTTGGCATACGTTTGCTCCTACCGGGTCAGCTGAGCAGCGAATTTCTATTTAACCTCCTGCTATCATGAGAGACCTCAGGGCTGCATGTTTTGAGCCCAGTACTGAGCCTGAAAAGCATTTCCAACCCCACTTACAAGTAAAACTAGCTAAAATGTGCCTGGCTGCTCTTCACTGAAAAGCTCATTCTGCGTACATTTTTGGCATACGTTTGCTCCTGCCGGGTCAGCTGTGCAGCGAAGTTCTCCTTAACTACCTCCTATCAGGAGAGACCTCAGAGCTGCATCTTTTGAGCCCAGTACTGAGCCTGAAAAGCATTTCCAACCCCACTTGCAAGTAAAACTAGCTAAAATGTGCCTGACTGCTATTCACTGAAAAGCTCATTCTGCTTACATTTTTGGCATACGTTTGCTCCTACCGGGTCAGCTGAGCAGCGAATTTCTATTTAACCACCTGCAATCATGAGAGACCTCAGGGCTGCATGTTTTGAGCCCAGTACTGAGCCTGAAAAGCGTTTCCAAACCCACTTACAAGTAAAACTAGCTAAAATGTGCCTGGCTGCTATTCACAGAAAAGCTCATTCTGCTTACATTTTTGGCATACGTTTGCTCCTACCGGGTCAGCTGAGCAGCGAATTTCTATTTAACCACCTGCTATCATGAGAGACCTCAGGGCTGCATGTTTTGAGCCCAGTACTGATCCTGAAAAGCGTTTCCAACCCCACTTACAAGTAAAACTAGCTAAAATGTGCCTGGCTGCTATTCACTGAAAAGCTCATTCTGTGTACATTTTTGGCATACGTTTGCTCCTGCCGGGTCAGCTGAGCAGCAAATTTCTGTTTAACCACCTGCTATCATGAGAGACCTCAGGGCTGCATGTTTTGAGCCCAGTACTGTTCCTGAAAAGCATTTCCAACCCCACTTACAAGTAAAACTAGCTAAAATGTGCCTGGCTGCTATTCACTGAAAAGCTCATTCTGTGTACATTTTTGGCATACGTTTGCTCCTGCTGGGTCATCCAAGGCAAATTTCTACTTAACCACCTGCTATCATGAGAGACCTCAGATGCATCTTTTGAGCGCAGTACTGAGCCTGAAAAGCGTTTCCAACCCCACTTACAAGTAAAACTTGCTAGAATGTGCCTGGCTGCTCTTCACTGAAAAGCTCATTCTGCGTACATTTTTGGCATACATTTGCTCCTGCCGGGTCAGCTGAGCAGCGAAGTTCTACTTAACTACCTCCTATCAGGAGAGACCTCAGAGCTGCATCTTTTGAGCCCAGTACTGAGCCTGAAAAGCATTTCCAACCCCACTTACAAGTAAAACTAGCTAAAATGTGCCTGGCTGCTCTTCACTGAAAAGCTCATTCTGCGTACATTTTTGGCATACCTTTGCTCCTGCCGGGTCAGCTGAGCAGCGAATTTCTATTTAACCACCTGCTATCACGAGAGACCTCAGGGCTGCATGTTTTGAGCCCAGTACTGATCCTGAAAAGCGTTTCCAACCCCACTTACAAGTAAAACTAGCTAAAATGTACCTGGCTGCTATTCACTGAAAAGCTCATTCTGTGTACATTTTTGGCATACGTTTGCTCCTGCCGGGTCAGCTGAGCAGCGAATTTCTATTTAACCACCTGCTATCATTGAAGACCTCAGGGCTGCATGTTTTGAGGCCAGTACTGATCCTGAAAAGCGTTTCCAACCCCACTTACAAGTAAAACTAGCTAAAATGTGCCTGGCTGCTATTCACTGAAAAGCTCATGCTGTGTACATTTTTGGCATACGTTTGCTCCTGCTGGGTCAGCCAAGTGGACAAACTTCTACTTAACCACCTGCTATCATGAGAGACCTCAGGGCTGCATCTTTTGAGCGCAGTACTGAGCCTGAAAAGCGTTTCCAACCCCACTTACAAGTAAAACTTGCTAGAATGTGCCTGGCTGCTCTTCACTGAAATGTTCATTCTGCGTACATTTTTGGCATACGTTTGCTCCTACAGGGTCAGCTGAGCTAGAATTTCTATTTAACCACCTGCTATCATGAGAGACCTCAGGGCTGCATGTCTTGAGCCCAGTACAGATCCTGTAAAGCGTTTCCAACCCCACTTACAAGTAAAACAAGCTAAAATGTGCCTGGCTGCTACTCATTGAAAAGCTCATTCTGTGTACATTTTTGGCATACGTTTGCTCCTGCTGGGTCAGCCAAGTGGCAAACTTCTACTTAACCACCTGCTATCATGAGAGACCTCAGGGCTGCATCTTTTGAGCGCAGTACTGAGCCTGAAAAGCGTTTCCAACCCCACTTACAAGTAAAACTTGCTAGAATGTGCCTGGCTGCTCTTCACTGAAAAGCTCATTCTGCGTACATTTTTGGCATACATTTGCTCCTGCCGGGTCAGCTGAGCAGCGAAGTACTACTTAACTACCTCCTATCAGGAGAGACCTCAGAGGTGCATCTTTTGAGCCCAGTACTGAGCCTGAAAAGCATTTCCAATCCCACTTACAAGTAAAACTAGCTAAAATGTGCCTGGCTGCTCTTCACTGAAAAGCTCATTCTGCGTACATTTTTGGCATACGTTTGCTCCTGCCGGGTCAGCTGAGCAGCGAATTTCTATTTAACCACCTGCTATCATGGAAGACCTCAGGGCTGCATGTTTTGAGGCCAGTACTGATCCTGAAAAGCGTTTCCAACCCCACTTACAAGTAAAACTAGCTAAAATGTGCCTGGCTGCTATTCACTGAAAAGCTCATTCTGTGTACATTTTTGGCATACATTTGCTCCTGCCGGGTCAGCTGAGCAGCGAAGTTCTACTTAACTACCTCCTATCAGGAGAGACCTCAGAGCTGCATCTTTTGAGCCCAGTACTGAGCCTGAAAAGCATTTCCAACCCCACTTACAAGTAAAACTAGCTAAAATGTGCCTGGCTGCTATTCACTGAAAAGCTCATTCTGCGTACATTTTTGGCATACGTTTGCTCCTGCCGGGTCAGCTGAGCAGCGAATTTCTATTTAACCACCTGCTATCATGAGAGACCTCAGGGCTGCATGTTTTGAGGCCAGTACTGATCCTGAAAAGCGTTTCCAACCCCACTTACAAGTAAAACTATCTAAAATGTGCCTGGCTGCTCTTCACTGAAAAGCTCATTCTGCGAACATTTTTGGCATACGTTTGCTCCTGCCGGGTCAGCTGAGCAGCAAATTTCTATTTAACCACCTGCTATCATGAGAGACATCAGGGCTGCACGTTTTGAGCCCAGTACTGAGCCTGAAAAGCATTTCCAACCCCACTTACAAGTAAAACTAGCTAAAATGTGCCTGGCTGCTCTTCACTGAAAAGCTCATTCTGCGTACATTTTTGGCATACGTTTGCTCCTGCTGGGTCAGCTGAGCAGCGAATTTCTATTTAACCACCTGCTATCATGAGAGACCTCAGGGCTGCATGTTTTGAGCCCAGTACTGATCCTGAAAAGCGTTTCCAACCCCACTTACAAGTAAAACTATCTAAAATGTGCCTGGCTGCTCTTCACTGAAAAGCTCATTCTGCGAACATTTTTGGCATACGTTTGCTCCTGCCGGGTCAGCTGAGCAGCAAATTTCTATTTAACCACCTGCTATCATGAGAGACATCAGGGCTGCACGTTTTGAGCCCAGTACTGATCCTGAAAAGCGTTTCCAACCCCACTTACAAGTAAAACTAGCTAAAATGTGCCTGGCTGCTATTCACAGAAAAGCTAATTCTGCTTACATTTTTGGCATACGTTTGCTCCTACCGGGTCAGCTGAGCAGCGAATTTCTATTAACCACCTGCTATCATGAGAGACCTCAGGGCTGCATGTTTTGAGCCCAGTACTGATCCTGAAAAGCGTTTCCAACCCCACTTACAAGTAAAACTAGCTAAAATGTGCCTGGCTGCTATTCACTGAAAAGCTCATTCTGTGTACATTTTTGGCATACGTTTGCTCCTGCTGGGTCAGCCAAGTGGCAAATTTCTACTTAACCACCTGCTATCATGAGAGACCTCAGGGCTGCATCTTTTGAGCCCAGTACTGAGCCTGAAAAGCATTTCCAACCCCACTTACAAGTAAAACTAGCTAAAATGTGTCTGACTGCTATTCACTGAAAAGCTCATTCTGCTTACATTTTTGGCATACGTTTGCTCCTACCGGGTCAGCTGAGCAGCGAATTTCTATTTAACCACCTGCAATCATGCGAGACCTCAGGGCTGCATGTTTTGAGCCCAGTACTGAGCCTGAAAAGCGTTTCCAACCCCACTTACAAGTAAAACTAGCTAAAATGTGCCTGGCTGCTATTCACAGAAAAGCTCATTCGGCGTACATTTTTGGCATACGTTTGCTCCTGCTTGGTCAGCTGAGCAGCGAATTTCTATTTAACCACCTGCTTTCATGAGAGACCTCAGGGCTGCATGTTTTGAGCCCAGTACTGATCCTGAAAAGCGTTTCCAACCCCACTTACAAGTAAAACTAGCTAAAATGTGCCTGGCTGCTATTCACTGAAAAGCTCATTCTGTGTACATTTTTGGCATACGTTTGCTCCTGCTGGGTCAGCCAAGTGGCAAATTTCTACTTAACCACCTGCTATCATGAGAGACCTCAGGGCTGCATCTTTTGAGCCCAGTACTGAGCCTGAAAAGCATTTCCAACCCCACTTACAAGTAAAACTAGCTAAAATGTGTCTGACTGCTATTCACTGAAAAGCTCATTCTGCTTACATTTTTGGCATACGTTTGCTCCTACCGGGTCAGCTGAGCAGCGAATTTCTATTTAACCTCCTGCTATCATGAGAGACCTCAGGGATGCATGTTTTGAGCCCAGTACTGAGCCTGAAAAGCATTTCCAACCCCACTTACAAGTAAAACTAGCTAAAATGTGCCTGGCTGCTCTTCACTGAAAACCTCATTCTGCTTACATTTTTGGCATACGTTTGCTCCTACCGGGTCAGCTGAGCAGCGAATTTCTATTTAACCACCTGCAATCATGAGAGACCTCAGGGCTGCATGTTTTGAGCCCAGTACTGAGCCTGAAAAGCGTTTCCAACCCCACTTACAAGTAAAACTAGCTAAAATGTGCCTGGCTGCTATTCACAGAAAAGCTCATTCGGCGTACATTTTTGGCATAATTTTGCTCCTGCTTGGTCAGCTGAGCAGCGAATTTCTTTTTAACCACCTACTATCATGAGAGACCTCAGGGCTGCATGTTTTGAGCCCAGTACTGAGCCTGAAAAGCGTTTCCAACCCCACTTACAAGTAAAACTTGCTAGAATGTGCCAGGCTGCTCTTCACTGAAAAGCTCATTCTGCGTACATTTTTGGCATACATTTGCTCCTGCCGGGTCAGCTGAGCAGCGAAGTTCTACTTAACTACCTCCTATCAGGAGAGACCTCAGAGCTGCATCTTTTGAGCCCAGTACTGAGCCTGAAAAGCATTTCCAACCCCACTTACAAGTAAAACTAGCTAAAATGTGCCTGGCTGCTCTTCACTGAAAAGCTCATTCTGCGTACATTTTTGGCATACCTTTGCTCCTGCCGGGTCAGCTGAGCAGCGAATTTCTATTTAACCACCTGCTATCACGAGAGACCTCAGGGCTGCATGTTTTGAGCCCAGTACTGATCCTGAAAAGCGTTTCCAACCCCACTTACAAGTAAAACTAGCTAAAATGTACCTGGCTGCTATTCACTGAAAAGCTCATTCTGTGTACATTTTTGGCATACGTTTGCTCCTGCCGGGTCAGCTGAGCAGCGAATTTCTATTTAACCACCTGCTATCATTGAAGACCTCAGGGCTGCATGTTTTGAGGCCAGTACTGATCCTGAAAAGCGTTTCCAACCCCACTTACAAGTAAAACTAGCTAAAATGTGCCTGGCTGCTATTCACTGAAAAGCTCATGCTGTGTACATTTTTGGCATACGTTTGCTCCTGCTGGGTCAGCCAAGTGGACAAACTTCTACTTAACCACCTGCTATCATGAGAGACCTCAGGGCTGCATCTTTTGAGCGCAGTACTGAGCCTGAAAAGCGTTTCCAACCCCACTTACAAGTAAAACTTGCTAGAATGTGCCTGGCTGCTCTTCACTGAAATGCTCATTCTGCGTACATTTTTGGCATACGTTTGCTCCTACAGGGTCAGCTGAGCTAGAATTTCTATTTAACCACCTGCTATCATGAGAGACCTCAGGGCTGCATGTCTTGAGCCCAGTACAGATCCTGTAAAGCGTTTCCAACCCCACTTACAAGTAAAACAAGCTAAAATGTGCCTGGCTGCTACTCATTGAAAAGCTCATTCTGTGTACATTTTTGGCATACGTTTGCTCCTGCTGGGTCAGCCAAGTGGCAAACTTCTACTTAACCACCTGCTATCATGAGAGACCTCAGGGCTGCATCTTTTGAGCGCAGTACTGAGCCTGAAAAGCGTTTCCAACCCCACTTACAAGTAAAACTTGCTAGAATGTGCCTGGCTGCTCTTCACTGAAAAGCTCATTCTGCGTACATTTTTGGCATACATTTGCTCCTGCCGGGTCAGCTGAGCAGCGAAGTACTACTTAACTACCTCCTATCAGGAGAGACCTCAGAGGTGCATCTTTTGAGCCCAGTACTGAGCCTGAAAAGCATTTCCAATCCCACTTACAAGTAAAACTAGCTAAAATGTGCCTGGCTGCTCTTCACTGAAAAGCTCATTCTGCGTACATTTTTGGCATACGTTTGCTCCTGCCGGGTCAGCTGAGCAGCGAATTTCTATTTAACCACCTGCTATCATGGAAGACCTCAGGGCTGCATGTTTTGAGGCCAGTACTGATCCTGAAAAGCGTTTCCAACCCCACTTACAAGTAAAACTAGCTAAAATGTGCCTGGCTGCTATTCACTGAAAAGCTCATTCTGTGTACATTTTTGGCATACATTTGCTCCTGCCGGGTCAGCTGAGCAGCGAAGTTCTACTTAACTACCTCCTATCAGGAGAGACCTCAGAGCTGCATCTTTTGAGCCCAGTACTGAGCCTGAAAAGCATTTCCAACCCCACTTACAAGTAAAACTAGCTAAAATGTGCCTGGCTGCTATTCACTGAAAAGCTCATTCTGCGTACATTTTTGGCATACGTTTGCTCCTGCCGGGTCAGCTGAGCAGCGAATTTCTATTTAACCACCTGCTATCATGAGAGACCTCAGGGCTGCATGTTTTGAGGCCAGTACTGATCCTGAAAAGCGTTTCCAACCCCACTTACAAGTAAAACTAGCTAAAATGTGCCTGGCTGCTATTCACTGAAAAGATCATTCTGCGTACATTTTTGGCATACGTTTGGTCCTGCTTGGTCAGCTGAGCAGCGAAGTTCTACTTAACTACCTCCTATCAGAAGAGACCTCAGAGCTGCATCTTTTGAGCCCAGTTCTGAGCCTGAAAAGCATTTCCAACCCCACTTACAAGTAAAACTAGCTAAAATGTGCCTGGCTGCTATTCACTGAAAAGCTCATTCTGCTTACATTTTTGGCATACGTTTGCTCCTACCGGGTCAGCTGAGCAGCGAATTTCTATTTAACCTCCTGCTATCATGAGAGACCTCAGGGCTGCATGTTTTGAGCCCAGTACTGAGCCTGAAAAGCATTTCCAACCCCACTTACAAGTAAAACTAGCTAAAATGTGCCTGGCTGCTCTTCACTGAAAAGCTCATTCTGCGTACATTTTTGGCATACGTTTGCTCCTGCCGGGTCAGCTGTGCAGCGAAGTTCTCCTTAACTACCTCCTATCAGGAGAGACCTCAGAGCTGCATCTTTTGAGCCCAGTACTGAGCCTGAAAAGCATTTCCAACCCCACTTGCAAGTAAAACTAGCTAAAATGTGCCTGACTGCTATTCACTGAAAAGCTCATTCTGCTTACATTTTTGGCATACGTTTGCTCCTACCGGGTCAGCTGAGCAGCGAATTTCTATTTAACCACCTGCAATCATGAGAGACCTCAGGGCTGCATGTTTTGAGCCCAGTACTGAGCCTGAAAAGCGTTTCCAAACCCACTTACAAGTAAAACTAGCTAAAATGTGCCTGGCTGCTATTCACAGAAAAGCTCATTCTGCTTACATTTTTGGCATACGTTTGCTCCTACCGGGTCAGCTGAGCAGCGAATTTCTATTTAACCACCTGCTATCATGAGAGACCTCAGGGCTGCATGTTTTGAGCCCAGTACTGATCCTGAAAAGCGTTTCCAACCCCACTTACAAGTAAAACTAGCTAAAATGTGCCTGGCTGCTATTCACTGAAAAGCTCATTCTGTGTACATTTTTGGCATACGTTTGCTCCTGCCGGGTCAGCTGAGCAGCAAATTTCTGTTTAACCACCTGCTATCATGAGAGACCTCAGGGCTGCATGTTTTGAGCCCAGTACTGTTCCTGAAAAGCATTTCCAACCCCACTTACAAGTAAAACTAGCTAAAATGTGCCTGGCTGCTATTCACTGAAAAGCTCATTCTGTGTACATTTTTGGCATACGTTTGCTCCTGCTGGGTCATCCAAGGCAAATTTCTACTTAACCACCTGCTATCATGAGAGACCTCAGATGCATCTTTTGAGCGCAGTACTGAGCCTGAAAAGCGTTTCCAACCCCACTTACAAGTAAAACTTGCTAGAATGTGCCTGGCTGCTCTTCACTGAAAAGCTCATTCTGCGTACATTTTTGGCATACATTTGCTCCTGCCGGGTCAGCTGAGCAGCGAAGTTCTACTTAACTACCTCCTATCAGGAGAGACCTCAGAGCTGCATCTTTTGAGCCCAGTACTGAGCCTGAAAAGCATTTCCAACCCCACTTACAAGTAAAACTAGCTAAAATGTGCCTGGCTGCTCTTCACTGAAAAGCTCATTCTGCGTACATTTTTGGCATACCTTTGCTCCTGCCGGGTCAGCTGAGCAGCGAATTTCTATTTAACCACCTGCTATCACGAGAGACCTCAGGGCTGCATGTTTTGAGCCCAGTACTGATCCTGAAAAGCGTTTCCAACCCCACTTACAAGTAAAACTAGCTAAAATGTACCTGGCTGCTATTCACTGAAAAGCTCATTCTGTGTACATTTTTGGCATACGTTTGCTCCTGCCGGGTCAGCTGAGCAGCGAATTTCTATTTAACCACCTGCTATCATTGAAGACCTCAGGGCTGCATGTTTTGAGGCCAGTACTGATCCTGAAAAGCGTTTCCAACCCCACTTACAAGTAAAACTAGCTAAAATGTGCCTGGCTGCTATTCACTGAAAAGCTCATGCTGTGTACATTTTTGGCATACGTTTGCTCCTGCTGGGTCAGCCAAGTGGACAAACTTCTACTTAACCACCTGCTATCATGAGAGACCTCAGGGCTGCATCTTTTGAGCGCAGTACTGAGCCTGAAAAGCGTTTCCAACCCCACTTACAAGTAAAACTTGCTAGAATGTGCCTGGCTGCTCTTCACTGAAATGCTCATTCTGCGTACATTTTTGGCATACGTTTGCTCCTACAGGGTCAGCTGAGCTAGAATTTCTATTTAACCACCTGCTATCATGAGAGACCTCAGGGCTGCATGTCTTGAGCCCAGTACAGATCCTGTAAAGCGTTTCCAACCCCACTTACAAGTAAAACAAGCTAAAATGTGCCTGGCTGCTACTCATTGAAAAGCTCATTCTGTGTACATTTTTGGCATACGTTTGCTCCTGCTGGGTCAGCCAAGTGGCAAACTTCTACTTAACCACCTGCTATCATGAGAGACCTCAGGGCTGCATCTTTTGAGCGCAGTACTGAGCCTGAAAAGCGTTTCCAACCCCACTTACAAGTAAAACTTGCTAGAATGTGCCTGGCTGCTCTTCACTGAAAAGCTCATTCTGCGTACATTTTTGGCATACATTTGCTCCTGCCGGGTCAGCTGAGCAGCGAAGTACTACTTAACTACCTCCTATCAGGAGAGACCTCAGAGGTGCATCTTTTGAGCCCAGTACTGAGCCTGAAAAGCATTTCCAATCCCACTTACAAGTAAAACTAGCTAAAATGTGCCTGGCTGCTCTTCACTGAAAAGCTCATTCTGCGTACATTTTTGGCATACGTTTGCTCCTGCCGGGTCAGCTGAGCAGCGAATTTCTATTTAACCACCTGCTATCATGGAAGACCTCAGGGCTGCATGTTTTGAGGCCAGTACTGATCCTGAAAAGCGTTTCCAACCCCACTTACAAGTAAAACTAGCTAAAATGTGCCTGGCTGCTATTCACTGAAAAGCTCATTCTGTGTACATTTTTGGCATACATTTGCTCCTGCCGGGTCAGCTGAGCAGCGAAGTTCTACTTAACTACCTCCTATCAGGAGAGACCTCAGAGCTGCATCTTTTGAGCCCAGTACTGAGCCTGAAAAGCATTTCCAACCCCACTTACAAGTAAAACTAGCTAAAATGTGCCTGGCTGCTATTCACTGAAAAGCTCATTCTGCGTACATTTTTGGCATACGTTTGCTCCTGCCGGGTCAGCTGAGCAGCGAATTTCTATTTAACCACCTGCTATCATGAGAGACCTCAGGGCTGCATGTTTTGAGGCCAGTACTGATCCTGAAAAGCGTTTCCAACCCCACTTACAAGTAAAACTAGCTAAAATGTGCCTGGCTGCTATTCACTGAAAAGATCATTCTGCGTACATTTTTGGCATACGTTTGGTCCTGCTTGGTCAGCTGAGCAGCGAAGTTCTACTTAACTACCTCCTATCAGAAGAGACCTCAGAGCTGCATCTTTTGAGCCCAGTTCTGAGCCTGAAAAGCATTTCCAACCCCACTTACAAGTAAAACTAGCTAAAATGTGCCTGGCTGCTATTCACTGAAAAGCTCATTCTGCTTACATTTTTGGCATACGTTTGCTCCTACCGGGTCAGCTGAGCAGCGAATTTCTATTTAACCTCCTGCTATCATGAGAGACCTCAGGGCTGCATGTTTTGAGCCCAGTACTGAGCCTGAAAAGCATTTCCAACCCCACTTACAAGTAAAACTAGCTAAAATGTGCCTGGCTGCTCTTCACTGAAAAGCTCATTCTGCGTACATTTTTGGCATACGTTTGCTCCTGCCGGGTCAGCTGTGCAGCGAAGTTCTACTTAACTACCTCCTATCAGGAGAGACCTCAGAGCTGCATCTTTTGAGCCCAGTACTGAGCCTGAAAAGCATTTCCAACCCCACTTACAAGTAAAACTAGCTAAAATGTGCCTGACTGCTATTCACTGAAAAGCTCATTCTGCTTACATTTTTGGCATACGTTTGCTCCTACCGGGTCAGCTGAGCAGCGAATTTCTATTTAACCACCTGCAATCATGAGAGACCTCAGGGCTGCATGTTTTGAGCCCAGTACTGAGCCTGAAAAGCGTTTCCAACCCCACTTACAAGTAAAACTAGCTAAAATGTGCCTGGCTGCTATTCACAGAAAAGCTCATTCTGCTTACATTTTTGGCATACGTTTGCTCCTACCGGGTCAGCTGAGCAGCGAATTTCTATTTAACCACCTGCTATCATGAGAGACCTCAGGGCTGCATGTTTTGAGCCCAGTACTGATCCTGAAAAGCGTTTCCAACCCCACTTACAAGTAAAACTAGCTAAAATGTGCCTGGCTGCTATTCACTGAAAAGCTCATTCTGTGTACATTTTTGGCATACGTTTGCTCCTGCCGGGTCAGCTGAGCAGCAAATTTCTGTTTAACCACCTGCTATCATGAGAGACCTCAGGGCTGCATGTTTTGAGCCCAATACTGTTCCTGAAAAGCATTTCCAACCCCACTTACAAGTAAAACTAGCTAAAATGTGCCTGGCTGCTATTCACTGAAAAGCTCATTCTGTGTACATTTTTGGCATACGTTTGCTCCTGCTGGGTCATCCAAGGCAAATTTCTACTTAACCACCTGCTATCATGAGAGACCTCAGATGCATCTTTTGAGCGCAGTACTGAGCCTGAAAAGCGTTTCCAACCCCACTTACAAGTAAAACTTGCTAGAATGTGCCTGGCTGCTCTTCACTGAAAAGCTCATTCGGCGTACATTTTTGGCATACGTTTGGTCCTGCTTGGTCAGCTGAGCAGCGAATTTCTATTTAACCACCTGCTATCATGAGAGACCTCAGGGCTGCATGTTTTGAGCCCAGTACTGATCCTGAAAAGCGTTTCCAACCCCACTTACAAGTAAAACTAGCTAAAATGTGCCTGGCTGCTATTCATTGAAAAGCTCATTCTGCGAACATTTTTGGCATACGTTTGCTCCTGCCGGGTTAGCTGAGCAGCGAATTTCTATTTAACCACCTGCTATCATGAGAGACCTCAGGGCTGCATGTTTTGAGCCCAGTACTGATCCTGAAAAGCGTTTCCAACCCCACTTACAAGTAAAACTAGCTAAAATGTGCCTGGATGCTAGTCACTGAAAAGCTCTTTCTGTGTACATTTTTGGCATACGTTTGCTCCTGCTGGGTCAGCCAAGTGGCAAATTTCTACTTAACCACCTGCTATCATGAGAGACCTCAGGGCTGCATCTTTTGAGCGCAGTACTGAGCCTGAAAAGTGTTTCCAACCCCACTTACAAGTAAAACTTGCTAGAATGTGCCAGGCTGCTCTTCACTGAAAAGCTCTTTCTGTGTACATTTTTGGCATATGTTTGCTCCTGCTGGGTCAGCCAAGTGGCAAATTTCTACTTAACCACCTCCTATCAGGAGAGACCTCAGAGCTGCATCTTTTGAGCCCAGTACTGAGCCTGAAAAGCATTTACAAGTAAAACTAGCTAAAATGTGCCTGGCTGCTCTTCACTGAAAAGCTCATTCTGTGTACATTTTTGGCATACGTTTGCTCCTGCCGGGTCAGCTGAGCAGCGAATTTCTATTTAACCTCCTGCTATCATGAGAGACCTCAGGGCTGCATGTTTTGAGCCCAGTACTGATCCTGAAAAGCGTTTCCAACCCCACTTACAAGTAAAACTATCTAAAATGTGCCTGGCTGCTCTTCACTGAAAAGCTCATTCTGCGTACATTTTTGGCATACGTTTGCTCCTGCCGGGTCAGCTGAGCAGCGAATTTCTATTTACCACCTGCTATCATGAGAGACCTCAGGGCTGCATGTTTTGAGCCCAGTACTGATCCTGAACAGCGTTTCCAACCCCACTTACAAGTAAAACTAGCTAAAATGTGCCTGGCTGCTATTCACTGAAAAGCTCATTCTGCGTACATTTTTGGCATACATTTGCTCCTGCCGGGTCAGCTGAGAAGCGAATTTCTATTTAACCACCTGCTATCATGAGAGACCTCAGGGCTGCATGTTTTGAGCCCTGTACTGATCCTGAAAAGCGTTTCCAACCCCACTTACAAGTAAAACTAGCTAAAATGTGCCTGGATGCTAGTCACTGAAAAGCTCTTTCTGTGTACATTTTTGGCATACGTTTGCTCCTGCTGGGTCAGCCAAGTGGCAAATTTCTACTTAACCACCTGCTATCATGAGAGACCTCAGGGCTGCATCTTTTGAGCGCAGTACTGAGCCTGAAAAGTGTTTCCAACCCCACTTACAAGTAAAACTTGCTAGAATGTGCCAGGCTGCTCTTCACTGAAAAGCTCATTCTGCGTACATTTTTGGCATACATTTGCTCCTGCCGGGTCAGGTGAGCAGCGAAGTTCTACTTAACTACCTCCTATCAGGAGAGACCTCAGAGCTGCATCTTTTGAGCCCAGTACTGATCCTGAAAAGCATTTCCAACCCCACTTACAAGTAAAACTAGCTAAAATGTGCCTGGCTGCTATTCACTGAAAAGCTCATGCTGTGTACATTTTTGGCATACGTTTGCTCCTGCTGGGTCAGCCAAGTGGACAAACTTCTACTTAACCACCTGCTATCATGAGAGACCTCAGGGCTGCATCTTTTGAGCGCAGTACTGAGCCTGAAAAGCGTTTCCAACCCCACTTACAAGTAAAACTTGCTAGAATGTGCCTGGCTGCTCTTCACTGAAATGCTCATTCTGCGTACATTTTTGGCATACGTTTGCTCCTACAGGGTCAGCTGAGCTAGAATTTCTATTTAACCACCTGCTATCATGAGAGACCTCAGGGCTGCATGTCTTGAGCCCAGTACAGATCCTGTAAAGCGTTTCCAACCCCACTTACAAGTAAAACAAGCTAAAATGTGCCTGGCTGCTACTCATTGAAAAGCTCATTCTGTGTACATTTTTGGCATACGTTTGCTCCTGCTGGGTCAGCCAAGTGGCAAACTTCTACTTAACCACCTGCTATCATGAGAGACCTCAGGGCTGCATCTTTTGAGCGCAGTACTGAGCCTGAAAAGCGTTTCCAACCCCACTTACAAGTAAAACTTGCTAGAATGTGCCTGGCTGCTCTTCACTGAAAAGCTCATTCTGCGTACATTTTTGGCATACATTTGCTCCTGCCGGGTCAGCTGAGCAGCGAAGTACTACTTAACTACCTCCTATCAGGAGAGACCTCAGAGGTGCATCTTTTGAGCCCAGTACTGAGCCTGAAAAGCATTTCCAATCCCACTTACAAGTAAAACTAGCTAAAATGTGCCTGGCTGCTCTTCACTGAAAAGCTCATTCTGCGTACATTTTTGGCATACGTTTGCTCCTGCCGGGTCAGCTGAGCAGCGAATTTCTATTTAACCACCTGCTATCATGGAAGACCTCAGGGCTGCATGTTTTGAGGCCAGTACTGATCCTGAAAAGCGTTTCCAACCCCACTTACAAGTAAAACTAGCTAAAATGTGCCTGGCTGCTATTCACTGAAAAGCTCATTCTGTGTACATTTTTGGCATACATTTGCTCCTGCCGGGTCAGCTGAGCAGCGAAGTTCTACTTAACTACCTCCTATCAGGAGAGACCTCAGAGCTGCATCTTTTGAGCCCAGTACTGAGCCTGAAAAGCATTTCCAACCCCACTTACAAGTAAAACTAGCTAAAATGTGCCTGGCTGCTATTCACTGAAAAGCTCATTCTGCGTACATTTTTGGCATACGTTTGCTCCTGCCGGGTCAGCTGAGCAGCGAATTTCTATTTAACCACCTGCTATCATGAGAGACCTCAGGGCTGCATGTTTTGAGGCCAGTACTGATCCTGAAAAGCGTTTCCAACCCCACTTACAAGTAAAACTAGCTAAAATGTGCCTGGCTGCTATTCACTGAAAAGATCATTCTGCGTACATTTTTGGCATACGTTTGGTCCTGCTTGGTCAGCTGAGCAGCGAAGTTCTACTTAACTACCTCCTATCAGAAGAGACCTCAGAGCTGCATCTTTTGAGCCCAGTTCTGAGCCTGAAAAGCATTTCCAACCCCACTTACAAGTAAAACTAGCTAAAATGTGCCTGGCTGCTATTCACTGAAAAGCTCATTCTGCTTACATTTTTGGCATACGTTTGCTCCTACCGGGTCAGCTGAGCAGCGAATTTCTATTTAACCTCCTGCTATCATGAGAGACCTCAGGGCTGCATGTTTTGAGCCCAGTACTGAGCCTGAAAAGCATTTCCAACCCCACTTACAAGTAAAACTAGCTAAAATGCGCCTGGCTGCTCTTCACTGAAAAGCTCATTCTGCGTACATTTTTGGCATACGTTTGCTCCTGCCAGGTCAGCTGTGCAGCGAAGTTCTACTTAACTACCTCCTATCAGGAGAGACCTCAGAGCTGCATCTTTTGAGCCCAGTACTGAGCCTGAAAAGCATTTCCAACCCCACTTACAAGTAAAACTAGCTAAAATGTGCCTGACTGCTATTCACTGAAAAGCTCATTCTGCTTACATTTTTGGCATACGTTTGCTCCTACCGGGTCAGCTGAGCAGCGAATTTCTATTTAACCACCTGCAATCATGAGAGACCTCAGGGCTGCATGTTTTGAGCCCAGTACTGAGCCTGAAAAGCGTTTCCAACCCCACTTACAAGTAAAACTGGCTAAAATGTGCCTGGCTGCTATTCACAGAAAAGCTCATTCTGCTTACATTTTTGGCATACGTTTGCTCCTACCGGGTCAGCTGAGCAGCAAATTTCTATTTAACCACCTGCTATCATGAGAGACCTCAGGGCTGCATGTTTTGAGCCCAGTACTGATCCTGAAAAGCGTTTCCAACCCCACTTACAAGTAAAACTAGCTAAAATGTGCCTGGCTGCTATTCACTGAAAAGCTCATTCTGTGTACATTTTTGGCATACGTTTGCTCCTGCCGGGTCAGCTGAGCAGCAAATTTCTGTTTAACCACCTGCTATCATGAGAGACCTCAGGGCTGCATGTTTTGAGCCCAATACTGTTCCTGAAAAGCATTTCCAACCCCACTTACAAGTAAAACTAGCTAAAATGTGCCTGGCTGCTATTCACTGAAAAGCTCATTCTGTGTACATTTTTGGCATACGTTTGCTCCTGCTGGGTCATCCAAGGCAAATTTCTACTTAACCACCTGCTATCATGAGAGACCTCAGATGCATCTTTTGAGCGCAGTACTGAGCCTGAAAAGCGTTTCCAACCCCACTTACAAGTAAAACTTGCTAGAATGTGCCTGGCTGCTCTTCACTGAAAAGCTCATTCGGCGTACATTTTTGGCATACGTTTGGTCCTGCTTGGTCAGCTGAGCAGCGAATTTCTATTTAACCACCTGCTATCATGAGAGACCTCAGGGCTGCATGTTTTGAGCCCAGTACTGATCCTGAAAAGCGTTTCCAACCCCTCTTACAAGTAAAACTAGCTAAAATGTGCCTGGCTGCTATTCATTGAAAAGCTCATTCTGCGAACATTTTTGGCATACGTTTGCTCCTGCCGGGTTAGCTGAGCAGCGAATTTCTATTTAACCACCTGCTATCATGAGAGACCTCAGGGCTGCATGTTTTGAGCCCAGTACTGATCCTGAAAAGCGTTTCCAACCCCACTTACAAGTAAAACTAGCTAAAATGTGCCTGGATGCTAGTCACTGAAAAGCTCTTTCTGTGTACATTTTTGGCATACGTTTGCTCCTGCTGGGTCAGCCAAGTGGCAAATTTCTACTTAACCACCTGCTATCATGAGAGACCTCAGGGCTGCATCTTTTGAGCGCAGTACTGAGCCTGAAAAGTGTTTCCAACCCCACTTACAAGTAAAACTTGCTAGAATGTGCCAGGCTGCTCTTCACTGAAAAGCTCTTTCTGTGTACATTTTTGGCATATGTTTGCTCCTGCTGGGTCAGCCAAGTGGCAAATTTCTACTTAACCACCTCCTATCAGGAGAGACCTCAGAGCTGCATCTTTTGAGCCCAGTACTGAGCCTGAAAAGCATTTACAAGTAAAACTAGCTAAAATGTGCCTGGCTGCTCTTCACTGAAAAGCTCATTCTGTGTACATTTTTGGCATACGTTTGCTCCTGCCGGGTCAGCTGAGCAGCGAATTTCTATTTAACCTCCTGCTATCATGAGAGACCTCAGGGCTGCATGTTTTGAGCCCAGTACTGATCCTGAAAAGCGTTTCCAACCCCACTTACAAGTAAAACTATCTAAAATGTGCCTGGCTGCTCTTCACTGAAAAGCTCATTCTGCGTACATTTTTGGCATACGTTTGCTCCTGCCGGGTCAGCTGAGCAGCGAATTTCTATTTACCACCTGCTATCATGAGAGACCTCAGGGCTGCATGTTTTGAGCCCAGTACTGATCCTGAACAGCGTTTCCAACCCCACTTACAAGTAAAACTAGCTAAAATGTGCCTGGCTGCTATTCACTGAAAAGCTCATTCTGCGTACATTTTTGGCATACATTTGCTCCTGCCGGGTCAGCTGAGAAGCGAATTTCTATTTAACCACCTGCTATCATGAGAGACCTCAGGGCTGCATGTTTTGAGCCCTGTACTGATCCTGAAAAGCGTTTCCAACCCCACTTACAAGTAAAACTAGCTAAAATGTGCCTGGATGCTAGTCACTGAAAAGCTCTTTCTGTGTACATTTTTGGCATACGTTTGCTCCTGCTGGGTCAGCCAAGTGGCAAATTTCTACTTAACCACCTGCTATCATGAGAGACCTCAGGGCTGCATCTTTTGAGCGCAGTACTGAGCCTGAAAAGTGTTTCCAACCCCACTTACAAGTAAAACTTGCTAGAATGTGCCAGGCTGCTCTTCACTGAAAAGCTCATTCTGCGTACATTTTTGGCATACATTTGCTCCTGCCGGGTCAGGTGAGCAGCGAAGTTCTACTTAACTACCTCCTATCAGGAGAGACCTCAGAGCTGCATCTTTTGAGCCCAGTACTGAGCCTGAAAAGCATTTCCAACCCCACTTACAAGTAAAACTAGCTAAAATGTGCCTGGCTGCTATTCACTGAAAAGCTCATTCTGTGTACATTTTTGGCATACGTTTGCTCCTGCTGGGTCAGCCAAGTGGCAAATTTCTACTTAACCACCTGCTATCATGAGAGACCTCAGGGCTGCATCTTTTGAGCGCAGTACTGAGCCTGAAAAGCGTTTCCAACCCCACTTACAAGTAAAACTAGCTAAAATGTGCCTGGCTGCTATTCACTGAAAAGATCATTCTGCATACATTTTTGGCATACGTTTGCTCCTGCTTGGTCAGCTGAGCAGCGAAGTTCTACTTAACTACCTCCTATCAGAAGAGACCTCAGAGCTGCATCTTTTGAGCCCAGTACTGAGCCTGAAAAGCATTTCCAACCCCACTTACAAGTAAAAGTAGCTAAAATGTGCCTGGCTGCTATTCACTGAAAAGCTCATTCTGCTTACATTTTTGGCATACGTTTGCTCCTACCGGGTCACCTGAGCAGCGAATTTCTATTTAACCTCCTGCTATCATGAGAGACCTCAGGGCTGCATGTTTTGAGCCCAGTACTGAGCCTGAAAAGCATTTCCAACCCCACTTACAAGTAAAACTAGCTAAAATGTGCCTGGCTGCTCTTCACTGAAAAGCTCATTCTGCGTACATTTTTGGCATACGTTTGCTCCTGCCGGGTCAGCTGAGCAGCGAATTTCTATTTAACCACCTGCTATCATGAGAAACCTCAGGGCTGCATGTTTTGAGCCCAGTACTGATCCTGAAAAGCGTTTCCAACCCCACTTACAAGTAAAACTAGCTAAAATGTGCCTGGCTGCTATTCACTGAAAAGCTCATTCTGTGTACATTTTTGGCATACGTTTGCTCCTGCTGGGTCAGCCAAGTGGCAAATTTCTACTTAACCACCTACTATCATGAGAGACCTCAGGGCTGCATGTTTTGAGCGCAGTACTGAGCCTGAAAAGCGTTTCCAACCCCACTTACAAGTAAAACTAGCTAAAATGTGCCTGGCTGCTATTCACTAAAAAGATCATTCTGCGTACATTTTTGGCATACGTTTGCTCCTGCTTGGTCAGCTGAGCAGCGAAGTTCTACTTAACTACCTCCTATCAGAAGAGACCTCAGAGCTGCATCTTTTGAGCCCAGTACTGAGCCTGAAAAGCATTTCCAACCCCACTTACAAGTAAAACTAGCTAAAATGTGCCTGGCTGCTGTTCACTGAAAAGCTCATTCTGCTTACATTTTTGGCATACGTTTGCTCCTACCGGGTCAGCTGAGCAGCGAATTTCTATTTAACCTCCTGCTATCATGAGAGACCTCATGGCTGCATGTTTTGAGCCCAGTACTGAGCCTGAAAAGCATTTCCAACCCCACTTACAAGTAAAACTAGCTAAAATGTGCCTGGCTGCTCTTCACTGAAAAGCTCATTCTGCGTACATTTTTGGCATACGTTTGCTCCTGCCGGGTCAGCTGTGCAGCGAAGTTCTACTTAACTACCTCCTATCAGGAGAGACCTCAGAGCTGCATCTTTTGAGCCCAGTACTGAGCCTGAAAAGCATTTCCAACCCCACTTACAAGTAAAACTAGCTAAAATGTGCCTGACTGCTATTCACTGAAAAGCTCATTCTGCTTACATTTTTGGCATACGTTTGCTCCTACCGGGTCAGCTGAGCAGCGAATTTCTATTTAACCACCTGCAATCATGAGAGACCTCAGGGCTGCATGTTTTGAGCCCAGTACTGAGCCTGAAAAGCGTTTCCAACCCCACTTACAAGTAAAACTAGCTAAAATGTGCCTGGCTGCTATTCACAGAAAAGCTCATTCTGCTTACATTTTTGGCATACGTTTGCTCCTACCGGGTCAGCTGAGCAGCGAATTTCTATTTAACCACCTGCTATCATGAGAGACCTCAGGGCTGCATGTTTTGAGCCCAGTACTGATCCTGAAAAGCGTTTCCAACCCCACTTACAAGTAAAACTAGCTAAAATGTGCCTGACTGCTATTCACTGAAAAGCTCATTCTGCTTACATTTTTGGCATACGTTTGCTCCTACCGGGTCAGCTGAGCAGCGAATTTCTATTTAACCACCTGCAATCATGAGAGACCTCAGGGCTGCATGTTTTGAGCCCAGTACTGAGCCTGAAAAGCGTTTCCAACCCCACTTACAAGTAAAACTAGCTAAAATGTGCCTGGCTGCTATTCACAGAAAAGCTCATTCTGCTTACATTTTTGGCATACGTTTGCTCCTACGGGGTCAGCTGAGCAGCGAATTTCTGTTTAACCACCTGCTATCATGAGAGACCTCAGGGCTGCATGTTTTGAGCCCAGTACTGTTCCTGAAAAGCGTTTCCAACCCCACTTACAAGTAAAACTAGCTAAAATGTGCCTCGCTGCTATTCACTGAAAAGCTCATTCTGTGTACATTTTTGGCATACGTTTGCTCCTGCTGGGTCATCCAAGGCAAATTTCTACTTAACCACCTGCTATCATGAGAGACCTCAGGGCTGCATCTTTTGAGCGCAGTACTGAGCCTGAAAAGCGTTTCCAACCCCACTTACAAGTAAAACTTGCTAGAATGTGTCTGTCTGCTCTTCACTGAAAAGCTCATTCGGCGTACATTTTTGGCATACATTTGCTCCTGCTTGGTCAGCTGAGCAGCGAATTTCTATTTAACCACCTACTATCATGAGAGACCTCAGGGCTGCATGTTTTGAGCCCAGTACTGATCCTGAAAAGCGTTTCCAACCCCACTTACAAGTAAAACTAGCTAAAATGTGCCTGGCTGCTATTCACTGAAAAGCTCATTCTGCTTACATTTTTGGCATACGTTTGCTCCTACCGGGTCAGCTGAGCAGCGAATTTCTATTTAACCACCTGCAATCATGAGAGACCTCAGGGCTGCATGTTTTGAGCCCAGTACTGAGCCTGAAAAGCGTTTCCAACCCCACTTACAAGTAAAACTAGCTAAAATGTGCCTGGCTGCTATTCACAGAAAAGCTAATTCTGCTTACATTTTTGGCATACGTTTGCTCCTACCGGGTCAGCTGAGCAGCGAATTTCTATTTAACCACCTGCTATCATGAGAGACCTCAGGGCTGCATGTTTTGAGCCCAGTACTGATCCTGAAAAGCGTTTCCAACCCCACTTACAAGTAAAACTAGCTAAAATGTGCCTGGCTGCTATTCACTGAAAAGCTCATTCTGTGTACATTTTTGGCATACGTTTGCTCCTGCTGGGTCAGCCAAGTGGCAAATTTCTACTTAACCACCTGCTATCATGAGAGACCTCAGGACTGCATCTTTTGAGCCCAGTACTGAGCCTGAAAAGCATTTCCAACCCCACTTACAAGTAAAACTAGCTAAAATGTACCTGACTGCTATTCACTGAAAAGCTTCATTCTGCTTACATTTTTGGCATACGTTTGCTCCTACCGGGTCAGCTGAGCAGCGAATTTCTATTTAACCACCTGCAATCATGATAGACCTCAGGGCTGCATGTTTTGAGCCCAGTACTGAGCCTGAAAAGCGTTTCCAACCCCACTTACAAGTAAAACTAGCTAAAATGTGCCTGGCTGCTATTCACAGAAAAGCTCATTCTGCTTACATTTTTGGCATACGTTTGCTCCTACCGGGTCAGCTGAGCAGCGAATTTCTATTTAACCTCCTGCTATCATGAGAGACCTCAGGGATGCATGTTTTGAGCCCAGTACTGAGCCTGAAAAGCATTTCCAACCCCACTTACAAGTAAAACTAGCTAAAATGTGCCTGGCTGCTCTTCACTGAAAAGCTCATTCTGCGTACATTTTTGGCATACGTTTGCTCCTGCCGGGTCAGCTGAGCAGCGAATTTCTATTTAACCACCTGCTATCATAAGAAACCTCAGGGCTGCATGTTTTGAGCCCAGTACTGATCCTGAAAAGCGTTTCCAACCCCACTTACAAGTAAAACTAGCTAAAATGTGCCTGGCTGCTATTCACTGAAAAGCTCATTCTGCTTACATTTTTGGCATACGTTTGCTCCTACCGGGTCAGCTGAGCAGCGAATTTCTATTTAACCTCCTGCTATCATGAGAGACCTCAGGGCTGCATGTTTTGAGCCCAGTACTGTTCCTGAAAAGCGTTTCCAACCCCACTTACAAGTAAAACTAGCTAAAATGTGCCTGGCTGCTATTCACTGAAAAGATCATTCTGCTTACATTTTTGGCATACGTTTGCTCCTACTGGGTCAGCTGAGCAGCGAATTTCTATTTAACCTCCTGCTATCATGAGAGACCTCAGGGCTGCATGTTTTGAGCCCAGTACTGTTCCTGAAAAGCGTTTCCAACTCCACTTACAAGTAAAACTAGCTAAAATGTGCCTGGCTGCTATTCACTGAAAAGCTCATTCTGCGTACATTTTTGGCATACATTTGCTCCTGCCGGGTCAGCTGAGAAGCGAAGTTCTACTTAACTACCTCCTATCAGAAGAGACCTCAGAGCTGCATCTTTTGAGCCCAGTACTGAGCCTGAAAAGCGTTTCCAACCCCACTTACAAGTAAAACTAGCTAAAATGTGCCTGGCTGCTCTTCACTGAAAAGCTCATTCGGCGTACATTTTTGGCATACGTTTGCTCCTGCTTGACAGCTGAGCAGCGAATTTCTATTTAACCACCTGCTATCATGAGAGACCTCAGGGCTGCATGTTTTGAGCCCAGTACTGATCCTGAAAAGCGTTTCCAACCCCACTTACAAGTAAAACTAGCTAAAATGTGCCTGGCTGCTATTCATTGAAAAGCTCATTCTGCGAACATTTTTGGCATACGTTTGCTCCTGCCGGGTTAGCTGAGCAGCGAATTTCTATTTAACCACCTGCTATCATGAGAGACCTCAGGGCTGCATGTTTTGAGCCCAGTACTGATCCTGAAAAGCGTTTCCAACCCCACTTACAAGTAAAACTAGCTAAAATGTGCCTGGATGCTAGTCACTGAAAAGCTCTTTCTGTGTACATTTTTGGCATACGTTTGCTCCTGCTGGGTCAGCCAAGTGGCAAATTTCTACTTAACCACCTGCTATCATGAGAGACCTCAGGGCTGCATCTTTTGAGCGCAGTACTGAGCCTGAAAAGTGTTTCCAACCCCACTTACAAGTAAAACTTGCTAGAATGTGCCAGGCTGCTCTTCACTGAAAAGCTCTTTCTGTGTACATTTTTGGCATACGTTTGCTCCTGCTGGGTCAGCCAAGTGGCAAATTTCTACTTAACCACCTCCTATCAGGAGAGACCTCAGAGCTGCATCTTTTGAGCCCAGTACTGAGCCTGAAAAGCATTTACAAGTAAAACTAGCTAAAATGTGCCTGGCTGCTCTTCACTGAAAAGCTCATTCTGCGTACATTTTTGGCATACGTTTGCTCCTGCCGGGTCAGCTGAGCAGCGAATTTCTATTTAACCACCTGCTATCATGAGAGACCTCAGGGCTGCATGTTTTGAGCCCAGTACTGATCCTGAAAAGCGTTTCCAACCCCACTTACAAGTAAAACTAGCTAAAATGTGCCTGGCTGCTCTTCACTGAAAAGCTCATTCTGCGTACATTTTTGGCATACGTTTGCTCCTGCCGGGTCAGCTGAGCAGCGAATTTCTATTTAACCTCCTGCTATCATGAGAGACCTCAGGGCTGCATGTTTTGAGCCCAGTACTGAGCCTGAAAAGCATTTCCAACCCCACTTACAAGTAAAACTAGCTAAAATGTGCCTGGCTGCTCTTCACTGAAAAGCTCATTCTGCGTACATTTTTGGCATACGTTTGCTCCTGCTGGGTCAGCTGAGCAGCGAATTTCTATTTAACCACCTGCTATCATGAGAGACCTCAGGGCTGCATGTTTTGAGCCCAGTACTGATCCTGAAAAGCGTTTCCAACCCCACTTACAAGTAAAACTATCTAAAATGTGCCTGGCTGCTCTTCACTGAAAAGCTCATTCTGCGAACATTTTTGGCATACGTTTGCTCCTGCCGGGTCAGCTGAGCAGCAAATTTCTATTTAACCACCTGCTATCATGAGAGACATCAGGGCTGCACGTTTTGAGCCCAGTACTGATCCTGAAAAGCGTTTCCAACCCCACTTACAAGTAAAACTAGCTAAAATGTGCCTGGCTGCTATTCACAGAAAAGCTAATTCTGCTTACATTTTTGGCATACGTTTGCTCCTACCGGGTCAGCTGAGCAGCGAATTTCTATTAACCACCTGCTATCATGAGAGACCTCAGGGCTGCATGTTTTGAGCCCAGTACTGATCCTGAAAAGCGTTTCCAACCCCACTTACAAGTAAAACTAGCTAAAATGTGCCTGGCTGCTATTCACTGAAAAGCTCATTCTGTGTACATTTTTGGCATACGTTTGCTCCTGCTGGGTCAGCCAAGTGGCAAATTTCTACTTAACCACCTGCTATCATGAGAGACCTCAGGGCTGCATCTTTTGAGCCCAGTACTGAGCCTGAAAAGCATTTCCAACCCCACTTACAAGTAAAACTAGCTAAAATGTGTCTGACTGCTATTCACTGAAAAGCTCATTCTGCTTACATTTTTGGCATACGTTTGCTCCTACCGGGTCAGCTGAGCAGCGAATTTCTATTTAACCACCTGCAATCATGCGAGACCTCAGGGCTGCATGTTTTGAGCCCAGTACTGAGCCTGAAAAGCGTTTCCAACCCCACTTACAAGTAAAACTAGCTAAAATGTGCCTGGCTGCTATTCACAGAAAAGCTCATTCGGCGTACATTTTTGGCATACGTTTGCTCCTGCTTGGTCAGCTGAGCAGCGAATTTCTATTTAACCACCTGCTTTCATGAGAGACCTCAGGGCTGCATGTTTTGAGCCCAGTACTGATCCTGAAAAGCGTTTCCAACCCCACTTACAAGTAAAACTAGCTAAAATGTGCCTGGCTGCTATTCACTGAAAAGCTCATTCTGTGTACATTTTTGGCATACGTTTGCTCCTGCTGGGTCAGCCAAGTGGCAAATTTCTACTTAACCACCTGCTATCATGAGAGACCTCAGGGCTGCATCTTTTGAGCCCAGTACTGAGCCTGAAAAGCATTTCCAACCCCACTTACAAGTAAAACTAGCTAAAATGTGTCTGACTGCTATTCACTGAAAAGCTCATTCTGCTTACATTTTTGGCATACGTTTGCTCCTACCGGGTCAGCTGAGCAGCGAATTTCTATTTAACCTCCTGCTATCATGAGAGACCTCAGGGATGCATGTTTTGAGCCCAGTACTGAGCCTGAAAAGCATTTCCAACCCCACTTACAAGTAAAACTAGCTAAAATGTGCCTGGCTGCTCTTCACTGAAAACCTCATTCTGCTTACATTTTTGGCATACGTTTGCTCCTACCGGGTCAGCTGAGCAGCGAATTTCTATTTAACCACCTGCAATCATGAGAGACCTCAGGGCTGCATGTTTTGAGCCCAGTACTGAGCCTGAAAAGCGTTTCCAACCCCACTTACAAGTAAAACTAGCTAAAATGTGCCTGGCTGCTATTCACAGAAAAGCTCATTCGGCGTACATTTTTGGCATAATTTTGCTCCTGCTTGGTCAGCTGAGCAGCGAATTTCTTTTTAACCACCTACTATCATGAGAGACCTCAGGGCTGCATGTTTTGAGCCCAGTACTGAGCCTGAAAAGCATTTCCAACCCCACTTACAAGTAAAACTAGCTAAAATGTGCCTGGCTGCTCTTCACTGAAAAGCTCATTCTGCGTACATTTTTGGCATACGTTTGCTCCTGCTGGGTCAGCTGAGCAGCGAATTTCTATTTAACCACCTGCTATCATGAGAGACCTCAGGGCTGCATGTTTTGAGCCCAGTACTGATCCTGAAAAGCGTTTCCAACCCCACTTACAAGTAAAACTATCTAAAATGTGCCTGGCTGCTCTTCACTGAAAAGCTCATTCTGCGAACATTTTTGGCAGACGTTTGCTCCTGCCGGGTCAGCTGAGCAGCAAATTTCTATTTAACCACCTGCTATCATGAGAGACATCAGGGCTGCACGTTTTGAGCCCAGTACTGATCCTGAAAAGCGTTTCCAACCCCACTTACAAGTAAAACTAGCTAAAATGTGCCTGGCTGCTATTCACAGAAAAGCTAATTCTGCTTACATTTTTGGCATACGTTTGCTCCTACCGGGTCAGCTGAGCAGCGAATTTCTATTAACCACCTGCTATCATGAGAGACCTCAGGGCTGCATGTTTTGAGCCCAGTACTGATCCTGAAAAGCGTTTCCAACCCCACTTACAAGTAAAACTAGCTAAAATGTGCCTGGCTGCTATTCACTGAAAAGCTCATTCTGTGTACATTTTTGGCATACGTTTGCTCCTGCTGGGTCAGCCAAGTGGCAAATTTCTACTTAACCACCTGCTATCATGAGAGACCTCAGGGCTGCATCTTTTGAGCCCAGTACTGAGCCTGAAAAGCATTTCCAACCCCACTTACAAGTAAAACTAGCTAAAATGTGTCTGACTGCTATTCACTGAAAAGCTCATTCTGCTTACATTTTTGGCATACGTTTGCTCCTACCGGGTCAGCTGAGCAGCGAATTTCTATTTAACCACCTGCAATCATGCGAGACCTCAGGGCTGCATGTTTTGAGCCCAGTACTGAGCCTGAAAAGCGTTTCCAACCCCACTTACAAGTAAAACTAGCTAAAATGTGCCTGGCTGCTATTCACAGAAAAGCTCATTCGGCGTACATTTTTGGCATACGTTTGCTCCTGCTTGGTCAGCTGAGCAGCGAATTTCTATTTAACCACCTGCTTTCATGAGAGACCTCAGGGCTGCATGTTTTGAGCCCAGTACTGATCCTGAAAAGCGTTTCCAACCCCACTTACAAGTAAAACTAGCTAAAATGTGCCTGGCTGCTATTCACTGAAAAGCTCATTCTGTGTACATTTTTGGCATACGTTTGCTCCTGCTGGGTCAGCCAAGTGGCAAATTTCTACTTAACCACCTGCTATCATGAGAGACCTCAGGGCTGCATCTTTTGAGCCCAGTACTGAGCCTGAAAAGCATTTCCAACCCCACTTACAAGTAAAACTAGCTAAAATGTGTCTGACTGCTATTCACTGAAAAGCTCATTCTGCTTACATTTTTGGCATACGTTTGCTCCTACCGGGTCAGCTGAGCAGCGAATTTCTATTTAACCTCCTGCTATCATGAGAGACCTCAGGGATGCATGTTTTGAGCCCAGTACTGAGCCTGAAAAGCATTTCCAACCCCACTTACAAGTAAAACTAGCTAAAATGTGCCTGGCTGCTCTTCACTGAAAACCTCATTCTGCTTACATTTTTGGCATACGTTTGCTCCTACCGGGTCAGCTGAGCAGCGAATTTCTATTTAACCACCTGCAATCATGAGAGACCTCAGGGCTGCATGTTTTGAGCCCAGTACTGAGCCTGAAAAGCGTTTCCAACCCCACTTACAAGTAAAACTAGCTAAAATGTGCCTGGCTGCTATTCACAGAAAAGCTCATTCGGCGTACATTTTTGGCATAATTTTGCTCCTGCTTGGTCAGCTGAGCAGCGAATTTCTTTTTAACCACCTACTATCATGAGAGACCTCAGGGCTGCATGTTTTGAGCCCAGTACTGAGCCTGAAAAGCGTTTCCAACCCCACTTACAAGTAAAACTTGCTAGAATGTGCCAGGCTGCTCTTCACTGAAAAGCTCATTCTGCGTACATTTTTGGCATACATTTGCTCCTGCCGGGTCAGCTGAGCAGCGAAGTTCTACTTAACTACCTCCTATCAGGAGAGACCTCAGAGCTGCATCTTTTGAGCCCAGTACTGAGCCTGAAAAGCATTTCCAACCCCACTTACAAGTAAAACTAGCTAAAATGTGCCTGGCTGCTCTTCACTGAAAAGCTCATTCTGCGTACATTTTTGGCATACCTTTGCTCCTGCCGGGTCAGCTGAGCAGCGAATTTCTATTTAACCACCTGCTATCACGAGAGACCTCAGGGCTGCATGTTTTGAGCCCAGTACTGATCCTGAAAAGCGTTTCCAACCCCACTTACAAGTAAAACTAGCTAAAATGTACCTGGCTGCTATTCACTGAAAAGCTCATTCTGTGTACATTTTTGGCATACGTTTGCTCCTGCCGGGTCAGCTGAGCAGCGAATTTCTATTTAACCACCTGCTATCATTGAAGACCTCAGGGCTGCATGTTTTGAGGCCAGTACTGATCCTGAAACGCGTTTCCAACCCCACTTACAAGTAAAACTAGCTAAAATGTGCCTGGCTGCTATTCACTGAAAAGCTCATGCTGTGTACATTTTTGGCATACGTTTGCTCCTGCTGGGTCAGCCAAGTGGACAAACTTCTACTTAACCACCTGCTATCATGAGAGACCTCAGGGCTGCATCTTTTGAGCGCAGTACTGAGCCTGAAAAGCGTTTCCAACCCCACTTACAAGTAAAACTTGCTAGAATGTGCCTGGCTGCTCTTCACTGAAATGCTCATTCTGCGTACATTTTTGGCATACGTTTGCTCCTACAGGGTCAGCTGAGCTAGAATTTCTATTTAACCACCTGCTATCATGAGAGACCTCAGGGCTGCATGTCTTGAGCCCAGTACTGATCCTGTAAAGCGTTTCCAACCCCACTTACAAGTAAAACAAGCTAAAATGTGCCTGGCTGCTACTCATTGAAAAGCTCATTCTGTGTACATTTTTGGCATACGTTTGCTCCTGCTGGGTCAGCCAAGTGGCAAACTTCTACTTAACCACCTGCTATCATGAGAGACCTCAAGGCTGCATCTTTTGAGCGCAGTACTGAGCCTGAAAAGCGTTTCCAACCCCACTTACAAGTAAAACTTGCTAGAATGTGCCTGGCTGCTCTTCACTGAAAAGCTCATTCTGCGTACATTTTTAGCATACATTTGCTCCTGCCGGGTCAGCTGAGCAGCGAAGTACTACTTAACTACCTCCTATCAGGAGAGACCTCAGAGGTGCATCTTTTGAGCCCAGTACTGAGCCTGAAAAGCATTTCCAATCCCACTTACAAGTAAAACTAGCTAAAATGTGCCTGGCTGCTCTTCACTGAAAAGCTCATTCTGCGTACATTTTTGGCATACGTTTGCTCCTGCCGGGTCAGCTGAGCAGCGAATTTCTATTTAACCACCTGCTATCATGGAAGACCTCAGGGCTGCATGTTTTGAGGCCAGTACTGATCCTGAAAAGCGTTTCCAACCCCACTTACAAGTAAAACTAGCTAAAATGTGCCTGGCTGCTATTCACTGAAAAGCTCATTCTGTGTACATTTTTGGCATACATTTGCTCCTGCCGGGTCAGCTGAGCAACGAAGTTCTACTTAACTACCTCCTATCAGGAGAGACCTCAGAGCTGCATCTTTTGAGCCCAGTACTGAGCCTGAAAAGCATTTCCAACCCCACTTACAAGTAAAACTAGCTAAAATGTGCCTGGCTGCTATTCACTGAAAAGCTCATTCTGCGTACATTTTTGGCATACGTTTGCTCCTGCCGGGTCAGCTGAGCAGCGAATTTCTATTTAACCACCTGCTATCATGAGAGACCTCAGGGCTGCATGTTTTGAGGCCAGTACTGATCCTGAAAAGCGTTTCCAACCCCACTTACAAGTAAAACTAGCTAAAATGTGCCTGGCTGCTATTCACTGAAAAGATCATTCTGCGTACATTTTTGGCATACGTTTGGTCCTGCTTGGTCAGCTGAGCAGCGAAGTTCTACTTAACTACCTCCTATCAGAAGAGACCTCAGAGCTGCATCTTTTGAGCCCAGTTCTGAGCCTGAAAAGCATTTCCAACCCCACTTACAAGTAAAACTAGCTAAAATGTGCCTGGCTGCTATTCACTGAAAAGCTCATTCTGCTTACATTTTTGGCATACGTTTGCTCCTACCGGGTCAGCTGAGCAGCGAATTTCTATTTAACCTCCTGCTATCATGAGAGACCTCAGGGCTGCATGTTTTGAGCCCAGTACTGAGCCTGAAAAGCATTTCCAACCCCACTTACAAGTAAAACTAGCTAAAATGTGCCTGGCTGCTCTTCACTGAAAAGCTCATTCTGCGTACATTTTTGGCATACGTTTGCTCCTGCCGGGTCAGCTGTGCAGCGAAGTTCTCCTTAACTACCTCCTATCAGGAGAGACCTCAGAGCTGCATCTTTTGAGCCCAGTACTGAGCCTGAAAAGCATTTCCAACCCCACTTGCAAGTAAAACTAGCTAAAATGTGCCTGACTGCTATTCACTGAAAAGCTCATTCTGCTTACATTTTTGGCATACGTTTGCTCCTACCGGGTCAGCTGAGCAGCGAATTTCTATTTAACCACCTGCAATCATGAGAGACCTCAGGGCTGCATGTTTTGAGCCCAGTACTGAGCCTGAAAAGCGTTTCCAAACCCACTTACAAGTAAAACTAGCTAAAATGTGCCTGGCTGCTATTCACAGAAAAGCTCATTCTGCTTACATTTTTGGCATACGTTTGCTCCTACCGGGTCAGCTGAGCAGCGAATTTCTATTTAACCACCTGCTATCATGAGAGACCTCAGGGCTGCATGTTTTGAGCCCAGTACTGATCCTGAAAAGCGTTTCCAACCCCACTTACAAGTAAAACTAGCTAAAATGTGCCTGGCTGCTATTCACTGAAAAGCTCATTCTGTGTACATTTTTGGCATACGTTTGCTCCTGCCGGGTCAGCTGAGCAGCAAATTTCTGTTTAACCACCTGCTATCATGAGAGACCTCAGGGCTGCATGTTTTGAGCCCAGTACTGTTCCTGAAAAGCATTTCCAACCCCACTTACAAGTAAAACTAGCTAAAATGTGCCTGGCTGCTATTCACTGAAAAGCTCATTCTGTGTACATTTTTGGCATACGTTTGCTCCTGCTGGGTCATCCAAGGCAAATTTCTACTTAACCACCTGCTATCATGAGAGACCTCAGATGCATCTTTTGAGCGCAGTACTGAGCCTGAAAAGCGTTTCCAACCCCACTTACAAGTAAAACTTGCTAGAATGTGCCTGGCTGCTCTTCACTGAAAAGCTCATTCGGCGTACATTTTTGGCATACGTTTGGTCCTGCTTGGTCAGCTGAGCAGCGAATTTCTATTTAACCACCTGCTATCATGAGAGACCTCAGGGCTGCATGTTTTGAGCCCAGTACTGATCCTGAAAAGCGTTTCCAACCCCACTTACAAGTAAAACTAGCTAAAATGTGCCTGGCTGCTATTCATTGAAAAGCTCATTCTGCGAACATTTTTGGCATACGTTTGCTCCTGCCGGGTTAGCTGAGCAGCGAATTTCTATTTAACCACCTGCTATCATGAGAGACCTCAGGGCTGCATGTTTTGAGCCCAGTACTGATCCTGAAAAGCATTTCCAACCCCACTTACAAGTAAAACTAGCTAAAATGTGCCTGGATGCTAGTCACTGAAAAGCTCTTTCTGTGTACATTTTTGGCATACGTTTGCTCCTGCTGGGTCAGCCAAGTGGCAAATTTCTACTTAACCACCTGCTATCATGAGAGACCTCAGGGCTGCATCTTTTGAGCGCAGTACTGAGCCTGAAAAGTCTTACAAGTAAAACTTGCTAGAATGTGCCAGGCTGCTCTTCACTGAAAAGCTCTTTCTGTGTACATTTTTGGCATACGTTTGCTCCTGCTGGGTCAGCCAAGTGGCAAATTTCTACTTAACCACCTCCTATCAGGAGAGACCTCAGAGCTGCATCTTTTGAGCCCAGTACTGAGCCTGAAAAGCATTTACAAGTAAAACTAGCTAAAATGTGCCTGGCTGCTCTTCACTGAAAAGCTCATTCTGTGTACATTTTTGGCATACGTTTGCTCCTGCCGGGTCAGCTGAGCAGCGAATTTCTATTTAACCTCCTGCTATCATGAGAGACCTCAGGGCTGCATGTTTTGAGCCCAGTACTGATCCTGAAAAGCGTTTCCAACCCCACTTACAAGTAAAACTATCTAAAATGTGCCTGGCTGCTCTTCACTGAAAAGCTCATTCTGCGTACATTTTTGGCATACGTTTGCTCCTGCCGGGTCAGCTGAGCAGCGAATTTCTATTTAACCACCTGCTATCATGAGAGACCTCAGGGCTGCATGTTTTGAGCCCAGTACTGAGCCTGAAAAGCGTTTCCAACCCCACTTACAAGTAAAACTAGCTAAAATGTGCCTGGCTGCTCTTCACTGAAAAGCTCATTCTGCGTACATTTTTGGCATACGTTTGCTCCTGCCGGGTCAGCTGAGCAGCGAATTTCTATTTAACCACCTGCTATCATGAGAGACCTCAGGGCTGCATGTTTTGAGCCCAGTACTGATCCTGAAAAGCGTTTCCAACCCCACTTACAAGTAAAACTATCTAAAATGTGCCTGGCTGCTCTTCACTGAAAAGCTCATTCTGCGAACATTTTTGGTATACGTTTGCTCCTGCCGGGTCAGCTGAGCAGCAAATTTCTATTTAACCACCTGCTATCATGAGAGACATCAGGGCTGCACGTTTTGAGCCCAGTACTGATCCTGAAAAGCGTTTCCAACCCCACTTACAAGTAAAACTAGCCTGGATGCTAGTCACTGAAAAGCTCATTCTGCGTACATTTTTGGCATACGTTTGCTCCTGCCGGGTCAGCTGTGCAGCGAATTTCTATTTAACCACCTGCTATCATGAGAGACCTCAGGGCTGCATGTTTTGAGCCCAGTACTGATCCTGAACAGCGTTTCCAACCCCACTTACAAGTAAAACTAGCTAAAATGTGCCTGGCTGCTATTCACTGAAAAGCTCATTCTGCGTACATTTTTGCCATACATTTGCTCCTGCCGGGTCAGCTGAGAAGCGAATTTCTATTTAACCACCTGCTATCATGAGAGACCTCAGGGCTGCATGTTTTGAGCCCTGTACTGATCCTGAAAAGCGTTTCCAACCCCACTTACAAGTAAAACTAGCTAAAATGTGCCTGGATGCTAGTCACTGAAAAGCTCTTTCTGTGTACATTTTTGGCATACGTTTGCTCCTGCTGGGTCAGCCAAGTGGCAAATTTCTACTTAACCACCTGCTATCATGAGAGACCTCAGGGCTGCATCTTTTGAGCGCAGTACTGAGCCTGAAAAGTGTTTCCAACCCCACTTACAAGTAAAACTTGCTAGAATGTGCCAGGCTGCTCTTCACTGAAAAGCTCATTCTGCGTACATTTTTGGCATACATTTGCTCCTCCCGGGTCAGGTGAGCAGCGAAGTTCTACTTAACTACCTCCTATCAGGAGAGACCTCAGAGCTGCATCTTTTGAGCCCAGTACTGAGCCTGAAAAGCATTTCCAACCCCACTTACAAGTAAAACTAGCTAAAATGTGCCTGGCTGCTATTCACTGAAAAGCTCATTCTGTGTACATTTTTGGCATACGTTTGCTCCTGCTGGGTCAGCCAAGTGGCAAATTTCTACTTAACCACCTGCTATCATGAGAGACCTCAGGGCTGCATCTTTTGAGCGCAGTACTGAGCCTGAAAAGCGTTTCCAACCCCACTTACAAGTAAAACTAGCTAAAATGTGCCTGGCTGCTATTCACTGAAAAGATCATTCTGCATACATTTTTGGCATACGTTTGCTCCTGCTTGGTCAGCTGAGCAGCGAAGTTCTACTTAACTACCTCCTATCAGAAGAGACCTCAGAGCTGCATCTTTTGAGCCCAGTACTGAGCCTGAAAAGCATTTCCAACCCCACTTACAAGTAAAAGTAGCTAAAATGTGCCTGGCTGCTATTCACTGAAAAGCTCATTCTGCTTACATTTTTGGCATACGTTTGCTCCTACCGGGTCACCTGAGCAGCGAATTTCTATTTAACCTCCTGCTATCATGAGAGACCTCAGGGCTGCATGTTTTGAGCCCAGTACTGAGCCTGAAAAGCATTTCCAACCCCACTTACAAGTAAAACTAGCTAAAATGTGCCTGGCTGCTCTTCACTGAAAAGCTCATTCTGCGTACATTTTTGGCATACGTTTGCTCCTGCCGGGTCAGCTGAGCAGCGAATTTCTATTTAACCACCTGCTATCATGAGAAACCTCAGGGCTGCATGTTTTGAGCCCAGTACTGATCCTGAAAAGCGTTTCCAACCCCACTTACAAGTAAAACTAGCTAAAATGTGCCTGGCTGCTATTCACTGAAAAGCTCATTCTGTGTACATTTTTGGCATACGTTTGCTCCTGCTGGGTCAGCCAAGTGGCAAATTTCTACTTAACCACCTACTATCATGAGAGACCTCAGGGCTGCATGTTTTGAGCGCAGTACTGAGCCTGAAAAGCGTTTCCAACCCCACTTACAAGTAAAACTAGCTAAAATGTGCCTGGCTGCTATTCACTAAAAAGATCATTCTGCGTACATTTTTGGCATACGTTTGCTCCTGCTTGGTCAGCTGAGCAGCGAAGTTCTACTTAACTACCTCCTATCAGAAGAGACCTCAGAGCTGCATCTTTTGAGCCCAGTACTGAGCCTGAAAAGCATTTCCAACCCCACTTACAAGTAAAACTAGCTAAAATGTGCCTGGCTGCTGTTCACTGAAAAGCTCATTCTGCTTACATTTTTGGCATACGTTTGCTCCTACCGGGTCAGCTGAGCAGCGAATTTCTATTTAACCTCCTGCTATCATGAGAGACCTCAGGGCTGCATGTTTTGAGCCCAGTACTGAGCCTGAAAAGCATTTCCAACCCCACTTACAAGTAAAACTAGCTAAAATGTGCCTGGCTGCTCTTCACTGAAAAGCTCATTCTGCGTACATTTTTGGCATACGTTTGCTCCTGCCGGGTCAGCTGTGCAGCGAAGTTCTACTTAACTACCTCCTATCAGGAGAGACCTCAGAGCTGCATCTTTTGAGCCCAGTACTGAGCCTGAAAAGCATTTCCAACCCCACTTACAAGTAAAACTAGCTAAAATGTGCCTGACTGCTATTCACTGAAAAGCTCATTCTGCTTACATTTTTGGCATACGTTTGCTCCTACCGGGTCAGCTGAGCAGCGAATTTCTATTTAACCACCTGCAATCATGAGAGACCTCAGGGCTGCATGTTTTGAGCCCAGTACTGAGCCTGAAAAGCGTTTCCAACCCCACTTACAAGTAAAACTAGCTAAAATGTGCCTGGCTGCTATTCACAGAAAAGCTCATTCTGCTTACATTTTTGGCATACGTTTGCTCCTACCGGGTCAGCTGAGCAGCGAATTTCTATTTAACCACCTGCTATCATGAGAGACCTCAGGGCTGCATGTTTTGAGCCCAGTACTGATCCTGAAAAGCGTTTCCAACCCCACTTACAAGTAAAACTAGCTAAAATGTGCCTGACTGCTATTCACTGAAAAGCTCATTCTGCTTACATTTTTGGCATACGTTTGCTCCTACCGGGTCAGCTGAGCAGCGAATTTCTATTTAACCACCTGCAATCATGAGAGACCTCAGGGCTGCATGTTTTGAGCCCAGTACTGAGCCTGAAAAGCGTTTCCAACCCCACTTACAAGTAAAACTAGCTAAAATGTGCCTGGCTGCTATTCACAGAAAAGCTCATTCTGCTTACATTTTTGGCATACGTTTGCTCCTAGGTCAGCTGAGCAGCGAATTTCTGTTTAACCACCTGCTATCATGAGAGACCTCAGGGCTGCATGTTTTGAGCCCAGTACTGTTCCTGAAAAGCGTTTCCAACCCCACTTACAAGTAAAACTAGCTAAAATATGCCTCGCTGCTATTCACTGAAAAGCTCATTCTGTGTACATTTTTGGCATACGTTTGCTCCTGCTGGGTCATCCAAGGCAAATTTCTACTTAACCACCTGCTATCATGAGAGACCTCAGGGCTGCATCTTTTGAGCGCAGTACTGAGCCTGAAAAGCGTTTCCAACCCCACTTACAAGTAAAACTTGCTAGAATGTGTCTGGCTGCTCTTCACTGAAAAGCTCATTCGGCGTACATTTTTGGCATACATTTGCTCCTGCTTGGTCAGCTGAGCAGCGAATTTCTATTTAACCACCTACTATCATGAGAGACCTCAGGGCTGCATGTTTTGAGCCCAGTACTGATCCTGAAAAGCGTTTCCAACCCCACTTACAAGTAAAACTAGCTAAAATGTGCCTGGCTGCTATTCACTGAAAAGCTCATTCTGCTTACATTTTTGGCATACGTTTGCTCCTACCGGGTCAGCTGAGCAGCGAATTTCTATTTAACCACCTGCAATCATGAGAGACCTCAGGGCTGCATGTTTTGAGCCCAGTACTGAGCCTGAAAAGCGTTTCCAACCCCACTTACAAGTAAAACTAGCTAAAATGTGCCTGGCTGCTATTCACAGAAAAGCTAATTCTGCTTACATTTTTGGCATACGTTTGCTCCTACCGGGTCAGCTGAGCAGCGAATTTCTATTTAACCACCTGCTATCATGAGAGACCTCAGGGCTGCATGTTTTGAGCCCAGTACTGATCCTGAAAAGCGTTTCCAACCCCACTTACAAGTAAAACTAGCTAAAATGTGCCTGGCTGCTATTCACTGAAAAGCTCATTCTGCGAACATTTTTGGCATACGTTTGCTCCTGCCGGGTCAGCTGAGCAGCAAATTTCTATTTAACCACCTGCTATCATGAGAGACATCAGGGCTGCACGTTTTGAGCCCAGTACTGATCCTGAAAAGCGTTTCCAACCCCACTTACAAGTAAAACTAGCTAAAATGTGCCTGGATGCTAGTCACTGAAAAGCTCATTCTGCGTACATTTTTGGCATACGTTTGCTCCTGCCGGGTCAGCTGAGCAGCGAATTTCTATTTAACCACCTGCTATCATGAGAGACATCAGGGCTGCATGTTTTGAGCCCAGTACTGATCCTGAACAGCGTTTCCAACCCCACTTACAAGTAAAACTAGCTAAAATGTGCCTGGCTGCTATTCACTGAAAAGCTCATTCTGCGTACATTTTTGGCATACATTTTCTCCTGCCGGGTCAGCTGAGAAGCGAATTTCTATTTAACCACCTGCTATCATGAGAGACCTCAGGGCTGCATGTTTTGAGCCCTGTACTGATCCTGAAAAGCGTTTCCAACCCCACTTACAAGTAAAACTAGCTAAAATGTGCCTGGATGCTAGTCACTGAAAAGCTCATTCTGTGTACATTTTTGGCATACGTTTGCTCCTGCTGGGTCAGCCAAGTGGCAAATTTCTACTTAACCACCTGCTATCATGGGAGACCTCAGGGCTGCATCTTTTGAGCGCAGTACTGAGCCTGAAAAGTGTTTCCAACCCCACTTACAAGTAAAACTTGCTAGAATGTGCCAGGCTGCTCTTCACTGAAAAGCTCATTCTGCGTACATTTTTGGCATACATTTGCTCCTGCCGGGTCAGGTGAGCAGCGAAGTTCTACTTAACTACCTCCTATCAGGAGAGACCTCAGAGCTGCATCTTTTGAGCCCAGTACTGAGCCTGAAAAGCATTTCCAACCCCACTTACAAGTAAAACTAGCTAAAATGTGCCTGGCTGCTATTCACTGAAAAGCTCATTCTGTGTACATTTTTGGCATACGTTTGCTCCTGCTGGGTCAGCCAAGTGGCAAATTTCTACTTAACCACCTGCTATCATGAGAGACCTCAGGGCTGCATGTTTTGAGCGCAGTACTGAGCCTGAAAAGCGTTTCCAACCCCACTTACAAGTAAAACTAGCTACAATGTGCCTGGCTGCTATTCACTGAAAAGATCATTCTGCATACATTTTTGGCATACGTTTGCTCCTGCTTGGTCAGCTGAGCAGCGAAGTTCTACTTAACTACCTCCTATCAGAAGAGACCTCAAGCTGCATCTTTTGAGCCCAGTACTGAGCCTGAAAAGCATTTCCAACCCCACTTACAAGTAAAAGTAGCTAAAATGTGCCTGGCTGCTATTCACTGAAAAGCTCATTCTGCTTACATTTTTGGCATACGTTTGCTCCTACCGGGTCAGCTGAGCAGCGAATTTCTATTTAACCTCCTGCTATCATGAGAGACCTCAGGGCTGCTTGTTTTGAGCCCAGTACTGAGCCTGAAAAGCATTTCCAACCCCACTTACAAGTAAAACTAGCTAAAATGTGCCTGGCTGCTCTTCGCTGAAAAGCTCATTCTGCGTACATTTTTGGCATACGTTTGCTCCTGCCGGGTCAGCTGAGCAGCGAATTTCTATTTAACCACCTGCTATCATGAGAAACCTCAGGTCTGCATGTTTTGAGCCCAGTACTGATCCTGAAAAGCGTTTCCAACCCCACTTACAAGTAAAACTAGCTAAAATGTGCCTGGCTGCTACACTGAAAAGCTCATTCTGTGTACATTTTTGGCATACGTTTGCTCCTGCTGGGTCAGCCAAGTGGCAAATTTCTACTTAACCACCTACTATCATGAGAGACCTCAGGGCTGCATGTTTTGAGCGCAGTACTGAGCCTGAAAAGCGTTTCCAACCCCACTTACAAGTAAAACTAGCTAAAATGTGCCTGGCTGCTATTCACTAAAAAGATCATTCTGCGTACATTTTTGGCATACGTTTGCTCCTGCTTGGTCAGCTGAGCAGCGAAGTTCTACTTAACTACCTCCTATCAGAAGAGACCTCAGAGCTGCATCTTTTGAGCCCAGTACTGAGCCTGAAAAGCATTTCCAACCCCACTTACAAGTAAAACTAGCTAAAATGTGCCTGGCTGCTGTTCACTGAAAAGCTCATTCTGCTTACATTTTTGGCATACGTTTGCTCCTACCGGGTCAGCTGAGCAGCGAATTTCTATTTAACCTCCTGCTATCATGAGAGACCTCAGGGCTGCATGTTTTGAGCCCAGTACTGAGCCTGAAAAGCATTTCCAATCCCACTTACAAGTAAAACTAGCTAAAATGTGCCTGGCTGCTCTTCACTGAAAAGCTCATTCTGCGTACATTTTTGGCATACGTTTGCTCCTGCCGGGTCAGCTGTGCAGCGAAGTTCTACTTAACTACCTCCTATCAGGAGAGACCTCAGAGCTGCATCTTTTGAGCCCAGTACTGAGCCTGAAAAGCATTTCCAACCCCACTTACAAGTAAAACTAGCTAAAATGTGCCTGACTGCTATTCACTGAAAAGCTCATTCTGCTTACATTTTTGGCATACGTTTGCTCCTACCGGGTCACCTGAGCAGCGAATTTCTATTTAACCTCCTGCTATCATGAGAGACCTCAGGGCTGCATGTTTTGAGCCCAGTACTGAGCCTGAAAAGCGTTTCCAACCCCACTTACAAGTAAAACTAGCTAAAATGTGCCTGGCTGCTATTCACAGAAAAGCTCATTCTGCTTACATTTTTGGCATACGTTTGCTCCTACCGGGTCAGCTGAGCAGCGAATTTCTATTTAACCACCTGCTATCATGAGCGACCTCAGGGCTGCATGTTTTGAGCCCAGTACTGATCCTGAAAAGCGTTTCCAACCCCACTTACAAGTAAAACTAGCTAAAATGTGCCTGACTGCTATTCACTGAAAAGCTCATTCTGCTTACATTTTTGGCATACGTTTGCTCCTACCGGGTCAGCTGAGCAGCGAATTTCTATTTAACCACCTGCAATCATGAGAGACCTCAGGGCTGCATGTTTTGAGCCCAGTACTGAGCCTGAAAAGCGTTTCCAACCCCACTTACAAGTAAAACTAGCTAAAATGTGCCTGGCTGCTATTCACAGAAAAGCTCATTCTGCTTACATTTTTGGCATACGTTTGCTCCTACCGGGTCAGCTGAGCAGCGAATTTCTGTTTAACCACCTGCTATCATGAGAGACCTCAGGGCTGCATGTTTTGAGCCCAGTACTGTTCCTGAAAAGCTTTTCCAACCCCACTTACAAGTAAAACTAGCTAAAATGTGCCTCGCTGCTATTCACTGAAAAGCTCATTCTGTGTACATTTTTGGCATACGTTTGCTCCTGCTGGGTCATCCAAGGCAAATTTCTACTTAACCACCTGCTATCATGAGAGACCTCAGGGCTGCATCTTTTGAGCGCAGTACTGAGCCTGAAAAGCGTTTCCAACCCCACTTACAAGTAAAACTTGCTAGAATGTGTCTGGCTGCTCTTCACTGAAAAGCTCATTCGGCGTACATTTTTGGCATACGTTTGCTCCTGCTTGGTCAGCTGAGCAGCGAATTTCTATTTAACCACCTACTATCATGAGAGACCTCAGGGCTGCATGTTTTGAGCCCAGTACTGATCCTGAAAAGCGTTTCCAACCCCACTTACAAGTAAAACTAGCTAAAATGTGCCTGGCTGCTATTCACTGAAAAGCTCATTCTGCTTACATTTTTGGCATACGTTTGCTCCTACCGGGTCAGCTGAGCAGCGAATTTCTATTTAACCACCTGCAATCATGAGAGACCTCAGGGCTGCATGTTTTGAGCCCAGTACTGAGCCTGAAAAGCGTTTCCAACCCCACTTACAAGTAAAACTAGCTAAAATGTGCCTGGCTGCTATTCACAGAAAAGCTAATTCTGCTTACATTTTTGGCATACGTTTGCTCCTACCGGGTCAGCTGAGCAGCGAATTTATGTTTAACCACCTGCTATCATGAGAGACCTCAGGGCTGCATGTTTTGAGCCCAGTACTGTTCCTGAAAAGCGTTTCCAACCCCACTTACAAGTAAAACTAGCTAAAATGTGCATGGCTGCTCTTCACTGAAAAGCTCATTCTGCGTACATTTTTGGCATACGTTTGCTCCTGCCGGGTCAGCTGAGCAGCGAATTTCTATTTAACCACCTGCTATCATGAGAGACCTCAGGGCTGCATGTTTTGAGCCCAGTACTGATCCTGAAAAGCGTTTCCAACCACACTTACAAGTAAAACTAGCTAAAATGTGCCTGGCTGCTATTCACTGAAAAGCTCATTCTGTGTACATTTTTGGCATACGTTTGCTCCTGCTGGGTCAGCCAAGTGGCAAATTTCTACTTAACCACCTGCTATCATGAGAGACCTCAGGGCTGCATGTTTTGAGCCCAGTACTGATCCTGAAAAGCGTTTCCAACCCCACTTACAAGTAAAACTAGCTAAAATGTGCCTGGCTGCTATTCACTGAAAAGCTCATTCTGCTTACATTTTTGGCATACGTTTGCTCCTACTGGGTCAGCTGAGCAGCGAATTTCTATTTAACCTCCTGCTACCATGAGAGACCTCAGGGCTGCATGTTTTGAGCCCAGTACTGTTCCTGAAAAGCATTTCCAACCCCACTTACAAGTAAAACTAGCTAAAATGTGCCTGGCTGCTCTTCACTGAAAAGCTCATTCTGCGTACATTTTTGGCATACGTTTGCTCCTGCCGGGTCAGCTGTGCAGCGAAGTTCTACTTAACTACCTCCTATCAGGAGAGACCTCAGAGCTGCATCTTTTGAGCCCTGTACTGAGCCTGAAAAGCATTTCCAACCCCACTTACAAGTAAAACTAGCTAAAATGTGCCTGACTGCTATTCACTGAAAAGCTCATTCTGCTTACATTTTTGGCATACGTTTGCTCCTACCGGGTCAGCTGAGCAGCGAATTTCTATTTAACCACCTGCAATCATGAGAGACCTCAGGGCTGCATGTTTTGAGCCCAGTACTGAGCCTGAAAAGCGTTTCCAACCCCACTTACAAGTAAAACTAGCTAAAATGTGCCTGGCTGCTATTCACAGAAAAGCTCATTCTGCTTACATTTTTGGCATACGTTTGCTCCTACCGGGTCAGCTGAGCAGCGAATTTCTATTTAACCACCTGCTATCATGAGAGACCTCAGGGCTGCATGTTTTGAGCCCAGTACTGATCCTGAAAAGCGTTTCCAACCCCACTTACAAGTAAAACTAGCTAAAATGTGCCTGACTGCTATTCACTGAAAAGCTCATTCTGCTTACATTTTTGGCATACGTTTGCTCCTACCGGGTCAGCTGAGCAGCGAATTTCTATTTAACCACCTGCAATCATGAGAGACCTCAGGGCTCCATGTTTTGAGCCCAGTACTGAGCCTGAAAAGCGTTTCCAACCCCACTTACAAGTAAAACTAGCTAAAATGTGCCTGGCTGCTATTCACAGAAAAGCTCATTCTGCTTACATTTTTGGCATACGTTTGCTCCTACGGGGTCAGCTGAGCAGCGAATTTCTGTTTAACCACCTGCTATCATGAGAGACCTCAGGGCTGCATGTTTTGAGCCCAGTACTGTTCCTGAAAAGCGTTTCCAACCCCACTTACAAGTAAAACTAGCTAAAATGTGCCTCGCTGCTATTCACTGAAAAGCTCATTCTGTGTACATTTTTGGCATACGTTTGCTCCTGCTGGGTCATCCAAGGCAAATTTCTACTTAACCACCTGCTATCATGAGAGACCTCAGGGCTGCATCTTTTGAGCGCAGTACTGAGCCTGAAAAGCGTTTCCAACCCGACTTACAAGTAAAACTTGCTAGAATGTGTCTGGCTGCTCTTCACTGAAAAGCTCATTCGGCGTACATTTTTGGCATACATTTGCTCCTGCTTGGTCAGCTGAGCAGCGAATTTCTATTTAACCACCTACTATCAGGAGAGACCTCAGGGCTGCATGTTTTGAGCCCAGTACTGATCCTGAAAAGCGTTTCCAACCCCACTTACAAGTAAAACTAGCTAAAATGTGCCTGGCTGCTATTCACTGAAAAGCTCATTCTGCTTACATTTTTGGCATACGTTTGCTCCTACCGGGTCAGCTGAGCAGCGAATTTCTATTTAACCACCTGCAATCATGAGAGACCTCAGGGCTGCATGTTTTGAGCCCAGTACTGAGCCTGAAAAGCGTTTCCAACCCCACTTACAAGTAAAACTAGCTAAAATGTGCCTGGCTGCTATTCACAGAAAAGCTAATTCTGCTTACATTTTTGGCATACGTTTGCTCCTACCGGGTCAGCTGAGCAGCGAATTTCTATTTAACCACCTGCTATCATGAGAGACCTCAGGGCTGCATGTTTTGAGCCCAGTACTGATCCTGAAAAGCGTTTCCAACCCCACTTACAAGTAAAACTAGCTAAAATGTGCCTGGCTGCTATTCACTGAAAAGCTCATTCTGTGTACATTTTTGGCATACGTTTGCTCCTGCTGGGTCAGCCAAGTGGCAAATTTCTACTTAACCACCTGCTATCATGAGAGACCTCAGGACTGCATCTTTTGAGCCCAGTACTGAGCCTGAAAAGCATTTCCAACCCCACTTACAAGTAAAACTAGCTAAAATGTGCCTGACTGCTATTCACTGAAAAGCTTCATTCTGCTTACATTTTTGGCATACGTTTGCTCCTACCGGGTCAGCTGAGCAGCGAATTTCTATTTAACCACCTGCAATCATGACAGACCTCAGGGCTGCATGTTTTGAGCCCAGTACTGAGCCTGAAAAGCGTTTCCAACCCCACTTACAAGTAAAACTAGCTAAAATGTGCCTGGCTGCTATTCACAGAAAAGCTCATTCTGCTTACATTTTTGGCATACGTTTGCTCCTACCGGGTCAGCTGAGCAGCAAATTTCTATTTAACCTCCTGCTATCATGAGAGACCTCAGGGATGCATGTTTTGAGCCCAGTACTGAGCCTGAAAAGCATTTCCAACCCCACTTACAAGTAAAACTAGCTAAAATGTGCCTGGCTGCTCTTCACTGAAAAGCTCATTCTGCCTACATTTTTGGCATACGTTTGCTCCTGCCGGGTCAGCTGAGCAGCGAATTTCTATTTAACCACCTGCTATCATAAGAAACCTCAGGGCTGCATGTTTTGAGCCCAGTACTGATCCTGAAAAGCGTTTCCAACCCCACTTACAAGTAAAACTAGCTAAAATGTGCCTGGCTGCTATTCACTGAAAAGCTCATTCTGCTTACATTTTTGGCATATGTTTGCTCCTACCGGGTCAGCTGAGCAGCGAATTTCTATTTAACCTCCTGCTATCATGAGAGACCTCAGGGCTGCATGTTTTGAGCCCAGTACTGTTCCTGAAAAGCGTTTCCAACCCCACTTACAAGTAAAACTAGCTAAAATGTGCCTGGCTGCTATTCACTGAAAAGATCATTCTGCTTACATTTTTGGCATACGTTTGCTCCTACTGGGTCAGCTGAGCAGCGAATTTCTATTTAACCTCCTGCTATCATGAGAGACCTCAGGGCTGCATGTTTTGAGCCCAGTACTGTTCCTGAAAAGCGTTTCCAACCTCACTTACAAGTAAAACTAGCTAAAATGTGCCTGGCTGCTATTCACTGAAAAGCTCATTCTGCGTACATTTTTGGCATACATTTGCTCCTGCCGGGTCAGCTGAGAAGCGAAGTTCTACTTAACTACCTCCTATCAGAAGAGACCTCAGAGCTGCATCTTTTGAGCCCAGTACTGAGCCTGAAAAGCGTTTCCAACCCCACTTACAAGTAAAACTAGCTAAAATGTGCCTGGCTGCTCTTCACTGAAAAGCTCATTCGGCGTACATTTTTGGCATACGTTTGCTCCTGCTTGACAGCTGAGCAGCGAATTTCTATTTAACCACCTGCTATCATGAGAGACCTCAGGGCTGCATGTTTTGAGCCCAGTACTGATCCTGAAAAGCGTTTCCAACCCCACTTACAAGTAAAACTAGCTAAAATGTGCCTGGCTTCTATTCATTGAAAAGCTCATTCTGCGAACATTTTTGGCATACGTTTGCTCCTGCCGGGTTAGCTGAGCAGCGAATTTCTATTTAACCACCTGCTATCATGAGAGACCTCAGGGCTGCATGTTTTGAGCCCAGTACTGATCCTGAAAAGCGTTTCCAACCCCACTTACAAGTAAAACTAGCTAAAATGTGCCTGGATGCTAGTCACTGAAAAGCTCTTTCTGTGTACATTTTTGGCATACGTTTGCTCCTGCTGGGTCAGCCAAGTGGCAAATTTCTACTTAACCACCTGCTATCATGAGAGACCTCAGGGCTGCATCTTTTGAGCGCAGTACTGAGCCTGAAAAGTGTTTCCAACCCCACTTACAAGTAAAACTTGCTAGAATGTGCCAGGCTGCTCTTCACTGAAAAGCTCTTTCTGTGTACATTTTTGGCATACGTTTGCTCCTGCTGGGTCAGCCAAGTGGCAAATTTCTACTTAACCACCTCCTATCAGGAGAGACCTCAGAGCTGCATCTTTTGAGCCCAGTACTGAGCCTGAAAAGCATTTACAAGTAAAACTAGCTAAAATGTGCCTGGCTGCTCTTCACTGAAAAGCTCATTCTGCGTACATTTTTGGCATACGTTTGCTCCTGCCGGGTCAGCTGAGCAGCGAATTTCTATTTAACCACCTGCTATCATGAGAGACCTCAGGGTTGCATGTTTTGAGCCCAGTACTGATCCTGAAAAGCGTTTCCAACCCCACTTACAAGTAAAACTAGCTAAAATGTGCCTGGCTGCTCTTCACTGAAAAGCTCATTCTGCGTACATTTTTGGCATACGTTTGCTCCTGCCGGGTCAGCTGAGCAGCGAATTTCTATTTAACCTCCTGCTATCATGAGAGACCTCAGGGCTGCATGTTTTGAGCCCAGTACTGAGCCTGAAAAGCATTTCCAACCCCACTTACAAGTAAAACTAGCTAAAATGTGCCTGGCTGCTCTTCACTGAAAAGCTCATTCTGCGTACATTTTTGGCCTACGTTTGCTCCTGCCGGGTCAGCTGAGCAGCGAATTTCTATTTAACCACCTGCTATCATGAGAGACATCAGGGCTGCATGTTTTGAGCCCAGTACTGATCCTGAACAGCGTTTCCAACCCCACTTACAAGTAAAACTAGCTAAAATGTGCCTGGCTGCTATTCACTGAAAAGCTCATTCTGCGTACATTTTTGGCATACATTTGCTCCTGCCGGGTCAGCTGAGAAGCGAATTTCTATTTAACCACCTGCTATCATGAGAGACCTCAGGGCTGCATGTTTTGAGCCCTGTACTGATCCTGAAAAGCGTTTCCAACCCCACTTACAAGTAAAACTAGCTAAAATGTGCCTGGATGCTAGTCACTGAAAAGCTCATTCTGTGTACATTTTTGGCATACGTTTGCTCCTGCTGGGTCAGCCAAGTGGCACATTTCTACTTAACCACCTGCTATCATGAGAGACCTCAGGGCTGCATCTTTTGAGCGCAGTACTGAGCCTGAAAAGTGTTTCCAACCCCACTTACAAGTAAAACTTGCTAGAATGTGCCAGGCTGCTCTTCACTGAAAAGCTCATTCTGCGTACATTTTTGGCATACATTTGCTCCTGCCGGGTCAGGTGAGCAGCGAATTTCTACTTAACTACCTCCTATCAGGAGAGACCTCAGAGCTGCATCTTTTGAGCCCAGTACTGAGCCTGAAAAGCATTTCCAACCCCACTTACAAGTAAAACTAGCTAAAATGTGCCTGGCTGCTATTCACTGAAAAGCTCATTCTGTGTACATTTTTGGCATACGTTTGCTCCTGCTGGGTCAGCCAAGTGGCAAATTTCTACTTAACCACCTGCTATCATGAGAGACCTCAGGGCTGCATGTTTTGAGCGCAGTACTGAGCCTGAAAAGCGTTTCCAACCCCACTTACAAGTAAAACTAGCTAAAATGTGCCTGGCTGCTATTCACTGAAAAGATCATTCTGCATACATTTTTGGCATACGTTTGCTCCTGCTTGGTCAGCTGAGCAGCGAAGTTCTACTTAACTACCTCCTATCAGAAGAGACCTCAGAGCTGCATCTTTTGAGCCCAGTACTGAGCCTGAAAAGCATTTCCAATCCCACTTACAAGTAAAAGTAGCTAAAATGTGCCTGGCTGCTATTCACTGAAAAGCTCATTCTGCTTACATTTTTGGCATACGTTTGCTCCTACCGGGTCAGCTGAGCAGCGAATTTCTATTTAACCTCCTGCTATCATGAGAGACCTCAGGGCTGCATGTTTTGAGCCCAGTACTGAGCCTGAAAAGCATTTCCAACCCCACTTACAAGTAAAACTAGCTAAAATGTGCCTGGCTGCTATTCACTGAAAAGCTCATTCTGCTTACATTTTTGGCATACGTTTGCTCCTACCGGGTCAGCTGAGCAGCGAATTTCTATTTAACCACCTGCAATCATGAGAGACCTCAGGGCTGCATGTTTTGAGCCCAGTACTGAGCCTGAAAAGCGTTTCCAACCCCACTTACAAGTAAAACTAGCTAAAATGTGCCTGGCTGCTATTCACAGAAAAGCTAATTCTGCTTACATTTTTGGCATACGTTTGCTCCTACCGGGTCAGCTGAGCAGCGAATTTCTATTTAACCACCTGCTATCATGAGAGACCTCAGGGCTGCATGTTTTGAGCCCAGTACTGATCCTGAAAAGCGTTTCCAACCCCACTTACAAGTAAAACTAGCTAAAATGTGCCTGGCTGCTATTCACTGAAAAGCTCATTCTGTGTACATTTTTGGCATACGTTTGCTCCTGCTGGGTCAGCTGAGCAGCGAATTTCTATTTAACCACCTGCTATCATGAGAGACCTCAGGGCTGCATGTTTTGAGCCCAGTACTGATCCTGAAAAGCGTTTCCAACCCCACTTACAAGTAAAACTATCTAAAATGTGCCTGGCTGCTCTTCACTGAAAAGCTCATTCTGCGAACATTTTTGGCATACGTTTGCTCCTGCCGGGTCAGCTGAGCAGCAAATTTCTATTTAACCACCTGCTATCATGAGAGACATCAGGGCTGCACGTTTTGAGCCCAGTACTGATCCTGAAAAGCGTTTCCAACCCCACTTACAAGTAAAACTAGCTAAAATGTGCCTGGATGCTAGTCACTGAAAAGCTCATTCTGCGTACATTTTTGGCATACGTTTGCTCCTGCCGGGTCAGCTGAGCAGCGAATTTCTATTTAACCACCTGCTATCATGAGAGACATCAGGGCTGCATGTTTTGAGCCCAGTACTGATCCTGAACAGCGTTTCCAACCCCACTTACAAGTAAAACTAGCTAAAATGTGCCTGGCTGCTATTCACTGAAAAGCTCATTCTGCGTACATTTTTGGCATACATTTTCTCCTGCCGGGTCAGCTGAGAAGCGAATTTCTATTTAACCACCTGCTATCATGAGAGACCTCAGGGCTGCATGTTTTGAGCCCTGTACTGATCCTGAAAAGCGTTTCCAACCCCACTTACAAGTAAAACTAGCTAAAATGTGCCTGGATGCTAGTCACTGAAAAGCTCATTCTGTGTACATTTTTGGCATACGTTTGCTCCTGCTGGGTCAGCCAAGTGGCAAATTTCTACTTAACCACCTGCTATCATGAGAGACCTCAGGGCTGCATCTTTTGAGCGCAGTACTGAGCCTGAAAAGTGTTTCCAACCCCACTTACAAGTAAAACTTGCTAGAATGTGCCAGGCTGCTCTTCACTGAAAAGCTCATTCTGCGTACATTTTTGGCATACATTTGCTCCTGCCGGGTCAGGTGAGCAGCGAAGTTCTACTTAACTACCTCCTATCAGGAGAGACCTCAGAGCTGCATCTTTTGAGCCCAGTACTGAGCCTGAAAAGCATTTCCAACCCCACTTACAAGTAAAACTAGCTAAAATGTGCCTGGCTGCTATTCACTGAAAAGCTCATTCTGTGTACATTTTTGGCATACGTTTGCTCCTGCTGGGTCAGCCAAGTGGCACATTTCTACTTAACCACCTGCTATCATGAGAGACCTCAGGGCTGCATGTTTTGAGCGCAGTACTGAGCCTGAAAAGCGTTTCCAACCCCACTTACAAGTAAAACTAGCTACAATGTGCCTGGCTGCTATTCACTGAAAAGATCATTCTGCATACATTTTTGGCATACGTTTGCTCCTGCTTGGTCAGCTGAGCAGCGAAGTTCTACTTAACTACCTCCTATCAGAAGAGACCTCAAGCTGCATCTTTTGAGCCCAGTACTGAGCCTGAAAAGCATTTCCAACCCCACTTACAAGTAAAAGTAGCTAAAATGTGCCTGGCTGCTATTCACTGAAAAGCTCATTCTGCTTACATTTTTGGCATACGTTTGCTCCTACCGGGTCAGCTGAGCAGCGAATTTCTATTTAACCTCCTGCTATCATGAGAGACCTCAGGGCTGCTTGTTTTGAGCCCAGTACTGAGCCTGAAAAGCATTTCCAACCCCACTTACAAGTAAAACTAGCTAAAATGTGCCTGGCTGCTCTTCGCTGAAAAGCTCATTCTGCGTACATTTTTGGCATACGTTTGCTCCTGCCGGGTCAGCTGAGCAGCGAATTTCTATTTAACCACCTGCTATCATGAGAAACCTCAGGGCTGCATGTTTTGAGCCCAGTACTGATCCTGAAAAGCGTTTCCAACCCCACTTACAAGTAAAACTAGCTAAAATGTGCCTGGCTGCTACACTGAAAAGCTCATTCTGTGTACATTTTTGGCATACGTTTGCTCCTGCTGGGTCAGCCAAGTGGCAAATTTCTACTTAACCACCTACTATCATGAGAGACCTCAGGGCTGCATGTTTTGAGCGCAGTACTGAGCCTGAAAAGCGTTTCCAACCCCACTTACAAGTAAAACTAGCTAAAATGTGCCTGGCTGCTATTCACTAAAAAGATCATTCTGCGTACATTTTTGGCATACGTTTGCTCCTGCTTGGTCAGCTGAGCAGCGAAGTTCTACTTAACTACCTCCTATCAGAAGAGACCTCAGAGCTGCATCTTTTGAGCCCAGTACTGAGCCTGAAAAGCATTTCCAACCCCACTTACAAGTAAAACTAGCTAAAATGTGCCTGGCTGCTGTTCACTGAAAAGCTCATTCTGCTTACATTTTTGGCATACGTTTGCTCCTACCGGGTCAGCTGAGCAGCGAATTTCTATTTAACCTCCTGCTATCATGAGAGACCTCAGGGCTGCATGTTTTGAGCCCAGTACTGAGCCTGAAAAGCATTTCCAATCCCACTTACAAGTAAAACTAGCTAAAATGTGCCTGGCTGCTCTTCACTGAAAAGCTCATTCTGCGTACATTTTTGGCATACGTTTGCTCCTGCCGGGTCAGCTGTGCAGCGAAGTTCTACTTAACTACCTCCTATCAGGAGAGACCTCAGAGCTGCATCTTTTGAGCCCAGTACTGAGCCTGAAAAGCATTTCCAACCCCACTTACAAGTAAAACTAGCTAAAATGTGCCTGACTGCTATTCACTGAAAAGCTCATTCTGCTTACATTTTTGGCATACGTTTGCTCCTACCGGGTCAGCTGAGCAGCGAATTTCTATTTAACCACCTGCAATCATGAGAGACCTCAGGGCTGCATGTTTTGAGCCCAGTACTGAGCCTGAAAAGCATTTCCAACCCCACTTACAAGTAAAACTAGCTAAAATGTGCCTGGCTGCTATTCACAGAAAAGCTCATTCTGCTTACATTTTTGGCATACGTTTGCTCCTACCGGGTCAGCTGAGCAGCGAATTTCTATTTAACCACCTGCTATCATGAGCGACCTCAGGGCTGCATGTTTTGAGCCCAGTACTGATCCTGAAAAGCGTTTCCAACCCCACTTACAAGTAAAACTAGCTAAAATGTGCCTGACTGCTATTCACTGAAAAGCTCATTCTGCTTACATTTTTGGCATACGTTTGCTCCTACCGGGTCAGCTGAGCAGCGAATTTCTATTTAACCACCTGCAATCATGAGAGACCTCAGGGCTGCATGTTTTGAGCCCAGTACTGAGCCTGAAAAGCGTTTCCAACCCCACTTACAAGTAAAACTAGCTAAAATGTGCCTGGCTGCTATTCACAGAAAAGCTCATTCTGCTTACATTTTTGGCATACGTTTGCTCCTACCGGGTCAGCTGAGCAGCGAATTTCTGTTTAACCACCTGCTATCATGAGAGACCTCAGGGCTGCATGTTTTGAGCCCAGTACTGTTCCTGAAAAGCTTTTCCAACCCCACTTACAAGTAAAACTAGCTAAAATGTGCCTCGCTGCTATTCACTGAAAAGCTCATTCTGTGTACATTTTTGGCATACGTTTGCTCCTGCTGGGTCATCCAAGGCAAATTTCTACTTAACCACCTGCTATCATGAGAGACCTCAGGGCTGCATCTTTTGAGCGCAGTACTGAGCCTGAAAAGCGTTTCCAACCCCACTTACAAGTAAAACTTGCTAGAATGTGTCTGGCTGCTCTTCACTGAAAAGCTCATTCGGCGTACATTTTTGGCATACGTTTGCTCCTGCTTGGTCAGCTGAGCAGCGAATTTCTATTTAACCACCTACTATCATGAGAGACCTCAGGGCTGCATGTTTTGAGCCCAGTACTGATCCTGAAAAGCGTTTCCAACCCCACTTACAAGTAAAACTAGCTAAAATGTGCCTGGCTGCTATTCACAGAAAAGCTAATTCTGCTTACATTTTTGGCATACGTTTGCTCCTACCGGGTCAGCTGAGCAGCGAATTTATGTTTAACCACCTGCTATCATGAGAGACCTCAGGGCTGCATGTTTTGAGCCCAGTACTGTTCCTGAAAAGCGTTTCCAACCCCACTTACAAGTAAAACTAGCTAAAATGTGCATGGCTGCTCTTCACTGAAAAGCTCATTCTGCGTACATTTTTGGCATACGTTTGCTCCTGCCGGGTCAGCTGAGCAGCGAATTTCTATTTAACCACCTGCTATCATGAGAGACCTCAGGGCTGCATGTTTTGAGCCCAGTACTGATCCTGAAAAGCGTTTCCAACCACACTTACAAGTAAAACTAGCTAAAATGTGCCTGGCTGCTATTCACTGAAAAGCTCATTCTGTGTACATTTTTGGCATACGTTTGCTCCTGCTGGGTCAGCCAAGTGGCAAATTTCTACTTAACCACCTGCTATCATGAGAGACCTCAGGGCTGCATGTTTTGAGCCCAGTACTGATCCTGAAAAGCGTTTCCAACCCCACTTACAAGTAAAACTAGCTAAAATGTGCCTGGCTGCTATTCACTGAAAAGCTCATTCTGCTTACATTTTTGGCATACGTTTGCTCCTACTGGGTCAGCTGAGCAGCGAATTTCTATTTAACCTCCTGCTATCATGAGAGACCTCAGGGCTGCATGTTTTGAGCCCAGTACTGTTCCTGAAAAGCATTTCCAACCCCACTTACAAGTAAAACTAGCTAAAATGTGCCTGGCTGCTCTTCACTGAAAAGCTCATTCTGCGTACATTTTTGGCATACGTTTGCTCCTGCCGGGTCAGCTGTGCAGCGAAGTTCTACTTAACTACCTCCTATCAGGAGAGACCTCAGAGCTGCATCTTTTGAGCCCAGTACTGAGCCTGAAAAGCATTTCCAACCCCACTTACAAGTAAAACTAGCTAAAATGTGCCTGACTGCTATTCACTGAAAAGCTCATTCTGCGTACATTTTTGGCATACGTTTGCTCCTGCCGGGTCAGCTGTGCAGCGAAGTTCTACTTAACTACCTCCTATCAGGAGAGACCTCAGAGCTGCATCTTTTGAGCCCAGTACTGAGCCTGAAAAGCATTTCCAACCCCACTTACAAGTAAAACTAGCTAAAATGTGCCTGACTGCTATTCACTGAAAAGCTCATTCTGCTTACATTTTTGGCATACGTTTGCTCCTACCGGGTCAGCTGAGCAGCGAATTTCTATTTAACCACCTGCAATCATGAGAGACCTCAGGGCTGCATGTTTTGAGCCCAGTACTGAGCCTGAAAAGCGTTTCCAACCCCACTTACAAGTAAAACTAGCTAAAATGTGCCTGGCTGCTATTCACAGAAAAGCTCATTCTGCTTACATTTTTGGCATACGTTTGCTCCTACCGGGTCAGCTGAGCAGCGAATTTCTATTTAACCACCTGCTATCATGAGAGACCTCAGGGCTGCATGTTTTGAGCCCAGTACTGATCCTGAAAAGCGTTTCCAACCCCACTTACAAGTAAAACTAGCTAAAATGTGCCTGACTGCTATTCACTGAAAAGCTCATTCTGCTTACATTTTTGGCATACGTTTGCTCCTACCGGGTCAGCTGAGCAGCGAATTTCTATTTAACCACCTGCAATCATGAGAGACCTCAGGGCTCCATGTTTTGAGCCCAGTACTGAGCCTGAAAAGCGTTTCCAACCCCACTTACAAGTAAAACTAGCTAAAATGTGCCTGGCTGCTATTCACAGAAAAGCTCATTCTGCTTACATTTTTGGCATACGTTTGCTCCTACGGGGTCAGCTGAGCAGCGAATTTCGGTTTAACCACCTGCTATCATGAGAGACCTCAGGGCTGCATGTTTTGAGCCCAGTACTGTTCCTGAAAAGCGTTTCCAACCCCACTTACAAGTAAAACTAGCTAAAATGTGCCTCGCTGCTATTCACTGAAAAGCTCATTCTGTGTACATTTTTGGCATACGTTTGCTCCTGCTGGGTCATCCAAGGCAAATTTCTACTTAACCACCTGCTATCATGAGAGACCTCAGGGCTGCATCTTTTGAGCGCAGTACTGAGCCTGAAAAGCGTTTCCAACCCGACTTACAAGTAAAACTTGCTAGAATGTGTCTGGCTGCTCTTCACTGAAAAGCTCATTCGGCGTACATTTTTGGCATACATTTGCTCCTGCTTGGTCAGCTGAGCAGCGAATTTCTATTTAACCACCTACTATCAGGAGAGACCTCAGGGCTGCATGTTTTGAGCCCAGTACTGATCCTGAAAAGCGTTTCCAACCCCACTTACAAGTAAAACTAGCTAAAATGTGCCTGGCTGCTATTCACTGAAAAGCTCATTCTGCTTACATTTTTGGCATACGTTTGCTCCTACCGGGTCAGCTGAGCAGCGAATTTCTATTTAACCACCTGCAATCATGAGAGACCTCAGGGCTGCATGTTTTGAGCCCAGTACTGAGCCTGAAAAGCGTTTCCAACCCCACTTACAAGTAAAACTAGCTAAAATGTGCCTGGCTGCTATTCACAGAAAAGCTAATTCTGCTTACATTTTTGGCATACGTTTGCTCCTACCGGGTCAGCTGAGCAGCGAATTTCTATTTAACCACCTGCTATCATGAGAGACCTCAGGGCTGCATGTTTTGAGCCCAGTACTGATCCTGAAAAGCGTTTCCAACCCCACTTACAAGTAAAACTAGCTAAAATGTGCCTGGCTGCTATTCACTGAAAAGCTCATTCTGTGTACATTTTTGGCATACGTTTGCTCCTGCTGGGTCAGCCAAGTGGCAAATTTCTACTTAACCACCTGCTATCATGAGAGACCTCAGGACTGCATCTTTTGAGCCCAGTACTGAGCCTGAAAAGCATTTCCAACCCCACTTACAAGTAAAACTAGCTAAAATGTGCCTGACTGCTATTCACTGAAAAGCTTCATTCTGCTTACATTTTTGGCATACGTTTGCTCCTACCGGGTCAGCTGAGCAGCGAATTTCTATTTAACCACCTGCAATCATGACAGACCTCAGGGCTGCATGTTTTGAGCCCAGTACTGAGCCTGAAAAGCGTTTCCAACCCCACTTACAAGTAAAACTAGCTAAAATGTGCCTGGCTGCTATTCACAGAAAAGCTCATTCTGCTTACATTTTTGGCATACGTTTGCTCCTACCGGGTCAGCTGAGCAGCAAATTTCTATTTAACCTCCTGCTATCATGAGAGACCTCAGGGATGCATGTTTTGAGCCCAGTACTGAGCCTGAAAAGCATTTCCAACCCCACTTACAAGTAAAACTAGCTAAAATGTGCCTGGCTGCTCTTCACTGAAAAGCTCATTCTGCCTACATTTTTGGCATACGTTTGCTCCTGCCGGGTCAGCTGAGCAGCGAATTTCTATTTAACCACCTGCTATCATAAGAAACCTCAGGGCTGCATGTTTTGAGCCCAGTACTGATCCTGAAAAGCGTTTCCAACCCCACTTACAAGTAAAACTAGCTAAAATGTGCCTGGCTGCTATTCACTGAAAAGCTCATTCTGCTTACATTTTTGGCATACGTTTGCTCCTACCGGGTCAGCTGAGCAGCGAATTTCTATTTAACCTCCTGCTATCATGAGAGACCTCAGGGCTGCATGTTTTGAGCCCAGTACTGTTCCTGAAAAGCGTTTCCAACCCCACTTACAAGTAAAACTAGCTAAAATGTGCCTGGCTGCTATTCACTGAAAAGATCATTCTGCTTACATTTTTGGCATACGTTTGCTCCTACTGGGTCAGCTGAGCAGCGAATTTCTATTTAACCTCCTGCTATCATGAGAGACCTCAGGGCTGCATGTTTTGAGCCCAGTACTGTTCCTGAAAAGCGTTTCCAACCCCACTTACAAGTAAAACTAGCTAAAATGTGCCTGGCTGCTATTCACTGAAAAGCTCATTCTGCGTACATTTTTGGCATACATTTGCTCCTGCCGGGTCAGCTGAGAAGCGAAGTTCTACTTAACTACCTCCTATCAGAAGAGACCTCAGAGCTGCATCTTTTGAGCCCAGTACTGAGCCTGAAAAGCGTTTCCAACCCCACTTACAAGTAAAACTAGCTAAAATGTGCCTGGCTGCTCTTCACTGAAAAGCTCATTCGGCGTACATTTTTGGCATACGTTTGCTCCTGCTTGACAGCTGAGCAGCGAATTTCTATTTAACCACCTGCTATCATGAGAGACCTCAGGGCTGCATGTTTTGAGCCCAGTACTGATCCTGAAAAGCGTTTCCAACCCCACTTACAAGTAAAACTAGCTAAAATGTGCCTGGCTTCTATTCATTGAAAAGCTCATTCTGCGAACATTTTTGGCATACGTTTGCTCCTGCCGGGTTAGCTGAGCAGCGAATTTCTATTTAACCACCTGCTATCATGAGAGACCTCAGGGCTGCATGTTTTGAGCCCAGTACTGATCCTGAAAAGCGTTTCCAACCCCACTTACAAGTAAAACTAGCTAAAATGTGCCTGGATGCTAGTCACTGAAAAGCTCTTTCTGTGTACATTTTTGGCATACGTTTGCTCCTGCTGGGTCAGCCAAGTGGCAAATTTCTACTTAACCACCTGCTATCATGAGAGACCTCAGGGCTGCATCTTTTGAGCGCAGTACTGAGCCTGAAAAGTGTTTCCAACCCCACTTACAAGTAAAACTTGCTAGAATGTGCCAGGCTGCTCTTCACTGAAAAACTCTTTCTGTGTACATTTTTGGCATACGTTTGCTCCTGCTGGGTCAGCCAAGTGGCAAATTTCTACTTAACCACCTCCTATCAGGAGAGACCTCAGAGCTGCATCTTTTGAGCCCAGTACTGAGCCTGAAAAGCATTTACAAGTAAAACTAGCTAAAATGTGCCTGGCTGCTCTTCACTGAAAAGCTCATTCTGCGTACATTTTTGGCATACGTTTGCTCCTGCCGGGTCAGCTGAGCAGCGAATTTCTATTTAACCACCTGCTATCATGAGAGACCTCAGGGCTGCATGTTTTGAGCCCAGTACTGATCCTGAAAAGCGTTTCCAACCCCACTTACAAGTAAAACTAGCTAAAATGTGCCTGGCTGCTCTTCACTGAAAAGCTCATTCTGCGTACATTTTTGGCATACGTTTGCTCCTGCCGGGTCAGCTGAGCAGCGAATTTCTATTTAACCTCCTGCTATCATGAGAGACCTCAGGGCTGCATGTTTTGAGCCCAGTACTGAGCCTGAAAAGCATTTCCAACCCCACTTACAAGTAAAACTAGCTAAAATGTGCCTGGCTGCTCTTCACTGAAAAGCTCATTCTGCGTACATTTTTGGCATACGTTTGCTCCTGCTGGGTCAGCTGAGCAGCGAATTTCTATTTAACCACCTGCTATCATGAGAGACCTCAGGGCTGCATGTTTTGAGCCCAGTACTGATCCTGAAAAGCGTTTCCAACCCCACTTACAAGTAAAACTAGCTAAAATGTGCCTGGATGCTAGTCACTGAAAAGCTCATTCTGCGTACATTTTTGGCCTACGTTTGCTCCTGCCGGGTCAGCTGAGCAGCGAATTTCTATTTAACCACCTGCTATCATGAGAGACATCAGGGCTGCATGTTTTGAGCCCAGTACTGATCCTGAACAGCGTTTCCAACCCCACTTACAAGTAAAACTAGCTAAAATGTGCCTGGCTGCTATTCACTGAAAAGCTCATTCTGCGTACATTTTTGGCATACATTTGCTCCTGCCGGGTCAGCTGAGAAGCGAATTTCTATTTAACCACCTGCTATCATGAGAGACCTCAGGGCTGCATGTTTTGAGCCCTGTACTGATCCTGAAAAGCGTTTCCAACCCCACTTACAAGTAAAACTAGCTAAAATGTGCCTGGATGCTAGTCACTGAAAAGCTCATTCTGTGTACATTTTTGGCATACGTTTGCTCCTGCTGGGTCAGCCAAGTGGCAAATTTCTACTTAACCACCTGCTATCATGAGAGACCTCAGGGCTGCATCTTTTGAGCGCAGTACTGAGCCTGAAAAGTGTTTCCAACCCCACTTACAAGTAAAACTTGCTAGAATGTGCCAGGCTGCTCTTCACTGAAAAGCTCATTCTGCGTACATTTTTGGCATACATTTGCTCCTGCCGGGTCAGGTGAGCAGCGAATTTCTACTTAACTACCTCCTATCAGGAGAGACCTCAGAGCTGCATCTTTTGAGCCCAGTACTGAGCCTGAAAAGCATTTCCAACCCCACTTACAAGTAAAACTAGCTAAAATGTGCCTGGCTGCTATTCACTGAAAAGCTCATTCTGTGTACATTTTTGGCATACGTTTGCTCCTGCTGGGTCAGCCAAGTGGCAAATTTCTACTTAACCACCTGCTATCATGAGAGACCTCAGGGCTGCATGTTTTGAGCGCAGTACTGAGCCTGAAAAGCGTTTCCAACCCCACTTACAAGAAAAACTAGCTAAAATGTGCCTGGCTGCTATTCACTGAAAAGATCATTCTGCATACATTTTTGGCATACGTTTGCTCCTGCTTGGTCAGCTGAGCAGCGAAGTTCTACTTAACTACCTCCTATCAGAAGAGACCTCAGAGCTGCATCTTTTGAGCCCAGTACTGAGCCTGAAAAGCATTTCCAACCCCACTTACAAGTAAAAGTAGCTAAAATGTGCCTGGCTGCTATTCACTGAAAAGCTCATTCTGCTTACATTTTTGGCATACGTTTGCTCCTACCGGGTCAGCTGAGCAGCGAATTTCTATTTAACCTCCTGCTATCATGAGAGACCTCAGGGCTGCATGTTTTGAGCCCAGTACTGAGCCTGAAAAGCATTTCCAACCCCACTTACAAGTAAAACTAGCTAAAATGTGCCTGGCTGCTCTTCACTGAAAAGCTCATTCTGCGTACATTTTTGGCATACGTTTGCTCCTGCCGGGTCAGCTGAGCAGCGAATTTCTATTTAACCACCTGCTATCATGAGAAACCTCAGGGCTGCATGTTTTGAGCCCAGTACTGATCCTGAAAAGCGTTTCCAACCCCACTTACAAGTAAAACTAGCTAAAATGTGCCTGGCTGCTACACTGAAAAGCTCATTCTGTGTACATTTTTGGCATACGTTTGCTCCTGCTGGGTCAGCCAAGTGGCAAATTTCTACTTAACCACCTACTATCATGAGAGACTTCAGGGCTGCATGTTTTGAGCGCAGTACTGAGCCTGAAAAGCGTTTCCAACCCCACTTACAAGTAAAACTAGCTAAAATGTGCCTGGCTGCTAATTCACTAAAAAGATCATTCTGCGTACATTTTTGGCATACGTTTGCTCCTGCTTGGTCAGCTGAGCAGCGAAGTTCTACTTAACTACCTCCTATCAGAAGAGACCTCAGAGCTGCATCTTTTGAGCCCAGTACTGAGCCTGAAAAGCATTTCCAACCCCACTTACAAGTAAAACTAGCTAAAATGTGCCTGGCTGCTGTTCACTGAAAAGCTCATTCTGCTTACATTTTTGGCATACGTTTGCTCCTACCGGGTCAGCTGAGCAGCGAATTTCTATTTAACCTCCTGCTATCATGAGAGACCTCAGGGCTGCATGTTTTGAGCCCAGTACTGAGCCTGAAAAGCATTTCCAATCCCACTTACAAGTAAAACTAGCTAAAATGTGCCTGGCTGCTCTTCACTGAAAAGCTCATTCTGCGTACATTTTTGGCATACGTTTGCTCCTGCCGGGTCAGCTGTGCAGCGAAGTTCTACTTAACTACCTCCTATCAGGAGAGACCTCAGAGCTGCATCTTTTGAGCCCAGTACTGAGCCTGAAAAGCATTTCCAACCCCACTTACAAGTAAAACTAGCTAAAATGTGCCTGACTGCTATTCACTGAAAAGCTCATTCTGCTTACATTTTTGGCATACGTTTGCTCCTACCGGGTCAGCTGAGCAGCGAATTTCTATTTAACCACCTGCAATCATGAGAGACCTCAGGGCTGCATGTTTTGAGCCCAGTACTGAGCCTGAAAAGCGTTTCCAACCCCACTTACAAGGAAAACTAGCTAAAATGTGCCTGGCTGCTATTCACAGAAAAGCTCATTCTGCTTACATTTTTGGCATACGTTTGCTCCTACCGGGTCAGCTGAGCAGCGAATTTCTATTTAACCACCTGCAATCATGAGCGACCTCAGGGCTGCATGTTTTGAGCCCAGTACTGATCCTGAAAAGCGTTTCCAACCCCACTTACAAGTAAAACTAGCTAAAATGTGCCTGACTGCTATTCACTGAAAAGCTCATTCTGCTTACATTTTTGGCATACGTTTGCTCCTACCGGGTCAGCTGAGCAGCGAATTTCTATTTAACCACCTGCAATCATGAGAGACCTCAGGGCTGCATGTTTTGAGCCCAGTACTGAGCCTGAAAAGCGTTTCCAACCCCACTTACAAGTAAAACTAGCTAAAATGTGCCTGGCTGCTATTCACAGAAAAGCTCATTCTGCTTACATTTTTGGCATACGTTTGCTCCTACCGGGTCAGCTGAGCAGCGAATTTCTGTTTAACCACCTGCTATCATGAGAGACCTCAGGGCTGCATGTTTTGAGCCCAGTACTGTTCCTGAAAAGCGTTTCCAACCCCACTTACAAGTAAAACTAGCTAAAATGTGCCTCGCTGCTATTCACTGAAAAGCTCATTCTGTGTACATTTTTGGCATACGTTTGCTCCTGCTGGGTCATCCAAGGCAAATTTCTACTTAACCACCTGCTATCATGAGAGACCTCAGGGCTGCATCTTTTGAGCGCAGTACTGAGCCTGAAAAGCGTTTCCAACCCCACTTACAAGTAAAACTTGCTAGAATGTGTCTGGCTGCTCTTCACTGAAAAGCTCATTCGGCGTACATTTTTGGCATACGTTTGCTCCTGCTTGGTCAGCTGAGCAGCAAATTTCTATTTAACCACCTACTATCATGAGAGACCTCAGGGCTGCATGTTTTGAGCCCAGTACTGATCCTGAAAAGCGTTTCCAACCCCACTTACAAGTAAAACTAGCTAAAATGTGCCTGGCTGCTATTCACTGAAAAGCTCATTCTGCTTACATTTTTGGCATACGTTTGCTCCTACCGGGTCAGCTGAGCAGCGAATTTCTATTTAACCACCTGCAATCATGAGAGACCTCAGGGCTGCATGTTTTGAGCCCAGTACTGAGCCTGAAAAGCGTTTCCAACCCCACTTACAAGTAAAACTAGCTAAAATGTGCCTGGCTGCTATTCACAGAAAAGCTAATTCTGCTTACATTTTTGGCATACGTTTGCTCCTACCGGGTCAGCTGAGCAGCGAATTTCTGTTTAACCACCTGCTATCATGAGAGACCTCAGGGCTGCATGTTTTGAGCCCAGTACTGTTCCTGAAAAGCGTTTCCAACCCCACTTACAAGTAAAACTAGCTAAAATGTGCCTGGCTGCTCTTCACTGAAATGCTCATTCTGCGTACATTTTTGGCATACGTTTGCTCCTGCCGGGTCAGCTGAGCAGCGAATTTCTATTTAACCACCTGCTATCATGAGAGACCTCAGGGCTGCATGTTTTGAGCCCAGTACTGATCCTGAAAAGCGTTTCCAACCCCACTTACAAGTAAAACTAGCTAAAATGTGCCTGGCTGCTATTCACTGAAAAGCTCATTCTGCTTACATTTTTGGCATACGTTTGCTCCTACTGGGTCAGCTGAGCAGCGAATTTCTATTTAACCTCCTGCTATCATGAGAGACCTCAGGGCTGCATGTTTTGAGCCCAGTACTGTTCCTGAAAAGCGTTTCCAACCCCACTTACAAGTAAAACTAGCTAAAATGTGCCTGGCTGCTATTCACTGAAAAGCTCATTCTGCGTACATTTTTGGCATACATTTGCTCCTGCCGGGTCAGTTGAGAAGCGAAGTTCTACTTAACTACCTCCTATCAGAAGAGACCTCAGAGCTGCATCTTTTGAGCCCAGTACTGAGCCTGAAAAGCGTTTCCAACCCCACTTACAAGTAAAACTAGCTAAAATGTGCCTGGCTGCTCTTCACTGAAAAGCTCATTCTGCGAACATTTTTGGCATACGTTTGCTCCTGCCGGGTCAGCTGAGCAGCGAATTTCTATTTAACCACCTGCTATCATGAGAGACCTCAGCGCTGCATGTTTTGAGCCCAGTACTGATCCTGAAAAGCGTTTCCAACCGCACTTACAAGTAAAACTAGCTAAAATGTGCCTGGCTGCTAGTCACTGAAAAGCTCATTCTGTGTACATTTTTGGCATACGTTTGCTCCTGCCGGGTCAGCTGAGCAGCGAATTTCTATTTAACCACCTGCTATCATGAGAGACCTCAGGGCTGCATGTTTTGAGCCCAGTACTGATCCTGAAAAGCGTTTCCAACCCCACTTACAAGTAAAACTATCTAAAATGTGCCTGGATGCTAGTCACTGAAAAGCTCATTCTGCTTACATTTTTGGCATACGTTTGCTCCTACCGGGTCAGCTGAGCAGCGAATTTCTATTTAACCTCCTGCTATCATGAGAGACCTCAGGGCTGCATGTTTTGAGCCCAGTACTGAGCCTGAAAAGCATTTCCAACCCCACTTACAAGTAAAACTAGCTAAAATGTGCCTGGCTGCTCTTCACTGAAAAGCTCATTCTGCGTACATTTTTGGCATACGTTTGCTCCTGCCGGGTCAACTGAGCAGCGAATTTCTATTTAACCACCTGCTATCATGAGAGACCTCAGGGCTGCATGTTTTGAGCCCAGTACTGATCCTGAAAAGCGTTTCCAACCCCACTTACAAGTAAAACTAGCTAAAATGTGCCTGGCTGCTCTTCACTGAAAAGCTCATTCTGCGTACATTTTTGGCATACGTTTGCTCCTGCCGGGTCAGCTGAGCAGCGAATTTCTATTTAACCTCCTGCTATCATGAGAGACCTCAGGGCTGCATGTTTTGAGCCCAGTACTGAGCCTGAAAAGCATTTCCAACCCCACTTACAAGTAAAACTAGCTAAAATGTGCCTGGCTGCTCTTCACTGAAAAGCTCATTCTGCGTACATTTTTGGCATACGTTTGCTCCTGCTGGGTCAGCTGAGCAGCGAATTTCTATTTAACCACCTGCTATCATGAGAGACCTCAGGGCTGCATGTTTTGAGCCCAGTACTGATCCTGAAAAGCGTTTCCAACCCCACTTACAAGTAAAACTAGCTAAAATGTGCCTGGATGCTAGTCACTGAAAAGCTCATTCTGCGTACATTTTTGGCCTACGTTTGCTCCTGCCGGGTCAGCTGAGCAGCTAATTTCTATTTAACCACCTGCTATCATGAGAGACATCAGGGCTGCATGTTTTGAGCCCAGTACTGATCCTGAACAGCGTTTCCAACCCCACTTACAAGTAAAACTAGCTAAAATGTGCCTGGCTGCTATTCACTGAAAAGCTCATTCTGCGTACATTTTTGGCATACATTTGCTCCTGCCGGGTCAGCTGAGAAGCGAATTTCTATTTAACCACCTGCTATCATGAGAGACCTCAGGGCTGCATGTTTTGAGCCCTGTACTGATCCTGAAAAGCGTTTCCAACCCCACTTACAAGTAAAACTAGCTAAAATGTGCCTGGATGCTAGTCACTGAAAAGCTCATTCTGTGTACATTTTTGGCATACGTTTGCTCCTGCTGGGTCAGCCAAGTGGCAAATTTCTACTTAACCACCTGCTATCATGAGAGACCTCAGGGCTGCATCTTTTGAGCGCAGTACTGAGCCTGAAAAGTGTTTCCAACCCCACTTACAAGTAAAACTTGCTAGAATGTGCCAGGCTGCTCTTCACTGAAAAGCTCATTCTGCGTACATTTTTGGCATACATTTGCTCCTGCCGGGTCAGGTGAGCAGCGAATTTCTACTTAACTACCTCCTATCAGGAGAGACCTCAGAGCTGCATCTTTTGAGCCCAGTACTGAGCCTGAAAAGCATTTCCAACCCCACTTACAAGTAAAACTAGCTAAAATGTGCCTGGCTGCTATTCACTGAAAAGCTCATTCTGTGTACATTTTTGGCATACGTTTGCTCCTGCTGGGTCAGCCAAGTGGCAAATTTCTACTTAACCACCTGCTATCATGAGAGACCTCAGGGCTGCATGTTTTGAGCGCAGTACTGAGCCTGAAAAGCGTTTCCAACCCCACTTACAAGTAAAACTAGCTAAAATGTGCCTGGCTGCTATTCACTGAAAAGATCATTCTGCATACATTTTTGGCATACGTTTGCTCCTGCTTGGTCAGCTGAGCAGCGAAGTTCTACTTAACTACCTCCTATCAGAAGAGACCTCAGAGCTGCATCTTTTGAGCCCAGTACTGAGCCTGAAAAGCATTTCCAACCCCACTTACAAGTAAAAGTAGCTAAAATGTGCCTGGCTGCTATTCACTGAAAAGCTCATTCTGCTTACATTTTTGGCATACGTTTGCTCCTACCGGGTCAGCTGAGCAGCGAATTTCTATTTAACCTCCTGCTATCATGAGAGACCTCAGGGCTGCATGTTTTGAGCCCAGTACTGAGCCTGAAAAGCATTTCCAACCCCACTTACAAGTAAAACTAGCTAAAATGTGCCTGGCTGCTCTTCACTGAAAAGCTCATTCTGCGTACATTTTTGGCATACGTTTGCTCCTGCCGGGTCAGCTGAGCAGCGAATTTCTATTTAACCACCTGCTATCATGAGAAACCTCAGGGCTGCATGTTTTGAGCCCAGTACTGATCCTGAAAAGCGTTTCCAACCCCACTTACAAGTAAAACTAGCTAAAATGTGCCTGGCTGCTACACTGAAAAGCTCATTCTGTGTACATTTTTGGCATACGTTTGCTCCTGCTGGGTCAGCCAAGTGGCAAATTTCTACTTAACCACCTACTATCATGAGAGACTTCAGGGCTGCATGTTTTGAGCGCAGTACTGAGCCTGAAAAGCGTTTCCAACCCCACTTACAAGTAAAACTAGCTAAAATGTGCCTGGCTGCTAATTCACTAAAAAGATCATTCTGCGTACATTTTTGGCATACGTTTGCTCCTGCTTGGTCAGCTGAGCAGCGAAGTTCTACTTAACTACCTCCTATCAGAAGAGACCTCAGAGCTGCATCTTTTGAGCCCAGTACTGAGCCTGAAAAGCATTTCCAACCCCACTTACAAGTAAAACTAGCTAAAATGTGCCTGGCTGCTGTTCACTGAAAAGCTCATTCTGCTTACATTTTTGGCATACGTTTGCTCCTACCGGGTCAGCTGAGCAGCGAATTTCTATTTAACCTCCTGCTATCATGAGAGACCTCAGGGCTGCATGTTTTGAGCCCAGTACTGAGCCTGAAAAGCATTTCCAATCCCACTTACAAGTAAAACTAGCTAAAATGTGCCTGGCTGCTCTTCACTGAAAAGCTCATTCTGCGTACATTTTTGGCATACGTTTGCTCCTGCCGGGTCAGCTGTGCAGCGAAGTTCTACTTAACTACCTCCTATCAGGAGAGACCTCAGAGCTGCATCTTTTGAGCCCAGTACTGAGCCTGAAAAGCATTTCCAACCCCACTTACAAGTAAAACTAGCTAAAATGTGCCTGACTGCTATTCATTGAAAAGCTCATTCTGCTTACATTTTTGGCATACGTTTGCTCCTACCGGGTCAGCTGAGCAGCGAATTTCTATTTAACCACCTGCAATCATGAGAGACCTCAGGGCTGCATGTTTTGAGCCCAGTACTGAGCCTGAAAAGCGTTTCCAACCCCACTTACAAGGAAAACTAGCTAAAATGTGCCTGGCTGCTATTCACAGAAAAGCTCATTCTGCTTACATTTTTGGCATACGTTTGCTCCTACCGGGTCAGCTGAGCAGCGAATTTCTATTTAACCACCTGCAATCATGAGCGACCTCAGGGCTGCATGTTTTGAGCCCAGTACTGATCCTGAAAAGCGTTTCCAACCCCACTTACAAGTAAAACTAGCTAAAATGTGCCTGACTGCTATTCACTGAAAAGCTCATTCTGCTTACATTTTTGGCATACGTTTGCTCCTACCGGGTCAGCTGAGCAGCGAATTTCTATTTAACCACCTGCAATCATGAGAGACCTCAGGGCTGCATGTTTTGAGCCCAGTACTGAGCCTGAAAAGCGTTTCCAACCCCACTTACAAGTAAAACTAGCTAAAATGTGCCTGGCTGCTATTCACAGAAAAGCTCATTCTGCTTACATTTTTGGCATACGTTTGCTCCTACCGGGTCAGCTGAGCAGCGAATTTCTGTTTAACCACCTGCTATCATGAGAGACCTCAGGGCTGCATGTTTTGAGCCCAGTACTGTTCCTGAAAAGCGTTTCCAACCCCACTTACAAGTAAAACTAGCTAAAATGTGCCTCGCTGCTATTCACTGAAAAGCTCATTCTGTGTACATTTTTGGCATACGTTTGCTCCTGCTGGGTCATCCAAGGCAAATTTCTACTTAACCACCTGCTATCATGAGAGACCTCAGGGCTGCATCTTTTGAGCGCAGTACTGAGCCTGAAAAGCGTTTCCAACCCCACTTACAAGTAAAACTTGCTAGAATGTGTCTGGCTGCTCTTCACTGAAAAGCTCATTCGGCGTACATTTTTGGCATACGTTTGCTCCTGCTTGGTCAGCTGAGCAGCGAATTTCTATTTAACCACCTACTATCATGAGAGACCTCAGGGCTGCATGTTTTGAGCCCAGTACTGATCCTGAAAAGCGTTTCCAACCCCACTTACAAGTAAAACTAGCTAAAATGTGCCTGGCTGCTATTCAAGGAAAAGCTCATTCTGCTTACATTTTTGGCATACGTTTGCTCCTACCGGGTCAGCTGAGCAGCGAATTTCTATTTAACCACCTGCAATCATGAGAGACCTCAGGGCTGCATGTTTTGAGCCCAGTACTGAGCCTGAAAAGCGTTTCCAACCCCACTTACAAGTAAAACTAGCTAAAATGTGCCTGGCTGCTATTCACAGAAAAGCTAATTCTGCTTACATTTTTGGCATACGTTTGCTCCTACCGGGTCAGCTGAGCAGCGAATTTCTGTTTAACCACCTGCTATCATGAGAGACCTCAGGGCTGCATGTTTTGAGCCCAGTACTGTTCCTGAAAAGCGTTTCCAACCCCACTTACAAGTAAAACTAGCTAAAATGTGCCTGGCTGCTCTTCACTGAAACGCTCATTCTGCGTACATTTTTGGCATACGTTTGCTCCTGCCGGGTCAGCTGAGCAGCGAATTTCTATTTAACCACCTGCTATCATGAGAGACCTCAGGGCTGCATGTTTTGAGCCCAGTACTGATCCTGAAAAGCGTTTCCAACCCCACTTACAAGTAAAACTAGCTAAAATGTGCCTGGCTGCTATTCACTGAAAAGCTCATTCTGCTTACATTTTTGGCATACGTTTGCTCCTACTGGGTCAGCTGAGCAGCGAATTTCTATTTAACCTCCTGCTATCATGAGAGACCTCAGGGCTGCATGTTTTGAGCCCAGTACTGTTCCTGAAAAGCGTTTCCAACCCCACTTACAAGTAAAACTAGCTAAAATGTGCCTGGCTGCTATTCACTGAAAAGCTCATTCTGCGTACATTTTTGGCATACATTTGCTCCTGCCGGGTCAGCTGAGAAGCGAAGTTCTACTTAACTACCTCCTATCAGAAGAGACCTCAGAGCTGCATCTTTTGAGCCCAGTACTGAGCCTGAAAAGCGTTTCCAACCCCACTTACAAGTAAAACTAGCTAAAATGTGCCTGGCTGCTCTTCACTGAAAAGCTCATTCTGCGAACATTTTTGGCATACGTTTGCTCCTGCCGGGTTAGCTGAGCAGCGAATTTCTATTTAACCACCTGCTATCATGAGAGACCTCAGGGCTGCATGTTTTGAGCCCAGTACTGATCCTGAAAAGCGTTTCCAACCCCACTTACAAGTAAAACTAGCTAAAATGTGCCTGGATGCTAGTCACTGAAAAGCTCTTTCTGTGTACATTTTTGGGATACGTTTGCTCCTGCTGGGTCATCCAAGGCAAATTTCTACTTAACTACCTCCTATCAGGAGAGACCTCAGAGCTGCATCTTTTGAGCCCAGTACTGAGCCTGAAAAGCATTTCCAACCCCACTTACAAGTAAAACTAGCTAAAATGTGCCTGACTGCTATTCACTGAAAAGCTCATTCTGCTTACATTTTTGGCATACGTTTGCTCCTACCGGGTCAGCTGAGCAGCGAATTTCTATTTAACCACCTGCAATCATGAGAGACCTCAGGGCTGCATGTTTTGAGCCCAGTACTGAGCCTGAAAAGCGTTTCCAACCCCACTTACAAGTAAAACTAGCTAAAATGTGCCTGGCTGCTATTCACAGAAAAGCTCATTCTGCTTACATTTTTGGCATACGTTTGCTCCTACCGGGTCAGCTGAGCAGCAAATATCTGTTTAACCACCTGCTATCATGAGAGACCTCAGGGCTGCATGTTTTGAGCCCAGTACTGTTCCTGAAAAGCGTTTCCAACCCCACTTACAAGTAAAACTAGCTAAAATGTGCCTGGCTGCTATTCACTGAAAAGCTCATTCTGTGTACATTTTTGGCATACGTTTGCTCCTGCTGGGTCATCCAAGGCAAATTTCTACTTAACCACCTGCTATCATGAGAGACCTCAGGGCTGCATCTTTTGAGCGCAGTACTGAGCCTGAAAAGCGTTTCCAACCCCACTTACAAGTAAAACTTGCTAGAATGTGCCTGGCTGCTCTTCACTGAAAAGCTCATTCGGCGTACATTTTTGGCATACGTTTGCTCCTGCTTGGTCAGCTGAGCAGCGAATTTCTATTTAACCACCTGCTATCATGAGAGACCTCAGGGCTGCATGTTTTGAGCCCAGTACTGATCCTGAAAAGCGTTTCCAACCCCACTTACAAGTAAAACTAGCTAAAATGTGCCTGGCTGCTATTCATTGAAAAGCTCATTCTGCGAACATTTTTGGCATACGTTTGCTCCTGCCGGGTTAGCTGAGCAGCGAATTTCTATTTAACCACCTGCTATCATGAGAGACCTCAGGGCTGCATGTTTTGAGCCCAGTACTGATCCTGAAAAGCGTTTCCAACCCCACTTACAAGTAAAACTAGCTAAAATGTGCCTGGATGCTAGTCACTGAAAAGCTCTTTCTGTGTACATTTTTGGCATACGTTTGCTCCTGCTGGGTCAGCCAAGTGGCAAATTTCTACTTAACCACCTGCTATCATGAGAGACCTCAGGGCTGCATCTTTTGAGCGCAGTACTGAGCCTGAAAAGTGTTTCCAACCCCACTTACAAGTAAAACTTGCTAGAATGTGCCAGGCTGCTCTTCACTGAAAAGCTCTTTCTGTGTACATTTTTGGCATACGTTTGCTCCTGCTGGGTCAGCCAAGTGGCAAATTTCTACTTAACCACCTCCTATCAGGAGAGACCTCAGAGCTGCATCTTTTGAGCCCAGTACTGAGCCTGAAAAGCATTTACAAGTAAACTATCTAAAATGTGCCTGGCTGCTCTTCACTGAAAAGCTCATTCTGCGTACATTTTTGGCATACGTTTGCTCCTGCCGGGTCAGCTGAGCAGCGAATTTCTATTTAACCACCTGCTATCATGAGAGACCTCAGGGCTGCATGTTTTGAGCCCAGTACTGATCCTGAAAAGCGTTTCCAACCCCACTTACAAGTAAAACTAGCTAAAATGTGCCTGGCTGCTATTCACTGAAAAGCTCATGCTGTGTACATTTTTGGCATACGTTTGCTCCTGCTGGGTCAGCCAAGTGGACAAACTTCTACTTAACCACCTGCTATCATGAGAGACCTCAGGGCTGCATCTTTTGAGCGCAGTACTGAGCCTGAAAAGCGTTTCCAACCCCACTTACAAGTAAAACTAGCTAAAATGTACCTGGCTGCTATTCACTGAAAAGCTCATTCTGCTTACATTTTTGGCATACGTTTGCTCCTACCGGGTCAGCTGAGCAGCGAATTTCTATTTAACCACCTGCTATCATGAGAGACCTCAGGGCTGCATGTTTTGAGCCCAGTACTGATCCTGAAAAGCGTTTCCAACCCCACTTACAAGTAAAACTAGCTAAAATGTGCCTGGCTGCTATTCACTGAAAAGCTCATTCTGTGTACATTTTTGGCATACGTTTGCTCCTGCCGGGTCAGCTGAGCAGCAAATTTCTGTTTAACCACCTGCTATCATGAGAGACCTCAGGGCTGCATGTTTTGAGCCCAGTACTGTTCCTGAAAAGCGTTTCCAACCCCACTTACAAGTAAAACTAGCTAAAATGTGCCTGGCTGCTATTCACTGAAAAGCTCATTCTGTGTACATTTTTGGCATACGTTTGCTCCTGCTGGGTCATCCAAGGCAAATTTCTACTTAACCACCTGCTATCATGAGAGACCTCAGGGCTGCATCTTTTGAGCGCAGTACTGAGCCTGAAAAGCGTTTCCAACCCCACTTACAAGTAAAACTTGCTAGAATGTGCCTGGCTGCTCTTCACTGAAAAGCTCATTCGGCGTACATTTTTGGCATACGTTTGCTCCTGCTTGGTCAGCTGAGCAGCGAATTTCTATTTAACCACCTGCTATCATGAGAGACCTCAGGGCTGCATGTTTTTGAGCCCAGTACTTATCCTGAAAAGCGTTTCCAACCCCACTTACAAGTAAAACTAGCTAAAATGTGCCTGGCTGCTATTCACTGAAAAGCTCATTCGGCGTACATTTTTGGCATACGTTTGCTCCTGCTTGGTCAGCTGAGCAGCGAATTTCTATTTAACCACCTGCTATCATGAGAGACCTCAGGGCTGCATGTTTTGAGCCCAGTACTTATCCTGAAAAGCGTTTCCAACCCCACTTACAAGTAAAACTAGCTAAAATGTGCCTGGCTGCTATTCATTGAAAAGCTCATTCTGCGAACATTTTTGGCATACGTTTGCTCCTGCCGGGTTAGCTGAGCAGCGAATTTCTATTTAACCACCTGCTATCATGAGAGACCTCTGGGTCAGCCAAGTGGCAAATTTCTACTTAACCACCTGCTATCATGAGAGACCTCAGGGCTGCATCTTTTGAGCGCAGTACTGAGCCTGAAAAGTGTTTCCAACCCCACTTACAAGTAAAACTTGCTAGAATGTGCCAGGCTGCTCTTCACTGAAAAGCTCTTTCTGTGTACATTTTTGGCATACGTTTGCTCCTGCTGGGTCAGCCAAGTGGCAAATTTCTACTTAACCACCTCCTATCAGGAGAGACCTCAGAGCTGCATCTTTTGAGCCCAGTACTGAGCCTGAAAAGCATTTACAAGTAAACTAGCTAAAATGTGCCTGGCTGCTCTTCACTGAAAAGCTCATTCTGCGTACATTTTTGGCATACGTTTGCTCCTGCCGGGTCAGCTGAGCAGCGAATTTCTATTTAACCACCTGCTATCATGAGAGACCTCAGGGCTGCATGTTTTGAGCCCAGTACTGATCCTGAAAAGCGTTTCCAACCCCACTTACAAGTAAAACTATCTAAAATGTGCCTGGCTGCTCTTCACTGAAAAGCTCATTCTGCGAACATTTTTGGTATACGTTTGCTCCTGCCGGGTCAGCTGAGCAGCAAATTTCTATTTAACCACCTGCTATCATGAGAGACATCAGGGCTGCACGTTTTGAGCCCAGTACTGATCCTGAAAAGCGTTTCCAACCCCACTTACAAGTAAAACTAGCTAAAATGTGCCTGGATGCTAGTCACTGAAAAGCTCATTCTGCTTACATTTTTGGCATACGTTTGCTCCTGCCGGGTCAGCTGAGCAGCGAATTTCTATTTAACCACCTGCTATCATGAGAGACCTCAGGGCTGCATGATTTGAGCCCAGTACTGATCCTGAAAAGCGTTTCCAACCCCACTTACAAGTAAAACTAGCTAAAATGTGCCTGGCTGCTATTCACTGAAAAGCTCATTCTGCGTACATTTTTGGCATACATTTGCTCCTGCCGGGTCAGCTGAGAAGCAAATTTCTATTTAACCACCTGCTATCATGAGAGACCTCAGGGCTGCATGTTTTGAGCCCTGTACTGATCCTGAAAAGCGTTTCCAACCCCACTTACAAGTAAAACTAGCTAAAATGTGCCTGGATGCTAGTCACTGAAAAGCTCTTTCTGTGTACATTTTTGGCATACGTTTGCTCCTGCTGGGTCAGCCAAGTGGCAAATTTCTACTTAACCACCTGCTATCATGAGAGACCTCAGGGCTGCATCTTTTGAGTGCAGTACTGAACCTGAAAAGTGTTTCCAACCCCACTTACAAGTAAAACTTGCTAGAATGTGCCAGGCTGCTCTTCACTGAAAAGCTCATTCTGCGTACATTTTTGGCATACATTTGCTCCTGCCGGGTCAGCTGAGAAGCAAATTTCTATTTAACCACCTGCTATCATGAGAGACCTCAGGGCTGCATGTTTTGAGCCCTGTACTGATCCTGAAAAGCGTTTCCAACCCCACTTACAAGTAAAACTAGCTAAAATGTGCCTGGATGCTAGTCACTGAAAAGCTCTTTCTGTGTACATTTTTGGCATACGTTTGCTCCTGCTGGGTCAGCCAAGTGGCAAATTTCTACTTAACCACCTGCTATCATGAGAGACCTCAGGGCTGCATCTTTTGAGCGCAGTACTGAGCCTGAAAAGCGTTTCCAACCCCACTTACAAGTAAAACTAGCTAAAATGTGCCTGGCTGCTATTCACTGAAAAGATCATTCTGCATACATTTTTGGCATACGTTTGCTCCTGCTTGGTCAGCTGAGCAGCGAAGTTCTACTTAACTACCTCCTATCAGAAGAGACCTCAGAGCTGCATCTTTTGAGCCCAGTACTGAGCCTGAAAAGCATTTCCAACCCCACTTACAAGTAAAAGTAGCTAAAATGTGCCTGGCTGCTATTCACTGAAAAGCTCATTCTGCTTACATTTTTGGCATACGTTTGCTCCTACCGGGTCACCTGAGCAGCGAATTTCTATTTAACCTCCTGCTATCATGAGAGACCTCAGGGCTGCATGTTTTGAGCCCAGTACTGAGCCTGAAAAGCATTTCCAACCCCACTTACAAGTAAAACTAGCTAAAATGTGCCTGGCTGCTCTTCACTGAAAAGCTCATTCTGCGTACATTTTTGGCATACGTTTGCTCCTGCCGGGTCAGCTGAGCAGCGAATTTCTATTTAACCACCTGCTATCATGAGAAACCTCAGGGCTGCATGTTTTGAGCCCAGTACTGATCCTGAAAAGCGTTTCCAACCCCACTTACAAGTAAAACTAGCTAAAATGTGCCTGGCTGCTATTCACTGAAAAGCTCATTCTGTGTACATTTTTGGCATACGTTTGCTCCTGCTGGGTCAGCCAAGTGGCAAATTTCTACTTAACCACCTACTATCATGAGAGACCTCAGGGCTGCATGTTGTGAGCGCAGTACTGAGCCTGAAAAGCGTTTCCAACCCCACTTACAAGTAAAACTAGCTAAAATGTGCCTGGCTGCTATTCACTAAAAAGATCATTCTGCGTACATTTTTGGCATACGTTTGCTCCTGCTTGGTCAGCTGAGCAGCGAAGTTCTACTTAACTACCTCCTATCAGAAGAGACCTCAGAGCTGCATCTTTTGAGCCCAGTACTGAGCCTGAAAAGCATTTCCAACCCCACTTACAAGTAAAACTAGCTAAAATGTGCCTGGCTGCTGTTCACTGAAAGCTCATTCTGCTTACATTTTTGGCATACGTTTGCTCCTACCGGGTCAGCTGAGCAGCGAATTTCTATTTAACCTCCTGCTATCATGAGAGACCTCAGGGCTGCATGTTTTGAGCCCAGTACTGAGCCTGAAAAGCATTTCCAACCCCACTTACAAGTAAAACTAGCTAAAATGTGCCTGGCTGCTCTTCACTGAAAAGCTCATTCTGCGTACATTTTTGGCATACGTTTGCTCCTGCCGGGTCAGCTGTGCAGCGAAGTTCTACTTAACTACCTCCTATCAGGAGAGACCTCAGAGCTGCATCTTTTGAGCCCAGTACTGAGCCTGAAAAGCATTTTCAACCCCACTTACAAGTAAAACTAGCTAAAATGTGCCTGACTGCTATTCACTGAAAAGCTCATTCTGCTTACATTTTTGGCATACGTTTGCTCCTACCGGGTCAGCTGAGCAGCAAATTTCTATTTAACCACCTGCAATCATGAGAGACCTCAGGGCTGCATGTTTTGAGCCCAGTACTGAGCCTGAAAAGCGTTTCCAACCCCACTTACAAGTAAAACTAGCTAAAATGTGCCTGGCTGCTATTCACAGAAAAGCTCATTCTGCTTACATTTTTGGCATACGTTTGCTCCTACCGGGTCAGCTGAGCAGCGAATTTCTATTTAACCACCTGCTATCATGAGAGACCTCAGGGCTGCATGTTTTGAGCCCAGTACTGATCCTGAAAAGCGTTTCCAACCCCACTTACAAGTAAAACTAGCTAAAATGTGCCTGGCTGCTATTCACAGAAAAGCTCATTCTGCTTACATTTTTGGCATACGTTTGCTCCTACCGGGTCAGCTGAGCAGCGAATTTCTGTTTAACCACCTGCTATCATGAGAGACCTCAGGGCTGCATGTTTTGAGCCCAGTACTGTTCCTGAAAAGCGTTTCCAACCCCACTTACAAGTAAAACTAGCTAAAATGTGCCTCGCTGCTATTCACTGAAAAGCTCATTCTGTGTACATTTTTGGCATACGTTTGCTCCTGCTGGGTCATCCAAGGCAAATTTCTACTTAACCACCTGCTATCATGAGAGACCTCAGGGCTGCATCTTTTGAGCGCAGTACTGAGCCTGAAAAGCGTTTCCAACCCCACTTACAAGTAAAACTTGCTAGAATGTGTCTGGCTGCTCTTCACTGAAAAGCTCATTCGGCGTACATTTTTGGCATACATTTGCTCCTGCTTGGTCAGCTGAGCAGCGAATTTCTATTTAACCACCTACTATCATGAGAGACCTCAGGGCTGCATGTTTTGAGCCCAGTACTGATCCTGAAAAGCGTTTCCAACCCCACTTACAAGTAAAACTAGCTAAAATGTGCCTGGCTGCTATTCACTGAAAAGCTCATTCTGCTTACATTTTTGGCATACGTTTGCTCCTACCGGGTCAGCTGAGCAGCGAATTTCTATTTAACCACCTGCAATCATGAGAGACCTCAGGGCTGCATGTTTTGAGCCCAGTACTGAGCCTGAAAAGCGTTTCCAACCCCACTTACAAGTAAAACTAGCTAAAATGTGCCTGGCTGCTATTCACAGAAAAGCTAATTCTGCTTACATTTTTGGCATACGTTTGCTCCTACCGGGTCAGCTGAGCAGCGAATTTCTATTTAACCACCTGCTATCATGAGAGACCTCAGGGCTGCATGTTTTGAGCCCAGTACTGATCCTGAAAAGCGTTTCCAACCCCACTTACAAGTAAAACTAGCTAAAATGTGCCTGGCTGCTATTCACAGAAAAGCTCATTCTGTGTACATTTTTGGCATACGTTTGCTCCTGCCGGGTCAGCTGAGCAGCAAATTTCTGTTTAACCACCTGCTATCATGAGAGACCTCAGGGCTGCATGTTTTGAGCCCAGTACTGTTCCTGAAAAGCGTTTCCAACCCCACTTACAAGTAAAACTAGCTAAAATGTGCCTGGCTGCTATTCACTGAAAAGCTCATTCTGTGTACATTTTTGGCATACGTTTGCTTGCTGGGTCATCCAAGGCAAATTTCTACTTAACCACCTGCTATCATGAGAGACCTCAGGGCTGCATCTTTTGAGCGCAGTACTGAGCCTGAAAAGCGTTTCCAACCCCACTTACAAGTAAAACTTGCTAGAATGTGCCTGGCTGCTCTTCACTGAAAAGCTCATTCGGCGTACATTTTTGGCATACGTTTGCTCCTGCTTGGTCAGCTGAGCAGCGAATTTCTATTTAACCACCTGCTATCATGAGAGACCTCAGGGCTGCATGTTTTGAGCCCAGTACTGATCCTGAAAAGCGTTTCCAACCCCACTTACAAGTAAAACTAGCTAAAATGTGCCTGGCTGCTATTCATTGAAAAGCTCATTCTGCGAACATTTTTGGCATACGTTTGCTCCTGCCGGGTTAGCTGAGCAGCGAATTTCTATTTAACCACCTGCTATCATGAGAGACCTCAGGGCTGCATGTTTTGAGCCCAGTACTGATCCTGAAAAGCGTTTCCAACCCCACTTACAAGTAAAACTAGCTAAAATGTGCCTGGATGCTAGTCACTGAAAAGCTCTTTCTGTGTACATTTTTGGCATACGTTTGCTCCTGCTGGGTCAGCCAAGTGGCAAATTTCTACTTAACCACCTGCTATCATGAGAGACCTCAGGGCTGCATCTTTTGAGCGCAGTACTGAGCCTGAAAAGTGTTTCCAACCCCACTTACAAGTAAAACTTGCTAGAATGTGCCAGGCTGCTCTTCACTGAAAAGCTCTTTCTGTGTACATTTTTGGCATACGTTTGCTCCTGCTGGGTCAGCCAAGTGGCAAATTTCTACTTAACCACCTCCTATCAGGAGAGACCTCAGAGCTGCATCTTTTGAGCCCAGTACTGAGCCTGAAAAGCATTTACAAGTAAAACTAGCTAAAATGTGCCTGGCTGCTCTTCACTGAAAAGCTCATTCTGCGTACATTTTTGGCATACGTTTGCTCCTGCCGGGTCAGCTGAGCAGCGAATTTCTATTTAACCACCTGCTATCATGAGAGACCTCAGGGCTGCATGTTTTGAGCCCAGTACTGATCATGAAAAGCGTTTCCAACCCCACTTACAAGTAAAACTAGCTAAAATGTGCCTGGCTGCTAGTCACTGAAAAGCTCATTCTGCGTACATTTTTGGCATACGTTTGCTCCTGCCGGGTCAGCTGAGCAGCGAATTTCTATTTAACCACCTGCTATCATGAGAGACCTCAGGGCTGCATGTTTTGAGCCCAGTACTGATCCTGAACAGCGTTTCCAACCCCACTTACAAGTAAAACTAGCTAAAATGTGCCTGGCTGCTATTCACTGAAAAGCTCATTCTGCGTACATTTTTGGCATACATTTGCTCCTGCCGGGTCAGCTGAGAAGCGAATTTCTATTTAACCACCTGCTATCATGAGAGACCTCAGGGCTGCATGTTTTGAGCCCTGTACTGATCCTGAAAAGCGTTTCCAACCCCACTTACAAGTAAAACTAGCTAAAATGTGCCTGGATGCTAGTCACTGAAAAGCTCATTCTGTGTACATTTTTGGCATACGTTTGCTCCTGCTGGGTCAGCCAAGTGGCAAATTTCTACTTAACCACCTGCTATCATGAGAGACCTCAGGGCTGCATCTTTTGAGCGCAGTACTGAGCCTGAAAAGTGTTTCCAACCCCACTTACAAGTAAAACTTGCTAGAATGTGCCAGGCTGCTCTTCACTGAAAAGCTCATTCTGCGTACATTTTTGGCATACATTTGCTCCTGCCGGGTCAGCTGAGCAGCGAAGTTCTACTTAACTACCTGCTATCATGAGAGACCTCAGGGCTGCATGTTTTGAGCCCTGTACTGATCCTGAAAAGCGTTTCCAACCCCACTTACAAGTAAAACTAGCTAAAATGTGCCTGGATGCTAGTCACTGAAAAGCTCTTTCTGTGTACATTTTTGGCATACGTTTGCTCCTGCTGGGTCAGCCAAGTGGCAAATTTCTACTTAACCACCTGCTATCATGAGAGACCTCAGGGCTGCATCTTTTGAGCGCAGTACTGAGCCTGAAAAGCGTTTCCAACCCCACTTACAAGTAAAACTATCTAAAATGTGCCTGGCTGCTCTTCACTGAAAAGCTCATTCTGCGAACATTTTTGGTATACGTTTGCTCCTGCCGGGTCAGCTGAGCAGCAAATTTCTATTTAACCACCTGCTATCATGAGAGACATCAGGGCTGCACGTTTTGAGCCCAGTACTGATCGGGAAAAGCGTTTCCAACCCCACTTACAAGTAAAACTAGCTAAAATGTGCCTGGATGCTAGTCACTGAAAAGCTCATTCTGCTTACATTTTTGGCATACGTTTGCTCCTGCCGGGTCAGCTGAGCAGCGAATTTCTATTTAACCACCTGCTATCATGAGAGACCTCAGGGCTGCATGTTTTGAGCCCAGTACTGATCCTGAAAAGCGTTTCCAACCCCACTTACAAGTAAAACTAGCTAAAATGTGCCTGGCTGCTATTCACTGAAAAGCTCATTCTGCGTACATTTTTGGCATACATTTGCTCCTGCCGGGTCAGCTGAGAAGCAAATTTCTATTTAACCACCTGCTATCATGAGAGACCTCAGGGCTGCATGTTTTGAGCCCTGTACTGATCCTGAAAAGCGTTTCCAACCCCACTTACAAGTAAAACTAGCTAAAATGTGCCTGGATGCTAGTCACTGAAAAGCTCTTTCTGTGTACATTTTTGGCATACGTTTGCTCCTGCTGGGTCAGCCAAGTGGCAAATTTCTACTTAACCACCTGCTATCATGAGAGACCTCAGGGCTGCATCTTTTGAGCGCAGTACTGAACCTGAAAAGTGTTTCCAACCCCACTTACAAGTAAAACTTGCTAGAATGTGCCAGGCTGCTCTTCACTGAAAAGCTCATTCTGCGTACATTTTTGGCATACATTTGCTCCTGCCGGGTCAGCTGAGAAGCAAATTTCTATTTAACCACCTGCTATCATGAGAGACCTCAGGGCTGCATGTTTTGAGCCCTGTACTGATCCTGAAAAGCGTTTCCAACCCCACTTACAAGTAAAACTAGCTAAAATGTGCCTGGATGCTAGTCACTGAAAAGCTCTTTCTGTGTACATTTTTGGCATACGTTTGCTCCTGCTGGGTCAGCCAAGTGGCAAATTTCTACTTAACCACCTGCTATCATGAGAGACCTCAGGGCTGCATCTTTTGAGCGCAGTACTGAGCCTGAAAAGCGTTTCCAACCCCACTTACAAGTAAAACTAGCTAAAATGTGCCTGGCTGCTATTCACTGAAAAGATCATTCTGCATACATTTTTGGCATACGTTTGCTCCTGCTTGGTCAGCTGAGCAGCGAAGTTCTACTTAACTACCTCCTATCAGAAGAGACCTCAGAGCTGCATCTTTTGAGCCCAGTACTGAGCCTGAAAAGCATTTCCAACCCCACTTACAAGTAAAAGTAGCTAAAATGTGCCTGGCTGCTATTCACTGAAAAGCTCATTCTGCTTACATTTTTGGCATACGTTTGCTCCTACCGGGTCACCTGAGCAGCGAATTTCTATTTAACCTCCTGCTATCATGAGAGACCTCAGGGCTGCATGTTTTGAGCCCAGTACTGAGCCTGAAAAGCATTTCCAACCCCACTTACAAGTAAAACTAGCTAAAATGTGCCTGGCTGCTCTTCACTGAAAAGCTCATTCTGCGTACATTTTTGGCATACGTTTGCTCCTGCCGGGTCAGCTGAGCAGCGAATTTCTATTTAACCACCTGCTATCATGAGAAACCTCAGGGCTGCATGTTTTGAGCCCAGTACTGATCCTGAAAAGCGTTTCCAACCCCACTTACAAGTAAAACTAGCTAAAATGTGCCTGGCTGCTATTCACTGAAAAGCTCATTCTGTGTACATTTTTGGCATACGTTTGCTCCTGCTGGGTCAGCCAAGTGGCAAATTTCTACTTAACCACCTACTATCATGAGAGACCTCAGGGCTGCATGTTGTGAGCGCAGTACTGAGCCTGAAAAGCGTTTCCAACCCCACTTACAAGTAAAACTAGCTAAAATGTGCCTGGCTGCTATTCACTAAAAAGATCATTCTGCGTACATTTTTGGCATACGTTTGCTCCTGCTTGGTCAGCTGAGCAGCGAAGTTCTACTTAACTACCTCCTATCAGAAGAGACCTCAGAGCTGCATCTTTTGAGCCCAGTACTGAGCCTGAAAAGCATTTCCAACCCCACTTACAAGTAAAACTAGCTAAAATGTGCCTGGCTGCTGTTCACTGAAAGCTCATTCTGCTTACATTTTTGGCATACGTTTGCTCCTACCGGGTCAGCTGAGCAGCGAATTTCTATTTAACCTCCTGCTATCATGAGAGACCTCAGGGCTGCATGTTTTGAGCCCAGTACTGAGCCTGAAAAGCATTTCCAACCCCACTTACAAGTAAAACTAGCTAAAATGTGCCTGGCTGCTCTTCACTGAAAAGCTCATTCTGCGTACATTTTTGGCATACGTTTGCTCCTGCCGGGTCAGCTGTGCAGCGAAGTTCTACTTAACTACCTCCTATCAGGAGAGACCTCAGAGCTGCATCTTTTGAGCCCAGTACTGAGCCTGAAAAGCATTTTCAACCCCACTTACAAGTAAAACTAGCTAAAATGTGCCTGACTGCTATTCACTGAAAAGCTCATTCTGCTTACTTTTTTGGCATACGTTTGCTCCTACCGGGTCAGCTGAGCAGCAAATTTCTATTTAACCACCTGCAATCATGAGAGACCTCAGGGCTGCATGTTTTGAGCCCAGTACTGAGCCTGAAAAGCGTTTCCAACCCCACTTACAAGTAAAACTAGCTAAAATGTGCCTGGCTGCTATTCACAGAAAAGCTCATTCTGCTTACATTTTTGGCATACGTTTGCTCCTACCGGGTCAGCTGAGCAGCGAATTTCTATTTAACCACCTGCTATCATGAGAGACCTCAGGGCTGCATGTTTTGAGCCCAGTACTGATCCTGAAAAGCGTTTCCAACCCCACTTACAAGTAAAACTAGCTAAAATGTGCCTGGCTGCTATTCACAGAAAAGCTCATTCTGCTTACATTTTTGGCATACGTTTGCTCCTACCGGGTCAGCTGAGCAGCGAATTTCTGTTTAACCACCTGCTATCATGAGAGACCTCAGGGCTGCATGTTTTGAGCCCAGTACTGTTCCTGAAAAGCGTTTCCAACCCCACTTACAAGTAAAACTAGCTAAAATGTGCCTCGCTGCTATTCACTGAAAAGCTCATTCTGTGTACATTTTTGGCATACGTTTGCTCCTGCTGGGTCATCCAAGGCAAATTTCTACTTAACCACCTGCTATCATGAGAGACCTCAGGGCTGCATCTTTTGAGCGCAGTACTGAGCCTGAAAAGCGTTTCCAACCCCACTTACAAGTAAAACTTGCTAGAATGTGTCTGGCTGCTCTTCACTGAAAAGCTCATTCGGCGTACATTTTTGGCATACATTTGCTCCTGCTTGGTCAGCTGAGCAGCGAATTTCTATTTAACCACCTACTATCATGAGAGACCTCAGGGCTGCATGTTTTGAGCCCAGTACTGATCCTGAAAAGCGTTTCCAACCCCACTTACAAGTAAAACTAGCTAAAATGTGCCTGGCTGCTATTCACTGAAAAGCTCATTCTGCTTACATTTTTGGCATACGTTTGCTCCTACCGGGTCAGCTGAGCAGCGAATTTCTATTTAACCACCTGCAATCATGAGAGACCTCAGGGCTGCATGTTTTGAGCCCAGTACTGAGCCTGAAAAGCGTTTCCAACCCCACTTACAAGTAAAACTAGCTAAAATGTGCCTGGCTGCTATTCACAGAAAAGCTAATTCTGCTTACATTTTTGGCATACGTTTGCTCCTACCGGGTCAGCTGAGCAGCGAATTTCTATTTAACCACCTGCTATCATGAGAGACCTCAGGGCTGCATGTTTTGAGCCCAGTACTGATCCTGAAAAGCGTTTCCAACCCCACTTACAAGTAAAACTAGCTAAAATGTGCCTGGCTGCTATTCACAGAAAAGCTCATTCTGTGTACATTTTTGGCATACGTTTGCTCCTGCCGGGTCAGCTGAGCAGCAAATTTCTGTTTAACCACCTGCTATCATGAGAGACCTCAGGGCTGCATGTTTTGAGCCCAGTACTGTTCCTGAAAAGCGTTTCCAACCCCACTTACAAGTAAAACTAGCTAAAATGTGCCTGGCTGCTATTCACTGAAAAGCTCATTCTGTGTACATTTTTGGCATACGTTTGCTTGCTGGGTCATCCAAGGCAAATTTCTACTTAACCACCTGCTATCATGAGAGACCTCAGGGCTGCATCTTTTGAGCGCAGTACTGAGCCTGAAAAGCGTTTCCAACCCCACTTACAAGTAAAACTTGCTAGAATGTGCCTGGCTGCTCTTCACTGAAAAGCTCATTCGGCGTACATTTTTGGCATACGTTCGCTCCTGCTTGGTCAGCTGAGCAGCGAATTTCTATTTAACCACCTGCTATCATGAGAGACCTCAGGGCTGCATGTTTTGAGCCCAGTACTGATCCTGAAAAGCGTTTCCAACCCCACTTACAAGTAAAACTAGCTAAAATGTGCCTGGCTGCTATTCATTGAAAAGCTCATTCTGCGAACATTTTTGGCATACGTTTGCTCCTGCCGGGTTAGCTGAGCAGCGAATTTCTATTTAACCACCTGCTATCATGAGAGACCTCAGGGCTGCATGTTTTGAGCCCAGTACTGATCCTGAAAAGCGTTTCCAACCCCACTTACAAGTAAAACTAGCTAAAATGTGCCTGGATGCTAGTCACTGAAAAGCTCTTTCTGTGTACATTTTTGGCATACGTTTGCTCCTGCTGGGTCAGCCAAGTGGCAAATTTCTACTTAACCACCTGCTATCATGAGAGACCTCAGGGCTGCATCTTTTGAGCGCAGTACTGAGCCTGAAAAGTGTTTCCAACCCCACTTACAAGTAAAACTTGCTAGAATGTGCCAGGCTGCTCTTCACTGAAAAGCTCTTTCTGTGTACATTTTTGGCATACGTTTGCTCCTGCTGGGTCAGCCAAGTGGCAAATTTCTACTTAACCACCTCCTATCAGGAGAGACCTCAGAGCTGCATCTTTTGAGCCCAGTACTGAGCCTGAAAAGCATTTACAAGTAAAACTAGCTAAAATGTGCCTGGCTGCTCCTGCCGGGTCAGCTGAGCAGCGAATTTCTATTTAACCACCTGCTATCATGAGAGACCTCAGGGCTGCATGTTTTGAGCCCAGTACTGATCATGAAAAGCGTTTCCAACCCCACTTACAAGTAAAACTAGCTAAAATGTGCCTGGCTGCTAGTCACTGAAAAGCTCATTCTGCGTACATTTTTGGCATACGTTTGCTCCTGCCGGGTCAGCTGAGCAGCGAATTTCTATTTAACCACCTGCTATCATGAGAGACCTCAGGGCTGCATGTTTTGAGCCCAGTACTGATCCTGAACAGCGTTTCCAACCCCACTTACAAGTAAAACTAGCTAAAATGTGCCTGGCTGCTATTCACTGAAAAGCTCATTCTGCGTACATTTTTGGCATACATTTGCTCCTGCCGGGTCAGCTGAGAAGCGAATTTCTATTTAACCACCTGCTATCATGAGAGACCTCAGGGCTGCATGTTTTGAGCCCTGTACTGATCCTGAAAAGCGTTTCCAACCCCACTTACAAGTAAAACTAGCTAAAATGTGCCTGGATGCTAGTCACTGAAAAGCTCATTCTGTGTACATTTTTGGCATACGTTTGCTCCTGCTGGGTCAGCCAAGTGGCAAATTTCTACTTAACCACCTGCTATCATGAGAGACCTCAGGGCTGCATCTTTTGAGCGCAGTACTGAGCCTGAAAAGTGTTTCCAACCCCACTTACAAGTAAAACTTGCTAGAATGTGCCAGGCTGCTCTTCACTGAAAAGCTCATTCTGCGTACATTTTTGGCATACATTTGCTCCTGCCGGGTCAGCTGAGCAGCGAAGTTCTACTTAACTACCTCCTATCAGGAGAGACCTCAGAGCTGCATCTTTTGAGCCCAGTACTGAGCCTGAAAAGCATTTCCAACCCCACTTACAAGTAAAACTAGCTAAAATGTGCCTGGCTGCTATTCACTGAAAAGCTCATTCTGTGTACATTTTTGGCATACGTTTGCTCCTGCTGGGTCAGCCAAGTGGCAAATTTCTACTTAACCACCTGCTATCATGAGAGACCTCAGGGCTGCATGTTTTGAGCGCAGTACTGAGCCTGAAAAGCGTTTCCAACCCCACTTACAAGTAAAACTAGCTAAAATGTGCCTGGCTGCTATTCACTGAAAAGATCATTCTGTGTACATTTTTGGCATACGTTTGCTCCTGCTTGGTCAGCTGCGCAGCGAAGTTCTACTTAACTACCTCCTATCAGAAGAGACCTCAGAGCTGCATCTTTTGAGCCCAGTACTGAGCCTGAAAAGCATTTCCAACCCCACTTACAAGTAAAAGTAGCTAAAATGTGCCTGGCTGCTATTCACTGAAAAGCTCATTCTGCTTACATTTTTGGCATACGTTTGCTCCTACCGGGTCAGCTGAGCAGCGAATTTCTATTTAACCACCTGCAATCATGAGAGACCTCAGGGCTGCATGTTTTGAGCCCAGTACTGAGCCTGAAAAGCGTTTCCAACCCCACTTACAAGTAAAACTAGCTAAAATGTGCCTGGCTGCTATTCACAGAAAAGCTCATTCTGCTTACATTTTTGGCATACGTTTGCTCCTACCGGGTCAGCTGAGCAGCGAATTTCTGTTTAACCACCTGCTATCATGAGAGACCTCAGGGCTGCATGTTTTGAGCCCAGTACTGTTCCTGAAAAGCGTTTCCAACCCCACTTACAAGTAAAACTAGCTAAAATGTGCCTGGCTGCTATTCACTGAAAAGCTCATTCTGTGTACATTTTTGGCATACGTTTGCTCCTGCTGGGTCATCCAAGGCAAATTTCTACTTAACCACCTGCTATCATGAGAGACCTCAGGGCTGCATCTTTTGAGCGCAGTACTGAGCCTGAAAAGCGTTTCCAACCCCACTTACAAGTAAAACTTGCTAGAATGTGCCTGGCTGCTCTTCACTGAAAAGCTCATTCGGCGTACATTTTTGGCATACGTTTGCTCCTGCTTGGTCAGCTGAGCAGCGAATTTCTATTTAACCACCTACTATCATGAGAGACCTCAGGGCTGCATGTTTTGAGCCCAGTACTGATCCTGAAAAGCGTTTCCAACCCCACTTACAAGTAAAACTAGCTAAAATGTGCCTGGCTGCTATTCACTGAAAAGCTCATTCTGCTTACATTTTTGGCATACGTTTGCTCCTACCGGGTCAGCTGAGCAGCGAATTTCTATTTAACCACCTGCAATCATGAGAGACCTCAGGGCTGCATGTTTTGAGCCCAGTACTGAGCCTGAAAAGCGTTTCCAACCCCACTTACAAGTAAAACTAGCTAAAATGTGCCTGGCTGCTATTCACAGAAAAGCTAATTCTGCTTACATTTTTGGCATACGTTTGCTCCTACCGGGTCAGCTGAGCAGCGAATTTCTGTTTAACCACCTGCTATCATGAGAGACCTCAGGGCTGCATGTTTTGAGCCCAGTACTGTTCCTGAAAAGCGTTTCCAACCCCACTTACAAGTAAAACTAGCTAAAATGTGCCTGGCTGCTCTTCACTGAAAAGCTCATTCTGCGTACATTTTTGGCATACGTTTGCTCCTGCCGGGTCAGCTGAGCAGCGAATTTCTATTTAACCACCTGCTATCATGAGAGACCTCAGGGCTGCATGTTTTGAGCCCAGTACTGATCCTGAAAAGCGTTTCCAACCCCACTTACAAGTAAAACTAGCTAAAATTTGCCTGGCTGCTATTCACTGAAAAGCTCATTCTGTGTACATTTTTGGCATACGTTTGCTCCTGCTGGGTCAGCCAAGTGGCAAATTTCTACTTAACCACCTGCTATCATGAGAGACCTCAGGGCTGCATGTTTTGAGCCCAGTACTGATCCTGAAAAGCGTTTCCAACCCCACTTACAAGTAAAACTAGCTAAAATGTGCCTGGCTGCTATTCACTGAAAAGCTCATTCTGCTTACATTTTTGGCATACGTTTGCTCCTACTGGGTCAGCTGAGCAGCGAATTTCTATTTAACCTCCTGCTATCATGAGAGACCTCAGGGCTGCATGTTTTGAGCCCAGTACTGTTCCTGAAAAGCGTTTCCAACCCCACTTACAAGTAAAACTAGCTAAAATGTGCCTGGCTGCTATTCACTGAAAGCTCATTCTGCGTACATTTTTGGCATACATTTGCTCCTGCCGGGTCAGCTGAGAAGCGAAGTTCTACTTAACTACCTCCTATCAGAAGAGACCTCAGAGCTGCATCTTTTGAGCCCAGTACTGAGCCTGAAAAGCGTTTCCAACCCCACTTACAAGTAAAACTAGCTAAAATGTGCCTGGCTGCTCTTCACTGAAAAGCTCATTCTGCGAACATTTTTGGCATACGTTTGCTCCTGCCGGGTCAGCTGAGCAGCGAATTTCTATTTAACCACCTGCTATCATGAGAGACCTCAGCGCTGCATGTTTTGAGCCCAGTACTGATCCTGAAAAGCGTTTCCAACCGCACTTACAAGTAAAACTAGCTAAAATGTGCCTGGCTGCTAGTCACTGAAAAGCTCATTCTGTGTACATTTTTGGCATACGTTTGCTCCTGCCGGGTCAGCTGAGCAGCGAATTTCTATTTAACCACCTGCTATCATGAGAGACCTCAGGGCTGCATGTTTTGAGCCCAGTACTGATCCTGAAAAGCGTTTCCAACCCCACTTACAAGTAAAACTAGCTAAAATGTGCCTGGATGCTAGTCACTGAAAAGCTCATTCTGTGTACATTTTTGGCATACGTTTGCTCCTGCTGGGTCAGCCAAGTGGCAAATTTCTACTTAACCACCTGCTATCATGAGAGACCTCAGGGCTGCATCTTTTGAGCGCAGTACTGAGCCTGAAAAGTGTATCCAACCCCACTTACAAGTAAAACTTGCTAGAATGTGCCAGGCTGCTCTTCACTGAAAAGCTCATTCTGCGTACATTTTTGGCATACATTTGCTCCTGCCGGGTCAGCTGAGCAGCGAAGTTCTACTTAACTACCTCCTATCACAGAGGTCTTCAAACTTTTGTAGGTTGAGCCCCCCAGCTGAATTTTTTTAAATGTCGGGCCCCCCCACCACCTGACAGAAATTTCGGGAATGTGGTACACTACATATTCGACTGCCACCCGCATAACCTGGCCATATCGGCAAATAATGTTCAATACAATAAGAGTGTTTAGTGAGTGTGGTTAAATGACAAAGGCTTATTACACAGCTCAAAACACAATTTTCCAAGATAAAATGTGCGGAAATTGTTTTTACTAGGATGCTTCGTTTTACACGACATAGATTGATTATAACACCATCAACATTAATGTGACGGGTGTGCCTGTTTTTTGCCACAGAGACGGTCAATCTGTGGATGGATTTTCGCGACAGCCATCCTCAGGTTGTGTTCCACATCCAGTTTTGAACTGTACTTATTCTTTAATATAGCAAGCACCGATAACCCAATCTCACATAAATAGGAAGAGCTAAAATGCAAGAGAGTTTTGATAGCAATTGTGCTGTGCGTACAGATTCCGTGAGGATGAGGCTCTCTTGCTTTACTTCCTAAAAATAAAATGTCTTTGCTCTCTTGTGTTGTTCTTTTGTTTGCTAATAAGTGGCTGTCCAAGGTTGAATTGGTGATTCCCATTTGGATATGAGTTTTTGTAATAATGTAAAAATTAGAATCTCTTTGAACAGGAGAAGGCGCTGTGCTCCTGGTTTTTGTTGTCTATATTTATGCACACAGTTCCTACAGGCCTTGCCGAAACCCCCAAACATGTTTCTTTACACTACAGAGGTATGGGTGTGTAAAGGTTTCAGATTGCTATGTGTGACATTTTTATAATTTCAGTGTAATTGTGAGTGACTTTTCAATGACTATGATTGACACTTTCTCACGAGCAAACTCAAGCAATGAAGATGAGGGGAACATAAATATCTGGAATTGCACCCATTTGAGCAACAGGACTTTGCCAGCAAAAGCATATTTTCATAGCATAGCAAGTCAGTGTAACAGTAGATCATGATTTACACTCTGTTCCTGCACCGGGGCAATGGAGGTCTGTTCTGTGTCCCTTTTGCAGTGAGTAACTGAATGTGCTGTAATGTGACACACTTTACACCTAGCACCCACGGACTGTAGGCAGTTGCCTGATCGTGCGCGGCCAAGAAGGCATTTGCTGATTAACACAAACACACTCGGGTAGCCAGGGCACTGCACAATACACTGAGGTTGGATACATCAAATTACTATAGTTAGGCCTTAACAAGAAGCATTTCAATATTTCCTGCCAGGTGACTCGGTGTGACCAGCGCTGCTCAGCTCACTTTAATTAACCGCATGATGTATTCTGGGAGCTGTAGTGCAGACTGGGCCCGGATTAGTTATTCCAACTGAAGATAACACATTGCTGATTTGTAAAAGAAAAGTCCATGGCAGACGTGTGTGAGAGCGAGGAAGGGACGAGGTCTGGAGTGCCACATGCCTTTCCTAAATAGATTTGATTTTAAAAAAAACTGCTGAAGACAGGAGCACTAGATTTTCCTGGTAACCTTACTAACGTGGGCAGACATTCGCTCCAAGCTTCCCTCCCCTCACATCAATTTTACTTGATGCATCCTACACCATCGAGAAAAAAATAACATGTGTACAGAAACAGACAAATATTGCAGTTTCTGCTCACAATACCTAGAAAAAACGGGATACAGAAAAGACATTTGCAAGCCTCCCAGAGAAGAAGTAAGCCTCTGCTGCTGATAGGCCTTGCTGAAACCCCCAGGGAGGTTTCTTTACATTTCAAAAGTATAAGCACGTCGTGTCCCAGCGCAATAGTTAAAACTAACATCGTGTGTCTTCGAGTTCCCTCTTTCCCCAACCCCACCCCAGCCTCCTCCCCCGTCCACCTCTGCCCTGACTTAAAAAACATCGAAAAATTGTTTGCATCCAAATAATACAGCAACCTAAGGAAGTAAAAGTCAGCAAACGGAGGAGTGAAGAAACGCCACACTACCCAAAAAGTTAAAGAATTCATGAGATTTATGCTCCTGGTCTCGCGGCACTTCCTGCCTTCTAAAATGCTGTCTCTTCATTTGTGTAACTTGATCAGTGATGGCGTTACTAAGTGCTGATTGGCTGCGGTGCAGGAGCTAGCCAATCCAAAATCCCCATTTAAAATGGGGAAGAAATGCAGGAAGTAAACCTACATACGTTCGAGTCGACGTGGTATTTTCGAAAACAAAGGTGAACTTTCAAGTGAAGTGCGCGCCCCCCCTGGGATGACGGCGCGCCCCCCCAGGGGGGCGCGCCCCACAGTTTGAAGAAGTCTGTCCTATCAGGAGAGACCTCAGAGCTGCATCTTTTGAGCCCAGTACTGAGCCTGAAAAGCATTTCCAACCCCACTTACAAGTAAAACTAGCTAAAATGTGCCTGGCTGCTCTTCACTGAAAAGCTCATTCTGCGTACATTTTTGGCATACCTTTGCTCCTGCCGGGTCAGCTGAGCAGCGAATTTCTATTTAACCACCTGCTATCACGAGAGACCTCAGGGCTGCATGTTTTGAGCCCAGTACTGATCCTGAAAAGCGTTTCCAACCCCACTTACAAGTAAAACTAGCTAAAATGTACCTGGCTGCTATTCACTGAAAAGCTCATTCTGTGTACATTTTTGGCATACGTTTGCTCCTGCCGGGTCAGCTGAGCAGCGAATTTCTATTTAACCACCTGCTATCATTGAAGACCTCAGGGCTGCATGTTTTGAGGCCAGTACTGATCCTGAAAAGCGTTTCCAACCCCACTTACAAGTAAAACTAGCTAAAATGTGCCTGGCTGCTATTCACTGAAAAGCTCATGCTGTGTACATTTTTGGCATACGTTTGCTCCTGCTGGGTCAGCCAAGTGGACAAACTTCTACTTAACCACCTGCTATCATGAGAGACCTCAGGGCTGCATCTTTTGAGCGCAGTACTGAGCCTGAAAAGCGTTTCCAACCCCACTTACAAGTAAAACTAGCTAAAATGTACCTGGCTGCTATTCACTGAAAAGCTCATTCTGTGTACATTTTTGGCATACGTTTGCTCCTGCCGGGTCAGCTGAGCAGCGAATTTCTATTTAACCACCTGCTATCATGAGAGACCTCAGGGCTGCATGTTTTGAGGCCAGTACTGATCCTGAAAAGCGTTTCCAACCCCACTTACAAGTAAAACTAGCTACAATGTACCTGGCTGCTATTCACTGAAAAGCTCATTCTGTGTACATTTTTGGCATACGTTTGCTCCTGCCGGGTCAGCTGAGCAGCGAATTTCTATTTAACCACCTGCTATCATGAGAGACCTCAGGGCTGCATGTTTTGAGGCCAGTACTGATCCTGAAAAGCGTTTCCAACCCCACTTACAAGTAAAACTAGCTAAAATGTACCTGGCTGCTATTCACTGAAAAGCTCATTCTGTGTACATTTTTGGCATACGTTTGCTCCTGCCGGGTCAGCTGAGCAGCGAATTTCTATTTAACCACCTGCTATCATGAGAGACCTCAGGGCTGCATGTTTTGAGGTCAGTACTGATCCTGAAAAGCGTTTCCAACCCCACTTACAAGTAAAACTAGCTAAAATGTGCCTGGCTGCTATTCACTGAAAAGATCATTCTGCGTACATTTTTGGCATACGTTTGGTCCTGCTTGGTCAGCTGAGCAGCGAAGTTCTACTTAACTACCTCCTATCAGAAGAGACCTCAGAGCTGCATCTTTTGAGCCCAGTTCTGAGCCTGAAAAGCATTTCCAACCCCACTTACAAGTAAAACTAGCTAAAATGTGCCTGGCTGCTATTCACTGAAAAGCTCATTCTGCTTACATTTTTGGCATACGTTTGCTCCTACCGGGTCAGCTGAGCAGCGAATTTCTATTTAACCTCCTGCTATCATGTTGAGCCCAGTACTGAGCCTGAAAAGCATTTCCAACCCCACTTACAAGTAAAACTAGCTAAAATGTGCCTGGCTGCTCTTCACTGAAAAGCTCATTCTGCGTACATTTTTGGCATACGTTTGCTCCTGCCGGGTCAGCTGTGCAGCGAAGTTCTACTTAACTACCTCCTATCAGGAGAGACATCAGAGCTGCATCTTTTGAGCCCAGTACTGAGCCTGAAAAGCATTTCCAACCCCACTTACAAGTAAAACTAGCTAAAATGTGCCTGACTGCTATTCACTGAAAAGCTCATTCTGCTTACATTTTTGGCATACGTTTGCTCCTACCGGGTCAGCTGAGCAGCGAATTTCTATTTAACCACCTGCAATCATGAGAGACCTCAGGGCTGCATGTTTTGAGCCCAGTACTGAGCCTGAAAAGCGTTTCCAACCCCACTTACAAGTAAAACTAGCTAAAATGTGCCTGGCTGCTATTCACAGAAAAGCTCATTCTGCTTACATTTTTGGCATACGTTTGCTCCTACCGGGTCAGCTGAGCAGCGAATTTCTATTTAACCACCTGCTATCATGAGAGACCTCAGGGCTGCATGTTTTGAGCCCAGTACTGATCCTGAAAAGCGTTTCCAACCCCACTTACAAGTAAAACTAGCTAAAATGTGCCTGGCTGCTATTCACTGAAAAGCTCATTCTGTGTACATTTTTGGCATACGTTTGCTCCTGCTGGGTCATCCAAGGCAAATTTCTACTTAACCACCTGCTATCATGAGAGACCTCAGGGCTGCATCTTTTGAGCGCAGTACTGAGCCTGAAAAGCGTTTCCAACCCCACTTACAAGTAAAACTTGCTAGAATGTGCCTGGCTGCTCTTCACTGAAAAGCTCATTCGGCGTACATTTTTGGCATACGTTTGCGCCTGCTTGGTCAGCTGAGCAGCGAATTTCTATTTAACCACCTGCTATCATGAGAGACCTCAGGGCTGCATGTTTTGAGCCCAGTACTGATCCTGAAAAGCGTTTCCAACCCCACTTACAAGTAAAACTAGCTAAAATGTGCCTGGCTGCTATTCACTGAAAAGCTCATTCTGTGTACATTTTTGGCATACGTTTGCTCCTGCTGGGTCAGCCAAGTGGCAAATTTCTACTTAACCACCTACTATCATGAGAGACCTCAGGGCTGCATGTTGTGAGCGCAGTACTGAGCCTGAAAAGCGTTTCCAACCCCACTTACAAGTAAAACTAGCTAAAATGTGCCTGGCTGCTATTCACTAAAAAGATCATTCTGCGTACATTTTTGGCATACGTTTGCTCCTGCTTGGTCAGCTGAGCAGCGAAGTTCTACTTAACTACCTCCTATCAGAAGAGACCTCAGAGCTGCATCTTTTGAGCCCAGTACTGAGCCTGAAAAGCATTTCCAACCCCACTTACAAGTAAAACTAGCTAAAATGTGCCTGGCTGCTGTTCACTGAAAGCTCATTCTGCTTACATTTTTGGCATACGTTTGCTCCTACCGGGTCAGCTGAGCAGCGAATTTCTATTTAACCTCCTGCTATCATGAGAGACCTCAGGGCTGCATGTTTTGAGCCCAGTACTGAGCCTGAAAAGCATTTCCAACCCCACTTACAAGTAAAACTAGCTAAAATGTGCCTGGCTGCTCTTCACTGAAAAGCTCATTCTGCGTACATTTTTGGCATACGTTTGCTCCTGCCGGGTCAGCTGTGCAGCGAAGTTCTACTTAACTACCTCCTATCAGGAGAGACCTCAGAGCTGCATCTTTTGAGCCCAGTACTGAGCCTGAAAAGCATTTTCACTCCCACTTACAAGTAAAACTAGCTAAAATGTGCCTGACTGCTATTCACTGAAAAGCTCATTCTGCTTACATTTTTGGCATACGTTTGCTCCTACCGGGTCAGCTGAGCAGCAAATTTCTATTTAACCACCTGCAATCATGAGAGACCTCAGGGCTGCATGTTTTGAGCCCAGTACTGAGCCTGAAAAGCGTTTCCAACCCCACTTACAAGTAAAACTAGCTAAAATGTGCCTGGCTGCTATTCACAGAAAAGCTCATTCTGCTTACATTTTTGGCATACGTTTGCTCCTACCGGGTCAGCTGAGCAGCGAATTTCTATTTAACCACCTGCTATCATGAGAGACCTCAGGGCTGCATGTTTTGAGCCCAGTACTGATCCTGAAAAGCGTTTCCAACCCCACTTACAAGTAAAACTAGCTAAAATGTGCCTGGCTGCTATTCACAGAAAAGCTCATTCTGCTTACATTTTTGGCATACGTTTGCTCCTACCGGGTCAGCTGAGCAGCGAATTTCTGTTTAACCACCTGCTATCATGAGAGACCTCAGGGCTGCATGTTTTGAGCCCAGTACTGTTCCTGAAAAGCGTTTCCAACCCCACTTACAAGTAAAACTAGCTAAAATGTGCCTCGCTGCTATTCACTGAAAAGCTCATTCTGTGTACATTTTTGGCATACGTTTGCTCCTGCTGGGTCATCCAAGGCAAATTTCTACTTAACCACCTGCTATCATGAGAGACCTCAGGGCTGCATCTTTTGAGCGCAGTACTGAGCCTGAAAAGCGTTTCCAACCCCACTTACAAGTAAAACTTGCTAGAATGTGTCTGGCTGCTCTTCACTGAAAAGCTCATTCGGCGTACATTTTTGGCATACATTTGCTCCTGCTTGGTCAGCTGAGCAGCGAATTTCTATTTAACCACCTACTATCATGAGAGACCTCAGGGCTGCATGTTTTGAGCCCAGTACTGATCCTGAAAAGCGTTTCCAACCCCACTTACAAGTAAAACTAGCTAAAATGTGCCTGGCTGCTATTCACTGAAAAGCTCATTCTGCTTACATTTTTGGCATACGTTTGCTCCTACCGGGTCAGCTGAGCAGCGAATTTCTATTTAACCACCTGCAATCATGAGAGACCTCAGGGCTGCATGTTTTGAGCCCAGTACTGAGCCTGAAAAGCGTTTCCAACCCCACTTACAAGTAAAACTAGCTAAAATGTGCCTGGCTGCTATTCACAGAAAAGCTAATTCTGTGTACATTTTTGGCATACGTTTGCTCCTGCCGGGTCAGCTGAGCAGCAAATTTCTGTTTAACCACCTGCTATCATGAGAGACCTCAGGGCTGCATGTTTTGAGCCCAGTACTGTTCCTGAAAAGCGTTTCCAACCCCACTTACAAGTAAAACTAGCTAAAATGTGCCTGGCTGCTATTCACTGAAAAGCTCATTCTGTGTACATTTTTGGCATACGTTTGCTTGCTGGGTCATCCAAGGCAAATTTCTACTTAACCACCTGCTATCATGAGAGACCTCAGGGCTGCATCTTTTGAGCGCAGTACTGAGCCTGAAAAGCGTTTCCAACCCCACTTACAAGTAAAACTTGCTAGAATGTGCCTGGCTGCTCTTCACTGAAAAGCTCATTCGGCGTACATTTTTGGCATACGTTTGCTCCTGCTTGGTCAGCTGAGCAGCGAATTTCTATTTAACCACCTGCTATCATGAGAGACCTCAGGGCTGCATGTTTTGAGCCCAGTACTGATCCTGAAAAGCGTTTCCAACCCCACTTACAAGTAAAACTAGCTAAAATGTGCCTGGCTGCTATTCATTGAAAAGCTCATTCTGCGAACATTTTTGGCATACGTTTGCTCCTGCCGGGTTAGCTGAGCAGCGAATTTCTATTTAACCACCTGCTATCATGAGAGACCTCAGGGCTGCATGTTTTGAGCCCAGTACTGATCCTGAAAAGCGTTTCCAACCCCACTTACAAGTAAAACTAGCTAAAATGTGCCTGGATGCTAGTCACTGAAAAGCTCTTTCTGTGTACATTTTTGGCATACGTTTGCTCCTGCTGGGTCAGCCAAGTGGCAAATTTCTACTTAACCACCTGCTATCATGAGAGACCTCAGGGCTGCATCTTTTGAGCGCAGTACTGAGCCTGAAAAGTGTTTCCAACCCCACTTTCAAGTAAAACTTGCTAGAATGTGCCAGGCTGCTCTTCACTGAAAAGCTCTTTCTGTGTACATTTTTGGCATACGTTTGCTCCTGCTGGGTCAGCCAAGTGGCAAATTTCTACTTAACCACCTCCTATCAGGAGAGACCTCAGAGCTGCATCTTTTGAGCCCAGTACTGAGCCTGAAAAGCATTTACAAGTAAAACTAGCTAAAATGTGCCTGGCTGCTCTTCACTGAAAAGCTCATTCTGCGTACATTTTTGGCATACGTTTGCTCCTGCCGGGTCAGCTGAGCAGCGAATTTCTATTTAACCACCTGCTATCATGAGAGACCTCAGGGCTGCATGTTTTGAGCCCAGTACTGATCATGAAAAGCGTTTCCAACCCCACTTACAAGTAAAACTAGCTAAAATGTGCCTGGCTGCTAGTCACTGAAAAGCTCATTCTGCGTACATTTTTGGCATACGTTTGCTCCTGCCGGGTCAGCTGAGCAGCGAATTTCTATTTAACCACCTGCTATCATGAGAGACCTCAGGGCTGCATGTTTTGAGCCCAGTACTGATCCTGAACAGCGTTTCCAACCCCACTTACAAGTAAAACTAGCTAAAATGTGCCTGGCTGCTATTCACTGAAAAGCTCATTCTGCGTACATTTTTGGCATACATTTGCTCCTGCCGGGTCAGCTGAGAAGCGAATTTCTATTTAACCACCTGCTATCATGAGAGACCTCAGGGCTGCATGTTTTGAGCCCTGTACTGATCCTGAAAAGCGTTTCCAACCCCACTTACAAGTAAAACTAGCTAAAATGTGCCTGGATGCTAGTCACTGAAAAGCTCATTCTGTGTACATTTTTGGCATACGTTTGCTCCTGCTGGGTCAGCCAAGTGGCAAATTTCTACTTAACCACCTGCTATCATGAGAGACCTCAGGGCTACATCTTTTGAGCGCAGTACTGAGCCTGAAAAGTGTTTCCAACCCCACTTACAAGTAAAACTTGCTAGAATGTGCCAGGCTGCTCTTCACTGAAAAGCTCATTCTGCGTACATTTTTGGCATACATTTGCTCCTGCCGGGTCAGCTGAGCAGCGAAGTTCTACTTAACTACCTCCTATCAGGAGAGACCTCAGAGCTGCATCTTTTGAGCCCAGTACTGAGCCTGAAAAGCATTTCCAACCCCACTTACAAGTAAAACTAGCTAAAATGTGCCTGGCTGCTATTCACTGAAAAGCTCATTCTGTGTACATTTTTGGCATACGTTTGCTCCTGCTGGGTCAGCCAAGTGGCAAATTTCTACTTAACCACCTGCTATCATGAGAGACCTCAGGGCTGCATGTTTTGAGCGCAGTACTGAGCCTGAAAAGCGTTTCCAACCCCACTTACAAGTAAAACTAGCTAAAATGTGCCTGGCTGCTATTCACTGAAAAGATCATTCTGTGTACATTTTTGGCATACGTTTGCTCCTGCTTGGTCAGCTGCGCAGCGAAGTTCTACTTAACTACCTCCTATCAGAAGAGACCTCAGAGCTGCATCTTTTGAGCCCAGTACTGAGCCTGAAAAGCATTTCCAACCCCACTTACAAGTAAAAGTAGCTAAAATGTGCCTGGCTGCTATTCACTGAAAAGCTCATTCTGCTTACATTTTTGGCATACGTTTGCTCCTACCGGGTCAGCTGAGCAGCGAATTTCTATTTAACCACCTGCAATCATGAGAGACCTCAGGGCTGCATGTTTTGAGCCCAGTACTGAGCCTGAAAAGCGTTTCCAACCCCACTTACAAGTAAAACTAGCTAAAATGTGCCTGGCTGCTATTCACAGAAAAGCTCATTCTGCTTACATTTTTGGCATACGTTTGCTCCTACCGGGTCAGCTGAGCAGCGAATTTCTGTTTAACCACCTGCTATCATGAGAGACCTCAGGGCTGCATGTTTTGAGCCCAGTACTGTTCCTGAAAAGCGTTTCCAACCCCACTTACAAGTAAAACTAGCTAAAATGTGCCTGGCTGCTATTCACTGAAAAGCTCATTCTGTGTACATTTTTGGCATACGTTTGCTCCTGCTGGGTCATCCAAGGCAAATTTCTACTTAACCACCTGCTATCATGAGAGACCTCAGGGCTGCATCTTTTGAGCGCAGTACTGAGCCTGAAAAGCGTTTCCAACCCCACTTACAAGTAAAACTTGCTAGAATGTGCCTGGCTGCTCTTCACTGAAAAGCTCATTCGGCGTACATTTTTGGCATACGTTTGCTCCTGCTTGGTCAGCTGAGCAGCGAATTTCTATTTAACCACCTACTATCATGAGAGACCTCAGGGCTGCATGTTTTGAGCCCAGTACTGATCCTGAAAAGCGTTTCCAACCCCACTTACAAGTAAAACTAGCTAAAATGTGCCTGGCTGCTATTCACTGAAAAGCTCATTCTGCTTACATTTTTGGCATACGTTTGCTCCTACCGGGTCAGCTGAGCAGCGAATTTCTATTTAACCACCTGCAATCATGAGAGACCTCAGGGCTGCATGTTTTGAGCCCAGTACTGAGCCTGAAAAGCGTTTCCAACCCCACTTACAAGTAAAACTAGCTAAAATGTGCCTGGCTGCTATTCACAGAAAAGCTAATTCTGCTTACATTTTTGGCATACGTTTGCTCCTACCGGGTCAGCTGAGCAGCGAATTTCTGTTTAACCACCTGCTATCATGAGAGACCTCAGGGCTGCATGTTTTGAGCCCAGTACTGTTCCTGAAAAGCGTTTCCAACCCCACTTACAAGTAAAACTAGCTAAAATGTGCCTGGCTGCTCTTCACTGAAAAGCTCATTCTGCGTACATTTTTGGCATACGTTTGCTCCTGCCGGGTCAGCTGAGCAGCGAATTTCTATTTAACCACCTGCTATCATGAGAGACCTCAGGGCTGCATGTTTTGAGCCCAGTACTGATCCTGAAAAGCGTTTCCAACCCCACTTACAAGTAAAACTAGCTAAAATTTGCCTGGCTGCTATTCACTGAAAAGCTCATTCTGTGTACATTTTTGGCATACGTTTGCTCCTGCTGGGTCAGCCAAGTGGCAAATTTCTACTTAACCACCTGCTATCATGAGAGACCTCAGGGCTGCATGTTTTGAGCCCAGTACTGATCCTGAAAAGCGTTTCCAACCCCACTTACAAGTAAAACTAGCTAAAATGTGCCTGGCTGCTATTCACTGAAAAGCTCATTCTGCTTACATTTTTGGCATACGTTTGCTCCTACTGGGTCAGCTGAGCAGCGAATTTCTATTTAACCTCCTGCTATCATGAGAGACCTCAGGGCTGCATGTTTTGAGCCCAGTACTGTTCCTGAAAAGCGTTTCCAACCCCACTTACAAGTAAAACTAGCTAAAATGTGCCTGGCTGCTATTCACTGAAAGCTCATTCTGCGTACATTTTTGGCATACATTTGCTCCTGCCGGGTCAGCTGAGAAGCGAAGTTCTACTTAACTACCTCCTATCAGAAGAGACCTCAGAGCTGCATCTTTTGAGCCCAGTACTGAGCCTGAAAAGCGTTTCCAACCCCACTTACAAGTAAAACTAGCTAAAATGTGCCTGGCTGCTCTTCACTGAAAAGCTCATTCTGCGAACATTTTTGGCATACGTTTGCTCCTGCCGGGTCAGCTGAGCAGCGAATTTCTATTTAACCACCTGCTATCATGAGAGACCTCAGCGCTGCATGTTTTGAGCCCAGTACTGATCCTGAAAAGCGTTTCCAACCGCACTTACAAGTAAAACTAGCTAAAATGTGCCTGGCTGCTAGTCACTGAAAAGCTCATTCTGTGTACATTTTTGGCATACGTTTGCTCCTGCCGGGTCAGCTGAGCAGCGAATTTCTATTTAACCACCTGCTATCATGAGAGACCTCAGGGCTGCATGTTTTGAGCCCAGTACTGATCCTGAAAAGCGTTTCCAACCCCACTTACAAGTAAAACTAGCTAAAATGTGCCTGGATGCTAGTCACTGAAAAGCTCATTCTGTGTACATTTTTGGCATACGTTTGCTCCTGCTGGGTCAGCCAAGTGGCAAATTTCTACTTAACCACCTGCTATCATGAGAGACCTCAGGGCTGCATCTTTTGAGCGCAGTACTGAGCCTGAAAAGTGTATCCAACCCCACTTACAAGTAAAACTTGCTAGAATGTGCCAGGCTGCTCTTCACTGAAAAGCTCATTCTGCGTACATTTTTGGCATACATTTGCTCCTGCCGGGTCAGCTGAGCAGCGAAGTTCTACTTAACTACCTCCTATCACAGAGGTCTTCAAACTTTTGTAGGTTGAGCCCCCCAGCTGAATTTTTTTAAATGTCGGGCCCCCCCACCACCTGACAGAAATTTCGGGAATGTGGTACACTACATATTCGACTGCCACCCGCATAACCTGGCCATATCGGCAAATAATGTTCAATACAATAAGAGTGTTTAGTGAGTGTGGTTAAATGACAAAGGCTTATTACACAGCTCAAAACACAATTTTCCAAGATAAAATGTGCGGAAATTGTTTTTACTAGGATGCTTCGTTTTACACGACATAGATTGATTATAACACCATCAACATTAATGTGACGGGTGTGCCTGTTTTTTGCCACAGAGACGGTCAATCTGTGGATGGATTTTCGCGACAGCCATCCTCAGGTTGTGTTCCACATCCAGTTTTGAACTGTACTTATTCTTTAATATAGCAAGCACCGATAACCCAATCTCACATAAATAGGAAGAGCTAAAATGCAAGAGAGTTTTGATAGCAATTGTGCTGTGCGTACAGATTCCGTGAGGATGAGGCTCTCTTGCTTTACTTCCTAAAAATAAAATGTCTTTGCTCTCTTGTGTTGTTCTTTTGTTTGCTAATAAGTGGCTGTCCAAGGTTGAATTGGTGATTCCCATTTGGATATGAGTTTTTGTAATAATGTAAAAATTAGAATCTCTTTGAACAGGAGAAGGCGCTGTGCTCCTGGTTTTTGTTGTCTATATTTATGCACACA